>NC_141689.1:1433198386-1434675886 GCF_964263255.1 Lissotriton vulgaris | reverse complement strand
AAGATGGATAGTGCCACTACCCATTAGCCACCCCATCATCATAGAGAGATTGGACGACCAGGTGTTATAAAAGCATAATCCCAATTTGTAAAGTGCTGAGTGATATAAGTGCAACCAAAGCAATATAAAAGGTTTAAAAAGTGGTGATAATGGAGAGAGACAAAATTACATTACAGGTTCAATATAGGGTGCTCTTGGACACTTATTGAATAGTTATTGAATCATATATTTTAGTAGTTAAAAGTCACTGGTGATGGAATGGACCCAAGTAACACGTCTAACAGAATAAAGAGATGGGGTACAGGATAGGTTACATTGGTTCAAGTTATAGAAAGGTATGCATGTCCTCCCTATCGTTAAGGCCGTTAGGGTGCTTGCTGTTGAGATTAAGAATGTATCTTGTTTCTAACTGCCTTAAAGCCTTATCCCTGTCCCCACCTCGCTTAAGTGCCGGTGCCTGATCAATAACAAAATAAGTTAGACAATTCACATCTTTATTGTGACTTATTTTAAAATGTCTGGCTACCGGGTAAGCCGGGTCACTGTTGATGATTGCACGAATGTGCTGCAGGATACGCATATATACTGGATTTTTTGTACTGCCTACATAACGTAGGCCGCATGTGCAGGTGAGAACGTATATAGCGTACTCAGTGCAGCAGTCATATTTACCCCTGATTGATAGTTCTTTAGTTTTAAATGGGGTGCTATATGTGGCAGTGTTGGCTCCAAAGTTGCATGCCCTACAAGTTGCACATTTGCGAAAACCATTACTTGTGGGCATCCACGTTTGAATACTAGTGGACCCGGCGGGAATCTCTTTGGATAAGAGATTGGCCACATTTTTTGATTTTCTGAATGTCACGCTCGGACGTTCTGATAACGTGGTTTTCAGAATTGGGTCGGTTAGGACTATGGGCCAATTTTTATTCAAGATGTTGCGTATTTTGCGTTCCTGTCTACAGTAAGTGGTGATAAGTCTTGGAGAACTATTCTCCTCTGCTGTACAGGTATCTGGCTCATTGGTGCTCGGTAACAAGAATTTTCAAAAATCCCATAGAGAAAAAATCCTAACTATCTATACCTACTGGTGACCGCCAGTATATATATATATATATATATATATATATATATATATATATATATATTACCTACTGGCGGTAGCCAGTAGGTATATATAGTTAGGATTATTTCTCTATGGAACTTTTGAAAATTCTATGTCTAATAACTTTGGCGTTTGTGGACGGAATCGGCTGAAATTTTCAGGAACATGGCACATTTTGTTTCTGAGCAGCCCCTGAAAATTTGGCGGGGGTTCGTCAAGGGGGGGCTGAGAAAAAAGGGGGGTCCCAAAACGCGTTTTTCCCATGTTAATTTCCATAGGGCGTTTGGCCTCACTTTTAGCTCGAACGGCTGAATGGATTTGCACGAAACTTGGCAAAATTATAGGGACTGTTAGCCCGATGTGCCTTTGCTGGGTCTCAATATATGTGCTCCAGTGGATTTTGAGAAATTAACATTTAAAAAACAGATATATCTGTGACAACGTCCCAGATAGCGCTCCAGATCGCGTACTTTTCGCGTCACGGAGCTTTGCGTAGCAAAGCTGATTGGCTGTCCGGTGTCTATCAACATTCTAAACAGTCCGGTGCGGCCGCCATCTTGTCTGTCGGTAGGATCGAGAGACAAGAGGAGGAGAAAAACGAAGGGGGAATTTAATGAAAGGGGGCTAGGTAGACCCCTCTTGACCCCCTTGGAATGATGTTGGGGTTATTAAAGGGTCCCGTGGGGCAAATAAAAAAAAATTGATTTTTCGCGGTAGAAGCGCTTCTCGGTTCGCGAACCGGGTTGCAAACTGGTAGCGAAACGTGAATTCGCCATTTTGTGTTTCGATTTCATTAAATTACTAGGTATAAGGGGGTACGGGAGACGTATCCTGACCCCTTTTGTTTTCTGAGGGTGGCTGAGGAGGCTCATATATGTTGATACATGTCTTCCAGAGGCTGTGCGTGAGCGTTTTTTTTTTTGCTGCGTGACGTCTGTTAACGTTCGATTCGATGGAAATCAGGAAGTGTTGACCGCCATTTTGTCACTGCGAGCAAATATTTTATTTGTTATAAATAAATCATTATTGATAAACATTGTCTGCGCCATCTTGCCTTTTTTTCAATGCCACACTTTTGTCGAGCACAGCAGCCATTTTAGATGCCTTGACCACACCCACTGTCTGCACCCTCGCAAGCATCTCCCCCACGCACTGGTCACTCCCGCTCTCTTTCTCATGTATGGGCTAGAAACCTCCTCCCATCTGCGCTGTTCTTCTCTGAGAATCACACCCTGTGCCCGCCCGACACCTGCCTTTCACCCTATTCACTACCGCACCCTCTGACACTCCTCTTCCTCTGTGTCCGATTGTCCAGGCTCATCCCAGGCTATCACCTAGCCCTGCAGATGTAGTTTATGGCCTCAACTGTAAAGAATCACCCCTCTTCAAAGAAGTTACAGTAGATCAAGGCCCCCACCCGATGAGATCCGTCACACTACACGCGTTCCTGCAATCTGATAACCATCCTGTATTGTGATTGGAGAGGGGATTCTCACTGTGAGGGTGTGTGGGACCGAGCCTGAAGCGGAAGATTCCAGGGATGCCTTTTTGTACATCAAAGTCTTCACAATTATGTGTCACATTAAAAATATATAGCACTCACAAAAAAGTAGAAGTAAAAAAACACTTTAATAACTTATAAATATATACATCGCAACAAAAACAGTAAACACCTTAAAACATTTTTTATTAAAACAGAAGCAACAATGGTCAGTAGCGGTCTGTTGTGCGAATAGTCCCAAGGCAGCATATTTACCTAGAGTGGTGCTGTGTAGGACATTCTGAATGGAAATTAACCAGAACTATAACCATCTACTTCCAATAATATAACTTTTATGCCCAAATTACGCAAAGATTTAGCTAATCTGCTAAAGGGGGGAGTCGCCATTTCTTTACAATAATCAATAATGAAAAATCAACATCAATAGGGTTGTCCGTATTCCCGATGCAGCACTATAGTGCAACATACACAGCACCTGGGGTGTCAAGAGTGAACAGGTCCTAGCTGCTTAACCAATGACTGACAAATGCTATATTAAACACTTACTATGTATAATACTTGCGTTCACAATAGTTTTACTTTACAAAACAGAACAAAAGATGTCCCCTGTAAGTAAACCCATATTAGCTGTTTCAGTTATTGAACATCCTAAGGTTTTATGACATGGGGAACAGTAGTGATATCCTGGGCGGGTGATGGAACTGGGTTTGTTAATGGAAAAACATCTACAGAGAAAACTATTGGTAAATTATACTTCTCCGGAAATTTAAAACTCACAAATGTTTCATTTGTGTAATCGTTTTATGAACATGTACATTAAAAAACTAAAAGAAATGCCAAGAACGTCCCATGTGAAAGTGAATTTTATCTGGCAATTTTTTTCTTTTCCTTCTCATGAAAAGAAAGTTAAAGCCAGGTTCGTTACCTGCCTCATCTGCAAAAAAAAAACTCTCGAGAGGGACCGAAAAAAAATATTGCTATGGTAATCATACCATGCATCGGCACATGGAGAGGTGGCACCCTTTTAATTATTCTAAAGCACAACTTCGAGATTTGGGGGATAACCCCCGACCGGCAAAAACATCCACCAATGACTTAGCAATAAGTGAGTCGGAGGCAAGGGAAACGGTCCCAAATCTGCAAAAGAACTTTGGGCAGATGAGATTGACTTGTGTAGCATGTGGAAAATTAATTTCATGCGGAGAGATCAGTATTACTTCAATAAATACAGTAATCAATGATGCATTAGAACTTAATATCAATTCATTTTCCGAACGTGTAATCAGTACCTGTCCCATGTCAATTCATTGTTCGAACGTATAATCAATACCCATCCCGGATCAATTCATTGTCCAAACATATAATCAGTAAAAAGTGCGACAAGTGCGACAAAATCATATCGATAATTCATTGTGAGCAAGTACCAAAAGTGTCGACAATTCTAACCTTCAATAAATACAGTAATCAATGATGCATTAGAACTTAATATCAATTCATTGTCCGAATGTGTAATCAGTACAAGTCCCATGTCAATTTATTGTTCGAACGTATAATAAATACCCATCCCGGATCAATTCATTGTCCGAACATATAATCAGTCTTATCCCATATCAATTCATGTGCTAAAAACTGCATACATATCTCATGATATAAAGGCTGAGCAATAGGGGCACAATAGTTTCATTTGTACCGGCGCCATTTTGGGTGAGGTCAGGAAGGTCCAAGTATAGTCAAAATGTCTCCATCAACTCGTGGTTGGACCGGGACCTCTTTCGGCAGTCTAAAAGTTTTCGTTGAAGGGTAGTAGAGGGGACTGGCGACATGAACCATTAGTCAAAGAGGGGTGGGAGGCAAAAATCTCTCCTACCGGGTCATACTGGTGTCCCACCGGAACTGATCAAGTTGGTAGTCTTGCAGGATTTTGGTGATTTCAAGACTGAGGCCGGCGCCGGCATGAGCGCGCGGACGTCCCGCGGCTACGTCGTGGTCGTTCCGTGGGTGATCATGGCAGTCATTCCCCATCGGGGGTCGGGGGCCCCCGTGGCTCTTATTGAATCTTCAAAGTTGAGGAGAACGTTTCTGGATGCAGGACTCATTTTCTAGTTGAACTCAGAAGCGCCGTTGCACTGCAACAGTGGACGAGACCCCCGCTGGGTGAGCGGAGCATCGTTGCCTCGCAATAGTGGACGAGACCTTTTGTCGGGTGAGTGCAGCGTCGCTGCATCGCAAGAGTGGAGGAACCCTTTTGTTGGGTGAGTGAAGCGTCGCTGCATCGCAAGAGTGGACGAACCCTTTTGTTGGGCGAGTGGAGCGTCGCTGTATCGCAAGAGTGGACGAACCCTTTTGTTGGGTGAGTGGAGCGTTGGGGGTGCAGCTGAGGGGCCCCCACCTGGGGAGGGGTGGGAGAGGCTCGTTCGCGCCGCCTCTCCCTCCCAGCGCACCCCACGCCGACACCTGGCGTTGATATCCGTGATGTCCGGACCAGGCGATAAGAGGGGGGGGGGGGTCGGAGGCAGAGGCAAGACATCCCCCCCGTGGCCTGCAGGGCGCCGCTTCAGGCCCGAACGGGGTGCTCATATCAAGCCAGGGCCAGACCAGGAGATACGAGGGGGGGGGTCGGTGGCATATGCAAGACATCCCCCCCGTTGTCGCAGTCATTATCTAAGAAAGAAGAAGAATCCCGTCGGCCTCGGCTCCTCTCCTGGCCCACCTTACGGGATGACCTCCCCGGCCAACGGCTGCTAGCAGGACCCGCCCTAAAGGTGCTGAAGGCCTCGTCTTCCGGATGGGCGTAGCCGCGAACCTGTTGCACTTCGGGAGTTTCCGGAATGGGGGTAGGTATCTGCTGATTTGTATTTATTTCATGTTACCGTTATTGGGCGTGGCGGGCGGTGGGACAGACATGCTTGGAGCAGTGGGGGGGTGGCGGAGCCTAGCTACCTTGTGGCTGCCGTAACGTCAAGCTTTGCTTCTTTCACCATTTTCATGTTCCTTATTTCTAGCGAAGTCAAAAACTCATCAGAGGCCTACTGATTTTGTTCGATTTCTTTCCTTTCCTTTTCAAGTGTGTTTCATGCTAAAGTTTCTGTTTAACAGGATACAGGGATTACTTCGTATTTTACATATGTCTTCTTTATTAGGGGTTCTCTCCGGTTGAGTCAGATGATGTACCTCTAATAAATGGTCCGGGTGGAAGTAGTTTCTCAATCAGTGGGGAGTGACAGATTACAACGGGGGACAAAGGTCCGCATTACCCACCCTTCACTACTTGCAAAGACTAGACAGAATATTTCTATTCCACGTTATTTGCAAACAGAGAGTACCTCGAAAGAACTATTCCTTGAACAATAAATTTCCAGCCAATCAATCAATCAGGCATGACGGATTACAACGGGGGACAAAAGTCCACATTACCTATCCTTCACTATCTGCAAAGGGAGACAGAATATTTCTATTCTTCTCTGTTTGTAGACAGGGAATATCTCAAACAGCAATAATCGATAAAAAAAATAGTAGGATTATAACACTTTAATAACTTATATATACATCGCAACAAAAACAGTAAACACCTTAAAACATTTTTTATTAAAACAGAAGCAACAATGACAACTAACAGTAGTGATATCCTGGGCGGGTGATGGAACTGGGATTGTTAATGGAAAAAGATCTACAGAGAAAACTATTGGTGAATTATACTTCTCCGGAAATTTAAAACTCACAAATGTTTTATTTGTGTAATCGTTTCAGGTCAAACGGAATGTGGGACAATGTTCACAATGGAAGAGTCACCAAAAGGCATTTGGATCGATGTTGCAGCAGGCTGCCATGTATATAGTTATTTAATAAAACGTTTTACCCTGTTACTTTGCTGGTGTGTTGTATATATTTATAATATTTGCATAGGGTTTGTCGTTATTTTGGGTGGGGTGGGGTGGGCGGCGGAGTCGAGCTGTCTTGCAGCCATCATGGTGTGGAGCTAAGTTCATCTTACTAGTTTCGTATTTCTCATGAGGGGTTGTTCTTAATGTTTCTATTTTAGCGAAGTCAAAAACAGATCCCATTAGTGGCCTACTGATTTTGCTCGATTCCTTTTGTTTTTTTAAACTATTTTTCACTATCTGCAAAGACTAAACAGAGTATTGCGACTCTGTGCTTGTTTGTAAATACAGAATGAACCAAAGAGAACCAGTTCTAAAACAGTAAATGCTTGGATAGCAATCAATCAAATAGAGAGAGAAGCAGGCACGACGGATTACAACGGGGGCAAAGGCCTGCATTAACTACCCTTCACTATCTGCAAAGAGAGAGTACTGCTAAGAGAAAAGAGGGGGGGAGGGGGGGCAGCGTTCAAAGCACATCAGCGTGCATAAACACGAAAATGTTTTTACCTACCATGTACTGGACATTTGACAGCATTTGATATTTGGTATTAAAAAACCATTGAAATTCACAGAAAAAAACCATAGGTTTTAGGCCATATATAGTTAGGGATTTGCATTTACAAAACCTTATTTTACTCGCATAAAACCATTGAAATTCGCATATATAGTTAGATGCGCTAACTATATATCGCGCACCCGCAATCCACTGCTGATGATGTCACATATTACATCATTCATGACATGGTCAGTGACATCACTGATGACATCACTGATGACAACTCAAATGACATCACTGATGACAACTCAAATGACATGACTGACAACATCACTGATGACATCAATCATGTGATAATACGATCAACCTCTTCAGACTCTAATATAACCTTAGATACACTCAGAGTAAACAGACACTCATAGACTGTCACTCATCCATGGAGTTACTCACACACCTAGTCAGTCATGCACTGAATCAATCACACCTCCATATCCTCAACTATACAGTTATACACACCTTACTTATTCAAACATATACTAACACATATTTACTCTTTTATACAATCCCCGATACAAGTTCACAATGATCCATACAGCCACTCACACATTCACTGGCTCTTATACACAGTAATTTATATATGTGAACTTTCACATGTACTGTGTTTTACATATGTACTTACTTTGACATGTAGCACTGAGATATCCATTCACTCACCAATACACTCATACACAGTCAACCACCCATACAGCTGTTTCCACATGCAGTTTTGAACCCATAGATCTAGTGAATAAACTGTTCACACATGTATGCACAGAGTCACACACCTCCCAGCCACCCCCACACACACACTCACTCTCCCATACAAATACTTGGGCAACCAATCAATAACCCATACAGTTACTCATATAGCTACTGATCAACACGTGCAGCAGTTCATAGAACAACAGATATAATGATGCACAAATTAAGATAGTTTAGTCACTAACCCATGCACTCAGTGAGACACATTTAATCACTCTCTCATACAGTCAGTCATGCACCTACTAAATCCTTCATCCAGACACTTATACATCCTCTCATTCTTCAATATGTAAGACATATTTTAACTTTACAGAAACACACAGCCACTGGATGATGTCATCAGTGATGTCATCAGTGATGTCATCAGTGATGTCACTGACCATGTCATTAATGATGTAATATGTGACATCATCAGCAGTGGATGATGCTTCTAGGACACCCCCGCGCCGCACGGCCACCAGCTGCTGCGTGTGCCTCCCTGCCTTGTGTGCCTCGCTGCCGCCGCGTGACCACGCCCCTTTCCTTCGAGCGGCGTGGTCCGTGTTCGCCTGACCTGCCCCTGTTGGTTTTGCTGTTTTGTTTTGTTTTTGTCTTTCCATATTGCCTGTTTTAGAGTTTTGTAATTGTAATTGCATTTTCCTTCCTGTTTGGCCTGTTGTCTTGCCGCCCTTCGTCCTCCCTCCCCGCTTCCCGCCACCGCCGCTAACCCCGCCCCTTTTTTCCTTCTGTACCCTCCCCGCTCCTGCCTCCCAGCTGCTCTGCCCCCCCGCGCACTTCGCCATATATGGCGACCGTGCGAACGCGCAGCGGGCGCGCCGATTGTGCGCCGAAGGCGCGCCAAAGGTAAGCCCGTCTGCACCCGTCCGCGCCTGGACCGCGCCCAGTGCCAGGACCCCTGGCCCCCACCGACGGCGCCACAGAACTCATCGCACTCAACACCGGCAGATTCCCTGGATGCTACCAAGCCACCCCGAAGCACACCCACGGACCCTTCAGCTGTAACGCCTGCAAGTTCACCTGCATCCGGACCTGCCCGCCACCAGCACCTGGCAAGCCTAACACCAGCAGCAACCACCTCAAGTGCATCCTCCTCAACACCCGCTCCGTCCACAGACACGCCATCGAACTCTGGAACCTCCTAGACACCACAGCCCCGGACGTTGCCTTCCTCACGGAGACCTGGATGAACGCCTCTTCAGCGCCCGACATCGCCATCGCCGTCCCTGAGGGCTACAAGATCACCCGGAGGGACCGCTCCGCCAACCAGATGGGAGGAGGCATCGCCATCATCCACAGGAACACCATCCGTATCACGACCAGCACCGACAACTCCCTTACCACCGCGGAACACCTGCACTTCCAGATCCACATCGACCCGAAGACCACCCTCAGAGGCACCCTGATCTACCGACCCCCGGGACCACGCACCCAATTCAGCGAGGACATCGCCGACTTCGTCAGCCCGCATGCCCTCCCCTCCGCTGACTACATCCTCCTGGGGGACCTCAACTTCCACCTGGAGAACAACAACGACCGCAACACCACCACCCTGCTGGACAACCTCGCCAACCTGGGACTCAAGCAACTGGTGACCACCCCCACCCACCTTGCCGGACACACACTCGACGCCATCTTCTCATCCAGCAAAGACATCGCCTTCAGCCATGCCACAGGACTCCAATGGACGGACCACAGCTGCGTCCACTTCACCTTTAAAAGAACGACGATCCACCACCACCAGCCACAGGTTGCCCGAAGAAGCTGGAACAAGATCACAGCCGACCAGCTCGCCGCTTCCCTGAGCCAGCACCCTCCTGCCAGCTCAGCGAACCCCAGCCAGGCCGCCGACAACCTCACAAAGTGGATCAGCAACTGCGCGGACAAACTCGCCCCGCTGAGGACCCAGCCCAGCAGACCCGCCAGCAAGAAAGCCCCATGGTTCACCGACGAACTCAAGAGCTCCAAGAAGAACTTCCGAGCCCTCGAGAAAGTCTGGAGAAGGGAACCAACACCGAACAACCTGACCACCCTCAAGCATGCCACCCGGAAGCACCACCAAATGATCCGCGCCGCCAAGAAAACTGCATTCAAAGACCGGCTGGACAACAACGCACACAACAGCAAAGAACTCTTCAACATCGTGAAAGAGCTCTCCAACCCCAACGCCGGAAACAACGACATCACCCCTTCGCAAGACCTCTGCAACTCCCTCGCCTCCTACTTCCACAACAAGATCGCAGACATACACAACAGCTTCAGCATTCAACCAACGCACGCCACGACCACAGCATCGCCGCCCACCACCACCCTCCGAGCCTGGACTCCGATCAGCACCGAAGACACCATCCGCATGATGAACTCCGTACACTCCGGATCTCCGACCGACCCCTGCCCCCACCACGTCTTCAACAAGGCCGACGCTGTCATCGCACCCCACCTGCGGGACATTATCAACACCTCCTTCGACACCGCCACCTTCCCTGAGAGCTGGAAGCACGCCGAACTCAGCGCTCTACTCAAGAAACCTACAGCAGACCCCACCGAACTCAAGAATTACCGCCCCATCTCACTCCTCCCGTTTCCAGCCAAAGTCATCGAGAAGACCGTCAATAAACAGCTGGCCGCCTTCCTCGAGACGAATGGATCCCTCGACCCCTCACAGTCTGGCTTCCGAGCCAACCACAGCACCGAGACCGCCCTCATCGCCGCCACCGACGACATCCGAGCCCTGATGGACAACGGAGAAACAGCGGCCCTCATCCTCCTAGACCTCTCCGCGGCATTCGACACCGTCTGCCACCGCACCCTAGTGCAACGCCTCAGCACCGTCGGAATCCAGGAGAAGGCACTGGAATGGATCGTCTCCTTCCTCGACGGAAGAACACAGAGAGTCCGCCTACCACCGTACAAGTCAGAGGCCACCAAAGTCATCTGCGGCGTCCCTCAAGGATCCTCGCTGAGCCCTACCCTGTTCAACGTCTACATGAGCCCCCTCGCGGCCATCGCACGCCAACACAACCTCAACATAATCTCCTACGCCGATGACACCCAGCTGATCCTCTCCCTGACCAACGACCCCGCCACCGCCAGAGCCAACCTGCACGAAGGGATGAAAGATGTAGCCGAGTGGATGACGACCAGCCGCCTGAAACTGAACTCAGACAAGACGGAGGTCCTCATCCTGGGCTCCTCGCCCTACGCCTGGAACGACTCCTGGTGGCCCCCCGCCCTGGGCACCGCACCCAAACCGACTGACCACGCACACAACCTGGGCTTCATCCTGGACTCCTCCCTCTCCATGACCAGACAAGTCAACGCCGTCTCCTCGTCGTGCTTCAACATTCTGCGCATGCTACGGAAGATCTTCTGGTGGATCCCCACGGACACCAGGAAGACCGTCACCCAAGCCCTCGTCACCAGCCGACTGGACTACGGCAACGCCCTCTACGCCGGAACCACCACCAAGCTCCAGAAGAGACTCCAGCGGATCCAGAACGCCTCGGCCAGACTCATCCTCGACATCCCCTGAAACAGCCACATCTCCGGCCACCTGAGAGAACTGCATTGGCTCCCCGTCAACAAAAGAATCACCTTCCGTCTCCTCACCCAAGCACACAAAGCACTACATGATCAAGGCCCAAGAATCCTCAACAACCGAATCAACTTCTACGCTCCCAAACGCCACCTCCGATCAGCCAGCCACGCCCTCGCCGCCGTCCCACGCATCCGAAGAGCGACAACAGGAGGAAGGTCGTTCTCCTACCTGGCCGCCAAGACCTGGAACTCCCTCCCGGCCAACCTGCGCCTGACCCAAGACCACCTCTCCTTCAGGAAGAAGCTCAAGACCTGGCTGTTCGAGCAGTAACGGCACCCCCCCCCAAGCGCCTTGAGACCCTACGGGTAAGTAGTGCGCTACATAAATGTCTTTGATTGATTGATTGATTGGATTGCGGGTGCGCGATATATAGTTAGCGCATCTAAATATATATGCGAATTTCAATGGTTTTATGCGAGTAAAATAAGGTTTTGTAAATGCAAATCCCTAACTATATATGCCTAAAACCTATGGTTTTTTCTGTGAATATATATATATATATATATATATATATATATATATATATATACCAACAAACTTCTCCCAGCAAGAAGAAATACACAGGCTGCTTTCTGGATGCTTCAATGTGAATTTATTCGAGGCAAGAAAACAGGCAGCTCTCTACCGACGCGTTTCGCCACTAAGGCTTGGTCACGGTGAAAGTGATCAATGCAAGCTGCTATTTACATATCAAAACAATTTACATAGAAAGAGGACTAATGTTGGTCACTCCTCACTTAGTTGTAGCAGCCATCTTGGAGTGGTACATATTCTTAATGTACACGTGTTGTCACATTATACATGTTTTAAACAAAATAGGTCTTGCCCAAGTGGGCAAATGCATCATTATGTCCATTAAATCAATAGCGAAGTCTCGCTCATATAATTATGTTGATCTCGCCCGAGTGGGCTGAAAAAATGTCACCAAGTGACAACACTTAATCAAAAATTGATTTGATGTCTCCAGTTGTTGTTTAGGGTCCTGCACTCCTATGTAAAAAGAAAAATTGTGTTTTCAAAACCAAATATAACAAAATATTTACATATTAAAACAAAAAATTGAGATATTCAGACATGTTCAATTTACATTTTCATAAGTGGACCGCAAGTTCTTCACTACAATTCATCCCAATGGGATGTAATGTCTTCTGTGTATTTCTTCTTGCTGGCAGGCTCGCCGTATTACGTGACGAGGAACAGTTGTTTGTTTATATATATATATATATATATATAGATAGATAGATAGATAGATAGATAGATAGATAGATAGATAGATAGATAGATAGATAGATAGATAGATAGATAGATATATATATATATATATATATATATATATATATATTACCTACTGGCGGTCGCCAGTAGGTATATATAGTTAGGATTTTTTCTCTATGGGACTTTTGAAAATTCTATGCCTAATAACTTTGGCGTTTGTGGACGGAATTGGCTGAAATTTTCAGGAAAATGGCACATTTTGTTTCTGAGCAGCTCCTGGAAATTTGGGGGGGGTTCGTCAAGGGGGGGCCGAGAAAAAAGGGGGGTCCCAAAACGCGTTTTTCCCATGTTATTTTCCATAGGGCGGTTGGACTCACTTTTAGCCCGAACGGCTGAATGGATTTTCACGAAATTTGGCAAAATTGTAGGGACTGTTAGCCCGATGTGCCTTTGCTAGGTCTCAATATATGTGCTTCAATGGATTTTGAGAAATTAACGTTTAAATCAAGATATATATCTGTAACAGCGCTCCGGGCAGCTATCCGGTTAGCGAACCTTTCGCGTAACGGAACTTTGCGATGAGAAGCTGATTGGCCCTCCGGTGTCTGTCAACATTCTAAACAGTCCGGAGCGGCCGCCATCTTGTCTCTCGGTAGGATCGAGAGACAAGAGGAGGCCAAAACAAAGGGGGAAATTACCATAAGGGGGCATAGTAGATCCTCGTTGACCCCCTAGGTTTTATGTGGAGGTTTTAAAAGGGCCTAGAGGGTCCAAAAAAAAAAAATTTTTTTTTGCGTGGTAAGCGCCAAGTTCGCGAACCGGATAGCTTTCTGGGCAGCGAACTTTATGGATAAAAGAATGAAAGACTTTTCTAATACTGTATGTTAATTGTTTGTTGTTTTTCTTGTTTTTTTTTGTTTTCTTTGTTTATTTATTTTTTTTATTATGATTGTGTTTCATACTTTATTAAATTTTCTAACATTTCATTGTCAGAAATGTCATAATTTATTATAGGGTGTAATTGTTTTTCATTTTGAAGCAAGTTGTCTACTGCTTCAACACATTGTAGAAGTTCGTGGTCTCTACTGTCATCCATAAAGTCATCAAGTTTGTCTTGGCTGTTCTCCTTCAGTTCAATCGAAAATGAAACTTGTTGTTCGCCTTCCATTTTGCCTGAAATTTTGAATAAGAAAATATATATTAGTAGAGATAGGGCACTGTTGGGATTAATTTTAGATAGGCAGTTTTTATCAGTGAATTTATCTTTTGGCAGTGTATAGTATGAGAGTGGAAATAGGACTATAAAAAAGTGTATGTGATTTAACCAAGACAAGCCTTACTCCATTGATAACTATAACAGAGAAGTCTATCTAAATACATTACTACTACAGAGGGATAGTGTATATCTAGCAGAAAAAGTCTACTATATTAAGTCATAGTGCACAATATATTAAATTATAACTTACCTTCACAAAGAAGTTGAAGTTTTTTGAAGCTTTTGAAATAGGAGGTACAACAAGAAGTAGTAGTCAAAATGGCTGTGTTTCCTTCTCTCCCTTTATATATATACAGGTATATAACCAATCAAATGTCAGGTAATAAAAGTAGAAAATGAAAGTAACATTTTCATTGGTTGTCAATTCCAACAATTCAGATGTGTTTTGTGAAGTAATTTACCTCACGGTACTTGGAGAGGTCTACAGGCTAAATGGCTAAATGGAATTTCAATGAAATTTGTGAGAATGGAAGGGATTGTTATGTAGTATGAGCTAATCTATATTTGGTGAGAGTGTCTCTAGTCGTTTTTCTGTAAATTACTTTCCCGCCTTTTTTTAGGACCGCTTTCCGGGAAGCTGCCCGGTTAGCGAACCTTAAGCGTCACGGGAGTCCACCATTTTGTGTTTCGTTCGCATTAAGATACAAGATGGAGGGCAAATAATGTTTAGAATGGGTAGAAGGGGTCATGGTAGACTTATCTTGACCCCCTAGGTTTTCTGAGCGTGGCTGAGGAGGCTTATATATGCGGGAAAAAAAAATTTTTTTTTTAAAATTCCGCGAGGTTAGCTTTCGGTTAGCGAACCGGGTAGCGCTCCGGGGAGCGAATTTTGTGGAAAATTAGTGAAAAAAGTTAGAGAAAAATAATAATTGTGAGTGATCAGATGTAGGGTAGCTCTGAGAAGAGCTTTTGGGTTTATGGTACATTTAGGTACTTATAAGTAGGTACCAATGCACAGTCTTAAATTCAGAATGAAAATTCTGTTGCCCTCATCTGAGAAGTGAACTCCATCTCCTCTGTAGATATCTTGCATGTAGTAACGCAAGTTGTTGTTGTACAGAGAGCCCATTCCATGGTCTCTCATGTAAGCTGAAACAGATTTGTTTACATGCTTCCTCGCTTTCTCAATTTGTGGACAAAATTGGTTGGACCACCTCCATTTCTGTCTTTGGCATATATTGGAATATACCAAGGCAGTTTGAGGAAAAAGTGCCATTAATTGCTCCAAGGTGTCCTTTAAAAGCATTTCCAGACCTACCCCTGTCAAAGTGCCCAAATCATTACCTCCACAGTGCACTATTAACAGGTCAGGTTTTGGCAAATGCATAAAGGTTTTCACCAATGGAATCAATTGGTGACATTTTAATCCTCTTTGGCCCAACCAGTTAATTTCCACATCTTGTAAATTGAGGTTGTGTAAATTTCTGCTCTCAGCATACCTTTGAGCCCAGTGGATGTAACTATGTCCAACAATCCAGACGTTAAACATGGTGGAAGAAGGTTGTTCTGCAGTCAGATGAAGTGTGGTAATGAAAGGGCAGTTGAAACAGTAGGAGTTTCTAAAGAAAAAAAACTGTGGTTTTACTATGCTAATGATTCATTAGCAGTGATTGGTGCATTTCCATTTCTGAAAACAGAAAGTTAGGGTGCATGGATGTGTTCTTTGAAAGATGTAATTAGAATGGTCAAGGAAGAAACAATTAATGAAAGATTGCACTGGATACGCAGGTGCACTGAGAGTTCAGAGTTCAATTGAAACATTGTTTTGTGAATTTGGAAACATGAGAGGTCTTCCAGGAGGCGGTTGCTATGGAAACAAGGCAGACAGGGCAGAGGGGGGAAGGGTTTTGATTTGAAAAAAGTGAGGGAAGAGGTATGATTGGCTAATATGAGAGATATGTGAAAAGAATATCTGTATTTCTGTGCTTTCAATAGCTGCAGCCTTTGGAGTGCATCCTTTTTCTTCTGCTGAAGACAATTTGGTGTATTTCTGAGACTGTTTTCAAAACTCAAAAAATATTTGCTAAGGTGAGAAAAGATTTATTTAATTTAGATAGAGAATAGTATGATTTAAGGAGAAAATGATGAAGAAAGCTGTGTTTTTAAAATGTGGTTTTGTCTCTAGTGATATACTAATAGAATTAGTTTCATAGAGAAATTATAATTGCATATTTGGTGTAACATTCTGGCATGCAGTAACACAAGATATTGTAATACATGGAGGCCATTTCATGGTCTGTTATGTAAGCTGAAACAGATATGTTGCTTTTAAAAACGATTTAAGAAATCAATTACATTTCTGGATATGTACTGCTAGAGCTTTATAGGTTGTTTTGGGCCATATTTATAAGGTATTTGAGTGTCTAAGATGTTGTGTTCGCCTTTTAAAATGTAAAGTGTTCCTCATGGGACAAGTGTCTTGTAAATACGCTCCCACTTGTGCTTCGCAAATTTAGATTTTGATTATGGGAGTTACCTAGCCATGTTAATAGTGTCCCAAAAATGGTGCTAGGGCATTCCAGAAAACACTTTCATGTGTCTCAAGGATATTTTTAGTTATTTCTTCATGAATGCAGGTATACAATTGATTTATATGCTGTGTTTAAAAACGAATTTTGAAATGAATTAAATTTCAGGATATGTACTGTTAGAGCTTCATAGGTTGTTTGGGGTCATATTTAGAAGGCATTTTAGTGTCTTTGAAGTTATTTTTCCCTTTTTAAATGGAAAGCGTTCCTCATGGGGCCCTGAGTAGTTCTTAGCCATGTTATTTAATAGGAAGTGGATAACATGGCTAATAGCATTTGCTGGAAAATGCATGAATATCGCTGATTTTTCTGCTATATTCTTGCATTGTGGCCGTTTTTTTTCACATTGCTTCATAGGTTGTTTGGGTTCATATTTAGAAGGCATTTTAGTGTCTTTGATGTTATTTTTCCCTTTTTAAATGGAAAGCGTTCCTCATGGGGCCCTGAGCCGTTCTTAGCCATGTTATTTAATAGGAAGTGGATAACATGGCTAAGAGCATTTGCTGGAAAATGCATGATTATCGCTGATTTTTTTGCTATATTCATGCATTGTGGCCGTTTTTTTTCACATTGCTTCATAGGTTGTTTGGGTTCATATTTAGGAGGCATTTTAGTGTCTTTGATGTTATTTTTCCCTTTTTAAATGGAAAGCGTTCCTCATGGTGCCCTGAGCAGTTCTTAGCCATGTTATTTAATAGGAAGTGGATAACATGGCTAAGAGCATTTGCTGGAAAATGCATGAATGTCGCTGATTTTTCTGCTATATTCATGCATTGCGGCAGTTTTTTCCACATTGCTTCATAGGTTGTTTGGGTTCATATTTAGAAGGCATTTTAGTGTCTTTGATGTTATTTTTAGGAAGTGGATAACATGGCTAAGAGCATTTGCAGTGCTGGTGGAAAATATTTGCTATGTTAAATAATTAGTACGGCATTAAGTTTTAGATGACTGTTATTTATTTACTGTTTGGTAATAGTGGTTAATAACATTTTATATTATATTTTTTCACAGATTCAACTGCAGATTCTTTCATAGTTTGGAAAATGCCTTCCAGAAGTCGAATACGAAAGGCTAGAAAACGTCAAAGACAGCAGGATGATGTTTTATTGCAGCAGTCCTCTTCCCCAAATACTTGTCAAAACACCAAGAAAGGGCCGGGTAAGAGCACGAAATCATTCTTAAGAAATATTTGTAGTAAAAAAAATTTTGCACAAAAAAATGTGTCTGTTCACAAAAAAAAACGTAATTTAAATGGAAAGGAGAGACACATCACAAATGTTACTGGTAGAGGAAGAGATAACTCTGTGCATGATAGTAGAAGGAAACAACAGTTTAGGGACATTCGACAACGAATGTTCCGTAATAGGATATTAGTTAATTTATTGAAAAATATTAAAAAGAAAGGCCAACAGAAAGCGGCATTTTATAGGAAGAAGAAAAATGTAGAGAAAATTATTGATCATGCTTTTGAAATCAAGCGAAAGTTGTTTATTTTGGTAATCAATAGAATTAGGAAACTAAGCAAGGTAATTTCTGATTTCAAAACAAAAAGTAGATGGAAGAGAGTAGTAAATCGTACTAACTTTTGTGAAGTTTTTTCTGGAGAATGGATGCATAGTTCAAGTTCTGAGGCATTTTTTAATGAAGAGACTTATTTTCAGGATAATGATTTGGTGCATGCAGTTGACATCAATGGTCGAGCTTATGAAGTGAAGGATGGTTGTCCAGTTGAAAAAGAACAACTTGTGACAACAGAGACAGAAGAGGCGCTAAGTGATGAGGTTTTAGGAAGACGTCCTAAGGGTCCTGTGTACATTTGGAAGTGTAGTTCTATTTGCAGTGTGCGACAGGTTTCCATCAATTTGCTTTGTGATTTTATACGGACATTTAATAAGAAAAGTTTGAAGCAGAAAATGAAGTTGTTGCAAGATTTAGATCCTTGCAGAGTGAGACAAATGACAGGTTTGCGTGGTCATTCACTGGCTTGTCTTTCCAGGAGAGTATGCCAGAGTGTTTTTCATCATTTCAGGATGCTAGCAGTGCATCATAATAAAGTGAGAAAATTAGTGAGAATGTTGTATTATGCTAAGAGTCCAGCAATTATGCTTAAACAGTTATGTGCTGCTCTTTTGCATGGTTCTGAAATAGATGTGAAAAATATTTGTGAAGAAATTGAGTTTTGTTACTTTGGTAGTAAAGATGAGAATGTTCAAATTGACCCTGAAGTAGAGGGTAATGTGGAAGATAATGTACAGGTTTCCAGTACAGATAATTTTCAGAAGGAAATTGCCACGTTTCAGATGAAATCAAGTGAGAGGCCTAATTTCACTTGTGTATGTTGTCGACGCACTTATTATAAGAATCAGACTAAGGTAGTGGATTTATATGCAAAAAGTGAAAGGGAAAATAATAGTGAATGGAAGGATTTAGCCACATACTTGATGGTAGAAAATTATTTTGATTTGGGATCGGATCAACGTGTGTGTACTTATTGTTGTAATAAATTAAACCAAAACCAGATGCCTGCTAGGGCAGTTCATAATAATCTGGAATTGGTTGAGATTCCTTCTGAATTGAAGGATTTAAATACTTATGAATCTATTTTGATTCAAAGTATCCATCCCTTTCAGGCTATTGTAAGAATGGAGCCAAAGACAGGGAAGTTGCCTCCAGCAGATTTACAGAGAGGATTAAAGGGAAGAGTTGTTTATTTGCCTCTAGATTTGAACAAAAACATTAACACAATTGGAATAGAAAAAGTGGAAGAGGAACCTCTGGTTATCTTGGTTAATGGGGTTCCGACAAAGAATAAGAAAATATGGCAAGATTTAGTGGATGTTAGGAAAGTCAAAAAGGCAACAGTGTATTTGAAGAAAAATAATAAGTACTATAAGAATGTATATGTTGCAGAAGAGGAAGTAAGTGATGAAGAGGATAGCGATTTGTGTGCTGGCCAAATTGAGAAACTAGAGGCCTCTAAAAGTGAAGAAATATATGAACATTATAGTGTTCATCCTTTGCATTCCAAGGAAGTCATGGGGAATGCTATTGAGTTGTTTCAAATGAAACAAGCCAAAGGGAGTCCCATTAGTGTTTGGGAGGAAAGTTTGGAAGCTCGGTGTTTCCCACAGCTATTTCCCATAGGTCAAGGAGGAAGATATGATGAGCGACCTCGTGAAATTCCTGCGTCTGAATACCGGACTTTACGATTGTATGCAGAAGATCCTAGGTTTCGGCAATGCATTCCCTATTTGTTTCATCTCCTGTTTGAAAGCGATCTGTCTGGACTGTCATATGCAGTGAACCACATCTTAAAAAGTGGTATACAGATGCGAAACATCTCGGCAAGTGACTTTATGCATAAAGTCAATGTCCAAGACAGTATTTTGGATTCTCACTTAATTAATCTCATGGCGTGTCAGCGTGGTACTAATGAGTACTGGTACCGTCGTCATGGTGACTTAAAATGTATGCTGAGGAACTTAGGAACTCCGACATGGTTCCTCACTCTGAGCTGTGCCGAGTATGGCTGGGATGACTTACTTGAATTTCTACGAGAGGCAAATGGAAATATTGAAAATATTGAATTCAAGACACCTGGAGAACTGTGTTCTTTGGATCCTGTGAATGTATGCAGGTACTTCAATCATAGATTTGAAGCTATGATGTCTTTCATCACAAATAAAAAGAATCCACCTCTTGGAGAGGTGTTGGATTTCTTCTGGAGAAAGGAGTACCAAGCAAGAGGTGCCCCTCATATACATATGTTGCTGTGGATCAAGGATGCACCTAAATTTGGAACAGATCCGGATGACTTAGTGATGAATTTCATCGAACAGTATTCTACGTGTGCTGTTCCAAACGCAACGGAGAAGAAAAGTCTAAGAGAACAAGTTCTACGTTTCCAAAGCCATCGTTGTGGAAAGTACTGTCGTCGTAAATTCAGAAACAAGGACAAGTTCTACACCAAATGTCGTTTCAACTTTCCACGACCGGTGATTTCTAAAGGAAGAGTGAACAGTTTGATGTCTTCGCTGCGACATAATGTGACGAGGAAATCACCCAAGAATACATACAATTTGAAAAGGAACGAAGAGTCCAAGTACATCAATGACTACAACCCAGTGATTTTGTCCATGTGGAATGCCAACATGGATATACAGTTTGTGGCTGACAACTGTATGGCTGTGGCTCGGTATGTGACATCTTACATCACCAAAAAAGAAAAGACTGAACTGAAGGATATGTGGGAGGACATTTCCCATGAAAAGAGCCTCAGCAAGAAGTTGTACAGTTTCAGTCTGAAGATGTTGTCGCATCGAGAAATCGGAGCTTACGAATGTTCTGATCGATTGTCTTCAGCAAGTCTCTATGCCAAATCCAGGAGTCTCGTTTGGGCGAGTCTTGGTCTTGCTGCAACGCGAAATCGAGTTCTAAAACCTGTTCGGGAAATTGAGTATTTGGCAGAAAAGGAACCAAACAGTACCGACATTTTGAAGACCAACATGTTGGATACATATTATCCAAATCGAAGCAGTCACCTTGAGAATGTTTGTCTATATGAGGTTCTCCAAAATTATATATTCAAGAGGAACATCAAAGAAGATATTGAGAAAGGAGTGTATGCTGTAATTGGAAGTGAGGGATGCCTGGTCAAGCAAAGAAAATGCCAATTAGTAAACCATCGAAAATTAAGTGGCGAATCTCCAGAAAAAAAGGAGTTTTTCTATTTAGCACTTTTGCAACTTTTCAAGCCTTGGCGTGCAGAAGAGGAACTGCTTGGAGATTTCCTCTGTTACGAAGACTCTTTCAATGCAGCCAAGGAGTCCATAGAATGTCCTGCTTTTTCTAAATATCAAGAAATGCTAACTTTGGAAATTGAGCAGGAAGCAACGATTGCAGCTGAGATTGCCAGAGACAGTTCTCAGGACAGTCAGAGTTCTGTTTCATTGAGTCAAGATCCACTTGGAGGACCTATTATCGAAAATGAAGCTGCCACTGCTATGAATGAAGTAGAAAGAGCCATGGCACATGCTCAGGAGGATTCAGTTAACTTACAAGACTTGGAAAAACAACTCAACGTTGAGCAGAGGAAAATATATGATGAAGTTACCAAGGAAATTGAGCACGGATTAAGTCATGAGAAGAAAGAGTGCTCGTGTACGTCGTTGAAGCCTGTCCGACTGTACGTGAGTGGAGAAGCGGGAACTGGAAAAAGTTTCCTCATTAAAGCAATCTCTTGTTATTTGCAGGAAAGGACTGAGTCATCGCTGTCTTGTGTTGTCACCGCTCCTACTGGACTGGCAGCACATAATATTAAAGGTATTACTTTGCATCGTCTATTGATGCTGCCGGTGGAGCATGACAACAAATTACAATACAACAAGTTATCTGGAGATGCTTGCTGTGAAGTTTCAAGAGTTTTGAGGAAAATGAAACTACTTATCATTGACGAAGTAAGCATGGTTTCCAATGTCATGCTTGCCTTTGTGCATTTGAGAATGCAAGAAGTACTTAAAACTGAATATGATGTCTTATTTAGTGGGAAACACATTATTGTTTTCGGAGATCTTCTACAGCTGACACCAGTAAAAGGTCAACCTGTGTTCAAAATACTCACGCATGAAGATACCAGGAAGTGCCTAGGGAGCATTGGCAACGTCAATATATGGTTAAACTTCAATTATGCAGAACTGCATCAAAATATGCGTCAGGCAAAGGATGAAGATTACAAGAATATTCTACAAGATATTAGAATTGGAAAAGTGACCGAGTATGGGAAAGAAGCTTTAAATGCACGGTTACTGTCAAATTTGTATCCCAAACAAGAGATTGTGCCTGAGAATATTTTTCAGAAAATTACTGAGAAGAAATCCGGGATATGTCTCATGCCAACTCTTGCAGAATGTGCCATCTTCAACAACAAAATGTTGAATTTAGAAAAGCAAGAGATTGTGAAACTTGAAGCTATCGACAAATTAGAGCATATGGGATCAACAATTATTTTGTCAGATAATTTGAAATCAAAATTGGATTCATTAGAGAAGACTATATCTAAGACAGCGGGTTTTGAAAAGACTCTGAATGTGTGTTTAAATTGCCGAATCATTTTGAGACGGAATTTACATGTAGAAAGAGGTCTGGTAAATGGATCAATGGGTAATGTTGTTGATTTTGAGAAATACAGAAATAGAGATGGAATAGAATTTTTAAGAATTAAATTTGATGGTATTGAGGAAGTACAGAAAATTGCTCGTTGTTCTGCTAGGTTTTTGCTTGTTAAAGACTTATATGTTCGCCGTAAACAGTTTCCTGTTTGCTTGGCATATGCGGTGACAATCCATAAATCGCAAGGTTTAAGTGTAGACTGTGCATTGGTGAATATTGGCAGTTCAGTGTTCAAGGAGGGTATGGCATATGTGGCATTGTCGCGAGTTAGAACTTTATCGGGATTGTACTTGATTGACTGTGATGTCACAAACATTTGTGCGGATCTAGATTGTGTTAAGGAATACAATAGGTTAAGAAGAGAGTATGCGCCACATTTGCCTCAATATCCTTTGTTTGAGAAACGTGTGGTAGGCCGGAAACGTAGAAATAGTAGTAATAGTAGGGAAGTTGTTGCAAAAAGACTAAAAGTCAATGAACCGAAAGTTGTTAGCAGAAATAAAGTGGATTCTGTTGAAGATGTTGTCGGTTTTCAATTTGAAAACAGTTCTGGTGTCAACTGCTATGCAAATGTAGTGGTTAATGTTCTCTTTTCACTAGAGAGTTTAAAAGAACAGATTCTGTTGAATTCTGAACAAATTTTATGCTGTTTGTTGAATTCTGTTTTCGAGAAATGTAGCACTGATCGAACAAAAGTAGAAAGTGTGTCTGAAGTTCGTTATCTGTTAGATGAATGTTCAGGTCAAACAGACTTCTCTGAAAATAATCAGCAAGATTGTCAGGAGTTTTTAATGTATATGCTTGATATATTGCAAGTTGAGGGTGTAGATGTAGATCACCTGTTTGGGCTTTCTTATCAATGGCAGCATGACTGCGAGAACTGTATGGTATCAAGTACTACTAGTGTAGACTCAGAAAGATTTATATATTTAACTTTGCCAGACAGTAAATCAGTCTCCTTTAATAAGCTAGTAAATGCAGCGGATCACAACATGGAGTGTAGTCAATGTAAATGTGATATGATGTCAACATTATTTATACGTAGATATGGCCAGTATGTCATTTTAATGATGCAACGATGTAGGCCTGATGGAACAAAATTGTCAACTTTAATAAAAAATTTTGTGGCTTCTCAGCTGTCAATATCAGGGAGGACTTTTGTTACTGTAGCAATTATCTATCACGATGGTTCATCAACTACATCAGGACATTATACAGCTTACTTAAAGTCTGGAAACGGCTGGTCATTCTGTAATGATTCTGTTGTAACGTTCAAAAAAAAATTGCCGTTTGACCTTAAAAATTCTTACCTGGTGTTTTTAAAACCAAAATTTTAAGTAGAGGGAATGTAAGTCTGCAATGCTGTCTCGATTAAAAATTCAACTATATAAACCTGATGCAAGTAAGTCTGCTTCATAGTAAGCAGTATCAGTGTCATAGGAAAAGGAGAACATGAGTGACAAAGAAGAGTAAGATATTAGTAGTCCAGGATTGTGAAAATAATCTCAAATATTTTATTTTTGAAAGTTGCGAAAATAGAAAATGTCGGGATTTGATTGGAAGAATTACAAGATTTGCGAATCGCGGCAACATGATTTGGCCTAGTGGAAACATGTGATATAATGAGAGAAGTTTTTTTTCTATGTAACATATTTCACGTATCGATGGAGGTTTTCTTTCAGAAAGTGGCGGGCTGAAAATATTTAAAGCACAACAGAGTGGATGCTGTTTATAGGAGATCCTTCGACGTCATTGAAAGTAAGTTAATTTTAAGAAGTTTTGAAATCAGATTTCTTAGGTTGTATGGGTTTTTTAAACACAGTCATTTTGATTGTGTTTTTTTTTCCCCGCTGTTACATGATGAATACCTTCAAGTCACTGATTTAAGTGAAATTTGATACATTCTGAGAACAGCAAAAATAAACCATTTAACATGTATAATTAATGTTATGCTTTTTGTCCTTATGATATACATT
Organism: Lissotriton vulgaris; assembly: GCF_964263255.1. Taxonomy (NCBI): domain Eukaryota; kingdom Metazoa; phylum Chordata; class Amphibia; order Caudata; family Salamandridae; genus Lissotriton; species Lissotriton vulgaris. Next base: position 1,434,651,344 of record NC_141689.1, on the reverse strand, counting down.
TAGAAATGTGTGGTACATATGGGTAAGCTGAGTTCTGTAAATATCAATTTTAAGGCTTAGAGTGCTGTACTTCTGGGTAGTGTTTTTTTTTTTTTTAAAAAAAAGAGGCCTCACCTCAAAGAAAGCTCTTGAAAGCACACATCTTATTTGCATCCTAAAACAATCATTTACAATGTTAGACACAATTTTTTTATGGCTTTACATCTTTTTTGCGCTGCTATTGCATCACTATTGTGAGACATTAGCAGTGCAAGAAAAACATCATGTTCCAAAATAGGCCTCAGTTCAGCAACATCAAGATACAGTTTCTTTCGAATATATATCTTTAGGATTGTGTAGTGAACGTAGAGAAGCAGAGACTTCTGTAAATGTCAAAGTTGTTGAAAAACTGTTTGTTTTTGAACCTTTTCCCTTGTCTTTTCTAATTTTTAAATACATGTTTTAATATTTTTTGAAATGTTTGTTCTTTGTTTTACAGATTGAAAGTATGGAAAAATATTTAAAAAAGGTAACAAGAATTATAAGGTAAATGTTTTCCACTCTTTTTACCCGCAATGCACTGCTGATGATGTCATTGACACTATCTCTCATTTACTCTCTCTAGCTGTCTTTCTTTTTACATTATTCCCTGATTACTTCCCTTATACTAACTCTTCTTTTTTTTAAAAAAATATTTTTTTAGTTCGCTTAAAGTTCGCGAACCGGTCAGCGAACTTGAAGCGAACCAAAAGAAATAGAGCTTGCCAGAGTGATAAACATTCTAGCAATTTTGTTTGAAAGGGGAGGTAGTTCTGAAAAGAACTGTTTTTTTTTGTTTTTGGTGTTTTATATTTTTTTTTTATTTTTTGAACATTTTTTGATTTTTTTGTATTTTTAGAACTGTTTTATGTTTTTTTTGTTTTTTTTATGGAGGGGAGACAACAAAAAACAGGCTTTCAAAACGGCTCAACTGGAGCAAAAAAAAGAAAATTACTTTTTGGGTGCATTAGGGCATTTATGATTTTCATATGCAATGTTCATGAGGTTGACACTCATGTTGCCATATGACAGCATTTCACCACAGTGAACACAAGATAACTTTATGTGCTGGAAGTTAGGTTGGATGTTTGGCACAGTCTCTTGTGCCTCTCTTCCCGTCAAAGACAATGTGGATGTAGATCTTGCCACAGGAGTTGCCGTCGGATTGTCTACAAGATCCCTTAACTCAGCCCGGCTGTAGTTCAAGGGATGCCACCTGCTCATGTGACGATGCATTGTATAGTTCCCCATACTGTACTTCTTTTCTGTGCCTCTCGACAATGTGTGATCACAGATGAGGCAGGTGGCATATTTTGCATTCACTTTCTTTGTTCCAGGAGGGATGGTGAAAAACTGCCAGATAAAACTGGATTTTCGTTTAGAAACCCGGGGCAACTCATCAACAAATTGTTGTCCCTCTCTCTCCTCTTCTTCTTCTTCCTCATCTTCCTCCTCTCTGTTAGTCAGAATTTGACTAGGTGGTCCTCTCTTCTTATGAGGAGGTGGAGGTGGTGGTGGGGGTCCACCAGCTGCAGCAAGAATGGAAGCCATTGTGGATCTTCAGATAAATGGTCTTTCTCTCACCAAGATGAAAGTCAGAGTGAGGAAATAAGGAGGGGTTTACATGATTTGGGGAAAACAAAAGTTCTGAGCCAATGAAAAGTGTTATTTTTAGGGCACATGACCTAGTCATACATCATTTGGAAACCAAAAGTGAAATGAACCAATGAGAAGTTTGATAAACAAGTCACATGACCTGTTCCGCTTACGTTACGCGGCGCGCGCCGCGTCCCAGATCGCTTTTGGACCGCGGTCCGGAGCACTTCCGGGAGCGCTAACGCGACGCGTCATTAGACGCATTACGCGATAACGTGATATGTCGCGCTTCCGCGACGCGTCACTGTTCCTCTAACGTAACGTTGACCGGTTCGCGGACTAGATCGCGGCATCAAGATGAGCTAACGGAAAGCTTCCCGGTTCGCGAAATAGAAGCGAATAAAAAAATATTTAAAAAAAATTATCAATAAATATCTATATATATTTTGGGATTTAAAGAATAATACATTTTACAGCTACAGATGTTAGCTTTTAAAAAACCAATGAAATTCAATGAAAAAACCATAGGTTATAGACCATATATAGTTAGGAATTCGCATTTACAAAACCTTATTTTACTCGCACAAAACCATTGAAATTCCATATATAGTTAGTTGCACTAACTATATATCGCGCACCCGCAATCCACTGCTGATGATGTCACATATTACATCATTCATGACATGGTCAGTGACATCACTGATGACATCACTGATGACATTATCCAGTGACTGTATGTTTCTGTAAAGTTAAAATATGTCTTACATATTGAAGAATGAGTGGATGTATAAGTGTCTGGATAAAGGATTTAGTAGGTGCATGACTGACTGTATGAGAGAGTGATTAAATGTGTCTCACTGAGTGCATTGGTTAGTGACTAAACTGTCTGAATGTGTGCATCAGTATGTCTGTTGTTGTATAAGATGATGCATGTGTTATTCTGTACCTATATGAGTAACTATATGGGTTATTGATTGGTTGCCCAAGTATTTGTATGGGAGAGCGAGTGTGTGTGTGCGGGTGTCTAGGGGATGTGTGACTCTGTGCATAGATGTGTGAGCAGTGGATTCACTAGATGTATGGGTTCAAAAGTGCATGTGGAAACAGCTGTATGGGCGGTTGACTGTGTGCATGAGTGTATTGGTGAGTGAATGGATATCTCAGTGCTACATGTCAAAGTAAGTATATATGTAAAACACAGTACATGTGAGAGTTGACATATATAAATAACTGTGCATAAGAGCCAGTGAATGTGTGAGTGGCTGTATGGATCATTGTGAACTTGTATCAGGGATTGTATAAGAGAATAAATATGTGTTAGTATATGTTTGAATAAGTAAAGTTTGTATAACTGTATAGTTGAGGAAATGGAGGTGTGATTGATTCTTTGCATGACTGACTAGGTGTGTGAGTAACTCCATGGATGAGTGACAGTCTGTGAGTGTCTGTTTACACTGATTGTATCTAAGGTTATATTAGAGTCTGAAGAGGTTCATTGTATTATCACATGAATGATATCATCAGTGATGTGATCAGTAATGTCAAATGAGATGTCATCAGTGATGTCATCAGTGATGTCATTTGAGATGTCATCAGTGATGTCATCAGTGATGTCACTGACCATGTCATGAATGATGTAATATGTGACATCATCAGCAGTGGATTGCGGGTGCGCGATATATAGTTAGTGCAACTAACTATATATGGAATTTCAATGGTTTTGTGCGAGTAAAATAAGGTTTTGTAAATGCGAATTCCTAACTATATATGGTCTATAACCTATGGTTTTTTCATTGAATATATATATATATATATATATATATATAGGGGTATATGGTGAACAAGAGCACTTGATGCTCGAAACGCGTCAACAAAGAAGGTTGAAATAAATAAAATATTTCCTTGGCTGAAGCCGTGGGGTCCGCTTCTTCTTTTCGCCTACGTGGAGGCTCTGAAGAATATTGCGCTGATATATATTACCTACTGGCGGTCGCCAGTAGGTATATATAGTTAGGATTTTTTCCCTATGGGATTTCTGAAAATTCTATGTCTAATAACTTTGGCGTTTGTAGACGGAATCGGCTGAAATTTTCAGGAAAATGGCACATTTTGTTTCTGAAAAAACAGGGGTGGCTGGGCCCAATGGGAAGGAGGGTAGGCAGGGCCACACTATTATGAATTAGAAAGAATTGCCTATGCCTCACAGCTTAGTTAAAGTACACACAAGTTTAGGTACAAGTAAACCACAATTTATTAGTTTACTCTAAACAATTGATGTTTTCAATTTGTATTTACTTTACAAACACAAAGGAAAAGTTCAAAATATGCAGAACTAAGATCGCTATCAACTTTACGTCTTAGCCATATGCAGCTTCACAAACATTTAGAGAAACCAAACAATAAACCAAACATATATTTGACATTTGACATTTGACGAAAATAAACTTCTTAACAACACAACAAATTCAAACAGATGGACATAAATAACCTTATGCATTTACGAATGAAGGAAAACTTTTTACAACCAATCATTGAAACACGGGGAGATCACAGAAGAAGAAATTGTTTTCAAAAATTGGTTCAACTCCCACAGCCTGAACAAGATAAACTCAATAGAATATCAGGAATATAGCATATTTCTGCGTCACTAACACTGGCCAACTGGCCAAGAGAAGAGGGGGTGCCGACGCGTTTCGAATCCTGATTAAGGATTTACAGGATTCTCTTCAGGGCAGTGTCAGTCTAGTCCATGGGAACTGTTTAAAATGAAGAACAAAGCACAAAATGTTTATTAAAAAGGGTCCTCAAGCCACTACTCTTGGGCCGACTCGAGTGCCAGAACAAAACATACCTTATGTTTATTCTGCCCACGGTCAGTCTTATTTAGGAAGAAATGTCGTCTAGGCTCTGTGGTCTGCAATGTAACAGAGTAATAGGTATATTGAGTCCTATGTGCGAACACGGGGCATGCTACCCAAGACATGCAGGTTAAACTGTTATTTGTTTACCTTAGTTAGCTGTATGGTTCTGTGCGATGTCTTTGTCCACAATGGGGGTTTTTTTAAAAAAAGGGGATCTGCAACGAGTAGACAGAGCGCGTGTAAGTCGGTTGCATACAATGGGCGCGTGTAAGACAGTTGCGCACACTGATGCGTTGAAGATTGGGAACCGCGTGACTACGTTCACTTACTTGGAAATCGGTCCGCGAAGACCGCAGTTGGAGTTCTAGTTCTGGAAACGTTTTATCCACAATAGTGACCCGTTTAGTGGATCTGGGGGGTTAAAACAGAGGAACGTGTAAGTTCATTAGGGCGCTATCTTTCGCTGCTTGGGAGCAGCAGAGTTCACAATTAAACGTTTCCTTGCTTACCGCAATTATTCTGGTACTTCGCTGAGCGTACTCGCTACAGAACAGCAGACAGAGAGATGTGAGTGTCCCTGGCAAAAGCCGGTTTGGAGATCCCAGACCATGTGGTTCTTGGCAGACCAATCAAACAGACCAACCAAGATCTGGTGCTTTATGGGACATGTAGTTTAAGGTAGACCGCTCCAGTCTTTTAAGAAGATTGCAAGTGCATTCTGGGGCATGTAGTCTCTGAACAGGAAAAGGGGTTTATGCCCTATTAATTTCGCTGAGACTGTTTAGGCCTTTGGTAACACTGTCGAACTTGAGGATTAAATACGCTTCCTTGCGCAACAACATCGCGTCAACGTCTTGGCAGCGTTTCGGATCAATCCATGCTAGTGTGGTCCATTTGAAATCGTTCTCAGTGTGGCCGTTGCTGATGAAATGTTCCACCATGGGAGCAGTCAGCACTTTTCTCTTTAAGCGGGATCGATGTTGGGTAATCCGCGCATTGATGGGCTGATTAGTTTTGCCTATATAAACTCTGTTACACGGGCATACCACCGCATAGACGACATTGCGAGTTTTGCAATTCGTGAAGCATTCATGCTTCCATTTGATACCATTGTTGATGAACGTATCGCCTTCTAGCGTGTTGGAACATGACACACAATTGCCACATTTGTGGTGCCCACAAATTGGTTTGAGCTTCCACTGCGCAACAAGGTCACTTTTAGGTACATTGATGTGACTGTCTGCCTTGATTAAGTGTTGGCCTATGCTCCTATTTTTGCGCATGGCGAAGATGGGTTTAGAGAGAGGATGGTCCAAAGACTCCAATAGATGCCAATTGTTTCGGATTATATTCTTGAATTGGTTTGTATGTTGCCCAAATGTTGTAACACAAACCAATTGTTCCAAATCTTTTCTTTCTTTCTTTTCAAACAGTGTTTCTCTGGGGGTGAATTTGGCTCTGTTTTTAGAATGTTTCAACAGTTTTTTCGGGTATCCTCTCTCTGCCATCTCACTGCAGAATCTTGTAGCATGGCAGTCAAAGTCACATAAATTAGTGCAATTTCGCCTGATCCTCAATAATTGCCCGTAGGGCAAATTGTTTTTTAATGATTGAGGATGCGAACTGGTGTAATGCAAAATTGTATTGCGGTCAGTTGCCTTTTTATGCAAGGAGGTAATCAACTTAGCCTCACTGATGCCTACGGTAACGTCCAGGAATGTCATTTCTTTGGGGCTTGAATTTAAAGTGAATTGGATATCTGGGTGCCTAGAGTTCAACCACAGATGGAATTGCTCGAGATCGGTCCGGCTCCCCTGCCACAGGGCCAGACGTCATCGATATATCTCAGCCATTGGGTTATATGGCCTGAGAACGGGTTGTTATTCAAGACAAATCTCTCCTCATATTGTGCCATGTACAGCACGGCCAACTCCGGTGCATAGGGACAACCCATGGCTGTCCCTTTGATTTGAATAAATGACCTCCAGGGCCTCATCCTGCGGTATCTGGGTGTATACTGAGTTGATGGTGACACTAGATGTCGCCTCACTATACACCCAGATACCGCAGGATGAGGCCCTGGAGGTCATTGAACTTTATTTAGAGCAAAGAGCCAGACCCCATCGGGTGCCAACTAACTTTTTTGTGGCGTTAGCGGAGATCACTCTCCGCAATAATTATTTCAAGTTTGAGAGCGACTTTTTTGTTCAAATCAAAGGGACAGCCATGGGTTGTCCCTATGCACCGGAGTTGGCCGTGCTGTACATGGCACAATATGAGGAGAGATTTGTCTTGAATAACAACCCGTTCTCAGGCCATATAACCCAATGGCTGAGATATATCGATGACGTCTGGCTCCTGTGGCAGGGGAGCCGGACCGATCTCGAGCAATTCCATCTGTGGTTGAACTCTAGGCACCCAGATATCCAATTCACTTTAAATTCAAGCCCCAAAGAAATGACATTCCTGGACGTTACCGTAGGCATCAGTGAGGCTAAGTTGATTACCTCCTTGCATAAAAAGGCAACTGACCGCAATACAATTTTGCATTACACCAGTTCGCATCCTCAATCATTAAAAAACAATTTGCCCTACGGGCAATTATTGAGGATCAGGCGAAATTGCACTAATTTATGTGACTTTGACTGCCATGCTACAAGATTCTGCAGTGAGATGGCAGAGAGAGGATACCCGAAAAAACTGTTGAAACATTCTAAAAACAGAGCCAAATTCACCCCCAGAGAAACACTGTTTGAAAAGAAAGAAAGAAAAGATTTGGAACAATTGGTTTGTGTTACAACATTTGGGCAACATACAAACCAATTCAAGAATATAATCCGAAACAATTGGCATCTATTGGAGTCTTTGGACCATCCTCTCTCTAAACCCATCTTCGCCATGCGCAAAAATAGGAGCATAGGCCAACACTTAATCAAGGCAGACAGTCACATCAATGTACCTAAAAGTGACCTTGTTGCGCAGTGGAAGCTCAAACCAATTTGTGGGCACCACAAATGTGGCAATTGTGTGTCATGTTCCAACACGCTAGAAGGCGATACGTTCATCAACAATGGTATCAAATGGAAGCATGAATGCTTCACGAATTGCAAAACTCGCAATGTCGTCTATGCGGTGGTATGCCCGTGTAACAGAGTTTATATAGGCAAAACTAATCAGCCCATCAATGCGCGGATTACCCAACATCGATCCCGCTTAAAGACAAAAGTGCTGACTGCTCCCATGGTGGAACATTTCATCAGCAACGGCCACACTGAGAACGATTTCAAATGGACCACACTAGCATGGATTGATCCGAAACGCTGCCAAGACGTTGACGCGATGTTGTTGCGCAAGGAAGCGTATTTAATCCTCAAGTTCGACAGTGTTACCAAAGGCCTAAACAGTCTCAGCGAAATTAATAGGGCATAAACCCCTTTTCCTGTTCAGAGACTACATGCCCCAGAATGCACTTGCAATCTTCTTAAAAGACTGGAGCGGTCTACCTTAAACTACATGTCCCATAAAGCACCAGATCTTGGTTGGTCTGTTTGATTGGTCTGCCAAGAACCACATGGTCTGGGATCTCCAAACCGGCTTTTGCCAGGGACACTCACATCTCTCTGTCTGCTGTTCTGTAGCGAGTACGCTCAGCGAAGTACCAGAATAATTGCGGTAAGCAAGGAAACGTTTAATTGTGAACTCTGCTGCTCCCAAGCAGCGAAAGATAGCGCCCTAATGAACTTACACGTTCCTCTGTTTTAACCCCCCAGATCCACTAAACGGGTCACTATTGTGGATAAAACGTTTCCAGAACTAGAACTCCAACTGCGGTCTTCGCGGACCGATTTCCAAGTAAGTGAACGTAGTCACGCGGTTCCCAATCTTCAACGCATCAGTGTGCGCAACTGTCTTACACGCGCCCATTGTATGCAACCGACTTACACGCGCTCTGTCTACTCGTTGCAGATCCCCTTTTTTTTAAAAAACCCCCATTGTGGACAAAGACATCGCACAGAACCATACAGCTAACTAAGGTAAACAAATAACAGTTTAACCTGCATGTCTTGGGTAGCATGCCCCGTGTTCGCACATAGGACTCAATATACCTATTACTCTGTTACATTGCAGACCACAGAGCCTAGACAACATTTCTTCCTAAATAAGACTGACCGTGGGCAGAATAAACATAAGGTATGTTTTGTTCTGGCACTCGAGTCGGCCCAAGAGTAGTGGCTTGAGGACCCTTTTTAATAAACATTTTGTGCTTTGTTCTTCATTTTAAACAGTTCCCATGGACTAGACTGACACTGCCCTGAAGAGAATCCTGTAAATCCTTAATCAGGATTCGAAACGCGTCGGCACCCCCTCTTCTCCTGGCCAGTTGGCCAGTGTTAGTGACGCAGAAATATGCTATATTCCTGATATTCTATTGAGTTTATCTTGTTCAGGCTGTGGGAGTTGAACCAATTTTTGAAAACAATTTCTTCTTCTGTGATCTCCCCGTGTTTCAATGATTGGTTGTAAAAAGTTTTCCTTCATTCGTAAATGCATAAGGTTATTTATGTCCATCTGTTTGAATTTGTTGTGTTGTTAAGAAGTTTATTTTCGTCAAATGTCAAATGTCAAATATATGTTTGGTTTATTGTTTGGTTTCTCTAAATGTTTGTGAAGCTGCATATGGCTAAGACGTAAAGTTGATAGCGATCTTAGTTCTGCATATTTTGAACTTTTCCTTTGTGTTTGTAAAGTAAATACAAATTGAAAACATCAATTGTTTAGAGTAAACTAATAAATTGTGGTTTACTTGTACCTAAACTTGTGTGTACATTTTGTTTCTGAGCAGCTCCTAGAAATTTGGGGGGGGTTCATCAAGGGGGGGCCGAGAAAAAAGGGGGGTCCCAAAACGCGTTTTTCCCATGTTAATTTCCATAGGGCGGTTGGACTCACTTTTAGCCCGAACGGCTGAATGGATTTCCACGAAACTTGGCAAAATTGTAGGGACTGTTAGCCCGATGTGCCTTTGCTAGGTCTCAATATATGTGCTTCAGTGGATTTTGAGATATTAACGTTTAAATCAAGATATATATCTGTAACAGCGCTCCGGGCAGCGATCCGGTTAGCGAACTTTTCGCGTATCGGAACTTTGCGATGCGAAGCTGATTGGCCCTCCGGTGTCTGTCAACATTCTAAACAGTCCGGAGCGGCCGCCATCTTGTCTCTCGGTAGGATCGAGAGACAAGAGGAGGCCAAAACAAAGGGGGAAATGAAGGAAAGGGGGCAAGGTAGACCCCTTCTGACCCCCTAGGATTGATGAGGGGGATATTATAGAGCCACGCGGGGCCCCAAAAAAAAAAAAAAAAACGTTTTTTTCACCGTAGAGACGCGTCTTGGTAAGCGAACCGGGCAGCTAACCGGGCAGCTAACCGGGAAGCTAACCGGCAGTGTAACGGGAGTCTGAGGAGTAGCTGATTGGCTGTCAACATTGTAAACAGTCCGGAGCGGCCGCCATCTTGTCTCTCGGTAGGATCGAGAGACAAGAGGAGACCAAAACAAAGGGGGAAATGAAGGAAAGAGGGCAAGGTAGACCCCTTCTGACCCCATAGGATTGATGAGGGGGATATTATAAAGCCACGCGGGGCCAAAAAAAAAAAAAAAAAAAATCCGATTTTTTCGTCGTAGAGACGCGTCTTGGTACGCGAACCGGGCAGCTAACCGGACAGCTAACCGGGAAGCTAACCGGCAGTGTAACCGGAGTCTGAGGAGTAGCTGATTGGCTGTCAACATTGTAAACAGTCCGGAGCGGCCGCCATCTTGTCTCTCGGTAGGATCGAGAGACAAGAGGTGGAAAAAATAAAAGGTGTAAATGAATGAAAGGGCTAAGGCAGACCCCTCCTGAACCCCTAGGATTGATGAGGGGGCTATTAAAGTTCCCTGCGGGGCAAAAGAAAAAAAAAATTGCGATTTTTCGCGGTAAAGGTGCTTCCTGGTACGTTAACCGGGCAGCTAACCGGCAGCGTAACGGGAGTCCGACATATTGTGTTTTTTGAACGTTTGTGATATGTGCACGTGTGGATTTTGTCTAATTAAGGTTAAAAATATATATATATATCTTTAAGCGTGTTCTGGCGCGCTTACGTTTTGGGTTTGGTTTCCGCTGCAGAGACGATACGTCACGGTTATGCGATGCATCATGAGGCGTCTCACGGGCTACGTGATACGTCACTTAATAAAGAATATATTTTACAGCTATAGATATTAGCTTTTAAAAAACCAATGAAATTCACAGAAAAAACCATAGGTTATAGACCATATATAGTTAGGAATTTGCATTTACAAAACCTTGAAAATTCACTGAAAAAACCATAGGTTATAGACCATATATAGTTAGGGATTGATGTAATATGTGACATCATTAGCAGTGGATTGCGGGTCCGCGATATATAGTTAGTGCAACTAACTATATATGGAATTTCAATGGTTTTGTGCAAATAAAATAAGGTTTTTTAAATGCTAATCCCTAACTATATATGGTCTATAACCTATGGTTTTTTCAGTGAATTTTCAAGGTTTTGTAAATGCAAATTCCTAACTATATATGGTCTATAACCTATGGTTTTTTCTGTGAATATATATATATATATATATATATATATATATATATATATATATATATATATATATATATATATATATATATATATATATTTTTTTTTTTAAGGATATTTTGTACAACTATATTTATGACATCAATATTTTTTCCGATATTTTTGTACATACCATTATAAATTTAGGATGTCAATATTTTTGAGATCGATATTTATAACTCAGTATTGTGATATGGGGATATTTTAGATGGCGATATTCTGTCAGTGAACCGATTGCTACATATTGGATAGAAGTTCAAGAGGTCGCTTTAGCAAACATTTGTAAAACAGCCACTTAGGCTTCCTCCACACAATTGAGAATTATTATAGAATGAAGGAGTTGGGAATGAAATGTTGTTCTTTTAGACAGAGGTCCTGATTTAGAGTTTGACGGATTGTATTCTATCCACCAGGTGGAAAAAGACATTATGCCCACCACCCATAAGGCGGATCGTCCATCACATTTAGAGCTAAGTCCCAGCATAGTGATCATCTTTGTACCTTGAAAGGAACCACCATCACGGCGATTCCTTTCAATATATAAAATGTTTGGTGGGCAGCCGCAATCTGTTTTGATGCCCATTCACCAAACTTTTGAACGTTTTTTTTTTTATAACAAACTCTCAAAGTGGGAATTTATTTTTGAAACACTAATCACCTTCTCAGGGTGAATTTTCTTCTAGGGTTTGAGAGGTCAAATATTTTTTTTACCCTCACCACCCGATTTATCCTGATGGTGACGGACAGGGAACAAAAGACATTACACTTCTACTCTAACCTGGGCAGATGGTGATTTATCCTTCCTCCTACTTCAGCAGGCCATCGGAGGAAGTTTTTGACAGGAGCTTCGTCAACGGAAAACTAAAGGGCTACTCGACTCTAAATGAGGCAGGTGGACCGATTGTTTGGTGGACAGGATACTCTTTCACGTTCTTGATGTAGTACTCTGTCTGCTAAACTTTACATAAGGCCCTCAATGTCTTGAGTTTTGTTTTGACCTAAGTTTTTACATCATTTGCATAATGTTTTTAATTTGTTTTCTATTAATTTTTGGTTTGGCATTATTGGTGAGACTATATATTATGTTGTGCTCCTTCAGAATAGAAGGCCACTATAGCTTTGCTGCTACTCACAGGTAATGACTGAGACGAAGGACCTAGAGATAATGGCCCTATTAATTGCTGGTTAACTTGGAATTACTCATCATTGTCTAAGTCACTATGACCACCCTCCCACCCTGGCTGCTGACCTTCATTAATGCGTAGTGAAATCAGGAAGAATTCTGGGAGGCTGTACTTTTAGGGTACTCAATGTCATTATGTAGGTCCACCTCAAAAGTAATAACTATGATGGGGACAAGTAAGACTAAGGATAATGAAGCTTACCTGTACCTGCCAATTACAAAGAAGGGCTTCCCCCCTGTTCACAATTGAACATGCAATTTAAATCTTTTTTTAGCTGTCTGCCAGACTTATTCAATAATAAGATAACATTCAGCTCTTGTAGGTCTGTTCGGACAGAATACCTGGCTGCATGACATATTGTTAGTCACTCTTTAAAATACACATATCGAAGTGCTTTGGCTCCATAGAGGAATTTCACTTTTCCACTTCATGCCGTTGTTTTTTAGTGTATAATTCTGTCTCCTAGATAGTGCTTTCATTGAAATGCACAGGGGTCTATTTTATACCTTGAAAGTTAACTCAATCATCACATTATTTGCCATATTAATTTCTTTATCTCCTATGTGCATCTTATACAGAAAGCGCTCCTTGTTTTTTTTAATCCCAACCCTGGCAATGCCTAAAGGGCAGGCTTGAAAGTGATAAACTGTATTTGTGCATGACAACAAGTAAACAGCATTTGTGAATGCCTCTGTGTACATGTTCTGCAACATTTAAGCCAGACCTATTGGTTTTGTCAATGCTTGTTGTTACCTTACCACGTTACAGGATGCAAAGATCTTTGAAACCAATGAGTGCATTAGGCAGCTGCCATTTCTACACCTGGCCTGAGATTGCAGCATTCCAGTGACCTTTTGCTACCAATTTTTGGGAAGTCATACAGATGGCTTGGTATCACCCTCAAGAGTAATACCCCTCCCCTCATGCTGTTGGCTGCTTGATGAATCATTGATTGTATTGCAATGCATATCGGAATATTTCACACCTAAATACTCTGAATCATCACTCTTTACATTATATATCTCATACATGCATTGTAATCAGAAAGCAATCAATTTTTTTGCTTGTTTTTCAAAGGAAAGAGGCATTTTAAAAATATTTTTTAGTCAGGACGCAAATGCAAGCCAGAACATATTGGCTTTGCCAATACTTGTTTCTCTGTCAGTGCATATGTGTTGGATGCCTTGTGCAGCAGCTACACGTTACAATGCAACCCATTGGGAAATCCAATACAGAGCTAATGATCAGGTTTTGCCAGATAGAGGATTAGGTGTGAGTTTTGTGATTAGAAGCTGCTATGAAGGGCTACAGGTGTCAGCATTAACTTGTTATGTAGACCTGCAAGCCCATCTGTATCCTTCAGCTCAATGTACAAATTGAGGGGCTGATTCAGTTTCACTCCAAGGGTGACGTGTTTGCAACAGTTCAATACTTGCGTCGTGCTGGTCAAACTTTTTACTTTGATGTACAACACTGGGACTCCAGTGTGCTTCTCATCAGAAGGCCCTGTTGTAGCTGCATTGTATTAGAGCCACCTATATGCCCTTGCACAAGGAGCCTGGTAATGATGCATAGCAATACCACACCGGGCCGTGTTTTCACAAATTTACACACTATTAAAAACCATAACACGTTTTGGCCCCTGCAATGGGGAATACCATTTGGAAATCAGGCATACCACATTGATTAGTGCTTGATTTCTCCACATTCTGGGCCTTTTTCCAGGCATATTTCCAGCTAATTTTCATAGTTGGATACGTGCCTAGAAATACTGGGTCGCTTGTAATCCCATTTCAGCTGAAAGAAGAGTTTTCAGACAAAAATACAGGTTACTGGCCACTTGTAATGGGTCTCCAAAGACAATCCTTTTTCATAAAAATGCCAGTACTCTGGGAGAAACTCATGATAACAAAACATTTTCCTTTGGTAAGCACCCAGTGACCAGGCGGTGTCCTGGTGTGCGGAGGCGAACAGCGTACACTAGTAAAGGTAATCAGCAGACAAGAACCTGAAAGACCACCTTTTCAGACTTTTTCTGCAAGCTCAACAGATTAACCACAGGCAAATCTTTGTCAGAAGATCATTCCACAGGTTAGGGGCAGGACTGAGCATGTTCTTTCTGCTTTTTACAGCCTCTTAAATGACAATCATGAAAAGACCAGTGGATGTTGAATTAAGCAACCAACACTAGTATTAGGAGAAATCCTGGCCTTCAGAATATGAGTGACAATCCTGCACAAGACCTTAAACTGAACATACTTCATCACTGGAAGCTAGTGGATACAAGGAGGAAGAGGAAAAATCTGGTCAAAATGATATGCCCTGCATAATAGGTGTTTTGCCAAATTCTATATTGGCTGTAATTTAGCCAACATGGCTACAGGAAGGACAGGGAAAATCCCTAATGTTGGTGAGTGCCTGAGATGGATATAAAAGTTGAAGTGAGGCCTGCTTCCATAAATTGAAATTGGAAGTAGTATGTCTTTAGCTTTTTTCTAAATTGGAGCTCAGTCACGAAAGTCCTCATACAGCCTCCCTTTCTAGAGACCGAGTTGAACCTGACATTAATTTCTTCATAGTCCCAAGACTGGGTTTCCCACCACACCGACAGTTGGTAATATATAAATCTAGTAAGCATGCCACCTGTTATGTTGGCGAGAGATTCCCAGCTGAACATCTGTGAATCCTTCTGGAGATCACCCCAAGATTGAACCCCTGCCGTTTTCAGAGGCTGAGAGAGATGGTCTCTGAGACAAACAGGGGTACCGGGGAGTCCTAGATAGGAGCCTGGCATGTATAGTTTCGGATTTTAAGACTCTTCCTGATATAAATCCAGTTTTTCAATGCAGCCCTCAGGATCTTCAGCCTGACTTTTTTGTAAAATTTAGTGTCCAAGAATTTGAAGAGGAAAAACTCCTGTCCGTGGGGAATATCATGGAGTAAAGCCTGAAACGGTAGGCCCAATGAGGACGGAACATGCTTATTGGCCAGTATTCTAAAATTTGTAAAGTGGAACGCATGGCAGTAATTGAGTAAATCTGGTAAGGGTAAGCCCCCCCTATTTAGGTTTCTCCTAAGCTTTTTCCAAGCAATTCTGGGCGATTTGGTATTCCAGATAAAGGAGCCGATTTACCCCTGCAATTTTGAGATGTCCAAGGCACTAAAGGATAATGGGATTGAGTTGAATAAAAAAGTTATCTTGGGCAAGACAATTATTTTTATAAGATTTACTCTCCAGAAAATATTCAGAGGGAGGCTTGACCCCCGAAGGAGCAGACTGCAAACATCTTTGGAGACCCTGCTCCAATTAATCTTGGGGATATCCTCTATTTTCTGAGCTAGTTGGATGCCCAGATTCCGCATTCGAGCCTGGAAATGGGAAATCTCTTTCTGGTATTGGGCCTTGTTGGAAGATGAAAGTCTGGCGGCATCTGAAACCCATCCTCTCTGGGGCAATGCTTTTGGCCCCGACATGCATAACTTAGGTGACATCTGGAGGGACTTTTTAACTATGTTGCGGGCAGTAGTAAAACCAGCTGCCCTTAAGAGAAACCATCTCCACACGGCCTATAGGGTTTATTGGACCACAGGGAAACTAGCTAAGGCAAGTATTTGGCGGCCGATGACCTCCACATGTTTGTAGACTGTCCTAAGATCATCAGCTATTGGCTTGAGGTGAAAATGTTTCTTGAAGATGCTCTCCAACAACAGGTGGAGGTTAACCCCAGGACAATTTTCTTCGGCTTGACGACAGACTACTGCCTGAAAGATCTAGAATCTTAATTCATCTTTTATGTTGTAATATTGGCTAGGAGAGAGATCTGTAGAGCATGGAAATCTGAAAACCCTCCAACGTTTGCAGAATGCCTGTCACATATAATTTCTACCAGTGAATCAGACATAGCCTGTGATAATACAATCCTGGATAAGATATGGTTGGCCCTTGTGGCCTGGCGCAATAAGTAAAAGCGGTCCCATGATTTTGCCTGGGCACTGTCGGTCCTTTTTCTCCTAGGTAATGCATGGCTAGGGAGCTGTGGTGAACAGAAGGAAACAGTTCTGACTTGAGGGAACCCCATCTCATTATCATTACTGGCCCAATACTAGGGTTGGAATGAGCTGGCCAGAGGAGAAGAGTTGGAGGAATCTCTTCAAGAATGTCCAATATGGTGTATGAGGACTAAAAAAACACAAATAAAAAACCCGAAAGTCCTTATAGGTACCATTCCACATTCTTATAAATCTTTTACACTTTTTTGACTCTAGTCTGAAGGAAACGTTTTCCCAGGAGTGCAGAGTCACCGGTTGAAGTGAGGTTGTCAGCCTAATGGGCAGGGTGCTGGTTGTGATGACTTTGTAGATGATGCAGCTAGTTTTGAAAATGGTGTGGGCCATAAGGGGAACCGGGTCTATTAGTGTAGGGCTGGTATGGTCATATTTCTTCAGCCACCAGATGCGCCATGCTAGGTTGAATTCGAGGCCGGTCACTGTAGTACCTGGAAAGGTATGGAGCACGGAGATGCCACCATCCAGATGCAAGACTATGAGGCCTTGAAAGGAAGGTCTGAAGTCACTTTCTTGGGCAAATAGTTTCACTTACTTTTGCAGATGGAGCTGGTACTTTAATTGGTGATTGGTTCCCTGATGGTGAGGTCAGTGTCCAGGGTGAATCAGAGTGCCTTTGGGTGAAAATTGAGATTCAAAACCAGGTTCATGTAGTTGAGTTAGGTTTGCACTAGTTGTTGCTTATTGTTCTTTTCAAATAATATCAATTCTGGTTTGGAAGTGTTCAATAGCAGGTATTCTGGACATCAAGGTCTGGATGAGGCGCAGGTAGTGTTTGATGTGTTGTATGCATGGAGTGGAGGAGACTTTCATGTAGAAGTATTCCATCAGTTTATTGGTGGATTTTGATTTAGTTCTTAGTAAATAAAGTCACAAGTAACTCCAAGTAGATGGTAAAGATAATGGGGACAAGCTGAAAACCTGGGAAGCAACTCAGCTGATAAGGATCTTCTGGGACCTTGAGGTGCTCATGGAAATGAACAGGTATCTGTTGAATTGGTAGGAGGATAACCATTGAAGGATGCTGCCAGTGAATCTCATTCAAGACATCAAGGTGTGGATGAGAATGGGATGATTGACATTGTCGAATGTGGCTAAGAGGTCCATAAATATCAGGAGTCAGGTGTCATACTTATCTGTGCTCGGGAGGTATTATCTATGATTTGTAAGGTAACTTTCTCCATGCTGCAGTATGGTCTGAAGCTTGACTGACTGTCATGTAAGAAAAGATTGGCACTGTTGTGATCTTGTATTTGTGCACAAACTGTTTTTCATTTATCTTAACAATGAGGGGTAGGTGAGTGTTTGGGTAATATTTGGTGAAATTATTAGGGACTAGAATTGATTTCTTTAGGACTGGTGTTTTTTGCTTTTTCTTGATATCATGCAACAAGCATTATAAAAAATATGGTAAAGTTGTTTCACATTTTTTTAACATGCAGAAGCGTTTTAACGTAGTACCTCAGACCATATCACTGCATTGAAAGGCATTTATTAAAATTGATAGTTTTAAAACATGAACCTATACATAATTATACCTCACCTAGTTCCGATGAAAATGCCAGTAGTGAAATCAAAGTTGTCAGTTGTTGCATGTATGAATTGCATGCACACCGTATCTCGATTCTTATTATAGATGGAGCAACATTATAGTCATGTCAAACCAGCTTCTATTCCACAGATCCTGGCAATGTTTAATTCAGTCTAAAATTTTCTAATTTTAACTTTTCAATTCTATTTACAACAGAATTATTGTTGTTACTCATACACACTGCTAAAAAGCATTGACACATCAATAGCTCTGGTTTGTTTTTAGAGGTATGTCTTTTGTTGTGTATGCAATAAGATACCATTCAGAGAGGGGCACAAACATACTGGCCAGATTGCATGCTTTGTAAAGCACAGGATTTTAGTTTTTATGTTGTCTGTTACACCCTTAATTACATAAGCTAAGCATCTTGGAGAGCATTCCTGGTTACACTTCTTTACGAAAGCCATTTTGAAAGAATCCCAGCTTTTTTCATGCCACTTAAAGCACTGGCCACCTGGGAGGATGACCACAGTGATCTGGTCAACATTCAGTGTTATAGCATCATGCCCCTCTCAGGTCTTATGTGCATGCTTGGACACTTTAGACCCCTCACTTCGGCAATTGAAGTGGGCTCTTAGATAATGTGTTCCTGTTTTGTATATATGGGTAATAGTCTTCTTTCCCTTTTGTTGAATTTGGTTGTGAATTGACGATTAATACATTAATGTTTTGCTTGAGATTATATCTCATTATTGCTTAACCCTGTACTGTTCAGTCATCATACCAAACCCATCTATGAGGGCACACTTCAAGGCTGTGTAGTTGTCCGCATCTTCAGATAACTTGTATTCTTATCTAGTTGGAATATTGGAGTGGATTGTATTGACATCATTTAGAAAGTGTATAAAGGTTGGAACCATAGAATGTACGGGCACTCTGCCCAGGATCTTCCTAAGAGCTGCCAGCACCCTTTTCTTTTTGCCTACATGTAATCCTGAATAATGAAGATTATTCTTAAACCAAGCCTTGGGATTTCACTACAATTTTGGCGATGGGCTGGGCACAGTTTCTTCACTTGTGGAGTGATTGATCGCATCGGGGAACACTTTGAAACAAGACGGGACACATCGAGGACCACTTTGGAGCAAGAAAAAGGAAGAAGGAGAACAAAACAGAGATCGATCTGCCTGCGAGTAGCTGGATTCTGTCAGCGATGCTGCATGAGGGTGAACGGTGAGAATTTAGCGCTTTAAGACTTCTGTTCTGGTAAGTGTGCGCTAAATGTACAGGCTGTACTTACAGTTGAGCAGCATATTGATTTTGAACCCCGCAGTCAGCGCGCTCCCCGCCTCACCAGTATTCAATTCAAATTGCGCACTTGCCTGTCCTTTCTTTTATCCCCATGATGCTGGGCTGCTTGTGATGATCTTCTCGTGACGAACGCAGTCAGTCTGACGCTACCCAAGCAAGGTCAGCTCATGTCAGCAGCCATTTGGGGAAACCTGAGTTACCATGGTAATGGTGCATTGGCATTAATTTTCTCCTGATTTTCTATTTATTCAGTCTTCAATCCATCAAGATAAAGGGTATTTTACATTTCCTATTTACCTTATTTTACGATGTGGGTGCTGGATTAAATATTTTCTTCAGTCAATGGTTTATTTAAACCAAATTTGGAGCAATTGTGTACTGTCACTTTCTATTGCTTATTCACCAGTTATTTGAACATTTTACTGTACTGACACAAGTACAAGTATACAAGGCAGTTATCCTGGTGTATTCGCTCTACTTTGGAGAATTTTACAGACACTATTCTAGTACAAGTCGGAAAGACAAAGGCAATTAAAAAAATATATATTTTTTACCTATCCTAGTCATGCCTACTACCTCTGGTACCAGCCCAATGCAGGTGATCTTGTTGTAGCTGCACCTTATATGCACATTAACACCCCAAGAGAATTTTTAGCTGTACCTGGAGAACCACCAGTGGCGTGGGTAGACGGGAAGGAATACTTTCTGAACTATATTGCAAATATGGAGGATTCGAGCTGAACTTTTTATCCGGAAAGAAAAAAGAGAGTACTTATGTATTGTTTAGGTCCTGAAGGTTTCCAAGTCTACAATGAACTACAAAAGCATGAAAGTCAAAGGAGATGTTGATGTTTTTAAAGCTGCAATATTAGATTTAGATGATAATTTTTCTCCCACAGTTTGCATAGCTGTTACTAGACACAGTTACTTTGAAGCTATTTGTGCTAGAGTAGAAAAAGAGCTTAGAGCTAAACCAGGGAGGGGTTCTGCACCAGTGTGTAGATGGTTTGATCGATCTTGCTCACAGGCACATTCAGCTTTGCTGAAAGCTCTTAAACAATCCCCTAGAGATAGGTCTTTGGTGGCACAGTTAAGAAGAAAATATGTTTTGGCAGTTAAACTTCGGAAAAAAGCCATCAAAGATGAAGCATGGGACTCTTTAATGGATCCTATAACCCTTAAACATAGCTCAAAATTTTGGGCCATAATAAATAATCCTATGTTTTCCAACACTAACAACATGGATCTTGAAATTAATATCTCTGAAGCTGACTGGATTAACCATTTTTCCAATATATATGGTTCAAATGTAATAGTCGAGGAGTTTAAAATACCCCATTCCCCATCGTCTCCAACTAAATTAAATTTTAGCAAATCGGAAGTAGAGCTGGCAATTCTAGGCTCTGCTGTAATAAAGCCCCGGGCCCAGATGGGGTACCCCTAGATCTATACAAACTTAACTCTGAGATGTGGGCTGAGATTTTAGCTAATGTTTTTAACTGTGTGTATGAGGGGGGTCTGCCAAAAACGTGGGCATGTTCTATTATAGTACCCATTTTTAAAAAGGGTCAAAGAACCGACCCTAAGTGTTTTCGACCAATTTCGTTATTGGATTCTTCTATGAAGATTTTGGGCAAAGTCCTGCTAGCTAGAATTAACACCTGGTCCCTAGATAATGATATTCTAGTAGATGCTCAGTATGGGTTTCGAGCTGGTAGAGGGACTGAGGACCAATGCCTAAATCTTCATATGTTAATTTCGAAATACACAACTGTTAAAAAATGGTCAATTTTTGTTGCTTTCATGGACCTGTCCACGGCTTTTGATTTGGTGAATAGAGCCCGGCTGTGGACTATGCTATTAAAGCTGGGTCTCGATCCTCCCCTTGTATATTTTTTGGCAGAACTACATAAGGAGCTAAAAGCCTCAATTAGAATGGACCAGGAAGGGAATCGTACCGCCTGGTTCAAATCCAGTAGGGGCGTGCGGCAGGGCTGCATTCTTGCTCCCATGCTGTTCACTTTGTATATAAATTCACTTGAGGAGACTCTTTTAACTGCTACCTTGGATACTCCGCGTGCAGGGGACACCCGTATTCCTGTTCTCCTGTACGCGGATGATGCAGCTTTAATAGCCCGGACTCCCATAGGTTTGCAAAAACTTTTAAATGCTTTTAATGATTTTATGTCATCACTAGACTTAGTGATAAACAACTCCAAATCTCACGTCATGGCTTTTGGGGCTGGTAAAAATAATTCTAAACAGTTCTACTGCAATGGTGACGTGATCACTAATGTCAAAATTTTTACGTACCTGGGTGTAATTTTTGACACTAAGGGGAGCTGGGCTCCACAAATTGTAGCTAAAACTAAAGCGGTCAGGAGCTCGGCCAACGCTATTTTAAGTTTTTCCAGGAGACTGGGCGGGAAGCCAACTGGTGCCTTACTTAACCTGTGCAGGGCGAAATCAGTAGCAATAGCCAGGTATGGCTCGGGTTTGTGGGGCTATGTAAATAGTGAACCAGTCCAAAGGGAAGAAAATAAGTTCCTGCGTTCCACCTTAGGGCTTCCCCAATCGACAGCCACGTTCTCAGTTCACCAGGAAGTTGGTCTTGGGTACATATCTGACATCCTTCTAATGGCCCCCATCTTGCTATGGATAAGGCTCTGGACCAATAATAACCTAGGTCTGAATCACAAAATACTGGTGGACTGTTTAAAACTGGACAATTACAAAAACATTACTTGGCTCTCATATATACAAAAGTGTTCTTTGGACCTGGGACGTCCTGATATTTTTTGGGTCCCTCAGGGTCTAAAGAAATCGGATTTAGATTGGGTGAAGGTCAATTTTATTACATTGAAAAATGCGGAGAGGGAGGAACGCCAATTACTTAAGCCCACGGTCAGAGCCCATTACCTGACCATTACCCGCCTTACTATACAACCGTACCTTACTATCGTCAATATCCCCTTTCATAGATGGCTTCTGGTTAAACTTCGGTTTAATCAGATTTACACAGTCCTGTGTGACAGTCAAGGCTGGTATAAGGAGGAGGACGCCCCTGTCTGTAATTGCGATAATTTCTCTACGCAAGATAATATGCACTTTATGTTGTTTTGTAATTTTTACACTGCGCCCAGACAGAAATACCTGGTACCATTACTGAAGGACAAAGCCTTCCATCAGGCAAAACCTGCCCTCCTGTATCTGCAATTATTGGACTCTGCGTTGGCTATGTTTAGCATGGCCAATTATCTTGTTGCTGCTGTTAGGATCAGGAGGAGAAGACTTAAGATTGCAACATTAGAGTTTTGTATAGAAGACTGAAATGGAAATGTTATTCATATCATTAAATTCTTATTTTATTGAGTATTTACTCTTTTTATGATGTATTTTTATATTGTATATTAATTAATTATTATCGATGTTTCCTCCTATCATCTTTTTACCATGAATATGTAAATATTATTGATTGATGATTTCTGTAATTCCTCATGAATTTGTATTGCCCTTTTTGATGTGATTGTAGAATGCTTTTATGATTTTTAACTAAATCGAATAAAGTGGTTTTGACTTGACTTGACTTGTTACTAGACACAGTTTTTTTCAAAGGAAACAAGAAAAACATGAAAGTATTGAAGAATATGTGTCAGCATATAAAAAAATTGCCAGCAAGTGTAAATTGTATTGGTAGTGGATTGGAACCTAGCGACATTGCCCTTGAAAGCTACACAGGTGAGAGGATTTATATCCAAGGTTTTAGAGTGCTAGTTTTTTTATTTAAAGGTAGACACTCAACAGGTAAGTTATGTGTTGCTAAAGAAGGACCATCAGTCTTAGGATGGAAAGACCAAAAGAATCCTAACATTATCCTTGACCCTAATAGCAAGGAGCAGGTTCCTATTTCATGTGACAGTGAAAACACTAAAAAGTGGGTACTAGAAGTGTTTCCCACTGTCTTCTCAGCTCAAATGGGTGAACTCAAAGGATTTACACAAAAAATGTGTTTAAAAGAGGGTGCTGTGCCAAAAATACATAAAGCACGCAATATACCTTTCATTGTTAAAAATGAAGTTAAATGTGAACTGGACAAATTATTAGAGAACGATGTAATTGAAACTGTTGAGGCTGCAGAATGGGTTTCTCCATTGGTTGTTGCTCGCAAGGCAAATGGAAAGGCCCGTTTATGTGTCGATCTAAGATACCTTAATAACAACAATTTAGTTGATCAATTTCCACTTCCTAGAATTGATCAGATGTTGTCCCTTACACGCAATGCCAAATGTTTTTCAACTCTGGATCTTTTCTCCACTGACCATCAGGTGATTCTTGACCCTGGAAGCAGACATCTGACCACATTTTGTACTCTCTTTGGGTGTTTCAGATTCAAAAACATGCTGTTCAGGTTAGCGTCGGCGTCTGCGGTCTTCCAAAGGTTGATGTCTAATCTGTTTGGTCATATCTCTGAAGTTGTTGTCTTGCAAGATGACATTTTAGTCATGGGGAAGAAAAAATCTCACCACGATTCCATTCTAAGGGAGGTTTTAAGAATCTTACAGCTTAACGGATTAGTCACTGAAGGTAGCAAATTTAAATTTGCAGAAACTAAAGTTACTTACTTATGGCACAAGATCTGTGATGAAGGAATTAAACCTAAGGCTAAACTAGTTGAGGCCATTGTTAATTCGCCTGCACCCAAGTCCAAAGATGAACTCAGGTCTTTCTTGGGATTAGCAGAATTTTACTCAAAGTTTGTTAATCAATTCTCTCAAAAAACATATGAAATGTGTCAGTTAATGAAAAAAAAATCCCATTTGTCTGGGGGGCTGAATGTCAGAGGGCATTTCTTGATATAAAAATGGCTATCACCAATGCACCTACTTTACAAAGTTTTGACCCTTTTTCCGATATGTCTGTCACTACAGATGCAAGTGCCACTAGACTTGGAAGAGTTCTCTCACAATTTACTGAGCAAGGTACAGAAGTCATGATAGCTTTTGCTTCACGGTCATTGTCTCCTTAAGATAAAGAGTACTCAGTCATCGAACGAGAGACTTTAGCATGTGTATGGGCGATAGAGCATTTTAGGAAGTTTATTTGGGGTAAAAAGTTTGTTCTTCGTTCTGATCACAAACCTTTGACAAAGTTTTTTACTACGGAGGGTTTGTGCAGAGCCTCAGCTAGGATTGCCAGATTATCCATGAGACTCCAAGATTTTGTGTATGAAGTACAATATTTACCTGGAGTCAAAAATGTAATTGCTGATTTTCTGAGCGGAATGTCCTTACCTCTTGGAGAAGTGGATCAAAATTCATGGAATGATTTTTGTGTTGCTGGAATTTGTTCTGAGTCGGGTGGCTTACGCTTAGATGAATGGCAACAAGAAGTTGCAAAGGATTAGTCGTTGGTGACTATCCGCCCAACTCTGCATGGTCCAGCAATAGCCCTATCAGCTAGATTGGGAACAGCGCTTTGCCACCACCCTGCATCGGGGACAGGTAATCTTGGGTGTGCCCCTTGGCACCGTCCTCTCAGACCTGCACCTCCTCCCTTCAGCGTTAAAGCACCAACTAGTATGGTTCTGAAAAATGGGTGGGCGCTGCCAAGTGTTCAAATCCACAGCGCCAAGCAGCTCTCCTTCCCCTGGATAACTCCACAGTCCACAGACAGCTGCGGCCGAACCCAGGTTCGCCAGCGGTCCCCCTGCTCTCGAGTGCTGACCGTAGTTCACTGTGGTTCACTGCCCTGCATGCGCCCGCTTCTAGGCCTCCATTATGGCTGCGTACTCAGGCAGTGGTCTCTCCTGACCCTCGCAGACGTCTCCGCCCTCCCGCGCCCCGGCTCGCAGAGCGCAGCATCCCCGGGACTTCGCGCCCACCTACGGAGCTCGTGGGTCCAGGTTCCCCGCACCCCACTTACAAGTGCACTGTCAGGTTCCCGCCGCTCGGGCTCCGCAGCAGTCCAGGTCCCCCAACGCAGTCTTCTGCACAATACCTCCTTCCAACGAGGGTCACACCAGCACTGGGTCAGGGCAATCAATACCCTGCACCGGTTTCCCTCCTCAAGTCCAGCGCTCCCAGCCGCCACCAATCTCGATCTCGTCGCTGCTGCCGCTCTGCTCAATCAATCGGCCATCTCCACCCCTCCAGCTGTCAGCTGCATTCCCATCGCCCAGCCGCTATCTTGAAACCACTCCATGTTGTTCATTAGAGGTCAGGAATGCCGCGGGGGGTCTCCGCAGCACCCGCAGCTTCACTCTCCACTTGGTCGTCGACGGGCACGCCCCGCACCACAATGTCCTCAAGTCCGTCACCTGAGCCTCAGAGTGGTCCCGGCCCCACCTCACCATCCGCCTCCCGGCAGCCCCGTCAGCAAAAGGGCCGCCGAAGCGCCGGCCAGGATCTTCTCCACTCTTCGCTGCTCCCCTCCTCTGCAGCATGCAAGGCACCCAGCTGTCCCCCGCACCGGTTCCGTTCCTCTCGTTGCCTTCCTCGTTTGGCTGCGGTTGTCGGGGGGATCCGCTCCTTGAGCTAGCAATGGAGCCCAGTCGCAATCTTGCCTTCGCCGTTCCGTCCTCAGCACCGGCCGCGAAACCACCGGCAGAGTCCCGATTTCTGCCCCTCTCCGGTCCCCCAATAGCGCCCAGCCGAGCGCGCCTCGTTCCCCTCTCAATTGGTGGGGTCAGGGAGTGCAGCACTTCTGTAATACAGGATAATTCAGGGTTTCAATGGCGGCGCTCGGCTCCTATGTAGCCACCACCATTGGCCACTAAGCCACGCCCCCCCAAGCTCTTCTTTCAAGCCCATGGAAATCTTCTTCAGGCAGGGGACACAGCACACAGCAAAGTCCTTTCTCCTTTCCTTGGCAGAAAAAGCCACTGCAGGCTAACCCCAGACAGCACACAGCAAAGGGGCAGTACTTCTCCTCAGTTTCTCCAGTTCTTCTCCTTAGCAAAGGTTCCTCTTGATTCCTAGAATAATGTAAAATTCAGGGGTCTGGGCCACTCTTTTTATAATACAAAATCCTTTGTTCTCTGGAGGCAGGGGGTGTCTGTGCCCACATGTGCAGCTTCCTAGTAGGAGGTGGAGACAGCATTGTCCTTGGCAGATCAGGCCATTCAGGTGTGAAAGAAATCTCCTCCCCTACTCTGAATGCAGCTCAGGTCTATTCAGCCCAGCCCTGTCTCACCCTGGAAAGGTAAGACACACCTCAACTGCCCTAAGTGGCTTTCTGAACAGAATGCACATCCTCAGCCCCTGCCTCTCCAAAGCCAGTCAATACACAACCTAGTAGAAGCACAATGGATGGTTTGGCAAAAAATACCTACTTTCCAAGTTCCAACAACAAGGGCGGAGACGAGGAAAGAGAGGCAATCGGGGTAACCGAGGATACCAGAACCATCAACCAAACTGGCCAATGGCACCTCCTCCTGGATGTGGCTCCCCACCATTCCCCTTCCCCCATCCACAGTTTCCAATGATGGGCTGGAACCCTGCCTGGCATCAACCACATTTTCAGAATCAGTACCAACAGCCTTTTTTAGAGAGGGGCCGGAGAGGCAGAGGCAAGAGCAGAAGGACAACCAACCAAGTGTCCTGGCAAACAGACAACCATGTCGGAAACCACACCCGGAGCAAAACACCTCAACCAGGGACAAGCAACCAGTAAGTCTCATCACAAATCTGCAATTGACAACTATTGAAGAACAGGTCCTTGAGAAAGGCCTGGGCTTTGTTCCCATAGCTCGTCAGACAAATTCAGACTGCACTGCGAATTGACCGATTTCTTTAGGAAATTGAAATTAAAGGCCTTCTTCGAAGGCAAGGAAGATCCTAATGCAGACCTATGGAAAGGCGATACTGGCCCCAGACTCAAGTCTACTTTCACACCACCTCCTCACACAGTACCAGCAGCTATCACAGCCTTCGAGCAGGCAGTGTTCCAAGACTTGGAGACCTGCCAAGAGCCCACCACTTATGGAACTTTCAGCACTGAAGAGTACAAACCCCTTGAAACACTAAAAAACAACACCAAGATCAAGATCAAACCTTCCGACAAGGGTGGAGATATTGTCATCCAGAACACTACGGACTACGAGAAAGTCTGTCAAGATCTACTGAATGACACTGACAACTACACTCCCCTCAATCACGACCCTTCTGCGGATCTCCAAAACCGGATTACCAACATGGTCAAGGAAGCTGAACTGAATGGGCAGTTATCTAAAAAGGAGGCGGATTTTCTGTCAACCAGCAAAAGCATTGTCCCTTATTTCTATACTCTTCCATAAACCCATAAGAATAAGCTGCCACCACCGAGCCGCCGCATAGTATCGGGCATTGGGTCTCTACTTGAACCCTTGTCCACTTTCTGCGACTATTTTTTGAAACCCATCATTCAAAAAACTCCCACATACTTAAAGGATACTAAGAGCCTGCTCCTCCTATTGCAAACCATGTCCTTCGAAGCAAACTGAGTGATATTGGCTACTCTAGACAGTGAGAGCCTATACACGTGTACCCCTCAAGACGAGACTATCAAAGTATTGAGTGCAGCGCTTAATTCAGCTACATGGGAATACACAACTCCCAAAGAGTTCATAGTAGACTGTGCAACCATTGCGCTCAAAGAGAACTTCTTTGCATATAAAGGACAATTGTACCTTCAATGCTCTGGTACTTCGATGGGCAGCACTTTCGCCCCAAGTGTGGCAGGCATGTATGTCTATGATTTTGAGGCCAAAAACATCCTACCCACAAGCAACCCATTTGCTACCAACATCTTTTTTTGGAAGTGCTACATAGACGATGTGCTCCTTATTTGGCAAGGGAACACTGGAACGGCATTAACCACCAGAACACATTGCAAAGCAACTGCCAAAAACAACCTTCTTGAATTCACCAGCTTTCACCCACGATCGTTGAAAGAGAACCTGCCCTACGGACAATATCTAAGGATCAGGCGCAATTGTAGCAGCATTGAAGACTTTAAACAGCAATCAACCGACCTAACCCACAAACTACAAAGGAAGGGTTACCCTAGCCATATCCTAAATAAAGGACTAAAACGGGCATGCAACCAACCTCGTAAAGTTCTATTGGAACCACCTGAAAGAACCCCGGAGGAACTACCCCTCACCTGCATCACCACCTACAGCACCCTGTCCAACCTGATGAAAAAATCTATCAATAAGAACTGGAAAATTATCACCAGCACCATGAAGACTTGGCAAAAACCCCTCTTCTCGTTCAGAAAGGGACGCAGCCTGAAAGATTCTTTGGTGCACACCAGGCCCAAGGAACCCATTGCCATGCCTATACGCAGTATCACTGATGCATGGAACCTACCCAGAGTTACTGGACACCTCCCTTGCTCCAATTGCTCTGTGTGTCACTTGACCACGACAACGAAATCCCTCTCTCTGGAACCAGGGAAAGCATGGTGGCAAAAATAACACACAAATTGCAATTCTGCCAACGTAATCTACCTGATCACATGCCCCTGCATGCGTCGATATGTAGAAATGACAACAAGAAAAATCAAGCAGAGGGTGTGTGAGCACAGGAGCAATATCAGATGTCGGAAAGCCACTACCAAAATGAGCGACCACTTTTTACAAGTCAATCACACCACCAATGATTTGAGGTGGACAATCATAGAGCAACTCAATGAGGGCTCTAACATTGCAGAAAGACTTTTTGAGAAGGAGCAGAGGTGGGTGTTCCGCCTCGGTACCCACCTCAATGGCCTTAATGATGATATACCTTGGGCCTCAACCCTCAAGTAACTGAATGCTGTCCATCCCCGGACCAAAAAAGAGTTCATCTGTTGACATTGACCTTTGCAGCCCGGTATAGGGTTTCCACTTATTATTTATCTACCTTTCCAGAATACCCGATCCTTCTTGAGAGGACCATTGGGTCGATTATCTGACCCGTAGCTCCAAATAATTTTGTGTCACTTCTGTGATATATAACTCCACATTCTTTGTCACTACTGTGACATTTAACTAGGTTTCTTATTGCCTCCTAGACCTGGATCGAACCTGCACACCTTGACGTGGTCGGGATATCAACACATCTCTCGAGTGCGCGCACTCTTTGACCATCCTTAAGGCCACGCTCCGCTGTGTCGTTCTGTCTACCAAAACAATATGATTAAAGTTTCTTCGTCTTTTACCAAAGTGAAAGTTTCAGTGCTCTAGTCTCCTTTTCAGTGACACAGCACTGTTTACCTCAGCGCTCCCGCCCATTGGAGCACTCCGCACATGCGCGACGTAGCCATGCCCACCCCGGAAATGCGAGCCCTGTTCACGCTACTTATTCCGCTCTTGTGCACCGGATCCCTATCGTCGAGACCCGGTTCAGAGGGATCGTGCAGGTTCACACACGGGTGCCTGACGTCGTGGGCGTGAGTGCTTCCGAGTCCGCATAACCTGTACCAGCTAAGTACTTCTAATGGCTTCTTTAAAGTTTGTCCCCTTGTTCGTTTCTTTGCAGGATGTGCCAAATACGCCATCACCCCCCTCCCGAGGTCTATGTGGTGATATTTTCTCACCTTCCAAGTGAGAACCTTCACATTGTTGTGTTATGTTGTTATTTAGGCGCCGGGAAACCCTTTTTGGGTAGCTGTTGCGCCCTATAAATTGATAAAATAAGTAAATAATAAATATAAATTATGTCATTGTGCGGGATAGGGGTCACCGGCCTTTGACCCATTGATCTGTCTGTGACATGTATACAACACGCCACGTGCTGCCTAAGGGCTTAATACTAAAGCTTCCCCTTTCTCCATAGTGTCACTCATTCCTCTGGCCCCCTGGCGCATCGTATCACTCACGCGCTCCGGTGGGCGACTTCCATTTCCACCGGCACGGGCATTTTTTATTGAGCAGCAGTACACCGAACTGCTGTCTTGGACGCAGCTCAGCACACACCTGCAGGCGGTGTCACTTAACTTCACAGTTTAGTGATGTGTATGTTTGCTGGTCCACATGAGCACTAGTCACATTTTTGATACTCCCAAACTCGAGAGCAATAACTAATTGTTTGTTTGTCACTTTATGTTTGTGCCTGCTGTTTGCCTCCACAGGTGTATTTTAATTTTTGGAGTCTCTAATCCAGAGACAAGCAGGGGTTCTTACCACCGATATTTTTATTTGTGCGGCCCCCTCCCAACTTGCACTTTTTTCAGACGACTTTTAACTTTCACGTCCCTTGGTAGGGTGGGCCTTAGCGTGTCCATACCGCCGGGGTTTAATTCACCATAGGTCCTGATAAATTCCAGGTTAATTACACCGACATTGGCAGAAACATGTTGACCATCACCTAAAAGTATTGGAAACAGGCCATCCAACTTAGTTGGTCTAGTTTGCCAACACATTTTTAATATGTCTTTGTTGATCAGCCATTAAATCAATTTTTGATACAATATAGGCATTTTTAAACACACCACGTCACTCTTTTCACGTAGTCTATCACTTAGCTCTCACATCTTCACATTACCCGCTCCGCAGTAAATCTGGCGTTGAAGCACACTGGGGTGATATTCGGTCACTCCCAATGGGTCCCGATGATGAAGCATGTCACCGACCAGGTCGGTGAGTGAGGGCTTTCTAAACACACCAAATAGGTGTTGTTTTTGCTATGTGCTCTACTACTTGTGTGTTTTCTCATTTGTCAGACCATTCTGCAGTTGCTTTGGAAATGGAATTGAACAAGCTTTAGCCTCAGCCAAGGTGGACTCTAGATAAGGTAATACTTGCAGAGAACAATATAATAGAGGCTCTCAGGGACGAAACCTTGACATATTTCCAACTTAACCAGGAACAGACCTCGAGCCAGATCAGATAAGAGGCATACAAGGATATCTTAAGAGGCAAAATGATCAGCCTAACGGCTCACAGAAACAAAATAAAGAAGAAGGAAATAGAGTACCTAGAGGGTGAGATACATAGGTGGGAAAGGAACCTTAATGAGGAAACATCAGCTGAAATCATAGAAACATCGAGGAAGGAGCTAACTAAGGCAACACATAACCTAGTAAACATATTAGACTCTAGAATCAAGAAGAAGTGGGAAGCAAGCAAGGTAGCTCATTATCAATACGGAGAGGAATGCGGAAAACTTCTAGCCTAGAAAACGAAGATAGATCTAACCAAAAACAAAATTTCAAGCATCCAAGAGGCAAATAGTACTAGACCACTGGTGGAAGAGGCAGATATTAAAATCGCCTTTTTCAAATTTTTCTCAGAACTTTATAAGGATGATACAAATAATAGAGATGACCTAACTCAAGAATATTTTACTAATTGGGTTAAACAGTCTCTGTCAGAAGAACAAAAAGAGAAGCTAAATGCAGAATTTTCAGAAATTGAAGTCGAAGAGGTGATTAAAAGTCTGAAAAGCGCTAAGGCAGCTGGACAGGATTCCTTGCCTAATGAATTTCATAGTATTGCGTGGGGTACTGGTTCCAGAACTTACCAATCTGTTTACTGACATCTTTATAAGAGGACAAGCACCTCCTAAATCATTGAGTGAAGCTATAATTTGCATAATATTGAAACCTGGTAAAGACCCTAAGCGCCGTGAGTCCTATAGACCGATCTCTATGTTAAACTGTGACTATAAGATCTTTACACAGCTATTAGCAAAAAGGTTAGGAATATGTGCAGGACACCTAATCCACACGGATCAGAAAGGGTTTATAAGGGGTACACAGATTCACAAACTCACACACGAGCTGATAGGAGCCATAGATCTAGCTAATCAGGAAAACCTCCCCCTATCGATTGCAACCTTTGATGCTGCTAAAGCCTTTGATATGGTCAAGTGGAGTTTCTTACACAAGACATTGGAAGCATACAATGTAGGCAATAACTTTTCAAGAGCGGTCAGAGCCCTATATGCTTCTCCAACTTCATGTGTGCTGGTTAACGGATCTCTGAAAGAGAAAATACACATAGAAAGAGGTACTAGGCAGGGGTGCCCGTTATACCCTATATTGTTCAATCTATACATTGAGCCCCTGGCCTGTGCTTTAAGATCCAACTCACACATATCTCGTTTAGCTGCAGGGAATGGGAAAAGAAGGTCGCACTTTATGCAGACGATTTAATGATATACACAAACAACCTGCCAGGGTCTCTTCCGGAAATAATAGGCACATTACAACAGTTTGGAAGCATATCAGGGTACCAAATTAACCACAAAAAAAACAAGATAATGTGTTGGAACGCTCAGACCACCGACCCCTTAGAAAAACCTCAAATTAGATATTTAGGTATCTTAATTGGGGAAGAAATCAAAAGCATCGCTCAGATAAATTTTAACAAGGTTCACTCTGAAGTCAAAAAACTACCTAATGCCTGGAGCTCTCTTCCTTTATCATTTATAGGGCGTTCTAACCTGGTTAAAATGATGATCCTTCCTAAATTCACATTCCTCTTCAACTCAATACCATTAGAGTTTAAAAAAGAAGCAATAGCCAAAGTTCACAGCGATATTAATAGTCTTATCTGGGCCTCCAAGGGAGTTAGAATTTCTTGGAAGATGCTGAGAAGGAAATTGGAACATGGAGGGATAGCCAGCCCAGACCTCTTTCAATATTATAGGGTGTTCCATTTTAAGAACATCAGAACGCTATTTAAAACACGTAATAGCTTTCCAGTATATTTGCAACCAATGGTAGGTCCAGGAGGAGACTACTTCTTGAACAAGTTTGGCCACACAAAGTTTTTCAAGAAGATCAAACTTAAAATCTTGGGGGCAGCCATCAGCCTGTGGGTCCAAGAGAGACGTCTATGGAAGGTTCCCTATCACAGTCAATATGCCCCCATATGGGACTCACCGGGCACGCCCAAATGCCTAAATGATGTACTAGCAACTCCACTGAAAGAAAATGGAATTGTGGAATGGGGACAAATATTGACTGGGTCTAACATCATTGACTGGGAAAAACTTGCAAACCTAACAGATGGAAGCCTGTCAAAATGTAAGTACTACCAGTTAGCAAGCTGGGCTAAAACACTGGGAAAGGATGGGCCAGGGAATGTAGAACTGGAAGCAAATATCCTACAAACATTCCAGAAGAAGGAAGAAGCCTACTGGTACTGGGCGCTTATTAATGAGGGATGAGAGGATTTCACCTTACCAAATGAGATATGGGGGAAGGCGCTGCCGTCACAGGATGTACCAGCTCTATGGCAAGTATCTGTGGCTGCATGCTGGGATGTGATTAAATCTGCACCCTTGAAAAAAACTTCCTGTTTACTCTACATAGAGCATATTGGACTCCCAAGAGGTTCTCGAAAATGAACAAAGG
Source organism: Lissotriton vulgaris (assembly GCF_964263255.1). Taxonomy (NCBI): domain Eukaryota; kingdom Metazoa; phylum Chordata; class Amphibia; order Caudata; family Salamandridae; genus Lissotriton; species Lissotriton vulgaris. Next base: position 1,434,617,809 of record NC_141689.1, on the reverse strand, counting down.
GAGAATAAGGAGCTGCCCCAAACGCAACGAAGAAAGAGTGGATGACATCCATATGTTTTGGCAGTGCCCCCACCTTCGGTCTTATTGGGAGAACATAGGTAAGATCCTCTCCGAGGGCCTCAAACAGGAAATACAGGTAAGCGCCCATTTGATACTATTTGGGGTGAAACTAGACGATACTGGGGGATCTAGTCTTAACAAAAAATTCAGAAATTTGTTATTTATGTTGGTACTAGCGGCCAGATGCGAGATCTGCATAAAGTGGGTTAATCCAATTCCCCCCACAGTAGAAGAATGGTCAAACTCAGTTCTTAGAATAAATAAACTGGATAAAGCTGGGCCTTATAGCAAAATGCTGGAGTTTTGGAATAACTGGGAACAGTACTGGGCGGAAAAAGCATAAATATCCACGATTCGGCAAATCTTAAGGTCCAATGATTAAGTGCACTAATAGTTTCGAAGTATCGGGTACATCCTGTGAGGAGTGGGCAAGCTGCTTAAGAGAAGCCTAATAAGCCAGTAGGATACCCCCACGAAGATTAAGAAGTGATCCTTGTGCCGGGGAAGGGCCATGGAAGGTACAGTTAGCCAAAAAGGCTCTAATTTAGGTGGCCAAATTGCTTAAGATTCACAACTTTGCGTGATGAGGACTAAAAAAAATGAAGGTACCCACAGAGTATTTCCATGTGTCCAGTATTGTCAATGATGCACAGGCCAGATGAGGAACCCACTGTGATGATAGCTATCAATAACAAGAGGTATGCATTCTTCATAGATACAGGAGCAAGTCGATCCTGTATTATTTAATATTTGTATGGCGCATCCCTATTAGAGAGGGAGACTTTCCAATCTCTAATAGATCAATGGACACACAAGATTCTCTTGGGAATTTTACTAAACCAGTGGAAATGGAAATAGGAGGGAGGTACATTGAGGGCTGTTTACTGGTTTCTCCAGTTGCCCCAGCTAATCTGTTAGGAAGAGATCTTATGGCTAAGTTAAATATGGCCTTTCATTTTCAATCTCATGGCACCATGATTTGTTCTACCCCTGGAATTTCATCATCTAAGATTATGGCAGTAACAGTAGATTCCTATACTGGAGATCAAATCAGTGCACAACCTGCTGATGTGGAGGCATGTATCACAGCAGTGTATACAATTATAGCAGAGACACCAGAGTTACTGTGAAAGGAGGTCCAGTTACCTAAAGAATTACTTTTCCGGCAACAAGGGCAAGATTCCTGGATACCTGACACTGAATTAATATACGTCCTTAGAGGTAAAACCAACCTATGGCACTTTTATAGTCAGTGACCATAACCATTTTTATGGCCATGTGTTATATTCACTGAGCCAGGTAAAATGGTTAGGAAATATTGGATGATCAACTGCTTGATGACAATTCCAAGAAAACAGTTGTAGTCTTTCAGGACGACGTACTGGAGATGACAGTGCTAGAAGTAAGGACACCCACACCATGTAGATCTTTTGATTCTGTTAGAGAAACAGATCTTTCTCATGTACCAGACAGCCTGTGAACTACATTCCCGATGATGTAGGCCTTATTCATACTGCTACACCATTCAGTTTTACATTAAAGGAAGGTGCTATCTTACCTAGAGTGAGGCAGTGTCCTCTTTCTAAAGAAGCAGATGAGGACATCACCGCTACTATACAGCCACTGCTAGAGTAAGGAGTGATTTACCCTGGAGTATCTCCTTGTAACACTCTGATTTAACCAGTTAAGAAGTCCAAGGGTAAAATACCTGCCGTATGGTTCAAGACCTGTGACCCCTTACTCATGTAGTGATATTAGAATTCCCAATTGTTCCTTACCCCTCCATCATTCAAACAAATATACATCGGGATACTAAATATTTCTCTGTTATAGAGCTGAAGATTGCCTTTTTCAGCGTCCCTCTCCATCCAGACAGACATTATTTGACTGCTTTCTTCTACTGCAGGACTCAGTATTTGTACTCTTATTTACCTCAAGGGTATTGTGAGTCCTCAAGCATTTTCAGCGGAGTGGTAAAAAATTATCTATCAATCTTTCTGTGTGACACTACATTGTTACAGTATATTGACAACATACTAGTTTGCAGTCCTACAGAACAGCAGTGTAGGCAAGATACAATATGTCTTCTGGTTACTCTTGCGCATAGAGGTTATAAGGTAGTGAGAGACAAAATTCAGTACTGCCAGGAGGAAGTCCATTATTTAGGGCAATTACTGTCAGACTTTGGTCGACAAGTAACATGCATTCATCAAATGAGTTGTGAAATGAGCAGCGCATACAAATGGACAGGGTTTTGTGCCACGGGGTAATGCACTAGCAGATTAAGCTGCTAAAGATGTAGATAGGTGCACACCCCCACCTGTGCCACCAGTTTCACAACATGTCCCTGTTTTGGTGGCTCAGACTGCCACACGTCTGAATCTGAGTCTAACCCTACCTCATTATGCTGAGACAGTATGATTCCATCTTCAAGAGTTGCAGGATGCTGCTCCACCCCACGAGGAACAGTTATGGGAGTCTAGAGGATGCTTACAGTCAGGGCACTACCTAATACATAGAGAAATATCCACAGGTAAGCCAGTGATGCTTCAGGCATTTACTTATGATGGCTCTTGATCAATTTCATTTACCAGCTCACCTCTCAAGAGATCATTTCTCTATGCAAATACTTCAATACTGGTTCATTCCTAATTTGCATCACATGCTTACTATGTACTTTTACAATTGTACTGTCTGCCAATAATTTTCTCCAATCCCACATTGAAAGTGATACATTCTACTCTTCCACGACCACAAAGCTTTTTCAAATCCCTCCATATTGACTTGGTAGACATATTAGATAGGTGTATCTTAAAGTTTGGCCTTTTTCCTGATGGATTGAAGCAGGACCTTACATTCATTGTGATGTTAAGACAGCTGCTACATTTCTGATTCGTGAGATGATTCCACACTGGGGAATTCTCAGAGGGATAAGATCTGACAATGGTACATACAGTATGCCTGTGGAGGGAGTTCCGTGGGGCGGTGAGACGGGGCGGGGGTTAATATTCACCGTAATATGAAAGAACAGAGGTAAGTAAACATTTAAATAAATCTAACGAATTTCATTGCGCGTGCTGCTTCGCAAAATGTGAGGCAGAGCGCGCAACAAAATTTGTTTTATTTATTTAAATGTTTGCATAACTCTGTTCATCCAAATTCCGGTATGTACTACCCCCCACCCTGCCCCTCCCCGCCTCACCGCCCCACGGAACTCCCTCCATGGGCCGCTACTGGGTACACATTTTGTCAATACAAACTTTACATATCCTATTCCAATGTCAGGGATAAAACATAAACTATTCTCTGTTTACCATCCCCAAAGCATTGGCATCATTGAGCGCCTGAATGGCCTGCTAAAGAATAAGATCAGCAAGCTATGAGCCACATTGCATAAGAAGTGGTTGTATTGCTTACCACTGGCACGGTTTTCACATAGGAATACACCTGGTTCTGATCATCACCTGACACCCCACAGAGAATGACAGGGAGGCCCCTGAATGTGCAAGTACCTGCCACAAGAAGTAATGTACAGGGAGAAAGTTCAGCGGAAATCCTAAATGATGAAATACATGTTTACCTTTATGAATTAATCAAGGTTGCAAAGTTAATTTCTAAACAGGTAACCGAAGGGAAGGAGAAGCACGCCACTGCTGAGGTGGAACTCCCAGTTATGCACAAAGGCGACAAGGTTTTTTGTATGCATTTTAGTCCAGAAATGGAGAGAACTCAGATTTGACGGCCCATTCACAGTGACCATGGTGACCACCACTGCCCTTAAGGTAGATGGCATGAATCCTTGGTTCCACCTCACCGATATTCTTCTGAATTCAACATCACGCCAATGTAATAAAACAAGTGGGGGGAAGAAGATTGTCATCACAAAAATACCCCACTCTACCTCTGCTGTGAACATTTTTTAGATCAATGGAATGAAGTTATGTATTTTTCTTTTTCGTCTCTTAATACTATCTTTTCAATTGTTACTCTTTCATAGCAATGTATCTTCTAGCTCTAAACTCATACACCTACGAAGAGAACTTTCTATTCATGCTAATGTGTCCCATAATATTCATACCAGATTATCAGATCATATGTGGTATAAGCATTTGTCAGACATAGGTTGAGAAAGTCTCAATGAAATCATGTTTCGGTTGCTCTCTAATTCATCATGCTACAGGATCAGTATGGCTACATTCAACTAAAGAAGTACCCCCAAGCATAGCTCTATGTCTATTGCATTTCTACTTATGTAGGATTAAGGCTCAAATTAAATTAACACGTGTAATATGTTTTCTAGTCAATTCCACAAAATATGACTCTTCAGTAGATGTTTTATATATTCTAAAAGATAGATAGGACATTAAAAATGAGATATCATGCCTTAAGAATACAGGTTATCCTACCACTGTAGATTGGATCCAGATGGTTTTAGATTTAGGGTTTTTAGGGGTAACACACCCGCCCATGGAGTGTAATAGTTACCTAGTAAATTATACCCAGACTTTGTTCATAGGCCAGAATTTAGGGTCACTGGATCAGTTTTTGCCCATGATCAATGGCATTCTGATATTGAATTTGTCTGTAGCGTCACGTCTTTATGGAATGGTACTGATGTTACGCTGACCTGCAGTGGGGACCCTCAAGCTTCAAGGACTATTATTGGCAGTGTGGAAAACTACTCTATGCTCAGTTACCACCGAACTGGGGTGGCCTCTGCATATTGGTCACTTGCACTCCTGTGTCTTGGTAATTCCTGGAATTAATATATCAACTCTACATGAACATAAGCCGTCCAATTACTTTGTTACATCATCATCAAAGGAAGAGAACCACAACATTTTATGGCACTACCATGTGGAACGATATTCCTCAATAGTATCGGTTGTTTAATGAGACACAGCTGTTTTCGGGAGAATTCTGCCATTTGTTCAGGCTAAAGCAACAACTCAATGGCTGCAGATAACTTAATGGGAGCTCCTCAAGTGCATCAACACTCAAAAGATGCATTCAATGGCATAAAGGAAGAGCTGCATGCTATGAGAAGGATGATAATGCAGCACCGTTATGTACCTGACCTTATGATGGCCTTGCAAGGAAGGGTATGTGCCAAGATAGGAGCTTCTTGCTGTACTTTTATCCCAGCAAACGATGGGGACAACGGAACGTTGTCAGAGACTATACAAGCTTTATACAATCTACAGAAGAAAATGGTAGATGAGGAAGTGACCCAGATAATTAGTTTACCAGATAGGTTTCTTTTCTGCCATCCTGGATGTCAGGACTATTGGGAGCCTTGTTGTCTGCTTTTGTGGTCCTACTTATTGTCTATAGTGCTATCCAATTAGTCTTAGCATGTTGTAGAAGGATTGGTACCAAGGCGAGAGGGATTTTCTAGCTAGGACTCCAACTCGATTAGTAGATGCTCTGGATAATATATATCACCTAGTGCCAAGTGTGGACCAAAGTTTAGATCCAGTAGTTGTAATATCAACTAACGGGGGAATGTTATGGAAAAAATAAAATAAGAAAACATGGCGCACCAGCAGGCAACAGAAGAGAGCGTCACATAGCTATATGTTGTGAAAGAGCAGTGCACGCCAAAAACTTGTGCTGATGAAAAAGAGGTGAAGAGTTCACTTGAGAACTGAGTGCATGACCCAGAAGCTCATAACTAAGGGAAAACCTGTGTTTGGCAAGCTACAAGGAATCTAGGGCCAGATGTATGTAAAATAGATTTACCGATTTTTAATTACCGAATTTTACCGATTCGGTAATTAAAAATCGGTAAATCTAAGGGGTGGATATGTAGGTATTCCAGATGTGATGGAATACCGATTCGGAAGAATTCGGTATTTACCGATTCAGTAAATACCAAATCGGTAATGCCCATTCATTCCTATGGGCTTTGAAGCCCATAGGAATGAATGGGCATTACCAATTCGGTATTTACCGAATCGGTAAATACCGATTTTCACAAGGGTGCAGGGGGTGTCACTTTGACACCCTCTGGCACCCCCAAAACAGGCTCGGGTGCCATGTGGCAGGCATACATGCCCTAAGGGCAGGTCTGCTTGTCACATGGCATAGGTGGGCATGCACACATGTGCATGCACACCGGAATCGGTATTTTACCATCAAATTGGATTTTATGGTAAAATACCGATTTGGTAAGGCCTCTGGGACTCTGAAGAGTCCCACCTACATCTGGGTGCCTCAGAATCGGTAAAATGACCAAATTTTTATTTTACAGAATCGGTAAAATTACCGAATCGGTAATTTTACCGATTCGGTAAAATAATGCCCCCTACATACCTGTCACCCATTTACCGATCGGTAACGGCCAAAATCGGTTGTTACTGCTCGGTAAATGGCCTCAAACGGCCACCTACATCTGGCCCTTAGTGCCTTATTACACAGGCACACTGGCACGTATTCTGTGTTTTCAATAGATTGACAAATGGGAGCAGGAGATCGAATTAGCCAAGAACACCTGGGATCTGATAAGAGGTCTTAGGAGCACAATCATAGCGTGCACACACAAATAAATATGCATTCAACTCAAATACACATGAATTTAAAAGTGGAAGAATGCTTAGTTTGTTAACTATTGTTCGAACTGAAATAAAGGATGTGTAGAGAATTAGGTTAAACACTAGGGTCACAAGTGACATCATGTTTTTCCATAACTAATGTGTTCCAATGTGTAACTGCCTAGAAATTCCTTGTTTGAAATACTATAGATAGCATTGTTTAACTGAGTATAAAAATAGCTGAATCAGCAAATTGAAACCAGCTGTTTATCTGTGTGAAGCCAGTCGCTCTCCCTGCCGCAACAGTAAAGAGCTGTTTTTACAATGCCAAGAGGAGTCTGTCTTTTTCTTCATTTTCAAGTTACCCTGCAACACTCTCATCCATCCATCAGTATGCATCCACATGGTACCTATTATTATAGTCCAGTCGGGAAACATGCACCCTATTCTAATATAGAGAGGGCTTCATTGAGTAGTTTACGAGGAAACCTTTGTAGTCACACTGTCATCCAATGTGTTTCCTTCTGGTTTACCAAAACATCACAGTGGAATCTGAATGTATACTTCGAATGTATACTTACACATTACCTGTCGGACTCAAATTGGGACGCCTGAATCCAGCTCATCGCACTACTGTGAGGGGAACGGTCACCAGCCGTGCTTCTTGTCTGACGTGAGGGGAACGGCCACCAGATTTCGCTCCTTGTTTTCTGCACCGCGCTGTGAGGGGGAAGGCCACAAACCACAGCATTTTCCTGCAGTGAGGGGAACGGCCATCAGGTGATTACATCTCCCAGTATCCCCGTTGTGGCACCTGCCGTGATGCCATCTTCCGTGCCTGGAGGCACGATAAGAGCCCGGCGGGCCTCCCGCAGCACGGGCCGCGCTCGGGCCAAGGGCAGGCCTGTCCTTGCCCATCAGTGACAGGAGGGGGTCAGGCTGGGCCTGAACCCTTTCATCTGAAAATTAGCAGCGAGTACAAGCTTTCACCAAAGAGGCACAGCTACACATAGTTATACTCGGAGGTACACTAGCTTATTGAGTGCCTTCGGAGATCGCCCAATATGAGTAAACGCAAAGCTGTAGATACATTTTCCAGAGGGGGAGTTGTGCGGACTCTAGATGAGTTCCTGACCAGAGCTGAGTTGCTTTTGGCCCACCAAATACATCTAAATGAGAAAAGACTCTCCTTGGATTCTCTTGCAGCCCAAAAAAGGTCCTCTCTAGGTGGTATTAACATAGCAAAATCACCACTGGGGTCACATCATAACGTTGACTATCCACCCACGGAGCCTGCAGGCCTAAATATAATTGGGGCGCCTGCTGCTTTACCACCAACAATCACAGTGGAGGCTATCAATGTAGATGAGTCTAATAGCACCAGTTCTACCCAGAATAAGGAGGCGGATTCCGATTTCTCCTCTTCTTTAACGACTGTGCCTGGGGTGCCTTCAGTAATCTCCACCCCTACCCCCACTGTAACTGTGTTGGGCATGGCTACCAGCAAGGTGGTGACCAGATCTGAGGCGCAGTGAGGGGCAGGATGGAAAGACTTGCAAGATCACTGGTAGCAGGCAGTTGTGAGCCGCCTGCTAAACGCACGTGGGGAAGTGCTTTGCAAAGACAGAACCCAAAACAAAAACCCAAAATGAAACAGCCAATGACTAAAATCCACAACCTGGACAAAACGGGTGCAGAGCCCAATAAAGGGCCAGCCATGAGTTTTATGACTGAAAACCGTAATTATTTTTCGGTGGATGTGGGAGATAATCCAGACCAGTGGAAAAGAGTGGAGATCCTGGTGACTGTCCTCCCAAACCCTCTTCTAAACAAGTTGATGTTAATCGAGGGTAAATTGCTGGAACTTGAGAAGTCAAGTATGGTACCAACTACTCATGGGGTATATCACTGTAATTGTGTAACTAGAGTCACAGCTGGGGCTCTCCTGGCCCCTGAATTACCTGTGCCGAGCGGCTCGGTGGAGGTGGAATTCATGGGAGGGTCTCGTAACTCATGAGCTGAGAATTGGGGCACTAGCACAGCTTATGAAACCCCACTAAATCGAGAGACAATTCAATCTTAGGGGTGCAATAGGAAACCAGGGCTAAGGGAGGCTGAAACAGTGACCGAGGGTAACCGCATGTCACAGCAGAGAGGGCAGGAAAGGGCTTTTAGGGAGAACATTGGGCAGCAGCAAATAAAGGAGAGCCCTCTGTTAGCTGTCAGGAGTAACCCAGATTTACCTGTTATAGATCTCCCACCAGCATGCTGCCCTTACACAGTGGTCCTGACTGGCGTTCCAATGCATACTGCCTCATGTGAGGAATCTCCTGCACAGTTGAATAATAAGGTGGCACACTGGATGTGTAGGCATATACAGCCAGATTCATCAAACCAGAATCGGCTCGCAAAGTGCCAGATTCTGAGAATCTTGCCCTTTGCGAGCGCTATTTTTGCATTTGGGATGCATCATCCCAAATGCAAAATTCGCAAATGTAGAAATCGCTAAATTGCGATTAATTGCATTTATGGAATCTCAATTTGAGATTCCTTAAATGCAATTCATGAACCATTTTAAAATTGAGAAATCGCAATCTGGGGCCTCTATTTACCGCGAAGTCTAACTACGTGGTAAATAGCATGTCCTTGGGACATGTGTGTGCGCAACACCAGTGGACATTACCATTTCAGGGGTGCAACAGGGTGTCCTTCGGACACCCTGGCATTCTTGGAATTGCTTCCTTATTTGTGATTTGCTAATTGCTAATTGCAAATAAGGAATGACTCCCCATTCATTCCTATGGGCCTTTAGGCCCATAGGAATGAATGGGAAAGCCATTCCTTATTTGCGATTAGCAATTAGCAAATCGCAAATAAGGAAGCTGTAGAAATCGCTAAAATTATTGAGATTTCCACATGCATCCCATTTTGCGATTCTTTAATAGCGAATCCTTAAAATTCGCTATTAAGGACTCGCAAAACAGGACTTTGATGAATCTGGGGGTAAGGGTTTAATATTAAAGATCATCAGCATATTCTGATGGCAAGGAGGGTGTCCTGGATCGGTAGAAGCACAAACGTTTTTTCAGGCAACTGTGTGAATGTTACGCTCAGATACCCTGAACTTGCGCGTAAGATTCTTTTTGACAGAAATAACTTATTTTTAGTAGAGTCAGGGATAAAACTGTTGCCTTTGGGTTTCTTTTACAGACCCTCTGTTGTTTTTAATCAACGACACTTCTATGCATCTCAACAGAAGGAATCAGCTGGGTGGGCCAATCCAACGGTTACAAATAATGCATTTGCCCTAATAAGGTATTTAAATGACATTGATTGACTATGCCCCGGGGTAGGTGTGGGCAGAGACTGTGTTATTCCCATGGCCGAAAGTGACAGCACAGTGAGGGTCGCCCTATACAAACCTCCAGTGAGATTAGGGATTCAAGTATCTTAAGGGAGGAAAATCCAGATGAGGTAGTCACCACGGTTAGTAGCCCCCACTTAGCTGATCTCATGGAAGGACACAGTAGGCCAGAAATCAAAGTAATTTCATTGAATATAGCAGGCCTATCAAGCAATTTCAAAAATGAGCAATGGTTACTCTATATGAAGAAATTTCATATAATATGTTTGCAAGAAACCTAGGAAGTAGCAAATGATAATTTCTTCATAGAGGGAAACAAAACCTTTTTTTATCCAGCAACAAGAGTAGGCCCAGGGAGAGCGAGGGGATGTCTGGTTATATTCATTGATCTCACATTACAGGGCAGATGGATAGATTTGGTTTGGGATTCAAAGGTTGCTCAAGGGGTAAAATGTTCTAATAAAAATTATAAGCTAGTCTTTATAAATTTTTACAACATATCATCGCACCCCCAGGGCTCCTTTAGTTTACAAGAATTAAAGACCAGACTAAATCAGATATATGAGCGAGGACAAGTAGTGTCACATCTGATTTTAGCTGGTGATTTTATTTTATTTTTTTTTAAAAATGTTTGAACCTTTATTTGTAGTATATGCAGGTACAGGTATGGGCCTACAACCATCCCGGCCGGCCGCTAAACATAGCTGGAATTAAGCAAGCAATATACGTAGTTATAGCAGTTCAAGACCCAGGATAAGAAAATAACAGTACGTAGCTTGTAATCATACACAACAGTTGAAAATCAGGATTCAAGAGGTTCATTTTTCAAATAAGAAACTAAAGAGGTGTCGCACAATCATACACAGTCCCACAATAATGTGCAAATCAGGATATCTGCAAACAATAGTGATATGAAGGAGTCATCGGGGGGGCAAGATATACAAAGCAGGAGAAAGGTAGGCATAGCCCCATCGGGTAGCAAGTCTAACCCCCGCCCCTCAACACCAAACATACTGCAAAGAGCATGAGTGACGACGACACTAAAAAGTAAGAAAGACTAAAGGGCCATAGAAACAAATATCGATCAAAACCCCACCCCACAACCCCCACCCTGCACACCCGCAGAAGGCCATGGCCTACCCCCCCAGCAGCGTGCCTGTCGCCCTAATAGAGACCCAAAATATAGAAAGACAGAGAAAGAAAGCGAAGAAAGTAAGCGGAGGAGGGCCCTCATCGTGCCGCCCGGCCCCGCCCTTCACCCCTACACAACGGAAATCCCAGGATGGAAGTAATACTGTACTGGAGAATAACAAATCCCGAGCATAAACACGATGAAATATCGATCGAACATAGCCACTGCACCTTCTGTCAATGATATTACCAATAGACCATTAACACATCATCCCTGACCCTGTCTGGCAGTGGTACCGCCAGAAGTCCTCTCATTAATCAATTTATTGCGCAATCCTGAAGGTCCAAACAGTATGTGCGAGTCCGGCTGGGGCGCAGCCATGGAAGAGTACAACAATCCAAGCCCATCAAAGTATAAACAGCAAAGATCCGACAATGTCAACACCTGTCCCGGGAGCCTCCCGAAGCTCACAAACAACAGCGCCATCAAGGAGAGGAAAGTCACACAGTTCAGCCACCGCTGCGCCACTACCAGGCCAGTCCGAGAGGAAAAACAGCACTCCACCCCCAGCCGCCAGCTGGACAAGCGTCCCAAGGAGACATCCAGACGAGCAATCGAGTCGGCCCGCTCGGGCACGGGAGCCCGATCCTCAAGCGGCCCCCAGGGCCCCCGCGGAGCCGAATCCTCCTCCATGGGCTCAGCAGCAAATTCACCGGCAGACTTGTGGAATCGGGGCGTGGCCGCCAAGGACGACGAAACAGAAATGGCGTCCATTCTTCCTCCCAAGTCTCGAGCATGGCAAAGCATAGTTTCGTGCAAAACTGTTAAAGCAGCTATCACGTCTCGGGAAATGAACTCCTTCGTGTGTTGCGAGCCTCCCGGCCCTATCCGTACATCAGCCGTCCAACTTGGACTCGGGTCGTAGAGGAGGGCACCAGCCGCCATCTTGATCCAGTAGGCCCCGTCCCTCTTCCACACTCAGGGACTAGGCCTCACCACGGGGGCGCCGCGGGATGCGTCTCCAGGGCAAACAAACTGTGGGGCAGGCCCCAGAAAGGAGAGCCACCAAAAGGCTAAAGTCCCGGCCGGGCCCCGGGAGTCGCCCGCCAATATCGGGGGCAGACCTTGGTTATGCCCGGGCAACAAAGTTTGGGGAGGGGGGCAGGAGTCAAGCACCCCCTCCGATCCAGTGCCACCCCACTGCTCCTCAAGGGTCGCCGACAAGCGGACCGGGTCTTCACCGCCAGAAGCGATCTTTCACGTCAACGGCACCCACCGGCAGGCCCCTTATCGTCAGCAACGGACGTTGATGCTGCCGCCGCGGCCGGAGGCCCCGCCGAGGCAATGCCCCGGTCCCATCACCGCGTAGGCCGCAGAGCAGACTCGGACAGTTCTCAGGATCCGCTGCACACCGGAGCTCTGGGAACAAACGGTAGGTGTTCGTTTTCCTTCTCCCAGCAAAGTATGCCTTCACGGCTCAGGATAGACGTCAGGATAGACGTGTGGGGCGAAAGGGCTCGCGGAGCCGAGCGACTATGCGGCCATTTCGAATGCCTGCTTGGCTCCTCCCCCTTAGCTGGTGATTTTATTTGCCATTTGTGCCCAAATGTGACGGTGTCCCATGGGGATTGGTCGTCTTGCACACATAGGGATGGACCACACTTGGAGCACATGCAGGAAGGAAAGGAACCAAGTGGCCTGTTAAGCACGTATGGACTAACTCATACATTGGATCTAATTGCCATTAAGTCAAGCTCAATTGTTCACCCAACTTTTAAGGGGAGAGGATGTTTTTCGATTATTGATTTTATCTTTGTATCTTCCACACTAAAATGTTGTGTCTCTTATTTTAACATCCAGTATAGTGTGTTTAGTGATCATAATCCTGTGGTCTTATCCCTTGTTGATGCGTGTCACCCCCCAGCATCTCGTAGCCTGGTGGGAGGAGTAATTGTGGCAGCAGATCAAGGTAGGAGGTTGCGCTGGACACAGGCTAATAGCAAGGTTTTTAATGGATCTCTTTATAGTAAAGGCAAGGAAGACATTATGAACTGCCTAGACCTGGAAGTGCAAGGGGCTGAACTAGTAGTGGCCTTTATAATGTTGCACAGCTAGTCAGTCAGTCATAAATCTTTTATTCGGTTTCCATAATTTTGTAGGAACCATAAAGAGAACATTTACAACATACAGTTTTAAAACATCTGGTCAGCGGTAAGAATAACTTAAAAAATTATAAGTACATATGGAAAAATAACAATTTGTTAAAATAGTTAAAAAGACAGAGGATGTGATAATAAAGTACTAGTACGTTAAAAACAGCCAATTAATCAAGGTTGCATCGGTATTTTATACACATTTTCAGAAAACATGCAACACGTTTGGCAATGAATACAGAATCCAAGTATTGCAAAGCCAAAAAAGTGGGACCACAGGATCTCAAGCCCATGAATTAGAGTAAAGGAATAATCCAGCGCTTTCGCGGCAATTCATAAAACCTACAAAATAATATAACATGCATTGTTGATTGGTCCGAGGAGTCGTTACATGGGCATTTAATTATAGATTTAGGCCAATCCTGTTTTTTCGGAAAAGAAATCATACAAAAGAAAGTATTAAAACGAAACCTTGTAAGAAGATATTTTTCGTGTGCATTCAGATGATATTTTAAATACGGTTGGATGCCTGAGGTGGTTTGAACAGTTAAAATCTGAGTATTAGAGGGCTTGCTAATTTCTTGATATAAGTGCAACTCCCTTAAATGTGATAAGTATAACATTTTCAACTTTTTCCTTGAAATGTTTGATATAGTTAATGGCTCAAGGAAATACAAAGACAAATCTAAGTCCACCAAAAAATTGCTCACATAGGCCAACCAGGGAATTTTGGCCCAGTATACCAAGCCCAGACAGTCGGTAATAAGGGTGCGGGTCAGATGACACTGCTCTGTGGTCCACACGCGGTGCCATAGGAGAATGGGCTGAATTTTGATATTATCAGTGATATAGTCCATACCCAACTCGATATGGCTACCATAGTTGGAGCACTTTTAGGAACTGCCAGCACATACCTAATAAAGGTGTTTTCTACAACCTGAATAGCATCTGCCGCAGCATAGTCTCAACTCCCCGCACCATATACTGCCACACTATGGCATTTGACATAATAGATTTTCAAAAGTTCTTTAGGGGGAGGTTTACCAAGCTTTCTTGCAAAGGCTACCAGGGCAGGAGTGGCTCGTAGAAACAGAGCCTGCCTCCAAGACATTTTACTATTGAATAAAATGCCGAGATAGGGATAGGGGTTAGTACAATCCAGCTTGTCATTGGCAATAACAATCAGTTTGGGTTTCTTTAACCGCTTGCCCACGTGCATGACAAAAATCTTCTTGATATTGACCTTTAGGTCCAAGGAGGACATATAGTTACAGTAGTTGTTGAGAAGGTGCTGTAGTTGGTTAGGGGTTCTTGCCATTATCACAGAGTCGTCTGCATATAATAAAGCAGGGATAGGGTGATGGGCTATTGTGGGGAGGTCCTGGCTCCCTTCCAACATAGCCAACTCTAGGCCATTAGTATAGAGATTAAAAAGGAAGGGAGCCAGTACACAGCCCTGTGTAACTCCCCTGGAAATGGTAAATGACGATGGAAGATCGCCATGAATCCCGTATCGCACCCTCGCCGAAGCGCCAGAATACAGTTCTCGTAAAAATGTGACCAAGGGTGGATCAACACCCAGTTCAGTTAAAATTGACCATAATTTCGAGTGAGACACAGTCAAATGCTGCGAAAAGGTCAACGTATACAAGGTGTAAATTACCACTCTTGGCCCCATATATTTGCCTATAAAAAGGGAAAGGTTTAAGGCCTCCTCTTCCGTGCCCAGACCCTCCCGAAACCCATATTGAAGGTCGGTCATAATTTTATTGGCCTCGGCCCAGTCATGTAATCGCTCAAGAACCAGTGGACCTGCCACTTTGCCAAGGGAATCAAGGAGGGATATGGGCCTGTAGCATGCAGGGTCAGTCCGATCACCTTTTTTAAAAATGGGGAGTAACGTAGACATTGACCATGAGTCAATCAATCAAACAGATGTTGCTGCCTCAAAAAAACGGGTCAGGATCGGAGACCAAAGCTCCTGGTAATGGGTAAAAATGTCCAATGGAACCCCATCCGGGCCAGGAGCTTTCCCGGGTTTTGAGGCTGACAATGCAGCGATGACTTCATTATGACCAAATACTAACTGCATAGGGTACGTTTTGGAAGTAGAGGAGGGGCCCACCCTTGTTTGCTCACCATCATTCTGAGCTAATTGTCCCCCAGAATTTTTTTTTGAGAAATGGGTAACCCAATTCATAGCAGAGACGCTAGTCAATAGCTTGCTGAAATCTCCTGCTGGACACCCCAAGATGGTCAGATGAACATTCCTCCCGTGCCCTGAGAGAGCTGAAAGCAGCCCTCAAGCAATCTCCGAGGTATAGAGAATGGGTGTCGGCTTGCCGAAAATAATATAAGCTAGCTATCAAGGGGAACAAGGGACAATTGCAGCAGGAAGCCTGGGAAGAACTCACAGCGGCAGTGGGGACGAAGGATTCTACTCGCTTCTGGAGAGTTATTAATAACCCCTGCTTTAAATACTCAAATAGACCCAGGCTAAGCAATAACATTCTCCCAGCGCAATGGTAGCAGCACTTTGTGGGGCTGTATAATCATCATTCTAGCTTAGATCATTTACAGGAGCTATATACGGAGCAGTCTTTGTCCCTGATTCCTTTCTCCTTGGATGAGGTTAGAGTAGGAATTGAGGGTCTCACTAGGAACAAAGCACAGGGCCCAGACGGGATCCCCCAGATCTCTTCCACAGTAATGTAAAGATCTGGGTGCCGCTTTTAATAAGGGTCCTTAACGCAGCAGTGGACACAGTAATGTCTGCATCCTGGTCCACCGCTATCATTGTCCCCATTTTTAAGAAAGGTAATAGGGATAGCCCACAATACTACGGGCCAATATCTCTTATTGATGTGCCAGCGAAGATTTTGGGGCGGGTTGTTTTAAATCGGTTGATGGAATGGGCGGAGGCAAAACAAGTTATCACAGATGTGCAATATGGATTCTGACCTGGGAAATCCACCACAGGCCAATGCCTCAACCTTCATCTTATTTCTGCTAAATATACAGTAGCAAAATCAGGGACGATGTACTTAGCATTTATAGATCTTACTGCGGCCTTTGACCGAGTGAACCGTGGGAAATTTTGGATGACGATGAGTGAGCTCAGGGTGGACCCGGGCTTAATTAATATCCTAAAGGTCTTACATTTGAATAACTCGGCCGTGGATAGGTACACCCAGGAGGGGAAGGTAATCCTGTGCTCTAGCGGGGTGAGACAGGGTTGTATACTAGCACCTTCCCTTTTTACTTTATATATTAATGCTCTTGACTCCGCACTGAGTTTGATACAGGCAGATAGCCCTAGGATAGGTAATCGGGTGGTTTCAGTTCTGCCGTACGCAGATGATGCGGTACTGCTTGCTCGCACTCCCAGAGGTTTGCAGATCCTAATAGATGGTTTTGTGAACTTTATGGATAAACTGGATATAGCCCCAAATCTCACAAAATCATACCTTATGGAACTTAGAAGGAAGTCACCAAATCTTATAATTATACAATAGGTTCCGACACCCTAGGCAAAGTACAGTCTTTTTGTTACCTGGGCATTTTATTTGATGTGTAATCAACAAGGACTAACTATATGTGACCGTATTATAGGACTCAGAACTGTATTGTCAGCAGAAACCCATTAGGTTTTATCATGAATCCTCACCCACCAACCTGGTTGGTGGCATGCTTCATCATCGGGCCCACCCAGTGACACTGAAAGTGTCACGGGTGTGCTTCTACGCCTGATTACAGCAGAGCAGGTATATTACTGAGAGTGCAGTGTGGGGGTGTGGAAAGTGAAGTTAAAATGCTATACAGTGGTCCCAGTACCCGAGGGTAAATAAAAATGTAATGACTGGGCCTCTGTTAGAGGTTAAAAACAAGGCAAGTGGATGTTGTGGTGGTAAAATTAAGACCTGCTACATCCGGTGGTCTACATGTTTCAGCCAGTGCATTGGGTTATGCTGGCTTTCCTCAGGACCGGTAATAAGTGTGGGTGCAAGTTAAAAACAATTAAGTGAGTGTGTTGGGACTATGTGTCGCACTCACTAAGGTGCTATACGTGTGGGAGGGGGATTCCCTCACCAAGCATACACCAGCGTTTTGCCGCAAATGCTCCCTGGAGTGTTTCGGCAGGGGGTATGACCGGTATTGTCGGTCAAGGCCTGCGTGGTACCTGTAGTGCCGTTATCAACCTCCGGGGATTCGGACTAGCTTTCTAGTCCTCTCTCTCTTACTTGATACATTTTATTTGATGAACACCTACATTTTAGACATTTGCTAGAGGAGAAGTGCCTAGCTTTGGTAAGGTCAACGGGGTCAATTTCGAATTTTGCACATAGGCTAGGACGATGGACCCCAGAAGTGGTTTTAAAATGATATAGCTCATGTTAGAAATGGGATTTCTGGTTGGCTAGGGCTTGCGCCAAAGCCAGGCAGAGACCACCACTCTAGTTAGGGCGAGGGAGTTACACGCCAAAGATAACCTCTGCTCACCCCCTTGGTAGCTTACTTCCTGGACAGGCAGGGCCCGGGCTGCGGCTGCGAAACGAGGGATAGGCTCCCCCCAAAACTAAAATATAGAGTGGGGTGGGCTCCCGCCATAATAATGAAACCATAAGCGCGGTGAGCACCAGCGGGATACAGAAAAATGCAGGTGGGCACCACTGTAGAGGCATCATGGGGGAATCCCTACTAGGTGGTTCCCTCTCCAAAGGGGGCTGCAGCACTGCGCTGTGCAGCACACGCTTCTCCCTTTCAGGGGATTATAGAATAAAGCGCTCCTCAGCAACAGAGAGCCAAGCACTCTCCCAAGTAAAAGTAAAGCGCTCACAGGACGCTAAGGAGATACAGCTCCAGTAGCAGGAAAAGGTCCAGGAGAGGTTTCAGGGGCAGAGCTGGGCCCAGGGGCCAGCACACAGGGCCCTCCAGCAGGGAGGCAGCCCCCATCGCAGTCCCTCCTGGGACCCAGCAGCAGCAAGCACCCCTCCGGATCAGGAACAGAACCACATCTTGGGGTCACAGTCCCTATATTCATACTACATTTCACTTTGTGTCACAGCATAGGGCTTGGGAATACCAGTCAGAACTGGTTTAGGGGAGCCTTGGAGCATGTTGTTTTGCTCATCTCCTCTCTCCTTTGTCAGGTGTGGGCTCAGGAAGCAGATGCACCACCGGGGGCGGAGCCAGCATTGTGGAGGGAAGGCACAGCCCTATTCAGGTCCTAGGTGCAACTCCTCCCTCCCATCTGCATGCAGATCTCTCTATTCACCACTGGGCTGACTCACTCTGTCTCCTGGAGCCACCCACAACTCTCAGCTCCTGTCAATCACAAGCCAGACATGCAATTCACATCAGGAAGGCAGACACACAGTACACAGAATTGGCAACTTCTAAAAGTGGCATTTCTCCACCAGTCACCATAAATCTGCGCACACCATTGTGCAGCATTAATTCTCACGAGTTTATACATACTAAACTCGCCCCTGCACTCCTCTTAAACTAGGAATTACCATGGACACACATATTCCCCATGCATTCATATGGGAGGGCAGGCCAATCTCACCACATGCACTCAGAGCGTGCACACACTTTACACTAAGCCACAGTGCTAAAGTGGCCAGAGGCCTAAAATCACTACCACCATATAAGAGCTTAGGGCAAAAAGTTCAGGGGTGAACCTGCCAAAATGGCCAAGTCCAACAGCTCAATGGGCCCGATTCACAGAACTAACTAAGACAAAATCCTAAACTTACTACCATTTTCGTATTCACAGAAGGCAATTACTCATTTTGGTATTCACAGAAGACACTTACTCATATCGGTATTCACAGAAGTTAGGACTCATAACTTTAGGACTCCTAAATGCCTTCTGTGAATACCGAAAGTCTTGAAATTAGGATTTTTCTCAGTTTCGGAGTGGCAAAGTTAGGACTCCTAACTTTAGGACTCCTAAATGCCTTCTGTGAATACCGAAAGTCTTAAAATTTAGATTTTTCTCAGTTTAGTAGTAGTAAAGTTAGGACTCCTAACTTTAGCACTCCTAAATGCCTTCTGTGAATACCGAAAATCTTAAAATTAGGATTTTTCTCAATTTAGTAGTAGTAAAGTTAGGACTCCTAACTTTAGGACTCCAAAATGCCTTCTGGGAATACCGAAAGTCTTAAAATTAGGATTTTTCTCAGTTTAGTAGTAGTAAAGTTGAAAAAACTCCTAATTTTAAGACTTTCGGTATTCACAGAAGGCATTTAGGAGTCCTAAAGTTAGGACTCCTAACTTCTGTGAATACCGAAATGAGTAAGTGCCTTCTGTGAATACCAAAATGAGTAAGTGCCTTCTGTGAATACCAAAATGGTAGTAAGTTTAGGATTTTGTCTTAAGTTAGTTCTGTGAATGGGGCCCAATGTGTTGTTCCAAAGTGTTATACAGAAGTGAAGTCTGGGTATTTGTTGAGGTCAACAAACTGCTAATTGAAGAAAATAAGTATTTGAGGCGACTACTAAAAGTTCCCCAGAGCACTCCTGCATATATTATTCATGAAGAGTTGGGAACCAGCTATATATCAGATTTGATGGCCATTACACAATTACTATGCTGGGTAAAGATCTGGGCAAATGAGGAGTCGGCCTTTAGTAGGCTGGTGATCCAAGATTGCCTTTCTCTCGAACACAGGCTTAAAATTCCTTGGCTACGGTACCTGAAGAAGTCTTTTGATAAAATGGGGCGTGCAGACTTATTTACAAATCCAGCTAATATGAGCACTTGGGAAAAGGTACTTGTCAAGGAACGGTTTGTTAAGTACTCTATGAGGGAGAGGGAGGACAGAGAGTTCATTAAGCCTTCGGTGAGAGAATATTTAGTAATCAAGTCTACCGAGGGTATTGAACCTTATTTGTCCCTCATATACAGGGCTCATAACAGATTTTTAATTACACGTTTCAGACTAAAAAAATGTCAGCACCTATTGGCGATAACGGCAGGCTTCACAGCGACCACAGAACAGAAAGGACCCTGCGGCTGCGACAATAGGTCTCCGCAGGAAACCCTATATTTTGTTTTGCTTTGCCCGTATTACACATTCCTTAGAAAATATTTTCTGAAGGGCCTTTTAAAGAAAGCTAGATTTAGGCAGGCATGTGTTGCTCCGGCATTTTTTAAATTGGCACCACATCCATTTACTCTATTTACAAATGTTTTAAGATCTGCTCTTTGACTAAGGGTTTCAAGGAGCGGTTGAGCTTAATAAATTACTGTCTTGCCTTTTACACCTTGCTGTTTTGTAATAAGTATTTTACAGTATTTGAAATTTATTGCGCCAATTATGAATTACTGCCTTGCTTCTAATCCTGAATTTATTTTGTGATATATGTTTATTGGTTTTAAAATGTAGTTAGAGCACCTGTCATCCGAACTTTTTTAAAGGAATAATATATGATGTCTATGATGACATTGCACCTTGTAAGAATTTCCTAAAAGCTGTATACTGTAAATGATATGTCTTTTATTATATATGAATTGTATCTTTTATGGTATTTTTATATGCTGAATAAAGATTCTCAAAGAAACTCTTAGCTGAAGTTAATGAGACACAGGAGGCCTGGCAGAAGAGAGGAGTGAAAGAGGATACTGGGGGGAAGATGGGACTATGAGGCCTCAGTAAGTAAAATCTGATGATAAAGTTATAATGTATATAATGGAAGATAACAGAGTGTCAGTGCTGTTCATCATCAAGCCGCAGTGAGATACTACACTTGTTATTGTGATGGCTTGTAACCACAAACCTACACTCCTGCCTAAGCGCCTGGATACCCTCTTGAGTGATTAGTGTGCTATATACATCACTATACATAGCATAGCGCCACCATGGCATCCTGTATAGGAATGTATGCAGTAGTTTACGTTATGCACAGTGCCAAGCATATTAGGCATGTCATGCAGAAATACACCTCATCCTTGTGTAAATATTGACAATATCATGGCACGAAAACAACGCGAGAGGCTGTTCGCCAGCAGTCTCTATGACAGTAATATCGATTCAAATTGAATGATGTAAATTGAGCTAAGAAATCCAAGAATCCTATTGCCAATAATTGTTTTCTTTTTGAAAGGAGTGACAATCCTTTATCTGGTGCCTCAGCTCACAGGCCGCGCCGTGTTGTGTTGCTCTGCACACGGGGCACTCCTATAATCGACAACCCCCTCTTTGCATGTGTTTTTATATTTTAACTCCAGCTCTGTGTCTCATCCCAGACGCTTGTTCGCATCATGTAACTTAAATAGCTTTTCGACGAAGCTGTTCTTTACGCAGGTCACTTTCCTGCACTGGTGTTCTCCATGTATCCAGAACCTGTCGACAACTGAAGTGTATTTGGCGTAGTTTCATTCCTGCCCTCCAGGTAGTATTAAAGACAATTCAATAGAAGCGCCTCACGCTCAATGCCTCTGGTAATGTAGGCTCAGAATATATTCAAGGCTAAAATGAGGTCAGCCAAGTTGCTTGCAGGTGATGGGAAGGCTCGGCCAGCATCTGAGGATCATTTTTTTAAAGAATGTATATATGATTCTGGCATCCATTTATATCATTCTTAATGTGCTTTCTAACAATTTATTGCGCATTTACCGAGGAGATGAACGGTACTTCAACCACAAACCACTGCCTGCATCTCTGGGCAGGAGGCCGGAGAACATGCCCATTTATCAGCTGCGACGCGTCAGTTCTGCTTACATCGAATGAATGACATTGTGGTCAATATTTCCACTCCCGCTCTCATTAGATAACGCTTTGTGACCAGCTAACTGAACTGCACTGAGGCATAAACATGACTGCAAAGGACAAATGAACACCCAAGGGGAGGGTCACTATAATTTTTTTTATTGTAGACATATATAAATCAATTAGACATACAAATCAGTGCTTAATTTGTAGAAAAATTATTGGGAGGGAGGGGTAGGGGAGAGTGAGCAGACCATGAAACCAAAAGAGTGTGAAAAAGGCCGCTTTAATGAAACAGGTGCACATTTACAAAAACATAACCTCGGCAACAGCCTAACAATCTAAAACCTTACCAAATTTGTTTGTATATTTTCAAACCCGCCCCCGCCCCTCACCCTCCATCAAACCCGCCCCCACCCGTACATACCCAATCACATAATAAACCATACCACAATCCCACAACAACATTATAACATCAACATATACCAAAGCCATAACTCAAAACCCCAATTACAACCCAAGCCGATCCAGATCCCCCAACCCATATCTCCGAACACCAACTCAACCTGTACAAATTCCCCCAACAAATCCAACTTCAAAACTAACGGGTCCAATCATGGCCCAAAAACTGGCAATCCAAAATAATCCGCCCGCACCTGTTCCAAGCGACAAAGATAACAACACATCAAAAAACCCCTATGTCCACCTGTTGCAAACAGCCGCCAAAATAAATAATAAATGCAAAAGAAAAGAAGGAAGACAGAAAAAACATCGCAGAAAATAAGGGAGGGAGGGAGGGACAAAAACTAGCTGCAAAACCAACCGGCCACCAGGTCACCTAAGCCTAAAATGGTGCCCGGGAGGAGGAGCCCCACCCATTTATAGGCTGGGCTCCAAAAACAACCAAAAATAGCCCAAAAGAAGCCCAAATGGAAACTGCTCGAAAAGGACCCCCACCCAAACCTCCCAAAACAGCCCGGGGGAGGAGACCTCCCAGGGGTCGGCTGCCCTCCCCCAAGCCCCCCTTGGGAGGGAGGGGTGGGGGAGAGTGAGCAGACCAAGAAACCAAAAGAGTGTGAAAAAGGCCGCTTTAATGAAACAGGTGCACATTTACAAAAACATAACCTCGGCAACAGCCTAACAATCTAAAACCTTACCAAATTTGTTTGTATATTTTCAAACCCCCAAAACCCGCCCCCGCCCCTCACCCTCCATCAAACCCGCCCTCACCCGTACATACCCAATCACATAATAAACTATACCACAATCCCACAACAACATTATAACATCAACATTTCCCAAAACCATAACTCAAAACCCCAATTACAACCCAAGCCGATCCAGATCCCCCAACCCATATCTCCGAACACCAACTCAACCTGTACAAATTCCCCCAACAAATCCAACTTCAAAACTAACGGGTCCAATCATGGCCCAAAAACTGGCAATCCAAAATAATCCGCCACCCAGAAAGCAGTGGGGGGGAGAGGCCGAAGGGGAAAGACCCCCCACCTTTCTGCCCCCCAACAAGAAACCAAATAACCGGGGGAAAAAAAGGGGGGGGGAGGGAAGAAATAGACAAGAAGCAGAAAACACCAACAGAACATTCTACTCACCCAAAAAATTCTGAATCGTCAAACAGCGAGACAGTACTTCTCGCAACTCAAGGAGATATAAATCCATCCCCATCCTGGACAAATGAACTCCATCGCCTTTAAAAAATTCCACCGCATCGTACCGAATATCACTATGCACAATATGCCCGAAACCTAAATCCCTACAAAACAGAGAAACCTCAAGATTGAGTTTGGCTTCACAGCATTCCTCCAAACCCTCCTAGGAATCAACTCGGTCCACAAGACGTGGCACCCTGACCAATGCTGATGTAACAAAGAAAGATCCTTCTTCATCGCACGAAGGAGAACAACACCCTTAACCAAACCCAAATCCTTTTCCCCAAGATGGATAACTAAGACATCTGGACAAACCCCCCCTACCAACCAAGAATTGAGGGCTGGAATCAAGTCTTTCCACAACATACCCCCCTTTCCCTTCCAAACAATATTAAATAAACGATCATTAAACCCCAACATTGAGCCAAAATAACTCAGACGAGCTTGAAGTTGCGCTCTCTTTATGAACGAATGACCCACGATCCACACAGTTAAGAACTCGGCGCGAGGACCAGCCACGGAACCTGAAAAAGAAAAAAGTATCAGAGAGGCAAAACAGAAGTAGACGCAAGCGCTCCCCTAGGTTCCCTTCTGACATAGCGCTGAAAGCAGTTTGAAGTCCAGCGCCCCAAGCCCATGATGTCTTCCCTCGACCAACCTCTGTTAAAGGCCTCGGTTGCAGCCCCAATCCTGAAAGAGTGTGTACCATATAAAGTCTCATCGAGTCCAAGATGACGCAGCGCTTTTCGCAGTACCATGCGCAATTGATAATTGGTCACCACAGAACCATCCAAATGTCGAAAAACCTGATGCTCCAGAACCCCACCCGAAAGCTCCCTCCAGCAATGAGCCCACCGTAAAGGGCAAGTCTCCGGGGGGGAAACCGCCTCCAGCCAAATTCCCTTGCCCGAACTCCTCTGATCCGTCTTAGAATGAGAGAGCCATATATGGACACCCCGAACCGACAACTGAACATCCCCCCACAAAATACCTCTCGAAACTTTATTGCCCAACAGCTCAGACACCCGAAACGCTCCAAAAAACATCCATACCATCAACGTGGCAAAAAGACAAGCTTCTGCCCGATCCGTACACACCACAGGCAACACAGATATGATATTGAACAACTTCTGCCAAGACAAAGGGGACCTGAGCGCACGAACACAACCCCGCTACCGGGACCACCCTTCCAACATTCTCCTACCCAACTCCCCAGCCGACGGAGCATAGCCCCATAACAACTTTCCCATGAAAGAAACACCCGCTAATTTACCAGCAATTGTAACTCTGGATAAACCTTTATCCATTAACCACAAAATGAACTGAACCACGTCTTCAGACCTCTGCCAAAGAATCTCCCTCCTACAAGCTCCTGAGGCCAAAAACTCATTCCAGGCCAACTCATATGCCAACTTAGTAGATGGGGCCAAAGAACCTAAAACCAGTTGAACAACCCTGTGTTGCCTACCGTCCACAGATGCTCCGGCATGGGAGTCGGCTCCTCGTCTGCCTCCAAAGCGAGCCCAAGGAATCTCTCCCACTGTGAACGAGACAAAGCATCCGCAATGTCATTGTCCACACCAGGAACATGCAGGGCCCTAAAGCAAATGTCAAATTTAAGGCAACCGAGCACAAAAACTCTGAGAAGTTTGAGGATCTGTAGGTCCTTAGCAGACTGTTTATTGATCACTTGCACCACAGCCATATTATCAATTCTAAAAAGAACCTTCTTGTGAGCCAAATCCTGGCCCCACAAAGTAACTGCCACCACAACCGGGAACAATTCCAAAAAGGCAATGCTCCTGCCTCCATTCTTCCAACTCTCCGGCCATTGTTGTGCACACCACTTTCCCTGCCAGTACAAGCCGAAACCCTCGCTGCCAGCCGCATCAGAGAAAATTTGCACATCCCACAACCAGTCCACCTCCCTACATAAAGGGACACCATTGAAAGAATGTAAAAAAGTGACCCACATACGCAAATCTTCCTTGACCCCTGCTGACAAACAAACTCGGTGATGTAGCAAGTAATGACCAGAGAGAGCTCTCCCCAACCTCCTACAGAAAGTTCTGCCCGCCCTGACCACCCTACATGCAAAATTAAGGTGACCCAGCAAAACTTGAACCTCCCGCACCAAAACGTTCTCCTTAGACAGCATCACACCCACCAATTCCAACATTTTTTGCTTCTTGTCCAGTGGTAGACGCGCCTGCATTGACTGTGAATCAAGTTCAATTCCCAAAAAAGACATGGTCGCGCAAGGACCCATGGTCTTTTCAGGAGCCAGTGGCACACCCAAATGAGTCATACGCGTCTGAAACATTGTCAGAGCAGTCTGGCAGTCCAAAGAATCTGCCGCACCCACAAAAAAGAAGTCATCCAAGTAATGTGTGACCAACGTATGTCCACTTTGTTGAGTAAAGAACCATTGTAGAAACGTACTGAAGGTTTCAAACAATGCACATGACATAGAGCAACCCATTGGCAATGCCTTGTCCACGTACCATTTACCAAGGAAATGGATACCCAGAAGACTCCAGTCCTCAGGATGGACTGGAAGCAGTCTAAATGCTGATTTAATATCGCATTTTGCCATTAAAGTAGAAGGGCCTGCAGTTACAACCAATCCCATAGCCACGTCAACAGAAGAGTAGGACACAGAGGCAGCTTCATTGTCGATAAAGTCATTCACCGACCCACCCTCTGGCCAGGACAAATGTTGGATGAGCCGAAACTGCCCAGGTTCCTTTTTGGGGACCACTCCAATAGGGGAAACAATCAGATTCTCCAAAGGCCAATCATCAAAAGGACCTACCATCCTGCCCTCACACACTTCCTTATTTAACTTCTCTTGCACCACAGCAGAATGTTCACTTG
The DNA here is from genome assembly GCF_964263255.1 of Lissotriton vulgaris. NCBI lineage: Eukaryota > Metazoa > Chordata > Amphibia > Caudata > Salamandridae > Lissotriton > Lissotriton vulgaris. Next base: position 1,434,591,301 of record NC_141689.1, on the reverse strand, counting down.
CCGACTTCAAGTTCTTAGACCAACGCCTCAAACGAGGACCCTCGTAACCCAGATGAAAACCATTCTGAAAACCTGATAATAAAAATGACCGCAGCTCCGCAGGCTCGTAGTCCTGCAAGACGCCAGCCAGATGAAGAACATTAACCGGCGTACGAGCCTTTGGGCCCAGGGCCAGATGACGATTTCCCTACCCTGGGAGCTGGAGATGGCTGTGGTGCAACATAAGATCCTGACCCCTGCTGTGGCCCCTGGTGACCCCCGGAAGGCCTAGGACCCCAACATCTCGACAAGGGGTGATTTTTCCTTCCACATTGGGAACATTCATGCCGGAACTTGCAATATTCTCTATTACACGCCCCTTTATTGAAATCCCAACAGGTGCCTGAATTGGATTGCGCTGGCGAACTGGCCCCCACCCCTCCCCGGGTGGGTCGCGCCTGAAAGGAGCGATAAACCAAAGGAAAACCACTAGCAGTAAAAATAGTCTTACCACTAGCAGAGGAACCCATAGTATGCTGCCAAAGATCTGTGTCTAACTCCCCCCATTTTGCCTCCGGGTCCCAAGCCATGCGCGCCCTGAACTCCTCATCATACTGCGCCCATGCAAAATCATTCCTAGTTATTTGTACTTTCCGAATAACATCCATATATTTAAACAAGGAAACACAGCGCTCAGGGAACTTTTCGCAATAGACGCTGGCATAGATTAAAAAGGCCGCCGTCCAGTTTTCAATATTCAACGGAACTTTAGGGCGCTTGGCCAACTCGTATTCCTCTTCTTTAGAGCCTTCTTTGGCCCGGACCTCCCTGTGCAATAATTTCAACAGTTCCACGTACTCACCATTCCATATCCGTTCCTTAGTGCTGAGCATTAAATGAGCCCCCAAGGGCTTAGTAACACCCATATAGGGCAATTTTTTAATCTTCAACTCTTTACTATGCAAAACGTTTTTAGGCGTGTCCAAACCAACTGTGGAAGTACCACTGTCCACTTTTGTACTTACTCCTTTATCCTCATCAGCCGTACCCACACTTTGGTCCCTTACAATGCGACCCTTATACAACTTACCATCAGCTTCACCAGAGACCAAATCCACCCCAATCCCAAGAGACACCATTTTAGGTTGCACAGAATGTTCTACATTCTCACCTGGGTGCAACAAAGGAGGCTGACTTGGCTCCATCCTCCATGCCGTACGTGAACCGTCATCCGCCCTCCGAGGAGCCCTCACCGAGGGGCCGAGCACTCGTGGTCTGGACAACTCCGCATGACTCTGCACCACCGGTACCTGTAACACACTATGAGAGACATGAGAATGCCCCCCCCCCAGACACAACTTCCCGCACTTCGCCTTCCTCAGGGCTTTCTTCATCATAATCCAGAATTAACGACTCCTCTAACTGGGGAGGAGCAGGCAACACCACATTACTCTGAACATTTGCAACTGTTTGTGAATGACCACGGGCCTTACCAGCCCTCAACTGTGACCGTGGCGGGGAGGCCGACTGTACGCGCCGGTACCCTCCTCCACTATTACCACTTACAACCGCTTTTCCAACCGGCAAAACCAAATTAGAACCTCGAAGAACTTGTGGCACAAGAGAAGCCGTGCATGACCTGCTCTCATGAACAGCGCTGTAATCCCTCGAAGAGGCCAGTAAGGTCGCGCTTGACCTGCTTACACTGCCTGTGGTGACTTACCTCATTGGGGCCATCGAGGTCGCGCTGAACCTGCTTGTGTTGGCCACGACGGCATCCCTCGATGGTATGGGACGTGCCGCGCAAGGCTCCACCCGCACTTCACCTTGGCGTGACTGGGCTGCCTGCCGCCCTGCCAAGTCCGCTGCTCCAGGCCGATCTCTAACCTGTAAAGAAAAAGGCCGGACTGATGTGCCGGGTCCCTTACTACATAAAACACCAGGAGCCGAAGGCAAATCACCTGCCGCTCTACCGAAACCCTGACCACTCTCCTGAAAAACAACAGAACCAACATGGCCTTTTCTTTTTAAAACAGCGCTCAGCCGAGGGGGAGAAGGGGAAGGAGCGCATACCTCTTCATCAGTACTACAATCTAACAAAGCCTGAATAAACTCCGAAGCCGGGCCCTGTACCTGGGAACCCTGAACCCCCGACCCCCCCAAGGCACCAGAAACCCTATCCCTCCCACCCACTTGCAAACCTGGAAATTGTAACTCACCAGACACAGCAGGCATACCCCCAAGGCTCCCACTCCTCTGCCGCAACGAGGCGTCCCTACGCCCCTCCCCCCAAGAAGGTAAGACATTCAAACCGCCCCAAGACCGAATACTGACTACAGATTGTCGCTCACTCAGAGGATCCCCCACAGGAAAAGACCCGTCCACACGCCCAACACCCTCAAAACCTCCCATCTGTGCCCACTCACCCTCACCCAACGAACCACTGCAAACAGAGACTACCTCACCCCTAACAGAGACCGAAGGAGAAAACAATAAAGGGCTAACATGACCCATATCTGCGGCAGTACCCCCAAAATCTCCAGACAAATCAGTAATTGCAGGACCTGCAGGAAAAGAAACGTGCTGTGTGCGAGAAGGTGTAAGTAAAATGTCATTTTGACCGTCCCCAGGCGCCGAAAAATCAGCCTGCCCGAGACCACTCTGATGAGAGAACACCTCAGACACAGGATTACCCTGACCGCCCTGTAACGGTCGAGACGCTATTGCCTCGCGCTCCAAAATGGCCTCCGCCCCTCCCCCGCCAATGACGTCACTAACCGCCACCGCAGAGGCAGAGCGGCACGTGCAACCACGCTGTCTAGAGGCACGACGACCTCGCAAAACAGGAGCAGAAGCAGCCCTGTTACGTATTCCTACCGCTGATAAATCACCCGGTACCGTCTGAAACTCACCCACCAACCCAGGCCCACCAACAGAAAGCCCCAACACACCCGCCGGTTCAGAAGGTCCCGAACCACTCCCCCGGCGCGCCCTCGCGCCCGGGACCGCTCTTCTGGTTCTGGAGCGGCCCCTTTCACTTACCGCCTCTTGCCGCCGACGTTTAGGGGAATAACATGCCGCCACGACCGCCGACACCCTTGCTGATGCCACACGCTGGGGACGCTGGGGCTCGTCCTGCTCCCGATCGCCTATAACCAAATCCAAGCGGCCCGCCTCGCTAAGCAGACGAATCGCCTCAAGCACTCGATAATCTTCGCCAGCCATCACGAACCTGAATAGACAATCACTACAAATTTGAGACTGAAAAAGACCTACAAAAACAACCGACAAAAACTAGCTGCAAAACCAACTGGCCACCAGGTCACCTAAGCCTAAAATGGTGCCCGGGAGGAGGAGCCCCACCCATTTATAGGCTGGGCTCCAAAAACAACCAAAAATAGCCCATAAGAAGCCCAAATGGAAATTGCTCGAAAAGGACCCCCACCCAAACCTCCCAAACAGCCCGGGGGAGGAGACCTCCCAGGGGTCAGCTGCCCTCCCCCAAGCCCCCCCTTGTGAGTCTCCAAAATTGTTTGGAGGCTGAATGTAGAGCCGGCTCTTGGCATGGGTGAGATGGACCCACCTCGAGGTCGCCAACTCTGAGAGGGGTACATGGAGCTGCCTGAATCTAGGACACGCATACAGTGGTCTTCTTCTGACCTGGTTCCAGTGGTTAAACTTACATGGAGCAGGCTCCCATGTTTAACACTCCATCAACCCCATTCCTTCCCATGCAATCTCCTTCTCACCCCATGCTTCTAGCAACAACCCTCCCCCTCACTCCAGCCCTTACTATCAATTTAGCACTAGCGTGACGTGACAGAGCTCAGGCTGTGGATGATTCACATTAATTGGGGGAGAGTTGGAGAGGTTTGTGTTCAGAAGCCAGTCACTGCTCTAGTGCAGTCACCCAGGGAATGACCAGTGAACTCAAAAGCCCCCCCCCCCTTTTTTGCCTTATTTCACTCACAAGCATAAGTACGAACTTTGGTCCACCCATATCCCCATCTGAGCAAAGACTGCGACTACCTGAACAAGGAAGGGTGTAGGTTAGGAAGTCAGGTACTCCCTACCCACTTCAAATGCAGCTTCAGTTTGACCGGAGGCCCGACCACCTCAGGTATGCCCTGTCTGCAGCAGCATGTCTGGGAGTCTGAGGAACAGTCCTTCTTTTAGGTACATTGCGGTTTGTGGGAATAGAAGAAGTGCTGCCAATACTCTGAATGGTTCAGATCAATCTGTTGTTGGTTGTTCTTCTATTTGCCATGACATATGTGGACATCAAAGAGGGACTGGCCTGCTGTCTCCTTCTGCTGAAAGTTAAGGCAGTTGCAGAGGAGAACGGAGACAGTGAAAAATGAGGTAAAGGGTCCCGAAACCCCTCAGATAAGTATCAGAAGTGGCCACAGGCAGAAAATAGGTACTGCCTAAAAGTGCTAAAAAAAAAAAAGAAAGGGTGGACACAGCAAAGAGTAAGGCACTGCCGTTGAGGTGGCCTAAGTGAGGATTCTAACCTGACCTTTTGCCGAAGTAGTCAAATGCTGGTTAGGGTGCTGAAACGTACATTATGTTTGAAGTTTTACAAAGCATATAAACGTCACACGTATCTAATGTTGTAAAGTTTAGTAAACCTCCAAATCTTCACCTGAGGTGAAAATTATTAGAAAACGGTTTTGGGAACAACATTTCCTAGAAAAACGATTTTTGAGAAAGAGCTTGGCCACAAATTGATTTTTGCAAAGATTTCTTTTTTCACACCAACTTTTTCAAGATCTTTATACACTTTTAAACTTCGCAACCGTAAAAAACGTTGCAAAGATTGCAGCTGTGAATTTAGCTACTTCACACACCTGCAAGGGCCACGAAAACTTGCTCGGTGCAGATTAGAAAGTTAGCATTAAATGTAAATTAGAATTGTAATACAATCAAATTCAATACAGAACTTTCCATCTCAAATATTGAGTACAACGGAATATTCCCCTTCTTGCATGCCACACTTGCACATCTTGAGAAGAGACCTACATCGAAAAAAGTCTAAGTTAATTCATTTGATACATTTGAATAAAGCGCAGAAAGATTATACAAGACCCATTGATTTTACTAAAATTATATGTAGTATAATAACCTTATAGGGGCTTTCAGCGACCCTTCTTCATCAACTGCCTTGTTGTGTCATTCACATTATTTTTCTGCCCACCTTAGCATATAGCATGGAGCAATATGTTAGCCAACTTCATCGATTGGATTTAGGATCCACATGTTACTCACAATGAGGTTATCATTGTGAGTAACATGGGGATCCCAAAGAGCACCTCCGGCCACAAGTAGCTTCATTGACTTTTTTTTAGATTGAAAAGGCCCCACAGTTAAACTAAAGTTTTGCAAAAACCATAACAAAACAAGTATTGACAAACCCAAGAGGCTGGCAGCCACTGCCATACCTATTGGATGTGCCAATGCTTTTTTTAAAAAAAAGTTTTCATTTATAGTAATAAAAGAAAGTGAGAGAGACTGCTGAATGGATAACTGTAGGGAAATGTTGCTATGTAAGAGAAGTATTTAGAGGAGAAAACACTTGCCACAAATAATTTACTAAGAGCCAGAAGTTGTTAGAAAGGTGATTATAATGTACAATGGTGACAACAAAGTGATAGAACAACGAATGGGAAGTGAGGTAGTTACCAGAGGCTTGGGATGAAGCATACTTTGCATGAAGGGAGCAGATAGAGTCAGGGTGCCTCTACTGCCTGGCCTCTGTTAATGTGACATCCAGCTCCTTTGTTATGTATCACATCTTTCCCACAGCTAGGCTGAAGCCAGGAGGCAAGCTTGCAAAATCGTTGTGAGCTTCTCATTACCCAGCCATATGAGAAGGACCAATGGTTCTCTTCCATCTAACTATGTTCAGTCTGTAAAGGTTACGCTCATAGAAGCTTCCTCTAATAGCCCGACAGAGTAGATGGAGTCGGACAAAGGGCATTACACCACCCACTCTATTAAGAGTGCACAGGTAGTGTCCCTTTTCTAATATCTGTCAATGTCAGGTCAAACTTGACAGAAAAAAAGCATATATTGAACCCCACACCGTGGGAGATAACTCCCAGGGTGTGGGGATCACAAATTTTTGGGGGTTTTCAGAAACAAACTTCAGCTTTGGCGGTGTGTTTCTGAAAAACAAACACTTTGTAAAGGTTTATTGGATGTTTTTCAAAATCGCCGATGGCCATTATTATGAGCTTGGAAGGGGCGGCATTTATTTTCAATGTACATAAATTACTGTTAGGCCAGTGGTCACAGGCGGAAATCCATCAGGGTAGTGTAGATCATCTGCGGCTTACCCCAGGGCTCATCCCTCAGCCCAACGCTGTTCAGCATCTACATGGCACCACTCGCCCACGTCGCTCCGACTGCACGACCTCAACATCATCTCATACGCCGATGACACCCAGCTGATTCTATCCCTCACCAAGGACCCTCACACCGCCAAAACCAACTTCCATGAAGGAACGAAGGCCGTCGCCGACTGAATGAAGAACAGCCAACTGAAGCTGAACTCGGACAAGACGGAGGTCTTCTTCCTCGGATCCACCCCCTCGGCCTGGGATGACTCCTGGTGGCCACCGGCACTAGAAACAGCTCCAACACCCACCGACCATGCACGAAACCTAGGGGTCATCCTCGACTCCACCCTATCCATGACATAATAGGTTAACGCCATCTCCTCCTCCTGCTTCAACACCCTCCGCATGCTTCGCAGGATCTACAAGTGGATCCCCACCGAAACGAGAAGAATGGTCACCCAGGCCCTCGTCAGCAGCAGACTGGACTACGGACACGCCCTCTATGCAGGAGCGTCGGCCAAACTCTTGAAACGGCTCAAACGCATCCAGAACGCCTCCTCACACCTGATCCTTGACATCCCTTGCCGCAACCACATCACACCCCACCTAAGAGACCTGCACTGGCTACCTGTCGACAAGAGGATAACCTTCAAGCTCCTCACCCATGCACACAAGGCACTCCACAACACCGGACCAGCATACCTCAATAGCCGACTCAGCTTCTACACCCCCACCTGCCAGCTCCGCTCAGCCAACCTCGCCCTCGTCACTGTCCTCCGCATCTGAAGAGTGACCGCCGGCGGCAGATCATTCTCCCACCTCGCCGCCAAGACATGGAACACCCTCTCCATCCACCTACGGCAGACCCAAGACCTTCTGACATTCAGGAGACTCCTCAAGACCTGGCTCTTCGAACAGTAGCAGCGCCCTCCCCCCTCAGTGCCTTGAGACCCTCACGGGTATGTAGCACGCTTTACAAATTATATGATTGATTGATTGATTGATTGATTGTCCTTCCCCACCTTGACGGATGCAGTACAGTCTGCCAAAGTCTAAATTAGGCCCTTTACCTTTAATAGTATATTTCTGACCTCTGTAAAATACCGAAGGCCTCTTGGCGTCATGCCTGTTGTATTCTCGGGAGAACAATCTTAATGGAAGATATGTTTTTAAGATCTGTTTCTTACTTCTCTCTTCTGTTGAATCATAATCAAATTCAATATATACCACTATGAAGGGCGTATGAAAGACGCTGCGCATTTAGAATAACAAGTTTTAAAACAAAGTGCCTTCCTTGACCTAAGAGGCTGGGTTGCCACATGTGTTAGGCTCCACTGTTGAGAAAGCAGCCGGTAAATCTAAATATTTAGGCCCAGATGCATCAAGCTAAAAACCGCTTACAAAGGGACAGATTCTCAGAATCTGCCCCTTTGTGACTGGTATTTTTGCCTTTGGGATGCATCATCCCAAATGCAAAAATTGCAATTTAAGAAATCGCAAAATTGCGATTACTTAAAGTTCGATTGCATTTAAGGAATCTCAAATTGAGATTCCTTAAATGCAATGCATTAAAGTTAAAAAAATAGCGATTTCGCTAATAGGGGGATCAAATTACCGTGAAGTTGAACTTCATGGTAATTTGCAAAAACTTTGAAAAATGCGCTAAAGTGCCTTTTTCAAAGTTCCATTTTATACACAAACATGCCCTTAGGGCATGTGTGTGTGCAAGATGTACCCATATGCAGATTTCAGGGGTGCAACGGTGTCCTTTTGACACCCTGGCACCCTTGAAATTGCAATCTCAATTTGCGATTCTCTAATTGAGAATCGCAAATTGAGATTGTCTTTCCATTCATTCCTATGGGCCTCTAGGCCCATAGGAAGAAATGGGGAGGTATTCCTTATTTGCGACTCGCAATTTGCGAGTGGCAATTAAGGAATTTTAATAAATCGAGATTTTTTAAGCGAATTCTTCATGCATTGCATTTTGCTATTCCTTATTAGCGAATCCTTATTTTTCGCTGATAAGGATTCGCAAAATGGATGTTTGATGCATCCAGGGGTAAGCTACAATGTAGTTGGCACACGGTTATAAAGACAGGAAACTCGTGTCTCGCTGTTACAATGTTCTGTGATCGTAAGTGGAAGGATTGGATACAGTTACTATAACAGATGTGATAGACATGGGCCCATGAGTAGAAATACTAGCTGACGGACTTTCTGAGAGCTGCTGGCATTAATAAAGTTATTTGAGTCTACAGGAAGTCCAGGTTTTTATTTAAAAGGTGGTGACGATCCTGAAGGAGTTTTGCATCCATAACGTATTCCTTAATACACTGCTCATGAACTTACTTATAATGTCAGATATGATTTCACCAATATAATGAACAATGACATGACTGCACTGATACCATCACATATCACATCAGTACTGACATCATCAATGACATTGCTGTCTCTGCTGTCAGGGCTTGCCATCTTAGTGGATGGTCTGGACAAAACCAACCCCTAGATGCATCAACGTTGTCATTTGCGATTCCTTAATTGCGAAAAATCAGGAATCGCAATTAAGGATTCGCAAATGGCAATGCATCATTAAATTCGCAATTTTATTGGAATTCGGTAAAAATCGCAATTTTTACCGAATTCCAATAAAATTGCGAGTTCCAAATAGCGAATCCGATATTCCCATTCATTCCTATGGGCTGAAATGCCCATAGGAATGAATGGGAATTGCGAATTCGCAATTTCAATTCGGAATGCATCAAAGCCTTTCAAGGGTGGAGAGGGGGGTCCAAAGGACCCCCCCCTGCACTCATGAAATGCACTTTTACATGTGAGTTACATACACACATGTCCTAAGGACATGTGTGCCTGTAACGTACACGTTTATAAAATGCATTTTCATGCGTTTTTAAACATTTTTGCAAATTACCACGAAGTTCAACTTCGTGGTAATTTGCATTTGCAATTTTGGAAATCGCAAATGTTTTGGGGATGATGCATTGCTGTTAAGGAATCGCAAATGTGCGATTCCTTAACAGCAATCGCATTTTTTGGAACTCGCAAAAAAAGCGATTTCCAAAAAATGCTTGATGCATCCCAGTAACCAATTTAGGAAGTGCAAAAGGCCGATTTATGCGAATCGCACCGTTTGCACTTCCTAAAAAGGTTGATGCATCTGGGCAATTGACACTTAGTGCATGGTCTGGACAAAACCAAGACGCTGCATCCAAAGCATAGCTAGAACACAAACCGTGGTAAGGCATGCTGTGTTCAGTGCCTTGTAGAAGCTCAGGCCTAGCAACCAGAACATACAATGCCCATGCTATGGTGAAGCCATATGAGTAGCTCCCAAAGATAAAACATGACTTGAGAAGTTCATGTCTAGCAGATTATGCTAAAGGAGTGCTTGCACCGAAGCCCACTGGGCACAGCAAAGTATTATGTAAATGTGTCCATCCCTTGTTTCAAGCATATGTATGAAGGCGAAGAGGTCTAATGATAAACACTATGCTCTTCATTCTCTCTATGGGACATTAATCAAGGAACAACGTTCCTTTCCAGACCGACTATGTGCTTGCACGAAGGTGAAGGAGCCATTGTTTCATCTCATATCCTCACCCCATTTCTTCTAGGCCTGCCCAGGATGTGGGATTTGAATTACTGCATCCTCATGTCTATTTTCTCTTTGATGCCTTAACATGCTGGTCTTTCACCAAGCATTTCCAGGATCCTGAAGCCTGTCTTTTGTCTTGCCTCCGAAAATGCCCATTTGACAGATTCATTATTTCTTCTTTCTTTCTTTCTTTCTTTCTTTCTTTCTTTCTTTCTTTCTTTCTTTCTTTCTTTCTTTCTTTCTTTCTTTCTTTCTTTCTTTCTTTCTTTCTTTCTTTCATTCTTTCTTTCTTTCTTTCTTTCTCCCTCCCAATATCTGTTTTCTGTTTTTAGGCTCTAACATGTAGCCCTACAACCACTTCTCAGTGATTTGATATCATGGGAGGGAAGGGAGATAGATAATGGACTAGGAATCAAAAATAACACTGGACTCTGCAAAATTGTTCAAACTATCATCACAATGCACCCTGCGAGCGAGAGTAACTAGCAAACCAGGCTGTTTCCAGACGGGTTGGGGCAAGGGTTCCGCCACTGAAAACAGAAAAAGGGGCAAAGTTAAAATTTACATTAAATGTATCATACACGGCTATAAAGCCAGAGGGTTTGCAGACTGTACTGAAGGGGATGCGATATAGTATTACAATATGTCAAGGTGTACCAGAAGGATATTCAGTAGAAAGATGTCACCGAAGCAGAAAATCAGGTATCTGCATAGAAAGCAATTGTGTGCCACTTGAAAAAATCTGAGTGCACAATAGGGAACAAAATAAGAGAGTGGAAAGCAATTGTCTGAGTGATACACTGTGGATTACTGAATATATGCTGATGCAACTTCCTACACCTAGAGAAATAAAAGCAGTTTTTCATTGTGTTGGGTCATAATGACCATCACTGCTTCTCTGCCAGTTAGGAGTACATCTAAACCTTCTGGGCAACTGGTATTAGGATGCTAAATATGCCATCTTGCCATGGCTGCCCCTGCAGTATGCTAGAGTACTTTCCGAAATTCCAACCAGTCAATAGTGAATATCGATGATCAAAGAACAATAATGTTTATTGATATATTGTTGAAAAATACAGATCAGGTGGCAGAGACTACACAGGGTACCCCTACTGTTGTTCAGTGTGTTAGGACTGGTGGGCATTTCGTATTACCCAGGTTTGGCCCTCAGACATTATATCTGTTATGTTACAATGTTGGCATTGCAATAGTAAGAAAACCACACTATTTTTATCGCAGTTTATGCATTGCTCCAATACATAAAACAACACTGCCAAGCCAGAATCATATTCTGGGTTCATAAAAAGCAGCACTGTTATGCCAGATTCCACAGTTATGTGGCATGCAGCACCAATAGAATGGCAAAAACGAAATCCCTCCATTCTGTAAAGCAGTACAGCAATGCAAACATTCACATTGCACAGGTGTGCACTGCACCACTTTAGTGCCAGAATACAATTCCCACAGGTCTATATGGCATCACTGTCGTCCTCCATTATGTTTAGCCCCAATTTAGGTCAAAGTGTTATATTGTTCTCTACAACCTGCTTCTTCCCTGGTCCACCTCCTGTCCTTTTGTCCTAATCACAGGTACCTGGGGTGGGTCTGCAGACTCTTGGAACGGAAGGAGCTATCCCCTAAATATACGAGACATGGTGGTGCACTCGTATTTGGAACCTGTGTGTCCCCCCACGCTTACAACCTTATGGAATCTACCACCAGTGATCGGACATTACAGATGTGGTACATGCACAGCATGTGAGACCACCATCCAGACAAAGACCTTTTCCCATGGTGACAAGGTGTATACCCTAAAACATCACACTAATTGCAACACAAGTAGTGTTATTTACGCTATAGTATGCCCATGCAATCAAGTATACGTCGGACAATCGCAACAAAAAATCAAATCTCGCATCTCCTCCCATTGTAGCAGATTACGATGCAAGGTGTTGGGTGCCCCTTTGGTAGACCATTGGCAAAACGCCGGACACGTGGTGTCCGATTTAAAATGGTTGGTCATCGAAAAGGTGTCCTTGGGTAGGAGAGGTGGTAACTTAGCTACTGTCCTTAACCTACGTGAATGTAAATGGATGTCTCTCTTAGACTCCATTAAAAATGGGCTGAATGAACAAGGCAGTAGCTTGGCACAATTGGCAGCATTAGGATGAGGTATTCCAATATTATGATTATGCCTTTTTCACACTATACTCGTCTACACCCTCATGCTTGATAGGTGCACGAGTCATAATTTGCTCCTGTCAATGTCTGAATGTGTGTGCTCGTCTACACTCTCATGCTGGAGAAGTGCACGAGCTGTAGTGCAGGAACCAACTGTATTCTTTTTCCTTGCATGGTCATTTGAATTCATCTACACCCTCTTGTCTGATAGGTGCACGAGTCATTTCATGTGCCTATGATCCTAAAACGGTCAATAATTTCACCTGTCAATGTCTGAATGTGTGTGCTCGTCTACACTCTCATGCTGGAGAAGTGCACGAGCTGGAGTGCTGTAACCAATTACACTCAATTCCCTTGCATGGTAATTTGTGTACTCATCTCATTTAATTGTTTAACGTCCCTAATACATATTAGTGGCGATTATTTAATTTTTGTATACCCAAAAATTCCCCTGTTCGCCCATACTACTGATCAATTCTTTCAAAAATACTATTTTAATTTCCTCCCAATTTAACACATGGATATTCTTATATCGAGATAGAATAGCGTTTAAGATCCTGACCCGGTCTTACAACTTCGGCCCATTTACTTTGAGCGAGTAACTCTTCCATGTCTTTTGAATATGTTCTAATATTGGCTCCGCCCCCAACTCCGCGTAGTTGCCGGCGGAGTTCGCTGAGAAGAGTCTGACTATCGTTACCTCGCCTCGCTTGGATCCCTGTAAGTAACGATCCTCTGCGCCACCGCTGAATAATGCGTTCCCTGTTGATACGCGAGTAATTGCCTGATTAGTATCCCTGACCCGTGGTTTGTTTCCCACTCAGGATTAATTCTCCACGGTACTTCTGGCTTTAACGTAACCATTGAAATATGTGGAATTCCTCCGCATGAACCGGACAAGTCTTTCCACTGCGACCTCGCCCCGCTTTGATCCCTGTAAGTGATTCTCCTTTGCCTTGAATAATGCGCCCTCTGTTGAGAGGCGATCAATTACCAGATTATTTTCACTGACCCGTGAATTGTTTCCTACTTAGGATTCATCACGGGACTCCTCTCGTTAACAGAACCGTTAAGACATGGGGATATCTTTTGCATGTACCTGAATAGGCTGCCCCATTCAGTTCTGCCCTGACCTAATTAACTACAGGTCTTCCTACAAGGTATGTCACGGCGCTTAACTTGGAGCGTTCCTTTCCACTCAATCGATTATGTCACTAACAGCGCACATTGTATTACAGCTATCAAACGCGCTCCAGTGCCACAACTTCAATTCACTTCGGTCTCGCCCAGATACAATCAAGGGGTTACATTGGCATTGTTTTAAAGGTACGATCTTTAGGTTATATTAAGCGGCTTTTTAGCCGGTTGACCAAACATGCAATTTATTAATTTGGTTTTTAATGGTTCTCAACAGCACCAACCCATGAGGATAAACCATTTCAGGCTACACTGTTGATTCGCGTAGACCTCCAGTGTTTTTACTCCGTTGCATCTAGTGTGAGTTATTAATTCTATATCACCCTGCGGGCGCTTTATTTATTTATTTTTCTGAGTAACATATTAACATCACTGTTACACCTTAACTTACAGTTGGTGTTTTCTTGGAGCAGCTAGTCTCAATTGGAACATTGAATATTCGGACTTCCTACTTCAGCATTTTGATTTTTCTAATCTGAAGTAAGTTTCTACTCTGTAGAGTGTTTCACTATGTTGTTTTTTTTAAAAATTCCTAGTTGGTTAATTCCCCTCTGGAAGCATGATTTAGATCATTGAGTCTGAGCATGACTAATAGCTGGCTCGGCCTCGTTCTCCATGTCCTGAGGCCCCTTGTGGCCCGGACCCCATGGTTTAGTATTATTCTATTAATGAAGTAGTATGTTAGACAGGACGATGACTGTCATCTTTATGAATTCATTGATTTGATATTGGCTTTTAATTTTGCAGATAGGACGGCCCCACTTCGTCCTTCCCTTCCCCCACTGTACCCGTCCTGATGAAGACCCCGGTAAAGGACTTAATGTAGCCTACGTTTAGGGGTCGAAACGTCGACGACTTTCCCTTTGGGACCTCCGGCACACTCCCCTGATTACATTAAACTGTGTTTGTGACCGTAGAATGTCCCCAGGTTAATTGCGTTACAATGTATGCCACAAGCTGTATAGGCCTTCTGTTTTTGGAATAATACCAATTACGATTTGAAGTTTGTAATAACCTATTTTCTTTGAGTCTATGTACTTTCCTTAACTTTACACCGCTTTGAGCACAATTTCTTTCCTCTCCTTCTCCCGTTTTGGGGCTATTTACTCTTCAAACGTGCATATAATGTTTCACTGAGTTATACTTAGTGTTGTTGAATAAATGACAACATTTGTTTATAAGTCATCCTTGATTACTTTTGATTAATTGTTTCACAATTTTGTTAGTGTGTGCGTTTTACCCAACACGTTCTCCTTGCGGGACCCCTTTTTACACTTACCACATAACGCCCAGGTCCCCGCGACTGCATGGGTTCAACCCCCCTCTATTGTAATGATGCAACTTCCTACACCTAGAGAAATAAAAGCAGTTTTTCATTGTGTTGGGTCATAATGACCATCACTGCTTCTCTGCCAGTTAGGAGTACATCTAAACCTTCTGGGCAACTGGTATTAGGATGCTAAATATGCCATCTTGCCATGGCTGCCCCTGCAGTATGCTAGAGTACTTTCCAAAATTCCAACCAGTCAATAGTGAATATTGATGATCAAAGGACAATAATGTTTATTGATATATTGTTGAAAAATACAGATCAGGTGCCAGAGACTACACAGGGTACCCCTACTGTTGTTCAGTGTGTTAGGACTGGTGGGCATTTCGTATTACCCAGGTTTGGCCCTCAGACATTATATCTGTTATGTTACAATGTTGGCATTGCAATAGTAAGAACATCACACTATTTTTATCGCAGTTTATGCATTGCTCCAATAAATAAACAACACTGCCAAGCCAGAATCATATTCTGGGTTCATGGAAAGCAGCACTGTTATGCCAGATTCCACAGTTATGTGGCATGCAGCACCAATAGAATGCCAAAAACGAAATCCCCCCATTCTGTAAAGCAGTACAGCAATGCAAACATTCACATTGCACAGGTATGCACTGCACCACTTTAGTGCCAGAATACAATTCCCACAGGTCTATATGGCATCACTGTCGTCCTCCATCATGTTTAGCCCCAATTTAGTTCAAAGTGTTATATTGTTCGCTACAACCTGCTTCTTCCCTGGTCCACTTCCTGTCCTTTTGTCCTAATCACAGGTACCTGGAATGGGTCTGCAGACTCTTGGAACGGAAGGAGCTATCCCCTAACTACTGGCCCAAGTACAGCTCCTCAGGACATTGCCTCAAAGACAGATATAAACCCGCCCTTTCCTCTTTATATGCAGTACTTCCGGTTTGGTCCTGCGGGCCTTCTTCTCCGGCCTCCTGATTTGCTTACTGTAGGACTTGGCCCTTTCACCAGAAATTTTTCGCCTTTTATTTCCCTTTTAAATCAGAATGCCCTCATGGTAACAACAATGTATAGGCCTTGTGTAGTGAGGAAAGCCCTGTGTACTGTGAAACTGATGTTAAGATGCAGGTGTCTTATACCCCTAACATGGCTGCCACTGACCACTGCTGCTGCAGCGGGGTTTAGTGGGCGCATTCTAGTGGCTAGGGCCTGGCTGGAACCCTCCAAACAATGTATCAACTTAGCCTGCCAGCCTGCCCACAGGTAGAATGGTGGAACCTCCTAGAACCCCCTGGAACCTTCTGGAACAGGTGAGGTGACACCAACTGCCACTGCCAACTGTCAACTGGCACTGTATAAGGAAAGGAAGGTAAACTTTCCTGTCAGAGTGACTGAGGGGAAGACCTGGGGAAGAACCTATGCAGGAGGATAGGCAGTGAGGGTCAGGACAGGGACTTATGATACTGGAAGAGCCAGGACCTAGGAGCTGCCTTTCAAGTGTTGAGGTATCCTGTATCCCCCCCCCTCTGATCTAGCCCCGCGGAAGGGAACCCCCAGGGACCACTTAAGGGGATTGGCTGAGGAGATCTAACACCAGCCACCAACTTAACCCCCTTCAAGGAAACAAGAAACCAAAGGGCGCAAGAAACATCACGCCAACAAGAAACTAAGCTTCTATTTACAAGGGCGCAAGCAACATCACGCCAACAAGAAACTAAGCTTTTATTTACAAGGGCGCAAGAAACATCACGCCAAGAAGAAACTAAGCCTCTATTTACAAGGGCGCAAAAAACCTAAAGCGCTAAGAAGAAATTAAATCATCACAGGACTTTTGAAGAAGCAAACAGGTATTGGCGCGGTACTGACCCTGCGTTTCCTGATGTCACCTGGGGTCTCTCTTGCTAACCTGCTACTGGGGTGTGACCTTTCCTGTATATCTAGCGCTGCCCTTGCTGACCCTGTGAAGAGCGCTGAAGTAATGGAGGAGGTTGCTGCCTTCTGAAGCGCTATATTTGCCTGAACTGCAGCGCCCTGAACTGAATGTTATTAGACCTGCTGGTCTTGCCCCCACCTCGTGTGGGCCAAAGCGCTATAGCCCTGCACCCTGCTGTCTGTGAAGCGCTAGAATCCTGGGCGTGATTCCTGCCTGAAGCGCTATATTCTGTGGTGCCCTTCAGCAGCGCTACCTGGAATGAACTGTCTGCCGAGTGCTACCTCTGCTGTGAATTGCCTGCTATATCGTAGCGCTGTGAATCCTGAAAAGCGCTATCCCCCTGAAGCGCTGTGTCACCAAGAACTTCTGTGGCTCTAGAAGTTGCTGCCTTCTGAAGCGCTGA
Source organism: Lissotriton vulgaris (assembly GCF_964263255.1). Classification (NCBI taxonomy): domain Eukaryota; kingdom Metazoa; phylum Chordata; class Amphibia; order Caudata; family Salamandridae; genus Lissotriton; species Lissotriton vulgaris. The sequence goes on along the minus strand of NC_141689.1, from coordinate 1,434,574,354 downwards.
CTCCCTGCTCCCCCAACGCTCCTTTGCTGTCCCTGTGAAGAGTGCTGAGGTACTGAAGGGGGTTGCTGCCTTGTGAAGTGCTGTACCTGCAGGGTGCTATTATCTAAACCTGATTGCCTGCTGAAGCGCTGTCCCCAGCATTGCCTGTGGCCAAGCGCTGTCATGTGAGGAACTGAGGTAGTGCCCAGGGAAGCGCTGTAATTTCACTCCAAGCGCTTTCTTGAATGTCCCATGGAAGCGCTGTAATTGTGCCTCCAAGCGCTCTCTTGTAGGCCCCAGAGAAACGCTGTATTTTTGACCTTAAATGCCCATCTGTTGGCCCCTATGTGCCTCTAGTGACGTGGAGGCCATTAAGTTACTGTTTATGCCTGAGGACAGGCTTGCCATTCATTAACTGTTTGGGCCCTGGTTCCCTTCGTAGGCCTAAAGACATACTGAGTTCACCTGCGATGGCTTAGCCCTGCATAGGGGAGTCCAAGGCATAGCAAAATGCTCATTGAGGATGCTTTACTGAATTGCTTATTGAAATGTTCACCTTCATTAACAGAAATGTTTTACTAGTCTAAAGCAAGGCCTGTGCTTGCTTAATGAGATGTTGCTCTCTAGCAATGAGTAATGTTCTATTTATAAGTTACTTAATGAAATGCCTATGCCTGATTCCTTCCCTGTAATGTTTACTCCTGATTAGGGGGATGTTACCTATGATTGGGGAAGAGTTTTGAAGTGGTTATTCCTGCTTGGAACCAGGATTATTCTGACCTATATAAGTTTTATTACACCCCTGCCCCAGTGTTATAACCTCTACTTATTTACAGGATTACTCTTGGGCGCTGAAAGGTTTATGCCAGCTTAGTGTAGGTATTAGAATGTTGATTCTGGTCTGAGGGTGGAAACGCCAACAGCTGCATAATGAACTGTGTCTGCTGACTAATGAAACATTTATTCATGTTGGTTGAAAGGTGGATCACATGCCCACAGTTATGGAGTGAGGTGCTCCTTGCTTTAACCTCATGGCTGCTAATGGTTTTCCCCTCCTGTGCTGAAAAAACGCAAATACCAGTGTTACATGACGAGCTGGGCTCGTCATCAGCGTGCGAGGAGGCTACACCATGACGAGCCCAGCTCGTCATCAGCCTGGAAGGGGTTAAAGAAATGTTTACATTTACTAAAAGGCTTTACATGCATAAACCAAGTCTTCTAAGCTCAGGCTTGCCTGTTAAAAATGGTTATCTCTGCCTTGAAGAGTTGTTAACTGTTGATTGCTGAGTAGGGGAACGTTAATGCTATAAGGATATAGTTACACTGCCTAATGAGATGTTTTCTCCGCAGTGGCGTGTTTTTATTCCTGCCATAGGAGTTTCATTCCTGCCTAAGGAAATGGTTAATGAAATGTTTTACCCTCAGTGAAGTGTTTTACTTCTGCTAAACTGATTATCTCTATTGCAGGAAATGTTTTACCTGTAAGCTCCTGATTAATAGGGGGAAGGCCCTGCCTGTTCAGGCATCAGGTAATGGGATGGTGTGTGATGCCTAAAGAAATACCTTATGTCTAATGAAAGGTGTTGTCTTACTGTAGGACTTGGCCCTTTCCCCAGAAATTTTTCGCCTTTTATTTCCCTTTTAAATCAGAATGCCCTCATGGTAACAACAATGTATAGGCCTTGTGTAGTGAGGAAAGCCCTGTGTACTGTGAAACTGATGTTAAGATGCAGGTGTCTTATACCCCTAACATGGCTGCCACTGACCACTGCTGCTGCAGCGGGGTTTAGTGGGCGCATTCTAGTGGCTAGGGCCTGGCTGGAACCCTCCAAACAATGTATCAACTTAGCCTGCCAGCCTGCCCACATGTAGAATGGTGGAACCTCCTAGAACCCCCTGGAACCTTCTGGAACAGGTGAGGTGACACCAACTGCCACTGCCAACTGTCAACTGGCAAGGTATAAGGAAAGGAAGGTAAACTTTCCTGTCAGAGTGACTTAGGGGAAGACCTGGGAAAGAACCTACGCAGGAGGATAGGCAGTGAGGGTCAGGACAGGGACTTATGATACTGGAAGAGACAGGGCCTAGGAGCTGCCTTTCAAGTGTTGAGGTATCCTGTACCCCCCCCCTCTGACCTAGCCCCGCGGCAGGGAACCCCCAGGGACCACTTGAGGGGATTGGCTGAGGAGATCTAACACCAGCCACCAACTTAACCCCCTTCAAGGAAACAAGAAACCAAAGGGCGCAAGAAACATCACGCCAACAAGAAACTAAGCTTCTTTTTACAAGGGCGCAAGAAACATCACGCCAACAAGAAACTAAGCTTCTATTTACAAGGGCGCAAGAAACATCACGCCAAGAAGAAACTAAGCCTCTATTTACAAGGGCGCAAGAAACCTAAAGCGCTAAGAAGAAATTAAATCATCACAGGACTTTTGAAGAAGCAAACAGGAATTGGCGCGGTACTAACCCTGCGTTTCCTGATGTCACCTGGGGTCTCCCTTGCTAACCTGCTACTGGGGTGTCACCTTTCCTGTATATCTAGTGCTGCCCTTGCTGACCCTGTGAAGAGCGCTGAAGTAATGGAGGAGGTTGCTGCCTTCTGAAGCGCTATATTTGCCTGAACTGCAGCGCCCTGAACTGAATGTTATTAGACCTGCTGGTCTTGCCCCCACCTCGTGTGGGCCAAAGCGCTATAGCCCTGCACCCTGCTGTCTGTGAAGCGCTAGAATCCTGGGCGTGATTCCTGCCTGAAGCGCTATATTCTGTGGTGCCCTTCAGCAGCGCTACCTGGAATGAACTGTCTGCCGAGCGCTACCTCTGCTGTGAATTGCCTGCTATATCGTAGCGCTGTGAATCCTGAAAAGCGCTATCCCCCTGAAGCGCTGTGTCACCAAGAACTTCTGTGGCTCTAGAAGTTGCTGCCTTCTGAAGCGCTGACTCCCTGCTCCCCCAACGCTCCTTTGCTGTCCCTGTGAAGAGTGCTGAGGTACTGAAGGGGGTTGCTGCCTTGTGAAGTGCTGTGCCTGCAGGGTGCTATTATCTAAACCTGATTGCCTGCTGAAGCGCTGTCCCCAGCATTGCCTGTGGCCAAGCGCTGTCATGTGAGGAACTGAGGTAGTGCCCAGGGAAGCGCTTTAATTTCACTCCAAGCGCTTTCTTGAATGTCCCATGGAAGCGCTGTAATTGTGCCTCCAAGCGCTCTCTTGTAGGCCCCAGAGAAACGCTGTATTTTTGACCCTAAGTGCCCACCTGTTGGCCCCTATGTGCTTCTAGTGACGTGGAGGCCATTAAGTTACTGTTTATGCCTGAGGACAGGCTTGCCATTCATTAACTGTTTGGGCCCTGGTTCCGGCGTAGGCCTAAAGACATACTGAGTTCACCTGCGATGGCTTAGCCCTGCATAGGGGAGTCCAAGGCATAGCAAAATGCTCATTGAGGATGCTTTACTGAATTGCTTATTGAAATGTTCACCTTCATTAACAGAAATGTTTTACTAGTCTAAAGCAAGGCCTGTGCTTGCTTAATGAGATGTTGCTCTCTAGCAATGAGTAATGTTCTATTTATAAGTTACTTAATGAAATGCCTATGCCTGATTCCTTCCCTGTAATGTTTACTCCTGATTAGGGGGATGTTACCTATGATTGGGGAAGAGTTTTGAAGTGTTTATTCCTGCTTGGAACCAGGATTATTCTGAACTATAGAAGTTTTATTACACCCCTGCCCCAGTGTTATAACCTCTACTTATTTACAGGATTACTCTTGGGTGCTCGAAGGTTTATGCCAGCTTAGTGTAGGTATTAGAATGTTGATTCTGGTCTGGGGGTGGAAACGCCAACAGCTGCATAATGAACTGTGTCTGCTGACTAATGAAACATTTATTCATGTTGGTTGAAAGGTGGATCACATGCCCACAGTTATGGAGTGAGGTGCTCCTTGCTTTAAAGAAATGTTTACATTTACTAAAAGGCTTTACATGCATAAACCAAGTCTTCTAAGCTCAGGCTTGCCTGTTAAAAATGGTTATCTCTGCCTTGAAGAGTTGTTAACTGTTGATTGCTGAGTAGGGGAACGTTAATGCTATAAGGATATAGTTACACTGCCTAATGAGATGTTTTATCCGCAGTGGCGTGTTTTTATTCCTGCCATAGGAGTTTCATTCCTGCCTAAGGAAATGGTTAATGAAATGTTTTACCCTCAGTGAAGTGTTTTACTTCTGCTAAACTGATTATCTCTATTGCAGGAAATGTTTTACCTGTAAGCTCCTGATTATTAGGGGGAAGGCCCTGCCTGTTCAGGCATCAGGTAATGGGATGGTGTGTGATGCCTAAAGAAATACCTTATGCCTAATGAAAGGTGTTGTCCTCATTGAGGCAATGTTTACTCCTGCCCAGGGAAGGGTCTCATACCCCTGCTATAACAGAGATCTACTTACACCTGCTCAATGTAGGGATTTCTACTTCCCTGATGGAATGTTGGTGTAGCCCTGACACAGTTAAACCTGCACAAGGGGATGGTTACCTAGATTGCAATGTTTTCTCCTAGTTAGTGCTGGCTAATGCAATGGTTATCTGGGCCCAATGAGAAGTTCTCCCAAAGGGATGCCCAACCTTGTTATATGGAATAATTATTCTTAATAAAATTTTTAATTCCTATTACAGGAGGAGAGTTACGTCCACATACTTTTGTGGCAAATGAAATGTTTCATATTTAAGGAAATGTTTGAACTACACTTAACAAATTGTTTATTCCTACAGCAGGGAGATGTTTCTGTTATGGAACTGTCCCTTTGTTTACCTCAGGAAATGGATATTGATGCTTAATGCAGTGTTGTTCTTATGACTTTGAGATGTATTCCTTTCAGGTACTGACCAAGAAGCAAGGCGTAGGTCGGGCCTGTGTTCCACTAAAAATGTATTTAGCTATTTATTGATCCAATATTTAATATTTATTGCAGAACGGATATTTATTCATCCAATATTGATTGCAAGTTTTGAGACACATGTATTTTAAATGAATTCATGATTTCCCTGATCCTGCTCTATCTATCTGATTATTTATCTTAATACAAATCACTTGTTTTTATACAAGCTCTGGAGTGGAGTCATTTATTGCATGCCCAGGTTTCTGTCTCAGTGTGAGTGTGTGCTGCATGATCGCTTAACACATGTGCTTTCGGATGCCTACCCGCTCGTGCCATGCTACCCTCGGGGAGCTGGTGACCCCAGTTCCAACACTTACTGACAGTTAAATGTCTGTGGACTTGTGTATCACCAGTTTACAGGCCATTTGGTTTTGCAGCCTAGAAGAGCATCCAAAGGGTTCGGCTTTGAGGTAGGGGAAACCAGGCTTTCAACCCGGTTTCAGGGCATCACCATTTATCAGCCAGGCTATTTGAATCCAGTGGTGTGGTGAGCATGGGACCCACGTCAGGGCATGCCCTCCCCACTTAGGGCGACATATGCAAAAGAAAGAGTTGATGGACGGAATGCTGGACAATGCAACCATTCACCCCCAGCCACAAAGATCTGGGTTTAATACATCATTCTTTTGCTCAAAACACCACCCCAGTTTGGACCCAGCCATCTGCAAATCAGTCCGGACCCTGTTCCTTGTGGGAACAGTCCAGCCTGAACTGCCACGCCAGGTCCTCCCTGGACCGGAAACAAGCATCCTGGGACCAGCTTCACAGCATCACCCTTCATCAGCCAGGCTAGATTGAATCCAGTGGTGTGGTGAGCACAGGACCCAGGTCTGGGCATACCCTCCCCACTTAGAGCGATATATGCAAAAGAAACAGTTAATGGACAAAATGCTGGACAATGCAAACATTCACAACCAGTCACAAAGATCTGGGTTTAATCCATCATTCTTTTGCTCACCACACCACCCCAGTTTGGACCCAGCCATATGCAAATCAGTCTTGACCTGGCTTGTCAGTACAGGCTGGACTGTTCCCATTGGACCCAGGGTCAAGACTGATTTGCATATGGCTGGGTCCAATCTGGAATGGCATGGTGAGCACAAAAAACAACGGATTTAGGCCTAGATCTCTGTACTGGGGTGAATGTATGACATTGTTCTGCATTCTGTCCATCAATTTTTCTTTTTGCATTTGTCACCCCGAGTGGGACATGTATGCCTAGACCTGGGTCCCATGCTCGCCATGCCACTGGAGTCAAGCTAACCTGGCTGATAAGGTCTGAAATCCCGAAACTGGTCCTAGGATGCTTGTTTCCAGTCCAGGGAGGACCTGGCTTGGCAGTTTGGGCTAGACTGTTCCCATTGAGCGCAGGGTCAAACGGATTTGCATATGGCTGGGTCCAAATTGGAAAGGCATAGTGAGCAAAAAACTATGGATTTTGGCCCGCATCTCTGTACTGGGGTGAATGTATGACATTGTTCTGCATTCTGTCCATCAATTGTTCTTTTTGAATTTGTCACTCCGAGTGGGCCGGGTATGCCCAGACCTGGGTCCCGTGCTCTCCAAGCCACTGGAGTCAAGCTAACCTGTCTGATGAAGGCTGAAAGCCCGAAACTGGTCGTAGGATGCTTGTTTCCAGTCCAGGGAGGATCTAGCTTGGCAATTCGGGCTGGACTGTTCCCATTGGGTGCAGGGTCAAGACTGATTTCCATATGGCTGGGTCCAAACTGGAATGGCATGGTGAGCAAAAAAACAATGGATTAAGGCCCAGATCTCTGTACTGGGGTGAATGTATGGCATTGTTTTGCATTCTGTGCATCAATTGTTCTTTTTGCATTTGTCCCATGGAGTGGGACAGCTATGCCCAGACGTGGGTCTCGTGCTCTCCATGCCACTAGAGTCAAGCTATCTTGGGTGATGAGGTCTGAAAGCCGGAAACTGGTCCTAGGATGCTTGTTTCCAGTCCAGGGAGGACCTGGCTTGGCAGTTCGGGCTAGACTGTTCCCATTGAGCCCAGGGTCAAACTGATTTGCAAATGGCTGGGTCCAAACTGGAAAGGCATGGTGAGCAAAAAAACTATGGATTTTGGCCCAGATCTCTGTACTGGGGTGAATGTATGACATTGTTCTCCATTCTGTCCATCAATTGTTCTTTTTGCATTTGTCACCCCGAGTGGGACGGGTATGCCCAGACCTGGGTCGCGTGCTATCCATGCCACTGGAGTCAAGCTATCCTGGCTGATGCGGTCTGAAAGCCTGAAACCGGTCCTAGGATGCTTGTTTCTAGTCCAGGGAGGACCTGGCTTGGCAGTTCGGGCTAGACTGTTCCCATTGGGCACAAGGTCGAAACTGATTTGCATATGGCTGGGTCCAAACTGGAAAGGCGTGGTGAGCAAAAAAGCTATGGATTTTGGCCCAGATCTCTGTACTGAGTTGAATGTATGACATTGTTCTGCATTCTGTTCATCAATTTTTATTTTGCATTTTTCACCCCAATGGAGGCATAGGTAGGGTGCTGAGTCTAGGATGGGACCACCGTGGCTTCTGTGGCTGAATCTTTGCAGCTCATCTAACCTTGAAGATGGTTCCTAAGCTTGCAGCCCATCAGGAAAATTGCCAAAGTGCCGGAATGAGCAGTGTGGTCCAAGTTAACATTAAGGAGTCAAAGAAGTGGAGTAAATGTTAGAATTAGTTGGCAGTTATGAGAGATGGTGGGGGGGGGGTTCACTGATATTATAATTTTCCAATGTATGTTCATTTTGTAGTTGATGAAGTTCTTCTCTCACATAAATGCTCCCAGAGAATCATTTGAAATTTCTGAACCCTATTATGTCCTAAAACCTAACAAAAAATAGGCAATTGCGAAAATATTTTATATATATGCTTCTCTCATATATACCTGTCGCTCTCCTGAACAAAGGGCCCGTCGGCGTACTGGACCACATGAGAGACAGTCCACATCAACAATCTCCTTCCCAAAGGAAGACGATGCCATGTGTAGATGCTTTAAAACTTTATTTGTCGGCCACCATTGAACGCGTTTCGGCTGTGCAGCAGCCTTGCTCACCAATGCCAAGCCATGGTTTACAGCCAACCTATAAACATTTTTTTGTGTGTGTGTCACGTGAGAACTACTGAAAACAGAATGGTAGTTTCCATTGCATTACTACAACTCATTCTTAAATCATAATGATTTTCTTTTCATAAGTCATGTACCAATGATTAGGCAGTTCAATGCGTCTGATTTCAAAGAAATTTGTTTTAAACACAACCTTAAAACCCATAATTTGGTTCCGATTTTTGGTTCACAAATTTTTCTTATTTTTACAGACTTTTATATTATTTGTGTCGATGTTTGAAACATTATTTTTAAAACAATATAATTCATTTCAATTCCACCATTAAGGAAAAAAATCTGAATAAACAGATATTCAAATGTATGCAGTCTGTTCAATTCAAACCTTATATTACTGCATTTATTTCTTTACTTTTGTGTAATTAAGCCCAAGTGGGCAATCAAATATTAGTACATTGTATGTTACTATTTTAAGTAATGTCGGTCTGTAAACTGCAAAGTGCAAGTGTAAAGAATAATACAATTAAAATAACCGTAAAATTATATAACTATATAGCTATTGTGGTATACAAGGTTTATCTCAAACAATTAATTGTTTACAAGTGTGTATAGAAATCTTCTTCTTTATTCAATCCCCTTGGGGTTTTAGTGTCCAGCTCAATAAGATAGTGAGACTCAAACTTTCTTAATTTCTTTTCTCTGTTGCCACCCATGATGTCTGATGCAACTGCATCTACCACAAAGTAGGTCCAGCCCTTCATATCTTTATTGTGAAAAACTTCAAAATGGCGTGGCTACTGGATATTTTCTGTCTCTATTTTTTATTGCTCTAAGGTGTTGTAATATGCGTTTAAGAACTTCCAGAATTGTACTTCCCATGTACCGCAAGCCACAGGGACACTGTAGCACGTAGACTGCTAATTCCGTTTTACAATTGAATTTACCTTTAATCTTTTTCATTACATTGGACAATACTGGTTTGTATAGCTCTGTATTTGTTCCATGAAGACATGCTTTACATTAAATTCCTACCTCCTATTTAGACATGTTGTTTTTGATCTGACATCTTTTAAAGTATACCTGACAAGCTCTTGTTTTAATGATCTTGCTCGCCTGAATGTTACCTGCGGTTTACGCGGCACTGCTGTTACTAAAATTGGGTAATTTATTACAATATGCCAGTGTTTATTTAGTATACTGCTTACATTTGTTTGCTGTTTACTAAATGTAGTTTTTATTCTACATTATTCTCTGTTTACCTTCTCATGTTTTGCTTGTGTTTTCCCTGTAGTGAACACAATTTCTTCCCTTGGTTTTTTTCATATCTCTAAAATCCGCTGATTCAATACATTCCTCTGGATACCCTTGGGCTTTAAATCTGCGTTTCAAACAGTTGATTTCATTATTGGTTTCACTTTCCTGACTGTAATTACACCTAATTCTTAAACATTCTCTATATGGAATGCTCCTAATCAGGTTTTTGGGGTGAAAGCTAGTTGCATGAAGCAATGTGTTCCCTGATGTTGGCTTCCTGTACAATTTGGTTTCAAGCTTCTTGTCCTTGATGTACACTTTAAGGTCCAAGAACTTTACACTTACAGCGCTGATGTTTCTCATGAAGCTTACGTTTAAATCATTGAACTGTATTTGGTTAAGAAAGTCTTTAGCTTGACTTTCTGACCCTTTCCAGACCAGGAACAAGTCATCAATGAAACAAATCCAGTGCATGATGTGATGCTCTCATTCCTCCTGGTATTTTATGCAGACCACCTGCTCCTCCCACCAGCCCATATGCAGATTCACATAGCTGGGGGCAAAGCAGGCGCCCATTGCCTGTACCGCACACCTGGTGGAAAAGTTCCCCATTGAACAAAAAGAAATTGCTCATGAGGCATCTCTCTATCATCTGTAAGAGCATCTGAGTGTGTGACCATAATCTCAAAGGTCTTGCCCCTACAAAATGTTTTATGGCCCTTAGGCCATATTTATGTCTGATACTTGTGTAAAGTGTGGAAACATCAATCGCAATCTATAAAAAATCGTCCTCTCACAGAAGATCATAGATCTTCCGAAGGAAGTCTCCTGTATCCTGTATGTATGAGGGCAGAATATTAACAAGATTACATAAAAATGAATCAACATACTTGGAGGTGTTTTCTAGGGCACTCTCAATAGGTGAAATGATGGGGCGCTCCGGTGGATTCACTGCATCTTTATTTACTTTTGGAATTAAATATAGCACTGGTGTAGTAGGATTGCTGATCTTCAAGAACATATACTCATCATGACTGATTAAACATTGTTCATACCACTGTTGTAATTCCACATTATATCTTTGATGACTTGTTATCATTTCTTTTTCAGGAATTCTAACATAACAAAGCCTGTTATTTAATTGCTTGCATGCTTCACATAGATATTTCCAATCCAATCCAAAAATTCTTTATTTCGGCCATATAGACCATAAAAGATACAATGCAAAACACAATAACATACATTTTAAAATACATATTAAAAAGACAGTTATAAAAAGTTCCCTTCTTATCCAGCGAGGAGGTAAAAAGCGTATCAGATCAGTGACCACAGTTTAAGGGGCTTTTTTCTTTCTAATTAGCCATACTGCCATTAAGAATTTGGCTATTGCAAACACAATATGGCCAAGAGTGCTGGTTTTCATTACTCTATATGCCTGTGTGTAATTTCTAAACCCCAAGTTTCTGCAGAGCGGCGCTATCCAGTATTTTCTAGGTCTGTGATAGGCCGGGCACACAAACATAATGTGGAGGTCGTCTTCCTCGTAGGTGTTACAACATGGACACATTTTATCACCCCCTTACTCAATTTGTGGGTACATTTTCTGATGGGGAGTGAGCCTAACCTCCATTGTACAAACAATTTCCTCGCAAGGATGGGGAAAATAAAGTCCATGAAAGGTTCAAATACATAAGAATTTTTGGATTCCAGAAAACGCATTGTAAGGGTGCCGCTATTTTGAGCATTCACCAAAAGTGAGAGACTCTTGTCTTTGTAGATTTGGGTCAGGCCTTTACGTGAAACCCTTTGGCAGCCTTGCACGGGATCCTCCCATAGCTCAGATAAGTTCATAGTGAGCAGTTCATTTTTTACGAAAGCAAGCCAGGGGATTTTATTGCTTCGATTCAGGCTCATAACATGAATAAGGTCCTGCCTATAATGATGTAATTCGTTTGTGGACCAGAGCCTGTGCCAAAACTTCACTGGCTTTGACACTAGCTCCTCAGCAATAGAGGGGAGACCCATATCTAATCTTAATGGCAGAAGTGGTGTGCCTTGTGGAAGAGGTAGTAGGCATCTAAGGAAGTTATTTTCCACTCTCGCCAAATCTTGGGCTGCTTTATACCCCCATAGCTCACTCCCATACATAGCAGCTGCCTTAGCTTGGGTTCGATAGGTTTCAAGAGCCGGGCTTATAGGCTTAAAAGTGGAGGTGTTAGCCACCTTCAAGATTGCTCCCGACAACTGGGACAACTTAAGTCTTGATCTAACTATCTGACGATCCCATGATAGGTTTTCCTGTAGTGTTACCCCCAAGTATGTGAAGGTAGTTACCCTCTCAAGGCTAGCAGTGCCCAGGGTGGGATTGGGCCTGGCTTTAGTTGGTGGATTAAATATCATGAATTTGGTCTTTTCTGTGTTTACCTCTAGACCATGTTGTCTACAGAAAAGACCAAATCCATCCAAAATCCTCTGGATCCCCATCGGGGATTTGGAAAGCAGGAGGGTATCATCGGCAAACATGATTGCCGGAACCCTTCTGCCTGCCAAATGTGGGGCATCATTGTCCTTTACGTTTTCTAGATGGGATATAACGTTGTTGATGAAGAGACAGAACAGGGTCGGAGCCAAGACACAACCCTGCCTAACCCCTCTACGGACAGGGAACCTGGACGAAAGAGTGCCAACCCTCCCGCACCTTAGCTGCGCATAATTATTCTCATGAAGCCTAATTATGATACTGAGTATCTGAGGGGGTACCCCTAACTTTTCCAGGACCTCCCAGAGTTTCTTGCGCGGGACTAGGTCAAAGTCTGACCTCAGATCCACGAAGACCATGTACAGCCTTCCCCCCTCCAACCTCACCGTCTTCCAGTAAAGCAGGACGAGGCGGAAAATCTGGTCCATGGTCGACGTGTTTTTTCTGAAGCCAGCCTGTAGGGGGCTCATGATATCATTGGCCTCGACCCAATCTAGCAGGTGGTTCAGGATGAGGCGCGCGAAAAGCTTTTGAGGGACATCTATGAGGCTAATCGGCTTGTAATTAGCCGGGAGGAGAGGAGACCCCTTCTTGTATATTGGCACAATCTCTGCCCCCAGCCAAGAACACGGAACCGCCATACCTCCTAACATGGCATTAAAAAGAATAAGAAGGTACGGGCCCCAGATTTCAGGGTGGTGTCTGAAGAGGTCCCCCGGTAGCTTATCCAGACCAGGGGCCTTTCCCAGCGCTAAGCGCTCCATTGCAATCCTCACCTCACCTAAAGAAAATTCCAGGGCCACTTCCGGGGAGTAGGAGGGCTCAACCGCCACTCCATCGGGCAATAGGATGGTATCTTGGTAAAGTGTCCCAAAGTGGGTCTCCCAGACAGAGAAGGCGATATTAGGCTCCACTGCAGATTTGAGTTCCCCTGTCCCAGAATTCACCAGGGCCCAGAATTTCCTAGAGTCTTTAGCATTTAAGGCTTCAGACAGGTCATGCCAATGGTTCCAATCCCACTCCGCCCTTGCGTTGGCCATTGCTACTTTATACTCCCTCCTGAGATCTGCAACCTTGGCCTTGTTAGAGCCCTCTTTAATAGTGGCAACTAACTCGGACTTGATTTTCCTACAGGAAGAGTTGTACCATGTCGGGGTACGAGTCTTTTTCCTACGCGACGGTACCACCGGATGGAAAACCTCGGCAAGGCCCCTCACTAGTTCCTCATGAATGTTAGCTAGCCTCTCGTTGTAATCTGTGGGTCTCAATTGATTTATAAGATCATCCACTTCCTTGAACCTGGGAAGTGCTAAACCATATAACTTGTTCATACCATCTTCTGTATTAAGCAACTTTCCCCATTTAACACGGCGCCTATTTGTGGAGAGAAGCAAGTCCCCATGGTCGTCGCCGAAAGGAGTGGTGGACGACTCATCTAAGGGTGCAGGATGCTGAACCTCCAGTTGTAGGGCATTATGGTCGCTATCTGTCCTTGGTAGCACCCTGAAGTCGTGAACTTTGGGCCACCTTTTGTCCCACAAGACAATATTGCCCCCAAAATTTCCCCCTTTATTGGCATTTCGCACAGTGCATTCATAATTCAAAGATAATTTGTTGATTAAAGTAAAGTATTCTTTTTGTTTCTGTGAGTAAACTTGTTTTTTATTGCTGATGGGAGTATATAAGTTCTTATGTTAATTTATCACCAGATCACTATAGATATCAGTTGCATCTCTATTCGAAACTGGGATGAAGGGTGAACTGGGTCTGAACCTTGTTGGGGCATTTCTTGAAATGCTAACACCTTGCTCCTGTGCTAATGTCTCTGCATCATAGGTTACCCTGTCTGTTGTGCTTTCATTTTCCAATTCTCTCAACTCAAGCATTAGATTCAGTTCATCCATTGCTAGTTATCCTTGTTGTATTGTAGTTGTAATTAATGTTTCAGACTGATTCGAATTTTGGTGCAAAAGAAAATGTTTTTTTAATTTTAGCATCCTAGTAATGTAAATGTAAATGTAAATTGATACTTGTATAGCGCACTACTCACCCGCAAGGGTCTCAAGGCGCTTGTACGAATACAGCTGTGGAACCCATCCTGGCTTTCCCTGTGAGGCGTCCACTCCTGGGCACCCCCAAGGTGGAGGCCAGGCATCCTTAGCATTGTGGGGGCCGTTGTGGAGATTAAGCAAGCTATTGCCCAGAGTTGCAGAGTGGGACTCCATGATTGGAATAGGCACCGAGGCGAGAATTATCTGGTCCATGGAATCTTTGAGCCCAAGACCCGCCGAGGCGGGGAATTGAACCCTGGTCCCGGGCTAGTCCTCTGCATCAGGGTCTGCCACTCTAACCATTGAGCCACACTTCTCCACTAGTAAACTTGAAGATGCCGATTCTTGTTTGGACATAATCCATATCTGCCTCCAGGCAAAAAGATGGACCCAGCTTCAATGTCCTTTTGGCTTGATCCATGAGAACAATATTCGTTAGGTTGAAAATGGAGGCTTCATTATCATCTCCTATTTCTTGCTCCATTTCTTTTTCTCTGTTGAGTCTTCTTTGCTTTGCACCTTTACTCCTCTTGCTCCTCTGCCTCTTCCTCTTGAAGGTTTTTGATTTGGTACTTGTTGCCTTGGTGGTAAATTGAATCTTCTCTCTTGTCGTAAAAAATCCAACTTGTCTATAACTGATGGCACTGGACCTTTAGCCTGCACACTGGGGCCTTCATCCGCATCAGTGTCTACTTCTGAACTGAGTAAACTGCTTTGTTCTGAATGCATTTCCTGGATGAGCTTACTTGTAGCTGTTTTTGACTACGAAGAGTATAACATTTTCTGGCAAAAGTAAATATTTGCCCTTTATCGTAGTCCAGTTTGTCGCGGATATATTTATGCGCTTTTCTTTCTTTCTTGATGCCTCCAGTTGCACAATCTTTCTTTTAACCCAACTTTATATCTGCTAATCTGTTCTTGGTCGGATTCTTAGTTAAGTACTACTGAACGGAATTACCCCAGATATGGTAAAAAGGTAGAGCTTGGTTCAAAAAGCGACCTTTTTTTAAATGGTGTAAATCCCTTCAGTAGTTTTTGAGAAATTCGAAAAATAGGGGCCAAAAAATAAATTTCCAATAGGAAACTTTGGGCAAGGGTACAGCCGAAACTGCTGAACGGAATTACACCAAATTTGCCAAAAAGGTAGTGCTTGGATCAGAAAGCGACCTTTTTTTTAAATGGTGTACATCCGTTCAGTGGTTGCTGAGAAATAAAAAAATAATTAAAATATTGATATCTAGAGACGCGGTGGATCCACGCACCCTCCTGACCACGAGCTTTAATCTAATTGGCTGCCAACACTCCCAACCAGGAAGTGTTGGCAGCCATCTTGTGACTCAGTAGAACCGAGTCACAAGAAAATAGAAAAACAAACGTGAAAATCAAGAAAAGGGGGCAGGGTGGAAACACCCTGACCCCTTTGGCCTGCTCAGGGGGTACCACAAGGAACCCCAGGGCCCAAAAAAGCATTTTTTTAAGATTGCAATTGGCTGAATTCACGCTGGGTGCTCGAACCCAGCCAAGTATCTTTTTTTAAATGAAGCGCCGTAGTCAGGTCCCAGGAACACTGAAAAAATGTGAGGGAGGGCCCAATACCCCCACACTGCCCCGGAGACTGCCACCTCTGGGGTTTTTATTAATTATTTGCAGGGGCACACAGTAACCCTGCTGCCCAGGGGACCGCCTCCCCGGGGCTTTTCTAATAAATAATTAAACCTCTCCGGGGCACTAAGATGCAAATGTGGGGGTCCGTTACGGACCCGAGCCCCGGGGACCACCACCCCCCAGGGCTTTGCAAACATTGAGAGAGGGGCTGTGCGTCCCCCCTCCTGGAGCCCTTCATGTCCCTGGGGATCGCCACCACCATGCCAGGCCCCGAGGGATGGGGTCCCGGGGCTATGAGTGGCCATGGAGGGGGGCCACGCAGCCCCCTTTCCATTAATGCTTTAAAAAAAAAGTAAGAAAAATAATGAGGCACAGCCCGGGGGATGGGGTCCCTGGGGCACTTGAGGCAAAAGAATGGGGGCTACTCAGCCACCCTCCTTTAAAAACATTTAATAATACAAATTAATTGTGGCCATGACCCGGGAGATGGGGTCCCGGGGCCGAAATTGGCCTTGGGAGGGGGCCGCGTGGCCCCCTTCCAGTTTTTTTATTTTTAAAAAGCAGGCCCTGGAGAAGGGGTCCCCAGGGCCCCAAATAATTTAAAAGGAGGGAGCCACACAGCCCCCCTTGAATAAAAAATAAATACATAAAACATTCAGCATCGCGTCTAGGCCCGCCCCCTCCCTGCAGCACTCAGCAAACACACCCCCTGGCGCATTGTAGGTGGGAGAATTAAATTCCCACACACTCACATATACATATATATACCTAAAGTAAGGGTACAGCAGCATGTACCATGAATAAGGTTGACACAGGGGTTAAATAAGGAAAATGTTACTATGTAAAGGAGGATCTAAAAACAGACAGGTGTGTGGGTGGAGAATGGCCTCTATTGGTTTAATTTTAATGTTCTGGACACTGCAGCTTTTTAATATTTATTCAAAGATATATGTATTTCAAAGCAAGTGAGAGTCATGCAACCTCTGTTTCCTGCTCATATTAATAGTAGGTGGCTAAATAAAGATAGTTAAGATATAAAGGGGGAAGTAATTACATATGGGTCGGTCTTTTCACGGCCCTCGTGCCTCCCCGACTCTAAACATATGTTAAAAATCCAAGCCATGATTTCTAGGTGACGTGGGGCACTTAAATCCCCTTGTTAAAGATATAATTTCCATAACTACACGAGTTGAATGAAAGGGAAATTTGCTTTGGAAAATATCACGTTCTGACCCGTCACCATTACTCATTGCTTTTATCAGGAATATTCAATGCCATGTTAATTTGTATGTACATCACTGAACATGACACATGATGATCCCTTATGACGCATACACAGTTTGAATAGAAATTATTATACATGTTTTTGTTTGCCACCGGAAATCAGCATTGTCCATCAAGAGGACGCGGAAGTCAGTGTGACAATAAGAACTGACAAAGAATAAGATGGACAAACAAGGCAAGGTTTTGAAACATAACAGAGGCAGACAAGCATGAAGGAGATGCACAAACAAATAGACAAGAAAAACTACAAATACCTGTCACACACAGTAGAAGGAAGGTCAAACAAGGGAACTTTAAAGGATGATATTTTATGTATGAGCAGGAAAGACTCCATTAACTTCAAAGGCGCAGGATATGATTCAGGGTGGTGCAGCGTTGGACAATGCACAGGATATGCAGCCCTTGAACATGAAAGGCTACTTTGAACGAGGTATATGCAGGTATCTAGTGAAGTAAATTCTTAAACAGAAAACAATTTGTTTGTTTCCTGTTTAAGAATTTACTTTTGGACAAGCTGCTTGCCAAAGCGCTATGAATGCCCGGCACCTCAAAAAGCACTGCAAGTGCTTTAGGAATCCACACCTTAAGTTTTTCTTTTGATATTTATTTTTGAGACTTTTAAAGGCTGAAATTATCGCAAACTCTTTCATTAATATCAAACATATATGTGTATGCTAAAACCATGCCTTACAATCAGAGGCGGCTCCTCCGCTATGCCATAGGAGTGTCGCCCCACTGCTTTTAAGCGTTGTGAAGAAGAGAAACATAAAATGATAATAACTTTTACGTTATTATCATTTTATGCTTCCTGACGTGTCCTGCTGCTTTGTGGTGGACGGGTGGGCGGGGCTGCTCTGCTCTCCGAGCAGGGCAGGGGAGCAGTGGTTTGCCCACTCCAAAGAGCGCAATGAGTGTTAAGTCGGCCCTCTCGGGCAGCTCATACCAGTCATGCACACTTCCCTGTTCTCCATGCAGGCTGTATTACAGCCTGCATGGAGAACATGCCCATCCCTCCAGCCCCTGGCTGAGCGCCATGTCATGGCGCTCAGACCAATCACAACGCTGCATTGCAGTGCTGTGATTGGCTTAGGGGAGTGAGGCTGTCTGCCTGCTTCCTGTTCCAGTCGGAGGTAGGAGAGCAGAAGCAGAAAAGACGCAAAACCCGGCCTCGACGTAAGATTAGATATTAAAAAAATTCTTTTTTCGCCCACCCACGCAAAACTACCCGTGACCCCGCACCCTCTACCCGCGAGCCATGTCGGCCACTTCTGCTTACATTCCTATTTATTTTATCACCACCGTTGCTGATTATGGAAATGAACCACAAATCTGTGGTAGCTTTACTGCAGACAGCTAAAAATATCCACTTGAGATATTTAGCTTGTGTATATAATGTCCAGGGAGCAATTGTACGTAAAGCTAGCAGTAAATAGCTAAAAGTAGCCGAAGGTCCAGACGCAGGGCCTGATCACAAAACTTTTTTTGTTTAAAACATTTTTGTTGGCATTTTATCTGGAAACAGATAGAAACATAGCATAATAGGCAACACCACAATATGCAGAGATTCCATGTCAATATTAAAGGAAGGTAAATGAGAGGCTATGGGCTGTCCAACTTCCCACACAATGGAAGTATAGTGGGCCTAGAGACAAATGGCATCACTGCACACCGTTCTAACAGGTATTTCAATAGCCAACCTCTTCTACAGCTGCATACTTCACCAGCGCTAATGTCCTCACGCTTCAATGTCCCTAGAATGGGAGCAATCTTCTGCAGCCTGAAAAAGAACTCCTTCCAACAATCTAGTATTCTTTCGCTAGAAGACATACTGATGTTGCACTAAGATACCATTGTTGCAACAGTGGGTTACTGCACATAAACAATGCGATGGAAAAAGGAAAACAAAAGACAACCTATAAATAACCAAGATGGGGGATGGAAAGTGGGAGAGGAGTAGAGGGAAGGGAGGGGGAATATGACTTGAGGAAGTGTGTGGCATCTTGCTCTGGCTTCCAAATCATTTCACCCCGCTGGGAGGCGTCGCTCTAGCCATAACGTATATGATCTCTGGTGACAGATAGGGAGGAGTCAAGGGCGTCAGTAGTAGTCAGTGTTTCTGTGTAGAGGGTGCCGAAGTCCTACTGGGTGCTTGTGGGGGTTGTGTTGGGCGACTAGTCAGTGGGATTTCAAAAGCTCACCGAGTCCGTGGGGCCTGTGGCATCATCAAAAAGCTGCAGAGCTCGGAGTCTTGGTGGTTGCAATCTAGCGTTCTCTAGTCGCCCCAGATGGTCTACCAGCGGTTTCCACAGCCTCGTGAATTTAACATCCCGGAGCTGTAGGCGTGCCGTGAGTAGTTCCATTGCCACCGTGTGATATAAGCGAGTGAACCATACATTTATCAAGGGTGATTTGGATTTCTTCCAATAGAGGGCGATAGTCTGCTTTGCAGCTCCCAGCATATGGAGGCTAAGGTGCCGGTCCCAGCGGGTCATTGCTCGCAGGTTCACTGGCCTAAGGCCCAGAATGATAGTGAGTGGAGGTTTAGGCAGGGGGTACCCCAGGACCTGTTTAATATGGCTAAGGACCTCCTTCCAGTAGGTAGCAAGAAGAGGGCATGACCACCAAATGTGTATAAAATCGTCAATCGATTGCGTGCAGTGCTAGGACAGAGGGGATGTACTGAGGAACATCTTTTGAAGCCGAGACGGGATATAGTACCACTGGGTCATCACATTGTAGGCGGATTCCTGCTGGGGGATGCTATGGAGAGTTTTCGGGATATCGTGCCAAAGGCGTACCCACTGTGAGGGGGCTATGCCTGCATCGGACAGGGACTGCCACTGCAATTGGTACGGGTGGATATCCGAGCGGCATGAGTGCTGAAGGATTTGGTATATGCGAGAGATTAGCCCCTTGGAGGAGCTAAAGGTATGCACCAGCTTTTCAAACGGCGTGAAAGATTGCGTGGCTGCCAGAGATAACGAAGGTCCCTGCAGCCAGTGCCGGAGTTGGAGATATTGATACTTGTCTTTCTCGATCAGCTTAAATTCTTGCTTACATTGGTCAAATGTTTTAATGCCTTCCCCGAGAATAGGGTGCGTATCGTTCTGCAGTCATTATCCGTCCAGTTTGCAAAGTAGGGCGGACGGCACGCAGGAGGGAACTGCGGATTGCCTGCAATTGGGGTGTGCGGGGATGGGAAGGTAATGAGGCCCGACGCACCGCCACTCTATCCCATATCTCAACCACTGTTTTAGTAGGAACTGCCATGTAGGCGTTGCAGTGGCGCGCCTCCCGAGGCAACCATGCATGATTCCAGAGAGGGCGGCAAGTGTCTGCTCTGTCCATGTGGAACCACAACTTCTCACTTACCCAGGCCGTCCATTCTGGTATAAAGCGGAGGTGGGACGCCCAGCAGTATTCTAGCAGGTTATGGCAAGCGAGCCCCCTCTATCCCGTGGAAGCATTAAAATTTTACTAGAGAATCACAGCATCTTCGCCCCCACAAATAAATGCTATTAACTCCCGTTGTAGTCCCTGGATCTGGTGTTCTGGAATAGGCGTCGGCAGTGTTTGGAATTGATAGAGAATCTTCGGCAGGACAGACATTTTGACTGTATTAAGGTGCCCCAACCAGGAGAGCGGTAGAGCTTTCCATGCCCGTAAATCGGTGATGACTGAAGTTTTATATTCTTGCCAATTAGCTTGAGACCAAGTAGCTAGGTCTGGTGTTAGATTGAGGCCAAGATATCGTACAGAGTTAGTCGCCCATTCATACGGGGCGAGGGCCTGCAAGGCCGCAATCTCCTCAGACGGAATCGTGAGGTTAAGGGCCCAAGATTTGGTATGGTTAGTTTTAAACCCCGAAACTTGCTCATAGAACTGGAGTAGGGCATGTACTGCAGGGATCGAACGCAGCGGATCAGACAGGGTAAGAAGTATATCATCTGCAAACAGGGCAATCTTATGTTCTATGCCCCCCCGAGCATAAGGCCACGAATGCCAGGCCACCGGCGTATCATAATGGGGAGCAGTTCCACAACAAGGGCGAACAATAGGGGTGACAGGGGACAGCCCTGTCTGGTACCCTAAGAATAGAGATGGGTTGCGTGAGTTGCCCGTTGACACGAACCCTAGCGAGGGCTGAAATGCAGGGAGCCATGTTGCGTGCAATCATTCGCAGTCCTAGACCGACTTTCCGCAGAACTGCACGGAGAAATCCCCAGTCCACTCGGTCAAACGCCTTTTCAGCATCCAATGAGAGCAGGCAAGCAGGGATCCTCCAGTGCCGCACCTTCCCTACAAGGTGCGCGGCTCGCCGCACATTGTCCGCCCCTTGGCACTGTTGGATGAAGCCCACCTGATCCGGCTCACTGATGAGGTTGCGCAGATGCACGCTAAGTCATTTCGCCAACATTTTTGTGTATAATTTAAGATCCGTATTTAACAAGGCGATAGGGCGGAAGAAAGAGCAGAGTGTGTGTTTTTTCCCAGGCTTAGGAATCAAGGCAATTTCAGCCATTGGCCTATCCTTGGATGGCCCTACAGTGCCCATGAGAGAGTTGAAAAGACGCAGCATATACATTTGAAGTTGCGGCAGAAAAGTGCGATAAAACAAGACTGGGAGCCTGTTCGGGACCCAGCATTTTGCCGAGTGGGAGTTTGTTCAGGGCACTAGTCAGTTCCTCCGACGTAATTGGCTCCTCCAAACGCTTGGAGTAGTAGTCATTTAGGGGGTTCCAGTCGCAGGCATCTAGAGCAGCCGATATGAGTTCAGTGGCGGGCGGATCTCGAGCATAGAGAGACGCATAGTAATCTTGGAACGTTTGGAGTTTGTCAGATTCTGTGGTAGCCCATGACCCTTCCCCTGGCTTTAGTTTTGCGATGTGGGCTTTGGCTGCCCGCGTTCTCAGACGGTGTGCTAGAACAGTACCCACCCTGTTCCCTCCGTCGTAATAGCACTGTCGCAACGCAAGCAAAGCGTGCTCCGCTTTATTCGTCCTGTGGACCCGAAGCTGGCCTATAAGGACAGCCAAGCAATGCTTATGCATTGCCGAAGGTCGCTCCTGATCCATTTTCTCCAACGTTTTGATTTTGCGCGTGAGTTTGGTCTCATATTGGCGAGCTTCCCGTGTCCTAGCAATAGCAATTGACGTAAGGGTACCGAGAATCGTAGCTTTAAAAGCGTCCCACAAAACAGGGAGGGGCGTTTCAGGGAGATCGTTAGATTCAAAATAAGACGAAATGGCAGATTGGAGCTCTTCTTTATCCACCGGGTCCCTGGGAACGTGGAGCGGAAATCGCCATCTTGTAGGCTGCGCAGGGTGAGAAAAGCCTAGTGGAGGAGAAGTTCTATATGAGCGTGATCAGATACTGATATATCAGAGATGTCTACGGAGAGGTTATCTTTAACCAGAGAATGGGACACAAAGAGGAAGTCAAATGAGATTTAAGGAGGTAAAAGATTTTGTTGTCGCTGCAGACATAGCCCCCACCCTGTGAAACGTGCCCCAGCTGCAGTCCAACTCCGCATCCCAGACCAGGTTCAGATCTCCCCCCACTATGAGGTCCGTACCCACCGGCACTATATGCTCCCGTAAAATCTCGCACAGGAAAGTGTCTTGCTCCTGATTTGGCGCACACACATTGCAAAGAGTAAGTGTGCAATGCCCTCTCCTGACGCCCACCTTAAGAAATCTGCCCTCAGAGTCCCGGACTACCTTAGTGTCGCCCTGTGAGATGCCCGCTCTACAGAGGATAGCTACACTCACTGTCTTGGAGTCTGCCGAGGACCAAAACTGATGAGGGAAATGTGGGTTAGACATTCGTTTTACATCATTTCTGAGGAGGTGTGTCTCTTGCAGGAAAATTATGTCTGGGTTCTGTAATAAGAGGTATCGCCATATCTGGTGCCTTTTGTTGGGGGAGTTGAGACCCTTCACATTAAGGGAGAGGATTTTCAAATAGGGTACAGACGTCATCGTCACCTATCGTCAGGTAGGGTCGCCATCTAAGATAAGTGGTGCATCAAGCTAGGTATCCACTGGAAGCTCTCCCGAGGGCCCAGGGGCTCCCCCTGCCAGGAAGAGAGGTAGGAAAGAAAAAGAGGTGGGAGGGATAGGGGTGGCTGAAACAACTTAACTACTGTTACGGCCAACATGGCCAACATATTCCTAGTCCAGTCTAGGGAGTAGCCAGGAACTATGGCACAGGCTGTCCCAGAGATGTCACTCTCCCAGGAATAGGAGCAGGGGACGGTCATCACGCTGGGAAAAGCATCAGAGACTCAGGTCCGCAGCCCCAGACCGCCACTGGTCTAGTAGAAGCTAGAGGATCATCAGTGTGTCTGCTGGTGCGCAGAGCAGCAGGGCGCATCAGCTACTTATCAGCAGGTCTGAGCTCGACCCGAGGCACAGGGCGGGTAGCGAGTGTGGCCATTAGAGTTAGGGCAGGCCGAATGACAGCAACCCTACGTGGATCCAGAGTCATTGGTCCTCCATCAAGGCATCCCTCCCCTTAGGACACCTCCTGGTGTTGGTGAAGCAATCTGCCACAGTCTTTCATGGATGGATGTCTAGCGTGGCATTTCTCATTCCTTGATAATCGCATCACGCTTCAATAGACTCAGGGAGGTCCCTTCAGGGTCCACCAAAGGGCCATCAAGGCAGTATAGCATCTGAGCTGGTTCTCCCCCAGGCAGCCGGACCCCCCAACCAGGAAGGGAAAGAGCCTTGTGATTCGAACTTCATAAGCTAGGTACCTCCCCAAACCAAGTAACAGGCAATCGAGGTAGCAGCACAACTAACTGTGTAGAAATAGGCTTGTGAACGCTCAGAAGACAAGGATCCCACCAGTGTCCATGCACACTGCAGTAAAATCTGCTTCCAATGCGTGAGTTAGGTGTAGTTGGCTGCAAGGGAACATCAGTGAAGGAGGGTTGTGGTCCACTCCAGCCCCAACTGAGCCCAACCCTGCACGAGCAGTCATGCAGGATTTGTCCGTGGGGCAGCCAAATAGATAAAACGTCAACAGTGGGGAATATCCCTGGTATGGTGAATAGTATACTTCGAGGTGAGCAGGACTCTGAGTATTCAGCTACTTAATGACAGCCGGTTGCAGGCTCGAGGGTGAATGACCTCCTTCTAAGGATTTGATGTGCTGGATTAGGTCTTCCTTCTCCTGGGAAGGGCTGCTGCGACCTCTGCAAGAAGGGCGCAGAGAGTGGTGAACCAGGTTCCACAGTGGCTTTAGTGGGGTCCTGGTCTTAGTAGGCAGTCGGGAGGGGCTTGCCGGGGGGAGTCTGGGATCTGGTGCAGCTGCGCCGCCTCTCTGTTTGACCTCAGTACTCGCCGCTTGGACTCCCACTGGAATATGAGGGCAAAAGGATGTCCCCATTGGTAGCGGATGTTAAGCTCCCGAAGCTTGTCGGTGATGGGTCTAAAGTCTCTTCGGCATCGAAGCGTTGTGGGAGCCAAATCCTGATATAACTGGATGGGCACACCATTGAGCCGGATCTCCGGTTTGTCCCGAGCTGCTTTGAGGATTGCTTCCTTCTCAGTTAAAAAAAATGAACCTGCGTCAGGATATCAGGGTGAGGCCAGGCCCCCTGGGGGTCCAGTCACTCGGTGTGCATGGTCCAAGGTCAGCGAAGCGTAGTCGTCGTCTCCCCTGATGTCACGAAGCAGGTCCACCACAAAAGTCATGATATCCGCACCTTCTGCTCCGATCGGAAACCCCAGTATTCGTATGTTGTTCCCTCGCCCCATATTTTCGAAATCCTCCTGTTTGATCTGCAACTCAATGTGCTGCTCCTCCAGAGTGGCCAACCGCTGCCATAAGTGCTCTTGGTCCTCTGTGCGGGTGTCTAGAGTTCATTCAATGTCGTCTACCCGGTCGCCCAACTCCCCCACAACTTTCTGAAGATCTTTGACGCAGGCCGGCACCTCGTTTTGCAATGACCATATTTCAGATTTAAGTTCTTGCATGAAAAGCAACATAAAAGCCTGTGTAACTGGCTCAGATGGGCCCCCAGTCGCCAACATCACCGCAGGAAGTGGATCCGGTTTATCCCCCATGATCGCTGCTACAGATGTAGACTCTTTAGGGGCTGCGGAAGCGTCTTTCCCAGGTTTTGATCGCATTATGGTCATATAGGAGGGTTGCCCTGCTGCTGCGGACCCCCCTGGGGATATCCCCTCGATCCATACTGTTATCAATCCACTAAGTCAGCGTGCCCCACCACACAACCCCAGCACCCACCCGCGTGGATGGCAGCAAGGGGTCAGGCACACCAGTGTATTAATGGGGGTGTTGGTACTGAAGGCTGCAGGGTATATGTGGGGCCCAGGGGTTAAGAGGTAGCCAGCAGGGCAGGGCTCCAACCAGTCACTCAGGTAGGCCACTTCCCAACAGCTTCAGGATGCACCCAGCCCAGATGAGGCAGCCAGCAGGTAGGAGAACCCACCCGAGGGGAGAAAAGCAGCAGGAGAATCACAGGCATGCTAGACCAGTAGCCGGCCCCTCGAGCAATGAAGGAACCTGTCCCCTCGTGACCTGCGACTGTAGCCATGTGGATAGTGAGGCAGGAGCGTCAGCCAAGATAAAATCCCCCTGGAGCCATCCTGGTGGTCAAGAGAGTTGTGCACTGGGCTCCAGCCCCGTGAGGATCAGCCAGGTCAGCACCAGGGAGGAAGGGGCTCTGTCTACGGCGCTATATCCCCACAGCCAGTCACCAGCGCGAGGCAGGGCCACAGACCGGGAGCCAGAACTCCAGCCAGGTTCGCAGGCAGAATGTCAAAGCCGGGAGTAGTCAATGGGTGATGTAGAACTCCAGTCAAGGGTGCAGGCAAGATGTCTAGAGTACAGTTCTAGGCCTGGGGGGACATTAGCCTCAGCAGTTCAGACAGCCTTGTAGCTCCCCGTGGATACAGCCGGGCAGGGGGAGAGGAGCAGAGTGTCAATGGCAGTCGCGCGCCTCGCGGCTCCCATGAAAGGCCTCTCAGGGGCCCCAGAAGTCCTCTAGATGCCACCGGCAGCAGAAATGGCGGACACCCAGTCCAGAGACATAAGATGGTGGCGGAGCAAGCGACCCAGGGACCGGATGTCGGAACCAGCACTCTCCCGTCCCCAGATGCCTACAGTCGAGGAGGGACTCCGCCTCTGAGGGTAGTCGTCTGGCTAGGCTCTTACCCCGTATCTGTTATAACATACGGGTTGACCCAAAAGTACTGGGACCTGGGTAGTCAATAGTATATGAGAAGGGGGTCCCAGTTAGCACCAAATCAAACAGTACTGACTCAGAACTCATAAAGTGAACCTTACAAAATTTCATAAACACAAGCTTGGAGAGATGCTATTTAATAAACATCCTCATTGGGCAAAATAATTACTATCTCTTCCGATAGAACACTTTTTAGAAATTCAAAAAACATGCCCAGGACAGAGGGCGTGGGAAGGAAAGAAAGGGAGGAAAAGTGCAGGATAGTGCAACAAATCAAATTAGTCATACAAATAAGTAGTATATGGTCCCATACATATTTCACATTGAGTACCACATTAGACATGTATACATTGTCATATATCAATTCATATATTTGGAAGCCTATCCTGTTATCAATTTGCACAGTCACCAATGATCCGTTGCTAACAGGTGGGAGCAGACAAGGGCGTCAGCAGCACCAGCTGGGACAAGGGTCGCGGCCAAACCCAGAAGCAAGTTCACTTTCCACAGGAGAGTCACGGCGAGATTGCAACCCGCCGCAAAGTCTATCGGTGGTAATTAGAAAACCGAGCCCAGTTGTAAATTTATCATCATATGACCTCAATGAGAATGAACACAGGATCCTTGAGAAGGGCCTGTCTTTTGTACCTACATCCCTCCCTAACACCTTCTCAATAAAAACAGAACTAATGACATTTTTTAGAAAAATCAGGCTACGGTATTTCTTCAGGAATCAATCTACCTACATCAGTACATCCATCACGGGACTCAGAATGCCATCAACTTTTGTGCCACCAAGAAGTGCTATGACTAGTCAAATTTTGGCCTATGAAGACTTGGTACTGAAGGGGGTTGACAAAACCCTATCTACACACAAATATACTAAATTCAACATTAACCAAGATGAAAGGAGAGCACTGACTACCCTGAGAGATAACAGAAACATCGTAATCAAATCTGCGGATAAAGGGGTAGCAATTGTTATCCAAGATGTAGAGAAATACAAAAATGAGATCTTACGGCAATTGGGTGACGGCGTAAGTTATCAGCTACTGCGGAGTGATCCAACCAAAGATTTAGCTTTAGAAATCCTGGCAGTAACAACAGAAGGAAGGGATCAAGGGTTTTTGAGTGAGCTGGAATTTAAATACCTTAATCAGAGCGACCCTAGATTACCAACGATCTACACCCTCCCCAAAATCCATAAAGACATGCAAGAGCCCCCAGGACGCCCCATTGTTTCCGGATGTGGGTCAATTCTTGAGCCCTTATGTAAATACATTGACTTTTTCTTGAAACCAATTGCTGAAGAAACCCCCACTTATTTGAGGGATACAATGCAGACCATTAATTTGGTGGACGGCATTGAATTCAATAATGATGAACAAAGATTGGTGACATGCGATATAGTATCGCTCTATACGAGTATCCCTCAACTAGATGCTCTGGATGTGATGCGTGTGGCACTGGATGGTCGGATAGCTCCTGTACCAGTACCAACAGACTTTATCATTAAACTATTAACCATCGCAATGAGGAAGAATTTCTTCATGTTCCAAGGCGAGTTTTACCTACAATCCAAAGGAGTCGCAATGGGGGCAGCTTTTGCTCCGGACCTGGCCATTATATACATGGCGGATTTTGAACAGAAATTTGTCTTGAATTTTGATAATCCATATCACGCACAAGTTACAATGTGGCGCCGATATATAGATGACGTCCTGATGATATGGACAGGGTCAGAAGAAACTTTGATTTTGTTTCACCTCTGGTTGAATCAGCAATGTATGGATATTCAATTCACCATGGAATCACATCATGAGAGAGTCAACTTCCTAGATATAACCATCTTCCATGAGGAGGGCAAGCTGTTGACAACTTTATATCGGAAGCCATCAGAACGCAATTCACTGCTGCTATACAACAGCCATCATCCGAGAGGTTTGAGAGACAACCTACCAGTTGGCCAATTTTTTCGAATAAGGCGCAACTGTTCAAAAAAAGAGGACTATTTCTTGGAATCAGAAGCCCTAACTGCTAAACTATTGGAAAGAGGGTACCCGAAGAGACTTATCATGAGAGCCCGCAAACGGGCATGGTACAGTCCGCGAGAGGATTTACTAACTCCGCAAGCTATGACAGACAACATGAAGGATCGGATGATTTGTGTCACCACCTATAATACTCAGAGTAACAACATAAAGAAAATTGTAAACAAGTATTGGCCTCTGGTATCTGAGGAGATCGGACAATCAAATCTACCCATGCACTCCTTCAAGAAATCACGGAATGTCAAGGATCAGGTGGTTAGTTCTTTTTTGCCCACACCTGAACCACCTTCTTTACAATCGATGTGGAATCTACCAGCTCTGAATGGCAACTATCGGTGTGGACACTGTAAAGCATGCCCATTGTGTGTCCAAACAAAACAATTTCAGTACAAACATCACAGTATAGATTTAAAAACATTCACCAATTGCAATACAAACTGCGTGATTTATTGTATCACTTGCCCATGTGGGATGGCCTACATTGGCCAGACACAGCAAAAAATAAAAACCCGCATCCTTCAACGTCAAAGTAGGATTAGATGTGAGGTAATTGGGGCTCCCCTAGTAGATCACTATAGGAGGATGGGGCACACAGTGGACGAATTGGCATGGGTGGTAATTGAAAAGGTCTCTTTGGGACCACGAGGTGGCAGTATTACATCTATCCTCAATATGAGAGAGAGTAAGTGAATGAGTCGCTTTGACACTGTAGTCCATGGATTAAATGAACAAGATAACAGCTATGCCCAACGAGCATGCCTTTAACATAGGGACCAACATTCTAATACAGTTCTTACTTGATTCATGATTTATTATATGTTATATACTGCATCTAGGTATTCTAATACAAGGTTCAGATGAATACATTGAACTGTGTACCAAAATTCATGGGTTTGTCCGGTCATGAACGAATGTTTAAAATTCATGTATTTTGAAAATCCAGTCTCGTAAGTGGGATGTCTCTTGTAAATGCATTTTTCTTGTCCGAAAGTCTAAATGTCTGTTTGATCAGGTAAAAAATTTAAGGCTCGAAAAATGTACTTTCAAGGGTTTGCTCCACGGGATACCCGTTTAGTCCACCAAACTACTTAGAATCCTATTACTGTGATTCATGATTCATTACATGTTATATACTGCGTTTAGGTATTCAAATATAAGATTTAGATGAAATATTGAACTGTGTACCAAAATTAATATGTTTGTCAAATCATGATCGAATTTTAAAATTCATGTATTTTGGAAATCCAGTCTCTTAAGTGGGATATCTCTTGTAAATGCATTCTTCTGGTCTGAAAGTTTAAATGTCTGTTTGGTCGGGTACAAAAATGTAAGGCACGAAAATGTACTTTGAAGGGTTTGCCCCACGGGATACCCGTTCATTTCACCAAACTACTTAGAATCCCAATATCGTGATTCCTGTTTGCTGACACTCTTTGGGTTCCATTTATTGCTTCACGTATGAGTATTATAACTCTTATGTATATTGGCGCATCCTTCGGGTTATAGCTGGTTTGACATCGAGGATCTTTTTTCTAAAAAACTGTTTCTGAGCTTAATTTCGGCCGGAGTTAAGTCTATTTTTCATATCTATTGCACCCTGATTGGGTGTTGCAGCAGAACCGGCATTTAGCTGCTGTTTGCTCGTGTCAAACCCTTCCGGCGGTCTGCATCTTGCGCTGAGACGCTCCACGAGTTTGCTCAGACACGCCGAGCAGCTTTTCAAAAGCACGGATTCATTCCGTCCCTCCAAGCTCCTTTTCGGTAAGTTAAATAAACCCGCTGGCTTAATACATCGTGTGACAACAGGCATAAATTGTTTTTTTAAAAACAAGTACCCTCTCTTATCCACCTACAGGGACTAACACGTGGAATAGATCCCGCTTTAATAATGGAAGCTTTGAATGATTTGTGAAAAAGAAAAAAATAACACGGGGATTCTTTCCGCCCTACATATTTTCCTTTGTGGGTGAGTAAACAAATGCGCTGGCGGTATATTGTATATCCCCTAACAAGAGTAAAACAATGAATTAAAAACGAGTCCAATGTTTTGCTTAACCTATAGGATACCTGTCAAAATAATGGAAGCCGGTTTTCGGTTTGTGTAACAGTGGATCTTTTTCTGGAAAACGACACAACGGAGTTTTAGCGTGAATAGGTGAGCCCTGTCCAACCTGTTAGGTGCCTTTCATATTTCATGGCTACTTCAGGTGTTGTGCATATCCGATCTGATCTTTGAATAACATTTTGATCATGACTTTTCCTGTTTTTGGTTGGGGTGGTTTGTCCTCCACCGTACGATAGTGTTTCAATGATTTTAACCCGGCTGGGTCATGTTTAATGCTTACTAATCTAAGCATTTTTATACAATTGCATACAGTAGGAATACAATGTTTCAATTGTGGTATTTAGCCAATTGCTGCCCACAACCTTACAGTAGCCTAATTTTTCTTTAGGTTCACGCTCTCGTTTACATCAGGAGCCCTTGGCCCACCTTCTACACCAGACGGAGTTACGGAAACCACCGTTCTTTTTGTAGGTATCTTGGTGTGGCGTATATAGCCCCCATTCCTTCTCTTAAAATAGTAAACTATATTTTTTAAAAAAGTCTCTCTCTTCATAGGTGCCCTCCCACGCCCCCCACACCCCTACACTGTCTGTCCTGAGGAAGACCCCGCCGTAGGGCAATAGCGTCGCCTACATATTTGGGGTCGAAACGTCTACACGCCCTTGTCTGCTCCCACCTGTTAGCAACGGATCATTGGTGACTGTGCAAATTGATAACAGGATAGGCTTCCAAATATACGAATTGATATATGACAATGTATACATGTCTAATGTGGTACTCAATGTGAAATATGTATGGGACCATAGACTACTTATTTGTATGACTAATTTGATTTGTTGCACTATCCTGCACTTTTCCTCCCTTTCTTTCCGTCCCACGCCCTCTGTCCTAGGCATGTTTTTTGAATTTCTAAAAAGTGTTCTGTCGGGAGAGATGGTAATTATTTTGCCCAATGAGGATGTTTATTAAATAGCATCTCTCCAAGCTTGTGTTTATGAAATTTTGTAAGGTTCACTTTATGAGTTCTGAGTCAGTACTGTTTGATTTGGTGCTAACTGGGACCCCCTTCTCATATACTACTTACCCCGTATCAGCAACCGCCGCACAGGGCCGCTCCAGGGCAGCCGACACACAATGGTTGGCACCTTCCCGCCAGATGCCACAAGCAGTCTCTCCCCAGGACTCTGCCAGGAATATTAGTGCGGTCCCAACAAATGGCCGATTCGGCCCCCACTCCGCCGTTAATACGCCTGGGACTAAGTTGCTACTGTCCGCCGGCCTCCAACTGCAGCCGTACAGGGAGCGCTCCAAACTCCGCTCCACAAAATGGCGGGCGCGCTCCCCTGAGTCGAGGCCCTCAGCTTTTTTCACTGCCTGCACCTCGATTCACCAGCCAGGAGAGTCCACGGTGGCTAAGGCTTGTCTGCAGGCAGTCGCCCCTAGGTAAGATTCCACTGGCGCTAATTCCAGGTTATAAATTGCTTATTCCGCCAGCGGCCGCCCGGAGCCCCTAAAGCGTGCGTCTCACTCCATCCGCAGGGAGACCACGCCCCCCACAGACCTGTACTATTGCATGTTCTTAGTGGTAAGTAAGGAAGTTTTTCGAGCAAACACCATTAACCTACCTATTAAGTAGATTTGTGTGGTGGTAGTTCGTGACAATAATATTTATGCATATATGTCATTTTGAGGGCTCCCAGTTTATGTGATATATATGTTTTTTGACATTTCCGTCTGTATCTATCCATATTTATTTTTTGTCCATCTTGACTGTATTTATCCATATTTATTTTATGATCAGTGTAGATAAGTATGCTGCAATGGGTATATTTCCACATTACTCAAATGACAAATGTTTACTTAACTTCTAATGTCCAATGGGTTTTATCCATTTATTGTACACTATAAAGACCCAAAAGCATTTGCAGTGCTGCTGGTTATTTGAGCTTCAATATGAAATGTATTCTCTTTTTTAAATTCCCTACCTTTCAGTCTGCACAGCTGTTGACCTACCATTCATGATTGACAGTAGTGAGAATCGCCCAATAACATATTTTCTGAATGTTTTTATATTTATAAATTAAATACAGGAAAATAACCGATTTTCTGTCTGTATTTATCTGCAAAAATAATTAAACATGGGAAACTGAGAGCATTAGATATTTTGTAGTTTATTTTGATGTTGATCTGTTTTTTTTGTGCTGTCATTTTTTTGGACTGCATTATTGAGTTGTAATTGTTTCTTCTGCACCATTATGTTGTGTCCTCTTTTGACTTTTTTGTTGTGGTGTTACATTTTTGTTCTGTTGTTATTTTAATGTGGCTGTTGGGCTTTGTAATTTATTTAGAGGTGTCAACAAATGCTAATACACTTCTAACCAAAAAGCAGCACATGCCTCTAAAGTTCATAGGACAATCAACCACTTACAACTGTCTAAGGTGATAAAATATCTACGCTTCAGCCCTTCTACTATCATAGACAGCACTCAGTCCTAAACTGTGGCAGAAGCAGGCCTTAAATTAGCACGTGCAGTGCTCACTTTTTATACATGTGATCAGGTGGGTGGGCTCTAAACATGATATTGGCAGGGTAGCAAAGACAATGAAAGCAGAAAGAATGGAACATCAACATATAACCAATGAAAAAGGTAGTAGTCATGTGAAATTAAAAAAAAAACGTTAAAGTCAAACATTTATGGAAAATTATTTATATAATATGCTCTCTATGGTATTTTATCAGATTTTGTATAGCGATTTGTACGAAACTATGGCACTTTAGGGCTTTCTAAATATGGTCACCCCTTTTGATTGTTTTAGGGGATTCCATTGAAGGATTGCATTTTGTGATTTGCTTGTCATCAAGTGAAGGGAAAGTCTTCAATGTATTAAGTCTACAGAAACGAATAGTTCACTCTTACTGTTTTGTTGAGCAGGCAAGAGCTTACAGATAGAAACCATAATTGTTTGGACCATTAATTGCTCAAAACACAGAAAGGATTGACACCAAATCACAAAGAGCACTCTTTCAGGACCAAGATTTCGCTTTTTGACAGATTTGGTTTAAACCGTTTCAATCGGCGTCAAAGATATAAGCAAACCAGAAAATGCATTTCATATGGCAACACGATCCGAACTGTAACTGCCCTGTGGCGATCATGCCTTCTCTGTGCACTGCTTATACCTTTTTATATTATATTAGTTATACTATCTAAAATAATAGCATTTACAATAACATTTATATAATCGCAAATCACATGATTTGTGAGCACACATTTAATGTTAGAAAAGCGACATAGTTAATGTAGTTTGGCTTCCCAGTTTAATTCACTGTAGGCCCAATTCACACAGATAAACCTGAAGTCAAAGTTTATACCTGTAGTCTAAGTTTAGAGCTGAAGTCTAA
Organism: Lissotriton vulgaris; assembly: GCF_964263255.1. Lineage (NCBI taxonomy): Eukaryota > Metazoa > Chordata > Amphibia > Caudata > Salamandridae > Lissotriton > Lissotriton vulgaris. Next base: position 1,434,540,964 of record NC_141689.1, on the reverse strand, counting down.
GGGCCCAATTCCCAAAGATAAACTAAGACCTGAAGCATGACACTATGACACTTTACCTGACCCTATCCCACTGTACGACACTCTACTCTACGTCACTCCTCTCTACAACACTCAACCCCAAATCTATGCAACTCCACTCTACAATACACTACAACACTCTGTGCTACTCTATGACTCTATACTCCACTCTGTGCCCCTGCACTCAACTGTATAACATTCTACTCCACTCTGTGCCCCTGTATAGCACTCTACTCCACTCTTTGCCACTCTACTATAGTCTACTCAACTCTGCAACACTCTACTCAACTCTCTGAAAGCTACTCCACCCCACTTTACTCCGCTCTACTCTATGACGCAATACTACTCTTTACTCCAGTACTTCATAGTACGCCACTCCACTCTACACCACTCTATACCATTCGACTCTATGACATTCTGTGCCACTCCAGTCTACCACACCCTACAACAGTCTACTCTAATGTACACCACTCTACTCTACAGCACTCTACTCCACTTTATTTCACTCCAGTCTACTGTACTGTACAACACTTTTGAAAGCTCTACTACACTGTATGCCATCTACCCTACGCCACTCTACTACATTGTATGACTCTACGACACACCAATCCAGCCCACTCTATGACACACCACTTTACTAAATGACACAGCACACCACTCTACGACACTCTACTCCAACATACTCTAGACACTTCAATGGATAACACTCTTGTCTATAACACTCTACTCAATCCTACTCCACTTTATACCACTTCAATGTACAACACTCTACTCTACTCTTTGCCAGTTTATGACATGCTTCTCCATAGCACTCCACTAAATGACACTCCAATCAATGACACTCCTCTGCACTACACACCGCTGCACGACACTACACTGTAAGACACTTAACTCTACGTATGACACTCCACTATAGAATTGCCAACTCCACTGTATGCCAATCCACTCTACAACACTCTGCTCCACTCTATGCCATTGTGTGATACTCTACTCAACAGTACTCCACTCAACAACACTCCTCTGAATGACACACCACTGCATGAAACTACACTGTACAATACTCCACTATATGACACTCCATTCCACTCAATGGCACTCCATTGTGTTGTATGGCATGCCACTTGACTCTATGCCACTCCACTCTGGATCACTTTACTCCACTGTATGCCCCTCCACTCTACACCACTGTACTACACTTTACTCTGCTGTACACCACTCTACCACACACAACTGTACAGCAAGCCGCTGTACGACACTCCACTCAATGACACTACACTGTATGAGACTCTAAACCACTCCACGGCACTGTACCTCACTGTACTCCAGCCTATGCCACTCCACTCTACAACACTCTACTCCACCACATGCCACTTTACTACACTCTAATCAGTAACTTTCCTCTGCACAACACACCACTCCACTCCACTCCAGTCAATGGCACTCCACCGTATGACACTCAACTCTACTGTATGATACGCCACTCCACTGTACTTCATGCCACTCTACTCTAAGATGTTCCACTCCACTCTATGACACACCATGCCACCCACTCCATGGTATAACGTTTTACTCCACTGTACGCTATGCCACTCCACTCTACTTCACTCCACTTTGCTCCACTCTGGTGCGCTGCAGAGTGGAGTAGAGTGGCTTGTCATACAGTGTTGTATGGTGGAGTAGAGTGGCATTGAGTTTATGGGCATAGAGTGAGTATAGTGTTGTAGAGTACAGTGGTGTAGAGTGGAGTGGCGTGTTCAGCCGCGGTCTGTGCAGGTAACAGTGGTGGGGCTGGGAAAGTGGGGATTTCTAGGGACAATGCCAATGGAAATCCCCCCTTACCCGGCCCGCCGCTGTTACCTGCATGGACCGTGGCTGAGCATGTTGTAAAGTAGAGTGTAGTAGTGTCTCATAAAGTAGGGTGTTGTGCATAGAGTAGTGTAGGGTATAGTAGACTGGAGTGGCGTGGCATGTCATAGAGTGTGGCGTCCAATAGAGTGGAGAGTGTGCAGTGTTGTAGAGTGGAGGGAATTGTTGTAGAGTGTAGTGGCATGGAGTGGCATGTCATAGAGTCGATTGGGGCTTTGGGCAATAGAGTGACATGTTTTTCAGTGTTGTAGAGTGGAGTAGAGTGGTTAAAGTGGAGGGGCGTGGAGTGGAGTGGAGTGTTGTGGAGTTGGGCAGAGTTGAGTTTGTGAGGCGTACAGTAGAGTGGCGTGGCATAGAGTAGCGTGACCTACAGTGTCTTCGAGTGGAGGGGTGTGTATTGGAGTTGTGTAGAGTGAAGTGGGATGTCGTAGAGTGGGATGGCATGTCATAAAGTGGAGTGGCGTGTGGCAGACTGGAGTGTTGTATCATTGGGTAGAGTAGCATGTCGTAGAGTGTCATACAGTAGAGTTGACTGGTATACAGTAGAGTGGTCTGTTGTACACTGGAGTGGTGTGGAATAGCCCAAAGGCCAAGAAGGCTTGGTGAGGGGGACTATGCGGCCCACTTCCCATTTTGTTTTGTATTTGGCCCCAAGGGAAGTGGTCAATTATGTCATTTGAGATGCAACCAGTGATGTCATAAATGATGTCATAGAACGTCATGTGTGATGTAATATGTGAGGTCCTAAGCAGTGCATGGCAGGAGCACAATTTTATAGTTGGCTCTGTGTTAAAGTTAAAAGAAAGATCTGTAGTCCAAGTAATGTAGTTCAGGATCATAGCTTTATTCTTGAGATCAGATCCTTATTCAGAGACATATTATGGACCCCACCAGGAGCAGCACTTCACTGCTCAGCCCCTCACACCAACTGATTCCTTCTTACAATCCAACCCTCTCAACATTCCGATGACATCATGTAGGCCAAGCAGTAGAGCAGGGGGCAAGCATAAGGAAGATGCATAAACACTTTCTAGATTATAACACATGCCCCTTTCATCAAAATTGCAAAAGAAACATGGGAATTATAATGCACCATACAATATAATCAACATTAAGTAGATGTGCAAAGACGTACATATGAATAAAGAGAAAATTGCAAAAGCAACATTTGAGTCAAAATGCATGCATACAATATGACCAACAATAAGTAAATGTGCAGAGATGTATAAAAGAACAAAGAGAAAGTCAAAAAGATTCAGAAATAAAATAAAGCTTCAATAACATTAATATTTAGCCTTCAAAATCATCAATCTTCAAGCATTCCAAACCCATTTATGAACAGTTCCACAACACTTGGACACACACAAAGGTCCTAAGGTATATACAGAAAATGTCAGGGACTAGATTTTTCTCACCCAACAATGAGAACACATACTCTCAATACAACCACAAAAGTAAGACATTGCTTACGGGGTGACTGATCTACGTCAACCCACAACAAGGTGAGGGAACAATACTCTCAAAACAACCAAAGGGGTAAAGGCAGACACTGCCTACGGGGCGACTAACCAAGTCAACCCACAACCAGATGAGAGAAAGATACTCTCAAAACAACAACAGGGGTAAAGACAGACATTGCCTACGGGGCAATTAACCTATGTCAACCCACAACCAGATGAGAGGAAGATACTCTCAAAACAATCACAGGGGTAAAGGCAGACATTGCCTATGGGGCGACTAACCTATGTCAACCCACAACCAGATGAGAGAAAGATACTCTCATAACAACCACAGGGGTAAAGACAGACATTGCCCACGGGGCGACAGGTTTATGTCAACCCAAAACCAGATGAGGGAAAGATACTCTCAAAACAACCACAGGAGTAAAGGCAGACATTGCCTACGGGGCGACTAACCAATGTCAACCCACAATCAGATGAGAGAAATATACTCTCAAAACAAACACAGGGGTAAGGCAGACATTGCCTACGGGGCGACTAACCTATGTCAACCCACAACCAGATGAGAGAACCATACCCTCAAAACAACAACAGAAGTAAAAGCAGATACAGGGTGACTAACCTATGTCAACCCACAACCAAGTGAGAAAATAGTACTCTCTAACAATCACAGAAGAGTGGAGACATACACTCACACAACAATAGACCATACCTCCTATTCTGCGCAACCAAATAAGAAAACAATACTCTCAAAACTATCACAGAAAAGTAGAGTCATACACACACACAAATATCTCCTATTCCTCACACAACACTTAAATCAAAACAATAAGATTCTGCAAGACTTGAGAAATCACACACTCAATCCGTCCTACAGCATACCAATATACCACTGATGTAATACTAACGATGACCTTCACACACACTCAACACATGGTAATGCTTCACATAGTGAGGTAATTGGAATTTTTATGGTCAATTGTGTCCCCTAACGTAGACCCCAACGGCTCCATGTACACACTTCAAGTACATGTAATTTCCCTCCACAACTGAATCTGAAGACGCAAATACATTTGCGTCCAACGTTAACATGTCCTCTATCAGATCCACCATGAATGGATCGATAATTCCGTTCCTAAGTATGCCGTGCCACCGTCTTTATGTGGTGCACTTTCACGTTTTCCTGGCTCTGCCGAGCTAGGCCCTGATTTCTGTCTTCAAGCCACTTCTGCCTCTGCCTCTGAAAGCTGCAGCATGGAGACGAATCCCTGACCTCTGCCTTACTTCCTGCCAACCGAGCGGTGCCCGGCTCGGCCTGGTCTGCCTGCCAAAAACAGTATTTTGCCTTCAAGTTATCAGCATAGCCAGCTCAGCTCCTCGAAAACACATTCCTGTCTAGTGAAATACGAAAACATATCCCCGGCTGCAGAGCAAAGAGCAAGTCTCCCTGTCTCCGTGCAAGTAATTTACAGTTCCCGTTACCATGGTAGGCCCCTGGCTTCGAGCATCCGCACGTAGACACGCAGACACCTATGCACGCACTAACATTCAGTATAGAGTAGCCTCTGCCCAAGAGACCTTTTCCTCTAGATTAAACATCCTCTAAATACTAGATATCAGATATGTTTAGGGACAGGTCGATCTGACATGCCAGACTTCTGTCTCTTCTACTATTGTTAAAAGTCAGACTCTTAGCTTCCTCCCGTTGCACGTCAATCACACGTCATATTAGCTGCGCGCGCATCCAGGCCATAGGTTTCAGCTGACTCTGCAAGAATTCTCCAAGCATCCACCCACTTATGACACTTTACTGTGACGTTTCTAGTTCACGCCTCTGTGCACACCCATGTTCACGCCTTTTTGCTACGCACATGTGTTCTTATCATATACATTTCACTTGTCACGCCTACTGTATTCAATGCCATTGTGTCATTTTACTATATATGTCATGTACTGTGAATAAGTCGTTGACATCTTTTCCTGCCATCATTGCATACCCGAACCCTTGTATTGATGGACTAGATCTCCATTGACTCGAGTCATTTAGTCATTTTATGATTAAAGCCCTTACGACTCAGACACCACGGACTCTGCCTCTCATTTGATTGAGCTATTCTTTTGTAACCTGTCTGGAATTATATGGAAAAATAGTATACGGTAAAATATTTACCACATAATTTGGTGCCCGAATAGGGACCCCTCCCCCACCCCACGCGCCGGCGATGCATCGCAGGATCTGCCCCCGACTACAGCTGTGACGGACCCCATGCGCATCTGCAGGATTTCCTGTATCTCCCTCAGGCCTACGGAGGTGACGGAGACTGCGGCCGACATCCAGACGAGGCGGTGAGGAGTGCGGAGGATCCCGACCATAGCCCAGCCGAGAGAGCAGTGTCCGAGGTATCGAGAGGCCCACCAGTAGTGTCGAGGCGCATGCGTAGTGCGCGGCAGAAGCAGTGACGTCAGTCCAGTCCAGTCGAGTTTCCGAGGCCTTCCGTTCTGTGCTTCCCGGTGAGTACCGTTGCTGGGGACGCATCTAGACGGGTGCATTAATTTGCGTCCGGTCAAGACGGGTTTGGGTACGCAGACCCGGTCTGCACTGTTTTAGCAGTGTATCTGTACTGTTTAGCAGTGCATCTAGTATTGAATTATATAGTTATTGTTGTTCGTTTCATAATGTTCCAACGTGTTTTAAATGTCGTGGTATGAGTGATTGTTCGCATTTTTCTTAATGTGTTTATGGTGTATAGTGTCTGGATCAAGGTAGCGATGCCTTTATTCTCTAAACTGAGACAGATAGGAACTAGGAAAGGGATACTTGAGGAAGCTGTTCCCATCCCACCCAGGGACACTCCCTGATATTTTATGTACCACAAGCACGGCTTAGATGCCATATTATTTCTCGACTTGTGGGTGGAATACACTAAAGACTTAGCAGAGAATCAGAGATGGCCCGTTACAGGGACATGGGATGCCGAGTGCATCATGTGAGTAGAAGAAGCGTTGTGGAAAAAGAAAGCCAGACAGTCACAGAAAGATGCCATTGAATTATGGCGTAAAGAATCACATAGACGGACAGAGAAAGCACTCAGAAAGGCAGAGAAAAGTAGAGAGGATTCTGAAAAAGCCAAAGAAAAAGAACTACTAGAAGAAGGAGAACGAGTTAGAATGGAACAACACGACAGACAGAGTAATGCCATTATGACAGGACTGTATCCAGTCCTGGCCGAGGGCCTGCCCAAGGCGACCCCGGAAACACCGAAAAATCTGCCCCCTCCATTGGTTCCGATTAAATTACGTCACAAGACCGCAGCAGATATTTTTCTTTCCTCCTATTTAGACGACGTAGCTCCCGCATATACCAATGTACCTGCCCATGTACCACCTGCTGACATTAGCCTACCCCACTTACCCCATGACCATCAGCCCCCGGGTCCGCAACAGCAGACCCCTCCTGCACCACTTCCCGCACCCGTACCTGTTGTTCCCCCTATTCATCCGCTTAATCCTTTTGGGACTGGCACGGTTCAGGTTCCAACCCCGTTACAGCAGATACCAACCCTACAGTCAGGTTATGCTCAAGCCTCCGCCTCAGGAGGTGTAACAGGAGGTTATCGCACCCCGCCACAGTTACAACGAGTGACAATGAGAGAATTCGCAATGTCGCGAACACCTAGAGGTGCCCCAGCCGAAAAGCTCAGAGAACAGCTTACAGATTGCAGATATGACACAGTGCCTGGTAAAACAGGACCCATGTTGTTAGCGTCCCTACGTTTAAGACGTGTCACAGATTATTTGCAATTGCTACCAGAAATGCCAGACCATCTAGACAATTTGTATCATTTTATTAGAACAGGAGAAAGACCGGAGTGTGTTGGTGAAGCCATGTCACGTCAGAAAGTTGAGAACAAAGGTTTAATTATGCGATTTTTGGTTAATTGTTTGATAAGGGAACAAGATCAGACAGGCTTTCCACAAGATGAGATGGATAGATTGACCAGGTGGAGCCAGAATATTTCGGAGGGTAAACATGATAGAGAGAGAAGTGTACATGCTATGGTTAGAAAGATCCGTAAAGATATAATAGCAATACATGCCCGTCGAGAATCTGAAGAGCCACTCGAATCAGACGATCAGGACTCCTCGCAGGAGGATGAACCAGAGGATTCAGCAGAAACATCGCAACAGTCAGATAGAAAAATGATGGCATATGTAGGTAGAGAGAAACTCCCTAGACCGAATTCTCTTGATAGGCCCTTCGATAGACCCATTCGTTTAGAAAACAAGAAACGTTACCTTTGCCCAATACCAGAGCAATGTACCCTTGAACATGTATTCCAAATTACTGACAAAGTACTGAAAGAAAGGGTAGGTTATCACGAACTCAATACCCTACGTGATCAGGAACTAGCCCGGTCCGCAGTACAGTGGGCCGGAGATGACAGCATATATAAAGATGATTCAGTAGTGCAAACATTTTTAAGTCTTACTCCAGAAGAACAGCGACTAGCTGGTATATACATGACCCAACACCTCATTATACAGTATGAAAACCAAGCATCTGATCCAGGTCTGTTATATAGTTTATTGCAAGACTTACTCCTGAGAAGATGGAGAGGTCTAGGTACCGATCTAATTGAAACGATTTTAGAACAACGTCACAAATATAGAACTTTCTTGACTCCACATCTTGTTTCCGTTCCGCCCCCAGTCAGGCAACCATATCACTTTGACAAACAGAATCCTTTACGAGAAGTACATCCAATTCGGAACCCTGATGATACCTTTGCACAAGTGTATGTATACACGCCCATAACTAAGATGGAACTATTGGAAATGAAGAAAATAGTGCCCAGTCATGATAAAGACCCTGCAGGTTTCCACCGCGAAATAAAAGACATGTTACTCATGGGAGATTATACCTATCCCGACATTATGAAAATATTGAAAGTGCTATTGCCTGCCGGTATTTACGAGAAACTCAAAGAAAAAGAATGGGAGGTGGGAGACAAAAAGATTGATTGGGCTGCATTAGAAACCGAAGAGACTGGTCGAACCCCAGGTGTAGGTCTTGGGGAGAAAACTAAAGCATTACCAGGATTGTTAGTACAGGTTTTGCCAAGATTGTTAGCAACTAAAAAGGAGGACTGGGATGCGATCTCAGCCTGCAAACAGAAACCCGACGAAGACACTAGTGATTTTTATTCCCGATTTGAGAAATGTTTTATTATTAATAGTGGCCTGAAAACAAGTAGCGAGTCATACCCACACCTTTTTGTATCCAAATTAGTCGAGAATTCCCTGCCCCAGGTTAAGAACCGTGTACTGAAAGTCGAGAGCACATGGCAAGCTAATTCGCCTTCCCAAATGTTACAAATGTTACAGTATCACCAGAACAGAATTAGAGAGGAACATGATCACGAACAGAGACGTATGAAAGACACGAAAATGAAAGTACTAGTTGCACAGTCAGTTCCAGCTGACGGACATAAAAGGGGTACGACACAATCCAATAATTCAAATTCAGCAGCTCCTGTTAAAGGGATATGCAACTATTGTAAACAGCCAGGTCACTATGTAAACGATTGTGCAGTTTTGAAACACAACATAGCTACAGGTAAAACTAAAGAGAGACTGCGTCCTCCTAGACAGGACCAGGTCCAACAACACGTTCCACAGAATGTCCAGCCTATGCAGATCCCACCACAGACCGTAGCAGTACCACAGCCACAGCCCATTGCTGCAACACAACATGTCACACAGCAGATGTACCAGTATGCGCAATCTGATTACCCCGATTACCAGCAATACACATGAAACAGCCTAGAGAGGGAGGTTGGCTTGCCCCTTATCGAGGTTCCTGTAGATCAAGAAGGCCCTTATGTACACAGTCAGGTATTAGGGAAGGATAGAAAGTTTTTAATTGACACAGGGGCAAGCAGGACGACCATCAGTCACGACGAGGTTCCAGGGGCACCCCTCTCAGGCTCACAGAATGTTTCCCTTGGATTTTCCGGAAAGCCTATTGTTAATGAAGTATCGAAACCAGTTCCCCTTGCAGTTGGTCCATTGTCCCGCACTACAGGTTTACTGCTCACGAAATCATGCCCAGAAAACTTACTTGGTATAAAGACCCTGAAGGCTCTAGGAGCTGTAATTTGCTGTTCTCCGGAAGGAGTAAGGTTGTTCCTTCGTGATTTCAAAGGCCATTATGTATTGAGAGATTTTGACCCCAGGTTACAGAATGTTCCTGCACATTTATGGGCAAAAGGCCCCACTGATGTGGGTTGTATGCACATTACTCCATATCGTGTCACACTCAAGCAAGGAGTAGTACTACCGCGCATTCGACAATACAAATTACCGCCAGATGCTGTAGTGGCTTTACTGAAAATCATTGACGAGCTCATTGCACAAGGAGTGGTTGTAGAAACCGACTCCAATGTTTGTAATTCCCCTATCATTCCAATTCTTAAACGTACCGATCCAAATGCACCTCCAGTTTATCGATTAGTTATCGATTTACGAGAATTGAATAAATGCATTGTACCACAATATCCCGTGGTCCCAGACATTTCATCCCTATTGACAGCTATTGATTCCGAAGCGACGTTCTTTACTGTAATTGACATCAAGAACGCCTTCTTTAGTGTTCCTATTGACCCGGAAAGCCAATATCTTTTCGGATTCTGTTTAAATGGCCGAAGCTTCAAATTTGCACGCGCACCTCAAGGATTCACAGAAAGCCCCAGCATCTACAGCCAAGCATTGAAACGACAACTTGACAGTATTCACATGCCTACCAACACTGCCCTACTTCAATACGTCGATGATCTATTGATCACCGCCCGTAGTGAACCAGAATGTGAACAAGCATCACTGACCGTTTTACTCTTCTTGGCGGACAAGGGACACAAGGTGTCTCCTTCGAAGCTACAATTCTGTGCTCAGCAAGTTGTGTACCTTGGGCAGTTGCTGACCAAGTGGGGTAGGCAGCTGACACCTGAACGAATTCAGTTAATTGCACATCTTCCGCAACCCAAGACACAGAAAGAAGTACGAGCCTTTATTGGACTCACTTCTTATTGCAGACAATGGATTCCACAATATGCATTTCTAGCTAAACCACTCATACAGTTGACAACACAGGAGGCAGCGTCTTCGACTGTTCTCCCATGGACACAGGAACATACACAAGCTTTTGACGAATTAAAGAAAGCCTTATGTCAAGCACCAGTTTTAGCGACACCATGTTACAGCAAACCTTTTACACTTTTTGTTACAGAACGCGATGGCACAGCGTTGTCGGTTCTCACTCAGTTACAAGCAGACAAACACAGACCGTGTGCTTATTTTTCGAGCACATTGGATCCAGTAGCCCAGGCCTTGCCTGCGTGCTTAAAGTCAGTTGCAGCTACAGCTCTAGCAATCAGACAAAGCGACTCCATTGTATTAGGACATCAATTGACAGTACAAGTTCCACATTCTGTAGAGGTTCTTTTAAACAGAAACCAGACTCAACACTTGACTATAGCACGACTGACAGGTTATGAATTGACGTTATTCCAGCCACACATAGAAATCAGACGCTGTAATACACTGAATCCTGCTACACTTTTACCATCGAGCACAACAGACCCCACTCCACATGACTGCGTGGAGGTAGTTGACACAGTTATGAAACCCAGACAAGACTTGACAGATGTCGCATTACCCGATTCAGACCTGACACTCTATGTGGATGGTTCATGTTTAAGAACAAGTACAGGAGAATTAGTGGCCGCGTATGCAGTGACCACTGAAACTGATGTCATAGAAACACATCGCATTGACACCCTGTCGGCCCAAGCAGCAGAGCTCATCGCTCTGACCCAAGCCTGTATACGAGCCAAGAACCAGAAAGTAAATATATACACAGATTCACGTTATGCATTCGGAGTTATTCACGACTTCGGTGTCCTCTGGCAAGAAAGAGGTTTCTTGACCTCTCACGGAGCCAAGATCCAACATGGCCCCCTAATTCAAGCCCTATTAGAAGCAATACATTTGCCTACAGCTATAGCTATCATGAAGTGTAAGGCACATACAAAAGTCACAGACAAGATTTCTCAGGGTAACGACTTTGCAGATCGAATAGCGAAACATACAGCACTGACTCATACTCAAACGACGGACATGACCGAGACGGATGCGACTTCCCAGACACATTGCATGACAGTCAGGGACCCCACACAAGATGTCATTGACATACAGACACATGCCACTCCAGATGAAATAAAGAAATGGGCTGAACAAGGAGGGGTCCAGACAGACCAAGGATGGATGACGAGGGGAAAGACCACATGGTTCCTCCCCGATTCTATGGTCCAAGTTATCATTAACACAGCACATAGTCCAGCACATTTAGGAGAAAAAGCCATGTTAGATAGTGTACAGAATCTGTGGTTCAACAAGCATTTACGAGCAGCAGCGAAACAGAAAGTGCGTACCTGCATGATCTGTTGTCAGTTCAATCCAGGAAAAGGGATTCCAGTAGAGCAAGGTGGATTCCATCCTCCCGACTATCCTTTTGAAGTCCTCCAGATGGATTATATTCAGATGGACAGATGCCGAGGATTTAAGTATGTCCTCGTAGTCGTATGTGCCCTATCCCGATGGACAGAAGCATATCCCGTCCCAGATTACACTGCCCCGACCACTGCCAGGCAGTTGGTTCGTGAGTTTTTCCCTCGATACGGTTTGCCCCGTGTCGTGTATTCAGATAACGGTCAACCATTCTCATCCGAACTCATGAAACAGGTCTCTCTTCTATTGGGATACCAGTGGAAGTTTCACTGTGTCCGGCATCCTGAGGCAGCAGGTCTCGTGGAGCGGCACAATCAGACTCTGAAAACTCGCCTTGCAAAGGTGTGTAAAGAGAAGGGAGTAGATTGGATAGTAGCATTGCCAGTTGCACTTTTCTATATGAGAATGGTAGCTCACTCTAGGACAGGGCTATCCCCGTATGAGGTGGTCTTCGGTAGACCTCCTAATATGTGGGGGACTCCTCTGCCGCGAAAGATTACTGATGTTGATAGTACTATGCTGACAGATTACCTTGCTTCCTTGATGTCTGCACTACAATCATGTCGTTCACAGGTCGCGGCAGCCTTCCCAGACAACACCGAGGTGAAGCCCCATGAATTGGTCCCAGGCGATGTAGTCGTCGTGCGCAACTTTGACAGATCTAGCCCGTTGGAGCCCCACTGGAAGGAGCCGAAGATTGTTTTGTTAACAACAAGGACTGCAGTGAAAATCGAGGGGCGGAAGGGGTGGGTGCACTCCAGTCACGTCAAGCGTTTTCATGGACTTCCGCCAAAATCCGAATCCCAGAACTCCCACGTACCAGTGACTGATACCAAACTTCCCCTTCTAGAGAAAACTCCCCAAGAGGAGTATCGCCAGAAACTGAGGTCTAGGAAGTCAGACAGTTTAATTGTTTAAGTCCCCCCCTGGGTGAAGCGGTTAGGCAGTCCTGACAATGTTAAAGTTAGACCCAAATAGAGAGAGAGATAGTCAGAAGACCAAGAAACGAAAATATTGTAAAAGTCTCCGGAGCAGATGCATCTGCACATTACTTATTATGTTTTTTCTGAGTCTTACGATTATTGCTTTAAGTTGGATGCTTTATATGTATTTTCCTCTTGCACATTTTTCTAATAGCACTGCAGAACACACGTTTAGTGCTCTACCCCCACACGAATTGTCTTATCGACTTGCGCTGCGCAACAATACATTCATTCGTATGTTACACCATTCTCATCAGATCAACAATGCCACTAATTGTTGGATATGTGGCCGACTCCCTCCCTACCAGAACTATAAGGGAGCTCTGCCTCTTTTTCCTTACCCGTTTACACATAATGGTTCCTGTGGTGCCTGGTTTAGTTTAATATCTTCTATAGACACTGACTCTAAGGTTTCCCAAGGCAATTGGATATGGGGAAATCTGAACACAGTCATGAACAAAGCATGTTTCCCGAACGAGGAAGGTCTTCCACAAATGACAGGGACAGATCTAGAAAACGAAGTGTATGGATTAGGCAATTTTACACTTAACCTCATGATTCTAAATGTTCAGTCAGAAACGAGTCCAGACTTACCATCCATATCAGTTCTACCAGCGAAAGGTGTATTATGTGTCAGAAAGAATGGTTCAGTACATCTAGGTCACAGTGACTGTACTACTGTGGTCGAATTCAGTGATCAAGGCAAGTCTACATTCAAAGCTTCCCGACACTCCTACTTTATTTGTGGTCAGACAGCTTATGTCCGTCTACCTCCAGACTGGGATGGTACCTGTTTCATTGCATTCTTATTGCCACCAGTATTTCTAGCCCCGTCTGACTATCACAGGAATTCCCGCCTTAATATTGTTAGACACAAAAGAGACCTCCCAATAGTTGATCAGACTGAAACTACATGGGAACAATATACAGATTTCAATAAAGGATTCTTTCCCTATCTAGGAACTGTCTCCAATAGTAAACTGATACGCAAATTAACCAGAATACTAGAAGCAGTAGTGAATGAGACTACTTCAGCTTTGGGCAACTTAACAGAGGAGCAGTCTGCTATGAGACTTGTTGTTCTTCAGAACCGCCTTGTCCTTGACGTCATCCTGGCCGATAGGGGCGGGGCTTGTAGAGTCATCGGATCCAGTTGCTGCGTATTTATTCCAAATAATGCGCCATCAGTCTATAAAGCCATTACCCGACTTCACGAAATTGCTCATCTGATACACCAGAATCCAGGCTCCTGGACTTGGTCCGGTTGGCTCTGGAGTGTAGTAACAGCCTGGGGATGGAAGCTACTGTCATTCCTAGGAATCATATTGGCCATAGTATTCAGTTGTTGCCTATGTTTACAATGTGGGCCAGCGATTTGCGGCTTGTGCGCCACAGCTTGTGTTCCCCATTCAAGTGCACGTTCCCATTCCAGAAGAAAGAAAGAAGAGCAAGTGATGTTATATGAACAGATTGATGGTCTCATGAACATCGACATATCATGAAGGGTCCGTAGGGGACAAGGAGGGAATGAGGTAATTGGAATTTTTATGGTCAATTGTGTCCCCTAACGTAGACCCCAACGGCTCCATGTACACACTTCAAGTATATGTAATTTCCCTCCACAACTGAATCTGAAGACGCAAATACATTTGCGTCCAACGTTAACATGTCCTCTATCAGATCCACCATGAATGGATCGATAATTCCGTTCCTAAGTATGCCGTGCCACCGTCTTTATGTGGTGCACTTTCACGTTTTCCTGGCTCTGCCGAGCTAGGCCCTGATTTCTGTCTTCAAGCCACTTCTCCCTCTGCCTCTGAAAGCTGCAGCATGGAGACGCATCCCTGACCTCTGCCTTACTTCCTGCCAACCGAGCGGTGCCCGGCTCGGCCTGGTCTGCCTGCCAAAAACAGTATTTTGCCTTCAAGTTATCAGCATAGCCAGCTCAGCTCCTCGAAAACACATTCCTGTCTAGTGAAATACAAAAACATATCCCCGGCTGCAGAGCAAAGAGCAAGTCTCCCTGTCTCCGTGCAAGTAATTTACAGTTCCCGTTACCATGGTAGGCCCCTGGCTTCGAGCATCCGCACGTAGACACGCAGACACCTATGCACGCACTAACATTCAGTATAGAGTAGCCTCTGCCCAAGAGACCTTTTCCTCTAGATTAAACATCCTCTAAATACTAGATATCAGATATGTTTAGGGACAGGTCGATCTGACATGCCAGACTTCTGTCTCTTCTACTAGTGTTAAAAGTCAGACTCTTAGCTTCCTCCCGTTGCACGTCAATCACACGTCATATTAGCTGCGCGCGCGCCATCCAGGCCATAGGTTTCAGCTGACTCTGCAAGAATTCTCCAAGCATCCACCCACTTATGACACTTTACTGTGACGTTTCTAGTTCACGCCTCTGTGCACACCCATGTTCACGCCTTTTTGCTACGCACATGTGTTCTTATCATATACATTTCACTTGTCACGCCTACTGTATTCAATGCCATTGTGTCATTTTACTATATATGTCATGTACTGTGAATAAATCGTTGACATCTTTTCCTGCCATCATTGCATACCCGAACCCTTGTATTGATGGACTAGATCTCCATTGACTCGAGTCATTTAGTCATTTTATGATTAAAGCCCTTACGACTCAGACACCACGGACTCTGCCTCTCATTTGATTGAGCTATTCTTTTGTAACCTGTCCGGAATTATATGGAAAAATAGTATACGGTAAAATATTTACCACAATAGCCTGAAAACAATACCACATTAAGGCACAAACATAGATGTAACAACCAATGAAATTGTCAAAACAGTTTAAAGCAGAGGTCTTCAAACTTTTTTACACTGAGCCCCCCCTAAGCAAAATGTTTTGAGGTCGGGCCCCCCTCCAAAACTTTTTGGCAAGCATTGGGGGGACATGGCTGCGTGCAGGGAGCGGGGCTATGAGAGGATATCAGGAATACTTTTTCTATAGCTTATGAACTGCACTAAATATGAGACTTATAAAACAGCAATTGCATCAAACAAAAACTGATTTCATCCCAAAGAAACTGCTCCCCATAATTGGGAGGTTGTGAGCCCCTCACACTCGTCGACACCCATGCAACTACACCTGCTGCACTTGATAACTGCAGTCCATCTCCTCTGCATCTTTTAACTCCACCCCACCATGACGGATCATCACCTCGGTCCTAATGCTTGAAAAGAAAATAGCTCAGATGCTTTGAGTGCAGGGTCTGTGTCTGTGAGTGTGCTTTGCAGTGTTGTACAAATTACATTACGACAAATAAGTGGTAACAACGTTAAAATATGTATCTTTGAAAAAAATGATGAATATAATATAAACTTTAGTTGGACACACTGTTAAAAAGACGTAATATGTTGTTGAACTTGAAAGGCACTCTGGGCCTTAACTAACGTGCATTGTAGCTTATGTATAGCACAGGATATCCGCCACCCTCAGCCTGAGCCCCAGCCCGGGCCCCCAAGTATTGCTGTCGCCTGACAACACTAGAACTCTCGTTCACTAGGACTTCCTGAGTCCAGGAGAGGCTGAGCAGGTGTTTAGGGCAGGCCTGCCTCTCACATTACCCGAAAAGTGCCACTATGACCAGTTCTGCATAGAGATCTCCTCAAAACCAGCGTTGTGACTGGGGACAGACTAACTTGGCCACTATACAGCAGCAGACACAAGGTATTATTAAATTAAGTCTACCACTGTGGAAAGCATTTGAATGTTACATTCCATATTCCCAAAACTACGATCCGTTTGTAAGGCACTAGGTTATTTCCATTAGATTTCTGATGATTAGCAGCAGTTTTAAGATTTTCTTAGAGTTTCTTGTTGCTTAAATGGTTGTCATTCTGATATTTATATAAGATTCCCTCGTCTTTACTGCTGGATTTTGCTTGTGTAAAAGTGTCACTCATAGTGGCTGAAATGTCACTCATAATTACACTGATTTTATGAAAATGTCACACACAGCAATCTGAAACCTTGGCAGCTATGGTACCTCTTAACCCCCAAAAGTACTTCAGCCCTCACAGTAAGCAAAAAACGCACTATAATTGCCAGAGCAATACAGTTTAGGAAGCTAATAGATACTTTACTGACGATAATTATAAAACAAAACGTTGTTTCCGTTCTGGGAAAAGCTAATACTCCCAGGAGGGGGTTAAATTCATACAGGTGAAATGCTTCAGCAGGGGAGGCAAGGAGACTCCTCTGCTAAAACCGAAAGCTAATGAACAGACAGTTCACTGTGGACTGTCAGTTCGTTCGCTTTCGGTTTCAACAGAGGAGTCTCCTTGCCTCCCACATAAAGTATTTCAGCTCTAGTCATTAACCTTGTGAAAGTGCAGGAGCATGGGCCCGATTTCTCCTTCTTCCGCCCCCTCCAACCCTATGTTATGGCGGAACCTCTGCAGAACAATCAACACCCCAACCCCCACCGGAATTCGGAAAAGCCCTCTCACCTGTTTCAGATTTCAGCAGTTTTTTAGAGCGTGGTGCCGTAGGAAAGCCTCCACAAGAAACACGAAAAAAGGCAGCAAGTAATGTATGCCGGAGTTTTATGCACGAACATTTCGCGGCATTTCCGGCAATTTTAGCTGCTGTCCCTCTCATTAACATGCTGATTGGAGAAAGCCGAGCAGCAGCGAATCAAACATCACCATTAGGAATGGGTGAAGACTTGCGCCGTGGGACAGTAGAGGAAAAAGATTACAACAAAGGGAAGAGTTTAGGCAGGAATGCGCGCCCCCCCTGAGTTGGTGTCGCGCCCCCCCCAGGGGGGCACGCCCCACAGATTGAAGAACTCTGGTTTAAAGTGATCAACTTTACATGCAAGTCTCGCCAGCCCCCTTTAATAACACAAAAAGGAAAAGGCAAGTGCCCAAGTGTCTCTGGTTATTCTTGGTAACGTGGACACTTAATGTTGCTCCAATAAAACTCTAAATGAGTTCTGCCATAACGCTGCAGCTGGAAAGATGCCACCGATAAACTTGAGAAAAGTGCGATGTCCCAGAAAATAACGTAGCAGCGCATCTTGAAAACGGAGAATCGGACAGAAAATCCAGCAATCCAATCCAAAATGGTGGCATGTAAGTGAAGGTACGTCCGGTGGCTCTCGGCATATTACTGCATGCAAGTTACGTAGCAAAGCGCATCGCCTCGCGCACAGTCTTGAATGTCTCGAGGATCCATGGAGAGACAGGTTAGTGCGCGAGCTATGCACTTCAATTCAAAACTCCCTACAATGGTTAACAGTCACCGTAACGAAATTGAGAAAGTTATTCAAAGTCACACCCTCGTGTCCCAGAGTGTGAAATAACAAAAGTACATCTGATTTCAGGCACTGTTAACGAAATATGTCAGGTGCTGCAAACCAAACACTTGACTCGTTTTACTTTTTTTTCCCGACTTGGACAGAGTCAAACAATTGATTGTGCCTCCAACCAACAGCCCGCAGACTTGGCATAGCGATGCAGGCCAAAACACCAAGACTTGTCGTTATTATTTCCTCTTCTCTAGATTAGTACAGAGAATCAAACACCGGACTCGAACAGCTTGCAGATCCGGTACAGTGAGGCAGGCCAGAAATGAAAAAAGTGGAATAGAGTGTTATACAATGTAGTGGCATAAAGTGGAGTTCAGTGGGTACAGTGTTGTATAGTTCAGTGTTGTCCAGTGAACTGTCATACAGTAAAGTGGTGGAGAGTCTTGTACACAGTAGTGCCATATAGTGTAGGGCTGTAGAGTGGTATGCCATACAGTGGACTGAAATACAGTGCCGTACAGTGGAGGAGAGTGTCGTACATTAGAGTGTTGTTTCATATAGTGGAGAGGCATGTTATAGAGAGGAGTTGAGTGGCGTGTCCTATATTGTCATACCACGCAGTACAGTGGCATAAGGTGGATGGGCATACTTTGGAGCATAGTGTCAAAGAGTGGCGTACAATGTATTAAAGACTTGTAGAGTGGATTTGCAAAGAATAGAGTAGGATATCGCACAGTGGAGCGGTGTAGAGTGGATTGTCGTACAGTGGCATAGAGTGAGGAAAAGTGGCGCGCAGTGGATTAAAATGGAATAGAGAAAAATGGAGTGGCATAACATAGTGTGGGGTGAAGTATAGTAAATTACATTTCCATGTCGTAGAGTTGAGTGGGATGGAGTGGAGTAGAGTGGAGTGGTGTCGCGTACAGTTGAGTATAGTGTCATAAATTGTAGTGGTGTCTCGTACCCTAAAGTGGAATACTGTGTTGTAGCCTGTTGGAAAGTCTTGTAGAGTGTAGTAAAGTAGAGTGTATGGGCTTCGAATGGAATATAGTGTTGTACAGTGGGATACAATCTAGTAGAGTGTTGTAGAGTGGACTTGTATAGAGTAAAGTAGAGTGTTGCAGAGTTGGGCGGCATCGAGTGGAGTTTAGTATAGTGGCATTGAGTGGGGTAAAATATCAAACAGTAAAGTTGAGTGGAGTGGCGTAGCATACAGTATAGTAAAGTATTATAGAGTGGAGTGATGTGTGATACAGTGCAGTGCTGTGGAGTAGAGTGTAGTTGTGTAGCATACACTGCAGTAAAATGTCATAGAGTGGAGTGGAGTGTTGTCCAGTGGAGTGGTATGAGTTGTCATGCGAAAATGTTGTACAGTAGAGTAGAGTTGAGTAGCATAGAGGGGAGTACAATGTTTTAGAGTGGAGTGAGTTAGAGTTCAGTAGAGTGTGGCAGTGTGTGGCACAATGGTGTGGCATAGAGTGTTATAGAGTCGAATGGTATAACATGTCAATGAGTGGAGTGGCATAGTGTCGAGTAGCAGAATACAGTGGATTCGAGTTAAATATTTTGTTATTGAGTGGAGTAAATTGTTTTGGAGTGTCATAGAGCGAGTAGTTTAGAGTGGTGTAGAGTGTGGTTGACTGGCATATAGTGGAAAACAGTGCTGTACAGAGACGTAGACTGGAGTACAGTGTTGTACAGTGGAGTAGCATAGAGTGCAGTAGAATTCGGTAGAGTGGAGGGGCGTAGAGTGTCGTAGAGTGGAGTAGAGAATCAGGGCATAGAGTGTCATTGCATAGAGTGCGGTAGCATGGCGCCGAATAGCCTAGAGTGGAGTACCGTAAAAGGGAGTGGCGTACAATGGAATGGCCTGGATTGGAGTAGAATACAGTGGAGTCGGTTAGAGTGAAATAACATACAAAGGAGTGAAGTAGCATACAAAGTAGTGGCATACAGTGGTATAGCATGCAGTGATGTAGCATACAGTGTAATAGCATGGAGTGGAGTGGAGTGGCGAACAAGGGAATAGCGCGGGGTGGAGTACCGTACAGTGCAATGGCATAGACTGGAGTTGCATACAGTATCATTGAATAGCATAGAGTGGATTAGCGTAGAGTGAATTTGCATACAGTGGAGTGGCTTAGGGTGGATTGGGGTACAGTGGAATAGCATACAGTGGAGTGTCACAGGCTGACGTGGCGTACAGTGGAGTTGCATGTAGTGGAATAACATAGAGTGGATTGGCATAGAGTGGAGGGGTGTACAGTGAAGTGGTGTAGACTGAAGTGTCATAGAATGGAGTGGCATAGAGTTTAAAAGTGTAGAGTGGAGTAGTGTATAGTGGTTATGAGTACAGTGGAGTGAGCAGAGTGAAGTGGAGTAAAGTGGATTGAAATAGAGCACAGTGAAATATCATGCAATTGTGCATGGTGAAGTGGCATAGAGTGGAGTGGTGCAGATTGGAGTGGCGTAGAGTGGAGTGTGGTACTTGAAACAGATGTAGCATGTAGGTGGGTGAATGGATGTAGATGTAATGTGGCAGGAATAAATATCATAAAGTGTAAATATTAATTATGGTAGTAGGTGTAAATAGTGTAAGTGTTGTAAAAGTTATCAGTGTTAAAATAATTATATGTTGTGCTGTAATGGTAATATCATCATATAGCATGGTGCATGCCGATGAGAAGGCAGTATCTGATTGGCTAATGGCTATGTTTTTAAAATGTAAAAGGCATCAATGTAGTTTTCAGCGCACTTTCGCTGAGTTCTGCGTTAGGGCTTAGAAACAGGTAAGTAGTAGGTTTTATTGTTGTTCCCTACCTATTACCTCTTTGTTAAAGTTGTAATAGGTAGAGAAATGTATTTATATTTTCTATATTTTTAAACCACTTTACAGAGAATCTTGCATTTTTTTAACATTTGTTTTTTAATAGTAGTGCAGTAATTTATAGATATTACTGCAGGACTTTTTTGTAAGGATTTAAATATGTTAACATTATAAATATACTGTAGTATACTATAGTTGTAAACCATTGTGTAGTACAGTGTATTTTTAATTTGTTTATGTTTTTTTTATTGTTTTAAGTATTGCAGTGCTTCCAAGGCAGTACTGCAGAACTCTGTGCATTTGTTTTAAATACATTAAAATGTATAAATAATTCTCCCTATCTATTAACACTTTAATTAGATAGTAATAGATAGAGAAATCTTATCAATCCTAGTAGTCAAGTCAAATAACTTTATTCGGTTATTTAAAATAACAACCATAAAAGCATTACACACTATACATATATTGACTCATACTTACATAAAGAAGTTAAAAACGGCTTAACAAAAAAAAACGATCGCAGAAAGTTACAGGCAGATTATACATTCAAAATATTAAAAAGGAATGTTCTGAGAATGTAAAAAGGTTAATATTTATCTATTCAGTTAACAGCGCTATTATCCTTCCATACTTTTCCTGAATTTGAGTGCTAATTTTAAAAAACTGCATACAAACAAAGTACAGTCACAGCTTAGCATCTGAAGATAATAAAGTGCTGGTCTAAATTGAGAAAAGTTAAATTTTTTAAGACAGGGTTTTAAATATAGCCTCCTTGGTATGTTGTAAAATGAACAAAAAAATAAAAAGTGTGCCAGGTCTTGCGGAGACTTTTTGTCGCAGCCGCAAGCCGGCAACACTTGTCCACGATAGGATCCCTTAGGCACAGCCAGAAGTAAGTGAAATAAATCCAGCGTAAACCTTGTCAGCAAAAAACGATCATAACTTGACATCGGCCATGACAGGTACGGTTCCATGAGCAAGGTTGTTTTTAGTAGCACATGTTTTCGTACACTACCTTTCCTCATTTCACCAGTCTCCCCGGCTAAGTGCCTAGAAGAGATAAAAGCCTTCTTCACAAGAATAACATCCAAACAGGCCCAAACAAAGAGGGGGTGGGCTGGCCATTATTGCCAGAGACTTGTATCCTGTCAGAACAACCTCCATTCCATCAACCTCCTGTGAGGCTATGCAATTTGCCATTAACGTTTCCCCTTTGTTCAATTTTAAGGGAATACTAATATATCGCCCTCCAGGATCCAAGACGGCTTTCCTATCCAGTATTAACACCATGATGGAATCCGTAGCAACGGAAAGCACCTTTACGGTTCTAGGTGACCTAAACTTCCACCTAGATCAAGGTCACCTTACCGACTCCGCTGCCCTCATCTCTGATTTAGATACCCTAGGGCTAAGACAATTTGTAACGTCCTCCACTCATCAAGCGGGCCATATCCTGGACCCCATCTTTTCTAATTTAGAAGGCCTACAAATTACCAACATCCTCCCTATGACGTGGACTGACCATTTTGCAATTTTCGCAAATATACCCATCAATAACCTGGCCAGCATCAATCCATGTCCCACGCCCAAACAGTCTTTTAAAGACTGGAAAAACATAAATCATGATGAACTGCAATTTATATTGGAACAAACCCGTCCCGCGTTTGCCTCGGACCCTAACTTAGCTCTCCAGCAACTCTACGACTGGTTGAGCCAGGCTACGGATCAATCTGCCCCCTCCAAAGAACACTACAAAAATAGATCTAAACCTACAGCCCCCTGGTATAACGAACAACTAAGGGCACAAAAACAGATTAATCGTAGCAAGGAACGAAATTGGAGAAAAGACTACGACACTGCCAGTAGACTAGTCTACAAGGAAGCCCTGGCACTTTACAAAGTCATGATAGCAAAAGCCAAAAAACAATATTACAGTGACCAAATTGAGAGAGCTAAGAACTCCAGTAAACAACTTTTCCAAATCACCAAAGCACTTTCAGGGAATTCCCCCGACCTTACCCCCCCTCCGTCGCAACTTATGTGTGACTCTCTTGCTTCCTTTTTCTTCACTAAAGTAGATGATATTTACCAGGCTTTCTCCACCAAATCATCTCCAATTGTAACTACACCTACTATTTCCTCTGCTAATATGTTTCTCACTTTTCAACCAGTCACCCCTGACCAAATAAAAAATATATTATCCACCATCAAATCAGGATCTTCTTTGGACCCCTGCCCTCTCTCCGTACTTCGACCGGTCATGGACTCTATCATACCAGCAATCACGCAGGTCTGCAATTTGATTCTTTTGTCAGGCAATTACCCGGATCCCCTCAAAAACACCCTACTAAAACCCCTGTTAAAAAAACCCTCCCTAGACAAAAGTGAGCTAAAAAACTATCGTCCCATTGCTAGCCTCCCTTTCATGGCAAAAGTGACCGAAAAAATCATGAACATCCAGATTTCTGAATTTATCGAAAAACACCAGCTCCTTGACAGCACGCAGTTTGGGTTCAGGAAACACCATGGCACAGAAACAGCCCTGATCAAAGCCGCCGACGACATCAGGGTAATCAGGGACCAAGGAGGCACTGCCATACTGGTTCTGCTAGATCTATCGGCGGCCTTCGACACGGTCGACCACAACACCTTGGTCGACCGTGTCCAGGGATGTGGCATTGGCCACACTGCCAAAGACCTAATTGCGTCCTTCCTTGACAAAAGAACACAGGCTGTCATTCTAGGTCCCTTTCAATCGGCCCAACTCTCCGCTCCCTGTGGAGTTCCCCAAGGCTCATCCCTGAGTCCGACACTTTTTAACATCTATGTGTCGGACCTTGCCAATACCATCAAGGCACATGGGATGAGCCTAACTTCCTATGCCGACGACACCCAACTAGTGTTGGCAATCAAAGGGAACGGAGAACAAATAGCCGATAAATTTAAGAAGGGGCTCCTAGACATAGGAGAATGGATGGCTACCAACTGCCTAAAGTTAAATTCAGAAAAGACCGAGGTACTCATTTTTGGACCCCTGTCACCAGCCTGGCCAACCAGTTGGTGGCCTGAAACCTTTGGTACCCCTCCCACACCTACTACCAAGGTTAGGAACCTCGGAGTCATCTTCGATGACGGTCTTATTTTTCTGGACCATGCTAATAAAACAGTGTCTACGGCACACCTGAAATTAAAAATGATCAGGAAGATACGTCCTTTTCTCCCTGATTCTGCCATTAAGACACTAGTCACTGCCCTTGTCCTCTCATCCCTGGACTATTGCAATGGGCTATTTCTTAATGCTCAAACCAGAGTAATCACAAAACTACAAACAATACAAAACGCAGCGGCACGCCTGCTCTCAGGTAAAACAAAGTTCGAATCCATCTCCAAAAATATAACAGACTTTCACTGGCTCACCGTACAAAAAAGAATTCACTTTAAATCCCTCTGCATTGTGTTTAAAGCTCTCAACAATCAAGGACCACACTTTCTCAAGGAACAATTGCAACTCCACAAACCCACCAGAGCTTTACGATCAGCCACTCTTCATCAATTGGTTGTACCTCGCACCAAAACCGTTACCTGGGGAGACCGTCGGTTTCTGGTGGCGGCACCCAGACTCTGGAACACCTTGCCGCTCAACATCAGGCAAAGCACCACTCTCCTTCAGTTCCGTAAACTCCTGAAGACCTGGTTGTTTATTCAATAACTATATCACCTTGCCAGCTTGCTTCTTCATCCGGTCCAAAGCATCATGCTCCGTATGTAAACAAATGATTTATTAGCGCCAAGACGCCCAAGGGTATTTGCTGCGCTTTATAAATATTAAAAATAAATAAATAAATAAATAAATAAATTTCGTAATGGAGTTTGGCGTTAGAAAGAGTTCGGGGCGCCCTATTTCATTAAAGCAGTTACTTAAATACTTTATCCAAGGAACCTTCAGCCTATTTTCCCATGTTAGCGCTTCGCTCAATATGAGCTGAGTAAGAGGTACGTCGTTATTTAACCAACAATTTAGCCAACATACTAGAGGGTTTACTGCCATTTTGTCACATAAAAATGGCATACCCAGCTCTTCATGTACAGAAAAATGTGCTGTTCCCCTAGGAACTCTTAGTATCTGCTTAAGAAAGTTGTTTTCAACTATCTTCAAGGCTCCTAATGGGGCATATACCCATATCTCACTGCCATAGCATGCAGTAGTAACACTATTGGCCTGGTAAAGTTGGAGTAATGCAGCCACTGGGCTGTGGCCCCTTTTTCTTGCAAAATCAAATATTGCCGCATTTGCCCTGATTACCTCTCCCTTTTTTTTTTGTATTACGGGTCCCCAGTTCAGTTGGTGATCGAACAGGACTCCGAGATAGGAGAATGTATTTGTTACGGGAATTGATACCCCATTAACGGTTAAGCGATTTGGCTTTTTGTTACCTTGGCCAACCTTCATTACGAAAGATTTGGAATTGTTTATACTCAAATCTTGGGATTTCATAAATGTGAAAAAGGAATTTAATAAAGTTTGAAGACCGTTAGCAATTCTGGATAAAAGGACTGCGTCATCCGCGTATAGCAGAACCGGCAGTCCCTTTCGTCCAATATAAGGATAGTCTGCTTCTGTTCTTAAAAGGTGCTCCTCCAAATCGTTTATATATAAATTAAGAAGGAACGAGGCTAAAATGCACCCTTGTCGAACTCCGCGGTACACTCCAAAGTCTTTTGTCACATTTAAATCTTGTGTGTACCGGACATTTGCTCTCGTATCGGAATGCATATCTTCTAACAAGTTAATTAAGTTCTGCTCTACGCCCATTTTCACCATGGCGTCCCAGAGCTTTCTACGGCTTACACAGTCGAAAGCCGACGAAAGATCCATGAACGCCATGTGAATTGTACCTTGTCGGGCCTTGGTGTACTTCCCTATAATTAGGTACAAATTCAGACACTGGGTAATCGTAGAATGACCGGGCCTGAATCCATATTGAATTGGGGATATTACGTTATTTTCATCTGCCCATGTGACCAGTCTGTTTAAAATTACTCCCCCCACTACTTTGACAACAGAGTTAATTAAAGATATTGGTCTGTAGCAGAGGGGGCTATTACGGTCTCCTTTTTTGAACACGGGTACGATGGTGGATACCCCCCATGACTTTGGGCAACCACAGGCCACGGCCGCATTAAGTACGGCGATAAGAACTGGTGCCCATAGCGGTATACAGGATTTAAAAAGGTCCGGTGGAAGACCTCCGGTCCTGGAGCCTTATTACTTGTCAGCCCTTCAATTCCCTTTTCAACTTCATTTGTTGAGAAGAGCAATGAATTCTCTTTAGGTTTAACCGAAATATATTCTGCCTGCAACTCATTACTTTTAAAATAGAACTAAAATGATTAAACCACTCTTCCTCTGGGATATTTGTACCCATGGTAGAGTTTCTTGAATGATCAAACAGGGGTTTATTTATAATATCACAAAACTTGGAGCTGTTTCTCAATGTTTCAGGATCTAGGAGAGACTCCCAAACACTTTTCTTTACCTCTCTCTTTCGAATAGCAAGGGACTTTTTATACCTAGCACGCATGACCTTGATGTGCACCGAGTCTCTAGGTTTGGTTTTCAATGCTATCTTGAGCTCACGGCTGGCCTTAGAGCAGACATTGTCAAACCATTTTGGATTACTACTTACATTCCCTTTAACTGACACCATTAACATCGACCCTACTGTTAAAGCAACACCCTCAAAGGATGCCAGAATTTGTTACGGTAATGGTACAGGTGATATACATGATGAAAGTTCAGAACTGCACATGTTATTAATAGAAGTATACAGATTTTCATAGTTCACCATTGACCATTTTAAGCGACGCTTTCCGTTTATACATTTTATGGACCCACGATCCACACATGGCTTTCGTTGTTCAAAGATTCTCCCACCCATTTTGATACATATAGGGTTGTGATCACTGTAAATGCTCATTTGGATGCAGAAGTCCAGAACAATATTGGCGAGATCAGCAGACAAGAAAATGTGGTCTATGTATGATCCTGTTGCATGGCCTTTGAACGTAGGAATGGGAAAGAGAGTTTGGTCCGACACTGTAGACATTGCTGTGATTAAGTTATTTTCATTCATTAGCGTGTTTAATTCTGTTCCACGCCGCGAGTGATCAAAGTGGAAACCTTCCAGGCTGTTACAACCCAGTTGGTCGATAGCGGTCTCTCCAGGGTTTCCACACGGATGTGTATTAAAATCACCTGCGATCAGTATTTGGCGGGGCAAGTGCCCAACATTGTCTCTCAAGAAATCACATAAAGGCTGTATATTACAGTCACCTGTCTGATTCACTGCATTATAAAAGGTAATCAGGGTGAACCTAGTTTTACCCCTCTTTAGCTGTAGAACCTGAATGTTTCTGTTTCCAGTGTGATACTCAGCTTTAAGACATGTAAGAGCCAAGTTAACATAAATTGCCAGTCCCCCCTTTGCTCTGCCACTAACTGAGGGTTCTGCTGGGATGAAAAAGCTTTGAAATCCCTCAATATGTACATTTTTGTCCACCAGCCATGTTTCTTGGAGACATATTACCGCATGTTGTTTGACTAAAGACAGCCAACCAATATCACTAGATTTATCAAAAAGCCCTGCGATATTCCATGATATTAAACTTTCATTGCAAGGTGATGATGAGCACAAAGCTTTGGTATCTGTGTCTGTATTAGCCTTTTCAACTGGGATAGGAAGCGTTGGACCTGTACATCTGTCTACCTGTACTTTCACAAAGTTATGTGTTGTGTCAACTTGGGTAGAAGCAGGGTTTTGCATGTTTGATAGATTTCTAGGTCGATTTATCTGGGCTGATAAAGCTGTCATCTCGGCATTAAGTCTGTGCAGCGCAAGTGTGTTATCCTCGTACCCTAGTCCTACACCTTGTTGTATGCAGTTGCTATGGGCAGGAAAAAAGAGTGTATCGGGTAGTCATTCCACCCCTTCCAACCCTCCCTGTCCATAAAAGGCATCAAACCTGTTGGAAATGGGAATGTTGTACTGGTTGTTAAAATGGGTAGGGTATTGGTATTCGTGTTGGTGTATCTGTTGTGGCCCTTCCCACCTATCTAAACTGTGCCCCCAATTGTTAGCTGATGCACCTAAGCCCCATCCATTTGTTGTTCCAGTCCATACTGGCCTGGTGAAAGTATGGGTTGTCTTGGGGTAAGTCATACTTCGCTGTTTCTTGCCAAAAAATTCTAGGGTAAGTGGGACGATAGTGCCTCTCCTGCGTTGAGGGGGGAGTATGTTTGATAGAATATTAGGTAGTACAGCTGAAATCGTGAAGTTTAAAACTGTTACGGTTAGAAGCAGAGAGATACCCCAAGAAGAGAAACACACAAGCCACTAACCTTAGTAATCTAGCCAGCGGGGACCACAGCGTGCTGACAATCTTCCCAGTTCCCAGAAACGCCCACTCTCCCAGCATGAGATACACACAAGGGACAGATGGCACTCCAAGAAAAAGGGAAGGGACAACGGATGGTGGAGGTTGTTGTGAAGGCATGCCTCTAGGTCTGGTCAGAAGGCGAGGAGGTCTTCTGGTCACAACGTAACTACAAAATTAAAAGGACAGAATGTTTAGACTGGAATCCTACGTACCCATATCATGTCTATCAGAAAGGAAGGGTATGTACTTACAAGAAACCGCACTCTGTGCGTGTCCAACAGGATTCTATTAACTGTGCCCGTGGGAGGATAAGCTATCGCTTTACAATGTTCACCCACAAGTCAGGGATAACGAAAGAAACAGGAAGTATCAGAATGCGTCTCCAAGCACCTTAAGTTACAGTCACTAAGGGCGGGAGAATTAACACAGTTCAAAGAAATTCGGAACTTGACACCACCAGGGGGTCTAAGGTACAGGTCCGAGATAGCAATATAGTTTACCTAGCACGCCCGTGCCGATATCATTGCCTACCTCCAAGCGGGAAGGAAAGCGTCCGCTGCAGGCTGGTCTCGGCGTCCTCCAAGCGGGAAGGAAAGCGTCCGCTGCAGGCTGGTCTCGGCGTCCTCCAAGCGGGAAGGAAAGCGTCCGCTGCAGGCTGGTCTCGGCGTCCTCCAAGCGGGAAGGAAAGCATCTGATGCAGGCTGGTCTCGGCGTCCTCCAAGCGGGAAGGAAAGCGTCCGCAGTTTACAGGATACAAAGTACTCAAGGAAACACTAGCAGGTCTCGTGAAACGATTGACAAGCACCTGGCATTGTCAGGGAGGAGCTTATATCGCTGTTCCCGTATGCGAGTTCCGGTTCGCCAGACCCCAGGTCATTCTGGGAGTTGTAGTGCAACGGTGATGTCTACATGGTGCTACTCTGCCCCTACCTCTATAGGTCAGAAGCGCTACAGAGCCCCCTCTCAAGGACTCCCGACTCGGCGGTCGACCCGGCTTCCCAGGATGCTCCTGATGGAAACGAGCCACCAACTCGGGACAATGGAGATTCTGCTCAGGTTCCCATGTCCTCTCCTCGACACCAAAACCTTTCCACCCCACCAAGTACTGGACCCTACCCCTGTGCAACCTAGAGTCCAGTAATTCCTGAACCTCATACTCCTCCAAACCATCCACTAGCACAGGAGGGGGATGATCGGGCAATCTAGTGTCCAAGGGACAGGGCTGAAGAAGAGACACATGAAAAACAGGGTGGATGTGCCAAGAACGGGGAATGGCTAACCTCATAGCAACGGGGTTGATAACCTCCTCTATACTGTAAGGACCGATATACTTAGGCTTCAGTTTGTTAATACCCCGGAGATGGACATATTTAGTGGAGAGCCATACCTTGTCCCCCACCTTGTATACCGGCTCCGGACTGCGTTTCCTGTCAGCAAACAGTTTTTGAGATGCCTGAGCTGCTGACAAGTGATGTATGGCATCGATTCTGACCGCCTGCAGATGTGCATGGTGTTCTTGAATGCTGGGCAGGGATGAGGACAAAGGCCAGTCGAAGGGAAGAATGTTCGGATGATATCCCAAAAGACAAAAGAACGGGGAGCACCCCAACGTGGAGTGTTCCGTATTGTTATAGGTGAACTCCTCCATCCACAGGAGGGTGACCCAGTCCGCAGAATTCTGCAAGGTGAAGCAACGCAAATATTGTTCTATAGTTTGATTGAGGCATTCCGTTTTGCCATTCGTTTGAGGATGGTAGCTCGTTGAGAGCCTGGCATCGATGGCCAAGGTTTTGCAAAGGGCCTTCCAAAAACGGGATGTAAATTGTGACCCTCTGTCCGTTATAAAGATGTTTGGGATGCCATGAGCTCTAACGAGATGTTGCAGAATTACTACAGCTAGTTCTGCTGAGGTCGGTAAGCCATCCAATGGCACGAAATGGCCCATATTGGTTAAGTGGTCAACGAGTACCAGGATTGCCGTCTTCTCCTGACAAGAAGGCATTTCCACAATAAAGTCCATGGAAACAGTATGCCATGGTTTGGGGGAAATGGGTATTGGACGGAGCAGCCCCGTAGGTCTGTTATGTCTCGCTTTGCTCTGGGCGCACACAGAACAGTTCCTGACGTATTTCTTGACATCATTTCTTAGGGTGGGCCACCAAAAGGATCTCTCTATGGTGGCGATGGTTTTGTACACTCCCCAATGTCCACCTAACACAGAGTCGTGAGCCCAATTGAGTACTTGCATCTGTAAGCCAGGATCCGGGATGTACAGGGCATAGCGATAATACAAAAGATCATCGTTCTGTGACCGCCCTTGGGGTTCTTCCTGAAGCCAGGCCTGGGCATCGACATCCGTCAACGACACTTTGATGTCCTCGATAAAGTCTGTGGTCGTGAGCAATGCAATAGTGCTTTCGGGAAACGCCCCTTCAGACAGGATAGAAGGCGGTTCGTTTTGGACATTAGGTTCGTGTTCTGTGGTATCCAGCAATCCCCGTAGTACCTCATCCATGAAATACTGGAAGGCAGCAGGGGCGTTGCAGAGCCCAAAAGGCATTACCCGATACTCAAAGAGACCAAACTTGGTTCGGAAAGCCGTCTTCCATTCATCACCCTGCTTTACCCGGACTAAATGGTAGGCTCCACGAAGGTCCAACTTTGTGAAATAGCGGGCTCCCTTGATTTGGTCCATCAAAACCGATATTAACGGGAGAGGGTATCGGTTTTTTATCGTGATGTTATTCAGGGCTCTGTAATCAATACAGTGTCTCAATTCAGCACAGTCCTTCGTTGGGATAAAAAACAAGGGTGAAGAAGCAGGAGAGGTGGAATGACGGATAAACCCTGAAGCCAGGTTTTCATCAATATAGTTTTGTAAGTACAGGTTTTCTTTTTCCGCCAGTGCATAGACGCGACTACATGGTATCGCCGCCCCTGGCAGCAGGTCTATGCAACAGTCGTATACCCGATGAGGTGGTAACCGGGTAGCTCTCTGTTTGTCAAAGAGCGAACGAAATGCTTCATATTCTTCAGGTAAAGCGGTGGCGCTACCCTTCTGCCCATCCGTACATGACATCGCCAAGTGATGCGCACAAGGGATCTCCTTGTCTTCTGACGTCACGTGGGAGAGGGTGCAACAATGTTCCTTGCAATAAGTCGAATTCAGCGACACTGTACGAGCCGACCAGCTCACAACAGGGTCATGTAGCGTTAGCCAGGGCATACCCAATATGAGGCGGAATTGAGGGGCCGCAATCAAATCGAATTGGATATACTCCATATGTTCTTCGTGCTGCATACTAAGGGGCAACGTATGTGTGGTTACGGGTCCTGAGGTCAAAGCGGAACCATCCACAGCTTTGACATTTTCGGGCTCGCCCTTCTTCTCCCACGCGACCCCTAGTGAAGCAGCATAGTCAATATCCATGTAGTTTCCTGTGGCTCCTGAATCCAACAGGGCTTCCACGTGAGTAACATTGTCACTCGTTATATGCAGAGTGACCGGTATGTTTATCTGAGCCACCGCGGGCATCATCGTATTGGCAAGGAGGGAGGAGATCGATGTATGTCTTCTGTCCGACCCAGTGATCTCCGTCTGGTTCGAACTTTTTAGTTTTCCGACGTTTCTTTGATTCTCATAACGGCAGGTTTTCGAGGAGCCAGGTTTCTTTCGGGTTGTTGGGCCCTTGCCCTACACTCTCTTATAAAGTGCCCCCCTTTGCCGCAATACAGGCAGAGCTTCAATTTCCATCGGCATTCACGTTCTTCCGTTGTAAGAGGACCTCTAATCCCACCAATCTGCATTGGTTCGGTCAAGTCTGTGCTTTTAGTGCCTTCGTCGGTCTGGGGTTTTTGTCTGGGAAACCATCCCCTCGCCTCACTCTTGGTGCGATCTCCACGTCTTTCCAATAAGCGATGATCTAATTGCACAGTGAGATCTATTAGTTCCTCGCATGTGGCTGGCATCTGGACAACTTGCGACAGAACGTCCTTTAATTCGCTTCTGAGGCCTTGGTAGAACAGGGAGATGCGCTTCACTTGAGGCCAATCAGTTTCCACCACTAGCCTGTTGAACGCCGTGATATAAGATAATAGGTCCTGTGACCCCTGACGCAACGTAAGAAGCTCTTTATCCAAGGACAGCATGTGAGTCTTGCGGTCAAACAATCTCCTTAGGGCAGTACAAAAGTCATTGAATTGGTGTAAGACTGGATCATTCCTTTCCATAAGGGGTATTGTCCAGCTAACCGCATTCCCACTCATGAAAGACATCATAAAGGCGGTTTTGGCTGCATCATCTTGAAACACCGCTGGTTTGCACAAAAAGTGGAGTCGGCACTGATTCAAAAATGTCTCAAATTTCTTGGGATCCCCAAAAAACCTTTCAGGCGGGGCAAGAGGTATACCCTTGTTCTGTATCACATGTACCGTGGGGGTATGGTCGGTGGAGGACTGAGGTATGGCTGTTGGGGGAAAGAACCCACCCCCTGCCGTGACCGAGGGAGAGGGCTGGGATACTGTCTGCCCTGGTGGAGGGAGCGTGGCTTCCCTAATGTAGGACCCAGTTCCAGGATTTTTGCGCGCCATGCCAGCGACTTCTCTACGCATGGTATTCATTTCTCTTTTCATATCTTGATTCTCTACACAAGAAGCATGGACTTCATGCTGAAGTGTGTTACAACTCTCTAGCAGCGAGGCAATCGCCTCACCCGTGTCCATGGTCCAGGCTCGGCTTTTCCACTTGGGCTTGTCAATCTGTTACGGTTAGCAGCAGAGAGATACCCCAAGAAGAGAAACACACAAGCCACTAACCGTAGTAATCTAGCCAGCGGGGACCACAGCGTACTGACAATCTTCCCAGTTCCCAGAAACGCCCACTCTCCCAGCATGAGATACACACAAGGGACAGATGGCACTCCAAGAAAAAGGGAAGGGACAACGGATGGTGGAGGTTGTTGTGAAGGCACCCCTCTAGGTCTGGTCAGAAGGCGAGGAGGTCTTCTGGTCACAACGTAACCACAAAAGTAAAAGGACAGAATGTTTAGACTGGAATCCTACGTACCCATATCATGTCTATCAGAAAGGAAGGGTATGTACTTACAAGAAACCGCACTCTGTGCGTGTCCAACAGGATTCTATTAACTGTGCCCGTGGGAGGATAAGCTATCGCTTTACAATGTTCACCCACAAGTCAGGGATAACGAAAGAAACTGGAAGTATCAGAATGCGTCTCCAAGCACCTTAAGTTACAGTCACTAAGGGTGGGAGAATTAACACAGTTCAAAGAAATTCGGAACTTGACACCACCACGGGGTCTAAGGTACAGGTCCGAGATAGCAATATAGTTTACCTAGCACAGCCGTGCTGATATCATTGCCTACCTCCTAGCGGGAAGGAAAGCGTCCGCTGCAGGCTGGTCTCGGCGTCCTCCAAGCGGGAAGGAAAGCGTCCGCTGCAGGCTGGTCTCGGCATCCTCCAAGCGGGAAGGAAAGTGTCCGCTGCAGGCTGGTCTCGGCGTCCTCCAAGCGGGAAGGAAAGCGTCCGCTGCAGGCTGGTCTCGGCTTCCTCCAAGCGGGAAGGAAAGCGTCCGCAGTTTACAGGATACAAAGTACTCAAGGAAACACTAGCAGGTCTCGTGAAACGATTGACAAGCACCTGGCATTGTCAGGGAGGAGCTTATATCGCTGTTCCCGTATGCGAGTTCCGGTTGGCCAGACCCCAGGTCATTCTGGGAGTTGTAGTGCAACGGTGATGTCTACATGGCGCTACTCTGCCCCTACCTCTATAGGTCAGAAGCGCTACAAAAACTATACAGTCATCGTTAAACTTTTTTGGATTTTGCCCTATCCAAGGTACCCTTCTGGCTGACTTAAGCTCTCCTGCTAGCTGTTGTTTCCCCCAAGGGGCCATCTGCATATTACCGGACAACCAGTGCAGGGCCTTACTTGTCAATGCTGTGGGGGATTCTATTTGGCCTGTAACCAGAGGGGGAGCATTTGCCAGTACCAACAGTAGGGGTGAGGCATCTTCTATGAATTGTAATGAGTCTTTTTCTATGCTTAATGTGGTCGATTCAGATGGTTTTGGAAGCGGATCTTCTCTTGTCATTGAATGGTTATGCTCTATTGCTGGTGCGTGTCCGGGGGGGTTGGCCTGTGCTACATTTGCACCTCCCTCTATCCCTCTCGCGGTAAGCTCTTTGGTGGTGTTAGCTAGATTTGTGACTATGGTTGATATATTTGTCACCTCTTCCGCTAACTTTTTCTGGACCGAGCCTAGTTTCTTTACATCAGCAGAGAGCTTGTCTAATTTAGCCACCACCAGTTTAATGAGTGCCTTAAACTTACAACCAATCATATCTTCTATCCTATTGAGAAGCTCATCATCCACATTTTGTTTGTTATTATCATCTCCTTGCCCCCTACTTTTGTCCCGAATTTTCAGTGGCGATGCAACCCTTTTTCTCCCTGGGCGAGACCCTCCACGATTTATCTGCGCTTTTCAACATTTTCTGATCGCCCGTGTAACCAGCACAAGAACAGGGGGATCTTCAGCTACGGTGTCCGCCTGTGTACCCTCCTGTGTAGGAGGATCTTGTACTGTATCATCAACCTGAGTCTCAGTGTCGTTATCGTAAACTGAATCTTGGTCAGACTCTAAGTGTACACTGTGATTAAGAGTCTCACTATCGCGTATCTCAGTATCTGGGACTTCATTTCCAACGTCCTGAGATGGTATATCTACCAATGGAGAATTTGGTGGTGGGCTCAGGGGGGGGGGATGGGGGATTGACTTAATCCTAGTGACTGTCTTCTTTCACTGTTGATCTTAGATACTACATGTACCATATAATTATCCTTGGTGTTTGCCGCAGCAACAGGAATCTTTTTTGGCATCCTAAATAATGTTAGTTACAGCGCAAGATCTTTACCATACAATTGGATTGGACAGAATAAAACAAAGATGGTACAATAGTGAACCACAAAGTGAGTATAACCAGGTACAAAATGTCTTACTTTGGCCGGGTAGCTTGTTTTCAGCACGGGCAGTATGTTATGCCCAGTCCAGTCACGGCCTGTCTCGGACTGTCTAAGACTGTCCGCCCTTTGTCCGGGCTTCGTCCCGGCCTCTGTCCCGCTCTCGCGTATTGTGAAGTTACTTATAAGGGAAGGAACTAGCTGAAGGGGAGGAGACATGGGAAGAGGCGGCAGGTGTGCTAGATGTTGAATGCACAGCCTGGTGGGCCTAGCAGTCCCGGTCTCCTGCGGTGACAAGGGTCCGGTTTCAAATCTCCTTCCTTCTTCCCAAAAATCCACAGTCAGCAAGGGATTAGCAGAGTTCAGAATCCGACTACGAGCGGCTCCCGCGGAGCGGTGGCCGCGAGTCAAGTTTTAAAGGGCAGGTGAGTTGAAGCAGCAGAGGGGAGGAGGCACGGGAAGAGGCGGCAGGTGTGCTAGATGTTGAACGCACAGCCTGGTGGGCCTCGCAGTCCTGGTCTCCTGCGGTGACAAGGGTCCGGTTTCAAATCTCCTTCCTTCTTCCCAAAAATCCACAGTCAGCAAGGGATTAGCAGAGTTCAGAATCTGACTACGAGCGGCTCCCGCGGATCGGGGGCTGCGAGTCGCGTTTTAAAGGGCCGGTGAGTTGAAGCAGCAGAGGGGAGGAGACACGGGAAGAGGCGGCAGGTGTGCTAGATGTTGAACGCACAGCCTGGTGGGCCTCGCAGTCTCGGTCTCCTGCGGTGACAAGGGTCCGGTTTCAAATCTCCTTCCTTCTTCCCAAAAATCCACAGTCAGCAAGGGATTAGCAGAGTTCAGAATCCGACTACGAGCGGCTCCCGCGGAGCGGGGGCCGCGAGTCGCGTTTTAAAGGGCCGGTGAGTTGAAGCAGCAGAGGGGAGGAGACACGGGAAGAGGCGGCAGGTGTGCTAGATGTTGAACGCACAGCCTGGTGGGCCTCGCAGTCCCGGTCTCCTGCGGTGACAAGGGTCCGGTTTCAAATCTCCTTCCTTCTTCCCAAAAATCCACAGTCAGCAAGGGATTAACAGAGTTCAGAATCCGACTACGAGCGGCTCCCGCGGAGCGGGGGCCGCGAGTCGCGTTTTAAAGGGCCGGTGAGTTGAAGCAGCAGAGGGGAGGAGACACAGGAAGAGGCGGCAGGTGTGCTAGATGTTGAACGCACAGCCTGGTGGGCCTCGCAGTCCCGGTCTCCTGCAGTGACAAGGGTCCGGTTTCAAATCTCCTTCCTTCTTCCCAAAAATCCACAGTCAGCAAGGGATTAGCAGAGTTCA
Source organism: Lissotriton vulgaris (assembly GCF_964263255.1). NCBI lineage: Eukaryota > Metazoa > Chordata > Amphibia > Caudata > Salamandridae > Lissotriton > Lissotriton vulgaris. The sequence goes on along the minus strand of NC_141689.1, from coordinate 1,434,504,227 downwards.
GAATCCGACTACGAGCAGCAATCCTAGTACTTACCCATATCTAAGACCCAAACTCTGAACACAGGAAAGTGGCCTTAAAACAACATGGCTACCTTTAATCTTTGTAAGAGCCGCCATTAGCCAATCACTTAATGCCTTATCATCACTATGTACTAAGGCAGGTTTGTGAAATACCATGAAGTTCAAATGCCTAATAATGGTAAAAAGACTTACCCTTCTTACCTGTAACATCAAAAAGGATCATCTGCACACCGTAATCTACAACCCTGCCATATTTTGTGGAAATCCGACTCAGTGTTTTGCGGCTGTGTGTTACTACAACATTTATGGAAAAGTCCACTGGTGCAAAAAACTGTTTTGGGACCCCCCCCCCTTTTATATTTGCTCCTACTGACCAATAACTGTGAAACTTAACATTCTCTGCCAAATTAGAAAAAGCAATACATGGCAGTCCAATTGGTTTTGTTTTGGGGGTCATTGCAATGTCAGTCAATAAGTATTTAAATAATCACCCACAGCTTTTTTTGTTAGGGGCCCTGCTCCCCACTTGCTCCCCTGCCAGCACCCATTACAGGTGCCAGTGGGAGCCTGGAACATTTTTGTTAAGGGTGTCCACATATACCATGTACATTGGGGGCTGTGGGGAGAGCTCCAGGGCCCCTGATGGCTTCCCTAGCAGGAGCCGGACCCTTTTTATTTTGGTAGGTCCCCATCTGGGGCACCCACATATGCATGCATGTTGGGGGCCACACGAAAAGCTTCATGGCAGCTGCAGCCCATGCTGGCTCCCCTTGTGGGAGCAGGCCACTTTTATGTTTTAATGGGTTCCCTAGTGTCCACCAGGGACACCCACAAATCCATGTATGTTTAGGCCGTGGGGGAGTCCACCATGTTTTTTTCTCTGCTCCACTTTGCTGAATTTTTAAAAACATTTTTTAGCCCAATGGGGTTTCCTCCGGATCCTCCCTCCACCAGTCTTGGGGGGCAGGGTATTCCTAGTGTGCCCCCATATGCTTTTTAACTTATTTTTTCCAGTGAATGAGCCCGCGATTCCTAAAATGGGTGTTGCCACATTTTTGCTGATGTTGTGGCAACCAATCAGATCTTCTCATTAGATCTGTTGGCTCCACTGATCCTCAGAGGCATGATAGAAACATACATTTTGAACTTTCATTTCTCAAAAACTACTGGACGGGTTTACGTCAAATTACAAAAAGCATGGTTTCTGGACAAATATCAAGGACAAGTATGCCAAATTTGGTGCAATTCTGTTCGGCCTGATCCAGCGGGCCTAAAGAAATTCTGTCTCATAAGCACAACCCTACACCATGATACTCACCATTAATCATAAACTCCTCACAAGGCCCATAAATGTCTGAGACAAGAATTGCCCAACTGAACCATGTGACCTAATTAATCGGAGCTATTCACAAAACTATTTATAATTATATACAACTGCAGTTTGTCATTATCATGTTTATAATTAGGCCATTTAATTAAGTCACCTAGGCAATGGATTAACTGATGGTAACTAGACTCAAAATAACCAAGACCAGCTTGTCAATTTAGAATATATTTTATTTACTTTATTTTCAAATAAAGAGCATTTTAATTAACAAATCTTTTCTTAGCATTTAATAAGCATCATTTTATTAAGTATAGGCACATTAGACTGTCAGTCTCAAACAAATCAGCACAGAAAATACTTAACCAGAAAGAATCTCATTCCCTATTTCCCTAACTAAACTTAATAAAACCTAAAAGGAAAGACATTAGTTCAGATTGGATGTACAACGTTACCACGCATGGTTTTACCACGCGTACCTTTACAAGGCGTTCTTTACAAGTAGGGAAGGTGTTGGATAGTAAATTAAATTATTCCTTGTTGTAGCGCCCTCCAGTGCAAGTCCTGGTTACGACTTGCTTTGTAAAAGACGCGTTGTAAAGGTACTGCGGAGTAAAATCCGCGTGGTAAAGGAGGTTCCCCGTTCAGATTTCTCTTACGTGAGTCAAAAGTCTGTCGGCATCTCACGCTCTTCAGGAATCAGGAACGAGCCAGCCCAGCTTCTCCCAAGGGGCCAAGTTTTATACCTTTTCTCTATCTAAAACTAACTAAAAGAATACTTTTAAAAAAACATCCAGCGATTCGATTGGCTGACAGCCTCAGTCCATATTAGATCATCCTTTTCTCATTCCAAAATCGTGCTTTTCATAAGCGTCTTTGTCTATTGTCCACAAGCGACATTGGCTTCCGAGGTATTTGCAACAACTTATTAAATAACAGTTCACTGCTTCCTCAGCTTGGCTTTTCTGCCGCATCCTGTCCTTGGAATATATACAAGATGGAGCACATCCTGCACAGTTCCACATATTTTATTTACTGACGATTATGAATATGACAGATTCTTTTTTCATTCTTTTGCTGTGCTCGGCTCACCATGACAGGATTCCAAAAACACTTATTTTAAAAGCTAGGCCTCAAGCCTCTTTTCCGAAGAACTAGTTTGCAAAGAAACACAAAACATTAATTAATTTGAATAATGAAAGTCGTTCTGTTACCCACCCCCTTTACTAATGTTAACCCATTAGTTTATGTTACCTAGCTTTTTAAGCACAATTAAGCAACAGTTATAGAAACCTTTTTCACATGGGCCTCAGGAATCTCCACGAGTCTCTGCCACATAAAAGACAGGACATAGACGAAAGCACATTTGAAATAAGCACATGCCATTATTAAAACAGCCGCAATTAATGTTGACAAAACAAATAGACAAGGTTAGTTTATTAATTCAACGCACACGCAAATGTAAGAAAGAGCACATAATATTAATCCCCTCATGTTCGTGTAAATGCATTTTTAAACTAGGTTGAATTAGTACAAATCATGCATAAACCCATTAATATTATTAATTCATTATGGAAGTATAACTCAGCGACTGAAAACGCATTTAATTTCTCAATCTCGCTTCATCAACTCCCTCATCTGGTGATTTTAAAATCACCAAACAATACCCAAAAATTTTACCAAAATGTGAACTTTTTGAAGACAACATATTTTGAATACTCTCTGTGTTAGTGTTTCTATTTCTAAACCCCTGTCTCAGCAGTTTGTCTTGAACTCTCATATTGAGCTCTACAAAACTCTTCCATTTCTAACTCCTTCTCCTGTGCCTTTTTGAGTCTGTAAATCCTTCTCTTTTCCCTCACATGCTTTTTCCTCTTGTGAATCATGCAACTAATTTTTAACAAAAGTGTCACTATAACTATGATTATTACAGGATAAAGTACTTTGCCAATGATTGAACTGCCAATTTCTCTAAACCAATTTCCAATTGCTGCAATTCTTTTGCTCAGTCGTTCTGAAAAATTGTCCCTTTCCATGGGTTCTATTTCTGAGTGAAATTCAGTGATATTTTTGATAAGCATCTCAATATTCTGGCTCTTATTTGGGATATAAGTACAGCAGTGCTGAACATGTAAAATCCCGCAAACTCCTCCTTCTTTTGCTAGCAGAATGTCTAATGCAAGACGGTTCTGCATAACCATGCTTCTGGTGGCGACAAGTTCAGTGTTAACTAATTGGAAACCGCTTGCAGTGTCTGTGGACAATCTATCTACAATTGTGGAAACCTTTCTAATTTTGATTGCATTTAGGGTAATTCCCACCATAGGAATTATTGCACCAAATATGTCACCCATGACTTCTGAAAAACTCTCCCTCCTGTACCTGTTCAGATGTTTGCTAATTTCAAATGAACCTTCTGTATTTCTGTCCACATGAAAAATGTTTGGAAAAACTAATCCAAGGTAGCACGTCCCATACCAATGGTCTGGGAGGGTAAAGTAAGCTTTGTTCCCACAAACAAAATAAATTCCAGGAAAAATTGGATCTTTGCCACCTTTAAATCCCCATCCCCCTATGATACGATAAGTATCCTCACATTGACTAGCTCCCACAAAATAATTGTCGTACAATGTGTTGTCTCTTCTAATACAGAATTTTCCACTAACAGGATCATCTATGTGAATAGCAGCCTTTCTATTTCCATCATTGAGTTTCTCATCCTCGAGCTGCCAAAATTTGGATTTAGTCTGTTTCAACATCTCATTTCTTTTATAAATCGCCCTTCTCTCCTCAACCAAGTCAAGAAAAGATTTTTCTTCATCTCTCATTTTGCAGGTTAGATTGTTCTTATAAGCGTATTTATAGGTAAGTTCATTAGTCACCAAAAATAATTCCCTCATCTGTTTAGCAGGTCTAACTTTGTTTAAGCTATTTACAACTTTCAGGTTAGCAAAAATTTTGTCGTAATCTGAGTAATAGTACTCCAGACGACCTGTTTGATAGAACAAGCTAGCTATAACACTACATGTAATGCCGTAAGTAAGAGGAAGCATATTATACTTAACCCCCTCTGAAACTGAAGCAGGAAGCTTCACACAGACATAGCAATCCTTTACATCCATGACTTTTACATACTCAGTCAAGAGTCTTGAAAAAGAATTAGTAGAAAAATCATCAACAGATCTATCTTGGTGGATCTCTGGTTTGTGCTCAATAACCCTATTCGTTTTGCATGCAACATCATGAACAGCTAGTTTAGATTCAGCTTTGCTTGTCATGTTAGCTTTGTAATCCTCCTTATCTATGCCAAAGGGAAAAATGACTGCCAAAATTAACCAAACCAAGATTATTAGGATCACACAAATAGAAGACATTTTACAATATCTTCTAAAAATAGCACACCTTGAATAGTCAGTGTTAGGCATCTTTTTTCTTTTTACAAAGTTTTTACTCAAATCTAATTCAAAAACAAAAATGTAAAAATAGTACTTATATACACCTCCCCTTTAAAAAATTTTTTTTAGTAACCTTCTAACAGCTTTTCTTCGACCTTGCGTCTTACATCAATATGTTTTTCCAACTAACACAATTTCTTCGACCTTGTGTAACCTACCACAATTTCTTCAGCATTATGCCAAAAATAAATCTCAACCAAAAAGAAAGCTATTCTAATCAATGTCACTGGTTTCTTCCAAATCTTCATGACTACTACTACTTATTTCCACTACTGGTGGAATAATCATATAGGTCCATTCAGGGGACTTGTACTTTTGATTTGGCCTTAACGGTCTTTTGCCCCTACTGCTAATCACTTTTTCTTTCCTGCTTGATTTTTCTTTTCAGAGTCACCTTTTTGACTTGATATCTCATTAATATGTTTCGTTGACTTGTTCACCAGTTTGAATTTTATATTTTCTCTTGGCCAATTATCTCCTTTTCTTAGGGATTTCTTTTTAGGCTCAGTTTGGTTACATTCAGCTTTCCAAGCCCTTTTTCTGAATTTTCTTATTTCAGAGTCTTCATCACTCTCATACGAATCTGTTTCAGAGATTTCAAATGTATGACTAGGATCTTCTTACTCAGCAGCTTCATCCTTGTAGCTGGTACTCAGTAATTCATCTTCTTTTTCTTCTGGAATTACTTCTAACTTCCCAGTTTCAGAATTCGTATTCCTGCTTTCAGAGCTTTTAATCCGCTTTTCAATACTTTCCTGATCTTGAATCTCTTCTGACTCAGATTCTTTTTCTGCTTCTTTTTCTAGAACATTTACATCATTTTCTGAATCTAGAATCACAATCTCTAGATCTTTTTCATTCAGTGCCTGATCCGCATCTGAATCTTTCAGATGCCGACTTTCTTGTCGATCTTCAGAATCTGGATTCTTCTCAGGTTCTTCTTCAGAGTCTGAATCTGTTGCTATCCTCGTCAGGATTATCAGGAGGTGGTGCACGAATGGTGTGACTTGCATGCACCCACCTTTTCAAACCTTTACATTTAACTGCATTTGTTGTGACTAGTATCAGCTGTCTTGCTTTTTGCCACCTGGGAACTAAACAGTTTCTTCTTCTGTGAACTTTTGTCCTCACCCAGTCACCTGGTAACAGATCATGAGCTTGCTCCTTTTCTTTTGAAATCACATCAGTTCCCACCTGATTAAATGCTGAAGTCACCACATCAGATAAATGTTTGCAATATTCCATAATTGCACTTTCATTGATACTCAGAACTTTTCCAACGGGTATAAATTCTTGTCTCATTACTCTCCCCGTAAGTATATCATGGGGACTTAGACCTGTCTTTTTATCTGGTGTGCTTCTCAAAGACATTAAGACAAGTGGAAGTGCATCTGTCCACTTCATTCCTGTAGCTAGACACATTTTCGCTAATCTATTTTTAATTGTCCCATTAATTTGCTCAACAACACCTGATGCCTCTGCTCTGTATGCACAGTGTAATTTTTGCTTTATGTTCAGGGCTTCACAAATCAATTGTAGCAATCTGTTTTCAAAGTGTGTGCCATGATCACTTTCAACAGTGACTGGAAATCCATACTTTGGTATGATCTCCCTTAAGAGCAATTTTGCCACAGTAAATGAGTCATTGGGACGAGTTGGGGACGCTTCCACCCATCTTGAAAACAGACAAACAATCACAAGGACATATATTAGTTTATTATGTGGTGGCATGTCAATGAAATCCATTTGTAACCTGGTAAAAGGACCACGCTCCCGTCCTATAGTTCCCATGCTGACAACTGTTTTTCTGTTTGGATTGATCTGTTGGCAGATCAAGCATCTCTGGCAAAGTGATTCTGCAATAAACCTAAACTTTGGATTATACCATGTCTGTCTAAATGTCCTGATCATAGAGTCTCTTCCTAAATGTCCTGGACCATGGTACATCCGTGCCATGTCAGCAATCATGCAATTTGGCATCGCAGGTCTGTCATCTTTGTATACCCAAACTTCATCTTCCTCCCTTTGTCTGCAACCATCTTTCAACCACATGTTTTTCTCCTCATCATCTGCCTCATCTTGTGGATCTTTTACTCCCTGTCATGTTTCAACTACAGATATTAGCATGAGAGAGTTCAAAATATGTTCATTGTCTTTTTCCCGATTAATTGAAAAAAAAATTTGCACAGTAACGTGCCATTTCATCAGCAAAAGAATTACCTTTAGTAATATAGTCTTCACCCTTTTTATGAGCTGAACATTTCACAACAGCATTTTTCTTTCTGGTAACTGTATGCCATCAATTAATCTTTTGATCAATTTAGCATTCCTGATTGGAGTTCCCGCAGAAGTTAAATAACCTCTTTGAGACCAGAGCTGGCCATAGTCATGGACTACGCCATATCCATACTGACTATCAGTCACTATGGTAACCTTTTTCCCTTCAGCTCTTTCACATGCACAAATTAAAGCAATTAATTCTACCACTTGAGCTGATCGAATTCCTTCAAGAGTTGAGCCTTCAACTACTTCTGCAACTGTGCAAACTGAATATGCTGCTCTCAGAATGCCTTCATCTGTTCTTAGGCAGGAGCCATCAACAAAGTAAACAATGTCTGACTCTGGTAAGGGCACATCTTTTATGTCCTTTCTAGATTTGGTACAGTATTCCAAAACATCCAAGCACTCGTGATCAACATCAGTTTCATTTTTAATTTCAGTAATAAATCCATCAGGCAATAATGTGGACGGGTTTAAATTCACACATCTTGCAATCGAGACATTATCTGATCCCAGAATAACCTTTTCATATTTGGTCAATCTGTTACTCGATAAGTGTTGTGTCTTACTTCTGGTAAGGAGAGTTTCAACTGAATGAGGTATATACACTTTTACAGGAAACCCCATTATGATTCCTTCACTTTGCTCAAGGCTTACACTTGTTGCAGCCACTGCTTTTAAGCAACCTGGCAATGCTTTTGCAACAGGATCAAGAACCGCTGAAAAGTAAGCTATTGGTTTTCTCAGTTTTCCATGTCTCTGAATCAGAACTGATAATGCACAACCTTCCCTTTCACTGCAGTACAGCTCAAATTCCCTGTCATAGTCTGGCATGCCCAAAGCTGGAGCTTCACACAGACTCTTTTTTAGCTGCTCAAAAGCCTCTAACTCAGTTTTTGTCAAGGTAATCGGGTCTTTTATGTCTGCTTTTGTCAGTCTTTGTAGTGGTTTCGCAATTACTGAAAATCCACTAATCCATTGGCGACAATAACCTACCCTTCCTAGAAAGATTCTGACCTGTCTCTGTGTTGTTGGAGGTCGTATTGCTCGAATCATTTTTATTCTTTCAACTGTCACTTGTCTGATTCCCTTCGCAATTCTGTGACCAAGGTATTTTACTTCTTGCTTGCAAAACTGTAATTTTTCAGGTGACACTTTATATCCCTCATCTGCCAAACGATTCAAAAGTGTAATGGTGTCATGTTTTTGCAGCCACTAGGAGATCATCAATGTACTGGACCAATGTTGATTCACCAGGCAAATCCAGATCTTCCACAGATTTCTTTAACAACTGATTAAAGATAGATGGACTCTCAGTATACCCTTGAGGAATACGACACCATGCTAAGATACGATCTTGGAATCTGAACACAAAAATTTGTTGGCTCTCTGGATGCAGTGGAACTGTAAAGAAGGCATTACACAGGTCTATGACCATGTACCATTCTGCATCATGCAGAATCTGATATAAAATTACCGCTGGGTTTGGTACAACTGGGCAACAAGGAACAACTATTTGATTAACCTTTCTCAGGTCCTGAACTATTCTGTAAGTTCCGTTTGGCTTTTTGATTCCCATTATCGGTGAACTATATGGACTGCTCTCGATTTCTTTTTCAGAACACCTTGTTTTAGGAATTTCTCAATCACAGGAATGATACCCTCAATAGTTTCAGCTTTCATTTTGTACTGAGGAATGTTTGGAAAATCTATTCCTTGCTTTACAGTAATTTTTACTGGGTCCACATGTTTCATTAAACCCATTTCATCTCTAGTTAAATCCTAAATTTTTGGATTAACTGCCTCTTTCAGTTCTTCAGGTAAATTGTTTTTATCAAAAGCAGGAAACAGTTTATTTTCCCCTTCAACCATTAGCATTGTTAATTTGTATAGACCATCTTCTTCTAAAGTTTTGAGCTCAATACCATCCGGTGAACAATATATCTTGCAGTTCATTTTGCACAAAATGTCCCTACCTAACAGATTAACTGGACTGCTATTACAGACTACAAATCTGTGTTTATCTTTGTAATTTCCAATCTCAATATTAACTGGTTCTGTTAAATCTGTTTTAATCTGTTGATTTGCTACACCTACTACTTGGATGGACTCACCAGAGAGCGGAAGGTTTTCAATTTCCACTGATCTAACAGTAGAACGGGTAGCACCAGTGTCCACAAGAAAAGTGATTTCTACATCATTCACTTTACCATTTACAAATGGACCTGACTGATCTCCTCAAGAGTCGCTCCAAGCACACACTCTTCTTCCTCTCTCAGGCACCGTCATGAGTAATCTTCTGAGTCACTCCCTCCATTCAACCAAAATTGCTGAGAAACATTTGGCACATTCACTCTTTGTGATCAGTTTTCCTGGTCACCTCCACAGAATCCCGTCTCAGGACTGAACCTTTGCACATTCACACAATTTGGAAGTGGTGGCTGTGGAATTTGGCTCTGCTGATTCAATTGGCTCTGGTGATTCACTAACTGTCGCTGTAGCTGTTGCTGCTGACTTATTTCATTTAACTGTCGCTGTAGCTGTTGCTGCTGATTTATCTCATTCTGCATCTGTGGATTTAATGATGAATTTTTAAAATTTCTGGGCTGATTCTTACACTCACGCTTCCAGTGTCCAATCTCACCGCAATTAAAACATGGGAGCTTCTGTTTAAGCTCTTCAATATTTACATAACATTTTGGTTTGGTGAAATTCCCCTTAAACTTGCCTTGATTCTGCTGAACATTTTTATTTTCTAAGGTTGCTATTTGCTGTTCAGCTACCTTCACTTGTGCCCATATTGCCTTTTCCTTAAGCTTTTTCTGCTTTGCATCTATCTCATCACTGCAGTATTTTGCTTTTCTCAGGATGTCATCAACTGTAAGTGATTGCCAGCTAACAATTCCGTTCCTAATCATCTCACCAATTTCAGGTCTCAAGCCATAAACTAATCTGTATATGAAGTGGCTCATATCCTTTTCACTTAATTTTTCATAGCCACTGTATTGTTTAAATACCAGCAGTAATCTTTCATAAAATGACTGTACTGACTCTTTTGGTTCTTGATTTGTTCCACCAATTTTAACCCAATCTACTTCTTTTGGAAGAATCTTGTTTTTCAGCCACACAATTACCTTGTCATAGAAATCCATGACATCAGCTGAAGGAGCACCTGTTATTTTATTTCGAGCTGGTTCTTCTCTGGGCCAACCTACAGAGATTTTACATTCTGTCCAAAGATCTGATGGGACAACAATGTCAAAGAATCCATCAAGATCAATCCACAGAACTTTTGACACCTTAATGAATCTGTCTACCTGACGATACCATTCTACTGACTTTTCTCTCAGCCGAGGAAAATCATTTGTAAAAAGCAAAATGTCTTGCCTTGTCCATGGGACATGAACATAACCTCCGCCAGCTATTTCCCTCATAGGAAATTCAGTTGCAACAACTTCCCCTCTTTCTCTTTTTTCTTCTTCTCTTTTCTTTGTCCATTTCACTCTCCATTTGCTTAATTCACCTAATCTTTTTAGAAACACAATTAATTCTTTTACATGGGTTATTCTACCTGTAGTATTTAGGTTTTCAATGTCCTTTTCAGAAAAATCCACTCTGTAATGTTTTTGCAATTGTTTGTCTACTCAAATCTATATCTAATTCAGCAGCCACTTCTTCAAATTGATCATATTTGTTTTTCGTTTTCCATTGTATGCTCTTACAGATAAATAACAATTCATCATCCTGATATTGTTTCAAACAGTCAGTCCCAATTGTGCCAATAATTAATTCTTCTAAATCTGCTTTCAATTTTGCGACATCAAGTTGTTCAGATTCAGGAACTTGTGGGGTTAATGGAGTCTGTATTAAATCTGTTTTATTCATGCTCTTTTCTGAAGATCCAGAATCAGAACCTGCAACTGATGGTATCTGACCATTTGACAAACTTTGATTAAAAATTAAATTTGGCATTGTTTTTCTCGATGTATTTCTGATAATTCTGAATAAAAATGTTCAGCTACTTTCTGAATTTCCGCATTTAATGGAACATTCAGAGCTGAGTGTCTATTTTCTCCTTGTTCAAAAACTAGTACAACAGGACCAATTGTTACTGGTACTGTTACTGCTTCCATCCCTTTCGTTAATTGCTGTATTAATTCTTCTTTTGCTTTATAATATTCTGAAATATTTGGTACATTTTCAGGTCCCTCTGCTCTCTTTTCATTTCTCAGGAATTCATTTCTCTGCTCTGGAATCTCTGGATAATTTCTGTTATCTCTTGGAGTATTAGATTTACTTCTTGACCTTGCTCTTTCAGGTAATCTTAAAAATCTGGGTGAATTTTCATTAGACTCTCTAGGAGGTGCACTAGGAGAGGTTCCTGTAGAAACTCTCGGGGTAGACTATGAACAACTTGGCTGATAGGGTGGTGGATTAATAAAAATTTCTTCTAAAACCGCATCATATAATTCTTCATCAAGATCACCTCTTTTTTGGGTAATCTTTTGACCTGATGTTTCAGTACCCATCTCTCTTACTGGGTACAAGCCATCATACATGTCTGCCTTTCTCCAACGACACACAATCTATCCTGATGAGTTTCCCTAATTATGTCTTATTTTGGGCCTCTTGATATTCCTCTGTTTTCTCTCTCAAGTTCCATCATTTCAATGTCCCATTCAACTAAAGCTTCAAATTGAGTAGGTCTAGGCTTTGGCAAAAGAGCCATCATTTTTTCTCTGAGGTTTTTCAAAACTTTAACATTTAATGATCCATCTTCCGGCCACGCTACTACACCATCATCTTTGGTATATTGCATCCAATTTTCAAACCAAAGGACAGTATGATAACCATATTCACCTTCCATATATGCTGCGGGTGTTTTATACTTATGAAGTAATTTTCCACCACGCGTTTCAATTTTCTTATCGGGGCTAAATACATTTTTTAATTTCTGAAACCATGAAGGCTTCTTTTCCTCCTTTCCGTACCAATAACTCATGTTTTAAAACTATTCCGTTTAATTTGGAAAAGATCGTAAGTATTTCTTTGTTGTTCCGCTACTCTAGCCAATCCATGCGCGAAACTCACCAACAAGCCAATCAGGTTAGGTCACGTCACTACCTTGCTCCACCAATAGAAGTACTGTTTTCAGAAAGAACCAATCAGCTAACAGCTCGTTACGGTCACATGAACCAATCAGTGCACTAGCTGTGACGTATGTCAACCAATCGCAGTGCGAACCCTGTGACGTATACTGCCGCTGCAGCTTCGCTGTCTCCGCTTGCAAACTCACCCCTCCTTTACAAAATATTTTCACAGCGCCATTTTAAAACAATTCTTTTCAATGAATTTCAGTTAGTAACTACAGAAAAACAAACCGTTTGTCTGTTTCTCTAAATAAAGTGATAGTTTTTATCAATCATTCGAGTACTCACTCTCGTGAAATAGACGACGCTATTTTCACAAAATCATTTTTACACATTTCAAACGGAAAAACCCTGACCATGTATACGTGAAATCTTCAGCAGGGCTTCAACCTACCAATAGAAATCCTCAATCGCCAATAAGAATAGACGACACTTCCTAACCCTTCATTCAAGCTTAGAAAAATCCTACTACTTTTTTCACAGCGAGTTTTAAAACAGGCTCCTAGTCCCTATACCCAAAGCTACGATTTCATAGGCAATCCTCACTATACATTTAACCTGTCATACCTAAAATCCCTAAACTTCTGCTGTACGTCCACAACACTAGTGATATAATATCACTAATTTGAAACAGAACAAATGAACTGTGTAACTTCACCTGCCACACTACTCTGCTGGCAACTTAACCAGGTATTTTCACACTGCTGGGAAAAACCTTTCGACTATATATAACAACTAGACAAACTTAACATGTTTTAGACATGTATCCTATGTATCTTACATGTAGCATGTTAGTTACCATAGTAACCATCAAATTCTGCTACCAGAGAATTGATCCAGCGGTCCTAAAGAAATTCTGTCTCATAAGCACAACCCTACACCACGATACTCACCATTAATCAAAAACTCCTCACAAGGCCCATAAATGTCTGAGACAAGAATTGGCCAACTGAACCATCTGACCTAATTAATCGGAACTATTCACAAAACTATTTATAATTATATACAACTGCAGTTTGTCATTATCATGTTTATAATTAAGACATTTAATTAAGTCACCTAGGCAATGGATTAACTGATGGTAACTAGACTCAAAATAACCAAGACCAGCTTGTCAATTTAGAATCTATTTTATTTACTTTATTTTCAAATAAAGAGCATTTTAATTAATAAATCTTTTATTAGTATTTAATAAGCATCATTTTATTAAGTAAATGCACATTAGACTGTCAGTCTCAAACAAATCAGCACGGAAAATACTTAAGCAGAAAGAATCTCATTCCCTATTTCCCTAACTAAACTTAATAAAACCTAAAAGGAAAGACATTAGTTCAGATTTCTCTTACGTGAGTCAAAAGTCTGTTGGCATCTCACGCTCTTCAGGAATCAGGAACGAGCCAGCCCAGCTCCTACCAAGGGGCCAAGTTTTATACCTTTTCTCTATCTAAAACTAACTAAAAGAATACTTTTAAAAATACATCCAACGATTTGATTGGCTGACAGCCGTCAGTCCATATTAGATCATCCTTTTCTCATTCCAAAATCGTGCTTTTCGTAAGCGTCTTTGTCTATTGTCCACAAGCGACATTGGCTTCCGAGGTATTTGCAACAACTTATTAAATAACAGTTCACTGCTTCCTCAGCTTGGCTTTTCTGCAGCATCCTGTCCTTGGAATATATACAACACGGAGCACATCCTGCACAGTTCCACATATTTTGTTTACTGACGATTATGAATATGACAGATTCTTTTTTCATTCTTTTGCTGTGCTCGGCTCACCATGACAGGATTCCAAAAACACCCATTTAAAAGCTAGGCCTCAAGCCTTTTTTCCGAAGAACTAGTATGCAAAGAAACACAAAACATTAATTATTTGAATAATGAAAGTCTTTCTGTTACCCACCCCCTTTACTAATGTTAACCCATTAGTTTATGTTACCTAGCTTTTTAAGCACAATTAAGCAGCAGTTATTGAAACCTTTTTGACATGGGCCTCAGGATTCTCCACGAGTCTCTGCCACATAAAAGACACAACATAGACGAAAGCACATTTGAAATAAGCACATGCCATTATTAAAACAGCCGTAATTAATGTGGACAAAACAAATAGACAAGGTTAGTTTATTAATTCAACCCACAAGCAAATGCAAGAAAGAGCACATAATATTAATCCCCTCATGTCCGTGTAAATGCATTTTTAAACTAGGTTGAATTAGTACAAATCATGCATAAACCCATTAATATTATTAATTCATTATGGAAGTATAACTCAGCGAGTGAAAACGCATTTTATTTTTTAATCTCGCTTCATCAGGCCTTTTGGGCTTTAGCTGTGACTATTTTTGCTATGGAAAATTCCATGGCTAAAACACGTTTTGGGACCCTTTCCCTGAGTCCCCACTTAATGTATCAACGTGAACCTTTCCAGGAAGAAGCTGAGGAAATAAAAAAATTTGGAGAGAAAGTTTTGTAAAGATTCGTAAAATGGCTGCAGATGATGACGATTATGCTACCAGATTCTGGTGATATTGAAGGGGGTTCTGTCAGCATATCTGAGTACGGTTTTAATCTTGGCTACTCCCAGGAGTTGCAAAAGCTGAGGACATGGAACAATTTCATATCCCTTATGTGAGAGGCCAAGCTGGGATAAGTTTTCGTAGTTTTCCCTGAAACAAATCTATGTGATTCAAGTTGTCCATTTCGATGTGTTTCTTGTTCATGAAGAGTCCTAATGAAGAGGGGTCATGTAAAGGTTTGTTCCACCGATAGGACCGTCACCGTTTTTTTGTGCACTGTTTGGGTAACTTTTTAAGTAATATTGTTAAGATCCAAGGGACATAGCCTTAACCCTTTGTATTTTTACTTGTTTTTATAACATATGTATGCACTGTATTTATCCCTCATACGTTTATGTGGCAACTGGATTCATTGCATTAATTGTGCCACCTAGTTATTTATGTCTCAAGTTGCACACACAATGTATTTTATATTATATATTTGTACTGTTTAGTATATTTTACATGTTTTTATTTATTCATGTTTTTTAGTTATATAACAGAATAATCTATCTATCTATCTATCTATCTATCTATCTATCTATCTATCTATCTATCTATCTATCTATCTATCTATCTATTGTCCACTGTTGTACTACTTCTAAGGAGAATATGGAAATATGACTTGTATCTCCTTCAACTTCCTGACAGTTGCGAGACACCAGGGACTGTGTTTTTAATATTGACGAAAGACTTAGGGCCATATGAATCAAGCAAAAGTGTGTTCACAAACGCCGAAATTCGCAGAATTTCGTAGTTTGAGAACGCATTTGTGCTGAATGGTAGGTATGTAGCAAATGTGCATGCAAAATAGGGAATCGTAAAATTTGTGATTCCTTAAATGCAATGTAAGCACCAAAAAATTGCAATTTCGCCTTAAGAAATTGCAAATTACCACCAACTTCGAGTTGGAGGTAATTTGCGATTTGTTTGAAAAATGCACTTTTTGCATTTTTCAAAGTGCTATGTGAAGCACACACATGCCCTTAGGGCATGTATGTGCGCCACATCATGTGTACCCATGCTTATTTCAGGGGTGCATCAGGGTGTCCTTTTGACACCCCTGCACCCTTGAAATGATTCTCAATTTGCGATTCTCAATTTGCGAATCGCAAATTGAGAATAACTTCCCATTCATTCCTATGGGCCTCCTGGCCCATAGAAATGAATGGGAAAGTATTCCTTAATTGCGATTCGCAATTTGCAAATCGCAATTAGGGAATATTAAGAAATCGCTAAAAAATTGCGATTTTTTACATACATTCCTATTTGCAATTCTCAAATAGCGATTTCTAAAAATCGCTATTTCAGAATCGCAAATCAGGATGTTGATACATATGGCCCCCAATGACATATTGTCCATGAGAATGTAGGGCTTGATTAACACTTGGTGATGTTTTGCAATTTGTGTTATAGTTATGATGTAATTAAAATAATGACTTTTGATTAATAGTTCTGATATGATATTTTGTATATGATTCAATATACTATTAGATACTTGGAGGCACACTTTTGACAACCAAGCATATACTGTGCATTAAGCTTGTTATTCGACAAAGGAAACAGATTTTCTAGTTGCTTTGTTCTGATTCGTCAAATGGATAGTGGTCCTAACTATAACTGCCTAGTGGTGACAAATAACTCCTGTAAGTAGCAGCACTACCCTGGAGTGCACAGCTCATTCAGCTCCTGCGCATTATGCAACTATCCCATTCTGACAGGATATTTTTGCAGATTCCGTATTTATGTGTCAACCAACTCAACAGCCGTATGGAAGTCAAGTCCATGAGCACTGCGTCCCACCACACGGAGAGGAGATATGCGGACCTATATATCGGCAGTTCGGTACATTCACTTTCATAGTTTCTGTTTTTGCTTCAATTGAACCAAAGTAAACTCTTCTTGCTTAGACTAAAAGGACCCCGGTATCAAAGCATAGTTTGCTAATCCAGCATTTAACGATTCTCATGCTGTACTCATGATGGGGCCGGGTTCCTCTCTACAAGTATTCTCTGGAACCCTTGGGCAATGAATCTTTTTTGCCTGCTGAGAAGTGTAAAGGGGAGAAATAACTCATTGAAGCGAACTCAACGATTTTAAAGAACCCTCACTCTGAAGAATCACAGACTTCTGAGTTGTGGGTTTATTACAAAGCCAAAAATAACTGGACATACAAATACCTCAAGATGATGTTGTAGAAGTACATTGCAACTAATACTAATCCGAATCTACGAACAAGACGAAGAAGCTGGATCATAGAAAGAATGACAAATTCCAGAAACCAAAACACAGGCAATGTTTGCCCCCACATCAAGATCAGTCTTTATCTGGAAATAATAAGTGAAAAGCATTAGTCTATCCCTACACTGCTACTATTGTGACGTCCCTACTGAGCATTCCCCAGGCAAGATAAGGAAAAGGTGTCTACACGTGAAGACTTCTTAAGAAGTGCACTCACATTGTATGGGTCAAGTAGCCAAAGCTACAGAGTTCGTTCTAAGATGCCCCTTCCCTCTTCATCGATCTCCTCACCTCCTCTCCTGACACAACTCCGGGGGCACTGTCCCTAATTCAAAACACAAAACATGCCTACTGCTTGCATCTCGAGCACCAAATCCTGCCGAGCCCTTCTCATAGGTGATTTTCCATTTAGTTTCACTCCCAGCTTCTGGCTCGGTGAACTTGATTCCCAGGCCTTCTTTGGTGAGAAAGAGCACTGACTCCCAATTATCAGCATTGTTGCATAAAAGTTTCTTCTCCTCCCTGAGCCTAACTCCTAAAACAAAAGACCTTATTCTAACTAACAAAGATGACTTTCTCCACCTGCAACAGAAACGTGAGAACAGAACAAATCCAGCATACACATTAAATTCATTTCTTTACCCCACTAGGAGAGCTGTCAGGGAGAATACATTTCAGGCCTACAGAAATCGGCTAACTTAAGAATGAAACACATAGGCCCTATGGAAATGCACATAAATGAACAGTTTTACGTAAGCATTTCATGTTACATAAATACTTTAAATGCGCAAATCATTGTAAGCAGCTTATAACTTAAACACATTTAAACTCGAGTTGCCACATCCTTGTACAACTTGAATACAGTGCACGTTTATCTCTATTCAATACCTCATAAATGAGCAACTTAGCTAAGCAATTGCAGAAAGATTACATTATTCAAAACACAGCTGCCACGCTTTTTTCTTTACATGGCACGTAATGATTCTAACATTTCACTTTCACATGTTATTACAAGTACATCCAATGACCAAATGTTAGCGCGACAAAGGAATAAATGTAGGGGCAGCCTACTCGTGAATATGAAGTTCCCCTACAAATAAAAGAGCACCATTGCACTCCATCAGTCATGAAATTCAAAGATAACTTATGTTATGCTTTGTGAGGCGAGGGATAATGTATATCATTGCAAGATAATCTATGTAGCTACTCTGAATTAAAGATGGATTTCCATTTAAAAAAAATCCAAATGCAGCTCAACTGGGGAATTAGGTCATTTGCTAATGTATTTAAGGATCCAAATCGCCCTTATAACTCTTAATTAAATTTTCTCTCCCAACCGGTGTGTCCGCAATAATGAGATTAAAGCATTGCTTATTTGAGCCACTGGTTTCCCGTGCTTGGCACCTGCACTCAATTGTCAACAATGGCCCTTATGACAGTCTGCCACACGGTGGCCTGTCTATCTAATTTAGAGATAAGCACAACAGTTGCTGATTATTTCAATATAAATGAAAAACGACTAATTCCTGCCATCCAAGCCATTCTTGTTGCTTTGAGGGCCTGGAATTGTCAGGATTGTCATGCTTGTAGGGGTGTGATGGTTAGTAGTTGTGTTTGTGATGTCATTGGCAGTTCTGGCAGAGGCAATGAGTGGTGCAAGCTGCAGTGGCCTCCCGAAGAGAGTCCTGCTACTTTTTGTTTTTAATTAAGCACTGGAATAAAGGGCACTTGTCATTGAATAGGGTGACCTGAAATAATGTAGAAGGCTCCCCAGCCCCTCTGCCCCTACAAGAAGCAAGAACTGCATGATGACCATGTCTTAAGCCTAAAATTTCTTTAAGCCTTTTTCATTTATTAAAAGGGCCGTATGGTGAATGTTTTTACAATATGTCTCAAAACCCTAGCAAGAGTCATTAAGCAAAGGAACATTCAAGAATACTTATCGTTGGTGATTATAGTGATACCGATCTAGGCAAAAATAACGTGTTTTCTCTCTTTACTTAATGGCCCCTTTAAAAATGTAAAAACCTATGAGTTGTATACCTCAGTTGTGTATTTTTTGATTAACAACTAACCGTTGTTCAGCATTGTTGTAATAATTAAAATAGCGACAAGTTATAAAGTTGTGTTTGTGTGTGTGCCCAGAGGCCTTGTTGAACAAGTCTAATTGCTCTCTAGGCTAACTGGCTTGGTCATTGCCTGGCATGAGTATGTGAGTATGACTAAGTAAGCATGCATTGGTGATTGGAAGCCATGATATCCCTCTCTTAGCTTATCTAAGCTTAGTTGAATGGTTGTAATTGGTTGAATTACTATGTTCTGTTGAGTGGGTGGCATGTGAAATATTAGGTAGGAAATTAGCTGCTGTGAGTACAGTTATGCAAATTATGAGTTGTGTTCGATGTGTTTAGAGGGTTACGCCTAATATGTTGCATTGTATGTTTTGTGTGTGATGTTTCTAGGTATAAACACTTGCCACTCAATTATATGGCATATTTGAGGAGGATTGGAAGTGGGAAGAAGGCACATTCTAATGTGTTGGATACATTTGTGTGTCTTGCTTTTAGTGGGGAATACTGTTGTGAGAATGCATGTGCTGTGTTGTATGCATATACAGTATTCTGTATATAATAAATAGGATTCTACAATCCCATTATAAAAGCACAACTCTAATTTTTTTTATAAGAGGAGACTTGTGATGCTCCCAGTTGTCTATTAAACAGAAAAGATGTCAGAACTCCAATAACTTATTACTGTTGGGTTCTAATGTCACAATGCTAAGAGGAAAGGCAAGTGTGGTTACGGAGAATGATTAAAGCAAAGGAAGCGTTGCTTTTCTTTCTCTTGCTCTATTTTTCTAGCTGTAAAGTGAAGAGCAGAAAGGAGATATTTGTGGCAATATGTTTGTTTATTGCACTGCTTAGGTAATGATCGTATTGTAATTGCATTTATATAGTGCTTACTATCCCTGACGAGGCGTCAAAAGGCATAAAGGATTAGTGGTGAATTAGTATAGTGAAATATGAAAGTAATTTGAGTGGTGGATTTGTAAGTCAGTTATTTGGATTGCGTACGATAGTGGAGGGATAGAAGAGAGAAAAAGATTTGCATTTATATAGTGCTTGTTACCCCTGATGGGGTGTTAAATCGATTTTTTGGGCGAGTAGCACGCTACTCCGGTACCCATCAAGGATTAGTGGTGAATTAGTATAGTGAAATATTAAAGTAATTTGAGTGGTGGATATGTTATTCAGTTATTTGGATAGAGAAGGGTAGCAGAGGGATAGCAGAGGGAAAAAAGGTTTGCATTTATATAGTGCATGCTAACCCTGATGAGGTGTTGAACCACTTTTTTCAGCGAGGAGCACTCTACTCTGGAACCCATAAAGGATTAGTGATGAATTAGTGTAGTGAAATTTGAGAAGTAGACATGTTAGTCTTGTTATTCTTATTGAAAATACTAGTGGAGGGATAGCAGAGTGAAGGATTTAAAATATTTTTGGGGGAGAGGTCATAGCAATAGGAGGAGACTTGGGATGAAAAAGTTAGAATCTTTCAGCATCTTTCTACACAAGCTGAGCTACTGTGCCTTATTTTTTTAAACTGACTTGTATCAAACTGACATCTTTTTGCAACAGCTATCTTTTCGATGTGCTTAATTTTGCACTAAAGATTCTATTGCTATTCTTCATGGTTGGAAACATGCTCTCTCTTTCATATGAAAGAGCTATCCACTAAGAATGTAAGTGGTGCATGGGAAAGGTGATGGTATGACCAAGATCATAAGGAATAAAATACCCCCTGTCGTACATGATAAGGTTAATGCAAGTCACCACGAAGTTCCATCAGCTTCTAAAGAAACTCTGCTTTGGGCCTTATTGTTCTATATGGTCATAGAACACCTAAGTGAATTTTAATATCCTTATAATGTATGGCAGGTGGTACTTTATCTCATATACTATGTTCAACAGTATGCAAAGCTACAGTTAAGTATTATTGGGAGTACCATGATAGCCTTTTGGAAAATGTATCTGTACTATGTTGGATGCATGAAAAGATTTGTATTCCAGGTGTTCCATTGGATGCTAAGCCATCCTGCTCAACAGTACAAGCAATGCAGGTCTGCCTAATAGTCACAGGGAAAAGAACATTTAGGGCTGAAGAATTTTATCATTTGGCATTGAGTAATGGAAAGGTATGTAAATTGCACTTTCACATGAGGAACGTGCAAATGAAGCAATTTATTAACATTGGTATATTACTTTTCGCTCTGTGAGGCTGGAGTGAGTCTCTGCATGATTTTTGCAATTAAGTGAACCAGCTGGTTGAACTCAGTGGATGCTTGTCTCGTTCCTTTGAGTATCAAGTCTCTACAGTCTCCTCATTATGAGTCTAGCCACCACTGTTTAGACTGGAGGGTGTGGTGAGTGGGTTGTTGAGGGCATGTGGTGACCATCGAGTTACTCCTCGGAGCAGGAGGGAGGACTGTGGTCCTCCCACATGTAGGTAATCAGTTGGGGTCGCTTCCTTTGATATCTACTGAATGGCATAAGGAGTTAGTGAAGAATTGGGGTAAGGGTGTGGGTCTAAATCTAAAGAACTCATGGTGATAAATACAACTACCGCATGATCTTAAAAACTGGAAATAACTAAATCGTCAGAGGTGCAGACTTAATCTTATGTTCCTCATGCAGGGGAGTAACCATACAAACCCAAAATGTCAGAGCGACCCATGACTTTACACTGCTTCTATTGCATAACTAGCTCATACATAGGATAGATCAACCACATGAATTAAAATGTCCAAGACAAATAGGGAAGCCTGAACTCAAAACAATGCTCAGACCTAGGGTTACATTTACTTCATCCCTGCCATGCCCTGTTCAAGTGGAAACCATAGCAGACTTTCTAATATCTATACTCTCCCACCACTTTGCTTTTGTGTTGCTTATCTCGTAGCTATCTCAGGGAGATCATAGAGTCAGTACTCCACACTCCCAGTATGTAAAAACAATGTAAAATGTTTGCTTATGATTTCTTAGAAAAAAGATTTTATGCAACTCCCTCACTGAGAAACCACTTCCCCTAAACTGTTTAATGGAAATTTGCAGGTGAATGGGATTTTCCATTTCATAGAAATTATTTGACAGAATATTTTTGTGTTTGAAATTGGCTTTTGCACGCTTACATTTTAAATTGTAAATGCATTGGTTGCAGGTATTACTTTCAGAAACATTTTGCCTGAAGTGCATATTTCAGTGCTTTATTTCAGAGGGCATTATTTCAGATGTATGTCTTTTACATTATCAATTACTTCAAATGCTTTTATGTTGTTAACCTTTCACTCACCTCCCCTTAACAACAGTCATCCCTGATCCCTTAACTCCATCTAACCCTGCCCCTAAAAACCATTCATCATCCATAAACGACACCATCCCTGACCACTAATTTCCACATGGCCCTGAACCTTAAAAGAGCTTTGTATCCATAAACTCCAATCATCCCTGACCCTTAAACTCCACTAATTCCTAAGCCCTAAAAGTCCTTTCTACCTCGAAACTCTACCCATTCCTGAACCCTAAAAACACCCTCACCACCCATAAACACTACCCACCACGGGCTTCTAAAAATCCCTCACCGCCCCTTAACTGCACTCATCCTTCAACCTAAAAAACACCTTCCCACATCTAAACTCCACTGATAACTGAATGCTTAACACCCCGTAAACTCCACCCAATCCTGAACCCTGAAATTCTTTCAGCCCATAAACATCACCCATTCCTGATCCCTAAACACACTTATTGCTGAACTCTAAAAAACTTTCACCACCCCTAAACTCTATCCGTCACTGACCCTTAAAAACTGTCACCAGTTCTAAACTCTGTCCATCAATAACCCCTACACTCCATCCGTCTCTGAACCCTAAAACCCCTCACCACCCCCTACACTCCACTCATCCGTGAACCCCAAAAAACCTTCACCACCCGTAAACTCCAACCATTCCTGAGCCTAAAAAACCCTCACTGCCCCTAAAAAACCCTTTCTATGCCTGAACTCCACACATATGTGACCCCTCAAAACCCATCATCACCTCTAAACATCACCCACCCCTGAACCCAAAAACTCCTCACTACCCCTAAACTCCACCCAAGTATAATGTAATTGTAGGGTTTTCCTTAAAGCTCTCTTTCCTTTAAAATGTTTCTGTTCATTTTGGATGTATTTGTATTACCTTAAATTGTCTTTCCATAAAAATGTTTTTTCCGTGATTTGGTTTCCTCCATGCAGTTTCTCATTATTCTTTATTCCATTAAATCACATATGTCAATGTAAAACGTAGGCCTGACATTAGAGAGTAGCGACATGTAAGGCATTAAAAGTCAGCTAATTTAACAGCGCCAAATTTTAGATCTTCACTGTCGTTCCCACCATGTACCTGAATAGAGTAAGGGCCTGATTTATATCTTGGCGCAGTGGGAATTCCTTTGTGACTGAGTTCTTTCCTGCCACGACTATGCTCTACCTTCCCTATTAAAATTCTGACGGACCACAGTTTGATGACAGCAGGGACTACTCCATCTCCGCTGTTGTCAAACTCTCCTGACGGCTCGATGGAGTAAGGGCCATTGGAGGTTTGGCTTAATGTTTGCCTGCTTAAATTAGATGGGTAGATATAAAGCCGTTTTTCAATTCCCATCACAGCTAAAACAAAACTAGCAGTTAGGGGCACTGAAAAGTGCTTAATGCCCCCCTGGCCATGGGAGGACACTCCTATAGTTAGGGCGTCATTGTTTAAATCCCACTTTGGGATTTTCTTTTTGAAAGTTAAAAAGAATGTAACTATGACGTGCGGCTCCATTATGTTGGATGGCACCATCCTACAAAGGTATTATGGATTGGCAGGAACCGCTCTGACCGCAGTTGCTGCCAATGATTGAAATGCCTGCTTGGCCAGCATACATTTCATAATTTGGTTAGCAACATCACTGTCAGGGCAATGGAGTAACGTACTCTGTCACCCTTGCGGAGGACAGGCTGTCTGCCAAATTACAAATCAGGCCCTAAGGAGCACATGCATCAAGCCTTTTTCCGTTCGCAATCGGCCCAATTCGAATGGAAAAAGGCCTTTTCAGATGCATGTCCCTTTTGTCATTCGCAATTTAGATAATCACACTTTTGTGAGATTACCTAAATTGCAAATGCATTTAGGGAATCGCAATTTGTGAATACCTATTTGCTGATGCATGTAGACTTTCCTAAATGCGAACTGTGCATTTAGGAAATGCTCATTACCATCAACTTCAAGTTGATGGTAATTTGTGCATGTCTTTTTTGAAAATGGATATTATCATTTTAAAAGCACCAGATGCCTCGTTCCTGGCCTCCAGCAACTTTGAGACATCCGTTAAAATTTCAAGAGAAGTTCGGTGATTAATCGTCTTCCTGGAAAGGGACCAGAGGTTTGTCTAGTTGAAGTTTTGACTCATCCTAAGGTAACGCAGAGGGTTAAAATGTCTGCTGCTAAGAACGTGTAGAATGCAGATAAGGAAGTACATATAACGTAAAGAGGTCAGTGGGTTACTGCTTCTGTAAGAGAGCCCCTTTTGTTACATGTTGTTTATAAGTCAGTATCCTAATATAGAACATTGAGCTATTAACTGTCTACCTAGAGCTGCATGCAAACTGCCAGATATACTTTGGAGATACATGTTTTTTTTGCCCAGTTTTTCATCATCCTAATCTTGTGAAAAGGGTTCATTTGGGTAGAAAACAATTCTTATTATGAAAGAGAACCCCTAACAATGATGTTACGTTTTAAGTTCTGAATTTGTGCTTTTCCTGAATAAGAACATAAACTATATTGCCTACCAGTATTGATGAAATGTCATTTCCACACAACACCACAATACACCTTGTAGTACTGCCTGATGTAACATTCCCTATACACTGATTTACACACATACGATTGTCTCTGTGCAATGTGTGTGTGGTGTAAAGTGCTCTGACACCTTACACTGGTATGAGTGGCGCTATAAAACTAAACAAATCTAACAGACAGTAGTTATGTAGACTTGAGAGGCACTGTTAAAGGGTGCTAGTGAGGGAATCCGTGGCAGAGGTGGTCATGGGGTGGCGCCAACAGACAATGTCGCACAGGGCGCCACCAGCGCTAAAGCCGGCCCTGCATTTGCACACTTACCTTTTTTGGGTGTTGTGTAGTTCCTATATGTATGGAAAAAATGGGGACCCCTACGTTCTGTTCAGTTTGCTATTTGTAGGGAATACATAAACATATTTGGGGAAAAGGACAGTATATAGCAAACTAATGATAATTATATCGCCCTTGTATCGACCTTATATCACATGCTGTATGTTAACTGATAATAATTTGCTGAGACAGTGATGTATCAAAATTATTTGATTATTTTATTTCTGTTTGTTAACTTTTGTTATTTTTTTGAAAGAAAAATCTTTATCTTTTTTATCTCGATTAGTTTATAAAAAACACATGTACTTCATATAATTTAACATTCAGTGACATATAATGTACATACAAACACAAACTGAGCAATATCAACAACAGTGCAAAAAGAAAAAAGTGTGCTATACGCTATATTCAGTCGATGGAAAATAATGAAGAAGGCAATGCGGTAGAATGGAACACAACGCGTTTCGGCCAAAGGGCCTTCGTCAGGTGACCGTCATTGGTATATTACATATAACATAACCTATATGTTATATGTAACCTCAACTTCTACGCACCCAAACGCCACCTCCGATCAGCCAACCACGCCCTCGCCGCCGTCCCCCGCATCCGAAGAGCGACTACAGGAGGAAGGTCCTTCTCCTACCTGGCCGCCAAGACCTGGAACTCCCTCCCGGCCGACCTGCGCCTGACCCAAGACCACCTCTCCTTCAGGAAGAAGCTGAAGACCTGGCTGTTCGAGCAGTAGCGGCACCCCCCCTCCCCCAGCGCCTTGAGACCCTACGGTATGTAGCGCGCTCTATAAGTGTCACTGATTGATTGATTGATTGATTATATGGAGAAAAGTGAGAAAATATACATAGAATACAAATATGAGTATGTGAGAGAATATATTTCATTTCATGATATATACTTTCTAGGCATTTTTTGCAAGGTCGAAAAACAATTCATTTTTATGACAATTTTATTTATATTCATTTAGGGTCGCATGTTTCTCATTTCAGAAATTATAACATTGTATGTTATCAAAAAATACATTAGCAGTTTTGTCACTTTTTTCGCATGATATCTTCTAAGCTCATTCGTTATAATGTCAAAAAGACAATCGTTTGTAACATTTTATTCAAAGCACTCTAAGTTGTATCATCCCTATCTTAACCTCTTAGATTTCCTATAAGATCCTTATATTTTTCTTTTAAAGGAAGACATAGAGCGTGATAAATAGAAGAAATTCCAGCAGATATGTAGAAAAAGATAAAACAGAAAACAAGAATCCTATATTAGAAGGTTCTGGTATTAAATTTATTGTTTACTCACTTCCACTTATTTTAGTTGAGTACACGATTTGATTTTCCAAAGACAATTTGATTATCTTTTGGGTATTGTCGAAAAATATAGAACACTGAAAGAACAAATATGATCTTATTGTAAACACAGAAGGCCTTTTTGTAACAATTAGACTTTATTGGCATAGATTAGTATTAGCCTATGTTACGGTACCTGATATTCTTTACTTTAGGGTCCCCCGTTGTTTGTAAATGTGTACAAAACAGAATTTGGAGGGAGCGAAGGTCATAAGCAGTTCAAAACATATTCTTCTTGGTGATGCAAACAGATGCTGACCTAGAGTTGAAACAACTTAACCAATTATTGTGGTAACCGCCGTACTTTTTAACAGGCATTTAAGATGTTTTTAAATAAGGACTTTTTATTGGGCAATTCTTAACTTATTTGTAGAATTATTTGAGCTTTTTAGATTTCTATTTTGATATTATTCAAGACTGTATGTTGCTTCTAAAAGGCATTTTGTACATTATTTTAGTTGTTCTTGATGCACAACGATGTAACTGATATACTTTTTACTACAGATAGATACACACAGTATTCTCGTGTCTTACCTTAATAAACAGTGCCGGAAGCCAAACTTTTTATTCCCTGCGTAGACAATCTATCGTCCTTTGTTTGCCCTTTTTACTTTAACACTTCTATTTTGCATCGACATTTGGGGAAATCCATATATTTCTTTTGTTTTCTGAAATATTAGTAAATACCAGAATCACAAGCTTTTTCTTAAATGTTATAAGACTTGTTATTTCGTTTTATTATGCGCTAAAGCCGGCCCTGCATTTGCACACTTACCTTTTTTGGGTGTTGTGTAGTTCCTATATATCCTATACAGGATCTGCACATTCAGATAACATAAACTGTGGGTTTGGTGGCAGACTGGTCCCGAGCACCCCCACCGGATATATTAGCCTGTTTGCATTAGCTAGCTCACAATGCCATTAGAATCTCCTCTTATCGGGGAGAGAATAGTTTCTGGCAACCTCAGAACATGACAACCCTGATCCCCCAGGATCGTTAAAACAATATACTACTGACGTCATCGGAGTGGAAAGCAAGATGGTGGTGGCGTAGGGCTTCGTGTCAGACCCTCTACCCGTCCTCTCAAACGCATATTTTTGGCTGCGGGATGAGATATCCTTGAGGGACTAAAACCTACCTGTTTGATGTTGCCAATGCTAGGTGAAATCGCTTGGAGTATCGCGCTCCCCCCCCCCCCCCCCGGGGTTGCATAGCCCTCAACAGCTGCCGACACCGGCATGCATCCTCTACCTCCGCGAAGCGGCGAGGTATAAGGCGGTCTGCCAGAGCCAGAAGCATTGAGATGCGGAGCAGCGGCAATAGACTTTGCGTGAATACAAGTGGCGAATTTCCTTTGGTGCTCCGTTCGGGAGTGTATTAAGCTTTTGGCTGCAGCAAGAGGCAAAATCATTTGGAAGGCACAGAGAGCCTTTTTCTGCTGATTTTCTATTTTGGGCATAATGCCGCCTAAATCTATGCAACAACTACGGGAGCAGAAAGAGGTGGCTGGGACTAATGTTGCATTACTCTCTCCAGCAAACATCGAGGCACCGGCAGGTAAGCCCCAAGAGAGTTGTACTCTTAAAAAGCAATTAGACACAGGCGCTGTGAAGCGGAGGGTTCTTCTGGAAAAAAAACAAGTCACAGGCAAAAGAAGTGCTATGCCAATAGCTGTAGAAGAAGGAGGGGGAGCACAAGAAGGTAGCAACTTAAATATTACTTCAACATTACCCCAGCCGGCTATAACTGCATTTTTTAAACCCGGGACGGAGAAATAAATGTGGACTTGAACTTGGTTAATCCACAACCTACGTTGGGGAATTCGGATTCGGAAATAAATCCTAACAGCCTGGTGGTTATTGATCATCTCTCTGCTTCACCGAAACCACAAGAGACTCTGGCTGCTAGGCATCTCAGCAAAGGCATATCTTGTGATCAGGTTCAGGCTGGTGGTCTCAATACCCCTGTCTCAACACATCTATCTCTACACGATGAAGCTCAGGAGTCACACCCTCAAAACTACGGGGTGGTTGATTTTTCACAGGAGGGCCCAGGGGGGGCATGGCTTCTGATAAGCCAACCTTAACTGATGCTATATCTGAGGCTGCTTCGGATGGCCCGGATAAATTCTACTCCTTGACGGAAGAGTCACAGTCAGGTACTTCGGACTCAGAGGCAGCATGTAGTGATTCTGATCATGTTGACACTACTTCAGGGTCTAGCACAGATGAAGCCCCCAAAACGGCTCGCAAATACCATAAAGATTCACAGAGGATTTCCAAAGGGTCTAAAGGGCTCAAGGAGACTCAGAAAAAAAATGATGGTGCCTCAGGTCTGAAATGGGATTATTCAGATACCAGGATTATTGGTCCTCTAGGTCAAGCCTCGGCCTTGGGTGGGACCTCTTCCTTCTCTGAACATCTTGGGGAGCCAAAACAAATGGGAAATCGATGGCGAGTCTCATTTTGGCGACTACTAAAGATCATCAAGCAGAGACTAGAGAGGACGTAAAAAAGACAAGATAGGGTACAAAAAAACTGCAAGGAGCTATCCGGAAAGTAGGGCGTACTTGCGGCGAAATCTGCGAAAGACTGGATGCTATGGAACTAAGGAACGTCCCTGTTGAGAAAGATTTGAATGCTGTAAGAGAGCAAACGAAAGCTCATGAAGCTCAACTTTCTGACGTAATGCGGAAACTGGAGGATTTAGAAATCCGCCCGCGAATAATTAATTTTCGAGTCCTTGGGATTAAGGAAGGCTTGAAGGGGGAGGACATCTGGGGTTTTGTGTTAGATCTTTTTAAGGAGTCCTTCCCGGAGCTTATTGGGTGTGACTGGGATCGAGAGATCCAGAGAGTACATTGGTTCCCCTTTATCCGCCATAATCTACCTAACAGAAACTATTTAGAAAAGGGGGTGGTGATGAACAGAGTGTCTGAGTTAAACAGACCACTCTTACCCAGTCCAAAGATCAGGGCTTGATCCATCACCGTTATTTATCTCACTGCCCCATCCCAGCTCAGAACCTGGCTATATGCAAATCAGTCTGTCCCTGGCCCAGTGCATCATGGGAACAGGGCAGACTAAACTACCAAGCCAATTCTTCTCCAGAAAGGAGACAAGCTACCGGGGACCGGTTTCTGGCATTTCAGCCTTCTTCGGCCCGGCTTGCTTGAATCCTGATGGAGCAGTGAGAAAGGGACTCATGTCTGAGTATACCCTGCCACACCTATAGTGGCGAAAAACGATTTAGAAAAGGGGGTGGTGATGAACAGAGTGTCTGAGTTAAACAGACCACTCTTACCCAGTCCAAAGATCAGGGCTTGATCCATCACCGTTATTTATCTCACTGCCCCATCCCAGCTCAGAACCTGGCTATATGCAAATCAGTCTGTCCCTGGCCCAGTGCATCATGGGAACAGGGCAGACTAAACTACCAAGCCAATTCTTCACCAGAAAGGAGACAAGCTACCGGGGACCGGTTTCTGGCATTTCAGCCTTCTTCGGCCCGGCTTGCTTGAATCCTGATGGAGCAGTGAGAAAGGGACTCATGTCTGAGTATACCCTGCCACACCTATAGTGGCCAAAAACGATTTAGAAAAGGGGGTGGTGATGAACAGAGTGTCTGAGTTAAACAGACCACTCTTACCCAGTCCAAAGATCAGGGCTTGATCCATCACCGTTATTTATCTCACTGCCCCATCCCAGCTCAGAACCTGGCTATATGCAAATCAGTCTGTCCCTGGCCCAGTGCATCATGGGAACAGGGCAGACTAAACTACCAAGCCAATTCTTCACCAGAAAGGAGACAAGCTACCGGGGACCGGTTTCTGGCATTTCAGCCTTCTTCGGCCCGGCTTGCTTGAATCCTGATGGAGCAGTGAGAAAGGGACTCATGTCTGAGTATACCCTGCCACACCTATAGTGGCCAAAAACGATTTAGAAAAGGGGGTGGTGATGAACAGAGTGTCTGAGTTAAACAGACCACTCTTACCCAGTCCAAAGATCAGGGCTTGATCCATCACCGTTATTTATCTCACTGCCCCATCCCAGCTCAGAACCTGGCTATATGCAAATCAGTCTGTCCCTGGCCCAGTGCATCATGGGAACAGGGCAGACTAAACTACCAAGCCAATTCTTCACCAGAAAGGAGACAAGCTACCGGGGACCGGTTTCTGGCATTTCAGCCTTCTTCGGCCCGGCTTGCTTGAATCCTGATGGAGCAGTGAGAAAGGGACTCATGTCTGAGTATACCCTGCCACACCTATATTGGCCAAAAACGATTTAGAAAAGGGGGTGGTGATGAACAGAGTGTCTGAGTTAAACAGACCACTCTTACCCAGTCCAAAGATCAGGGCTTGATCCATCACCGTTATTTATCTCACTGCCCCATCCCAGCTCAGAACCTGGCTATATGCAAATCAGTCTGTCCCTGGCCCAGTGCATCATGGGAACAGGGCAGACTAAACTACCAAGCCAATTCTTCACCAGAAAGGAGACAAGCTACCGGGGACCCGTTTCTGGCATTTCAGCCGTCTTCGGCCCGGCTTGCTTGAATCCTGATGGAGCAGTGAGAAAGGGACTCATGTCTGAGTATACCCTGCCACACCTATAGTGGCCAAAAACGATTTAGAAAAGGGGGTGGTGATGAACAGAGTGTCTGAGTTAAACAGACCACTCTTACCCAGTCCAAAGATCAGGGCTTGATCCATCACCGTTATTTATCTCACTGCCCCATCCCAGCTCAGAACCTGGCTATATGCAAATCAGTCTGTCCCTGGCCCAGTGCATCATGGGAACAGGGCAGACTAAACTACCAAGCCAATTCTTCACCAGAAAGGAGACAAGCTACCGGGGACCGGTTTCTGGCATTTCAGCCTTCTTCGGCCCGGCTTGCTTGAATCCTGATGGAGCAGTGAGAAAGGGACTCATGTCTGAGTATACCCTGCCACACCTATAGTGGCCAAAAACGACAGATGTGAGACCCTTGCTCATTGCACCATCAGGATTCAAGCAAACCGGGCCGAAGACGGCTGTTATGCCAGAAACTGGTCCCCGGGAGCTTGTTTCCTTCCCAGTGTAAGAATTGGCTTTTGTAGTTTGGTTTGTCCTGTTCCCATCATGCACTGGGACAGGAACAGACTAATTTGCATACAGCCAGGTTCTGAAACTGGGATGGTGCAGTGAGCTAAAAAACGGTGTTGGATCTAGCCCTGATCTCTTGACTGGGTGAGAGCTTTCTGCTTTATTCAGAGACTCTGTCCCTCACCACCCCTTGTTTTAAATATTTTTGTCCACCCTAAGCGTGGAAGGGTATTCTCAGATGTGAGACCCTTGCTCATTGCACCATCAGGATTCAAGCAAACCGGGCCGAAGACGGCTGTAATGCCAGAAACCGGTCCCCGGGAGCTTGTTTCCTTCCCAGTGTAAGAATTGGCTTTTGTAGTTTGGTTTGTCCTGTTCCCATCATGCACTGGGACAGGAACAGACTAATTTGCATACAGCCAGGTTCTGAAACTGGGATGGTGCAGTGAGCTAAAAAACGGTGTTGGATCTAGCCCTGATCTCTTGACTGGGTGAGAGCTTTCTGCTTTATTCAGAGACTCTGTCCCTCACCACCCCTTGTTGTAACAGAAACTAGTCAGCCGAGGGCAATTTTGGTTTTTTTGGCAATTTTTCCCTGAGACAGGGTATTTTTGAGAAAGCCCGCCCAGAGACTGGACGACAGTTTAAAGGGGCAACTTTTTCGTACGTCCTGATTTCTGCCACATAGCTGTGGAGCGTAGATGGCATCTACAGCAGCTAATCAAGCCATTCCAGGATGCTGGGTTTGAGGCTTTCCTGCTTGCTCCAGCAAGGCTAAAAACGATCGTAAAATTAGATTAGATTTTTCACTTCAGAAATCCAGGCCAAACAATATCAAGAGCAATCTCAGGGGGAGAAGAGAAAAGCATAGGAAGGGGCAAAGTAGAGAAAGGAAGGAACAATTTTATTTTATTTGAGGGGGTAGGTGACTCGGAGCAGCACTGGGGACTTTTTGTGCCTGGTTAGGTTTAAAATAAAGGAAAGGAAAGGGAAGAAAAAAAATGGAAACGTTAAACAGTACACATAGTGTGGGGTGAGGTTTGGAGGTGCCGTGACGCTTCGCGCTCGCTCTATCACGCAGACCTGGGAGGTCTGGCTGCTTTCACAGGGTGGGGGCGGGGGGGGGTGGGGTGCAGGGTACAAGGGAGGGGGTAAGGGTGGTTGGGATGTTTTTTTATGATGAAAGCAAACTACAGGTAAAAAAAGTGATATGTTTTCTTTGGATGTTTGTGGTATCAGAAAGCAATGTGGAAGAAAAATATGAAAAATACTGGGAAAGAAGGAAAACATATATATAATGTTGTTAGCAGAGTCATGCAGATATTTTATGTTTGAGGTTATTAGATTGCACATGAACTGTTTGATAATCTTGGGGAGATACACAATAGTGAATTATGGCTAATTTGTGTATTGCAACTATAAATATTTGTGGCTTGAATGACGGGGGTAAGAGAAGGATTCAAGAAGATCTTAAGGTTT
Source organism: Lissotriton vulgaris (assembly GCF_964263255.1). Lineage (NCBI taxonomy): Eukaryota > Metazoa > Chordata > Amphibia > Caudata > Salamandridae > Lissotriton > Lissotriton vulgaris. Next base: position 1,434,471,066 of record NC_141689.1, on the reverse strand, counting down.
TGCATGCAGACTTGTTCTGTCTTCAAGAGACCAACATAGCCTGTAAAGACTACAAGCTACTGGATAATTTAGGCTTCACTTTAACGGCTTACACCACGCAGGATGTTAGGACTTAAGGGGTGGCAGCTTTTCTCAAAAGTAATAAAATCATGGGCGTAAGATAAAACGTGGATAAACATGGCAGATGGATAATGATGGAAATTAAATTCAGTTCTGTGGCCAGCTTACTCTTTGCTCAATCTATGCCCCTGTCCTAGAATATCCCTCTGTGCTGAACTTCTTAGTTAGGGAGCTCCCTTCCTGGCCTGAGCCTTATATAATCTGTGGTGATGTTAATATCAATGGATCAAAGTGTATGTATGATAAACCTGCGGGTGTAAGTAAGAATGGGAAACCCCAATCATCCAAGGCACTTAAAAACCTGATTAAAGACATAGGGCCTCATTTATGAGGCTGTGCGTCACATTTACGCTGCCGGTGCGTCACTTTTTGTGACTCACCAGTGGCGTAAAAAATGCGCCTTGTTGCCCCATATTTGCAAAGTAACGCATTTAGGTACATGCGTCACTTTGTAAAACCCTGTGCCAGGTATAATGTATGCAAGGGGGGCGTTTTGACGCAAGAAAGGGTCATGGAAGTGACGCAGTGAAATCTATAAGATTTCACTGCGCCACTTATAGGACACAAATGCATCAATTTCTTACGCCTGCCTCACAGCAGGTTTAAGACTGACACAGGCCCTTTCACATGGGGCTTGCCCCATGTGAAAGGACACATTGCTGGAGTTGCGCAACTTTTGTGGCACACTCCAGCAATGCGTCACTTTTGCGCCATACAGATACATCAGAAATACTGACGTATCTGTAACTCCTTGCGCCATGATGCGTCATACTGTAAATATGACGAATCATTGGTGTCGCAAGGAGGGCACAGTGAAAAGGGACGCATCGCTGTTTTCACGCAGCGATGCAGCACTTTTCATAAATGAGGCCCCAAGCGTTAGTCGACGCTTGGCCTAGGCTGAGAAGTTCAGAGCCTGGATATACCTACTTTTCTGCACCTCATCTTAAATTTGCTAGATTAGATTATTTCTTGGTGTCTCCCTCTCTCTTGAAGGATGCCAGTATTGAGAAGTTTCCTAGAGTTATGTCAGATCATAATCCATTGGTTTTTGAATTTCCTATGTCAGGAGCAAGAAGTGCACAGAATAAATGGACCTTTGAGAGAGCATTACTTACTGACCAGGATTATGTGGGTTATATGAAAGGTTGGATTACCGAGTTTTCAGCTTTAATAAAGATAGTGCACCCCCTGGAATGATTTGGGATGCATTTAAAGCTTCCGTGAGAGGGGAGACACTGCGCTATAGCTTGATTAAACAATGAAAAAGCTCAGAACAAATTAAAAGCTACTATCAGAAAATCTCCTTTTTAGAGACTGAATTAATCAAGATGGTTAATAGAGGCGGGGAGTTTTCTATGGTTACACATTTGATAATGGTTACTAAAGCTGCTCTGAATGATTTATACTTGGACAAGACAGCTGGGAAATATCTCGCCAAGAAGCAACAATGCTATGAATATAGTGAGACGGTTGGCCGATTACTAGCTGTTAAGACAAGACAACAGATAGCTCTAGGACACATTAAGAAAATTAGGAACCTCAAGGGAGATTTAGTTACGGATTCTATAGAAATCAGGGAAGCTTTTAAAGAGTACTATGAGGAATTATATTCAGCTGCAGCTAGATCAGAGGAGACAGGGACGATGTATGAGTGTGATTTTCAACCTAAGATAAAACTATACCGCAGTAAGCTTTGCCCCTGGGTACTGAAATCTCGCAGGAGGAGCTTCATTCGGCTCTGCAAGATCTTCCATCAGGCAAGGCCACTGGCACGGATAGTCTACCATTAGAATTTTATAAGATCTTCATTAATGAGGTGGGGCTTGAGGTTTTGGAGTTATTCAAGAAGGTCAGAAATGGGGCAGTACCACCAGCATCATGGGCGACCGCCAACATTATTATATTTGTAAAGAATGGGAAGGATCCTCCGAATTTGGGCTCTTATAGACCTATAACATTGCTAAACAGCGATACAAAGCGATACTCGAAAATATTTGCATCCTGCCTTAATAAGGTTATTGTGTAAAGAAACAGGAGTAGAAACCCATCAACCTTGTTGGGATTGGAGTCGCCGTAGTGCCCCTCACTTTGCACTCGAGCACCTTGTACAATTTTGGGCTACCATTTGTTATTTATTAATTGCAGTGACGACACTAACTTTAATTGCAATTGTCCTACATGATTTTCTGAAATGTTGATATAAATGATGCTTTGAGCACATACGAAATTCAAATTGAGTCTCCTTGCTTCCATTTGGATAATACTGTACAGATATTCTGCTTAATTGTCTACAAATAATACCAGTTGGGATATTGTCTCTTATACATATCTTAATAAGGTTATGCCACAACTAGTGACAGTTTGGCAACATGGCTTCATTCAAGGGAGAGGGACGGATGATCATATTAGACAACTTATTGCGCTATTTGATGCAGCAGATGTTTTAAGGAAACCCATAGCAGCAGCTTTTTCAGATGCTGATCAAGCCTTCGACCGTGTGTCATGGAAGTTTCTCTGGCAGTGTCTGGAAGCTAACGGGTTGGGTTCAGGTTTTATTACAGCCATTTAGGTTTTATATGCTAAACCTAGAGCCCGTTTACAAATGATGGGAGGGGAATCTGAATTCTTCTCTATAGAAAGAGGAACTAGGCAAGGCTGTCCCTCTTCTCCCCTGTGGTTCGCATTATATATAGATCCTATTCTGCATTGTCTTGAGTCTTCTCCCAATATCGCTCCTATTACGCTGCATGGCTGAGAGGTAAAAATTATGGCATACGCCGACGATGTAGCAATAATCACATCTGAACCCGATAAAGCAATGGCTGAAGTTGAATTACTTGCTGATCGCTTTGGCTTACTTTCAGGCTATCGGCTGAACAGAGCCAAGACCCAGATCTTAGCAAACAGATACACTACTGTTGCCAATTGCAGGCTGGTTGATGAGACCACATATTTAGGCATACGTATAAAAGCTAAGGTCGACGATATCATTGACATAAACCTCACCCCTATGATTGGTAAAATCAAAAATTATATGTGTCGATGGGACAATTAAAACTCTCAATCATTGGCAGATGTAACTTGATTAAAATGACTATTCTGCTGAAATTGTTATACATTTTTTGCACAATTCCGCTTGAAATTACTAATGATTGGTTTGCACAGATTGAGAGGGAGGTTTCCAGATTTATATGGTCGTACAAGCGGACACGAAGATCAAATGCTTTCCTATACCTTCCCGGGGAAAGGGGGGGGTTTGGGATTACCTAATTTTAAATTCTACTACTTAGCAGCTTCTTTACAATATTACTGGCCTCTGTTTGGTATTAAAAGGGAGGAAGTAACTGATTCTAACTATGTACCATCAATCTTTGAGTACCTAATTGTTTCACGCAACAATGGTTGTCTTTTAAAAATGTATGAACCTAGCTATTACAATAAAGCTTTTTTTAAGACTTTGATAGTGGCATTTCAAAACTGGTCTGGGATTAGGAAAAAATGAGGGATTGGCAGATACAATAGGCACACGCCATTAATCAAAATGCACAGATACCGGATGCATTATCAGATCAGCTTTTGCAGAGATGGGAGAAAGCAGGGGTATATAGGATAGGTGATCTCTTAACAGGCGATCACATTGCCTCTTTTGAAGAATTTAGGATAAAATTCAATATTGATCGCCGCAATTTTTTTAAGTTTTTACAAATATGAGATTTTCTTCTCAAAAAAGCTGGTGGTGCAACAGGATTTTCAGTAGTATTATTGATGGAAGCCGTAAGTCATACATCCAAACTCTCAATTTCTTCTCTCTATAGCTTATTGCTGGAAGATGCAACAGATGATTTAGAAAAACATGCACTGAAATGGCAAGTTAGTGTGGGTGTAACAGATTCATGCTTTTTAAAATCTATAGAATTGGGCAATTGGGTACTATGCACTGCCAATTTGTGGGCACAGCATTTTAAGACTTTGTTTGACTTGTATTTAACGCCCGAAAAAATTGTCAAATGGGGGGAATAGAGGGAACGCACTGATTTAGGTGCAAGGTTTACAATGTGGATGTAACTCATTTTTGCAACATGTCCCAATTTAGACTTATTAAGGAAAGAAATTTCCGCATTCTTGCGAACTGTGTTGAAAGAAGAAACTTTGCTTTCTCCTCAGCTAATGTTACTCGGGGTAACGACGCAAGATAGTCACAACAGTGAGTTCCTATTTATAGCTATGTCTGTGCTTAGATTATGTGTGGCCTCAGCATGGCTTGCCCCCCCCCCCTCCCTCCAACTTTCTGCAATGGAAAGCACGACTGGTTCATATATTCAACCTTGAAAGGGCACTCTGCACAAAAAGGTAAAAAAGGTATAAAATTAGGTTTGAAGATTTGGAATCCATTAAAAGACTGGGTCAATGGAGTAACTCAGGAGTGACCTAGGAGAAACAATAACTTTATTATAACGTAATTTTATGTATTTGATGATATGGCCTGCTTTCTTTTTTCGTGCTTCTTTGTATCTTATGATATGTTTTGAACAAAAATGTAATGCTATGTAGATTTAGACCTGTACTTTGCTTTCAGTACATCTGTTTTTGTTGGGAACAAAAGAATAAAAAATGAAAAATGAGAAAAAAAGATAAGTTCAGCTGGAAAAAACCCAAAAACCAATATACTACTTTTTGCTCAGTCACTCGTGCTCCCTTTGTTTGTCTCAGAGGTACACAGAATAAATAGTCTGGGTGTGTCAATAAGAATTCATTGAACAGTTATTATTCTAGTATAGAATAGATTTGCTGTAACAACCATTAGATAGCAGCAGTACATGATTAGCAGTACTACATAAGTAAAGGGATGGTACAGTTCTACCATTTTGCAGTAATCATGAATATATACAAGTACTTAAACACATGATAAGAAAGTGTGTACTCCTACGATGGCTCCCTAACTAGATGTACCTAAACGTACCTAGCATTGGTGTAGGCATTATGTCAAGAATCCCTCTAAGGTCTAGCCAACCCCATTACCTGAGAAAGGAGAGAATATGGGACCCCTTCCTGGTCTCAAGTTGGACACCCCACGAGGGAAGTAAGATCACTGCTAGCTGGAGTGTCTGCATGCAGGAATCTCTGCGTTTCTGGTTAGTGTGACAGCCGGGAAGTCACGGTCTCCTCTGCCTGTCTAAGCAAGACATGATGTATATATACCCACAGGTCTCCCCAGGGGTCCTACCTTGCCTAAAGGATGACGTCAGGCTTGAACTTTATACATAGATATTATACAGGATATGTTCGTCCTGCTGTCAGTCCTGCTGTGCTTCCAAGAAGCCTCATGCATAATGTATGAGTTTCGAATTAGGGAAAAACCTGCGTTCTGAATGCAGTGTCGTATCTAGGTAAAAGGTCAGTCCATATGAACCGTTAGGTATGAAATGTAGGGAAGGATATAGGTGAAAGTTTGCAGTGTTACCTGCGCCTATATAGGGTACCTATATGGAATGTAACACCCACTCCTCTTCTGACTGGACGACATATGTAACCTATAGGTGTACTACCATTCTGACTAGACATTGGTACGCACAAAGTGTTATAAACATTTCTTTAGCTAAAAATGTTTAAAAAACATCTAAAAATGTCCAAAAGACTTAAAAATTAAAAAATAAAAACAATTTTGCAGGCCCTAGCTCTAAAAAGAGTCAGTTGTCATAGTCCGAACAACTATAAGCATTAGAAAGTCATTCTTGCCCAAATAGTTAAAAAGGATTGTCAATTTTGTATCTGAGTTCCAAACTGAGCTTATTAAAATATGAGCACATTTCTTCCAGCACACGCTGAGCCAAATGTGCGGCAATTGTTTATCTCTTCTGGCTGGTAGACACAACATTTTCGTTGCTTGCTTCCGCAGTAGACGGCCCCTGTAACATCTCGCAGAGTATGTCAATTGAGCACAGATGATGTTGCAGGCTGTCCACAGTCGGTGCTGGGGCAGCCTGTGAGCTGTCCGAAGCCTGGGTGTCAGTGGAGGAGCCGGTGTCCATACCAACAGGTGTAGTTGCTTCCTGCGGTGGCTCAAGGAATGCCTCCATCAACATTGGAATAAGCTGAGAACATAGCAGAAAATGGGCTATCTGGTCCAGTAGAGCAATCACGCCCAGTTGCGCACATGATGGGAATGTCAAACAGAGGTCTAACACGCATTCTTCTCCGCAAAACAGGCATCAGAGGACAGGTAAGATACAGTCAATCCAGACTGGTCGAAATGACAGGAACCAAGATGCACTGAGTTCATTCAGACGAGGTGTGCCTAGATGTTGTACCATTTGGTCATGGTATTTCTGCTCCATGAGTGCTTTTTCTATCTCCTTGCTGACTGGGATGTCCATTGCATAGCAGATAGAAGACAATCAGGATCCCTGCTCTTAGAAACAGGATCAGTGGAAGTCCCCCAAAGATGCTTCCGAATACGGAGTGTATGAAGTTTGGTATAACTCCAAGTACCGTCTGAAAGGTGCTTAGAAGTCCAGAACCTATGGTCTTAAATAGGTGGACAATGCCAGTTGTATCAGACATGTTAAAGATACGATTTATCCTTTCTACGAAATGGAAAGGGCAGTTTGTATGGATAAGTGCCTGTATCTCAGCTGAAGCCCTTGCGATCTTGAGATCAAAAGTCTCTTAAGCGGAGGTTAAGGGCACAGTTCTGTAAAAGCATGGCTTTTCATTCTGCCTAGAGTATCAAACCGTATTAAATAATTATTCACGGTTACCAGATATTTGATGTCCGGGAGCATTTCACAGCAGCCTTGACTGTTCAGTATCAAGTAACTCCCATTCGAAAGTAGCCCAAATGCTGGAGTAATCACGGCAGCTGGGGCACCCCTCAGATGACAGGACAGGTTTGCCACAGAACCATTACAGCCCCGTGCAGCATAATGTCCTGACATACGAGCTATCCACTTAAAGCATTCTCACAGTTTGTACCGCTCAGAAAGACTTCTTAATCCCCACTTCGGCATCATAATCTGTATGGTAATTCCCAAGATTCCTTAATGTATTCCTTACCACTTTTTTCATATTTGCCTGCCTGCTTTTGTTCAAGGCAATATTGAAACTGAAAAGTAGTGATCGGTAGAGTTATGTGGCCATGGATTAGCCATTTTGTGGACGGTGACTCTGCCACTGTAAATGGTAATCCATCCAGTTTTTTAATACACAGCATTGTTTATTTTGCTCCCCTTTGTGTCATTTCTATCTATTTAGCTGTTAGATTGTATTCAGAAAACAGAGACGTACTGTTGATAAAACGTCAAGGCACATAGCTTGCACGCAAAGATTGCAGCGTCCAGCTCAACAATATAATAGAACGTAACTGAGATTGCCCGTGTTATAGTATGGCCAAATCTTGTTCCAGTATGTCTATCACAGAAGATACAATGTTGCTTAAGAAATATATCCTGGAGGTCAATGTTGTTAACCCATTGTTTACCACTTCTACGTTAATACAGTCTATTTTCCGCATTCTCTCTGTGGCCTCTTGTTGGGATATTTTCCAAATGTCAGTGTAGGCAGCATAAATGTCAGCATATATGAAACGTTTCTGACGTGGCTTCCTGAGACCTAGTAAAAAATCCCTAAGATCCATGTCTTGTGTGAGTAAGGATAAGTACTGTTTCACCTCTGTGAGTGTTGAGGTTTTTAGCCAATCAAGGCACAACTTCCCAACACTGTAGTATGTCACTACCCTTGGATGTTCTCCCTGTACATAGCGTGGGTCTGGCCTATGGATACTGAACCCTTCGGTCCTACCCATGAATCTAGTTTGACAACTATTGGTGCCTGTGGGCCAAATCAACCATTTCTTTCAATTGGGTTCTGACCTGTTGTATTGCATGATGTCATCTAATGTAACCCCTTCTTGTGATGTTTCATTGCCCTCGGTCAGTGATGGTGTTGGCAGCCGAGGTGTGTTCAAGTCTTTGTTCTTGGCTAGTCTAAGGCAAGACATCTTTTGCACTGTCTTGTTCAAACACATGATCTGTTGAGGGATAACGCCCGTTCTAAATAACGCTTCTGTTTCCTGCACTTGCCATTCTCTAGTACCCCAGACCGATTTTAAGTCTATGGTATCTTTCTATAAGTCATAACCTTGTTCAAACATCTGGGCAATAAAGGATGCAGAGTAAATCTGTTTGGTATTTGTTAACATATTTTTCTGTGCTGATGTTGGTGCAACCTTATAATAATATGAGGCTGGGTTGGATGTATTAAACCCTGCAAAACATGGAAAAGTGTGTGCAAATGTTTTCGAACTGTCTTTCGGCGGTGCTGTACAATGTTCCCACTGGTGGTATGTGAACACATTTCTAGGATTAGCAGATTTATGCAAAAAATGATGACCATAATGCTAATAACAATACATTGATTCTTAATCTGCTGAGCTCTCCAATGTTTCACTATTAGAAAATGCAGCAGTTTTTCTAAATCACACAACATGTTGTTAACAGTTTCAAAATCTCAATCATCGGAAAATGTACTTGAGGTAATGATATCACTTAACACTATTTAAAATAAATGTGAAGTTTTTTTAATTTCTGTCGGTACAAATATATTGAAATCAACCTTGTCCCAAACTATACCACCCGGTACAGGAACTGCTCTAATGTTCACTGATGACAAGTCTCTTTGTTCTTGATGAGAAGATTGATGTGGTATTAAAATTAAGTTCACTTCTTGGGCTGCAGAGCTTTGCCAAATGTATTGTCCACTAATAAGCATGTTAAAAACTATCACTAAGCTTAACCAGAAAAGAAAGAAGAGAATCCAGGAAGTTACCCATAGTTCTACCCATGGTGATACCAGATAAGTTTTTCTAAGAAAGTTCAGAAAGTCTTTAACTTGCTGCTTGCATATTTTTTGGGCTGTCGGCATTTCAGGTTCACTTGGATCTAAAGAAAAGGTATCAAAGTTTATGAAGTAGCCAGTAGCAGTTCGATCAATTGTTGGAATTGCATCAGGATTTTTCGAAATCGTACTATGCTCTTGTCGAGGAAAGTTGACGTAGAAGTCTGTATTTGGTCAAATAGCAACTTGTGTGTAATTTTGAGTATCATTCTGAATTTGAACTTTTGGTTCAAGGGGAACGAGTTCCATAGCATTCTTCATAGTTCTTCATTCCATATAGGTGACTCTTCGAACGTGATGGGTCTTACTGTTTGAACTTCTTAAATAGTAGTGAAAGGTGGGCGTCTGCTACTTTGAAGTCTTTTGGTTACGGCACAGACCTGGCGTTTTGGTTACGGCACATTTTTTTCAACTGGGACCCCTTTACATGTAATTTTCGCTCACTACAGCAGTCTGTACCACTGTCAGAATCTTTTCAGTAGATGCGAAGCGCATCTCAACATTTGTGTACAAATGTGATTTGTATGCAATTGGTACTGTTTCTCCTTCGTTATATGTTACATAGGTTCACCCAGATTGACCCGCAATTATACGGATCACCAGGTTGTGTACGTTTATGCGTGTCTGTAAGTGTTTTGAAGCTATCATGTCAGCTTGTAAGGAACGTAGTATATCTTTGTCCAATTTGTTGCTGAGAAATCAGGTTTAATTAAGTTGTGGCAGGTTGTACTCTTTCTGTGTAATCCAAAATGTACGTTTGATCAACATTTAGGAATCCCAGTATTGAGCAGCTCTCATTTTTCCAAAAAATTGGCTGTTGGGCTTTTTCCTTTACTTGAAAACTCATATCCTAAAAATAGGACACTAAGGTACGCTATTTTAGATTTTTTAAAGTTACATTTGTAGCCCTCAGATGCAAATCTCAAAATTATGGTATTCACCCTGTTCAAGTGTTCACCTAGGTCATCGTCCATCAGATAAATAGCATCCACATAGGACAATGCCTCTTCATCTAAAGTTATTCTGGCCGAAAATAACCCCGGGCTGTTCTTATACCCCTGGGGGAGTCGACAAAATTTGCCTACTGGGACCCTAGCACTGAGAATGCTGTTAAATACCTGCTTCCAGGTGCTATATTTTAGCAGAAAAATTCCCTTTGAGATATCAAGTGTTGTTTTATATTTTTTCCGCAAAATATTTTTCATTAATGCAGCACTGTTTGCATTTTGAACTGCAAATGTGTTAGTGCAAGTGTTGAAAAGTCTGTAATCTAAAACTGGACAATATGAATTGTCGGGTTTCATGACTGGAAACAAAGGATTGTACATTGGAGACGTGTATGTTTCAATCAACCCTTGGTACTCAAGTTGATCTAAGATCTCCCTGACCTGTTTATCTTCTTGTTTTATTGGATACTGCCTCTGTGCAATTGGAGTATTTTTTTAAAGGAATTATGTGGTGGGTTGAATCCTCATCCTATCCAACATGGTTTTAATATAATGCTGGAGCTTGGGCTACCACCCACTTCCGCGCATTTGTGTATTGCAAATGCCTCGGAATATGGTCTGAGAATGCTGGTAGAATTACTGTGTCTCCTTTAGGGCAATCCTAGACGAATGCTCGGGGCCAATCTCGTTCAGCAAACAAAATGTCATAGCCAAAAGTAAGGTTCTACCAAAATAGACCTCTAACTTTTCTACTCCTGTCCCCCTCCATTTGGAGCGTTATTGCATATACTTTATGTGGAATACTCACCCTCATGTGTTTCTACCTTGGTATAATCATTTAAGTCCACTTTTACCAGAAATTCCATCAGCTTCTGGTGAGCTATTGTTACTTTTGCCACACTGTCTAGCATCGTCTGAGCCCATTCCCCGTTCAGTAGTCGAGTCCTCAGAATTCTGGGCATGCAACTTTCTTCTTTTTGAACTGTGGCTTTTGCTTTGGCTTCTCTTCGTTTTTGGAAGTGTAATCTTGAGCGTGCTGCTTGTCTCTGGACTTTGTATGCTCTTCTTGTCTTTCTGAGCGTCCTTCCCTCTCAGAGTTTTTTGATGAACACTGAAAGGAACGAGAGAAACATGTATCAGTGTCCTGATACATGTCAGGTTTCCTAATATTCTCGTTATTCCTGACAATATATCTCTTTTCAGAGGGCTCTTGTGGAGGAGATCTACCTTGGGGTTGAGATCTGTTCCCTTAAATGTTTGTTGTTTTTTATTGTCCTACTTATTTGTTGAAGCAGGTGTCTGCTTGGAAGTGTCCTTTTCAGGACTGCCCATTAGCTGTGGTTTTAATGCTTTCCCACCCAAACTCTCTCTGCCCAATTCTGCATACACAGTTTCAATTATTTTTGGTTGTTCATGTTCCTGTTCTAAAGGACTGAACTCCCTTAGGCGTTGGCGGGTAGCCACTAACGCTGCTTCCCCTTTAATATTAGCTAAATTTATGGCTGATGCCAGGGCCTAGTTACTTCATCCCTAAGTTCAGAGCAAGCTCTGCTCCGTACTCGTTCTGTATTTGTCTTAATACATCGGGTATCACTGCTAATGAAGGAATACCGTGAGTTCTGGTATAAATGGCAGCAAAGACTGTACCCGAAGTGGTACAATTCTCTACTTCTGGTGTTATCCTCATGGGCAAGCAGATTGTTAGCATTCTGTGTTATCCATACGGGGTAGTATTCGGGAATACTGTCTTTAACTGTGTTATTTTCTGAGCTACCCAGAATGGCATTTGTTTGCATTTTGTTGGCATTTTGCCCATCACTGCGTGTAATATTTGTGGTACGATTTTAGTTGCTGTACCCTGAGATTGAGTTCAATTGTTGCAACTATTGCTGGTTGGACTGTAAATGTCCTCATGACGAATTGCGTCATGTTTCTATAGAGTTTAATTAAATCTTTGTGTGTATGAGTAAGTCTCCTGGTGGCATTGTTTCAATGTCAGGATGTGGTGGGTTTTTTTGCGGAGAGCGTGAGGAGCGCGTGAAAGAAAGAAGCAGTAGCAGCGTAAGCAAGTGGGTAGCGGACGGCAGGAGTTCAAACCGCGGAATGAATCCAATAATCCGGAGTCCCCGGCAGCCCTGGCAAATAGGGAAGCAAAAGAATTTTCAGCAAGCCCTGAGACGAAGGGACTCAAAGGGCCGAAAGCAACCACGGAAGGGGAAACAGGAGCTAGAACAGAAGCGCCTCTAACACGGAGGGCGAAGAAAAAACTGAAGAAACAGCAGAAGAGAGCAAAACTGAAAAGCAGATCCCTTCTGGCAACAATGCAAAATAGTCACAGAACTAACGAGAAAAGCAACTCACTGCCACCCTATCCGATTTTTAATTTCAAACAGAAGCCTAAGAATGAATGCTCACTGACGGAAAAAGAAAAAGAAAGGGACGAGGAAAGGGCAAGAGACGGCGCGTCACAACAAGACTCCGATCACGAGGATAAGGAGAACCAGGCGGCCCAGGAGCAACATCACACCCAGCAGGGCTACCATAAACAACCGCACAGGTGATACCAAACAGGGTTGGAAGGGGCAAGGAGGACGCCTGCACACAAATAAGGCCTAATGACCTTATAGAACAAGAGGATCACAAAGGCACCACGGAGCAAACCACATCTCGACCATAGGAGCAAAAACACATAGCAAGCCGGCTGGGAACCAACAACACGGCGGAAGTCGAACAACATTGGCGATCACCGATTAAACCCCCCCACACAGTTCGAGAGCATGCAGCCAGTGCAACGAAGGGGCCACACAAACGAAAAATCCAGTGGAAACACCTACAGTTTACGAGGTTTTGCTAACTGCCAGGTACCACTTGGAAGGCCCCCACAATATCCTAAATAGAAATAACGTTCTCCGACTTTTTCCCAAATCAATTCCTTGTGCCAGATAACATCTGAAAACATAGAGTGGGGAAAGTTTAAAAGATCACCAGGTGACAGCCACGGTGACTCAAAGCTACTGGGCTTCAAGGTTCAAGCACTGCAATGGGCTGTTCTTGGAGAAGCACAACAACTAGCAATTTGGGGCATAAACGCATCAGAACCTAGACAACCTAACTACCCCTTTGTGCTTAAACCACAAAACAGGGGCCAGGGAGCTACATCAATTCTGAAAGGCACCAGTCATAACAGAAAACAAAGGGAACACATTAATGAACGCCTTAATACTCCAATAAACATTTCTGTCCTTCAAAGCAACAATCTGCGTCGAGTACTAATTGGGCAACCAAAACAGACCATAAGCGGGGTCAATTGGCTTCAGCAACCCTAGCCAAAATCAAGTACTCAATAACGGAGGAAGGGCAAAGTTGGTGCGGGCAGAGCAACACAAAGGGCAAAACCCTGACTTCCCTCAAGAATTAACCCTTATATCATGGAACATAGCAGGGTTAAACAAAAAAGTAGGGAACGAGGAAGTACAGGAATACCTTGCTAAAGGGGATATAATATGCTGCCAAGAAACATGATCAATAACATCAACACCCTTAGAGGATTTCCACGAACATCGGCAAAATTCAACAACAAAAAAACCATCTTTGGACGTCCATCTGGGGGTCTTTCCATCTTCATAAGCCATGCGCATAAACTTAGAATGACAGAAATAAGAGTAATTCCCCATACCTGCAAGCAATGACAATCACCAGTTTAAAGGAAGGCCACCGATCGCTCAACTTGCTGCTCATAAACTGCTATATCAACCCTGCAATCACCGCTGCAAGCATTGAATCATTCACCAACACGCTGGAAGATGTAATACTTAAATATGAACATTACCACATAATCGTTGCAGAAGATTTCAGTCTGAGAAGTCTGGAAGGAGGTTCCAGCACACCAAAGAAAGGGCACAAGGCGGGTCCACTCGTCTGTCTTCTCAAAAATGCTAAACTCAAATCAACCCACCTCATGATGAAATTACGCTCACCCTTGTGGTGCCCTAAACCACCATTTCGAAATATATCTACAATTGACTATATTTTAACCAACGAGAAATTGCCTGACAAGTTGAAAGATTTTCAGGTCGACGATAGAGGAGAAAGCGATCATAGGCCTTTATGTGCCACATTCGACATTGGAATGGAAACAGCAGATCTCCAGAAATTGATGGGAGAAACCACAGAGGAGGAACAATTCAGAGCCATCAAAAGAATAAAATGGACAATCAAACTTGAAGGGAAAATGCAGGAGTGGGCAGCAACGCAGGAAGCCAGAGGACCGTGGGCGATAAACCAAGATACTCTTGGGCACTAGGAAGTACTAATGGATCACCTGTGGCAGAAGCTGGGTAAAGAACAGGCAAAAAAAGACCTTCCTGCAAGGCCCCTTTCTCAAAGAACCAACAGATACCAAGAAGCATGAGACAATGCAAAGGTGCCCTAAAGAAGGAACTAAGAAAACAGAAAAAACCAAGGCTCACTGGAAGAGGGGGCCTCCATAAGCGCACTGAGAGCCGCCTACAGGAGGGAAGTAGGCGAACACAAGAGGAAAGAAATGGAACAAAAATGGCTTACAGTATTTGCCCTGCTAAAGGAAAAGAACAACGCCAAATTATGGAGGTACATAAACCACCTGAGCTCTCAGCCCAGAGGCAAGGCGAACAACATTAGAAGCAACAGATGGGAAGTGTATGTAAGGGGCTTATATAACAAAGAAACACCAACTTCAGAGCAAGCACCTCCTAAGAACATCTGGGAAACAAAGATAGACGCAGATACTCTCCCCGAGCATATAGACAAAGCAGGAATAACAATGCCTGGGGCAAAGGCTTCACAGAACTTGAAATAGCAAGGGAGATAAAGAATATGAGGAATGATGGGGCGCCAGGCCCAAACGGCATACCAGCCCTGGTATTCAAAACAGCTCAAACATTCTTTACCTCAATTCTCACCCCTCTTTACATTTATGCATACTCAACTGCATTAATTCCACAAACATGGAAAGGCTCAATTCTTTTTGCCATCCATAAGAAAGGTGACCACTCCAACACCACCAACTATAGATTAGTGGCCCTGCTGAGCGTTAAAGCCAAAGCCTATGCCAAATTACTATTGAGAGAATTATAGGACTGGGCTAACAACAACGAAATACTACCATTCTATCAGACCGGCTTCAGGGCTAATAGTGCAACCATTGACAACATCATGACCCTGTCCTACCTTTCAAAAGGAGCGGTGAAAGACAGATAGAGTGGACTGGGGCAAACTTTGGGGGAAACTGTTAGACTGGGGAGTTCCATCAAAGCTACTGAAAGCCATTATATCCCTTTATGAGGGGATCTGGGTACAAGTCAAGTTAAGCCCCACAGCGTTATCTGCAAGATTGCAAACCAACAACTATCTGAAGCAGGGCTGTGTCTTAGCCCCCCTACTATTCAATCTTTATACAGCTGATATGGGGGGAGCCTTGAAAGAGGCAAGTCTAGTTCCACCTAAAGTGGGAATGGCAAGACTGGCAATTCTTCAGTACGCAGACAACACTGTAGTGATGGATCACACAAGGGTGGGCCTCCAAAGAGTATTAAAAGAGCTGCGAAAGTATAACAAGGAAAATCACTTGTCTGTCAACCAGAGCAAAACAAAGATAATGGTATTCGGCAGATATCCTCATAAAAAACAAACGCGCTGGACCTTGGAGATCTCCAAATTGACACTACCACAGCTTACAATTATCTTGGGGTTTGGCTGCATGAGAGGGCAACATCGGCAACTCAAGCAAAACATCTAACTGCCAAAACCAAGAGCGTAGTCTTATCTATGAGAAGCCTCAGTGAACGCTTAACTAGCCCCACAGCAGAGCCCATGCTGAAGGTCCTCAAGGATAAACTAATCCCGGACATCAACTACGGGCATCTTGCATTTCCTGGAGATCTAGACAAACTCATATCAGCAGCACAAGTCAAAGCCCATAAAATCGTGCTGCAAACACCCAGGTATGCAAGGAACATCAGGCTACGGCTGGAATTAAGGCTCAGCGGAACGGAACTGGCACTCCAGGGGGATCTAATCAAATACTACATCAGAGCCCTGAAAGCACCCCATGACTCTCTTAAACATCATCTGGCATCAATCTTTAGAGGAAAGGATTCCCCCTGGCACATCAAGCTGGGCACAGCAATAGAGACCCTTAACATTGAACCACAAAGCCTGCACCTAACAGATATCCCGCACAAGACCTGGTCAAATATCATGAGACGGCAGGTCCACTATATTTCGTTCGAACTGGATCTAAACGCTCTTCACCAGAACACCCTCACCAAGGTACTGAATGAATCTTATATCATGGGGAAAGCCCAACCATACCTAAGTGAAGCACTAGGGTCCCAGGCCCGTCGGAAAATCCTTTTTATGAGACTAGTAGCCCTAAGAACAGCAGACCTCAATCCAGAATGGGCATGTGCAGATGGTGCTTTCTCTTGCCACCTTTGCAATTACCAAAAGGAATCCTGGCTCCACTTATTATGTTGCTGCCCCAAATTAATAAGTGAGCCACAAAGGATCCGTCGCCCCATTTTTAGAAAACTTGGCATCAGAACATACAGGGAGGCATCAGATTGGTGCTTCTCAGAAACCACAACCCACTCTCTCCCCAGAGCGGCAAATGTATCCATCAGATCAGACTGGCCCTAGGTGCAAGTGCTTTACTACAAGTATGCACAATACAGAGGCAGAAAACAGACAAGCAACGTGCTGCAGTAATAATCTAAGGGCATTGAGGAGCCAGCCCGATTGATCCACTGCAGAAGCAAAATCAAGTTTCCGGAGCTGATGGCAAAAAGGTACTTTGCAACACAGGACCCGACTGTCGGAAACAGAGCTCGAAAGACTCGCAGTTCGGCGGGGGGGGGGGGCAGCAGGGGAGGGCGATAAATGGGGGGATGGGACCCGATTTTTAACTTTTTTTTTTTAATGTTTTACTTTCTTGTTATTTATTTTATTTCTTACTGTAACGATTTTAGATAATTGAACGGTCAACAATAAAAACTAAAACTAAACAGGATGTGGTGTGTCGGCCGCTAATATCGGCCTTGTTGCCCCTTCTCCTCCGAGCGGGCCTAATCTTACTCTTCCTCTTATATGGGGTTGGGCGCCAGTATAAGTGTTCCTGGTATGTGAGCGGAACCTCTATGTCCTCGAAGTGACAATATTTCGCTGGTGCATCTCTTTCTGTGTAAGAGTCAAATTTCTTTGTTCTTGCATTTGTTGCTGGGAATGTAACCCATGAATAAAATACCTCTGTTTTGTTAGATTTGTGCCCCTCAATCACAAAACTACTATTCCACCCCTGGATGATAATCCATGCTCTAGCATTCTCAGGGTGACTGAATTTCTGAATTTATCTGCAATTTGAATTGTGTCTGCATCTTTTTCTCTGGGTGAGAGGTGTAGATCTACTCTTACGTCATCTCCTGTCTCAGGCATTTTGTAGAGAAAAAGTTTGTTCAAGGGAACTAAGATAAGGTTTTTCTGCACAATTTAGGAACAATGTGTCCCTCAAGCTTCATTAACCAACAGCTAATAAATAGGATTTTTCACCCACTCAGTTGTGGCGTTGTGCCCACCCACTCCAAACGTCTCTGGTGTTTTGTTGAGTAGGGGTCTCTAAGAATAGAGCGACTGAGCTACTCTGAGTCTATTGTTAAATAAGTACCCAACCAACATTGGCAGCGCCATGTCGTGTAGTTTCTACATATTCTATATTCTATACAGGATCTGCGCGTTCGGATAACATAAACTATGGGTTTGGTGGCAGACTGGTTCTGAGCATGTGTTCCACATGTTTTCTAGAGCGGTGCTTCATCTTCCCCTGAGCCACTGCCAGGTGGGGTGAGGCCAGTCTACCTTACAGATCGAGGTAAGGACTGAACGACATTTGGCTTATGAAATTTCTTTCCTAATGAATTAACATCGGGCTATATTAATTTGAAGTGCCTGTATATCAACACTCTGAGTGTGATGTTATGCTTGATCCACATGAAATGGACTTTCCTTTTAGCCCAATAGATATTGACAGCTATACTTAACCCTTTCTCTTTCCATAGTGATCAACACAGATTGTAAGGGCACCCGGAACATTCAGGTGACCGTGTGCACTTGTTTTTGTTTTCCTGGTGTCACCTTTCACTTCACTCAGTTCACTTGGTGCAGTAGCTTTAATTGTATTTTGGTCCTGACGAATGCAAGGACGCAATAGTCCCTTGATTGCAGAAACTAGTCGACCACTTTTACCTCAGGCGGTCTACATAATCAGACAGTCTTAGGTTGCACTTATTTTTAATATTGGTATGTTAGGCACACGTAGAATAAATTTTGTCAAGTGCTATTTCTAAACCAATTTTAATACACTTTTTCCTTGGTTTCCTCACTCCTTCACTTTTTTCTGCACTGCACACCCCAGTCCCATGTCTCTGGCCACTCATAACATCGAGTGGCACACCACACTGTCATTGCCTATACCTTTTGAGGAACCCCCTTACCACCGGGTTGACCTCTGATTGTGGCACCGATCTTCTCAGACGGGTGGTACGGATAAAATCCCAAATGATGAAGGGCGGATCCATATGGTGACTGATGGGTATTTTCCTCATCCTGCTGAGAGCCTTCTGTGACGCATCTTTTTAGAGTTCAGGGATTGGTTGGCTTTTCTTTACTTTTGGGCATATCTCTTGAGACCCTCTGGTACCTTTGTTGTTTATAGGTTTCTTTGGGGATTGTGTCCAGAGCATGGTCTTTACACTTCCCCCAGGTCCCCCCCTACCGTAGTGTTTTTGTTGCTTCAGTGCAGTTTTTCAACTGCAGACCTCTGTTCTACGAATAGTTGATCTCGTAGTAATAGTTCATCACTCAGTCGTGATTTGAACTTTTTTCGTCACTCTTGAACACAGTTTGCACTTTCGACAGCACACTTTCTTTAGTCATGGCCGAGAACCATGGTTTATCGTTCTCTGATGCAGACCTTTTGGCAGCACTTGCTGAACATCCTGATTTGACAGAGTCATTGGCTTCTGTCGTCACCGTGAGCGAGGATGAGTGAGGCAAACTGCTAGGTTTAAAAAAATCACAAACTAGGACAGCCTTACATGGCACTATCATGGCTCAATATCTGCGCAATGATTGCGCACCAACAGGACTTATAGTGACCAACGCACCCAGGTTGTTTTTAAATGATAAGGAGTTTTTAAAAAACTGGGCCCTTATTGCCTGGAGGTGTACTAGAGACTGGTGATTCTGATCATCCAAACCTCCAAACGCATAGCTGACACCATGCTTATAGAAATTCAAATCGTTGAGTCTAAAATCAAGACTACTATAGCTCCCAAGGTCTTCAGCAAGAACTTAGATGACTCCAACAAAAACAACATAGACTTTAGAGAGCATACACTAGCGGTTAAGATGGACAAATTCAGGAAAGATCTGGATAAGTTCAAATTTGAGAGAATATATCCTTACTCAAGCGATACGTACACCCCCCCAGAGTTTGGCACCACTGGCCGCAGAAAGGGATCATCCTACAGCACATCGAGTTCAGGTGATAACTCCTCAGGTAGTGACACCAGCAGTGATAACTCCAACATACGAGGTTGTGGTCAAGGCAAAAGAAACTTTAGAAACAACTGGAGAGGTAACCAGCAACAACAATGGTGGCCACCGAACCCTTGGCAGTTTGGTGGCATGCATCCTTTCTTTCCCCCACAACAACCGGGTCCTTTTCAACAACCTATGGGACCGAACATGACTAACTTCCCCGGGAACTTCCCAACAAACAACTTTAACGGGCAGCCTTTTTTAGGGTTTGGCCGGGGCAGACCTCGGGGCAGAAGGAGAGGGAACACACAGCCCCAAGTTCACTTCAGCCCCCCATCAACGTCAACGGAAGGGAGGACTCTGAGGAGCAACTCGTCCAAAAACAAAGAGGCCGGACAGAGCAGTGCAGCCCCAGTATAGTCATGAACTTGAGCAGACATATCTTAACTCCAACAGAGGAGGAAGCCCTAAACAAAGGACTGGGCTTTGTACCCACTCATCATAATGATGAGTTTGAGACCCGCTTGGAATTGGCAAGATTTCTGAGGAAGATTAGATTACACTTCTTCTTCGCTGAAAAAGAAGCCTCCGTACAGAATGAGGATGATGTCAACACTGGACTGAAATGCAAGTCCACCTTCACTCCTCCTTCTCACCTTATGCCTTCCCAGGTCTTAGCCTATGAACAGGCACTCGAGAAAGAGATGGATGACCTCTTCAGTACTAAACACAAAACCTTTCATAATTTGCCTAAATCACACCATTTAGCACTAAAATCTCTAACTGACAATAAGGACTTAACAATAAAGCCAGCTGACAAGGGCGGCTCGATTGTGATATTGGACACTGAGGTCTATCGAGCTGAGTGCCTCAGACAACTTAACATGAGACATGCCTACTCTCCTTTGAATCACGACCCTACAGACGAACTGAAACAGAACATCAAATTAATGGTTGAAGAAGCATCTTTGGAGGGATGGATCACACCAGCTGAAGCCATGTACCTATGCACGGAGCACCCCAAGATGCCTTACTTCTATACCTTACCCAAGGTTCATAAAGAGCAACGACCGCCCCCAGGACGCCCGATAATTTCGGGGATAGGATCAGCCCTGGAACCCCTTTCCACCTTTGTGGATCACTTTTTAAGACCGATGGTGCAGGAAATGCCCACTTATCTCAAAGACACCACTGATTTGTTAAGACTGCTACCCAACATCGAGTTTGATACAGATAGTGACCTCTTAGTCTCATTTGACGTAGAGGCACTCTACACCTCCATCCCCCAGGATGAGACATTGGACGCTGTGCACCAACTTCTGGAGTCCAGGGAATTAAACAGCATTACTCCCGTCCAATTTATAATGGCTTGTGCCACTCTGGCCATGAAACAAAACTTTTTTCAATTCGAAGAACAGGTTTACCTACAAACATCGGGCACCAGCATGGGGAGCGTTTATGCCCCCAGCTTAGGGAATCTTTATGTTCACTCGTTCGAACAAAACCATGTACTGAATGATGTGAATCCCTTTATCGATAACCTAAAGACCTGGAAAAGGTATATCGATGACGTCTTTGTTGTGTGGAGAGGGACGAGTGATAGTTGCCTAGAATTCTTGGGTTGGTTGAATAGTAGAAATAACCACCTCAAGTTCACCATCGAAATTGGTCAACAACAATTAGCTTTCCTCGATCTACTAATTACTGCTGGTCCAGAGGGCCTACAATCTGAGCTCTACAGGAAGCCCACTGCAAGGAATTCTTTGCTGCTATTTGATAGCAACCACCCGAAAGCTTTAAAGGAGAGTCTACCCTTCAGCCAATTCTTACGGGTTCAAAGGAATTGTTCTACGAAAACAGCTTTCAAGAAACATTCCAAGGATTTGAGCATGCAGTTGGTCGCTCGAAAATATCCCCCCAGACTTGTTCAAAGGTCCATGAAAAGGGCAATGAATAACAATCGTGAAGCTTTGCTGGAACCTAGACCTCCTAAGCCTGACTTAGATCGCCTCACCTTTGTTCAAACCTTTGGAAGCCTTTCCAACAGTATTCAAAGCATAGTCAAGAGACACTGACCAATACTGAACTCTGGACGCTTAACTCTTCCTCGCCCCTTGGTTTCATTCAAGAGGGGCCCAAACCTGAGAGATAGACTGGTGCATACCAGGCCACGTGAAGATCCGCCAAGAGCGATAGGTTCACTGTGGAATCTTCCTCCTGTCCAGGGACACCATCCCTGTGGCAATTGTCAAGTTTGTGCGCAAACAACGAAATCATTGGAGATCGACATTGGCACTGCAAGACCATGGAAGCAAATAAAATTTACCAATTGCAACAGTGATCATGTGATCTATCTTATTACCTGCCCTTGTGGCCACAAGTATGTGGGCATGACCACACGAAAGGTCCGCATACGGATATCTGAGCACAAGAGTACCATCCGGTGTGCCAGACAAGCCACAAAATTAACTGCCCATTTTCTAGAGGCAAAACACCTAGCCACTGAATTCCAATAGACTGTTTTGGAACAACCTTTTATCCCAAAACACACAGCAGATGTGGCTAAATACCTGCTGAAGAAAGAACAAAGATGGGTACTCAAATTGAAGACTCACAAAGAGGGTTTGAATGATGATATCCCTTGGTCCACTCTGTGATTCAGCCCTAGATATCAGTAGGGTACTAGAACATCATGTTCCTGCTGGGACATTCTCCCTTTCTTTGACATTAACACACTGGTCTTAGAGAATACACCCTTCCGGGTTGGTCCACCTTGACTGTATGTGATGCTCTCATCCATATTTTCTCTGTTGTTCTCTTTAACACTCGCTATTACGAACTTATTAGAGCCGGACTGTATAAATATATATATATGTGGGTTGTAAGTGGTTTCTGTATTAGGAGCCTCTTTAGTCTCGGCTTTTGCCACCTGCCATGGATGGCAATTTTCAGCTTTTTGTCCCGACGGGCCAATCCACCTTTGTGCACTTGACCCGGTGTCACGGACCTAGTGTTCCGCATTTTTTGTCACCAATAGTGATATAGGACCTAAGGTTTTTTACCTTTCTCTAGCCTTTTGCCCCTACGGTACCTCGCTCGCGGTGTGTTTGTAGTCAGGTTCACACTCGTCTTCGTAATTTGTTTACTCCCGTCTCCCTGACTACCAAGTGATCATTTGACCAATGACCATTCCTGGTCTTTAGTCTAGTAGCCAATGAGAACGCAGGCTCGATCGACTCTGAACCAATTACAAGACGCGACAAAGCGCCCCACGTGACTACGCGACCAATGGCAGCGCAGCTTATTAACAGCCTCGCTCTGGCCTTCCGGTACCTCCCCAGTCGGCCAGGACGCTTGCCCTGGAGTACCGACGGATAGGTAAGAGAAGCCCTTTCTTCTTCTTTCCGCAATGCTGCGCATTTCCGACAAAAGATTTTTTAACTTAGACGGGGTCTCGGCTCCGCCACTGCTGGGTACGATCATTTAAAGATAACAATACCATTCATTATCAGCTTCCGGTAACGGGAAGTGTATTGTCCTTGTATGTGCATACTGTGTCTGACATGTGTTCCACATGTTTTCTAGAGCGGTGCTTCATCTTCCCCTGAGCCCCTGCCAGGTGGGGTGAGGCCAGTCTACCTTACAGATCGAGGTAAGGACTGAACGACATTTGGCTTATGAAATTTCTTTCCTAATGAATTAACATCGGGCTATATTAATTTGAAGTGCCTGAATATCAACACTCTGAGTGTGATGTTATGTTTGATCCACATGAAATGGACTTTCCTTTTAGCCCAATAGATATTGACAGCTATACTTAACCCTTTCTCTTTCCATAGTGATCAACACAGACTGTAAGGGCACCCGGAACATTCAGGTGACCGTGTGCACTTGTTTTTGTTTTCCTGGTGTCACCTTTCACTTCACTCAGTTCACTTGGTGCAGTAGCTTTAATTGTATTTTGGTCCTGACGAATGCAAGGACGCAATAGTCCCTTGATTGCAGAAACTAGTCGACCACTTTTACCTCAGGCGGTCTACATAATCAGACAGCCTTAGGTTGCACTTATTTTTAATATTGGTATGTTGTGCACTGTAATGGCTGGATTTTCTGAGTAGGTGGGATCAGCCCCCAGGGGCCCCTCCAACCCAGCCAGAACGTACTCACCTTCCCTCCTCAGGACTCCTCTATCCAGGCACCTGGTACCTACCTGAGGATGGGGAACTCGCAATATACAAGCTCATATTATTAAGAACACCACTAAATCTATAGGGATACTAAGAATACTCACTGATTACTAGGGATATCCATACCCTACACCACACTTATTCACATCAGTTGGTCTCGCGGCCACCCTGACCCAGACCGTTCTACCCTAGGGCAGATATGACACACAATCCGGTGCGTCTACACACGGGCCTGCAGAACCCAATGCTCCCTTTTCCAAACTGTTCGCAATCCTGCGAAACTACACACTAGTTCGACTACCTAGTGCTCTCATTTACTCAAGCCACAATCCAGTGGGTATCCACACTGATCTCATATTCAGTGCTCTCACTAACGCCGCATATCAACGACGACCACATTCCTATGAACACCTATACATATATATATATATATGGGGAAGTCTCTTCACTAAGGGTCTGCTACTACAATAATATTATGGGATGGTGTACTAACTTAGTCCCTTGGTTGCAAGTCTCCTCTCTCCCTCGCTATTACTTACCTGATCAGGGGTAGCATCTGTTCAAACAGTAATACTTACCAGGAAAGATTATCCTTACTGTATGAGGACAAAGATATACACACTATGTGATTGAGTTATTTCTTGATTTAAGCGCTCCTACCCCCTTTTTGATCCATCAGTGGCTCAACAGTAACTGGCTTGAAGCCAGGATAACTTTATCATAAAAGAACTCATGCACACTAATTCACTAATTAATGGGGTCATTTATTATTAGTACAATATAAACCTTTACACAGATCTGACAAAGACTATAGGTAGAACACACCGCTTGAAAGAGAAGGATTAAACATAACAGGAACACTCCGCTGAAAGGGAAAAGATTAGACATAAAGTGTAAGTGTAACTAATTCAGACTACCTCACCTATTAGAAGGAAGATTTCTCTCTCTGCCTCTGGTGGGATTAGGGCTCTCTCTCTGCCTCTGGTGGGATTAGGGCTCTCTCTGTCTCTCCCTCCTTCACCACATCACCACGCCTCTGGTTCAGTTGCTCCAGCTGACAGCCTTCTTTGATGCTCTCTGCACTGCTTTCTCTCTCCTCATCTTCAGCAATCGTCTGCCTTCTTTCTCCATTCAAGAACTGCACTCTATTCTGCAGCTTCAGCAGACATCCTCTCTCTCTCTGCAAGCTGTTCTGAGCTCCAAGCTGTTCTGAGCTCCCAGCAGTTCTGTGCTCCAAGCTGTTCTGAGCACCACGCTGAACTGCACACCACGCTGGACTGACCTCCAAAACTGAACTGAACTGAGCTGAACTGACCACTCCTCCTCTCCTGTAGCTCGCTAATATGGAAGCTTGTCCTTTCATGGAAAGCTACGGCCAGTAACCTGCCGCCCACCAAATTCTTGTACCTCCCCGTACCAAGGACACGTTCCCAGCTGGCCAGCCTGAAGTTGTGTCTTCGGAGTGGAGAAAAATACATTCCTTCGATAAGGGCCAGCCTGAACCGGTTCTCTCCAAGCGAACAACAGCCTTAACTATAAACTTTGCCTTTGCCCTGAAAAGCCTCTCAGCTTCATCAAGATGGAGTCCCTCTAGCTCTAGGCCTGTAGGCCTGAAAGGGGTGAAATGCTCCTTAGCTCTGTCAGAATACCTACATAAACCATACCAATGTGTCTAATATGTCAAAGCCAATAGGCAATAGACAGGTGAAAGTCAAGAATAAAGGCATATTAAGCAGCTATCCTCTTATAGGTCTGGAAAAAGGGCTTAAAAGGGCCAACACAGGCTAAGAATACCTATACTAGATGCGAACAAGATTAATGATCTATATCACTGCTAAATAAAGCCAAAAACTCTGCCATAACATTCCACCCTTAGATCCTTATCTTGCGAGCATCTTATAAACAACAACAACCATCAAAACAAACATCAACATAATCTATCCAACATAGGCTAAGAATACCTATCCTAGATGTGAGCAAGATTAAGATCTATATCACTGCTAAATATCTCTGCCATCCACCCTTAGATCCTTATCTTGCGAACATCTTATAAACAATAACATCTAGATAAACAAACATCAACACAATCTATCAACAAATCAAAACCTAAAAAAAACTCCCTAAAAACAATGACAACTCAAGGAAATTCCACCTGAAACTCAATTGTAGGGAATAGAAACCTAAAAACAAATCAAAGCACCCTTGACTTAAATGCTGAAACATATCTGAGATTGGATCTGATAACAAAAGAAACTAACCAAAGCATCCTCAAACTAAATGTGCCTCAACTTCTAATGATAACTGGTGAAATCTAGTGATGTAGGGACTTATGTGTTGAATGAAAACAGCAAGGGGCCTAAATGGGGCCTACTTCGGACAACTTAAGGCTAAATGAGGCCTACCTACTATTGTCAACTTAAGAACTAAATGTGTTTCAACTCCTAATGAGAGAACAAGAAAGGGCCTAAATGAGCCCTACGTACTATAGGCAACTTAAGCTAATGATGACTCATGAAACTATTGGTGTAGGGGCTAGTATGTGAGATGAAAATAACAATAGGCCTAAATGAGGCCTACCTGCTGACATTTGTCAATTTAAAGTGAAATCAGAGAAGTACTGTTTCAAGGTTTGGGCAAACATTAATACATAATCATACTAAAAGACACACCACCCAGAACAATCCAAATTTTAAGGTAACCACCCTTTGATCAATCAAGGTGAAAATGTAAGAACAGTTAAAAAAAAACAACAACCCCATTTCTACAAGATAGCTGGTGTAACACCAGGCCAAGAACATCCATTTTAAATCACATTGTGGAACACATGTGGGCACCACCATTCAAAAAAAAAGTCTTTCATTGGCAAAAACTGTTTTGAAGAAAACAGAAAAACTATAATAGGTGACATATTTTTTGCTTTAAAAGTGGGGCCTGCTTGTCCAAGGGATCATGCATCAAATTCTTTTATAATACTGTTACAAATAAAACATGTTTTAGTTTTTTGTTTTTTAAAAGTGGGGCCTGCTCGTAGTGATGTCAAGAAAAAATTGCAGGCCAAGGAATTAAATAACTTAGTCCAAAAGTCTTCAGTGTAGGCCACCACCCTGCATCCTCGGTATCCGGACACTTCCTCCAATGCGGCCATCCATCACCCTTCCGGTCTGGTCTGGTCTGGTCTGATTCCATCATCCAAAAACAATAAACTAAAATAAAAACATGAAAGTAAAAAACTAAAACAAAAAAAAAGTGGAAGGGGGGAGGGACCCACGCACAACCACAACTGCAGCAATCCTAGGAACAAGAGAACAAGTATCATTATTCTTGTAAAATAAAATTTTCCATTTAAAAAGCACCCCGGGTGCCTTTCATTATTGAAAAGAAAATATCCTAATTAATTAAAAACATTCAAAATTTAACTTTTAATAACTTTGTGCAGGGCCTAACATACCCTAATCCTCCCTAAGCCAGCCCCTCCCTTCAGAGCAGGAGCCACTCTACAGTGTGAAGCTACTTGAACTGCAATATGATGAGCCTCTCTAAACCAGCCCCTCCCTTACATAAACAAGCCATCCGCGGAAGAAAATTGGATTGTAGCCAATCATAACGAACAGGGACGTGATCGAAACTTGCAGAATGAAGGAAAAAAACTCGTCTGCACAAACCAGCTGGTCTGCCAAGGTCGAAAAACAAATTTCTCATGCCTTATTTTCTAACTAACGGAAGCTAGCATTTAAAAAAAACAATTCTGTTACAGTGTACTGCCAATTAAAAAAAGCACCAGTTTTTAAAAAGACTTTTGTCCAACTAATTCAGCTAAAGGCAAGACACTTAAAATATGGGCACTTATTTAGAAAGGGGCAACTACCTTTTGCACACAAGATTATACATTCTGCATTTGAGAAAAAAAACGAATTAACATGGTCCATTGTAAAAGAGAAATAATTTGTAAAACAACATAAAATGCAGATACATTTCAACATTGGATTTAATTTAATGTTTTGCTGACACATTTATAAAAGCATACATTTTAATTTACATTTGGGAAAATAATAATGTTACATTTTAACATTTTTTCTTTCAAAGGCACATGGTTGCCTTCCACTAATTAAAAGCACATGTCACCATGCACAGTCGGGCAAGATTCATTATTCTGAACCTATCATTATTGCAACCAGCACATTCCTGTCTAGATGGAAACCCCTCACAGAAATAATTAATGAAAACAGCTCCGTAGCGTGCACTCTAACGGGCCATCTTTTTAACATTTCACTCATTTTAAAAGAACACAGCTTTCTCCGTAATCAGACTGGTTGATTTATAACCACATCAGTTCCAAGGCAAACCCACACAAATTCGTAGACGCATTTCAAAAGGAATGTGAAATGAACAGAACCCTTCGCAAAACACAAGATGGTATCTTTCCGTCAAGAAACTGACAAAACACATAGGCAGACCAAGGAATCAAAAAAAAAGTCAAAATCAAACCATCAAATAGTCCTTAAAATAATCCACTGACTTTTATAGTCAGGTCAGATAACCATGCATGCTGACAGCATGTAAAAAATAAAGACTGCCATCTCAACTCAAGATATTAACCCTTTGGCAGCTCAAGCAGAATCATTTCCCAACGTCCATGGATACATGGGAAAATCATAATCACATTTCTTCACGTTTACAGATGACACGTACACATATTTTCAAAAACGTTATCCCCAAGCACCCGAGAGAGATCCAGCTCTCTCCTTCCAAACGTAATGATAACATGCCCTGTCCAAGCCATGACCACATGGCGCTATTCACAAGCCATATTTACAAGACAAGCCTTTCACAAACAACATTTCCAAGGCGCAATGCACAAGGAACACAGCAGATCAACATGAGAACATGCACCTCACAAGCCACAACAATATGGCGCTATTCACAAGTCATATTTACAAGACAAGCTTTTCACAAACAATGTATCCAAGGCGCAATGCACAAGGAACACAATAGATCAACATGAGAACATGCACCTCACAAGTCACAATAATATGGCGCTATTCACAAGTCATATTTACAAGGAGCTATATTCAAAGAACTTCACAAATCATAGAACAATGAACACATTTCACATTGCACAGCATAAGCAGATGCAGCAAGCAATTTAATGGGCAATTTAAAAGCACTTTTTACACACATTTATACAATTGGACCATCACATAGATGTAACTGGCTTCCTCATGTAATGCCATCCTTCAACTCTGACAGTTTAAACACCAAGATGAAAACCATTCCTTCCACCCTGAATAAACCAAATGCCATGATGTAATGCAATCTCCTCACGCTGCAACTGTTCAAGCCCTTATGTCTAACAAGCTACATAAACTGCAACATTACGCCAGATGGAACCAGCGTTCAGGGCACTCCCTCAGAACACATGGGAAACTCTCTAAGCACATGGCAAGGTCACACAGGTTTCGTAAACTGTTCGTAGACGCCAGATGTAATGGCTGGATTTTCTGAGTAGGTGGGATCAGCCCCCAGGGGCCCCTCCAACCCAGCCAGAACGTACTCACCTTCCCTCCTCAGGACTCCTCTATCCAGGCACCTGGTACCTACCTGAGGATGGGGAACTCGCAATATACAAGCTCATATTATTAAGAACACCACTAAATCTATAGGGATACTAAGAATACTCACTGATTACTAGGGATATCCATACCCTACACCACACTTATTCACATCAGTTGGTCTCGCGGCCACCCTGACCCAGACCGTTCTACCCTAGGGCAGATATGACACACAATCCGGTGCGTCTACACACGGGCCTGCAGAACCCAATGCTCCCTTTTCCAAACTGTTCGCAATCCTGCGAAACTACACAC
The DNA here is from genome assembly GCF_964263255.1 of Lissotriton vulgaris. NCBI lineage: Eukaryota > Metazoa > Chordata > Amphibia > Caudata > Salamandridae > Lissotriton > Lissotriton vulgaris. The sequence goes on along the minus strand of NC_141689.1, from coordinate 1,434,441,480 downwards.
TAGTTCGACTACCTAGTGCTCTCATTTACTCAAGCCACAATCCAGTGGGTATCCACACTGATCTCATATTCAGTGCTCTCACTAACGCCGCATATCAACGACGACCACATTCCTATGAACACCTATACATATATATATATATATGGGGAAGTCTCTTCACTAAGGGTCTGCTACTACAATAATATTATGGGATGGTGTACTAACTTAGTCCCTTGGTTGCAAGTCTCCTCTCTCCCTCACTATTACTTACCTGATCAGGGGTAGCATCTGTTCAAACAGTAATACTTACCAGGAAAGATTATCCTTACTGTATGAGGACAAAGATATACACACTATGTGATTGAGTTATTTCTTGATTTAAGCGCTCCTACCCCCTTTTTGATCCATCAGTGGCTCAACAGCAACTGGCTTGAAGCCAGGATAACTTTATCATAAAAGAACTCATGCACACTAATTCACTAATTAATGGGGTCATTTATTATTAGTACAATATAAACCTTTACACAGATCTGACAAAGACTATAGGTAGAACACACCGCTTGAAAGAGAAGGATTAAACATAACAGGAACACTCCGCTGAAAGGGAAAAGATTAGACATAAAGTGTAAGTGTAACTAATTCAGACTACCTCACCTATTAGAAGGAAGATTTCTCTCTCTGCCTCTGGTGGGATTAGGGCTCTCTCTCTGCCTCTGGTGGGATTAGGGCTCTCTCTGTCTCTTCCTCCTTCACCACATCACCACGCCTCTGGTTCAGTTGCTCCAGCTGACAGCCTTCTTTGATGCTCTCTGCACTGCTTTCTCTCTCCTCATCTTCAGCAATCGTCTGCCTTCTTTCTCCATTCAAGAACTGCACTCTATTCTGCAGCTTCAGCAGACATCCTCTCTCTCTCTGCAAGCTGTTCTGAGCTCCAAGCTGTTCTGAGCTCCCAGCAGTTCTGTGCTCCAAGCTGTTCTGAGCACCACGCTGAACTGCACACCACGCTGGACTGACCTCCAAAACTGAACTGAACTGAGCTGAACTGACCACTCCTCCTCTCCTGTAGCTCGCTAATATGGAAGCTTGTCCTTTCATGGAAAGCTACGGCCAGTAACCTGCCGCCCACCAAATTCTTGTACCTCCCCGTACCAAGGACACGTTCCCAGCTGGCCAGCCTGAAGTTGTGTCTTCGGAGTGGAGAAAAATACATTCCTTCGATAAGGGCCAGCCTGAACCGGTTCTCTCCAAGCGAACAACAGCCTTAACTATAAACTTTGCCTTTGCCCTGAAAAGCCTCTCAGCTTCATCAAGATGGAGTCCCTCTAGCTCTAGGCCTGTAGGCCTGAAAGGGGTGAAATGCTCCTTAGCTCTGTCAGAATACCTACATAAACCATACCAATGTGTCTAATATGTCAAAGCCAATAGGCAATAGACAGGTGAAAGTCAAGAATAAAGGCATATTAAGCAGCTATCCTCTTATAGGTCTGGAAAAAGAGCTTAAAAGGGCCAACACAGGCTAAGAATACCTATGCTAGATGCAAGCAAGATTAATGATCTATATCACTGCTAAATAAAGCCAAAAACTCTGCCATAACATGCACACGCAGAATAAATTTTGTCAAGTGCTTTTTCTAAACCAATTTTAATACACTTTTTCCTTGGTTTCCTCACTCCTTCACTTTTTTCTGCACTGCACACCCCAGTCCCATGTCTCTGGCCACTCATAACATCGAGTGGCACACCACACTGTCATTGCCTATACCTTTTGAGGAACCCCCTTACCACCGGGTTGACCTCTGATTGTGGCACCGATCTTCTCAGACGGGTGGTACGGATAAAATCCCAAATGATGAAGGGCGGATCCGTATGGTGACTGATGGGTATTTTCCTCATCCTGCTGAGAGCCTTCTGTGACGCATCTTTTTAGAGTTCAGGGATTGGTTGGCTTTTCTTTACTTTTGGGCATATCTCTTGAGACCCTCTGGTACCTTTGTTGTTTATAGGTTTCTTTGGGGATTGTGTCCAGAGCATGGTCTTTAAACTTCCCCCAGGTCCCCCCCTACCGTAGTGTTTTTGTTGATTCTGAGCATCCCCACCGGATATATTATCCTGTTTGCATTAGCTAGCTCACAGTGCCCCTAGAATCTCCCCTTATTGGGAGAGAATAGTTTCTGGCAACCTCAGAACATAACAACCCTAATTCCTTAGGACAGTGGAAACAAAATACTACTTTTCGCTCAGTCACTCAGGCTCACTTCGTTTGTCTCAGAGAAACACAGAATAAACAGTATGGGCGTTTCAATCAGAATTTATTGAACAGTTGTTATTCTAGTGTAAAATAGATTTGCTGTAACAACCATTAGACAGTAGCAGAGATATATGATTAGCAATACTATGAAAGTAAAGGGATGGTACAGTTCTACCGTTTTGCGGTAATCATGAATATACAAAAGTACATAAAACACAGGATAAGAAAGTGCGTAATCCTTCGATGGCTCCCTAACTAGATGTACCTAAATGCGCCTAGCATCTGTGTAGGTGTTATGCTAAGAATCCCTCTAAGGTCTAATCAACCCTATTACCTTAGAAAGGAGAGACTATGGGACCCCGTCCTGGTCTCGAGTTGGACATCCCACTAGTGATGTTAGACCACTGCTAGCTGGATTGTCTGCATGCAGGAACCTCAGCGCCTCTGGTCAGTGTGTCAGCAGGGAAGTCACCTCTCCTCTGTCTGTCTAAGCAAGACATGATGTATGTATACTCACAGATCTCCCCAGGGATCCTAACTTGCTGTGTTACTGTATCGGTCACAAGGATGACTTCAGGCTTGAACTTTATACAAAGATAATATACAGGAGATGTTCGTCCTGCTGTCAGTACTGCAGTGCTTCCAAGAAGCCTCATGCATAATGTATGACTTTCGAACCAGGGAAAAACCCGCGTTCTGAATGCAGTGTCCTATCTAGGTAAACGGTCAGTCCCTATGAACAGTTATCCATGAAATGTAGGGAAGGATATAGGTGAAAGGTTGCAGTGTTACCTGCACCTATATAGGATACCTGTATGGAATATAACATGGGGGGTGCTTCAGGGGGGCCTTAGGCCATCAGTCACCCTTGGATTTGTATTCATAATTTGCGATTACCAATTTGGTAACCGCAATTTGCGAATGCATTACCATTCATTCCTATGGGCCATAGGAATGAATGGAGTCACATTTCCGAATCACTATTAGCTAATGTTAAGGAATTGGAAATGTTATTGCAATTCCTACATGCATAGGCATTTGTGATTACCAAATAGCGATTCCTTAAAAATTACTATTTGCTAATCGCAAATGAGGAGTTTGATGCATTTGCCCCAAAGTCCCTTAATCACCTCTTTTCAGAAACCTTGTTTGCAGAGCTAGCAAATATTGAGATGATATATGTAGGTTTAGAGCCAGGCATACCCTCAATCTGTATAGATTTCCCAGGTACAGTGCCAGGTTTACAGTTATTACAGCAGAGAAATGCCTGGGCAGTACCATGCATAGAAAGGTGACAGATAGGATATGCTGCTATTATTCCTTAGTTATGTAGGAATGTTCCTTAGCTCCTCATTGTTCAATCTTTTTATTAGTGACTTTTTCATACAGGAAATTCGCTACTACCAGTCCTACAAGACTAGACCCACTGGAATTCAGGAATTGTTTTACTCCGATGATCTGCTGTTGTTAGATCATACTCCAGTAGGCCAGCAGAAGAGATTTAACATGCTTCATGATTACGCCGGTCGAGAGTCAATTAAAAATCAATGGAGAGAAAATCAAAGTGTTAATCTTTGTGAAATCAAAATATAAGGGTTGTTGGTTTATTGCTAAACACAGTTTACTTATAGTGGAAGATTTCAAATATTTGTGTATCCTTTACAGGCAAATGCTATGAAGGAGCCTTAAAACAAACAAAAGGTAGAAGCAGCAAGCACTGTATCCAATGCTCTCTAAAGATTCTGTTACAAGTTTGGGGGAGGATCCCTGAGCACAGTGATGAAGGAATATTTAACAAAAGTTGCATCAAATACCCATGGTTGCCATGCGTGGTTTTCTCCATCCCTGCATCTATTGAGTTAGTCGAAGGATCCTGGCGACCCATATTGATGCTTAATCAGAGTACTTCCAAGGAGGCCATAATGCTAGAGGTTGGCTATTCGACCGCCATGTATGATCATTTCTCAACCATGGTACCCGGGGGAATTCTCATACAGATGGGATTTAATTATATACTGATGTTTGAGGTGATGAGCAGGGAGGGGTGGCTTGGAACCCACGGGAGATAGCGCACCCGGCTACGGCTCTTCGGTGCAGCGCGGATGGACCGCAGCAAAACGCTGCTTCAGGAAACTTAGTAAGACGTTCTCAGCAGCAGATGCTATCCTGACAAGGCAAATACCCTTTGGTGCAACTTTTGTACCCCAGGACTTACTTTTGATCGTTGCAAGCTCCCGCCTCAGAGTAACGTTTATTGCGACTGCCATTTTGGATGCCTAACGTGGAGCTTCCTTGATACAAACTAATATTTCTGGAGATCCTAAAAGGCTATGCATGTTCCTGTTTATCATTGAAAATGGAGCAATCATCGTACTTCTTGTGCTTTGAGACTTTCAAATGCGATGACCTTTTGGTATTATAGTTTGCTCTTAAAAGATAATACTGCTTCCCTTGGGAAGTTGATATCAACGGCCGCCATTTTGATTTAAGACACTTTGTTGGGGCTCTCTAGTATTGAAGGGAAAATAAGTGCAGCCGCTTCTATGTGCTGATATTGTTACTGAGTGAAGCACTATAATATTGTATTGACAGAGAAGGAGCCCACAATATAGATGAAGATAAAATCAGTCTTATGTTGGGGAGTTCTATACTTTTCCCCTCAGACAGATAGAAGTAGAAAAAATAAAGAAATATAGCAAAAAGAAAACCTCGTTGCCATGTATAAACAATCACCATGCTTGTTGCCATATATAAAAAATCACCATGCTAGCATGGTGATTTTTTATACATGGCAACAAGGTTTTCTTTTTGTTATATTTCTTTCTTTTTTCTACTTCTATCTGTCTGAGGAGAGAAGTACAGAACTCCCCAACATAAGATTTTATATTCATCTATATTGTAAGCTTCTTCTCTGTCAATTTGTATCTACATTCCTTCATCCTTTGGTAAGATTGGAAAAACTGGGGCAACCTGCCCTGTCCTTCATCAAAAACTATAAGATCCTTACAGTTGGAGGATTATCTTGTATCCTTATCTAAAGGTTCTTCTTCTCCGAGCCCTATCCCTCAGGCAGCAGGGAAAGCAACTACAAAATGCTTTAAGAAGGACATTTCATCCCCAACAAATCCCTCCTCTCCTGTATCCTTAGACTTGCTGTTGGAAGAGATACACAATCTCCGTCCCTTTATGGAGGACCAATATAACTTATTACAGTTTATCACAGACAACTGGTCTAGGATGGATGGATGACTAACAGCAGTAGAGCAGGATGTCTCTTCTTTTGGACTCACTGATGCTAAAGTCAACGTACCGCAATCACAAGTTTCCTCACTTAAAAAACAGGTCGAAGTCCTTGAAAATCGAAATAGAAGAAATAATCTTCTCATTTATGGTTTTCAAAAAGGTACGGAGGGCTCTGAACCCCTTGTTTTCTTCAAATCCTTTCTATACTTTTCCCCTCAGACAGATAGAAGTAGAAAAAATAAAGAAATATAGCAAAAAGAAAACCTTGTTGCCATGTATAAAAAATCACCATGCTTGTTGCCATATATAAAAAATCACCATGCTAGCATGGTGATTTTTTATACATGGCAACGAGGTTTTCTTTTTGTTATATTTCTTTCTTTTTTTCTACTTCTATCTGTCTGAGGAGAGAAGTACAGAACTCCCCAACATAAGATTTTATCTTCATCTATATTGTAAGCTTCTTCTCTGTCAATTTGTATCTACATTCCTTCATCCTTTGGTAAGATTGGAAAAACTGGGGCAACCTGCCCTGTCCTTCATCAAAAACTATAAGATCCTTACAGTTGGAGGATTATCTTGTATCCTTATCTAAAGGTTCTTCTTCTCCGAGCCCTATCCCTCAGGCAGCAGGGAAAGCAACTACAAAATGCTTTAAGAAGGACATTTCATCCCCAACAAATCCCTCCTCTCCTGTATCCTTAGACTTGCTGTTGGAAGAGATACACAATCTCCGTCCCTTTATGGAGGACCAATATAACTTATTACAGTTTATCACAGACAACTGGTCTAGGATGGATGAATGACTAACAGCAGTAGAGCAGGATGTCTCTTCTTTTGGACTCACTGATGCTAAAGTCAACGTACCGCAATCACAAGTTTCCTCACTTAAAAAACAGGTCGAAGTCCTTGAAAATCGAAATAGAAGAAATAATCTTCTCATTTATGGTTTTCAAAAAGGTACGGAGGGCTCTGAACCCCTTGTTTTCTTCAAATCCTTTCTATACTTTTCCCCTCAGACAGATAGAAGTAGAAAAAATAAAGAAATATAGCAAAAAGAAAACCTTGTTGCCATGTATAAAAAATCACCATGCTTGTTGCCATATATAAAAAATCACCATGCTAGCATGGTGATTTTTTATACATGGCAACGAGGTTTTCTTTTTGTTATATTTCTTTCTTTTTTTCTACTTCTATCTGTCTGAGGAGAGAAGTACAGAACTCCCCAACATAAGATTTTATCTTCATCTATATTGTAAGCTTCTTCTCTGTCAATTTGTATCTACATTCCTTCATCCTTTGGTAAGATTGGAAAAACTGGGGCAACCTGCCCTGTCCTTCATCAAAAACTATAAGATCCTTACAGTTGGAGGATTATCTTGTATCCTTACCTAAAGGTTCTTCTTCACCGAGCCCTATCCCTCAGGCAGCAGGGAAAGCAACTACAAAATGCTTTAAGAAGGACATTTCATCCCCAACAAAACCCTCCTCTCCTGTATCCTTAGACTTGCTGTTGGAAGAGATACACAATCTCCTTCCCTTTATGGAGGACCAACATAACTTATTACAGTTTATCACAGACAACTGGTCTAGGATGGATGAATGACTAACAGCAGTAGAGCAGGATGTCTCTTCTTTTGGACTCACTGATGCTAAAGTTAACGTACCGCAATCACAAGTTTCCTCACTTAAAAAACAGGTCGAAGTCCTTGAAAATCGAAATAGAAGAAATAATCTTCTCATTTATGGTTTTCAAAAAGGTACGGAGGGCTCTGAACCCCTTGTTTTCTTCAAATCCTTTCTATACTTTTCCCCTCAGACAGATAGAAGTAGAAAAAATAAAGAAATATAGCAAAAAGAAAACCTTGTTGCCATGTATAAAAAATCACCATGCTTGTTGCCATATATAAAAAATCACCATGCTAGCATGGTGATTTTTTATACATGGCAACGAGGTTTTCTTTTTGTTATATTTCTTTCTTTTTTTCTACTTCTATCTGTCTGAGGAGAGAAGTACAGAACTCCCCAACATAAGATTTTATCTTCATCTATATTGTAAGCTTCTTCTCTGTCAATTTGTATCTACATTCCTTCATCCTTTGGTAAGATTGGAAAAACTGGGGCAACCTGCCCTGTCCTTCATCAAAAACTATAAGATCCTTACAGTTGGAGGATTATCTTGTATCCTTATCTAAAAGTTCTTCTTCTCCGAACCCTATCCCTCAGGCAGCAGGGAAAGCAACTACAAAATGCTTTAAGAAGGACATTTCATCCCCAACAAAACCCTCCTCTCCTGTATCCTTAGACTTGCTGTTGGAAGAGATACACAATCTCCGTCCCTTTATGGAGGACCAACATAACTTATTACAGTTTATCACAGACAACTGGTCTAGGATGGATGAATGACTAACAGCAGTAGAGCAGGATGTCTCTTCTTTTGGACTCACTGATGCTAAAGTCAACGTACCGCAATCACAAGTTTCCTCACTTAAAAAAACAGGTCGAAGTCCTTGAAAATCGAAATAGAAGAAATAATCTTCTCATTTATGGTTTTCAAAAAGGTACGGAGGGCTCTGAACCCCTTGTTTTCTTCAAATCCTTTCTTCCTAAGTTACTACATTTACCCGTGGAAACTGTGCTTAATATCCAACGTGACCACAGGTTAGGTCGGATGCGAACTGGTGTGTCAAGTTCACAGAGACTGAGAGGAGTTATCCTATACTTCCTCGAATATACTGACTTTTTAAAAGTTCTCACTGCTGCCAAGTCAATTTAACACATTGTGTGGTCAGGTTCCACTTTATTTTTCTCTCAAGATTACGCCTAAGCTACTGCAAATAGATGTAAGGATCGTTAATATGAGACCTGACCTATGCTCTTTGGGAGCCCAATATGGACTTTTTCACCCTTGCTTTTTCAAGGTTACTTACAAGAACAAAACCTCAACATACGAGGATTTAGTCAAGCTGCAGAACTTCATTAACTCTTCCAAAACAGAATCCATGGACTCCTCTGGAGCCTCGACTTCCCAGACTGTTCAATGTTAACTTTCCTTCTTCTCCTTTACTATAATGCTAACATTTTATTATACAGTTGATCTGCTTAGTACTATTTGGTATAATGTTTCCCACAATTTTATTGCAATTCCTTGATATAATATTTGCTTTTTTCTCCTTCCCTGCAGATTTGTTGATGTCTGTGCCCACCTTGTCTCTCATCACATGTGATGCAGACCTCCCTGCCCGTCATTCGGTTGAACCTTGGAGTGTCATCTGTTCGTTGAAGTTTCACCCCTCACCCTTGTATGGTGTTTCTAGGTACATTTCACCTTTCTTATCTTTGTATCTCCCCCTCACTCTCCTTTTTCTTGTCTTTTCTCTTTTTCTTCTTGGCCTTCCTTCTCACCCTTTTTAATATTTTATCTCTATTTTCTTCATCTGCCTCTTGTTTCACATTTGTATCTTCTTTTATTTCTCATGTACTGTATGGTTAATTCATTGTATAGTTGGATTGTTATATGGTTTGTTTCTAGTTGCTTGTTGGCTTCCCTAGATTGCTGTCTTCTATTTTGTCCTGTATTACCTCCACGTCTCTGAAAATTGTTTCCTGGAATGTAAGAGGTTTAAACCCATTAAAAGACAAAAGGTTTTAACACACTAGGCTAAATTAGAGGCTGGTGTAGCCCTTATACAGGAAATGAATCTTTAAAGTTCAAGAGGGGATGGGTTCTCGGGAGGCCTTTTTTTCACCAGAAAATGGTAAGCCAAATGGGACATAATCGCTTTCTGTTAAACTGCTCTCCCAGAGTTCTGATGAAGAGGAAAGATGGTTGTATACAAAATTTATAGTCGGGAATGCTCCGGTTTCTTTATTCAACATTTATGCTCGTACCACTGGGGATCCCTCTTTTTGGACATATCTTGCTCCACATATCTAACATTGCATTGAGGATAATTTTATCCTCATTGGTTGTTGTAACCAAGTTGTTGATCCCTTCATTGATCATAACTCGGTGTTATCCTTTGTTCCACGTAAGGCACATAAACTTTTTGTTTAAACTATTCAGCAGTACAAGGTGCTTGGAGACTCTGCAACCTTACTACAAGAGAATATACTTACTATTTTCCAGCCAATCAAACTCACTCACGAATAGATTATTTCTTTATATCTCACATCTCACAATCCCTAAGAGAAGCTGATATTGAGTATTCTAATATCCGATCATGCCCCAATTTCTATTCAATTGGACAACTTGCAAAAAAAACTAATGTACCCAGAAAATGGCTTTTTAATAATGATCTTCTCCTAGATCCAAAATGTAACTCTTCTTTTATTTCCTTTTTCAATGAATATTTTTTATTCAATCAAACTGACACTCTACCATTTTCTGTTATTTGTGACACCTTTAAGGCAGCTGCTCGGTTCTTTATTATTGGCTTTGTCTCTAAAAAACGCAAAACTTCACATAAACTAACCAAAGACCTCTTAATTAGGATAAAGAGATTGGAGTATTCCTATTATTCCTCCAAGTCTAAAGAATTTTTATCTGAACTTATAAGTGTCAAGTTTCAATTTAACGAAGAGTAGACAGGCAATGCCTCAAATTACTTAATAAAATATAGCGCAAAGTTTTATGGTGGTCAGAACAAAGCTGGGAAAATATTTGCTAATAACTTGAAAGTTAAAAATAAGCTCAACATAGAGTTAATTATGGATGAACAACAAACGTTGAAGTTTAAAGATGCTGATATTTTAAATGAATTCCTTATTTTTACACAACACTATACACGTCAGATAATCCTCCCTCAGATCTTCACATTTCTCAATTTTTTTCTGTCATTCAGCATTCCTCTGATACTCATTTTGGTCTCACCTTCTTAGAATCCAATTTATCACAAAGGAACTCCTAGCTGCCTTGCAGACTCTCCAAAAAGATAAAGCCCCTGAACCAGTCGGCTTCACTGTTGAGTTTTTTTTACATTTCGCACAGTTACTTCTGCCAAAAATGCAAAATCTCCTAGACTCTTTTTTATATTCTGGCAGAGCCTCTGGTTCTTTTGCGGATGCCCAAAATTTCCCTATCCCTAAGGAAGGGAAGGATTTACAATATTGCAAGAATTACAGACCGATTTAGTTAGTAAATATCGATTATAAACATTTCTCTAAGGCTTTGACCATGGGTCTGGAATCCCACTTACCCCAATTACTAGGCAAAGAACAATCTGGATTTGTTAAAAGTCGTTTCATTACAGATAAAACCCAATTAGTTTTTGACATTCTATCCAAATCCTCCCATTTATGCCAATCATTGGGAGCTAAAGCCTTAAATGCGGAACAAGTGTTTGATCAACTTGAATGGCCCTATCTTTTCTGAACACTTAAATGGTCTTTCATTTCTATTCTTTAATCACAACCACAGGTAGCTCTGTGTACAAATGGCAATATATCCTCATACTTCAATCTAGGCAGAGGTGTTCATCAGGGTTGCCCATTATCCAAGTTCCCTTTTAATTTAGCCTTAGAGCCTTTTTCATCTAGAATCCATCATAACCAGGATATACTAGGATTTGATTTAAAGGAGCAACAAATTACATTGGCAGCATACGCTGACAATGTATTATTATTTATCTCAAAACCCCAATCCTCTATCCCTGCTTTCTTACAGGAAGTTGAATCCTTTGCCTTTGTATCCGGATATAGACTGACCAGAGACAAATGTGAAATAATGCCTTTAACTAAATATACTTTCAAGGACAATTTTGTTGCTTCCAACTTTGCTTGGAACCCTAACCACATAAAATATTTAGGTTCACATTTTACCCCTTCCATCCAGCAACTCTTTTTTATGTATGGATAAATATATACAAATAATCTCCACATTGACTGCTAAGTGGCACCCTTTATATTTATTCTGGTGCAGTCGTTTGAACACTATACAGATGATGATAACCCCCATAATACTCTACACAATATCCAATACTCCAGTGCCCATTCCCTCAGAATGTTATAAGAAGATAAACGTTGTGTTGTCTTTATTTCTTTGGAACAACAGGAAATCTTGCATGTCAATATTAAAATTGTCAAGGCCAAAATCAGATGGTGGTGTCAACTTTTACAACTTCCTGTCCTACCAAAAATCGTTTTTACTTCACCAATCCTCAAGGTGGCTCTCTAAATCTCTTTTGGGTTTTCCTTTGTGGGTGAAACTTGAGCATTCTTTTCTCACCCCTTACTCATTTCAAGAATATTTATTCTTCACACGCAGACCTCAATCTATATCTACCCCTATACTTAAATACACTTGCAAAAGTCTGGATCCTAATCCCTCGACACGCCTTACAATTTCAGACTCTTTTCTTGGATCCCCACTATGGCACAATAAGATGTTACTGATATGTGGCAAGCCTTTGCACTGGAAATCCTGGAGACAGACAGATTTAATTTGGGTGCATCAGCTGTTTGTACAATATGAGGTCATGCCTTTTTCACAAGCTAGCCGACTCTTCAATCTTCCCACTTCCTTTCAGTCTAAATACAAACTTCTGAAGCAAACTCTTCAGGCTGCTCATGCTCAGTTTCTGACCGCTAAAACCAATGTATCTTCTCTTCGCACCTATTTCAAGGCCTCAGTTACTTATAAATGTTTACGCATCTCGCAAAAGGCAGAGAAAAAACTAAAGCAGAGTTTTCCTGGGTATAGGATTTAGAAGTGTGCTGGTCTACATTCTGATGGAATAAGTTATGGATTAAAATCAGGAAATAATCTAGAGCTGCAAGCACCACACAAACGCTCTTTTTTATTTATTGCAGACTTCTGCTATGCCCGGTAACCTTAAGCAAACAACACACTTGCCTTCCTGATACTTACTGGAGGTGCTCCTTCCCACTTGCCGATTTAAATCACTTACTTTTTACATGCCTGCATGTTCATAAATTCTGGAAGAGAGTTTGGTCTCAGGTTAACTTAATCTTTGGTTCCACAATCCCTTTGCCCATCACACATTTATTTTCTAGGGAGTTTATCTCCAGCTTGGGTCAATTGTAACTCCAAATAAAAGATTATAGACCTTTTGTTAGCAGTTGCTTTCCAGCAAATAACCAAAAATTGGAAAGATTTCACCAAATTATCTTATCAAGCGTGGTGGTAAGCCATTTGTTATAACCACAGACTAAATACAGCCCTTGTACACACTATTTATATGGCCTTGAAATGCTTACATTTACCTGTCAGATCGTTCCTAGATGCTATCGCTAGGCGTTCCTTTTACCTAACCCCTATTCAACAAGAAGTTTCCCAACCTCCATGACTTTCCACATGTTCATTATATATTAATCTGTTCATATTAATATCATTATTTGTATCCTATGTATGACATGTATTACCTCTTGGTATACACCAATGTAACCCTTTTGTTGGTTACTATATCTTTCAAGCCATGTTAATTTAATATTTATATCCAACTATTTTGTTTTCTACTTTTTAACTTAATTCATGTGATTACTCATTGTCTGACTATATTATGTAGCTTTATCTTAAATTCCTTCAATAAATTTACTTTTGAACTTAAAAGAGGTGATGAGCAGATGGCAGGGTATTCCTAAGAGTAAGTTTGCTTTTTGTGCAACCAAGACTGAACCACTTGTTCTTATCATATTTTCTTGTAAAGGGTTAGAAGATTTACGTGATAAATATTTTAAACTGTTTTTTGCAAGTTTTGGAGATCTAGGTGAGGAAACATTGATAGAGCTGTTTATGATTCGTAAACAATTACATTCATGAAATGCTGTTGTAGCATGCTTATCTGATTTTATTAAAGGTTCATGTAGTAAAAGTATGGTGCACCAAACTTAAATAAATGTGTTAATATTCAAAAATAGGGCATGCAAGATTGTACCACTTCAGACTGTTCAAGTTCAAGTTCAAAAGACCTTTATTCGAATTTCATAAAATTCATAAAAGTACCACAATAAAAACACATACATTTGCACAATAAAAACAAATATATACAATTCATAAATTGTTAAAAACTGATGCATTTCTCATAAGACATTTTTCAGGGGTTTTCCATTGTTTTACGTACACGTGTGATGAGTCTCAAAAAAGTGCTAGTGCGGAAAATTAATTCATCTGTGTCCAGGGACAATAACATTGAATAGGATTTCCCTAACGAAAGGGGTCTGTGTTTCCTAAAATACAGAGTTAAAATCCATTTGATATATTTTAAGTAAAATTTGCAGAAGAATAGAAAGTGCAAATCATTCTGTTTACTGATACCATCACATGGGCATGGATTATAGTCTATTGTGTGCTGATAGCCCAGGGGAAATCCCAACAAGAATTTTATAGAACCCGCCCTTAGCCGGAACAGCAGTGATCTCTCCCAGTTAGTCATAGGTAAGTTGAGGTATCGTGCAAGATTACTCCTGTTCAAGTCATTTCTCTGACAAATCACAACAGTTGATTTGAGAGTTTCTCTTTCCATTCGATCTGAACTATAAAGTGCGTACAGTGCTTGTTTGACCTCGGTTTTATCTTTAAGTTCAATCTTACTAGGATCGGAGAATAGATCTTCCCTGTTCACATCGCTTAGTGTTTTTAAAACACCCGCGAACCAGGGGATTAACATTCCGTGATCACATTTAAGACAGTCTTTAATGATATTTTTGGTTAGGGTTGCTGAATCATTCCTCCAGATCCTTATCCAGAAGAGAGCTGGTCTAGATCTAATAAAGTCACATACGTAGGGGAGGTTAAGTTCCTCATGACAAATCAATTCAGAGGAGGAAATTGGGGCACCCAGGATTTTCCTGCAGAATCGACCTTCTCGCTGGATGCCGGGGCTTTTTCCCAATCCCCAAACCTCAGCCCTGTAAGTGGCTACTGGTAGGCACTGTAACTTAAACATTTTTAAAATAGCTCTAGTGGCCCCTATTTTCTTAGGTCGGGACAAACTCAAAATAGAATTGTTTGCTTTCGAGAACTTGCCCATGGCGTGGGCCTTATGCCCACTCCATGAGCCATTCGCAGCGAAAACCAAACCAAGGTATGGGAATGAGGTAACAGATTCTAATTTGTCTGTCCCTATGTGTATAGTATTGAGTTTGCGTTTCCCTGGGCCACATGGCATGATAAAAGATTTTATAAAATTGACGCGCAGGTCTAGGCCCTCCATGTATTGGACGAAGCCTTTAACAATTAGACGGAGGGCATTAGGTGTTCGTCCCATCAGGACCGCATCGTCAGCGTATAATAAAACTGGCAATGGAAGCCCCTGGATAGTTGGTACATCACTAGTCACTTGTTGTAGAGCTTTAGCCAGGCCATTAATGTAGATGATAAACAGCAGGGGTTGCTAAAACGCACCCCTGTCTCACCCCTCTGCCAATATTGATGGGTCCAGATACTTCTCCGCCCGCCCCAATCCTAACTTGTGCTTTGAGGTCAGTGTGGAGGTATGCCAGGAAATTAAAAAGGGCCTCATCCAGTCCATAGTTCAGAAGAATTGCCCATAGTTTGGATCTATTCACGAGATCAAAAGCAGATGAAAGATCCATGAACGCAAGGTAAATAGGGGACGATCGGGCAATGCTATACTTGTCGATGATCAATTTCAGATTCAAGCATTGCTCGACCGTCCCCACCCCGCTTCTGAATCCCATCTGGCAGGGGTCCAATAGACCTGTGTCTTCGGACCACTCTGCCACCCTGTTGTAAATTATACGTCCCAAAATTTTTAGAGTATTATCTAGGCGAGAAATCGGACGATAGTTCACTGGGTCCGATCTCTCCCCTTTTTTAAAAATTGGAACTATAATGCTAGTGGCCCAGGTATTGGGCATGGGGACTGTAGGGAGGCTGTTAAAAACATTAAGGAGGATAGGTGCCCATAGATCTGGACTATGCTTAATTACATCTATGGGTAAGCCATCAGGACCTGGCGCCTTGTTTCCAAGGCTCTCTTTGATGGCTGTCAATACCTCATGAAGATCTATTTTTAAGCCATGAAGCACACCTCTGGGAGAGCCAGGTATGTCTTCAGGTGGGGCGGCATATATTTTAGAGAAGTGGGCCTCCCAAGAGTTGCTGGTTATGTTGCAACTGATTGGGGTTAGTTGTTTGCCCATTTCACGCGTTTTTTTAACTGCTGACTAAAAAAGTCCGCTGTTTTTCAAATTAGCGCTCCAAACCAGCGACTCCCATTGTTCTATTAATAGTACGGCCTTCCTTTCGGCTATCTTTAGTTTATAAAATTTCCTGGCTCCCTGGACCTCTGCTGGACACCTTGGTTTAGTGGTTAATGCCCTGCGCAGTTCCCTATTTGCTAGTGAGCAGGCAGAGTCAAACCACCTGGGTTCTTTCTGCTCTTTGGGTAATGGAACTGACAAGGAAGCTTTTATTGCTGAACACAGTTTACCGAAATCATCGATTATCCTGTGGCAGTTCCCATCCATAGTCAAGCAAGAATTAATTAGGTTAGGGTGTGCCCTGTTTACACTTTCTAGTACGGCCCGCTATCGACTCCCCTCCATTTCAGGCGCAGGCCATCGCCTGTGGGTGTGATATCTCTTGCCCCGTTTAAGTTTGCATATACCTTTTTACTGCCTAACTTTAGCGTCACATTGAGGAGGTTATGGTCACCGAACAAGGTTTCTATCACTGTGAATTTTGTCACACAGTCTAAAAGTTGTGGGGACATAAACATGAAATCAATTGTAGAAGAACAGTCCCGCCCTCTGTACGTAGGGGCATGGAGTTTGCTAGGAACATGGCTTATATCCATAACGTTACTTAAAGTGTGCTCAGTTAGTATATTAGCTAGTTCAATACCCCTGCGTTCGGCCTTATCTGAGTGGTTTCTGCCTGCGGTAGTACAGTTCTTAACAATTTTTGCATTGAAGTCCCCCCCAATGAGGATCCCTGTTTCCTCCCCAGGTACAAAACTGGTTTCAAGGTTCCGTAAAGTCTTAGAGAGTGCTTCAAAGTTTTTGTTGGGAACAGAACAAAAGTCATTGTTATAAAAGTTGATTAAATAAATCCGGGTCTTTCGCTTGAGCTCTAAAATCTGTATATTCGGGTGTCCTCTTGAAAGGTCTGTGATTGTGCCACCGGCCAGTGTCTTGATGCCAATAAACAGGCCTCCCACTGCACGTCCAAAGTCTGGTTTGGGTGCTGTCACACTGAAACAGTGATACCCTTCAATATGTAGATTCTCCACGGCCCAGGTCTCCTGGAACATAATAATGTCTTTGCCATCCAGTATCTGGGCCCATTCTGGATTTGACAATCTTGACTCTAGTCCTGTCACATTCCAGCAAAGAATGGATAGATCGCAATGCTTGGTATGTCTAATTGGTTTACTTCTAACATTCTTAGCTGTATTCTGCGTGGGGGTAGTTGATGTAAAAAATACAACCTCTTCTGTAGTTGCAGGTGTAGTAATGTGGTTTCGTACCAACATTTCCTGAGTTGAAATATCCGACACCGAGGATGAATATTCCTCAATATCGGCGCTTACAACTCGACATTCATCACTACTACCCTTTATCCCCAGTCAGTCCTGTTCTTCTAAATTAGAGAAGGCATATTCGAACCGATTATAGGTTGGAATGTTATATATAGGCCTCAACTCATTGTATCCAGAATTGGAATTTTCATTCGGACTGAAGTATGGCCTCTCACTGTAATTGTGCCGAGGCATAATGGGGAAATGTGGATATGGCATCGAATGACCCATGAATTTAGTCTGAAAATGCTGATCCGGGTCGTTCAAAGGATTGAAATTTTGGTTCAATTGATGGGATGGATACAGATCCCTGATTCCAAGATTTCGTTCCTGGAGTTGCGCGGCCGGTTATACATGGATTAGGACCTGGGGCTAAGTGTCTATAAAAATAGCCCAGGGGGAGCAAAGTCGTATTGAATTCCCAGGGTGAGGGTAGTGGTGCGTTAGCGAGGGTTTTTTTAGCCCATTGTGGGGACCTAAAATTTATGACTACACAGTGTCCCAAGAACCTTTTTCTTAGTGGACCCACCCACCCGACTCTTTGTGTTTGAATGATCTCCCTTGCTCCTTCCATTGGAAAATTACAATTAGTGGATAGCCAGTGGAGGATCCTATTATTGAGAGTAGTGTGATTTTCCTCTTGGTCGTTCTTTAGTTTAGGCACGTTAACTAAAATCAACACATATGCCCCGCATTCAGGGGGGAGATTGATGCGGGTAGGCATCTTCTTCATAATATTTGGTATGTTAGATTCTGGTTGAATTACAGTGCGATTTTGGGAATTGTTCTTAGGTTGATGGGTTGGGGCCCTTCTACTTTTGTCAGTATTAGAGTCCGACCTTGTCACACTAACTGTTTTAGTTGTGTTTAAATTAGAAGCATGTTTAGGTGGCGGTTGATTTTTACTTGTACTAGGTGCGGGCGTGGTTGGGATTGGTTTATTGTGGGCCACTATTTTTGAACTGGTATTAGTATTGGGGCCACTGTTTTTGGCCTTGGTAGACCCTAATGTCCCAACATCAACTTTATTAGTTAAAGTCAGACCTGTACCCAATTTTGATACGTGATCGTCCAACACTTTCAACCTTTTGTCCAAATTTAAAATGTGTTGATTAATTTGACCTAGGAGGGTGGACAATAATGTCTCCATCCTTCCCCAAAATGCCTCATTCCCTGATGCTGCAGTGACTTTTGTGGGGGAAGTTTTTCCTGCCATAATTTCATCTTTCCCCTTGTTCCTTTCCTGTTCTGCGGGGGCAGGAGCCCTCCGATTGCGCTTGCGCCCTCCTTTAGTTCTGTATGTTTTTGGTGGTGACTCAGTGTCTAGGTGCTTCAATTTCCTTTTGGCTTTTTGGCCCCGGGTTCGCACAGGAGTGCTATCGCTTTTGTCCCTCTCAGTGATTGATATGTCAGAATCCACGTGTGAATCATTGCCATCTAAACGTGGGTGATCGTTTACCAATAGTGCGCAGGAGTCTTGACTGGTGTTCATGTCAGGCCTGAGCAAGGTGGGAGTTGATGATAACCTACTACCTGGGGTAAATTGTGCCAATGGGGCCGTGTCCACAATTATGCAGTTCTCATTAGGGTCTATGCCTGGAAGTCCTGCATAGGAGGCAACAAGTAAAGAGTCCACTGAATTATCATGGTCCAACAGAAGGGGGGGCAGGCTTGATGGGAGTGAAAAGCGCCTTTCTGTATTCTGAATGGCAGTCGCAACAACACCAATTGTTTTCTGGAGCATTTTATCAATGGCGGTCAATGTGGGCCGCGGGGTGGTAGTGGTTGATGGATGAGCCAATTTAAGCGAGTCTTTTGGCCTAGTTACTGCTGGTGTTTTTTTCCCCATAGTTCAAAGATGTTATTTAAACAATATAGTTGCTTTATCACTGACCTGAGATGAGTGCCGATGATGAAAGAAGGGACAACCAAGGGGGATGGCCCTGCCCTGTCTCCTCCGGCCTCTGATGGCCACAGACGGCCCGCCCTCTGCCCGGGCTCAGCCCGGCACCGCCCACGTGCGTCCCGCGGGACGGGAGGCGTTCCGCTCTTTGTTGGCGCCTCCAGGCGCTGGGTCTGACGTCCCAGGTGCGCCTCTGCCACTGGGGCACCTGGGAGTTGTGGTCTGCGTTGGCCGTTTCCCTCACTGCGTGCTGGAGTGAAGGAGGAAGCTGCCTGCTGATCGAGCCGTTCCCGTCACAGCGGTGAGTCTAGTGCTTTGCCCCCTCAGAGCGGTCGGCACTCCGCTCTTTGTTGGCGCCTCCAGGCGCTGGGTCTGACGTCCCAGGTGTGCCTTTGCCACTGGGGCACCTGGGAGTTGTGGTCTGTGTTGGCCGTTTCCCTCACGGCGTGCTGGAGCGAAGGAGGGAGCTGCCTACTGATCGAGCCGTTCCCGTCACGGTGGTGAGTCTAGTGCTTTGCCCCCTCAGAGCGCTTGGCGCTCCGCTCTTTGTTGGCGCCTCCAGGCGCTGGGTCTGACGTCCCAGGTGCGCCTCTGCCACTGAAGCACCTGGGAGTTGTGGTCTGCATTGGCTATTTCCCTCACGGCGTGCTGGAGTGAAGGAGGGAGCTGCCTGCTGATCCAGCCTTTCCCGTCACGGCGGTGAGTCTAGGGCTTTGCCCCCTCAGAGCGCTCGTCGCTCCGCTCTTTGTTGGCGCCTCCAGGCGCTGGGTCTGACGTCCCAGGTGCGCCTCTGCCACTGGGGCACCTGGGAGTTGTGGTCTGCGTTGGCCGTTTGACTGTTGATTAATGACCTTCAAGCAGTGAAGGCCATACAACATAATCCCCCCCGACCATATGAAGAACTGTTCAATGTTTTGGTATAAGGAAGGGATACCTGCTGGTGTAAACGCCACTTTCTGCTAATGGTAATCCTCTGCTTTGAACTAAGGCAATCCAGACCTATTAAGAAAACTGTAATGCATGCCAGCAGTCATCTTGTGGGAAGAGAGCAGTACCTAAGCATAGTTAGCACATGCTGCATCCCCTGACACTCGTGGTGAAAATCCACCAGTAAAAACCCTGCAAATGGGATACCTTATCACTATATTTTAAACGTATGTTTGAGTTACTGTCATGTTGAGCTGAAATTTTATACAAGGCTTTGAAACAAAAAGTGTGGATCAGATGATCACATGTTGGTTTTCCTGTACAACAGCGTAAATACTATTTTCACTGTCTGAAAATAAGGAAGGGAAATGATTGAGCAACATGGACAGTAGTACAGTTGCCATTGTTGCCCCTCTCACACCTCTTGGGCAATTACTGTGATGTTATTGTACAAGGTAGCAGAAAATGTTAACTGGTCAATGGGATGGGATGCTGGTGGGGGTGCTGCAGGTTGAACTTGGCCACAGGGTCTGCACCTACAAGACAAAAGAACAACAGCCGTACTGACTGTTTGTACTACATGTAAAAGGCATGTGGCCTGTGATACAATTGCCTGTACAAATAGCACATCTCTACATTTACAACATTAGTAATGTTTTTTTAATAAATACACATATTTCATGTGAAATCTTGTAAATCACTAAACATATATTTTTTGTGATTACCAGGACCTTTTTGAGGGCCATGGGGCATATAGAGCCACAATCAAGGTGGTTGAGGCCTCTTATCACTGTTGTCCTGTGGACTGATCTACCCGGGCACTGCAGAACAAAGACCAAGTGCTCCCTTGATGCTCAAAGAAGCATGGTGAGCATTCGAATACTTTTCATGGAGATAGTGTTGGGTAAAATAGCAACTATTATCCATTAAAATATAGTAATGACTGTCCAATCTAGTGATTTTTTTTGTAAAAAATAAGAACTTTATTATCCCAAAGCAAAATACCACGCAAAGGAATATGCCAAAGGGCATAGTGTTTTACAGAAGGTACCACCCTTAAAATATGCAAAAACATATCATACTCAGAAGAATCTGAATAATAATGCAGGCTCCCTGTGATTAGCATAAACAGAATTCTGTGTTGGTGTCCAACAGGTCAGTTTTTCATTGACCCAGTCACAGACAGCCTTCACTGAAGCTTTTCCTAAAGCAAGAGAGACACAATGTCTAGTAATCACAAGTTCAATTGTGTGGGAGATACCTGAGCATAATGGCAGCAAGGTCCCCAGTGCGAAGCCCTCACTCTGAAGTGGGTGTGTGATGGCCCTGGCCCTGTCTTCCTCTGATGTTGTTTGAGCATTCTGTGCACACTGTGACTAGTCAATGGGTGCCACTGCATGTTCTAGCTGAGGAAAAGGGCCAAAGCCCCCTCCAAGACAAGTGAAGAGCTCTCTCCTGTGCCTGTTATTCTTTAGTGAACATCCACTCATGTGAGGTGCAGCTCTTGGAGGTTCTAGACAATGCCATGCTCTTTCTCCTTGTCCTTTGTTAGCACAACATGCTTTTTATAATTTAAGCAGAAATCAGGAGGTTATGAAGTCTACTCCAGCACTTGGGTCAGCTCCTACATTCCTCCCACTCTTTGTTATAAGGTGTAACACACCAATGGTGATTTAACAGTGAATGGGAGACAAGGAGGCCCACTCCAGCACTCAGGGTGGTTTCTGTGTCACTCCCATGTGATTCAGCATTTGTGGTCCCTTTTTTCCACTGATGCACAGTGGCTGGCCTCTTCTGGGAAGAGGTATTTTCTTCTCCCCACTACTTGGCCTATTAGGCACTTTCCAGTACCAAGACAATCATATAACTTCTCCAACAGTTCCTTGCATAATTTCGAGGTGATGTCCTCTCATCTCTCGGAGAGTGGCTGTCAGTGACACAGCTCTGGACCTCAAGAATGTTTGTTTTACTTTGCGGCGTGCCAGCTTTTCAGTTAGTGAGAACCCTGGATAGAAGTGGGGAGGGAAGTTTCACTCTCACTTTTATAGACACGTTGCAGACAGATAATATTGATTTCACTGCTTGGGTCCTTCAACCTGTTCAAAGTGGTTCTCTCTCATAGTGTATTTCTCCTCTGAGGAGAAGATACAGCCTTTGGTTTCAGGTGATGTTTTCCATAGCAAGTTGTGGGACGGCTTATACCTTCTCAGTAAAACTGTGCATTTGTTGAACAACATAAACATAAAAACTGTATAAGACTGATTCTACGCACACCATCAGGATATGTTGGCTATTGTCCTTCTAGCTCACAGTGCACCATCTGTGCCCCAAACCTGTCAAGGTAACAAATTGAATGTGCATCCTCAGAACATGACAACTCTGACTCAACAAGGAAATCATGGTAAAAGATCTACAACCATTTCATTTGGCTACTCGTGCATACCCAAAGTGATACACAAGACATAGTTATAGAAGCATTAGGATTCTTGAGTAAAATACATGTGCTGCAATAATCAATAGAATGAAACAGAATACCGTAATCAGCATTTTGAAATTAGTGAAGAAGGAAACGGTTCAACAATTTTGCTGTAACAGAGAATATGTGCTTGCATACAAGTACTGTCATGCCATTTGGATAGGATTAAATCAGTGGAGAATTCATTTCTACACCAGATGACACAGGTTCCACATTCTACCCCAGTTTTTTCGGTGAAGGTGGAGCTTGGGCTTGCACAAGTGTCTGACCTGATATCTCCAAGCCCTCTTTTGTGTTGGATTAAGATCTGGAGTAGGGATGAATCGAAATTAAATTGGTTGACCCTTGCGGACTGTTAGCATCCCAGGAAAGCTCACAGTAAGCATTCAGTAGCAACAGCAAGCGTGAAGGACAACAGTACACGTGAGCCTATAGGGGACTCACCAGCAGTTCTAATTCTGGAGATTGAACCAGTTGCATTCCTAGGCATCTGTCCAGGGCACACTCAAAAGTGAACAGAAGACAGGGGAGTACGGGCTGCATGCAGTGTAGCCAGATAGGCCGAAAGGACAAGATCCAGTGGTCATTTAGCTCGCGAAGCAAGGGTGCACCAAATGACTATATCATTCTCTCATGGCACAGGTTCACATGTGGTAATGCCATCCCTATTTGGCCACTTGGTGGGACATCCCTCTCCTAGCTTCATATCTGCCCACTTGATGGTGTTGTAAGCAGTATTGGAAGTGAAAAGTCAAAATTGGCAGAAAAATAAAGCAGTGGATTATCCAACTTCTGGAAGGTATTTCTGTAACAGTTAATGGTAGTTTCTCTAACTTCCCTATGTGTAACATAGTGTATGTTGCGTCCGTCTTAGCCATGCTGGTTTGTTTTTATGTAAGGTAAAAATAAGCTAGTGGCCTTAAGCGGTTTCCATGGAATGCGACCAGCTCGGACTACATGTACAGGCTAACTCAGTAACATGATAGCCCTAGGCTATGACTGCCCTTGTTGTAAAGAAGATATTCCACTCAGTATGATGTTGATAGCAGATGACACAGTGTTAACTAGAAAATATATCCTAGTGGATAAGGTGGTCGTACCATTGTATACCACTGCTACAGTCATTTTTAAATTTGCCCTGTCAATTTCACAGTCTCTCAGCAGCTTCCTGCTATGAAATCTTCCACTCTTCATTGTATATAGCATACAGAAAGCACTTTTGACATGGTCTTCGAGGACCCAACAAGAAGTCCAGTGATCCCAAGTCATTAGAAAGAAGGGACAAATGTTTCACCTGAGACAATATTGTGTGTCTCAGTCAATCTAAGTATAACTTCCTCACACTGTAACTTGCTACCAACTGAGTGTTGTGCCTGCACGTAACGTGGGTTGGGCCTATTAATCCTAAACCCTTTGCTGCAGTCAAGAAAACAAGCCTGACATCAATTAGTATCTAACGGCGACACCAACTATTCCACCTGATTGGTTCATGAAGAATTGTATATCCCATTTTGAAGCATGTTATCTAATGTTGCTAATTCTTAAAACGTGCAAATATAGGAATGTTTGATGTGTTTAAATCTTTTATCTTGGCAGGCCAAGACAGGATGCTTGCTGCACAGTTTTGTTCAGAAAAATCATTTGGTGTTCTATGAGGCATTCTCTGAATAAAACCTAATTCCTTGACCCTGCCAACGTTTAGTTCCCCATATATATTTTGAATCAACATTGTCCTTCCAAAAGATAAACCCTTGTACAGACAGTTGGGAAATGAAAACTGCAGA
Organism: Lissotriton vulgaris; assembly: GCF_964263255.1. Lineage (NCBI taxonomy): Eukaryota > Metazoa > Chordata > Amphibia > Caudata > Salamandridae > Lissotriton > Lissotriton vulgaris. The sequence goes on along the minus strand of NC_141689.1, from coordinate 1,434,417,416 downwards.
ATAAATTAGCTTGGTGTCAATGAGCATAGTTTTATTAGTCCTTGAAGGTGTTAGATTATACTATTAGGACTCCTGGTCAGCTGGCTTGTGACCCAAAAAATATGCAAACGTCTGTGCAAATGCTTTTGAGCTATGCCATGGTGGTGTAGGGCAGCGTTCCCATTGTGTGTAATTGAATACTGCTTATGGAATACTTGCTTTATGCAGATAATGATGTCCATAATGGCGAAAACAGAATATTTAATCAGAATTGGAACTACCATCATACATATCTTCAGTATTAAGAAAAGTAGAATGCTGTAGATCATCTAGCATTCCTTGCACTGTATCAATGTCCCAATCATCAGATACAGTACTAAGAGTGATAACATCCTGTAAAGAGTTTCTAAATACATATAAAATTTTAAGAGTTTCAGTTGGTCCAAATATATCATATGATACGTGTTAGACCTGGCATCATTGGCATGAGTCTCTCCTCCATTTTTTGTCTGTTTGCCTCCTCTGTTTACGATGTTTTGCTGGAATATTGCTTTGGGCACTGTGCCACTGCTGATCAGTGCCACAGTGCAAGTGCTCCCTATGTTAAATTGATACATTAATTGGATTCCATGTTTGGCTTATTTGGTTTACTGTCAGTCCCGAGTAGAGTGCACCAGGAATGCCAGGGCTTGTAAATACAAATGCTGCTGGTGGGCTTGCAGCACTGGTTGTGCCACCCAGAGAAGCGGCCTTGAAAAATATGTAAAAGGTCTGCCATTGCAGAACCTGCGTGCAGTCTGGTACTGCCATGCTGACTGCGCATGTACACCTACTTGCCAGTCCCGAAAACCTTCCCTTAACTTCATGTTAGTCACCCCTATGGTAGGCCCAAGGGCAGGGTGCATTGTAAGCATAAGGTTGGACAAGCCCTGATGTGTGTGGCATGTCCTAATAGTGAATTACAGCCATTTTCGTGTTTCACTAGTGTAAGGCTACCTGCTCTCCTTAGGCCAGACTGGGCTGCTGGAATTATTACACTATATAATCCTAACAGACTCAGGGAGCATGGCAGAAAGTCGAGTTTAGTATCCCTGAACTCAGAATTTAATAATACATCCTTTAGGATGGATGGTTTTTAGATTCTGAGTTTGAAACTAGCACTTTTAGAAAGTGACTAGTTTCTTGTCTAACTATTTACCGGTCTCTGCTGATTTGGTGTGTGTGTGACAGGAGCTGAGTGGCTCCAGAGGTCTGAATGAGTCAGTGTGGGGTGAATGAGGCATTTGCGTTTAGAGTGGGGGAAGAGTAGTTCCTGATAGCCTGCCCTGTCTGACACAATACTGGCTCCACCTCCTGCCGGGCGACTGATGGCCCTGCCCCTGCCAGTGACAATACTGGCTTCACCTCCTGTTAAGCGGCTGAGGACCCTGCCCTGCACAGTGAATATGCCAGGTGCCTCGGCCTGGCAACACCCACAACAAACCCACAGTGAGGGGAATTCCCCTGCATGGACAAAGGGATCAAAGCAGAAAAGGGGTATAAGAGAAGGACCCCTGAACCAATAATTTAGATCACTTCTGACAAAGAAACCTATACCAAGGACAAGAAGCCTGCTGATCCAAGGACTTGCCTACCCCTTCTGCTAGAGTGCCGTTTGCTGGGGGGAATCCTGCAGTTGCTTCTTTATTTTGCCAAGGAACAAGGAGAGAGGAACTGAGTGTGTACTCTCAAGCTTTGCTAAGAAAATCTCAAGGACTGGAAGAGTGCCAGTCTCCTGATGAAGTCACAGGGGTAAAGGACTTTGTCATCTACTTATACTGGAGCGTGGTGTTTCCAGTATTCTAAAGAAATCAGCAATCTCGACGTCGACGGACAACGCCGAATCCAGCTCGACATCGTGAGTAACGGCTCCAGTGTCCCGCACCTTCGATGCCGGCCGCCGGGCCCGATCGACGCCAGTGAGTAGCGAGTTCGGCTCCAGCTCGAAGTGACCCTGTGTCGACGCCGCCACTGATCGCATCGAAGCCGCAGCCCTTCGACGCCGTGAGCGCTGCTCACTCTTGCAACAACGACATCGACGACGACGCCGTATCCCGCTTCGCCACTGTGAGTGCTGCTCCAGCCTGACACCTGTCGACGCTGCTGCAGATAGTTCCGACTCCGAGGCCCGATCGAGCCGAAGACTCGACGCCGGTACATCTCGACGCCGTGGACCATCGTTCTTCATTCTCCAAGGTACTGTGTTTTGGGGGTCTGTTTCGACTCCGGGCTCGACGTAGCGCTCCTCGTGGTCGACGCCGAACCTTTGGGATAACTTTGTCTCGACGTCGACGGACAACGCCGAATCCAGCTCGACATCGTGAGTAACGGCTCCAGTGTCCCGCACCTTCGATGCCGGCCGCCGGGCCCGATCGACGCCAGTGAGTAGCGAGTTCGGCTCCAGCTCGAAGTGACCCTGTGTCGACGCCGCCACTGATTGCATCGAAGCCGCAGCCCTTCGACGCCGTGAGCGCTGCTCACTCTTGCAACAACGACATCGACGACGACTCCGTATCCCGCTTCGCCACTGTGAGTGCTGCTCCAGCCTGACACCTGTCGACGCTGCTGTAGATCGTTCCGACTCCGAGGCCCGATCGAGCCGAAGACTCGACGCCGGTACATCTCGACGCCGTGGACCATCGTTCTTCATTCTCCAAGGTACTGTGTTTTGGGGGTCTGTTTCGACTCCGGGCTCGACGTAGCGCTCCTCGCGGTCGACGCCGAACCTTTGGGATAACTTTGCCTCAACGTCGTGTGACTCCTGTGGGGGTAACATTGCTGCCAAGAACTGGGCTTTAAAGAAGAAGATTTACTTTTGTTGCTAAAGAACCGTTTACTAAGAAGAGACTTTACCTGAACTATTATTTTTCCTTCCAAAGAGTATTTATTAAGATTGTTGTATATTTTTGTCGTTATTTGGTCTTGTGCTAAGCCTTATATAAACATCCTTATTTTTATAATACCTTCTGTGTTGTGTCCATTTGTGGTGTATTCACTTTATTACTGTATGTGGTCATAAATGCTTAACACACTGCCTCTGAGATAAGCCTACCTGCTCTGCCAAGCTACCAAGGGGGTGAGCGGGGGTTATCTGAGTGTGTGATCCCCTTGCCCTGACTAGAGGAGGTGGGTCCCTATTTGTCAGAAGTGTATACCTCTGCCAACTAGAGACCAGACGATTCTAACAATGACATATCCCAAACAATTTCATCAGGATCCAGAACAGCAAAATGTTCACCAGGAAAAGATTTCTTTGCAATTTGTGTGGTGAAGAATGAGGTGTTAAAACCATGTTCACTAGCTCAGTAGCAGGCCATTCTGGAAGACAATATTCATTCAGAAGCAGGAAAAAAACTGCCACAAAACCAATATAGATAAAGAGAAAAAGTGATGCAATCATAATCCAAATGTATATCCATGGAGGGATAAAGTAAGTCTTTTTCAGCCAAATGTAAAAGGCACACAGCCTGCCTTGGGGAGGTAAAGTTGGGTGATAAACTCCAGACAGAAATCATCAAAGTGGATGAAGTACTCAGAGGGAGTTTGATCTATTTTAGGTAGGTCTGGAGGCTGTGTAGAACCAGGAATCGACTCAAATGGTTGTATGTTTCGGTAGGTACCCTCTTTGTCTGTTTGCAGAATTGAAATCTTTTATTTCGATGCATGTTCATTGTATGGTATTCATTGGTGTAACATGTAGAAGTGATGCTTCAGTGTTAGCTGTTCCCAGCCATGGAGAAGAAGCCTAATTGCTGACCAAGACTTCCATCAGGAACTCCTGTAAGGTAGTGAGAGGAGACAGGTTACTACCCAGGAACCCTTGAGGTCTACTCTGTATAACCGACCACATTATGTGGTCTGATGAGATCTAATGACACAAATCTCTTGTTTTTGTGTCCAGCAAGGGGCAGTAAACATACAGTTCTGGTAACTCCTACAATTAGGACAGATACAGGGTGGCATAAATTACTTTTTTGTCCACAGTCGTTTCCTGGACGAGATCACTGATCTTTGGAATCCATCTAGGAGTTGCTGGTGTGTCCTTCAATTCACCAGTGGCTAAATGTTTCTGTTAGACATTGCTCTGAGCTTCAAGAAGTTGTTCGGTTCCTGTAAAACATCCAAAAATTCATTGATGACAAAAGGTGTTTCTGCTACCATTGCACTGGGACTGTTGAGGCTTGGAACCCTCATCTTAACCCCAAATAGTATTTCATAGGTAGTCCATCCCCCCCATGGATTTTCTAGGCAGATTATTGAGGGCTCTGAGGACCCCATACAGGTGGTTAAGCCAACTGTGACCTGAACCTAATAGCCTAGCTATTAAAGACCGCTTTAAGTCAGGTTTCTTCCTCTCCATTACCTCGGGGTGATAGGAGGAGAACCGCACAGTACCACCCAATTTTCCCAGGGTGTCTCTATAAGCCTTAGAGGCAAATGCTGAACCTTGCTCTGAATGTGCCTACTGTGTATATCCCAATGAAAACTTGCAAGTCTTTTATTACAGCTCAATCATCAGCCAATTGCTGTGCCTAAACCCATTGGAATCGAGAGCAGGAATCCACTGCTAACAAAATGTATTTGTAGGACTCAGAATGTAAAGGTCCGCAGTAGACCAAATAAATACAAGCCTGAGACTTGTCCGAGATCAAGAAAAGTTTCTGCAGGGGGCAAGCTACAGTGGAAACCTTCATCTAATGTTGCTTTTAAGGATTGAGTCCTTGGTCTGTTTGTATAGATCTGGCCACCAAGAACGTTGCAGTGATAAAGAAATAGTAGCCGCCACCCCTGCATGAGCAAATGCTAGGCCCTCATGTGCTGCTTGGATTAACCCTAACCTGAGATCTGAATTAGTTATTACTCTATCTCCCACTCCGGGAAAATTAGCAAATGGAATATTTTGCACATATAACTGGTAGGAGTATTTGAGTGGAAAGCCTTTTGGCAAGAGGGTGCTATCGCCATTATGATGTCTCCATTTATCCTCGTACTTGAACGAGTAATTGCAGATCCTGTAGCAGTTTGCACTGTTGCTTTTGCGGCTTTATCAGCCATGGAATTTCCTATAACGTGTATTTCTACAGGCTGATGACTCAATGTATGCATCACATGACTCAGTGGCAAACATGCTTTTAGTTTTCTCAAAGCAGATTGTGCTTTAACGTATCCCCTTTGGAATCTCTGAATCTATTCTGGCTCCAGCAGTGTAAGTGCTCATTGTAAGACTGGACACAATAATATGAATCTGACACTATGATTGTGAGGAATCCGGGATCCATTTTCTCAATGCTAGAATTAGAGCTTTAAGTTAAGCCAGCAGTACAATCACCTACTGACTGTATGTAGGTTTTGTGACTGTGGAATTCTCCATCCTCCATTCTACCCTTCACAACGGCACACATTGAAGATTATTGATTCTATGTCCCTATGGCAGGCCGTGCAGACCCGTTAGTAAAGATGATATAATCAAATGGATGTAGAGGCATTAATTCATTAGATAGCGGATATTCAGGTTCATATTGCAGATATGCCTGTGTTTGCAGTGTAAAGCAAAATATGTAATCTACATATATTGCTGTGAGGGAGTTGGCTCATTGTATCCATCGCAGATGTAAAAGCATTTACATAAGGAATGATGGCCTTTGTAACAGCCTCTAAGGGTGGAACTGGAGTCATGATAATTATTCATTTCCCCCTGAACCAATGATCTTTCTTTCGCTACAGCAGTCTGTAATGTCATCAGAATTTTTTCTGTCAGTGCAAAACACATTTCTGCATTTCTATAAAAATGTGGTTACATGCAATTGGTACAGTGTCTCCTTCATTGAATATGACATAGGTCTTCCTTGATGCACCCACAATTATATGGATCACCAGGTTCGTGGTGTTAACTCGAATGTGTAATGTTTTGAAGCTATCATGCCAGCTTGTACTGAACCTAAAATTTGTATGTGTTCAGTTGCCCAGTCTGAACTTGAAACGTCTGGATAAATCAACTTGTAGAATGGTTTTACCCATTCAGAGTAGTGTAGAATATATGTTCTGTGAAAATTCAGGAAACCCAATATTGATTGGATTTTTTTTTCAATGTATTTGGTGGTTGAAGAAGTGCACACTTCTCTAAGAAATGTGTTGCAAGAGTTCTGCCTTCACTTGACAACTCATATCCCAATAACAGGACACTGAGAAATGCACTTTTTGATTACTTGAGTTAAATTTGTATCCATGTGAACAAATCCCAAAACTATGTGATCCACTCTAGCCAAGTAAGTTTATAGGTAATCATTTGTCAAATATATGTCATTGACATATGTCAATGCCTAGACGTCAAAATGTTGTAAACGTTCTGTAACCCTGGCTGAAAAAAAGCCCAGGGCTATTCTTATACCCCTGGGGCAATGGAAAGAAATGCTTTTGCGAAACTAGTGTGCTAAATACGGTCACGTACCTGTTTTCATGTGCTATGTTTTGACAGAAAAATCCATTGTAGATGTCTAATGTGGTTTTGAATTTGTTACTGTGTGCATTTTGTTCAGCAAATGTGCAGTGTTTAAGTGTCTGAAATCTAACACTAAACAATATGAATCGTCTGGTTTCCTTACTGAAAATAAAGGATTATTCATAAGAGAGGTGACATTTTCTATTACACCTTAGTATTCAAGCTGTGTGAGGATCTCGCTAACTTGTTTTTTAGCTTCATTTTTAATGGAGTATTGTCTTTGTGGTTGTGTGTTGGACCTCACAGGCATAATGTGATAGGGGATCCATCATCCCAACCCACATGTTTGTGGTAAAATGCAAGAGCTTGCGCTAAGGCCCACTCCTTGGCATATGAATGTTTAACTGCATCCGGAATGAGCTCGGAGAAGGCAGGTAAAATTGCCTTTTCTCCTCTGGGGCAATTCATAACAAACTTCGGTGGCTAATCCTTTTCAGCCAAGAGAATGTCCTATCCAAATGACAAGTTCAACCAAAAGAGAACATTCATGGTACGTCACATATCCCCCTCTATTTAGAGTTACAATTCATATAATTGATGGGGGGTACTCAGTCTCCTATCCCGTGTTTCCATCTGGATATAGTCACTCGTTGCTACTGCAGCCAGACACTCCATAAGATTCCGGCGAACTGTTGTGACTTTTGCCGCACTGTCCAGCATGGTCAGACCCAACTCAGAAGCAGCATTCTAAATATTCGTGGCATGCTTTACTTTAATGCCAGCCACCTTCCTCTTATTGAATTGAGGCTTGGAATGTTTAGGTTTGTCTTTCTGTTTTATTAGAAAGTGATAAGAGTGTTGTGAGTCCTTCTTCGGTTTCACACACTCTGATCTTCACTCCGATTGTTCTTCTCTCACTGAGCATTTTTTGGATGAATCCTGAAAGGAACAATAGGAACATGTATCAGTAGCCTGATACCTGTCAGTCATTTTATTATCACGGTTAAGAAGATTGTAATGTTTTTCAGTAGACTCCTGTTTAGGAGATCCATCCTGTGTTTTAGTCTTTTCTTTATTTTTTTTATTACCCCACTTCTTCTCAATAGAAAACTCTGATGCCTGTGTTGAGTATTCCTTTTCGGAATTACCCTTACTTTGTGGTTTACTAGGTCTGGCTCTCAAATTATCTCTACCTATAGTAGCATATGTTTCCTCAATAATGTTAGGTAAATTGGGCTCCTGGAGCCATATTAGAGAGAGTACCCATGGGACCACATTAGGCATTTGCACCCACTTTGCATGCTCCCGGGGCACTTTGGTATTACAGAAGGGGCGGCAGACTCTTGTGCAGCCCTTTATGTAAAACCGATAGCACTGGCCCATGTAAAGCACTAGTGCTATCTTGCGGGGGCGTTCCCTCATTTGCACGGGGCATGACCCATGAAAATGAGGGAATCCCTTTGCCTCTGCATCCGCGCCATATTACAGACGTGGGCGCAAAGGCATAGAAGCTGTCAGGAGGTGCACTGTCAGTACGCCACCTGAGAGCAGCCCTCTGAAGCTATGGACCCCCAGACATCCCCTTGCAGATGGGGGCAGTCACTTACTGCACCCGTCTGCCAGGGGATCTCTTATCCCCCTTCAAAGGGCAGGTGGGTTGCTGCCTGCCTAGTGATACACGGAGCAGCTGCTTCAAAGACGCTCCATATTTTGCTTGAATGCGCGGCACCCAGGGTAGACCGAGTTCGCGACTGCTCTGGGTCAGCGCATTCTATGTAATATGGTGCACTTTTTCGGTTTGCTCCTGGCACATCTGTCTTAATATGCACCAGAAGCAAACAGGGAAAGTGCGCCCTAAAACAAAATATATTTACAACAAGGGGTGGTGAGGGACAAAGTCTCTGAATTAAGCAGAAAGCTCTCACCCAGTCAAGAGATCAGGGCTAGATCCAACACCGTTTTTTAGCTCACTGCACCATCCCAGTTTCAGAACCTGGCTGTATGCAAATTAGTCTGTTCCTGTCCCAGTGCATGATGGATTGGTTGGTTTACTTTATTGTACAGTTAATTAAAACTCACAATATAAAACGTACATCATTAAAATCATTGTAAGCTTAAAAACGCGTGTATTATTAAAGGAAAAAAAGATATATAAAACCATATTGAGTTATCGTTCTCGATTACAGTGTCTCTAGCCCACTTGTGAAAATTAAAAGTATGAGTCAATCTTCTCAGCTTGCTTTGGCTTGGCTGGACCTTGGCAGACTGTTTCTTGATTGGCGAGTTATTAGATGCTGTTGATCACTGTGCTGTGTAGTTGAGCAAGTCTTGTGGATACAATGTCAAAAAACTTTGTCAGTCTGCAATTTAATTGGACCTCTTCTGGGTTGAAGCATATCATCACGGCTTGCCTGCAGCTTTTTACACCTTTTTGATTCCAAAGTGGTCGAAATAAAGCGCGCCTTATGTCTATCAGGATAGGGCAAATACAGATTATGTGGATTAAATCCTCATTCCCTGATTTGCAAAGACGGCAAAGATGTTCATCTGGCCTCCTTTTCCATGGTGCCAAGTGAGGTAGAATTGGTAGAATTCCAAAGCGCAGATTTAGAAATTTATCTTTTGTCTTCCGCGTGAGGCCCATTTTCAGATATTTATGCGGTTTCAGGGAATTATAATCTTTCAGCACGACCCACCCGTGTGCCCTCTTGGCCAGGGTTTCTTTATCTTCGATAGATGATATTAATTTAGTAGCTTTTGTTACCACCTTTTTGAAGCTGTTGTTGTCAGCTGATGACTCCCAAAGGCTGATTAGGTCCAGATATTCCAAAGAGTTTAAAAGGTATTTCTTAGCGGGTGAGTTTGATCGTATTGACAATTCTGTCCATAGGTGAGCGTTTAGGGTTCCCCGTTCCGAGCATTTGATTTTGCGCCAGCATTTTATATAGGCGCCTCTTCTCTCTACCGTTTGTTTTTGGATGCCAAATTCGAGACGTATTTGGGCAGGGGAGACATAGTTTGGCAGACGGAAGATTGCCCTGTATGCTCTGCTGATTATTTTGTCTAGGGCATTAGCGTCCTTCCCTTGCATGGGTTCGCTACCGTATGTGAGCATAGGCTGGAGGCGTGCATTAATCACCTGTAGGAGGGGGCCAAATGATCGTTCAGGGAGAACTTTTTGTAGCGGCTTCATTGTGAATTGAAAAGTAGTTCCCTTCCGTGCTGTAGCCTCTAGCTGGGGTTTGAACGAGCCTCTACTGTCTAGAAGTACGCCAAGGTATTTATAGTTGGTAACTTGGTCCAGCCTTTGACCATCCAAGGACCATGCCAATTTCTTTAATTTGTTGTAATTCACTGACATGACTTTAGTCTTGTTTAAGTTAATCTTCAAAGCGTTTTTTATTGAAAATTGGTTGGTAGTGTCCAAGAGATGTTGCAGTCCAATTGGGGAACGACTTACCAAGACAAGGTCATCGGCATAAAGAAGGTTTGATAGCAAGATATCTCCCAGCCTTGGTGCGTGTGAATTGGTTTTGTCCAACTCTCCAGGCAAGTCTGCGAGGAAAAGATTGAACAACATGGGAGCGAGGACGCATCCTTGTTTTAGACCTTTAGTGGTGTTGATTTGCCTGGAAAGGTGCGTCCCGCTACCAAGTTTGATCTTGACCCAGGTGTTAGTGTGCAGTAGTATCAGCTGCTGCAGTAATGGCCCCGGTATCCCCCACTTGTCTAGTTTCAGCCAAAGTTTATTTCGGTCAACGTGATCAAACGCTGCACTATAATCAATAAAACATAGAAATAGTGAGCTCTTGGTTGTCTTGGCAGCGTCTGTCAGTAGGGTTAACGCCATGATATTTGTGATTGTGCCCTGTCCTCTGCAGAATCCAGTTTGGTTAATGGGGATGATGTGTTTTAGGGTTGCCCACGATGTTAGTTCCTCCAGGAGGAGGCCCGCGTAGTACTTTGCCTCTGTGTCAATTAGGGCGATGAGGCGATAATTACTTGGGGTGCTCCTGTTACCCTGTTTGTGGATCGGACTAAGTATTGATCCGCTCCAGGTTGAAGGGCACATCGCTGTTTCCCTAACTTCCTGGAAGAGTGGCACCAGAGTCTCGCTCCAGAAGTTGGCTTCGTGCCTATACATTATTGGTGGGACTCCATTGGGCCCAGGAGCTCCTTCCGGTTTCCCTTTGGATATTTGTTTCTTAATCCTAGCTGCTGTTATTGTATGTTTTTTTTCCTCACTGCCTAAAGGTGGTCTAAGGCTTAATGGTCCGTCTATCTCCAGCGTTGCAGAGTTCCATGATGTCTTCACCGGAATTGTGTCTTTGTTTTCATTTGCATTTATTCGATGATGAACTATCATTCGATTTCTCTCCTAGATAATACTCTAAAAATTTTGGGACGTATAATTTACAACAGGGTGGCAGAGTGGTCCGAAGACACGGGTCTATTGGACCCCTGCCAGATGGGATTCAGAAGCGGGGTGGGGACGGTTGAGCAATGCTTGAATCTGAAATTGATCACCGACAAGTATTGCATTGCCCGATCATCCCCTATTTACCTTGCGTTCATGGATCTTTCATCTGCTTTTGATCTCGTGAATAGATCCAAACTATGGGCAATTCTTCTGAACTATGGACTGGATGAGGTCCTTGTTAATTTATTTACAACAAGGGGTGGTGAGGGACAGAGTCTCTGAATTAAGCAGAAAGCTCTCACCCAGTCAAGAGATCAGGGCTAGATCCAACACCGTTTTTTAGCTCACTGCACCATCCCAGTTTCAGAACCTGGCTGTATGCAAATTAGTCTGTTCCTGTCCCAGTGCATGATGGGAACAGGGCAAACCAAACTACAAAAGCCAATTCTTACACTGGGAAGGAAACAAGCTCCCGGGGACCGGTTTCTGGCATTACAGCCGTCTTCGGCCCGGTTTGCTTGAATCCTGATGGTGCAATGAGCAAGGGTCTCACATCTGAGAATACCCTTCCACGCTTAGGGTGGACAAAAATATTTACAACAAGGGGTGGTGAGGGACAGAGTCTCTGAATTAAGCAGAAAGCTCTCACCCAGTCAAGAGATCAGGGCTAGATCCAACACCGTTTTTAGCTCACTGCACCATCCCAGTTTCAGAACCTGGCTGTATGCAAATTAGTCTGTTCCTGTCCCAGTGCATGATGGGAACAGGGCAAACCAAACTACAAAAGCCAATTCTTACACTGGGAAGGAAACAAGCTCCCGGGGACCGGTTTCTGGCATTACAGCCATCTTCGGCCCGGTTTGCTTGAATCCTGATGGTGCAATGAGCAAGGGTCTCACATCTGAGAATACCCTTCCACGCTTAGGGTGGACAAAAATATTTACAACAAGGGGTGGTGAGGGACACTCTGTTCATCACCACCCCCTTTTCTGTATCGTTTTTGGCCACTATAGGTGTGGCAGGGTATACTCAGACATGAGTCCCTTTCTCACTGCTCCATCAGGATTCAAGCAAGCCGGGCCGAAGAGGCTGAAATGCCAGAAACAGGTCCCCGGTAGCTTGTCTCCTTTCTGGTGAAGAATTGGCTTGGTAGTTTGGTCTGCCCTGTTCCCATGATGCACTGGGCCAGGGACAGACTAATTTGCATATAGCCAGGTTCTGAGCTGGGATGGGGCAGTGAGATAAATAACGGTGATGGATCAAGCCCTGATCTTTGGACTGGGTAAGAGTGGTCTGCTTAATTCAGACACTCTGTTCATCACCACCCCCTTTTCTGTATCGTTTTTGGCCACTATAGGTGTGGCAGGGTATACTCAGACATGAGTCCCTTTCTCACTGCTCCATCAGGATTCAAGCAAGCCGGGCCGAAGAGGCTGAAATGCCAGAAACCGGTCCCCGGTAGCTTGTCTCCTTTCTGGTGAAGAATTGGCTTGGTAGTTTGGTCTGCCCTGTTCCCTTGATGCGCTGGGCCAGGGACAGACTAATTTGCATATAGCCAGGTTCTGAGCTGGGATGGGGCAGTGAGATAAATAACGGTGATGGATCAAGCCCTGATCTTTGGACTGGGTAAGAGTGGTCTGCTTAATTCAGACACTCTGTTCATCACCACCCCCTTTTCTGTATCGTTTTTGGCCACTATAGGTGTGGCAGGGTATACTCAGACATGAGTCCCTTTCTCACTGCTCCATCAGGATTCAAGCAAGCCGGGCCGAAGAGGCTGAAATGCCAGAAACCGGTCCCCGGTAGCTTGTCTCCTTTCTGGTGAAGAATTGGCTTGGTAGTTTGGTCTGCCCTGTTCCCATGATGCACTGGGCCAGGGACAGACTAATTTGCATATAGCCAGGTTCTGAGCTGGGATGGGGCAGTGAGATAAATAACGGTGATGGATCAAGCCCTGATCTTTGGACTGGGTAAGAGTGGTCTGCTTAATTCAGACACTCTGTTCATCACCACCCCCTTTTCTGTATCTAAAACAAAATATGGCCCCCGGTCTCCCTGAGCTACATTTGTGAGTTGTTGGCATATAGTCAATGCTGCTGCTTCATCTTTAACGATGCCTAAAACTATGGTGGATACTGCAGCAAAATTGTCCCTCAATTCCATCCCCAAATCCAGGGCAGGGGCTTCCCCATACTCATTTCTGATCTGTTTAAGCACTTCTAGACAAACAGCTAATGAGGGTACACTTTGTGCTCTTGCAAATACTGCAGCAAAGACTGTACTTCAAGTGTTGCAGTCTTCCATTTGGAAGCCATCCCTATTGGCAAGCATTTTGTTGGAATTATATGTTTTACTTGGGGTCCCGTATGAAGAAACACTGTTTCAAGCTGGTTTGTTTTTTATGCTATCCAGAACGGAATTTCCTCCCATATGATGGGTAATTTACACATGACTGCTTTGATATCACTGTATTAATTCAAGGAGTACCCAACTGTGGTTGTTCAGCTTGAGCTGATCTTGCAGGATTTATTGCCATTGTTTGCATGATGAACTGTGTCAAATATCTGTATATTCTGACCAAACATGTGTACAATGCACGTAGTTGTGCTGCTGTGAGTTTTGCAATATTTGAGTGTGATGTGTATATGGATAAAACGGGCCATGTTGCTCCCTCTTTGCTGAGGGGACCTAGTCTAATTTTGTCTTTAGTATGTGGTAGGGTGCCTTCAAACCAACTTTGGTGTTATTGATATGTTAGTGTTATTTAATATGCTTCATAAGCTGTGTAGTTGTTATGGGACTACAGCTACAGTATAAGCATGAAAAGGTTTTGATGTTGCATTTGCTGCGGTAAATGTCAACCATGAATAGAATACCTCTGTCCTGAATGCTTTGTGAGACTCAATGACAAACATAATGTTCAGCATTTAACAGCTAATGTGAAACGTATATTTCTAGGCTCTGAGGAAGTGACATGTTGTGAAACACAGGTTTCTCAGATGAAGAATATATTTTGATGCATAAAGTATTGAATAAACTCAGGATTAATTAATTACATTTTGATGACAGAGTTCTACGCATTCCGTCTTAGATCTCAAAACCAGTCAGTGTTTACATGAAGGTTACATCCCCACCTGCAAGGGGTAGCCCACGTTGTTGCAACATTTGTGTAACTGGATGACTACTGTTATTTTAATTTCTATGTGGTCGTCAGCTATATGAATATATGGAATTCGGGTAGGTTAACTTTATTGGGTGATTATTTCAAAGGTTCAAACTTGAGAAACCTACCACCAATACATATGGGTTTTCTACTCAGCTGAGAGGATTTTTCCCTAACACCACAGACGACTCCAGTTAGTAGGTGAGTAGGATTCTTTGGGTATAAAAAAGAAAACTACTCAGGCGATCCATTAAATAAGTAGCCAAGCTATAACATTGGTGGCGCCATGTCATACGACTTATACTTTCTCAGTAAAACTGTCCGTTTGTTGGACAAAATAAATGCCAAAACGGTGCAAGACTGATTCTACACACACTAGCTCACAGTGAACCATCTGTACCTCAAAACCTGACAAGGTAACAAATGTAATGTTCAACCTCAGAACATGACAACCCTGCCTGCCCAAGGAAATCATGGTAACAGATCTAGAACTTTCTTCTTGCGTTACTCAAGCATACCCAAAGAGATACACAAGAAATACACAACATAAAGTTTCAATATTTATGGAAGCATTATGATTCTTTAGGAAAGTACGCGTGCTGCAATAATCAATACAAGGAAACTGAATAATGTAATCAGCATTATGAGCATAGTGAAGAAGAAAACAGTTGAACCATTTTGCTGTAACATATATGCTTGCATACAAGTGCTGTTATGTTTTTGTACTCCTACCTAGCGCTATCTCTCCTAGTGTGCCTTGGGTGGTTGAATTTGCCAAATCTCTGTAGGGTGATCTAACTTCCTGTTACCTGGGGTAAGTGTCATCAGGGTGCCCGTCTTGGTGGAGAGCTGTACATCATCCCTCGCAAGAAGTACTGGGCTGGAATTCTGACATTTTGCAACCTCTCAGTGCCAACGAAATGCTCTTCTCTTCAAACCAGGGAGTTATATTGTTTATATAGTAATCATTGCCCATGTTGCTGTGCTGAAGTCTCTGTCAGAACAATGGTCCCTGGCAGGGAGATGAATGAATGAAAATAAATATAGACTCAGTCAGTTCTATATTAATGAAGACATACCCAGCCGGGCAGGGGTCTTCAAAGTATATATTTCAATCAAAACATACAAGACAAAATAACACCTTCAGCAAATCACGTGCGTGGGGCACAAGCCTGTACCCAACCACGACCATATACAGACAAAAACATACACAAAAGGGCTTACAAGGCAAGAATCAACAGTCTCTGTAAAGTTCCAATTTTTGGACAGAGAATTACTTATGGGTACCATTACACAGTTTTCTATTCAGAGTTCCACAGGTATATGGTACACAGTGGGTCGACGACGTTTCGGACCCCCTTGCTAAATAATGGGGTCCATCATCAGGACAAAGCAATGGTTGCCTTTTTGGTTATTAGCCTCTTTAGCCAGGCCAGCAGTACGCAGACTCATATAAGAGCGCGCAAGCGGTTGACTAAATCAGGAACGGCTGAGTAATTAAGTCCAGGAAATTACAATATTTCAAATAGAACTTATGAAGGTCCAGAGGCGGGAGAGGATTTGTATCTGTAAAACTAGAGTTCCTGGTTCCAGGAACTCTAGTTTTGCCGACTGATCCGGCCCCCTGGTTCCAGGACCCCAGCGCGACACGGCGCCCCCGGTATCACCCGGTTTTCAAGGTACAAGCGGACTCGAGATACAAATCCTCTCCCGCCTCTGGACCTTCATAAGTTCTATTTGAAATATTGTAATTTCCTGGACTTAATTACTCAGCCGTTCCTGATTTAGTCAACCACTTGTGCGCTCTTATATGAGTCTGCGTACCGCTGGCCTGGCTAAAGAGGCTAATAACCAAAAAGGCAACCATTGCTTTGTCCTGATGATGGACCCCATTATTTAGCAAGGGGGTCCGAAACGTCGTCGACCCACTGTGTACCATATACCTGTGGAACTCTGAATAGAAAACTGTGTAATGGTACCCATAAGTAATTCTCTGTCCAAAAATTGGAACTTTACAGAGACTGTTGATTCTTGCCTTGTAAGCCCTTTTGTGTATGTTTTTGTCTGTATATGGTCGTGGTTGGGTACAGGCTTGTGCCCCACGCACGTGATTTGCTGAAGGTGTTATTTTGTCTTGTATGTTTTGATTGAAATATATACTTTGAAGACCCCTGCCCGGCTGGGTATGTCTTCATTAATATAGAACTGACTGAGTCTATATTTATTTTCATTCATTCATCTCCCTGCCAGGGACCATTGTTGTGTTTATATGATTAAGCTCCCCGAGGTCCCTCGCTGATACCAATTGGGGTCCCCTTGTTGTTCAAAATAGAAGTCTCTGTCAGGCCACTATTGTTGATTCTATTGTGATAGAACAGTCATCAAACAGACAATAACAAACAACAATATTTTGCGCAGTGAACTTTGCCCTTTTACAGAATGTTCAAGGTAACAGATGATAATATAAATATGAAGTGATAAATGTAAGCAAAGCTAATTCTGAGAATATTATCCAGCACATCCAAACAAACAAATGTGTGACAGATGTCAGTGTGTTTAAGAAAAGAAGGCAACTTAAAAACATGAGCATGTAAAACAGCGGTGTCCCTATTCTGGCCTATAATGTGACCACATGATAAAGTAGTAATGTGGGTGCGTTTAAAACAATAAGCACAATTACGCGTGAAGATCTTACATGGGGACTGTCCCTAAACCTCTATTTCAAGTAATGTTATGAAAGGGGTGATCCAATGACACATTCAACATTAGGTCACACTACTCATCTAAATATATACTTCCAATGCACACACCACTTATTTAGGAATTTAGGCACATGGTCTAGATCCATCATCATAGTAGAAATTTAACAGAAGGAGGCCTACAGGCATCTCATTGTTCGAGGACAGGAACAAGATGTGATCTCTATTACAGATTAGAAAAAAGGCATGCTCTCACCACTCTCCCTGATTATGTCACAAGGCATAGGCCATAGTACCATGTCCTAGGAAAGCACACAGTTAGGCTATAGCTGACATACATTGGTGATAAAACATCAGAATACCAGTAAACACTACAATTGAATTATTCAGGGCAGGAATGCATGTCTTCTACACCACATGGGGACCATTCTTATCCCAACAGTGATTCTATAAATGTGTGACTGTTTGTGATTTGCAAATCGAGCACAGCACACCATGAAGACATAAGATGCCAATTAATCTAGGATACTGGGAGTAGTTAGCCACACCCGAGGTAAGTGAGCTGCTGCCTGGACTCAGTATGGAGAAACTTATATTGCAGGCTTAAACAACTACCTTAACTCTGCCTTTACACTCTGCTTTTAACTTTCATTGGGATAAAGGGAATATGAAACAACAGCACCCATTGGCCTTTCACCTTCTTTGTGGTGCAGAAGTGAACAGGAGAAAAGAATTAAGAAAACCAAGATAATGACAGAGAGCAGGAATAGGAAATATAACGTCAAAGAGCTGACAGTGAACATCCTCATTTGGATGGTATACAATTTGGAAAAGTTATTTCTAGCATTCTCTCATTGGATGGATTAAATTGTAAAGCAGGAATCTGGTTAAGGATGCAAAAGAAAGTGATTTAATTGAGTGGAGCATCTAGTTAAATAGAGCACCTATGTAAAAGGCTGTACAATAGGAAGAACCCTCCATTAATACCTCACGGAAGGTGCAACTTGGATTGTCACTGGAGTTGTGGGCCTAGCTCCAGTAGATACAAACAAATGACACTATGCAGCACTTAGCATTATGCATATGCTGCAATTCATATTTCTCTCCCATAAGGCTCTGCATTTGCAACTCGCCATAAGTCCAAGACCATTAGGGTCACAGTGCATTTATGATCTAATATCCATTTGCACTTAAATCACATGGGGTTTTGTCTCACTTAAAATTGTACTATTTTCCCTCCATAAGTGGGGATGTAGTCCAAACAAAGGTAATGAGGAGGAATAGCTCACACTCTACCTGCACCAGGTTAGCCAACAGCCTGCCCACTAAACAGCCTGATGATAAACATGACAACGATCCACATGCAAAGTCTGGTTCCTAAAGGAAAAACACCATGCAGTTGTCGTCAATAGCAACTGAATGAGATATGTAACAATCAACCTATCTTAATAATAAAAAATAACTTTTGGGTGCACATGTTAAAACAGTGGTTCTGCACAACACAGGACAGCTCAATAGGCATCCTAACCATTAGGTGCCATCTGTTGAGACTCTAGTACATGGTACCCCTTCCTTAAAGATCATCACTACTCATGATGCCAAACAGCCTAGTATTGATGTAGCAGAAATCACATTTTACTTGTAAGGGTGCATTAAAATCACATGTGTAGAGCGCACCCGCATATAATCCTTTGTTGTGTTAACATGAAGTACTAGAATCGTGAAATGTATTAATCTGAAACGTGATGTGCTTAGGCCATTGAAAAGTAACACAGAGAATTAACTTAGAAAGTGAATGTAACTAGAAGAAAATATTAAGGTGAACAACTTGTGTTGTTAAACTGACATTTATTCATGCACTTAATGTGTTTATTAATTGGATAGTTATATAAGTACTTAAATGCATTAATTGAAAGTGCCGATGCTTTGATGCAAATTCATAACGCTCCTTCAATGCTTTCTATTGTTAGCTGTATTTTGAAGGCCTGAAATGAAGTTCTCTGGAAGCTCTTGATTTAGAATTAAGAAGTTGAATTTCATGTGTGTGGGGTATTAGTCCTTTCTCCTTTTTGTGTTGCAGGTGAAAGAAGCATTCTTGTTAGCTAGAACAATGTCCTTGTTTTACTAGTCAGGCAAGGAGAGAAGAAGTGACAATTCTGTGGCTTGAGTCGATAAAGAAAGGACGTTGTGCTTCACATAAGAGAAGGTCTGGGAACCAAGAACAAATTGTAGCAAGAAAAGATCACTGATTTCCAATGGAAAACCACCTTTAGGATCGTACCCAGAGCAGATGGTGTGACCAGCAATGGATCTTTGGAAAGTTACCTATGAATAATGTGATGGTGGAAGTAGAAAGTGCCCACTTCTTCTTTGCCTTTGGAGATAGATCCTATTAGAGCAAGCTCTGTCTCAGTAGGTTTATGCTATATGACCCATCAATGGTGGAGAGATTTAATTACTACATATAGGGTTACCTGTTAAAATGTCATTTGAAAACAAACCTCTGAAATCAACATTTACCATAGGCCCTCCAAGTTTGCAAGAAGTGGACAATTATAGTTAATTCCCACCCACCCCCAAATTTCATAAAACATGCAATAATATTAGTTTTGCAAGCGATCACAGAGGAAAAAGGGTGCAGTATTAGCTTGCTGTCCCATAGTTCAGGGTGCCAACTCGATTAGGGAGGTAGTATAGTACCCTGACCTATCAGTATTCACTAGTAGCATGCTACCTCCTCCATCTTGTTGCAGTATATTACTAAGAGTGCCTAAAAAATATATCCTTGCAATAATCTGTGCTCTGGTGCCCTGAAAGAGGTTTTGCTGCCCAAGATTTAGCATCTCAGAAGATGCATTAAATCGACATTACATTATCAATATTAAAAAAGATAGAGATTCCATGTTTGCTTCTCTTGCCTTTGAAAACACGTTGCAGAACATAGCGGTCGCTGATGATCTTTAAAACTGGTGGCGCGTAATATAGACCTGCAATTTGAACAAGCAAAGGATGCGATTGAGCCCAACAACTTGTACTAAGGTTCCAGCAGGGGTCTATCCCTAGCAAATTTTGAAAAATTTGGTCAAATTGCACATTTAAATCACAATTTCCTCTTAAATCTTTTGGAACGTGATTTGCGTGCCAACTGCCTGATGCTCCCCTGGAGTTGACCCCATTTTTTTCCAAAATGTGCTGTAATTGCCTCCCATATGCCAATAATTAACTCCATTGGTCCAGGGACAACATTCTGTTATGAGCGCACCCCCATATGCAATTGGTAGCCTGTTATTCTAAGTACCATGGGTGATCCATATGTCAAAATCCTAGTATGTTAAGGCCTGCATTTTGTAATGGTTGCCTTCTCGACCTCATATGCCAAGAGTGACCTCCCTAAAACCCTGAATTAGACCCAGCATATCAGCATATTTTCCATTGGTGCCACATGCTAAGAATGACATCCAATATACCAACTCCAGCATTTTGCGCTTGGTATGGTACTGGCCAAGAACTACCACCAGCATTTTGCTATGGTGCCACAACACAAACCGTGATACAGAAAAAGGGGCACCCCAGTATCCTTAAGAACCAGGGACAATACTTGAATCACGAACTGTAGTTCCTTTGGGCTTCACTTAGACAAAATTGTATTATTTAAGGATCTATAGGTAGTAACCAAAGCATTGATATCCATCAAAGACAAATATATATCACAAGACACACCACATAAAAAAATAGAAATCCAAAGAACTTTTTATGGGTATCAACAAAGAGATGTATCATAAAATTATTACATACGGTGGGGGGATCTCAAGAAGTGAATAGGTGACTGTGCAGTGGTCAAAAAGTGAGTATGTGTATTTATGAAGTGAAACAGCAACAACGCACATAATAAAAATGTCCTCCAGTGGCTGCGCTCTTTATTCTTAATGGGTTGCTGATGGGTCATCGCCTACCCTGGTCCTGCTGGTCTTGATAATATGGGAAGGTGTACCTAAACTGGGAAACTGGAAAAATGTGTTCTTCCTGTTTACGTTATCAAGACACTCTCTCTCTATTTCTCTTTCTCACAGCGGTACGCATGCACACAACATTTGACCAATAGTTTTTCAATTACCTTCAACTGCCGGTGCTGGGCGGACCCTTGGAGAATAAACAGAATTCCCTCCTGCCTCGAGCACTGGAGCATAACATGGAAAGCTGGAACTTGCACAGTGCACCCACAGTGGCGACCGCCACTAGCAGAGGGTGGTGGGCCGGGGGCGGGAGCGGGGGAGCGCAATTAGGGTGGAGGGAGTGCAGGGGGAAGGGGCGAGTTAATAATATATATTTTTTAATTTTACCTTTATCCGCCAACCACCTCCAGTGTTGCATCGCTTTCCCTGAGTCGCCTCTTCCTGGATCTCAGCAGCCCCTGGGACATACTCCCATCCAATCCCTGTGCGGCTGAGCAGTGCAGGAATTTGCCTGAGTGGGCAGGAAAGACGCTCCACTAACATCATGGAGTCTTTGGGGTTTCTCCAGCCCAGCTCCTGAATGTAGCCGGGCTGGAGAAACCTAAGTGTACATGTGTGTTTTGGCCAACCCAGGACGAGCGGCCAAAAACATAGTACTTATGGAGTGCCCAAGTACTCTTCCTCCCCCCTCCCATGCCCGCCCCTCCCTTCACAAGCTGCCTCAGAGCCGGCAAACGAAAAATAAAACAATATTAGAACTTCGTTTTACTCATCGTTTGCTGGCTCTGCGCCAGGCAGTGGAGCGACGCTCCTCCGCCATTCCGGAGAAGCTGCCGCTGCATGCCAGGTTGCAGATATCAGCTTCTTGTCTTTTTACCTCACCCACTCCCAACTTGTCCCAGGGTTGATTGAGGTCCTAGCTTCTACCCCGGCCCCTACCCGGCAGTGAGATGGGATTGGATTAAGTGATGAGATGATTGACCGTTAGGCCTAGGCACTGCAGGGACTAAGGCTATACCACCCGAGGTCACCTGTATGGGTGGCATTGCACTTTGTCACTAATGGTGTGGCACTACGACTTGTCACACGATGAGGTCAGGCTCATAATATGTGCAGGCATAACTCAAGTTATTCCATGATGTGTAATTACACGGAATTATCTAAAATTTCAACTCAAGCTCGCTGAATATGCTCTTGCTGTAGGATTTTTCTCCCCAAATTACTATTTATTATGCAAGCAGGCATAATCGCATATCAGTAATTCCGGATCAAAGAGTAGTGAAATTACTCCAATTACTCTGGTGTAATTAAAGTTACTCCCAGGTCTATAAAGGAGGTGATTCATAACAGGCTGGGTGATGCAGTACTCCTCTGTCACAAAAACAGGCCCCTCACATGCATGCAAAACATTAATGAGGACAAAAAACGAACATTATTTTTGTTTCACAAAACATCAGTGCATGCTGCAAAAGTATATGGAGCAAAATAGCTTCCACAACAACGTGTTAGCACCCAGCTGCAATTCAACACAGACCAAACAAAACGTGTGTTACCACAGAAGTTTACGGGATCTGGTACTTGGCATAAATATGCTCATTTCGCAGACCAGTGCAGTGCCAGAAACCATACAAAGAATGTGCAGATTTTAAATTATCTAGTCCAAACCATGGTCTATGTGGATTGGAAAAAGCCTTTTGGCTGCTGGTTTCAAGGAGAGTTTTGGTATGAGGTTCAAAATGACGGACCAAATATCTGGGCTTCTGTTAGTTAAATGATTGGTTTTCTGTCCCTAAAATATTCTCTCCCTTATTCTCCTACTCGTGGCCTCCGTGGTATCTGCGTTCTTTCTATTTATTTGCAGCTATAGTTCAGACAACTGATTTTGCTTCTATTTGTGCTTTGTGATTATATGGCACCTGCATTAGCAAGGTGTAAAGTTTTTTTTATCATATTATGTAGCAAATGTAGTAACTTCTTTACAAACGTATAAAAGGCATTTTAGCAATATTGCACATTTGCAAAAGGCATGGGAATCTACTAAAACATTTGCAAATTATTTGTAAATATTTACAATGCTTAGCACTGCACAATCCAGAGTATAAGTTTTACTATGCAAAATGTACTGACAGAAAAATAAGTGAAAATGTCTAAATGGTGTGGGCTACATGTATCAAAACTGAAATGAATTTTTCTGTCATAAAAAGCAAATAACATATTTACTCCCGACTGGTGAGGCTCATGACTCAGGCACAAACCAAGGCTCTGGGCATACATGGTGGATATGAGAGTTGAGTTTGCCGTGGGGATGGTGGTGATAAGGTACCGCTGGCATTTTGTTTTGGCACTGGGGCATAGAGATATTTCATCTACATGAGGAAGGCCTCATTAACCATGGCCATTGTAGGAAATGATCATCCTATGTGTGGTGCCCCCAGATTTTTGCCCTCTGTGTTTTGCTGGTTTCAGAGCTCTTTGCACTTTACCTCTGCTAACCAGTAGTAAAGTGCCTGTGTTCCCCTTTTGAACATAGTTGAATTGTCATACTCCTAATTGTCATATTTAACTTGCCAATAAGTCCCAAGTATACAGAACACAATGTACCCGGAGCCTGGAAGTGAAATGCCACTAGAGGACTGCAGTACCATTGTGTCTCTCACTACAGGGGCTGTGCAAATATGGCTTCAGGCCTACACTGTAGCTTGACTGTAACAATGCAAGGTAAAAACCTTACTTTTAAATATAAGTAAGTCAACCTTTGTATGTCTCAAAGCCCACAAGGCAGGGTGCCTGATTTAAAAATATGACATGTAAAAATTGAACACATCCTGACAGTACCTAAAAGTTATTTTCACTTGCGAAAAGCTGGGAAGTCGCATAGAGAAACACTGTGAAGCAATATTAAATATTAGTTGGGCTATCTTGGGTAGAACCAGCTAGAGAAATTGTTGAACCACTATTTGTAATATCTGACTGTGACCTGAGAGGAGCCCTGAATGGCTGCACATGTTCCCTCTTGTACACCGGACAAATATGCAGACTCAAAGGGTCAGTTGTCTGCCCTCTGGTTTGGCTACAGGACTACAAAAAGCTACACAAGGTATTTTCCTACATCTCCCAGATGGCCAGTACCAACTGAACCTGACATGGAGACTGCTGGTTACCTCTGTGACCTCTTATGGAGAGTGTCCTGGTCTCCCAAGTGTGGTTCCTGAGGTCTTGGAATCATTGGATTTGTTTGGCTGGACTTCTCCTAACATGCCTGAAAGTCTGGGACAAAGACAGTTTTTGGACTTGAAACCCTCTGGAGGATCTGGACCAATCTGCCAAGCAGATTGGCTCAAGGCATGCTACCGCAAACAGCGATACTTTTAACTCTATACTTGATAATATGCCCCTTTGAAACTCTGAAGCGCCATGCAATTTGCTTGTTGTTCAGTGCATTGATGACCTGTTAGTAGCATTGATGTCACAAGAAGCATGTAAACAGTAAACTATTACCCCACTGAATAATTTGGCTGAAAATGGACATAAAGTGTCTCTAAGCGAATAGCCATACTGCCAGAAGGAAGTCCGGTATCTAGGACATAATATCGATATAGGAGCCAAGAAGGCGTCACAGGAGAGGATATCTGCTATTCTGCATATGAACCCTCTCATCAAGAGCAGTTTCTTGAAAAGGGCGGCAGGGCTCCACCCCCACTTCTATTTCTTCATCAATTGATATTGTGTTACAAATGTTTAAGTCATTAAAACTTCAAAGAGTGTGACCTTCACTCTGCACGAGGGTCAGGCAAAACCTGGCTCTTGCATTAGGAACATGTGCAAGAGCGCATGTCCTGGCTGTCAAGAGGATTTATATAACTTACCTGATCTCAGCCTTTGCCTCCGCCAACCTACAGAACTGTAAGGCACTGCCTCCTTATGACACACTGCAGCCTTGCTGACTGAAAAAAGCCTGGGCGCTTAGAGCATAAGCCCTGGGTTTCCAAGGCTGCTTGTCACTCAGCAAGGCTGTGTACCGCTGCAGCCCCTCTATTTCCTAACTCAACACAGGGTGGGGTAAGAATAAGTCTCACATGGTACCACCCCACTCTAGGAGGATCTGAGCAAGGTTTGCGGTGAACAGGGGGTTGGCTCCCATGACGCGATCTGAAAGATAAAAGCAAGCAGGCAGCTGTAAAGGTCAGAAAGATACCTACAGAGAATAAATACATTCAGACTACTTCTCTTCACTTCATACATATAGAGTGTGTGCCAAGACTCAGAAAAATTTCTTTTTGAGCAGATTATGAAACACATGGATTAATTTCAAATTGGAATTAATCATTGTGCCACGTTAGGCTCAGTATTTGCAGCCTGCGTTAAATTGCAGTCGATTTTTCTCTCGCTGACAAAGTTTAATCTATTCTGGGTATAAGAAGAGAAAACAATTTAATATGCCCCTTTTTAACCTGAATTAGTTTATCTGAAGGAAGACACATCCATCCAGCTTTGATGTAATAGATACATTTACTGTTTTAATGACTCTAGCCTCCAAAAGATTCTTCTTCTAATTAAATGGAAGCACTTGACCACCAGCAAATTAAATAAAAAATGAATAGAAAATACAACGGAAATTCATTGGGATCAAAGGCTACAAAGCAATACTGTGTTTCCGCTTTTCTGGCGAACAGAGTAATTGAGAACGTGGTTCAAATACAGGCAAGCAAATGTACTTTCATCAAGATGGATGGATGGTTGGATGCTCTGGTGATTTACCAGTGGTGAAAGGATACAAAGATGGATGGGTGGACGGAAAAGTAACTGGAGAGTGTGTCCGAAGGAATGAGTGAATGAATACAAGAATGGATCAATGCTCCATATGATGGACAAATGAATTGGGGATTTTTTAGATGGATGGTTGGGTGGATGAAAAGTCTCTAGAAGGATGGATGTATGGATGGATGGATGGCTGCATAAACAGATTTATGCAGTGGTTGATGGAAACATGGATGAATTTACTGGGAGGATGATTCAGTGAATGATGCACAGGTTGAATGCCCTTATGTTGTCTGGACTCGCTCGCTACATAAAATTAATCCCCAGCTTTTTACACCTCACCACTTTGAAATGCCACCAGCTGCCATGGTCTCTTACTATGCAGAGAGAGGTCAGAATGTTTTTGGGAATGTTGGGCTACTGTCACCAGTGCATACCCATCTTTACCTTAGTGACAAAGCCTCTCCATAGGCTGAACACACCTGGATGTATCTGATTTACTGCCTTGGGACAATGAAAGCATGCGTGTCTTCCTTGAGCTGAAAGAAAGTCTTTGTCATGCCCCGGCACTAGGAATGCCATATTACAGTAAAGAAAGAGTTCATTGTGTATTGCAGTGAGAGAGAAGGGTGCACTCTCTCAGTGCTTGCACAAATGCATGGTGACTCCAAAAGAGCATTCACCTAATTTTCACCCACTCTTGACCCACTAGCAGCAGGGTTGCCAGATTGCCTAAAGTGGCGGCAGTGGTAGGTGTCAGTATACAGCACATTGAGGGCATAGTTTTGGGCTACCCTCTTGCAGTAATTGTTCTGTACTCAGTGGAAGTGCTGGGTATATGCACAAAGACACAGTACCTAACTAGTAGTCACCTTCCCAGATATGAGCAAATCATATTGGCGTTCTTGCTTAAATCCTGCAACATTGTTGCCATTACCTGACACTGAATTGGATATAGGGGAGATCGAACATGACTGCCTCGATGTGACTGAATTGTGCACCAAGCCAAGACCTGAGATCAAAGCTGAACCCCTCAAGAAGCCTTATTATGTATTGTTTGCGGATGACTCATGCTGAGAGATTATGGGGGAAATTTGAGAGCTGTTCATGCTTTCTGTACCAAAGAAGGTGTAGTTGAAGCCTTCTGGCTTTGTGACATGACCTCTGCCCAAGTGGCTGATTGGTCGACCTTACTAGAGCATGCAGTGTTTCAGACCAATTGAAAGTTACAATTTACACTGATAGCTAGCATGGCTTTGATGTTGTTCAAGACTTTGGGCAGTTGTGGTCGCAGAAAGGATTAATGACACCTTCCAGGTTTCCCACCAGGAATGAGAGATATGTGTGAAAACTGCTCATAACCTTGCAAATACCTCTTGAGCTGTAAAGTGCACAGTGCATTACTGACGAAAGTTGGTATGCTGACGAAATTGCCCAATAGTGCTCTCATGGGTCCTTTACCTTCAATGGAGAATGATCAAATGAATCGAAAAGCGAGACTGCCCTGAACCTTTTGTTAATCATTGCTGACACATGGGAGGGGTCAAGAGGCCGCAAGACGAAGCCCCATACCATGAGTAGAAGGGATGGGGCAGATCAGGTTGTGTGAAGAATGAGGATAAGAGTTATGTTTCTGCAGATGGAAGACCTTTTTGTTAGGCAGCCTATTATCAGCTATGATCGGACATTTTCATGGTTCCACACACATAGGCAAGGATGCCATGGTGCAGTTGTTAAAGCAGAATTGATGTAACCCTTGTTTTAGGGTGATAGCTGGGACTCTTTGCCACTGGTGCATAATCTGCCAATAATTGAATGTGGGGATAGTACATGTTATACTGAGTCATGTATGGACATCCCTTCATTTGCATGCAGCTTAACTTTTATTAAAAGCCTGTGAGCATTGGGCTGCGATATGTTTAGTTGCGGTGTGCGTCTTCTGTTGCTCGGTGGAGGCATACCCGACTAGCAAAAATGACATTCTCAATGTAGCCAAGCTACTGCTGCATGAATTGACTCCCGTGTTCGGATTCCTGGTTTCTCTTGAGTGAGACCATGGAACTCATTTTAGGAATGAGGTCATGACAATGCTGTGTGTAACCTTACAAATGAAGCATAGGCTGCATTGTAGTCACACACCTGAGGCATCCACGATAGTTAAGCAGATTAATAGCATGCTAAAATCTTGTCTTGCTAATGTGTGTCATCTACAACTCTTAAGTAGCTGGATGCTCTTCCTCTAGTGTTGATGAGACTTCGAAGTACCCCTGATTGGAGAACATGATTGTTGCCGCATGAACTCCACATGGGGTGTACCATGAGGCTGCATGGTGTGCCTGCTAATGCGCTTGTGAACATTTCAGATGATAGGATTCTTGACTACTGCAAGGGACTGGCTGATATTGTGTGTTTTGTCTCTCACCAGTTCAAAGAAGCAACTGCCCTTCTGATTCAGAAACAGTGCCATGACCTCAGTCCCAGAGACTAGGTTTTAGTGGAGAAGCATGTCAGAAAGTTGTCTCTGGAACTTCGTTGGTGTGGCCTCTTCAAGGTCATTCTGGTCAACACAGCCATCAAATGTGGTGGACTACCTAACTGGATGTTGGCCTCCCACACTCAGCGAGTCAGTGATGCTAGTGAAGAGGTAATGGCAACAACCAATAATTTGTAGAGTCAAGCTTCTGATTGCCTTGAAGGAGCAGAGGTGGCAGGAGTGCACCCAAATGCCTAAAAGTCAACAGGTGCTTCAAAATCCAGAAGCATCCCAGAGTCAAGCTGGGGCAAATACTGAGTCTGTGGTGAGTGAGTCAAGTTTAACTACAGTGAACCAACTCAGTGAACCAGTAAATGACAATTCTGATTAAGGAGTGGGACTCAACATTGTGAACAGTGGTGACTGAACCACAGTGAAGATGACTACCACAGTAAAGCCTGTTAAAACTTGATCCATCTGAACACTGTCATTGCAATTGAGCTAAGCCTTGGAACTGAGCTTATTGATTACAAATTAACCATTCTTATGAACTGAACTTTATTGAATACAGAAGATTCTCTATGGTCAAGGCTCCTCCTGTGAACCTTTTAGAAGAAGATAATGTAGGGTTAGTGATAACTGTACATAAAGGGTACACAGACAAAATATCGATTTTTAAATATCGATATACAAAAATATCGAAGTTTAAATATCGATGGGACAAAATATCGAAGGTAAGTAATATCGACAGTCTTAATATCGATATTGGTATGATATCAGTAATATCGAAGTTGTAAATATCGATATCAATAATATCAAAATTAATAACTTTGATGTTACTAATATCAATTTTTAAATACATTTAGTGTATATTATATTGTATTTATTATGTTTTATTATTTATTTTTTATGTAATTTAATTAAATATTGTCTTTTACTACTGTAGCGGGTTGTGGGTTTATAGGGGAATAGGGTGGGAAGTAATTTAATTATGTTAAATTAATTATTATTAGTAGGAATTATTAATTAATTAATTGAGAATTCATTTTTAATAATTTGTAATTAATTGATTAATTGATAAATATGTTCTGAAGCGGGTTATGGGTTTATAGGGGAATAGGGTGGGAAGTAATTTAATAATAATTAATTAATTGATATATGTTTGTACATATTTTAATTAATAATTAATTGGTAATTAATTTCTAATAATTAGTTAATTAATTATTATACTTTTTTACATATTTATAATTATTAATTAGTTGGTAATTAATTAATATTAATTATTTAATTACATTAATTATAGTAATTTTTTATATATAATTGATTGTTATTCTTAATTAATTAATTGGGAAAAATAATATTAATTATTAAATTAAATTAATTACAGCAAATGTGCTAATATATTTAATTTATTGTTATTGTTAATTAATAATTAATTGGTAATTAAATAATATTAATTAATTTTGGGTAAAGGGGTATTTTTAGGGTTCAGGGTCAGTTTTCAGTTCATGGGTAAAGGGGTATTTTTAGGGTTCAGGGTCAGTTTTCAGTTTTTGGGTAAAGGGGTATTTTTAGGGTTCAGGGTCAGTTTTCAGTTTTTGGGTAAAGGGGTATTTTTAGGGTTCTGGGTCAGTTTTCAGTTTTTGGGTAAAGGGGTATTTTTAGGGTTCTGGGTCAGTTTTCAGTTCATGGGTAAAGGGGTATTTTTAGGGTTCAGGGTCAGTTTTCAGTTTTTGGGTAAAGGGGTATTTTTAGGGTTTAGGTTCAGTTTTCAGTTTTTGGGTAAAGGGGTATTTTTAGGGTTCAGGGTCAGTTTTCAGTTTTTGGGTAAAGGGGTATTTTTAGGGTTCAGGGTCAGTTTTCAGTTTTTGGGTAAAGGGGTATTTTTAGGGTTCTGGGTCAGTTTTGGGTTTTTGGGGTACAGGGATATTTTTAGGGTTCAGGGTCAGTTTTGGGTTTTTGGGGTACAGGCGTACAGGGTAAAAACTAAAAAATATTACATTAAATCAAATAAATTAGATGAAAAAAATTAAAATTACTTTAAATTTTTAAGTGTTTTATTTATTTTAAATGTAAATGTATTAGTTTTAATTTTGTTTTAATATTTTTATTTAATAGTTGTAAAATTATATGTATTTAAAAATTATTTTTACATTATTATTAATACATTTAAAAAAACGATATTTTTGATTCCGATATTTTTGTACTACGATATTATTTTTTTGATATTTTTGTACTTACCTTAATGAAGATAGGATTCCAATATTTTTGCTGTCGATATTTTTGCTCCGATATTTTTGCATGTCGATATTCTGTCTGTCGATATTATGTCAGACATTCGTACATAAAGATGTTAGTATGAAGCAATATGGATTTGCAACTTTGCACAAGTAGGAACAATGGGGAGAAATCATTTCTCTGCTGTTCTTTTTTTCTTAGGTCTGACTGTAGAGAAACAATGGTGATTCTTTCAAAGAACCAATGTAGAGGAAGTGTGGCTGTAGTGATGATTGTTATTATACATTTTATAATTGTAATGCTTACAAGTTTGTAAATATGTAAGATTCTATTGCTAGTAAGTCCCATTAAATCATACCCCACATCAACTACTTATGCTTCACTTCCTGTAGAGCAGCATGATTTTGCATGAAGATGCTTCAGAGGAAAATGTGTGCTCACATGTCTTTTTCAAATTATTACATGAATATACTAACAATGCAGGCTAAAGAGTGCTATGTTTAGATGCACTTGCCTCATCTGTGGAGGAATGCATGACCTACCACCATATTCCCCTCACCTATGGAATTTCTTGTAGCATAATCTTTAGTTTGTTGTATCATCAGGATCATTTTGAATCTTATTTTTCTAATTAGGATGTGGTCCTACCAAAAGTGCCTTTGTACAAACATTCAAATCCCCATGTTAATGCAAAAGAAATGGACACTTGAAGCTTGACACTGCCTGTGCCCATCAACAAAACTTAACTTGTTTGTTAAGGGTAATTGAGAAGACATTTATTGATAACCTGGAGGACAGGAGAGCAGTAATTGAGGAGAGGACAGAGATGGAAGGAGGAGAGGCACACACATTTGGGAAAACAACCAAAGCTGAGTTTAGAATGGAAAACCAAAGGGAAGCTATGTTTCAAGAGAAGAGAGGAGAACATTCCTAATTCTCAAAGAATGAGATGGAGTGAGTGTCCTCACAGGTTTGAAGTTCTGGGTTACAAAAATCAGATTTTTGCAGGGTATGACCCTGTCCTTTCTGGAGTTTATTAAGTGTGCAGCTAGACTGCGTATTTTAAACTCCCTGCCAATTGAGTGGGAAGTTGTTATTTAGCTTCAGTATTTCCCAAGGTTTATCACATAGATAATTAGGACTGGCAAGCAGTTGGATTTCCAGATAGAGCTAAGCACAGTAGTATGCTTTGCAGATAATAGGAGATATATGTGGTGCTTTATAGATCGTAGGAGATATCATTTGTGCTTTGATACCTTCTATAGGGGTTGTTTTGAATGACCTGAAGATCAGAAAACGTTCCTCATTAGTTGATAGACTTGCAAGCTGCACTGCTGGAGCTTTTTTAGCATCAGATACAGAATGGATATCCATTAGGGCTATCATTCTCCAGAAAATACTTACTTTAGATATTTTACTTACGAAAGAGGCAGCAGTCTGTAAATCCCAAAGGTGCAGCAGTGCTGTACAATTATTCCAGACAAGAGCAAGGAGATTCTTGATGCTTTATTTAGAATAGGGAAGTTCCTTTATGGAACCGATACTGACTTTGTTCTTCATCCTTTACATTGTGATGACTTGCATTGATATCTACATTACATATAGCTTCACACTGGATAATCAAATCAAACAACACGTTATTTTAAGGATTTTCCAACCAGAAAAGTAACATACACAAAATATTGTACATTTCATATTATTAAAACATAATTAAATACTAACAAGAGAGTGATTAGAAATAGCAGTAAATAATTAAAAGATACAGTGCCAAGTGTCCTCATAGCAATTTTGGATTGATCCAGTGAAGTAGTGTGGCTCACTGGTTAGAGGCGGCAGACCCGAGAGCAGAGGACGGCCCGGGACCAGGGTTCGATTCCCGGCGCGGCAGGTTTCTGGACCAGGGTCAGCGGACTCGATAATTCTCTCGCCTCGGTGCCCACTCTGATCAGCGATCACACTCGGCAACTCTGGGCATTAGCTTGCCTCATCTTCACTAACGGCCCCACCAGACCGCCGGGGATGCCTGGTCTCACCCTGGAGATACCCATTAAGGGACCATCTCTCAGGGAAGCCAGGAAGGGTTTCGCAGCGGTCGAAGCGCCTTGGGACCCTACGGGTAAGTAGTGCGCTATATAAATGCCAATACATTTACATTTACATTTACATCCTTCATATTTACATAATTCATTTGTTAACAATTATTATCGAATGAGGACTTGAAAACCACATTAACATCGTAAAACAGAGTTAAAAATAGCAGCAAAATGCAAAAAAGGTAAAGTGCCACGTGCCCTTACAGCATGTTCTACAAATGAACCTAAAAGTAAACATGTTTTGCTATCAGCCAATTGAATGATGGCTGAGAACATACCTCTACACTGCCTAATGTCTCGATATTTCATTTTAAAAAGCTGTTTAAAAAATAGTCTAGTATTAAACTCAAACAAAGTACAAGACAATAAAAAAGTGAGGCATAGTTTGGCCTGTCTTATTATCAGATGGACAGGCAATAGCAGCATAATTGGTTTGGTACCCAAGCGGGAAACACAATAAGTATTTCACGGTGTCAGCGTGAAACCTTAATAACAAGCAGCGTTCCCATTTCCCGAATGGCTACCCTAAATTCTTAGGAGGTGCCGACAAGACACACTGAGAGAGATAGGCTGTAATCTTAGGTTTCCCTTCTAAACTTTCAAGGCAACTTTCTTGCTCTGATTCATGAAAAACTTTGGCTACTTCCTTTTCATTGAATCCTGGGCACAAATGTGTCTCTTTGAAAGCCCTTCGTATGCCAATTTTTCCCAGTTCAGATCCAATGTATGCCAGCCACGGAATTCGGAGACCATTATCACAAGATGTTATGTTATGTTACTTAATTTTTTTGAGCGCACAGCTGCCCCAGCAAAGGGGCGTCCTGGCGCTATAACTGAAAAAGGCAACACAACTAACAGAGTAAAAAGGTCAGAAATTTTTAATAAGGCAGGGGGAAGAGATACGTTTTAACAGCCTTCCTGAAAACCAAAAGATCTTCTAAAGATCGAATGTGCGCAGGAAGCGCATTCCATAGCTTAGAAGCCAACACAGTAAAAGAGCGACCACCTAATCTACTTTTTTTAAAGCGCGGAACAAGTGCTAAATTTTGACCCGCGGAGCGAAGGCTACGAGATGGCGTATACAGGGTCAGAAGATGCTGGAGAATGGTAGGGGTGTCGGTTTTGAGGATTTTGTACGCGAAACACAGAGTCTTAAACTCTATGCGCCTGATTACTGACAGCCAATGTAATTTGCAAATTGTGCTGCGGGCTGAACAGAACCGTGGCAGGCCTACCAGAGCCCTGGCAGCCGCGTTCTGCACCCGTTGGAGTCGCTGGACTTCCGCCTGATTGGCACCCAAAAACAGTGAACTTGCATAATCAAGCCTAGATGCAATACTGGCTTGAATCACCAGCTGGCGAGTGGGGGCATCAAAAAATTTGAGGATAGGCCTCAAACCACGCAGGATGCCAAAGCATGTGGATGCCACCTTCTTAGTATGACACGAGAAGGTAAGTTTGGAGTCCAGCCACACGCCAAGATTTTTAAATTCGGAGACCGGTTTAGGAGGGGGTCCCAACTCGTTAGGCCACCAGCTCGCACCCCACAGATCTGGATGTTTCCCTAACACCATCACCTCGGTTTTGAGGGCGTTGCGCTGTAAACAGTTGGTGGTAAGCCAGCCAGCAACAGCCCTCAGACCATCTGCAAAGTTTGATGCCAATTGGTCAGAGTCCCCATTGAGAGCCACTGCCAGCTGGGTATCATCGGCGTAAGATACCATTGTGAGACCCCAACTCTTCGCAACCGCCGCCAATGGTTGGACATATAAGTTGAAAAGAGTGGGGCTCAACGCCGACCCTTGCGGAACTCCTTGAGTAATGGCGTGAGGTTTTGATCTGAAGGGTGGCACTACTACCTGAAATGATCGTTCCGAGAGAAACGATTGGAACCAATCCAGCGCCTTGCCAGATATGCCAGCCTCACCAAGCCTGCGGATAAGAATGGTATGGGATACAGTGTCGAAGGCGGCACTGAGGTCTAATAAGACCAGTGCCGCCGTTTGACCTGCATCTAGTACAGAGCGGAGATGTTCAACCATATATAGGAGTGCCGTCTCTGTACTATGACCAGATCTAAAACCATTCTGTGTGGGATCCAGTAGGTGTGCAGAGGTCAGATGTTTCGTTAAGATGTTGTTCACATGAGCCTCTGTGATCTTTGTCACCCATGGAAGGAGGGAGATAGGTCGATAACTCTCCGGCTTCACTGGATCCAGTCCTGGCTTCTTTATGATGGGCATGACACAGGCAGCCTTCCAACTAGGTGGCACTGACCCGGTGGTAAGGGATTGATCCACCAATTGTAGAATCGGTGGGAGGCAAATAGACGCCGAGTCCAAAAACTGGGCCGGGCTCAAAGGGTCATCCGGCGAACCAGACTTAACCTTGGACGCTAGGAGATTAAACTCCGGTTCCGATGGTATGGGAAGCGTAGCCAAGCACTGTGGTGTACGCAATATAAGAGTCGTACTGTCAGAATCAGCTTTGGGAAAAGAGCGATAGATGGTGTTTACTTTCTCCACAAAGAAGCTAGCTAACAACTCACAGTGAGCAAGGGAGCAAATCTCTGTAGTAGGAAGTCTGTTCGCAGTGAGCTCCTTCAAGACCTTGAAGACCAGTTTGGACGGATTAGAGCTAGCCTGGAACTCTCCAGCATAGTAGTCAGCCCGGCAGACAGCTCTATGATATATCTTAACCCTAGCCAGGTAGCGTACCTTTAGATCTCTGTCATAGTTTTTCCTCCATGCTCTTTCGGCTTGACGGCAGGTGGCTTTAATCCGCCTAAGTGCCTCCGAGTACCAGGGGTTAGGCTGAAAAGAGCGATTTCTGCTCCATTTGGCCGGAATGAGTGCATCAAGCGCTTGGACAATCCAGGCGCAGAAGATGTTGTAACCAGTTGCAACGTCATCTTTAAGAACCAGAGGAGTGGTGGCCAAAAGACGGTGGAAGTCCTCTAGTTTGAGCTTTTTCCAGGGGCGCCTGAAAGATGTTTTATCAGGCTTCCCGGTAGAGCGAGTTACCATAGTAACACAGAGCTCTATGAGATGGTGATCACTCCATCCCATAGGTCTAGGAGGAGAGACCTCGACCAGTTGGAGGTTAGTGAAAACCGGGTCAAGGATATGGCCACCCTCATGGGTCGGGAGACGGACCAGTTGAGATAACTGCACTGCTTCGAGATCATCCAGCAAACTACTAACCGCTGGTAACTCCGTGGCATCAAAATGTATATTAAGGTCGCCGATGATGGTTATATTGGAGGAGGACAGAGACAGAGAGCTGACCAGCTCTGGAAGAGCTTTCCTAAAGGCACAGTCACTCCCTGGGGGGCGATATATCAGAAGGCCTGATAGTGTTTGTGTCTGACCGACGTTGATGGAAAAATGGGCACACTCAGCCCCGATCAAGTCCATGGGCTTCCAGGTGCAGGTATGGCAGTTTTTAAACGCCACGGCTACACCGCCTCCTCTTCCCTTCCGATTTAAGGTGTGGATTGCATAGCCCGGAGGAAGGGCCAAGTTGATAATAGTCACATCCTCATCGCCTAGCCAGGTCTCCGTCATAAAGAAGGCATCAGGGCCTTCTAACGAGATCAGCTCAATCAGGTATTATTTCTCTAGTGAGTATAGCCTTCTACTGACTCAATATGGATATCCAGAATAATAGTTGCCTTACTCTTATAAAAAACAATTATATAAGGAAGATTTAGTTCTTTGTGGGAAATAATGTTGGGGAGGATATTGGTACTCCCAAGAGTTTCCTACATACCTGTTTTCTTTGGTTTACAAATCTATAAACTCAATGTATTGCTATTGCCACCTACGGTTCTGAAATTTGGGGGATTGCAAATTGTGAAATATTACAATACACCTGGATAATCAGTTTAAAGTACATGGTTACTTGGTAAATTGATTTACTAAATGACTAACGGTTGTAACTTTGATTAATCTACTAATAAATCTTTACAGTTTGTACATCATCCTCTTTGTTGTTTTTGTGGAGTCCAATTGGTTTGTCTTCAAATTAACTTTTTGTGCTGATGCTAGCTCTTCCAATGCACTTCCAGTCGATGATCAAAGGTCCATACGACCAGTGGTGCAACTTGCAGATATCTACACCAATGAATATAAATGTAGAAAAGTGTGCCTAATATCATTAATTACTAGTTGCTCCATGGTCTCTTTCTCAGGACAATTATGTGTTTGCAATCCATTTAATCTGGTTAGTGTCTATCATTCTAATTCGGGCAATGTTTCAGTCACATCTGGAGCTGCTCAATGAGTGACACATTGTGGGTGACTGTTCCTGGTATTACTCTGGTACCTCTTTCATTCTCTGTGGATTTGATTAAATTAGCACTGCCTCACTAGGTGTGGTACATATTCTGGCGTTTACAGTTATATAAGCACTGTCATACTTTGTCCTTGTTATGAGGGACTGGGTAGGTTTGGGCAGGCCAAATTCTCAGCTGTTAGAGTGACGTCAGACGCCAGGAGCGAGGAGCGAGCGAGTGCTGTGCTGTGCTGTAGCTGGTGTGAAGGCTGCCGAGAAGGCTGCCGCGGGGGAGACACTTGAGGCAGGCTCCGGGGAAAAAGCCCCCCCCCCTGCGGTCACTGCCTGCTCAACCTGCTTAACCGCTGTTAACCCCCGGCGGGAAGAGGCCGATTCGGAGGGGTGTGGCAGCCAGAGTGCGGGTCTGCCGGTCTGACCGGTGGGCGGTGAAGAGGCGGAGGAGCGGCAGGAGTAACTGGAGGATACCATTACTACCAGCACAACCGGCGGCAGCTCCAGCCACAGTGAGGCCACAGAAAGGAGGTGCAGGAGGGGAGTGGCCGTTGCATTGGGCACGGGGCTCAGCCTGTAAGCCACACAGCAGAGGATAGCAGAGGAAAGCATAGCGGAGGAGGAGCAGCCAGAGCTCACCAGCTACATCAGCCAGCCGCAGTAATGTGAAAGGGGAGCAGCAAGTGCAGTAAGAGAACGCCATCCCCACCAGCGGCAGCTGTGCCACCTGTGCCACCAGCCAGGTGAGAGGTGAAAGGTGAGAGATCGCCCAGAAGCGCCCTGTTTACCCTGATATCCTTGTCGTGGGTTGGGCTGGGTTCACGGTCAGCGATTTTGCTCCATTAGCAGCCACCTATAAGTCCACGGGGCAAGTCAGTCCACGGCAGTACCATCCGAAACACTGCCACTAAAGAGAGTTTCAAGAGATCGCCAAGAGATCGCCAAGCGACAAGTTTAACTTGCTAACCAGCGCTAGTAGCAGAGGTGCTGGCACAAATTGAGGAACCAGGGAATTCAGGTTCTGCACCCCCTCCAGACTCCACTTATCCTCAGCTCCAACAAAAGATCCCGTAGCTGGGTAGGGTGCTGGGTAGGGTGCTGTGAGAGAAAAAAAAAAAATACCCCTCCTCGGGAGGTCAGTTGAATCAGTCATAATACCAAATGCAATAATAACTTGCACGAGCAATCAGCAGCACCCTCAAGAATTAGGCAATAGTTAACATTCAACAAGAGCTAGCAACTCGTATTCTTTGCGAATAAAAGATGACAAGTGCCAGGAAATGAAACCTCCCAGTAAAAGCCAAGGAAGCGCATGCCGGCCTCCAGCACCAGGGTGTGCGTTAAAAAAATAACATAGTGTCAGGGTTCTGCACAGATGCGATCAGGAACCATTCGCCAGGGGGTCATAGCAAGACCGCGAAGGAAACAAGGAAACAAAAATAAAAAAACAAAACCTGAATCACAAGAGGAGGAGGTTTCATAAGCCAACATCGGAGAAAACGGAGCGGGACACAGGGACAGGTTGGTCTCAGTCCCCACCCCACCAACAAAGTTAAACTCCAAACCGACTCATCAAACAGTGATTCAAAAGTTTTTCTTCTTAAAAGACCCCATGGCGGCTATATACGCCCCCCAAAAGGAATCTGCGTTACTACCAACCCCAATACAGCCGGCCAAAACACAACCTTCTCTCAGAGGTACTCCAGGAACGCCAGACAGGGTACCATCACAAGAACTATTTCCAGAGAATCAGTTGGTTCATCCAGATGGCAGGAAAGCGGTATCAGTAGTAGCCCAGGTGCACCAGGTAATTATTGAAAAGACAGAACTAATTCCCAAAATAAAATCGGGAGAAATAACCGAACCTCATAATGAAACCACAGCAAAAGCAAATATAATAAATACCGGAGACACTGCAGAATCCTTGGATCCAGAGGCCCCTTCAGGGAAAGGAAGAGAGCGTGAAAAAGCTCACTCCTGTCCAGAAGGACCAATACAGGAACAAAAAGATCCTTCACTCATAGTAAATCCTAACATCGGTGAACCCCCCCCAAGGAAACAAGGAACAGTGCTGTGCTAATACAAGATGGTCAAAGGAGGAAAAAATAGATCTAATAAAATCAGCAGCAAGTGCAGCCTCAAAGGAACTGCAGACCGGCAAATCGTTCTCCAACACAAGCGAGCCGAACCTAATTGAAATCTTGGAGTCTTTAGAAGGGATGGGCCAGGAAATGGAGCAATATACCTTAAGTCCAAAGAAAACAAACCTACAAAGAAGAGCTTTTTTGGTCTCGTCAACTCCTCTGAATCCTCAAAGAAATCAGGATGTCAACACGACAGAACCACAGGAGGATGGCCATAGTCCCATAATAAACAAACAACTAATCCTGTCATCACCAATAACCATCTCTTCCGGAAACGGGTCAAGCCCTGGTTCGTTAGCACTGGCTCAACACAATGATGAGCATCACAACAGGAAATGGGCTGAAACTCTGATTCACACCTTGGAACAAGCTATAAAAGTACTAAATTTCCAATCTGACAAAATGGATGTCCAAATAGACCTAATCAATCTGATGGCCAGCTACATAGCTGGAGGAAATAAAAAACTGGACGTAATAACTGCACTATTAACAAAAAAAGAAACTCCAGACAGGCAAACTGACTTGAATAACCAACTAGCCATATGCCACTGTAGCTCGATCATAGAGAAACTGGCAACTCTACCGGAACTTTTAAAAGATGTTCTAGGGGCAGCAAAACAGTCTTTAAAAACTACCTATCAAGGAACATTTCAAAAATCGATCGCGCAAGAGCAAAACTCCCACCTATTCAAAGCCAACAATGAGAGGCCAAAAATAAAAACGACCCTCAAATAATTTCAGATCTTGAGATAAACCAAAGTCAACGCGTAGATCAAATAGTGGCACCACAGCCAATAACAAAGGCGGGAGTTAAAATCACAAAACGGGAAAGAAGGCGCGCTAGGAAGGCCAGGCTAAAATATAACAAACAACTAAGCCCTGCCCTGGTAAAACTATTTCCACTTTTCACAGTCAAATCAACCACGGAAACAAAACCAATGTATTGCTCCCTATCCGAGGCTGGAAGCGCCGAAAGAAATCGAACGCACTCCTCACAGTTATCCCTTGCGAACAGTCAAGGTCCTAGGCACACGGCAAAACCTTTTGTTTGTGCCTCAAAACAAGCAAGGAGTTAGAAGCCCAGTGCGTGAGGACAAAGCAATCAGTAAAACAACCCAGGCGATGCAGCAATTGAAGAAGACAAAATCACATGAAAATGAACAGGACGAAGCAGTACACATGGAAAATCAGCAACTGCCGGGACACAGCAGCCCGAGGGGTGGCAAAATGAAAAAAGGTCAACACTGTGCATGGCAACAAGCAGAGACACATGAGGGGCCCAACTTAGCAGAACTTCAGCAGCCCCCAGAAACTAGGTTGGAGGGCTCAGTGCCAACCAGCCCTCAAATCCCTCTGAAAACAATTGCTGTAATACTAAGGGGAAAGGATCGCCACTGTAAGCTCTCAGGCCAGGAGCAAGTGGACCCACAAATAAAGACGTTGTCCCAAAAAATCTCGGGCTCTACTAATGCCAGGCAAGAGGTAAGAATTAAAAACCGTGCAGAGTACGAACAACGAAGTAGTGAAGAACCCCCGCTAATCCTTAAAGGACCATGCAGAACAAATGAAAGCACACCACAGTCATTCGAAAAGCAAGTTGAAATTGACTCGTGTGAATTGAAGCTGTCTTCTATCCCTGAATACTCATCAAAAGGCATCCAGGACACGCTCAACAGGGGAAACCTCTTGAGACTTTTCCATGAAATCCCCGAACTTAAAGGAATCTGTTCACGAGATCTAATCTCGGTGGAATTCAGGGAAACACCCCGAAGGGGGGTAGAGGAGTCCCTGACAAAGTGGGCATCCAAGGACCTGGTGGACAACATTGTAGCAATGAGCTGAAGATTCGAGACATGGGAATCAGGCTCCAGGCCATGCAACACCCAAGGTACCCGTATCCCTTTCTAAACAATTCAAATGAAGAGCAAAACCCCCAAACACACCAGCACACATGCTTACGCGGAGCGCGTTCCAACTCACCAACAAAGTCCCTGCAAATCAATAGGCACCCCAAAAGCGGAAGCTTGGGAAACACAGGGGGATGCCCGCAGGAACTCAAGGATTGGGCCTGGATTGCAAAAACGCTGAATGATAAGCATTCCTAACCAAGGAGCACAATCACCGGGACCGGTAAGGGGGAACAATGAATTAATTAATATCTCTCTCTGTTCATGGACTGTGCATGGTTTTAGGGACATGGGCCAAGATCAAGAGACAGTAACCTTTCTAATGCAACAACAAATTATCCTGCTTCAGGAAACATGGAACATGGGGGCAACCTCAATACCTGGTT
Organism: Lissotriton vulgaris; assembly: GCF_964263255.1. Classification (NCBI taxonomy): domain Eukaryota; kingdom Metazoa; phylum Chordata; class Amphibia; order Caudata; family Salamandridae; genus Lissotriton; species Lissotriton vulgaris. Next base: position 1,434,376,438 of record NC_141689.1, on the reverse strand, counting down.
TCATCGAACATCATTGCCTGGCAGAAAGATACTCAGATTATGGCCATCCAAGAGGCGGCTTATCAACCTTCATAACCCAAAATTTGAGCTGGGTAACGGAAGAAGTAGACACAGGGGCAAACTGGATCCAAGTGACCAAGGTAACCAGCAAGGAAAAAAACAGAAAACTCCTCCTAATAAATGTTTACATCCACCCAGAGAGAAAGAATCAAAATGGAAAATACATAACCCTCATAAAACTACTAAAAGTAGTGCAGAAAAGCCACACAAATGCTCATATGCTGATCGCCGGTGACTTTAACACCAATCTCTTAGCGACTAAATGGGGAATAAACTGTAAAGTCCCGAACGGTGCGCCCGACTTCGTCTGCAAATTAGCAGCACTTGACCTAATAATCATGAATGGTAAATCGCCGTGGGACTCACCCCCAGCGGCAACATATCTGAGTGGAAAAGCCATCTCGACAATAGATTTTATCATTACTAGCACAAAACTGTTTTCAGAAATAAACAGTTTTAGAATAATCCCACGAGGAGAAAGTGACCACCTCCCGCTAACATTGATTCTGAAGAATAGAATAAAAACTGCTCAACAGAGTAACGCCATTACCCACCCAGAAAATTTCAATTTGCACAAAGTAAAGGGGCGAGGAGTAGCCTCAGAAGTTATGGAGGACAAAGTAAAGGCCTTTATTGAAACCCAAGGTGCAGTTCAAGAACGGGCGCACGTAAACCATTGGGAGCAAATAGTCGAGTTCTTGCTCCATACCTTCCCAGTTTCCAAGCAACAGAGGTCTTCAAAAACAGCCAGAAGGGACCCTTGGTTCACTCAAGATCTCAAAACGTGCAAAAGAGAGATCGCAAGAGAAGTGTGACGCCCATCCCGACAAGGAGAAAAGGGCTTAACACAAGAAAAAATAAAGTTGCAGGCACTAAGGAGCGCTTATAGAAAGAAATTGGGGAAAGCAAAATCAGCATATAAAGATTCAATCTGGCAGCAACTATTAACAGCTAGCAAAAAATCCAACAGCAGCGATTTCTGGGGGATCATTAATACTTTAACAGCTGGTCCAACACTTCAGCAACAGGCAGGAATCGATGCAGAAATCTGGACAGACCACGTAAACACCTTGTTCAACCAACCCACGAGGGACCTAGAACACCAAGCCCAGGTGCAACACCATGACCAGAAGGAGGCTCAAGACGTATCGAGTCATGTAACATCAACAGACAACTTAGCCCATTCAAACTTTACATTTAAAGAGCAAACTCCTCTGACAAATGTGAAAGAATTGAAAAGACTCATAAAGAAACTTAAGTCTGAGGGAGCGGCTGGGCCAAATGGCATACCAAATGCAATTTTCAGGAGCAACCCAGAGTTGTGGTCTGAAATCCTAACCCCAGTCTTCAATGAGATTTATGTATATTCTAACATCCCAGTTTCCTGGAGGGGGACTGTGATCCACCCCATACACAAAAAGGGAGACCACGCCAAACCAGGGAACTATAGACTAATCTCGTTGATTGACGTTGAAGCAAAATTATATGCCTCATGTCTATTGAACCATCTGCAAGGCTGGATGGAGGAAAAAAACATTATCCCCAAATTTCAAACAGGATTCAGGCAAGACATGGGTACTCAAACGAATCTTGCAACCCTAGCCCTCCTGACAGAACAGGCGCAAAGAAGGAAAGTTTGCCTCTTTGCCTGTTTCGTGGATATCAAATCAGCATTTGACAGAGTCAGCCGAAATCATTTATGGAGCAAACTCAAAAGATGGGACCTACCAAATATACACCTCACTGCCATCAAAAACTTGTATACTGACACCTGGACAAGAGTCAAGTTGGGAAATGGGTTAAGCACCACTGGAAGCATTCTTACACAAAGTGGTCTTAAGCAAGGCTGTGTCTTGGCCCCAAGCCTTTTTAATCTGTATTTATCGGATATTGGCCGACACTTTGAAAACCCAGACTGCCACCCCCCGAAACTGGCAAACGAGCCCGTCCCAATCCTCCAATATGCAGACGATATAGTCTTGCTAAGCCAAACCCCGGTGGGGCTACAAAGATCTATAAATAACCTGGCATCCTACTTGGACTCAGAAAAGCTAGAGATACACAAAGATGAAACAAAAGTCGTCCGCTTGGTGGACAGTAGGAAATTAAAGTTTAAATGGAGTGTTAACGGGGCTCACATGGAAGAAAAAAACTCATACAAATATCTCGGCGTAATAATTGGGCAAGGCACAAGTCACAAAGAGCACAAACTGGCCCTTAAAGCAAAGACTCAGTCCTTGATCTATGCTTACAGATCCTTGCGCAGAAAACTGGACTGGCCAAACTATTCGCATCTGTTAAAAGTTATGGCTACCCAAATCCAACCAAGTGTGTCCTACGGCCTCGTCCCCTGGTGTGGAAAAGATTCACATTTCCAGAACGAACTGCAGTCAAAAATCTACAAATCGATTTTTGATTTGCCAAAATGTGCCTCGCCTGCCCAGGTAAGACTGGAATTTGGGCTCCAGGATCTTAAATACAGGGCAATGAGTAACTTCATTAAATTCTGCCACACTCTCCGGCAATCCGAAGTAGACACTCTAAACAGACTTTGCTGGGACGAAGTTAGGTCACAGTACGAGCAAGAAATTCCAAACTCTTGGGGGAGTTTCCTGAGTACATCTCTGGCCACTTTCGAACTTCATTAGAAAAAAAGAGAGTTTTCCCTGACAAACCCAGAAAGGACTGGGAAATAATATGACAAAAAAGGGGGATTCCTTTCTGTGGTTATTAGATGGAAGTGGAATATACTTTGTAAAGTAAGACACCTAGACTTTTCTGTCCTCCATTGCATATATACTAAACATCACATAAATTATATCAAAAAAACATAATATTCATTAAAACCATATTTATTAAAAGAAACAAACTTAGTCAAATGGCATAATCTAGACAAAAGTTTTGTACATAAAATTTTCTACATATATCATAGACATTCACAAACACATTACAATATAATTCAATACATTAACATGTAGAAAAATAATTAAAAGTAGCCAGTATTGTCGACGCGTTTCGGTGTTTTAGATCGATGGCACACCTTCCTCAGGACTACATTAAAATTCTTCAATATCTTTCGCAATTTTCAATTTGCGGTACCAGTCTTAATCCTGGAGATAGAGTAACCTTATCCACTGTTATGGGTCTTTGTTATTTCCTTGAAAGACTTTGTAATTTTGATCGTAGCGTTGTATATCGTTATGCATATAAGTCTGGAGACTTGGTTTATTGCCAGCTTGGTAGATTTGAGGCGTCTTCCTTCTTCCCGGCTTTTGTTAACGTAGTTGAGATGGAATGCTTCTTTTTAAAATTAAAGACAATTCTTTTACCTCGGATATCGGAAGAACGTGCCGCCTGCCTGGTCACCCCGGTCTCCAGCGTCAGGAACTTCAACCAGCATGGGAGAAAAAGATGGATCGATTGTCTTTTAATAAAACTGAATGTCGCGAGCAAAAAGAAATCTTTATTGGAAGATAAATCGGTGCTCACAAAGAGGCGGCACGGATGGACAGTTATGAAATCATATAGGACTACAAAGCCACAAGCCTACTTATCCGCCCACTTTAGTTCCCATTTAAAGATGTGCTTCTTAAAGTACAGGATGGATGTATTTGATTGTGTATTTTAACTGTGTTTTATGGCAAGCTGCCTTAAAAAGGATTAGGCATTTTTGATCTATCTATCTCAAGTGTTACATGCTGGGCTAAGGCTAAAATAATTTGCTACCAGCCCTATCTTTGCAAATGGCACAACAGAAGATGTTCTGGTCCATATCACAGGACTTTTTGCTGAGGTTAGTCAGGGTTGCAATAGCAGTTACATGTCTAGACACCAAGGGGCACATATATTAAAGAATGAATTTTTGATTCTCATATAGCGATTTTTAGAAAATGCTTATTTGAGAATCACAAAACGAGATGTAATTGCAAATTAGCAAATATTTTGCGATTCCTTAGTATTCCTTAATTGCCACTCGCTAATTGCGAGTTTCAATTAAGAAATGGCTTCCCATTCATTTCTACGGGCCAAGAGGCTCATAGGAATGAATGGGAATTGCATGCGCAATTTGCGAGTACCCAATAGGTACTCGCAAATTGCGCATGCAATTTCAAGGGTGCAAGGGTTCCAAAAGGACACCCTGTTGCAGTCCTAAAATGTGCATGTGTGCACATGTGGCGCAAATACATGCCCTAAGGGCATGTATGTGCGCCACATGGCACTTTGAAAAATGCAAAAAAGTGCATATTTCAAAGAAATCGCAAATTACCACCAACTTGATTTCCTATTTTGCGAGTACATTTTTGGGATGATACATCCCAAAAGGTTTTTTCCCATTCGCAAACGGGCCAATTCTCAGAATTAGCCCGTTTTCAAACTGGAAATATGCTTCATACATATGCCCCCAAAGGTTGCAATACCGTAAATTAATTTTATTTGTTTGATTTGTTACGATTTTAATCAAACAGCTTAGATTGCATCTTATTATGTTTTAATATTTGCATTTATACTTATATGGTTCAATGAATTAAAATAAAGTTATTTTGCCTTTGTCTAGCCTCTAAAAACAGATCCATTAGAGGTAGTATACAAAATGAACTTTTACAGACTGCTGTGACGCAGTCACTGAATAACAGTAATATAAAGTACATAAAAAGTCCTTTAAGTAATAGGTTTCATTAATACTCAAGTAGGTCGTGTGAATATTACCATCATTAGAAAAAAAATGAGCTTCCTGAACCCAATGACATTCAGGATGAAAGCAGGTACTATTAATACTTTTAATAAGAGAACTAGTTTATATACAAAGGGGCAGATTTACAACATTTTGGTACAATGCCACACAACAATCGAAGTTGCTGTGTTGCATCAAAGTGACAGAGAAAAACAGTGCCATGTCTACTGAGATATCGCAGTGTTTTTCTCTTCCCCTGCGGCGGTGCACTTTTGGCAGCCTTGAGCCAACGCACGCACTCTTAAACCATATGAGCATAGGTTTTTTCCCCACTCTGTGTGCAAAGTTAAAAATGTATGCAGAGTTTTAAAACTTGTTCCACCATTACACCTGCCTCGAAGAGGAATACGTTTTTGGTGTAAATCCCTGTCTACCAGTGTAAGTGAATAGCAATTTGCGTCAATACCCTTGGTTGGATGCATAGGAATAACCATGTAAGAATGTATGATGGAATTCCACATGCGTTTTTCACACATGCCTTAGGAACTCCATCATTTAAACGAATGCGTCTTTAGCACGCATTTGCCCTGCACGCAAGTCATTTTAATGACTTGCCTTAGGTGGAGGCTTGATTTTGGAATAGTTTAATTTACTATTCCAACTCCAGTCTTTGCAACAGTAGGGAAGGTGTTGGAATTCAATTCCAACATTAATCCACCTTGGCACCCCCCTAATGCAAGTCTTTGTAATGACCTGCGTGCTAAAGACGCATTTGTTCTGCTGCCGGCGCTGTGAAGGCACAACATGATTGGGGCTTCTTCCTAAAGGACGTTTCCCCCATGTACTGCCCATGGAACGCACCGCTGAGACAATGTAATGCAAAGTATTCCATAGTGCAACTTTGTATTACTTTGGCCAACTTTCCAATGCAAATCAGGATTTGCGTTGGAAAGTAAATACAATCATAATATGTGCCAGACTTGCATTACAAAAATAATGTAAACCCGGTGGGAAGTGTTAGTATATCTGGGCTAAAATGTTCAAAATTCAAGGGCAGTCCACCAGAAGATATCTCCCTGAAGGGTGCATGACAGCAGGGGGGCGAACAAAGGACAGAAGGAATACTGAGAATGGGATACATCTGAATGTAACACCTATTTTTTTATATTCTCAGTCTCTCCACGGTTTTTGTTGCTAATTTTATTTGTACTTCCTACAGTACATGAATTATTGTGAATGTGAGAAAAAGATGACTCATCTGTAATTATGAGCAAATGTTTTGATGAACCACAGCAATTGTCGGCGGTTTAGATTGTACACTGTGTTCTCACAGTGAAAGCTGAAAAAGCTATATTTAAATGTAATAAGGATCTTTATTTAACACTACCTTTTTTCTTCACACCTTTGACCGGAATGAAACATCTCAAGTCTGCAACAAAGTGGTCAGGTTTCTTAATGTGAGGACCTGACCCCATATCACAGACAGTGCATGCTGCCCCGGCCTGCAGAGCGATGCAACTTATATGGGTGTGCAGGGCAGAAACTTGGTCAGTTTACTCTATCACAATTGATATGCTGTTCCCAGAGCAGACCCAAGCTCGCAACTGTACGGAAAACAACACAATAGTGACATTTGGATTGGCCTGTTGAAGCAACATGTCATACTTTTGCTGCGTTGTAAAGGGGGATACAGTGAGTGACAACTCCAGCCTGCAGGGGGTGTCTACAGGCTACATACGACTCCATTTTCTACCTTTCCAAATGGGGGCCCTCAAAGGGCACTCTGACTGTGCACCATCTTTATAGAGCTCAAATCAGTGAGTCACCTGACAGCCTATTTGCCTCTGCTCCTACAGCTATAATACAGCACAGGTGCAAAGAAAAAGAATTCCATCATTTACTTGAGACCACGCCTCCATGCAAATGAGAGAATATCCCACACTTAGCACAGGCCTGATTACAGAAGGAGATGCGCAAACATTTTCAGCCTCTTCTGTAATATTAAAGGGCCTCGTTGGCTTAGACAGTGTGCCCACACGCGTGTTATGTTCCCAGGGCACTTTTGACAATGTGACCCCATCAGTGTTCTCTGAAGAAAAGAAAATTAAAAAATGCAATTAGAGTGAGAGAGGTGTGCCTCACATCTCTCACAGTCTTGAAAGAAGAATACAGCCGAGTTGGGTTTAGGTTTGATGACATTTTAGCCAAAAAACAACTTAAATAGAGGGTTTGGGACCAATGGAAAGTTTTCACACCAAGAAAAAGTCATGTGCTGCACTAAACTAAAGAAGCTGAGTGTCAGTGAGTGCCGTACAGCAGGGTTAGTTTTTTAAAACATTAAAAAAAAACATAGGTCCATTGTGGTTGGAGCGTTTGTAAACACCTGCTATTCTATGCTAATGCAATTTATGGAAAATTGCCTAGTATGCTTCCGATTCCCTAAAATACTGTCTTTAAAATGATTTAGGCCCTCCAAAGAAGAAACAATAAATCAAAAGCCAGACGGTAATTTCATGGGGTCTCCATCAAAAACCATATCATGTTAAAAATGGTCTTACTATAAACCTCTCCAATGTCTGTATTTATTAGGGCTCTCCATTACTGTTTCTGTATGCTCTGTTTCTCAAGACTCGTTGTTGCCTTTGCCTTTGTACCCAGTCGCCATCTGCCAGCCTACAAGTTTAAATTTGACTCTGCTTATCTATCTTGATATATTCTCCTTTGCAGTAGCGGCTCGCACAGGTAAGAGCGGTGAGGCGGGGCGGGGGGGGGGTGAAAGTCGACAGATGAGGCCTTAAGTAATATTAAATATGAGTCAGCCATGTGGTGAGTACAAGGTAAGAGGTTGTATTTATTTAATATTACTTAACCCGTCGTCTGTTGACTTCCACCGCCCTCACCATGCCCCAGCCCACCGCCACCACTCTTACCTATGCGAGCCACTGCAGCTCCTTTGGACAAGGTTGTAGAATGAAGCAATATATATAGTTACTGACATAAGTATGTTCTAGTAGGCTTCATGTATGTACATACTACATGCTTTCTGTTTCATACTGTCTCTAGGAAAATAACAACATTTTCTAAAGTAGCTCCTGTCCATTCGATGGCTAAAATTAAATGGAATATCACCCCTCGTTTTCTTAGACCCTTCAGTAGCATTTTCTTCTGCCCCCCCCCCACGCCACCCCCCCGCTCAGAATGACCTTGCACTTTCTATTCAGTCCTGTGACAGTCTGATCAGCTTTCAACACCAAGTCACCTGCTTGTTCGCATCTAGTTAGTTCATACGTGCCTAGATACCCTACCAGGGTATATGTTCTCTGTATAAAAGTGCTAGCTTAGTCAGTGTAACAACAATTTTTTGGATGTTAGGTCCAACCACCACTATTTTGTAAGTAGCCATAAACTCTGTCGAGGTAGAGTGTTTTGTGTGTTAAAGGAAATCTGCCAACACACTAATTTGAAGTTTGAAATGTTTAATAAGCAAGTTAAAATATGTCTGAATCACAGAGTTGGGCGACAAAGGCCCTCCCAGCTCCCCAAATGAGTATAAGCTGCACAAGCTTACAAGATACAAATGTATAGGGTTTCATATAAAGGACTTCAAAGGTGATCATGTGATGCGACTGGAATAAAGGGTTGTCCAGGTCCAGGTTTCTGAAGTCATGAGAAAGTATGCAAACGACCTTCAATTATGTATAAAAATGTAAACTATATCACCTGAGCAAGATAATCAAAAATGTGGTGCCGAAAATGCCATGGAGGGTTTTGATGCTTTAGTTGTATTAAATGAGCACAAATTGCAGGCATCGTTAAAATGAGCAGAAAATGTTACAGACATTTTAAAACCTCAATCTCGTTGACACTCAATAGGGCATCATATGCTATGTTTTCTCTGAAATTCATTGCTACTTTTCCTGAGGAAAGACACAGAGCTATTCATATATGACTTTTATCTGGATGCATTCTGATGGAAGCCCAAACGCCAATGAGGAAGTTGTTTGGGGGTCAGCTATTCAGAATGAGTATAGACATTTACAAAGCACACATTTTATATGTGGTCTCTTGGAGCAGGTTTTAGTAGATTGCTTTAAATAAGTGCATTTTGAGAGCATTTTTGAAAGTGGTCAAAGAGGAAACATGCCTAATGTAGAATGCTGCAGAAAAATGTTTGCTGACCCCTCAAGGATATTGAGACAAAGAGAGTCCACCATCGACAGCACGGTTTCTTGTTAAGCGAGATCCAGTACCAGTGGGTGTATCCAGTGCACACTCACAGATAAGGATGTAGTGTGGCCTCATGGAAACACCATGTAGGAAAGTGCCCCTTTTTGTATTGACACCCCCAATGTTTTGCTCCAAATGCTGATGGCTTTGGCTCCGATAGTGCACTGGAGTCTACTGCCCAGATCCCAGTGCCTGTGCTCTCTCCCAAAACTGCTAGGTTTGACTTGGTACACCCAAATTGGAAAATACTTTACCCCTCTATAAGTCCCTAATATACGGTACCTGGGGTATCCAGTGCATAGGCAGCAAATGGATTGCAAAGCACAGTTTTGTGCCACCCTAGGCGCCTCAAGCAAACTACTGACAGCAGGCCTGCCATTGCAGACGGCAGGAGAAGTGCAAACTGCTCAGACTCGACTGTGCCCTTACCATGTGTGGCACAGTCAAATGCACTGACTATAATATGTCAGACACCATTAAGGTAGGCCTCTTCAGCCCAGGAGGCAGAGTGAATTATATTAAAGGTGTAGTCATAAAGGTGCAAGCCTATATGTCTGTATAGTGGTGTTACCCATTGGAAACTACTATAAGTGTTAGCTATCCATAGGACAACATAAGCTGCCAACTGGACACTCTCGAGATTGGCAGCACCATTATGGTACCACTAAAATATATCATGTTTGGTATTAAACAACATGCCCTCTTACCCCTGACACAAATCTTGTGCCCTGGGTGATGTAGCGTGCACCCAGGTGGTGACCTTAGAGGTTGCACACCTGGTTGCCCCAGCTTCACTGTGTTCTGGCTGGCTAACCCATGCTTTACCACGCCTGCTGCTGCCAAGACAAGATACTGTGTTCCTGCCAGGCAGTGTGATCACTCCCAGGAGTCAAGAAAAGGGGAGGCTAGAGTCACACCTCTCTCCTCCCAAGCAGGCTATTGAATTTGCATATCAAGGTGGTAAGCTTCAAAGGCTACACCACTTCTGATATGCATCAGGGCTGTCCCCATGAGGAGGACATAGCCCTCCTCTTGCCCCTGGACTGCTTGCCTGATCTGTATACCTACAAATAATTTTGAAATCTTTAGAAGGGCAGAAAGAGGGGTTCTGGGTAGAAAAGGTTACCTACACCCCCGGATGTGGTCATCTCAGGAGCAGATTCGCTTCAGGGACTAGCTGCCCATTAGCTACTAGCTCCCACACCCCTAACTCCACTAAATTCAGGATTTAAGAGACCCCCCTGAAAACAGAACCTTAGATCTGAACAACTTACTTCAAGGGTGGATCAAGAGAAGACCCATGTTGCCAACAAGAGGACTATGCCCACAGCACCAAAGCAAAAGAGGGACACTCTGACCCTGTGGCAACAGACTTGGAACTGCATGAACAACCCTTTTCCTTGGCTAAAGCTTGGCACTCTTGTAGAAGCCAGAAGCACCCTCAGTATCCCCTGGACCAGAGGCACTAGTCTCTTGCAAACTGCAGGTAAAAACACTAGCCAGATCCAAAGAATCGCTGCCCATTGGGCCCTCCGTGGGATCGCCCAAATCCGGTTGGTCCAGTGGATTGTGGGAGTTGTAAGCTAGCCTGCCCTAAAGTTTCAGGCTGATACATCACTCCCCCTTGGACCCAGTGAAGTTGCAAAAGCTTTTTACTGTGCTTACCACTGCCATGGCTTGTTGGTCACCAGTCCAGTAACTGATTCAACACTGCATCTACAGGGAACACTGTGCAACCATCATCTGGCATCAGCAGCTGTGTATCTGTTGTGTTTTTGCATTCTGTTTCTTGCAGCACCATGTAAGCGGTAAAATCAGCACCAGTGTGGCTCTCGTTCAGCACCAAAAACAGACAGAGCAACTCTGCACCTGGACTCCATAGGCTAGGAAAAAATGATCTGACTGTTGTGACCTGGTCCTGGGGCTTGCATGACCTTAACCCTGTAACAGTTTCATGTAACTGAACCGGCAAGTGACTGATTGTCACTAGTTGTTTTTGTCATCGACCGCAATGTTATTTTGTCTATTCATTTTAATGCACTGATTTAATATTGCTCCAAAGTTCTAAAACTCTGGTTATATGTAACATGCCATTCCATTCATTTTGGGGTTGAAATTAAGATAAAAATGAGCCCAATTTTCATAAATTGGTGTCAGATGTTTTTTTGAGTCATGTCAATTACTTAACCTCCATGTTGGTACTCCAAAATGATTAGCACATGTTCCTCTAGTAAAGTCTGACTGCTCTTTGCCCCTCTACCAGGACTGAGCTAAAGATTTAATAGTGTGAATCCAAGGACTATCTTTGGGGTATTGTGATAATATTACATGGTAAGGCTAAACAGCCATCCCACATAATATTCCACTTTCCTACACACTAGAACCGGCCTGACATCACAAGTTGATCTTTAGCTAAACAGCAACTGAGCAGCGGCTGGGCTTCACTCCGACAGCCTCTACACTTTCCACATCTTGGCCAGACTCTGTACAAAGCCCAACATTGTAGAGAGTTTGGTGGTCAGACAGGCAACAAAAACATCTGTAGTTATGTTACCCAGCCCGAACATATAGTGTAGCTGCCATGTATCTACTACAAACCCAGCAGTTGCCCATCGGTATGGGCTGAGGAGCCACGCCGCCCACCTTTTTACAGGCAAGAAGAATGTCTGTCAGGCTGCATAAAGGTCAGCCTGACAGACAGCGCAGGCTCCTAGATATCTGAGCTGAACTTTGCCAGGCTGAGGATTTCACAGCCCTGTGGGTGTGACCTCCTTAGCCTTGCAAAAGTGCCTTAAAGCCCTCCCCCCTCATGACAAAGGGGAGCGAAACTGATTGCCTTGGACTTGGGCGCTTCATTTTTAAGTCTTCAAGTGCCCTCGGCCGAGTGTCAATCATTGCTACCTCGTTACAGAGTGAGGTGGGGTGGGGTCAGCCATCTCACTTACCCATCCCAGACTGTGACGAGATTGGGACGGCTGCCTTCCTACTGTCAGCCAATGAGGAAAGGCTGCAGCCCCAATCCTCCTTGGACCTCTGTGGCTTCCCTGTCAGAGAGTTGCTGTTGAGGTAAGGTTTGTGTGTTTTTTTGTTTGATGCGTGTTGTATGTATGAATGTATGTGTATTTGTTAGTGATTGGTGTGAATGAGATTATGTGCGTGTGTGAATAAATGAGTGTGAGTGAGGTGTATGCATGTGTGTGTGGCCCCCAACCCGGCTCCCTGATAAAATTGCTGTCCGCCACTTTAGTACCACAGTATTTACTTATTTTTTCTGATTTTCATTAGCGTGAACATTTCCCGAAGGTGTCAGAGTGCTTTACAAAAGAACCATTTGCGATACATAAGGACTTATGCAAATGTACAAGTTGTAAAGTCAAACAGGGAAGAGATACAAATAGAAAAAATTGCAAATGTACAAGTTGTAAAGTCACTCAAGGAAGAGATACAAATGGATAAACTCTAAGAATCACATAGGAATGGTAGTGAGTACAAAGGTCTTCTACATATACTAGTGGTTAGAGTTATCTCTATATACATATATATACAAATAGTAGATTTTCTCAGGATTCCATTTTACCAGCGATTCCGCTTGGACAAGTATATATCACATATTTACAGAGTGAAAAGAGAAATAAAAAAAAAATAAACAAGATTAAAATAAAATAAAAAGGGGTAGAGAGCGGTATGTGGGGGACAAGAGTTGGAGGCTGAGATTGGTGAGAGGAGAGAGGGGGACCTGAGGGGGAGAAAGAGATAACACAGTCCAGCGTAAGAGAAATGTCTGAAGGTCAGCAGGATGGAATCCAAGGGACCAAAGGAAAGGACAAGAATTAACAAAATGGTGGACCCAGGTCGTGGGCATCGATGGAAACCATCTCAACATGGCAAGATGCACCCAGGGCAAGAGCGACAACAGGAGAGGGTCCCAAAATGGCGGGCAAACACGAGTTCCAGTCCAAAAGTTACGATGGCCAAGTCCAAAGAAAACCAGGGAGCCGACCCAACGGAGGAAGAAGAGGGGGGGGGAAAGGAGCCAGACAGTCAAAAGGAGGAGCATCTTCTGTATTTGCAACTCCTTTCACCACTGCTGCACACACATGATCCCTGGTCTAAATGCTCCCATGCTCCTCTACTGGGCACCACACTCCACCCGTGTCATTAACTGGAGGGGTGTTAAAACAAATCCCTAGGTCTCCGCCCAGCTTCATGCTCGACAAAAAGCTGATGTCTATCTTGGCTCTCCAGGGGGGCGTTAGCAGCTTCGTCATATGTATGGGGTGAACGCTGTAATTAAAATCCTCTCTCGTCGTGTAACCTGTCCCGCCTGTCCGCGTTGGCCACGGGCCCCCATCCACACACTGCGGTCGGGCCACACAGGTGGATGGAGGCTGCAGATCCTGCGATCACAGGCTGCACCAGCTGTGGGCGCCCGCTGGGGAAGATGAAAGGGCAGCAGGGGGGCCGCTCCTGATGTCGCGGCCCCGCAATGTTACCTCGTAACGTGGGTCCATTTCCCAGCAGCCCGCCACTTCTACCTCCGTTTCACCTCAGGCGCCATCTTGGATGGTTCCTGTAAATGCATTGAAAGTGTGCCGTATGGCTCCATCAACATGATGATGTAGCACTGTACACTAACATTTTTATTTTTGATTTTCAAAAACAAAATCCCACAGTAGAATTTTGTTTTTAAGAATAAAAAAAGAGATGACGTCCTCGCCATGGGAGTTTTCTCCCATGGTGTGTTATGTTATGTTATGTTATGTTAATTGTTTTTATACCGTGCACAGATGCCCCACCAAAGGGGCGTCCTGGCGCAATAAGAGGGTGAACACAACACAGCATTAAGAAGAGACTCAATCAAGAATTTTAAGCAAAGAGAAAAGTTTTAATGGCCCGTCTGAACTGGAGATGATCATCCAGTACTCGAATCTCAGCGGGAAGGGAGTTCCACAACTTCGCGTCCACTTCGTGGAGTCATCAAAACGTTTTCACAGATACATAACGCTACATTTTGGATGGGGGTTTGTTAGAGAAAAAACTGGCCATGTGTCTGCCAACCCTAAATTGGGTGGGTGAACACATGGCCAACCCTTGGACAGCTCTTGCTCCATCAAGCCGCCTGAGGGTGTATAACTGGCGGAGGTGGAGTAGTCTCAGCCATCCACAGACTGATGGTCCGCCCATCTGTAAATCAGGTGGGCAGACCTTCAGTTTGGTGGAGAGGGGACTCCATCACCTTTGTGGCAAAGAACCCTCTCTGCCAAACTATACATCGGGCACTAAAAGTAGCAAAGTCCTCCAGCCACCCTGTTACACTCCCATCATAGCCCAAACTAAACCTTGAAGCAGGACAGTCAGATTTTAGGACTTCTTACCTTCAAGCCTGGTCATCACTGTTGTTTGCATATCACTTTTGACGCAATCATATGGATTTGCACACCTAAAGAGCTAGTATTCTAACTGGTAAGCGATCTATGCATGTGTTTAAGGGTCACTTGTCTAAAAGGCCCTTCCAGGCTACACCCACTCTTTATCCACTGCTTTACATGGCCAGGGACTTGCAGACTCCAAGCATCAACACTTCTTACATTGGAAAGAGGACACGCTGCACCTTTCAGCAGAGCTGAAATACTTCCACAGGCAGAGTAACCATTTCCTAATGAGCATCTGGTCATCCAGCTTTTATACAATCACAGTTGTTGTCACCGTTTGATGCAAAGACCCTGCATGGTCGTCAGCTTTGTCCATACCAAGCTCTATAGCTGCCCTGTATTTGTCCAAGGTCAGTGCCAATCCAGTTACTTCTTCTCTCCCACCATCTCTGCTGAAAGCTCTGATGTCATATGATTACCTTTTCATTTGTGAGGAACACCTTGGTCTTACAAAGGTGCATAGTGACTCTCATATTTAAGCATGTAGCTGCACAAGAAACTAGATGTGCTGAGTTCATACAATGTGACAGTGTGTGCTTGTGTAATTTTTTGTATTATTGTTGAGGTTTAAATCATAGAAAGCCTTGGGGTCTCTGGCTTCCCACCGTTATTCAATGGGGTCAACAGAAATCAAAATGCTCTAGGCTAAAACCCTTTTAGATGTCCAGCCTTGCTCCCTAGCCGATGAGAATCCAGGGCAGAGAGAAAAATTTTCATTGGCAACATATTACACTCTAGTATCTTATCAGTCCTCCATTCTTAAATGTGTGATCATAGGAAACAGAGCCTTTAGCTGAGAGAACACAAAAACTTTACACAGAGTAGTTTCAAGTTTTACGCTTCATTAAAACAACTGTGGGAACAAGCCTTTGACACACTAGACCATGTTCTTAAAACAAATCCTTTGCCACAGTAATATGCTTAGAGGTACATGACACACAAAAAAAGCTGTAAAAGAAGTGCACCAATAGAAGTGTTGGCTGGACATCCGGAATGATAGCAAGACCGGACTGTTTTTTTATTTCACCATGCATTTCCCCGGTGGGCTAGAGCCCTTGAAGATAAGGCTTAAAAGCTCACTGTTGCTCTTGGTGCCTCTGTCTCTTTCAACAGGTCCCCAAGGCTGCTTGCAACAGGCAAGGGAGACTGAGAGAGAGTGATGAAGGGATGTGGAGGTAGAGGAAAGCAATCAGAGAGGGAGAAGACCGAGAGGAGAGAAGGAGAGAGAGAATGGATGGATGGAAATAGAGAACTTGTTCAGAAAATGAGAGGAGTGGGTGTTTTTGAGCATTTTGCCAGAGCTGCTTTTGGTTCCGTAGTCAGTCCCTGAATGATATTAGGGGGACTTTGCACTCATGTTTAAATGCAGAAAGGCCCGAGTAGGGTAACAAAGGATTTCCTAACTGAAAGACTAAACCTACCTAAACCTCAATCAATCAATCAATCAATCAGGGAATTGTGAAGTGCGCTACTCACCCCTGAGGGTCTCAAGGTGCTGAGACTAAATAGCAGGAAAGGAGGACAAAAAAAGATGACCTTCACAAGGAGTTTTAGCCAAAATGACCTACCATAGGTCATGTAATGAAGATTAGTCAGGTTCTGTGTAGGAGAGAAGTAACAGCAAGTTTATAGTTTGGCATGGTCAACTCCTATGGGTATGATATTTTTCTCCTTAGGAATTT
The DNA here is from genome assembly GCF_964263255.1 of Lissotriton vulgaris. Classification (NCBI taxonomy): domain Eukaryota; kingdom Metazoa; phylum Chordata; class Amphibia; order Caudata; family Salamandridae; genus Lissotriton; species Lissotriton vulgaris. Next base: position 1,434,360,365 of record NC_141689.1, on the reverse strand, counting down.
ACCTATTTGTGAGTGTTCCCATAGGTTCCCTTTCCACAACAGCTTTACTGCAGCTTCAGGTGGAGCTTCATTTGTGGTGCCTGGTGGAAGTTTATACATGGCTCCAATGGGACTTTGCAGTTTAGGTATGACTCTGTACATGGGCCTAACATTATGATGGGATTAAATGCAGAGCCTCTGCTGCTCTGATCAAGTGAGGGGGACTCTGGAAATGTTGTCTCAGTAGGTATATCCTTGGGACAACCTTGATGCGCTCTGTGTTTCTACATGATTTACACTGTGACAACGTAGTTTGAGTAATATAACTCATAACTCAGGGGAGTTTCTTTTCTTCTTCTACAGCTCCTCCTGCCGGATACTGATCTCTTTTTGTTGTGATTAAACTCGAGAGTTCAGCTCAGTCACATTTTTAAAGGAAAACAGAGGGAGAAGAACGTATATTACAACTTTGCAATAGAAGTGAAAGAAAAATGTTAAAATAAATTATTTCAAATATTGCTTGCATGAAGACACATGGGAACATTCATATAGTGAAAGCAAAAGTAAGGCTCAAGACTAGGGGCCAGATTACGAGTTTGGTGGGTTGATATATGTAATAACTCGAGGGCAAGAGTTGAGTAAAGAGTAAATACTTTATTGAGTTCCAACAGGAGCAAAGGGAAGTGCAGCTGAACAGCTCACAGCAGGAGACAAAACAACCGTCATATCAAATGTCAACAGAACACCTAACGCACGCACGCGGACGGCGCAAGGCCAGCACAATTCAGTGTCCGTGCGCAAGGCATTGCGAAGGGCGAGACCATCACATATATCTCCTTTTCTTGACAGGCAAGGAAACAAAACAAAGGAGAGGAGGGAGGGAAGAAGAATAAGAAAAGGGAACAGACAGGAAAAAGGATAGGCAGGAAGAGAAAAGGGTAAAACTCTAACGCCTGTATCTGGCCGGCATGTGGACCACTCTAGAGCTCCTCCTTGGAACAGCAGAAAGATTGCATGAATCTTGAACCATACCGTCACCTGGTACAATATTGAATGAACCATCTATGTCACCATTTATGTTACGCAAATCACAGTTCATATGTTTGGCTTTTACAATCTTGTTCATGTTCCACCAATTGCGTCCGTTGACGCGAACAGCACTACCACACACCTTGTCTACAATAACAGGTTTGCTGAACTTGGACTCACCCTTTTGTACAAAGCCCTGTTTCTTTATTTTAACAAGGTCTCCCACAGCAAATTCCCTACTGACGACCCTCTTCCTTTCATCAAAGTATTCCTTTTGCTTGAATTGTATTTCACCAACCTTGTGTCTGACTCTTTCATCCAGATCTTGGGGAGTACTGATGGATCTGAACTATTTGGACATCCACGCAGGTCTATATTCTGTGCAAGGTTTTTTGCCTCTCAGAAGTTCGAAAGGAGAAATGCCTGTGGATGAGTGAGGGGGTTGTCCTGTAAAACCATAACATGTTCCTTACTGTGGGGGGTATCATCCTCTTGTGTTGAATGGCCCATTTAACACAATCTCCCACAACCCTATTAAGTCTTTCGACTAACCCATTAGTTTGGGGATGGTACAGGGAGCTTCTGAGGTGGGGGACAGAAGATTCTCTAAGGAATTCTTCCACTTTAGCAGAGACAAATTGAACCCCATTATCAGAAACAATAGATTGTGCCTTCCCAGCCCGGCTCTCCACCCCGCTCCCGCCTCCCAGCTGCTCCTCCCTCCCACAGATAGATTAGGCTCTTCCCTCTCGCCCCAGCGCTGTGACCGTCCTGAGACCCTCAGAAGCGGTCGCTCTTCACGCTGCTCCCTGATCCCATTCTGGTATCATAGCGCTATACAGCCTGAGTGCTCCTTGCCTTCATTATCAGCTGCCCATTGCTCGCATTGCCCCTGCAATTATTTTTGCCTTATTAGCGCCTTGACTGTATTTGTAACGCAGCGCTATCGTAGCTGCCTGCTTAGCTGCGCTTTCATTGTTAATCGATTGTGCATTGCTGCCTTTGAATTATTTGTGCCACAGACTCCAAACAGAGCTCCAACACTAACCACCTGAAATGCATCCTACTCAACACCCGCTCGGTCCACAAACACACCATTGAACTCTGGAACCTACTCGACACCACTTCGCCGCACATCGCCTTCTTTACAGAAACCTGGATGAACAACTCATCAGCTCCCGACATCGCCATAGCCATCCTGGACGGCTACAAGATCATCCGAAAAGACCGCACCATCCAAACAGGAGGAGGCATCGCCATCGTACATAAGAACTCCATCCGCATCATGACCAGCTCAGACGATAACCTCGCAGCCGCCGAACACCTTCACTTCCAGATCCACACCGACCCCAAAACCACACTCAGAGGCACCCTCATCTACAGACCACCAGGACCCCGCACACAATTCAGCGGAGACATCACTGACTTCATCAGCCCACACGCCCTCCCCTCTGAGGACTACATTCTACTGGGAGACCTCAACTTCCACCTGGAAAAGAAAAATGACAGCAACACCAACACCCTCCTGGACAACTTGGCCAATCTCGGACTAAAACAACTTGTTGATACCCCCACCCACTATGCCGGGCACACGCTCGACCCAATCTTCACCTCCAGCAAGCACATCTCCGTCAACCACACCACAGCTCTCCACTGGACGGACCACAGCTGCGTTCACTTCAACTACAAAAAGACCACGACCCACAACCTCCCTCAACCAATCCCCCGAAGAAACTGGAACAAAATTACCACCGACCAGCTCTTCACTTCGCTTCACAAAAACCCTCCTGCCAAATCATCGGACCCAAACCAAGCTGCCACCAACCTCACACAATGGATCACCCACAGCGCCGATGAACTAGCACCCTTGAAAAACCATCAAATCAAGCAAAGTAGCAAAAAAGCCCCCTGGTTCAACGATGACCTTAAGACATCCAAGAAGTTCTGTCCTACCCTCGAGAAAGCCTGGAGAAAAAACCCAACCACTGACAACCTGACCGCCTTCAAGAACGCCACCCGCAAACACCACCAACGGATCCGATCCACCAAGAAATCAGCATTCAAGGATCGACTTGACAACAACGCCCACAACAGCAAGGAACTATTCAACATCGTCAAAGAATTTACCACCCCCACCGCCGGCACCAACGACATCACCCCATCCCAAGACCTCTGCGGCTCCCTAGCCTCTTTCTTCCACAACAAAATCGCCGACATACATGACAGCTTTGAAAACCAGTCCGGAGACCAGTCCATTCCACCCACCCCCGAACCAAATCCCCCCTCTACCAACCTTTGCACCTGGGACCCAATCACCACTGACGACACCATCCACCTGATGAACTCCATCCACTCAGGATCGCCTACCGACCCATGTCCCCACCACATTTTCAACAAAGCGGACTCCATCATCGCACCCCATCTCCGAGACGTCATCAACTGCTCCCTCAACTCCGCTACCTTCCCGGAAAGCTGGAAACATGCCGAACTCAGCGCCCTTCTGAAGAAACTCACAGCAGACGCCACGGAACTTAAGAACTACCGCCCCATCTCGCTCCTCCCATTCCCTGCCAAAGTTATTGAGAAAGCCGTCAACAGTCAGCTCGCCGCCTTCCTCGAATCCAACAAATCCCTCGACCCTTCACAGTCCGGCTTCCGAGCCAAACACAGCATTGAAACCGCCCTCATCGCAGCAACAGACGACATTCGAACACTACTGGACAACGGAGAAACAGTTACCCTCATCCTACTTGACCTCTCCGCAGCCTTCGACACAGTCTGTCATAGCACCCTCATACAACGCCTCAACAACGTCGGAATACAAGGGAAAGCTCTGGACTGGATCATCTCGTTCCTCGCCGGAAGAACCCAGAGAGTCTGCCTTCCCCCTTTCAGATCGGAGCCCACCGAAGTCATCTGCGGCGTACCACAAGGATCTTCACTCAGTCCCACCCTCTTCAACGTATACATGAGGCCCCTCGCATCCATCGCACGCCAACACAACCTCAACATCATCTCCTACGCAGACGACACCCAGCTGATCCTCTCCCTCACCAAAGACCAAACACCGCCAAAACCAACTTACACGAAGGAATGAAAGATGTAGCCGAGTGGATGAAGAACAGCCGTCTAAAACTGAACTCGGACAAAACGGAAGACCTAATCTTAGGCTCATCCCCCTCTGCTTGGGACGACTCATGGTGGCCACCGGCCCTGGGAACAGCATCCATACCAACGGACCACGCACGCAACCTGGGCTTCATCCTGGACTCCTCCCTCTCGATGACCAGACAAGTCAACGCCGTTTCTTCATCATGCTTCAACATCCTGACGTAAATAATTAATTTACTCTCTTAATTTCTATGCAGGTAAGTACTTAATCAATAATAACTCAATCGGAATGAAAAAAGACAGAGTCCGTGGTGTTAGAGTTTCTAAGGGTTTTATTCCTCATAAAGGAATGGTCAAGACCAGGATATCATGTTCTGAGCACCACAGGGGTGTCAGAAGGGATAGAGCGCTCCCGTTTATTAACAATACATAGCTTATATACTTAATTCACATCATAGGCAATAGTGTAGGAGGCGTAACAGCTGAGAGAAGACAAGATAACAGTATACACGTGTTACTAGTACGTAATCAAGAGGCGTAAACTAGGCGTGAATCAGAGGTGTGTGCTAGAAACGTCACTGATAGGTGACGCAAGTGGGTGGCACCAAGGGGTGGTGCTAACAGAATTGTTGCAGTGTCAGCAGAAATCGGAAGCTTGGATGCGCGCGCAGCTGCATGACGTGTGATTGACGGGGTGCAGGGGACTTGACATTTACACTGACGGAAAGAGACAGAAGTCTGGCATGTCAGATCAACTTGTACTTCTATCATATCTGATATCTGATGTTTAGGAACTATACTATCTGGGTGGAAAGGTCTCTAGGGCAGAAGCTATTCTATGCTAACTGTGGATGCGTGTATAAGCGCCTAAGTGTCTACATGAGAAGCGTGGGGGCACGGGGCCTTCCATGGAAGCATGGTAACAGAGGCTATGAATTACTTGCATTGAGACAGGTCGGCCCTTTGGCTCTGCAGCTGGAGAGGATGTTTACTGGAGCTAGTAGGCTGGAATGCATTCTCGAGGGGCGGAACAGATAACTCGAAGGTTATAGTCAGTCTTGGCAGAAAGCAGGCTGAGCTGAGCGCGAGGGGCCGCGCTGAAAGTAAGTCAGAGTTCACGGGTACAGAGGTAGCCTGGGCAGAGGCTGTCAGAGTCAGGAAGCCAAAAGAGGCTCGATGGCAGAAATCAGGGCCTACTCTGCCAGAGCAGGGAAACATGTAAAGTGTACTACAAAAAGACGGTGGCATAGCATACTTAGGAACGGACTATATAATCCATTCAGGGTGGATCTGAAAGAGGACAAGTTAACGTTGGACGCAAATGTATTTGCGTCTTCATAGCTGGTACAGGAGGGACGTTACATGCACTTTAAGCTGGTACATGGAGTCGGTGGGGTACACGCTAGGGAACATAACATGACCAAAAATTTAATTTTCCTCATTCCCTCCTTGTTCCCTACGGACCCTTCATGATATATCGATCCTCATGAATCGATCAGTTTGTTCTTGTAGCATCATTTGTTCTTCTTTCTTTCGTTTACGTTTTGAAAGAAAACTGGAGTGTTCAATACAAGAGGTGGCACACAGTCCACAAATCGCTGGTCCACACTGCAGGCACAGGCAGCAACTGAATACTAGGACTAGGCCAATGCCTAGGAAGGATAGGATCTTCCATCCCCAAGCTGTTAACGTTGTCCAGAACCAACCGGACCTAGTCCAGGTGCCTGGATTCTGATGTATCTGATTTGCAATTTTATGGAGACGGGTGATAGCTTGATATACAGATGGTGCGTTTTGTGGTATGAAAACACAGCAACTTGACCCGATGACCTTACAGGCTCCACCTCTATCTGCCAAGATGACGTCAATAACAAGACGATTCTAAAGGACAACAACCCGCATAGCGGACTGCTCTTCTGTTAAGTTACCTAGGGCGGAGGCAGTTTCATTCACTACTGCTTCAAGTGTTCTAGTTAATCTGCGTATTAATTTACTATTCTGAACAGGGCCTAAAAAGAAAAAGAATCCTTTATTAAAGTCGGTGTACTGTTCCCATGCCGTTTCTGTGTAGTCGACAAGTGGGATATCTCTTCTGGGTCTATTCTTTACTAGATTGGTATTTCTATGGTAATCAGGAGGAGCTAGAAAAACAGGTGGCAGAAGGAATGCAATGTAACAGGTACCATCCCAATCTGGAGGTAGACGTATGTATGCGGTATGACCACAAACAAAGTAAGAGTGACTAATAGCTTTGAAAGACGATTTTCCATGATCACTGAATTCGACCACAGTAGTGCATTTACTATGACCTAAGTGTACTGAACCTTTCTTCTTGATACATAATTCACCAGTGACTGGCAATACTGACATAACGGGTAGAACGGGTGTGGCTTCGGAGTCGATAGTGAGAATCATGAGGCTAATTGTATAATTACCTAATCCATACACTTCATTTTCTAGATCAGTTCCTATTCTGGTGGGGAGTCCCTCCTTATCTGGGTAACAGACGTCTAGTAGGACCAGGTTCAGGTTTCCCCAAACCCAACCCCCATCGAAAACAGCAATATCAGGATCTAAGGAATTAATTATTTTAAACCATGCTCCACAGGAGCCATTGTGAGTGAACGGATACGGAAAGAGAGGCAGGGCTCCCTTGTAATTCTGGTAGGGAGGGAGTCGGCCACATATCCAGCAATTTGTAGCATTGTTAGTTTGATGAGAATGATGTAGCATACTAATGAATGTGTTGTTGCGCAGCGCAAGTCTGTAGGAAAGCTCGTGTGGAGGTAACTCACTAAAAGTGTGTTCAGCAGAAACATTGTAGGCAGATTGTTCACGCTTGAAAATAGGATAATAGATAGGCAAAACGATACTGACAACAATAATTAAAATACTCAGAATAAACATGATTAATAGTGTCACTATACAGTGACTACGAAGTGATTTGCAGTATGTACGTTTCTTTGCTTCTCTCTCTCTCTCTCTATCTCGATCTAGGGGATACATGTCAGAAACTATTTAACCGATTCACCTAGGGGAGGACTTAAACAATTAAACTGTCTGACTTGCTAGATCGTAATTTCATGCGATAATTTTCTTGAGGAGTCTTTTCTCGTTCAGATTCTGTAAAGTCTTTTTGTTCGACACAGTCTTTGGTGGGGGTGGACGAGTCTCGGTCAGGTTTCAGTCCAGAGAATTTTTTTATATGACTCGTGTGAACCCACCCCTTTCTTCCTTCTATTTTCACTGCCGTCCTTGTTGTTAGAAGAACGGTCTTCGGGGACTTCCAGCGGGGCTCCAGCGGACTCTTTCTGTCGAAGTTGCGGACGAACACAAGGTCGCCAGGACGGACGTCGTGTGGCTTTACATCAGTGTTGTCAGGGAAGGCTGCGGCAACCTGTGAACGACATGATTGGAGTGCAGACATCAAGGAGGCAAGGTAATCTGTCAACATGTTACAATCAACATCAGTAATCTTTTTCGGAATGGGCGTCCCCCACATATTCGGTGGTCTGCCAAAGACCACCTCGTACGGGGATAGCCCTGATCTCGAATGGGCGACCATCCTCATGTAGAATAGTGCCACTGGCAGGGCGACTATCCAGTCGACCCCTTTCTCCTGACATATTTTGGCAAGGCGGATCTTTAGTGTCTGGTTATGCCTTTCTACAAGGCCTGCGGCTTCGGGATGTCGGACACAATGGAACTTCCACTGGTATCCCAGTAATAAGGAAACTTCTTTCATTAATGCAGATGAGAATGGTTGACCGTTATCTGAGTACACGACACGGGGCAAGCCGTATCGTGGGAAGAATTCACGAACCAGCTGCTTGGCAGTGGTCGGGGCAGTGTAATCTGGGACTGGGTATGCTTCGGTCCAGCGGGACAGAGCACAGACAATTACGAGAACATATTTAAATCCTCGACAACGGTCCATCTGGATATAATCCATCTGGAGGACTTCAAAAGGGTGATCGGGAGGATGAAATCCACCTTGCTCTACAGGGACGCTTTTTCCTGGATTGAACTGACAACAGATCATGCAAGTACGCACTTTCTGTTTTGCTGCTGCTCGTAAGTGTTTATTGTTCCAGAGATTTTGTAAACTGTCTAACATCGCTTTCTCTCCTAGATATGCAGGACTATGTGCTGTATTTATCATAACTTGAACCATAGAGTCAGGGAGAAACCATGTAGATTTTCCCTTCGTCATCCAACCTTGATCTGTCTGGATCCCTCCTAGTTCGATCCATTTCTTTATTTCTTCTGGAGTAGCATGTGTCTGAATGTCGATAACATCTAGTGTGGGATCCCTGACTGTCATACAGTTTGTCGGATCTGTTGTCATTGTCGTATCAGTTATCTGAGTGTGGGTCAGTGCTGTATGTTTTGCTGTCTGGTCTGCCAGGTCGTTACCCTGGGAAACAGAATCTGTGACTTTAGTATGTGCTTTACACTTCATAACGGATATGGCTGAAGGCAGATGTATTGCTTCTAACAGTGCTTGAATGAGAGGACCGTGTTGGATTTTGGCACCATGAGAGGTCAAAAAACCTCGTTCTTGCCACAGCATGCCGAAGTCGTGTACGACTCCGAACGCATAACGGGAATCAGTGTATATGTTGACATTTCTGTTCTTGGCTAGAATACAGGCTCGGGTCAGAGCGATGAGCTCTGCCGCTTGAGCAGACAGTGTATCAATACGATGTGTTTCTTTAACTTCAGTTTCAGTGGTCACGGCATACGCGGCCACTAATTCTCCTGTATTTGTTCTCATACATGAACCATCCACATAAAGTGTCAGGTCTGGATTTATCAATGGAACATCTGTTAAATCTCGTCGGGGCTTTGTTACTGCATTAATGATCTCTATGCAATCATGCGGAGCTGGATCTGTCATAACTGTAGGTAACAGTGTTGCTGGGTTCAAGATACTGCAACGTCTGATTTCTATGTGTGGCTGGAATAGTGTCAATTCGTAACCTGTCAGTCGTGCTATAGTCAAGTGTTGAGTTTGGGTTCTGTTTAAAAGAACCTCTACAGAATGTGGAACTTGTACTGTTAACTGATGACCTAGAACAATTGAATCGCTCTGTCTGATTGCTAACGCTGTTGCTGCTACTGACTTTAAGCACGCAGGGAGTGCCTGGGCTACTGAATCCAATGTACTTGAAAAATAAGCACAAGGCTTATGTGAACCTGCTTGGTCTTGAGTGAGGACAGACAACGCTGTACCATCACGTTCTGTAACAAAAAGTGTAAACGGTTTGCTGTAACATGGTGTCGCTAAAACTGGTGCTTGGCATAATGCTTTCTTTAATTCCTCAAAGGCTTGTGTATGTTCCTGAGTCCAAGGGAGGGCAGGCGAAGTTGCTGCCTCCTGCGTCGTTAACTGGATGAGTGGTTTAGCTAGAAATGCATATTGAGGAATCCATTGTCTGCAGTACGAGGTGAGGCCTATAAAGGCCCGCACTTCCTTTTGTGTCTGGGGTCGTGGCATATTTACAATTAACTGAATGCGATCGGGAGTGAGCTGTCTCCCCACTTTGGACAGCAAGTGACCCAAGTACACAACTTGCTGAACACAGAATTGTAGCTTCGAAGGAGACACCTTGTGTCCCTTGTCGGCCAGGAAATGTAAAACTGTCAATGATGCTTGTTCACATTCGGGCTCACTTCGTGCGGTGATCAGTAGATCATCGACGTATTGCAGTAAAGCGGTGTTAACTGGCATTTGAACACAATCTAGTTGTCTTTTCAGTGCTTGACTATAGAAGCTGGGGCTTTCTGTGAATCCTTGAGGTGCGCGGGAAAATTTGAAACTTCGTCCATTTAAACTGAATCCGAAGAGATATTGGCTCTCCGGATCAATAGGTACACTGAAGAAAGCGTTCTTGAGGTCAATTACAGTAAAGAACGTTGCTTCTGAATCAATAGCAGTCAATAGGGAAGAGATATCGGGGACCACAGGGAACTGCGGTACGATGCACTTGTTCAGTTCTCGAAGATCAATCACCAGCCGATATACTGGCGGTGCATTGGGGTCTGTACGTTTAAGAATTGGAATGATGGGTGAATTACAGATATTGGAGTCGGTCTCTACGACCACTCCCTGGGCAATAAGCTCTTCAATGATTTTCAGTAAAGCCACTACAGCATCGGGTGGTAACTTGTATTGTCTGATTCTGGGTAGAACAACTCCTGTCTTGAGTGTAACACGATATGGAGTGATATGCATACAACCTACATCAGCTGGGCCTTTTGCCCATAAGTGATCTGGTACATTTTTCAATCTGACATCAAATTCACGTAAAACATAATGACCCTTGAAATCCCGCAGAAAAAGTCTAACTCCCTCCGGGGAACAGCATATTATAGCTCCTAGAGCCTTCAGTGTTTTAATTCCTAACAGATTTTCTGGACATGATTTCGTAAGTAGCAAATCTGTAACTCGGGATAATGGACCCACAGCTAATGGTACTGGTTCCGATACTTCATTTACACTAGGCTGTCCTGAAAAACCAAGGGAAACATTCTGTGAGCCTGAGAGGGGTGCCCCTGGGACTTCATTGTGACTGATTGTAGTGCGAATTGCCCCTGTATCAATTAAAAACTTTCTGTCTTTTCCCAATACGTGACTGTGTACATAAGGACCTTCTTGATCTACAGGAATCTCAATAAGAGGCAAACCACCTTCCCTCTCTAGGCTGTTTCATGTGTATCGGGGGTAATCTGGATATGCAGATTGGGCATACTGGTACATCTGTTGTGAAACTTGCTGAGTCGCGGCAATGGGCTGTGGCTGCGGTACTGCTACTGTCTGTGCTGTGTGGGATGGAGCATGCATAGGCTGTGTATTCTGCATCGGCTGTACATTTTGTGAAGTCTGTTGCTGGACCTGGTCTTGTCTAGGCGGATGCGGTCTTTCTTTAGTTTTACCTGTTGAGATGTTGTGTTTCAGGACTGGGCATTCATGAACATAGTGACCTGGCTGCTTGCAGTAATTACATGTCCCTTTAACGGGAGCTGTATTGTGACTTGTCTGGGCCCCACCTTTTCTCTGACCGTCGGCTGGGACCGTCTGAGCTACCAACATTTTCATTTTTGTATCCTTCATACGCTTCTGTTCCTGATCTTGTTCTTCCCTAATTCTGTTCTGATGATATTGTAATATTTGTAACATCTGGGATGGCGTATTTGCCTGCCAAGTACTTTCAACTTTGTACACTCTATTTTTAACTAACGGTAGGGAATTCTCGACTAATTTTGATACGAAAAGGTGTGGATATGACTCGCTACTTGGTTGTAGGCCACTATTTATAATGAAACATTTCTCGAATCTTGAATAGAAGTCACTAGTATCTTCATCTTGTTTCTGTTTACAGGACGAGATGGCGTCCCAATCTTCCTTTCTAGTTGTCAATAATCTTGGCAAAACCTGTACTATTAATCCGGGCAATGCTTTAGTCCTATCCCCAAGGCCTAACCCTGGGATTCGTTTGCTTTCTTCGTCTTCTATTTCTGCCCATGCTATCTTTGACTCTCCCACCTCCCAATCCTTTTCCTTTAATTTCTCGTAAATGCCCGTGGGCAACAGTACTTTTAACATTTTCATAATATCATCATACGTGTAATCCCCCATCAGTAACATGTCTTTAAGCTCTCTGTGGAAACCTGCAGGGTCTTTATCATGACACGGGACTAATTTCTTCATTTCTAACAGTTCTAACTTAGTCAGTGGTGTGTGGACATACACACGCTTCAAAACTTGATCCGCACCCATAACTGGGTGCACTTCTCGTAAGGGGTTCTGACTTTCAATGCCACTCAGGCATTGCATGTGGTACGTTTTTCTTTCGGGAGGCGGGGGGGGGACATATTCAGAACTTATAAAGGTGTTATATTTACGTCGTTGTTCTATAATTATTTGTATTAACTTGGTACTGAAACCTCTCCATCTATCCATGAGTAGTGCTTCTAATGTTTCGTGTAAGGGACCTGGATCGGAATGGTTGTTTCTGAACTTGATGAGGAGGTGCTGAATCATGTATACACCTGCTAATTTCTGCTCGTCTGGGGAGAGGTTCAAGAATGTCTGTGCTAACGTATCGTCATTATATATGTCTGGGTTTTCGGCCCATAACACGGCTGACCGGGCTAGTTCCTGTTCATCCATAGAATTGAGTACATGGTACCCCATTCGGTCTCGAAGCCTTTTATCAGTTTCCTGGAACTGATGTTCAGAAGAATTCGGGTTTGTTAAAGCAGAGAGAAAAACTCTCTTGTTTTCCGGACGGATGCCTTTCCTAAGGTAGTTTCCTTTACCTACATACGCTATAGTATCTGCAGTCCTTCCTTGTTCTGTAAGTTCTTCTTCCTCCTCGGAGGAAGCTTTATCATTCCCTTTCTGATGTGCCGTTATCACTGCCCTTCTAATTTTCTGGTACATACTGGCTATACAAGCCCCCTTGTCATGTTTTCCTTCGGCAATATTTTGACCCCACTTTGTTAGTCCATCTAATTCACTTTGATCTGTCTCGGGCCTGTCTCGTTCTCTTATTAGACAATTTATGAAAAATCGTAATATCTGTGCTTGAATGTCAACTTTCTGTTTATCCATGGCATCCTTGATACTGTCAGGGTCTTTCCCTGTCTGTATAAACTCGTATATTCTATCGAGACGCTCCTTCATTCCTACATAGCATAGCAAGATATCAGTGGCAGATCTTAATCGTAGTGATGCCAATATCATTAGATCGTTTTTTCCGGGTACTGGATCATATCTGCAAACTGACATGTTTTCCTTTAATGCGTCAAGACGCGTCAAGTGGGGAGACTGGAAAGGATTCTGCGTGTCCCTTAAATTGAATCTGTGTGTTAATGGCGGGGTCTGCGGACCCGCAGTCGCACCTCCTGAGGCGGATGCTTGGGCATTATCTCTCCGCGGAGTCTGGATCTGAACTTGAATTTGTTGTTTAGTAGGATCAGGTAGGACTGGTTTCGGTAGGTCAATCTTGAGTGCGGGAAGTGGCGGAGCGGGCGGGACAGGGGAGGTCTGTCGCGGTACTGGTGGAACATGATCTGGGGGCGTAGTACCACCCCCATCCCTGTCAGTAGGCAGGGCACGAACAGGCAGATTGGTGTAAGCTGGTGCTACATCCTCTAGATAAGAATTTAAGAATATGTCTTTAGTAGTTTTATGCATTACTTTAGTTGGAACTAATGGTGGCGGTAAATTTTTCGGTAATTCTGATAGGCCTTCAGATGTGCCCTCGGCCGCGAGATACATTCCGTTTACAAGATTGTTTCGGGCACGGTCTATTTGTTCTGTTTTTACTCGGATCCCTTCAATAACTAATTCATTTTCTTGGGCTTTTTCTGATTCTTTAAGTCTGTCCTCTCTACGGAGTGCTTTCTCAGCACGCTTATGTGATTCCTTACGCCAGAATTCTATGGCGTCTTTCTGGGATTGTCTAGCTTTCTTTTTCCATAATGCTTCTTCTACCTTCATGATGCACTCGGCATCCCATGTTCCAGTAACAGGCCATCTGTGTCTTTCGTCTAGGTGTTTGGTGTAATCGGCCCATAAATCTAGATATAAGATGGCATCTATGCCATGTTTATGATACATAAAGTTACCTGGAGTGTCCCTAGGGGGAATAGGAATTTCTTCCTCCAGTATCCCTTTCCTAGTTCCTATCTGCTTTAATTTGCTGAAAAACGGCATCTTGCTTACTTATTACTGAATGCTCAATCCTTATTCCTTAATACTCTTGACAGCTAGTTTATACGAGAAACACAATAATACACATTTAAACAGTCACATTCATACCACGACATTAATCACATAAGAACATTGAAGACATAGATGACTACCCCCCTATACTGGATGTACTGCTCAACAGTACAGATACACTGATGTAACAGTGCAGAAATTCGGAATACTAGATATACTGCTAAACAGTACAGATACACTGCCTAAAAACAGTGCAGACCGGACTTGCGTACCCAAACCCGTCTAGATACGACCCAGCAATGGTACTCACCGGGAAGCACGGAAACAGAAGGCCTCGGAAAACTCGACTGGACTCGACTCGGTACTTCGGAAAGCTTCCGAAAACTTCGGAAACCTGGTGGGCCTCTTGACACCTCGGACCTTGCTTCTTTCGGCTAGGCTCTGGTCGGGATCCTCCGCACTCCTCACCGCCTCGTCTGGGCACTGATCGCAGTCTTCGTCACCTCCTTGGGTCAGAGGGAGATGCAGGAAATCCTGCCGATACGCGTAGGTTCCGTCTAACTGACGGCAGGGGACAGAGCTTGCAATGCGCCAACCGGCGCGTGAGGTGGGGGAGGGGTCCCTATTCGGGCGCCAAAATGATGTAAATAATTAATTTACTCTCTTAATTTCTATGCAGGTAAGTACTTAATCAATAATAACTCAATCGGAATGAAAAAAGACAGAGTCCGTGGTGTTAGAGTTTCTAAGGGTTTTATTCCTCATAAAGGAATGGTCAAGACCAGGATATCATGTTCTGAGCACCACAGGGGTGTCAGAAGGGATAGAGCGCTCCCGTTTATTAACAATACATAGCTTATATACTTAATTCACATCATAGGCAATAGTGTAGGAGGCGTAACAGCTGAGAGAAGACAAGATAACAGTATACACGTGTTACTAGTACGTAATCAAGAGGCGTAAACTAGGCGTGAATCAGAGGTGTGTGCTAGAAACGTCACTGATAGGTGACGCAAGTGGGTGGCACCAAGGGGTGGTGCTAACAGAATTGTTGCAGTGTCAGCAGAAATCGGAAGCTTGGATGCGCGCGCAGCTGCATGACGTGTGATTGACGGGGTGCAGGGGACTTGACATTTACACTGACGGAAAGAGACAGAAGTCTGGCATGTCAGATCAACTTGTACTTCTATCATATCTGATATCTGATGTTTAGGAACTATACTATCTGGGTGGAAAGGTCTCTAGGGCAGAAGCTATTCTATGCTAACTGTGGATGCGTGTATAAGCGCCTAAGTGTCTACATGAGAAGCGTGGGGGCACGGGGCCTTCCATGGAAGCATGGTAACAGAGGCTATGAATTACTTGCATTGAGACAGGTCGGCCCTTTGGCTCTGCAGCTGGAGAGGATGTTTACTGGAGCTAGTAGGCTGGAATGCATTCTCGAGGGGCGGAACAGATAACTCGAAGGTTATAGTCAGTCTTGGCAGAAAGCAGGCTGAGCTGAGCGCGAGGGGCCGCGCTGAAAGTAAGTCAGAGTTCACGGGTACAGAGGTAGCCTGGGCAGAGGCTGTCAGAGTCAGGAAGCCAAAAGAGGCTCGATGGCAGAAATCAGGGCCTACACTGCCAGAGCAGGGAAACATGTAAAGTGTACTACAAAAAGACGGTGGCATAGCATACTTAGGAACGGACTATATAATCCATTCAGGGTGGATCTGAAAGAGGACAAGTTAACGTTGGACGCAAATGTATTTGCGTCTTCATAGCTGGTACAGGAGGGACGTTACATGCACTTTAAGCTGGTACATGGAGTCGGTGGGGTACACGCTAGGGAACATAACATGACCAAAAATTTAATTTTCCTCAATCCTTCGCATGCTCAAAAAAATATTCAGTTGGATCCCACGGAAGCAAGAAAAATGGTCACCCACGCACTGGTCACAAGCCGACTGGATTACGGAAACACCCTTTACGCCGGAACCACAGCCAAACTACAGAAAAAACTCCAACGCATCCAAAATGCCTCAGCCAGACTCATACTAAACATCCCCCGCGAAGCTCACATTTCCGGTCACCTGAAAGACCTCCACTGGCTCCCTGTCAACAAGAGGATAACGTTCCGACTCCTCACCCACGCACACAAAGCCCTCTACGACCTAGGACCCGAATGCCTCAACACGCGCCTGTCCTTTTACACCCCCACCCGCCAACTTTGCTTGTCCAATCAGGCCCTCGCCACTATTCCGCGCATCCACAGATCCACCATGGGGGGAAGATCCTTCTCCTACTTAGCGGCCAAAACCTGGAATTCTCTCCCCACCCACCTCCGCCTTACACAGAACCACCTCTCCTTCAGAAAACAACTTAAAACGTGGGTATTCGATAAGTAAAGTACCCCCCCCCCCTCCTCTCACAAGCGCCTTGAGACCCTCTGGGTGAGTAGTGCGCTATACAAATTTCTGAACTTGAACTTGAACTTGCTAGGGAAGTTTAGATTTGATATTCACTTAATATGTAATTCCCCTTGTACTGAAAAATGCATCTTGAAGTGGTGAAACTATTTTCAAAGCCCACTCAATTCTCACTTCCAATGGCTGACTGAAGACTTCCTACTTGCTCCCTAAACTCTTCGCCCTCTCCGGAATCCTCATCTGCAGGTAACAAAGCAGTGCCCTGTGCACGACACTCTGCCCTTGGCCTCTTCAAATACAAAGCATTCTAAACATCCAGCCCCTCGCTGACCTTTTTACAAGAAACATACAAATGGACATCTGCATTTGAGTACCTGCGCCTCTCTAGGATAGGCTTAAATCACATTCACTGTTGCCAACTTGCTCCGTATACCTGGAGCAGCTTGTATCTGTTGATATGCAAAGTGGGCGTCACTGGGCGTACCCCTGACGGACTACCTTGTAAAATATTGCTAAATGTACATCGCAATATTTACAAGGAGGCCCACGCATTTTAGCAGATGTTAGTTTTTGGTGAAAACCACGAAAAACTAACATCTGCTAAAATGCTGCTTTACCTATACCTAACAATGGGGGTGGATTATGCTGATACGACCACATCGTTGTGGCATTTTCTAGTGTTTGCTTACACAGTAGAGAATATGTCATATGTAATAAATCTTTGCAATGGGATTTGAGGAAAGGAATATTTGATATACCAAAGCAGAATATAATGTATTCTTCTGTCTGATCAATGAAAACAGTGAGGGCCTTATGAAGTGTATAGTGCAGAAGCAAAATTCCATACCTGAAACATGATGTATGCATAATTCTCACATACAAAAATCACATATTTCACATGGTGTACCTGGATTACTTCTCCGTATATCTCCAAAAGATTTTAGTGTTCATGAAAGCAAACTGATATTAACCACCTATCTAAGTGTAGCTAATTCTTTTTTTGTTTATTAGTTTGAGCGCTTTTTGACAGATAGCCACTGGGCATTGGTACGTGTCAATGGAGTAGAAGGTATTACATGTCAAGGTTTCTTTGTTAATGCCATGGGTGATGGTGCTAACAATGGCGTAGTATGTGCACAATATGTCTTATACAATCAAAGTTGCAAACTTTTTTTTCAACCTATGCAAAGTTCTATGGAAAACCATATAGTTGTACAGATTTCCACTTTCCTTCTTCTACCTGAAAATCTTGACTTTTTGAAAATTTAAATCATGCATGGTCTTATTTTGCACTGATGAAATGGTTTTGATAAGATGTATTTACCAGAAATAGTTAGATCCTCATCGAGAAATCTCGCAAGTCTATTTTCGCATCTGAAATTACCAATACTGCGTGTATCTGTAACTACAGAATGTAGGAATACCATGGTATTTCAATTGGGGCCCTGGGCACCCTGTTGAAAATGGTGATTTACCACCCATAGGCATATATGCCTACATTTTAGAGCAGGCAAGTGGGAGATTTTAAAAAGAAGTGTCAGGAGAATGTATTTTCCCCAATGATTTACATTGAAGCAGAGGCAATCTGCCAAAATCAGGACTATTGGCATGTATGTTGACATACAATCAGCATTTCATTTTCGGCAGATTAATAACATAACACAAACAAAAACAGACTTCTTAACTCTTGCAAATAATAATATAGTTCTTTAAACTTTGTTTTTGTTTGTGCTATGTAAAACTGCCAAAAATAAAATGTTGAGGCCTGTGTCATGCTCTAATCTCCCCCTCAAAGAATTAAGGACAAAGAGTTAACCTAAGATATCAGAGGTTTTTTTTTGGAGGAGGTAGACAGGAGGGTGCAGGACAGGCCTTATTGGCAGTTTTACAAAACTCCAAATCTGGATCCTGCTTGCAGGAATCTGGAGGCCGGAGACTAGCCTTACAATCAGTAGTCTCCCACCTGAATTGGGAGGGTGGCATGCATGCATAGGCCCTATACTAATTGCTTCCTCTCTCTCTAAACAAAATGGCAATTACCTAGTTAATTTTGTTACCTGTCCCCTGTGTCTCACTATCTCTGCGCCCAAATGTCACATCTTCCTCCCGCCATCGAAGCATGTAAGTGCACCATCAATATCTGGTTCATATATCCCCACCCAAGTTCCCAGTATGTCTGTTCTCTCTTTATGCTATTGCTTATCTGCTGGAGCTTTGATGGCAGGTCTGAAACCAAATCAAGCACAATTGCCCTAAAAAATCAGCCCAAAACAAGCACACATCTTACCTTGGGTAGGAGGGGAGCAGCACAGACCACAAACTTGCTTTACTGTGCGGAAAAGACCACATTATCAAAAATAGGTGCAAATCACACCAAAAACCCTTGGCCTTCGCCATACAAAACTAAACCTCACTATACAACAAGTCACCTACGATCATTTAACTCCCACCCCTAAGATTCTCGCCCCACCTTTTACATGTTTATCTCGCAACTTCCCAAATCCTACCCTGGTATTGAACTGTTGACCTTTAACTCCCTTATCACTTGACCTACATCTATTAACATCCAACGATCTAAATATCCTACATCTTAACTTTTATTTCTTGTTTCATCCAGGTGTAACTTCATTGACATTCCCCATTTTCCTGATTCACAACAATAACCCTAATCTAGAACATGACAATTTATCTGCTAACAGCCTTGCACCTACTTCAAGCGAGAACGATATAACATGACCCCAGCCCTGCGCACCTGTAAACAATGAAACCGCCGAAAATTCTGAAAACCAAGACTATATACCCCAGGAAATGATACTTTTTGAGGGAGGGAGGGTGGGGAGCTTTCAAATGTCAGCGCCCCCGCCATGGTGTTCACCTTCCTGAAATGGTGCCAGTGTCCTCAAAATGGACGGTAATATTTTGGACAGTCTACTAAATGTTTATAGCCCAAATGTTTGTAGCCTGGGTTGATCCATCCAAACAATATCCATGGGGGTCAGACCTCCCTGTGGTTGGCTATGACCCAAAACCCAAACAAAAATCTGTGTTATTGGACTAATTTTTCATAGTAATAATTCTCAATTTTTGGGCAAATTTTGCAGGTGGCATTTAATCAATTTTTAGATGATGAAAAGGTAGGGTGGGAAGCAGCAATAGTATGGTACTCTTGCCTCTCTTTAAATACCTGGAGTACTGGCCGAATCAGGCAGTCTGGGCCAATCAGAATGGGGACCTTTTAGTATTCTTCTGCTGTTCAGTGACATTGTACATAAAAAGGTAAACTGTAAGAGAAAAAATACAGCATTTATTTTTTTTCAGCTAGGCTGCCAAAATATACGTGAAAAATAGCTTGTAAGGAGGAAAACTTAATGCTGGCAAAAGAACGTAAGCTGGGAAACTTTGCAAAAGTTCACTGACAGTATAAAAAAAAAACTGAACCCTGTGCTCAGAATGCAGTTTTATGTATTTTGGGGCCCAACTGCGTAGAAAATATATACACATCTTAAGCCGTTTGCACATGCTCATTATTATAAATATTTAACTTAATTGCTGATGATGTAGTACAAATAATACGTTGAAAGAGTCCTAAAACTTTTCGTCTCGTACAAGATAAACCTTAGTGGCACAGCCGTCATTGATACACGTAAGCAGGAGGCCACCCAACTCGCTTCTTTAAAGTTAACATACGTCATTTGCCTTCAGTACAATATCTCTTAAAGATAATAGTAGAAATGTGAGCAACCCATCCCCTGATACATAATTAAAATTCTTCTGCAAACCTCCTGTTATTCGTGCTACCGTGACTCACCGGTTCACTGCGTCATGTGTGCATTGATCCCAGTTGTCTCCCTTGTGCTCTGGCCTGTGTGGGCAGTCGTCCGCAGTCATCTGCTTTCCCCCAGCTTATTCTGTTTCTTTACCTTTTACACATTGCTTTCCTACATCATGAATTTCAGAGTAGGTGCACGGTAACTATAGCAACGGTATTTTTGTGTAGGACATGGCTGTTCGAGTGCGTGTTAGAGGAGCGCTCTAGTTATCTCGGCAGAGGAATTCATTAGGTAGATGAAGGGCTGTTCTGCAAAATCACGGGGCTCTCTTGGAAAATATGTTCAAAAATCCAGTGAATGCACTTAATTGTACCTGCGTTTATATAGCACTTACTAGCCCTGATGAGGCGATGAAGCACTTACAGGCAGCACGAAACGGAGGTTCGTGGTTAATTCAGTGTTTATTCCTGGTGATATGTATTAGTTTTGTGCTCTCAAAGAAACAATTGCCTGCATTTATTCCAGTTTCTTGTAGTTGGTTAAATTAGTAGGAGTTAGATGTAATCATTAGCGGTGGGGGTTGTAAGTGAGTTCGAGCAGATGGGGTGGTGAATAGGTAGGTTAGAGGAGATTCAGCATTATTAGGTTGCAGGGATGTGTTTTCAAAGAAGATGTAATATATGAATTGAGTTGTGGGCAATTTTCAGAATACAGGGGCTTAGATACAAGCCCCTTGTGCCGCCGTTGCGTCACTTTTAATATAGGATAAAGAGAGATACCGGCAAAGCAAGTAACTTGTAAATAAACCCAACAGAATCAGAGAATACGGTATTACCTTGCTGCCAAGTCCTGGAACAACTAGGTATAGCCTGTATCTGTGCCCTTCCAGTTGCCAGAAAAGTTCCTCAGGTTCTTTCATACATTATGTGTCCGTTCAGTTGAAGATGAAGGATCAGGTAGTAAACTGGTATATGGTATCATATGGTGACACAAACTACATCAGATTAAGACCAAAGGGCCTTCAGAACAACTAGAGGTATTTTTCTCCATCTTGTGGTTAGACATTGAGTCAGTTGATCCTGGTGCTGCTATCTGAATAAGGAGTTGATGTCCCTGGGATGAGTGTCTTTTGGAGGTGAGTTGTACATGGGGTGGCTGTCAACTTACTTGATGTACTGGTGAGCTATGTCCAGGCTAATAAGCTCCTAAAGCCTAGTAGGTTGGCTGTATGTTTGTCAGCCAAAGCATGGGTTTCCAACTGTTTTCTTGCCCCTTTTTCAATACCCAATGTTTTAATTTTAGTATCTGGGGGTTTAATTTTAATGGTATTATGGTTTTGGCCTTCTGCCAGTATCTGAGGTCCTAGGAAGAGACTGCTGAGTGAGATCTAGGATATGATAGGTTCCGTCCATCATAGACAAGATGCATGCTTCACACTATGAGCACGTAACTGGTTTGTCTTGTGGGGACTAATTGGATTGGGTCATGAGTTTCCTGAGGGAACTCACTGCATAGAGAACCTTTAGGCCCATCTACTTCCTTCCATACCTGGCAAAGGTCTTTGTGAAATGAATTAACCAACACCTCACTGACCACCTCAGCAACTATCAGGTCCTTGACGCAACGCAGTCCAGATTCAGGCTAAGTCACAGCACAAAAACAACACTTATTGCTGCCACAGACAACATTTGCATGATCATTGACAGCAGAAACACACCAGCGATTATTCTCCTGCACCTTTCTGCGGCATTAGACACATCCTCACACCACATCCTCATCAGGCATCTGTACGAGTTTGGCATTCAATGACCCACTCTCTGCTTGATCTGCTCCTTCTTAACGGCAAGAACACAAGATATAAGCCTGGCACTTAACTCCTAGGAGCCAACAAACTCATCGGAAGAGTGCCTCAAGGTTCAACGCTCAACCCAACCCTCTTCAATGCATACATGATCCCTCTAGCCAGTGCCATCCACACATACAACATTAACCATCCACTCCAATGCAGACGAAATGCAACTCATACTCTCTCTCTAGGACAAGACCTGCAACACAAGAAAAAAGTGAACAGCCTGCATGACCACAGTCGCTATTGCGACAAAAGCCAACGATGACATGTTCAGCGGCAACAAGACAGAATTAGTGATTGTTGGTCTTGGCCCATTTTACCGAAATTTTTCGCTTTTCACCCCCCCTATTTTAGGATGTCTCCCCCATGGTAGAGAAATGTATAGGCCATGTGTGGTGTGAAATGCAGTGACACATGCTGTGCAAATGCGTGCCCAGATTTATTTGAGCTGCTGTTGAGAAATGTCACTTTTATAAAGGACGCCATTGCTGTGTGCCACCTGCCCGCAGTGGGTTGGCGGTCTAGTGTTCTTTTACCATTGTAGAAATGTCACTTTTAAAATGGACGCCATTTCTGTCTGCTTGTGCCACCTGCCTGAGGTGGGTTAGCAGTCTAGTGTTTGAAGTGACAAGGTGCTCTGTACTCCCACAGTGACAGTTGAGGCTGGAACTGCAAGGGACCTTCTAGAAGCTTCCAGTCCTTTCTTGTAGGTGGGAGGAGGGGTGTATATGTAGAGCAGTAGAGATACCATGTGCTCAGTCAGAGCGTGGACTTGAGAGTGAGGGGACCTGCTGCCAGGGGGTGCCGCCGCATGGGCCTGTGTGCTGGCCCCTGAGCCCATCTGTACCCCTCCACTGTCCACAGGGCCAGTGATAGCCCGCTGCTGGAGTTCAGGCTACTGTGCCAGGAGGAGTGCCATGTTACAGGGGATGATGGCTCCGAGGAGCTGCTGTCCTGTACTGGTGAGTACCCACTGACCGCTGACCTGGCCTAGCACTGCCTGCCTGCTCTCCTGCCCTAGCGCCTCGTGAGCACTACACCTGGGCCCTGACTGCTCCCTAGCACCTGGAAAAGGAGAGCGCTTTGACTGACTGCCAAGGGGCACCTTTGACTGCGCTTAGAAAGAGGTGAGGAGCGCGACCAGTTGTCCCTGAGTCTGCTGGTGGGTCCTAGCGCCCCGTGAGTGCTCCAGGTGTATTACCTGTACCCTCCCTACCTGCACCCTAGCGCTGTACTGCCCAAGCGCTATATGCAGATGGCCATAGAGGAGAGAGGAGCGTGGGCCCTATGTCCTTAGGTGGAACCCTTAATCTGTGGTAGCTACCTAGCGCCTCGTGAGCGATATATTCGCATTGCTGGTGAGGAGCACTACCTGTCGTCCCTGAAGCCCCTGGTGGGACTGAGCACATCGTAAGCGCTATATTCAGGATGCCAGGGGAAGAGGAGCTGAGGCCTGCAGCGCTGTGCTGTCAAAGCGCTATATTTCAATTCCCCTGCATGTGTGCTGCATTGTGGTGCTGCCAGAGTACCTTATTCGCATTGACTGTGCTCTGCTTGCTGCCAAGGCGCTACAACTGTGCCCAGGAGAAGAGGAGCGGACGTCTGCAGAGCCGGGATTCTAAGGCGCTACGAGGGAATCCCAGCGTGTGGGATTCCCCCCTGCCTGCTTGGTTGACAGCGGGCAGCTTCAACATTGTGGGGCACTCTTAATTGCAGAGTCCAGAAGAGGGACTCCATTTTCCCCAGGCGCTGTGGCGTCAAAGGCTAACCTGCAAGGCGGATGGCACTTGTGTGCCACTTTCCCTCAATGACTGCATGGCTGTTAATGTTTTATGCCCTCTACTAATGTGTCTTACAGTAATGTGGTGATCCTAGTGTATTTATGCTAATGTGTCAATGCTAACGCTTTTATGCTTATTGCAGTGCTGCTAAGGTTTATGCTAATGTCCAATACAGTGAGGCGGATCTATGCACATTGTGAATATTGCCTAGTGACAGTAATTCCCCCATGCTAATTGTGTTTCATGCCTGCATGCCTCAAGTGAGAGGCAGCATGCCAATGCCCTTCTGTTGCTCATGATGATGCTTACATGGTAAGGGGGGTTAGGCTGGTCTGGTATATAAGGTGTTCTTGGGCCTATGATGATGCCATGCAGTCATTGAGGGAAAGCGGTACACATTATAAGTGCCATCAGCCTTGCAGGTTAGCCTTTGGCGCCACAGCGCCTGGGGAAAATGGAGTCCCTCTTCTGGACTCTGCAATTAAGAGTGCCCCACAATGTTGAAGCTGCCCGCTGTCAACCAAGCAGGCAGGGGGGGAATCCCACACGGCGGGATTCCTTCGTAGCACTTTAGAATCCCGGCGCTGCAGACGTCCTCTCCTCTTCTCCTGGACATAGTTGTAGCACCTTGGCAGCAAGCAGAGCACATACAATGCGAATAAGGTACTCTGGCAGCACCACAATGCAGCACACATGCAGGGGAATTGAAATATAGCGCTTTGACAACACAGCACTGCAGGCCTCAGCTCCTCTTTCGCTGGCACCCTAAATATAGTGCTTACGATGTGCTCAGTCCCACCAGGGGCTTCAGGGATGTGATAGGTATCGCTCCTCACCAGCAATGGGAAAATATGGCTCATGAGGCCCTAGGTATCTGCCACAGATTAAGGGCTCCACCTAGGAACATAGGGCCCACGCTCCTCTCTCCTCTCTGGCCATCTGCATATAGCGCTTGGGCAGTACAGGGCTAGGGTGCAGGCAGGGAGGGTACAGGTAATACACCTGGAGCACTCACAAGGCGCTAGGTCCGACCAGCAGACTCAGGGACAACAGGTCGCGCTCCTCACCTCCTTCCGGGCGCAGTCAAAGGTGCTCCTTGGCAGTCATTCAAAGTGCTCTCCGTTTCCAGGCGCTAGGGAGCAGTCAGGGCCCAGGTGTAGTGCTCATGAGGTGCTAGGGCAGAAGAGCAGGCAGGCAGTGCTAGTCCAGGTCGGCGGTCTGTGGGTACTCATCGGTACAGGACAGCAGCTCCTCGGAACCATCATCCCGCGGCACTCCTCCTGGTACAGCAGCCAGAACTCCAGCAGCGGGCTCTCACTGGCCCTGTGGACAGTGGAGGGGTACAGATGGTCTCAGGGGCCAGCAAACAGTCCCATGCGCCTGCACCCCCTGGCAGCAGGTCCCCTCATTTCAAGTGCACGCTCTGACTGAGCACATGGTATATCTACTGCTCTACATATACACCCATCCTCCCACCTACTAGAGAGGGCTGGAAGCTTCTAGAAGGTCTCTGGCAGTTCCAGCCTCAACTGTCACTGTGGGGAGTACAGAGCACCTTGTCACTTCAAACACTAGACCACTAACCCACCTCAGGCAGGCGGCACAAGCAGACAGAAATGGCGTACATTTTAAAAGTGACATTTCTGCAATGGTAAAAGAACACTAGACCGCCAACCCACTGCAGGCAGGCAGCACAAAGCACACAGCAATGGCGTCCATTTCAAAAGAGACATTTCTCCACAGCAGCTCAAATAAATCTGTGCACGCCATTGCACAGCATGTGTCACTGCATCTTACACCACACATGCCCTATACATTTCTCTACCATGGGGGAGACATCCTAAAATAGGGGGGGTGAAAAGCGAAAAATTTCAGGAAAATGGGCCAAGTCCAACAGTGATCTTCGGCAAGAACACCTCACCATGGTACTAAAAATGGTGGCCGACTTAACTCAGACCCACACCCATAACCCACTCCAGGAACCTTGGAATAATCATTGACAACAAAGTGGACATGACCTCACAACTCAATGCTGTCACTGCATCCTGCTTCTACACACTGAAGATGCTGAGGAAGATCTTGTAATAGCACCCCAACAAGAATACAGAAATTGTCACTCATTCCCTAGTCGCCATCTAATTGGACCATGGGAACACCCGCTATGCCTGAATCATAAAGCAACTCACTAGAAGACTACAAACCACCCAGAACTTGGCAGCCAGACTCATCCTCTGCCTCCCACACAGAACTTACATCACACCACACCTCAGGGAACTACAGTAGCTCCCGGCTCCCAATAACACAGGCGCTTAATTCAAACTTCTCACACACACATTCAAGGCACTACACAACCCAGGCCCGCTACCTGAACAGCAGCATTTCCTTCCACCAACCACCAAGAAACCTCCACTCCTCAGAACTCCTATTTGCACATATCCCACACATACACAGAACCAGATCAGGACGGTGGCTGTTCTCGTACGTTGCTCCTCAAGCCTGGAACAACATCCCACTTCACATCAGAGTCTCCTCCTGTCTTCTTTAATTCCACAAGACGCTGAAGATCTACTTTTTCAATGAACCAACCTACCATAGGCAGGACCAGACACAAACAGCTGTTCAGCGCGAGGGTGATAGTGATAGTGCAGATTACAAATTCACTTAACATAGCATAACATAACATGATCTGGCATAACATAACATAACAAGTAGCTGTGCGTAGAGGATCTGGAACAACATCTCTATCCATCAAGATCGCTGCAGCCCGTGCTCTGAGAAACCAAGCTACCCCTCCAATCATTCATTCTTTGTATCTTTACCTTTTACATGTTTTTATTGATTTTATGGAGTCACTTGACTTAGCAACCAATTTTACCAAATCACACACAATGACAATGGGCAGTAAAAAAGACTGTGAGGCAACATTTTTCTGTAGGGGGGTGGAATTGTCTAAAGTGTCAATTTTTCCTTATTTGAGGGTACTATTTGACGACTATGGGACCTGGGCTGCACAAAGGCAATTATAAAAGAATACTTTAGCCAGAGCAGTCGGGTTGTATGGGATTTTGCTAAAAGTTTGGGGCCGAAACCAATACATCTCCTACTCAAGGTTTATAAAGAGAAATGTATCCCTATGGCCTCATATGGGTGTGATGTATGGGGTTACAAGGAAGTGAGGGATATTCAGGGGATTGAGAACACATTTATGTGTGGTCTCCTTGCTCTCCCCTCCAGTACCCCTGCCTTTATTTTACATGAGGAGCTTGGCTTGGGGTACATTTTAGATCTAATCGCTGCTGCACCACTGATGTGTTGGTTGAGGATCTGGTCAAGTATTTCTCCTACCTTGGTTCAGATGATCATAATGGATTGTATCACCCTTGATGGAAGCCACCCAAATTCCGTGGCTAAAATATATCAGGAAGCAAATGAAAGTGCAGGGCTTTCCAGACATGTATAGTAAACCAAGGGGCATAATATCAAGGACGGCGTTAAAATTATTGCTGGTTTAGCGCAGAAAACTGCCACTAAAGAGGCGATAATGGGCTTGATAATATGCCCTGGAGAATTCCAATAGAAGCCCATGTTCACACAGGAACATGGGCTTCTATTGGAATTCTCAAGGGCATATTATCAAGCCCATTATCACTGCTTTAGCTGCAGTTTTCTGCTGCTAAACCGGTGATAATTTTAAACACCGTTCTTGACAATATGCCCTCAAGATCTTTAGGACCGGCAGCAATTAAGGACATCAAAATAAAGTTTTTGCTTAGGCAGAAGGCAATCAGGGACGGCCTAGAATTATCCAAGCCCTCCATGAAAAGGTATGTCACCATAAGTCTGACCCCACAGCTACCGCCCTATTTGTCACTAGTACCCAATGTGCAACATCGTTTTGTCTTAACTAGATTCCGGCTGAATCAGGTTCCCTGGTTTTTAGCCTTCCCTAAGGGGTATTCACAGCTAGGTATCCTAAAACCGTGCCCCTGCGATAATTTCTCAGTACAGGACACTTTGCACTTTATTTTCTTCTGTGAATTGTATGCCCTCCTTCTTAAGAAATGTATATTGCCGCTATAGAGAGAGGCTAACTTTGTTCAAGTAAGGCCTGCTCTACTATTCTTAAAAATGTTACCCTCCTCTGTGGTGTGCTTTGGGGTTGAAAGCTTTCTGCTAGGGACTATGAGATCTAGGAAGAAGATGTTCCTGCAGTAGCTACATAACAACTTTTTCAATTTGGTTATGGCATTAAAATACCCTTCTTATCACTTATAAATCCCTAATCAAGGATTTTTTTACCAAGCATTTACTCCTATGGAACTCTACAAGCTGCATTTTTAATGTAGTGATATTTGTAGTACTTTTATAACGTGTTCTATTCCAATTTGACTAAAGTGAATAATTGTAGTACTTGCAATATGTGTATGATGGTGCCCCTTGTAATGGATGTGTGCACTTTCCGCCTTTTAATGTATCGACTGTCTTTTTTAAAGTTTTTATGTCTTAATTGTGGGCTTTTAGTAGCCGAATAAAGTATTTTCGACTTGACTTGCCTTGCCTGACACAATGCAGTGCTCCTCTGATTTTTGTCTATGTTCATACTGCAATTACTACATATTTACACATTACATACATTCACATTGCATTGCCTGTTCACACACACAGGCAACATGTGGGGCTGCAAGGTATGTATGGATGTAGCCCAGGCTCACAGTACATAACAGCTGACTCATAGTATGAGGATACTGTGTGTGTACGAACAAATAGCCTCTGCCCCATGAGCACTCAACAAGTAGTATGATGCGACATATGTTGGAGTGAAAATATTGCTGTCTTCCCACTATTGTTTTTCCATTGATTAGCAACTGTCTCACTTTTAATAAAGTTATTTTTGGTTAAAATCATATTTGCTTAGTAATAAGACTGATTTGCCTTTGAAACAGCTGCGACTGCTGAAAATTTTAAACCTCCTTGAAGGTTTCATTCTCTGTTTTTTTATTCTTATATTTGTGTTGGTTTAGTATATCTATTGAAATTGTTAGATTTATCTTTCACATTTCTTTGTATTATGCAATAATTTGCTTACCTTAATTTACATGCTTTATCCTTTTATAAAATGTTCCTTCTCTCCCTCCTTATTTATCCCATTCCCATCCCCCTTTCCCTCCCCCTTTCCCTCCCCTCTCTCTTTTCCCTTAAACTTCAAAATAGCTTTCTGCTTTTTGAATAATAGCTATTTTATTGTCATGCTTACTGTTTTTCAGTTTTTCTTCCCTGTACTACTGGTCCGCTGTAACTTAATTAACTTGCAAATAAAGCATTGAAACTAAAAAAAAAACCTCCACTGAGAACTATGGGGCGGCCATAAATTATCGCTGCTTTAGTGGCAGGAAACTGCAGCTAAAACGGCGATAGTGGGCTTGATAATATGTCCTTGTGAATTCCCATAGCAGCCAAAGTTCTGGTGTTAACCTGGGCTGCTATGGGAATTCACAAGGCATATTATCAAGCCCATTATCGCCGTAAAGCGGCGATAATTTTATCGCAGTTCTTGATAATATGCCCCCCATGTTTTCTTAAAAAAATACAAAATATGCCCCCACCAAACTTGCTTTCAAACAATCAACTTCATGATCAAACCAAAAGACCTTTTCAGTTTGTCCGGGTACTTTTATTTATACCCTTTGACTTTTTTAATTCTGTTTTGTACATTCTTTTTAACACATTTGTGTATGAAAAAGGAACAATTATACATTCAACACTATTTACACTTATATACAACAAACTTTACAAACACAGATAAATAATATACATCATCACTAATGACACAATAAATAAAAAAGATACATCCTAAATACAATACTTGATACAAACAAACAGTATATATTTGTACATTAGCAGTCTAATGAATAGATCAATATCCAAAGATAATTTGGGACAAAGTCAAATAAGGAGACAACTTCACCAAACGGTGACCAATTGTAGAACTAGCAGTCGCTAGTTCACACAATACATGATATTACTCGCTCCTTCAAATATGCAGACGCGCTTCAAATCCAAGGAAACTAGTTCCTGGATTCTCATCAGGGCTCTGTCACTTTATCTGTAGTAGGTGTAAAAAAAATAAAGTTTTATTTGTTGATTCACTAATTACTCTCTCACTCGAAATGCACTGCTTGCACTAAGCGAATCTATATATGTACCTGCGTGAATTAGGCCAACTACGCCTTCTTGGTGTTCGGGTGAGACTGTCCTGGTTTTTCCTAATAATCGACTGAGTTGTTAGTTCCTAAAAGAAAGAATTTGCGCTCTAATCAAGCTGTATGTTTCACGCTCTTTTTTTTTTAAAACTGGCGCTCACAGATCATACCTCTATTTGTTGACTCAATGTCTCAACTTGAGGAGGACGGCGGGGCCCAATCTTTATTCCTACTCGTAATCTACCGGAAAATAAACAACCACTATGTTTACTACACTTGTCCAATATTAGATGTACTTCCTACATGAGGCACTTCGACTATAAGTATGTCACATACCTTACTAGTTTTGCCCGGTGCCGCCTTATTTCTTTTCCAAGCACTCTTTGACCTCAGCACAGCTTCTTGTATATAAAGATGGCAAACAAAAGCAAAACGGAAAGGTCCATTTAAAATCAAGTACAAAGCAAATACAGGCCAGACAAAAGCCTGAGGCACACGTTCTCATGTCTGCCTACCTGCTTGTGGTACTCGACCGGTTCTCCATCTAGAAGCTCAATTCCTGCCAATTTCAGCTGATTCCTAATGCATAATGGACTAGCGTTATTACTTTGTATCAAATAAACGGAAACTTTCAAAATTTAATGCACTCCCTGTACAAAGAGGAAACCCATTATTACCTCTCTCTCCAGTCGCAACACGCCTCGCCTACGATTCCACAGCAGCAGCGGCCATATTGGAATCATAGAATATGAATCTTCCTTCTCACCCTACGGAATTATGGTACTTATGGTTCTCGATTTCTTCATACCCCCAATTTTTGCTTAACAACAACGTATCTAGATCGCTTTAGTTGAACTCATACGCACCCTCGATATATTTTGTTTATTCCAAATGCCGAATTACAGGGGTAAACCCTTTACTTTCTGCCCAGCCAAACAGCGCAACACCTTTTGCTCAGCCGCGGCCATATTAAAACTATTCACTGTATTTCCTCATAGCACCCTGAGAAATTATGAGATTCGTGGTATCTCTATTCCTCAAATTATTGACATCTGTCAGATATATATTACATTTTTAGTACAGGACTCTAGATGTCTTACATTAACATGGATAGAGATATAGATCTAGTTAACTCTTTTACAGCCTTGAAATTTCAGACAAGTTGTTGAGGCCTGTTTGTGTACTGTTAATATTTAAAATTCTTGGCACAGGCTAAACTAGGCCCTAATCACATCTATGTTTGTGAGTAGCCATATTTTCTTCAGATTTTCATTTCTTATTGACACTGCATGGCCCAAAATGTGCCCTGATGCTTTGTGATTATATGCTGTTCTTGGAGATCCACGAAGAAAGTTCTTTTGGTAATTGTTTTCTCTCCAATTCCTCTTCCTGCCCAGTTTACCCTGAATTTCTTCATTTATGTGCTTCTCATTGTTTATGTAAGCAGATTTGTACTGTTGTTTCCGGTACAATTTGGTCAAAGCATAGTTCATTATTTTTTTTATTTTTTATTTTTCTGTTTATAATATCAGCATTCAACTACCATCACTCCCATGGCAACCCAAGAGTGCTCACATTCCCGGTTAACGTGTATGATTACATTTTTCAGATGTAAAGATTAATTAGGCGGGTACAACTCCCACTTCCCCCCGCCCCATGTCCGGCCACTGGGCTGCATAGGGCAGTGTTCCAGGCAGGAGTTTGGCCTTGAGAAGGTGTCATGGTTCGGGCTCCTCAAATGCCCACACTGCTACAACAGTTCCTGGCATGTCAGTTGGTGTCCCTGAAGTCTCTCTATGGCCCTGAGACCTTCTCATATTTCTGGGGACAACCACATGCCTGGTCGACTGTTTTCTCTGCCAGCATATACCAGTCCACTATACATCCATTGCTGCACCTCTGGTGGTGTCGCACTGCCCCAGTGTCGGTTATCGTCCCCATGGGCCCCCATCAGTGCAACATTACCAAGCAGCAGGGTACTTAATATTGTACAGCTTCCCGATACAGTACAGTCGGGTTCAGGTATAGTACGCCCGATGTAGGATTTCCAACTGTACCAATCTGCCCGCCCTAATGGCTTCCTCCTTTGGGTATTTACATGCATTGACCCAGTTTGAATCTTCCATATAGCCCACGTCTCACTCATACCTTTCTCTAAGGTGACTAAATGGGCCTCAACAGTGCGACAGGAGGGTGTAGTATATTTGGGATATTGCATGTGTGTGCAGGGGTGACAGACGGCCCTATAGTCAAGTGTGGCTTCCTCTGGCAAATCTTGTAGCTGTCTGGAGTATTTATGCAGTGCATGGCTGAGCTGTAGATATCTGTCGAGTCTGCAAGTTTGTACTGTTTCTGGAAATCTGGGATTGGGACCATTCATTGTGCTGTATAAATGTCACCCAGGTGGCGGATCCCAATCAGGTCCCATCTTTTAAAACCCCTCTAGGTTCTTAAGATCTACGAGCTCCCAGTGGACATCACTCCTCTGTCTGCCTGCAGAAATGGCTTCGACTGGTCCACAAATGTCCAGTCATTTACCACCTGTGGTTGTTTCACCCAGTAGTTAAGCCTCAGGTCTGGTAAACTTTGCCCACTTCGGATTGTCCCCTCATGAGTGTTGTCAGTGCGATTCTCAGTGTTCTCCATTTCACAATATAGAGTGTGTAACTGCATTAACTGCTGTGAAAAAGGAGCATGGTACTGTGAAGTGTGTGTTTTGTAGCATATATAGAAATTTGAGTAGTGCTATCATTTTATAAAGTACTGCCCCCCCCCCCCCAGTAATGACAGTGGTAGTTTCTTCTAGGGTCCTATGTCCAAATTGTGTCCATCAAGGGCATGCCTGAGGCCATTTGGCATGAATTTATTGGGCTTTGTCTTTCTTTATATTCCGGAGTATTTTAACCCATGCTTTATCCATTTCATGAGGCACTCTGAGGTCTTTGGGGGCCTCCATCCTGTTGGAGAGTATGCCACCGATTTGTGCCAGTTAATGTGCACTCTGGCAAATTTTACGAATGTGGAAAGTATTTTCAGTATTTATGGAATAGAGTTGTCTGGATCTACCAAGTACAGCAGCATATCATCTGCCTATAGGGAGATTTTGTTCTCCTAGCCTGGATCCCATTGGAGGCCCCGTACCAGAGCGTCTACCCTCACCCACTCCACAAATGGTTCTCCCATTAATGCAAACAGAAGTGGGAGAGCGGACATCCCTGTCTTGTTTCTCGTCCCAGACCAATTTCCTGTGAGAACAGGCCATAATGCACACCCTTGCCATAGGTCCAGTATAGACCAGTTGTACCCTGCCTTAAATTCCCTTCCAAATCCCATCTTTTCAAGTATTGCCATCAAAAATGGCTATTCTAGCGAGGTGAATTCCCTTGAGGCATCCAGCGAGAGGATCACTACCGGTACATTCATCTTGTCTCTGTTCCCTATCACTCCATAGAGATGTTACAAATTATGACAGGTAGACCTGTGAGGCATAAAGCCTGATTGAGCAGTCCTGAAGAATTAATCAATAACCTGATACAAGTGATTTGCTAGTACTTTTGCTAAAATGTTAACCTCAGCATTGAGTAGGAAGATGCGCCTATATGATGCCCTTTCCTCTGCATGTTTCACCTTTGTATGTATAAGCACTATCATCACTTGGTGGAGATAGCTCAGCAGACATCCTGCTTTGCTGACTTCCTGATACATTTATAGTAGTGGTTCCCTTAGTTTGCTATTTTGAAATATTAAAAACTCATTTGGGAGACCGTTTGACCTTGGTGCTTTCCCGCTTTTCATCTGGCTGGTTTTGTGTGTCTCTAATGGTCTGTCCAACTAGACCCTGTCATCTTCATCAAAACATGGGCTCGGGATGTTGTAAACCCTGCTAGGTAGGTAATGAAGGCATTTGCTGTGTCCGTTGTGGACTCCACAAGGAGTCCCATCTCTTTTGTCACCTGTTGTACCCAGCACTGTCCCTCTTCCCTGTTTGCCTACCTGGCGAGAAGCTTCCCCACTTAGTTGTCCACATTGTACAGTCTATGTTGTTTTACGCTCATTAGTGCTCTACCCTCCTCTTCTAATGCTTCTCAGTATTCTTCTCTACCCATTAATATTTTATAGGCTACAGCAGTGTCCTGGTTCAGCACATACTCCCCCTCCCATTGGTTCAGTCTTGTCTCAAGCTTGAAGATTACCCGCAATTGGTCCTTACTTTGCCTGCTATTTTTGGTTTTTGCCCACATACAACCATCCTATAGTGTAACCCTTGATGACACAGATTGTGCTTTTTATGGAAAATACTGTTCTCTCACCTGAAGGCAGAATTGATTGCTATGCCTGTCTTAGATGTCCCATGGGTCTAGACACCACCCAATCCTAAGGGTTCGGATTGTGGTGTGGAAGTTAGTGCATATTTGTGAATGGCCAGAAATGTCCCACGGGAGGAAACAAGTTGCCCCAAATCCATCCCATGTATCTGTGTTATCAGGATGTAGCCCTCATCCTGTTAATTGCATATGAGAATTCTCATTCCCCTGTGAAAGATTCCTGCCAGCTGTATTACAGGCCCATTGCTTGTGGCCTGTTGTGCCATTGTCAGTCTGTTCATGTCTGCATTCTTCATCAGATTCAGGTCTCCCCTTTAAATAGTCTCTGTGTTTGGCGTCTGGAGTAGTCACTTGCCCATCTTCGTAAGTATGCCTGTCTGAAGAACAGGGGGACATACTATGATAACACCTTCACATGTTCACCTTACCACACGCCCCTAACAGCCACATAACACCCCACATTATCAATCTATGTCTGCATCACAGAGAATAGAAGTAATGTACAAGTCAGTATGGCTGTTCACCACAAGCTTGAAGTAAATCCAGCATATGTCAGGACTCTGTATCTTCTCCCACTTATGAAGTCGCATCTGGAGCCCAGCAGGTGCGTCCAATATATACAAAATCATCATAAAAAATAGCATTCTATACAATAAGGTACTATAC
This sequence comes from Lissotriton vulgaris, assembly GCF_964263255.1. NCBI lineage: Eukaryota > Metazoa > Chordata > Amphibia > Caudata > Salamandridae > Lissotriton > Lissotriton vulgaris. The sequence goes on along the minus strand of NC_141689.1, from coordinate 1,434,325,511 downwards.
ATCTGCAACATTAATAAATATTTAGCATAAAAATTGTCCCTTATCTCTAGCTATACACTGGCTAATACATTATTGCTTTTCGTCTCTTCAAAATGCTCTTTAAAAAGCCAGTCATTATTATTGTACAGTATTCATTTTCTAATTGTTGTAAAAAGAGATAAGCCGGGCGATATTGTTGCCAGGCGCCCCGCTTTAAATACTGCTCAATCCACCTTACATGATCTTCAAAGTAATATTTGCAAAATAGTACAACATGTATGGTAGATTGCTGAGAAGTGTTATTATCACAGGGGCATACCTCCAGTTCCCTCGACCAGTCATTTTTCATTGGATGAGTTACCAACCGGTGAAAGGAATCAAATCTAAACTGCGTTAGAATATATCTATCATAGCCACTCGAGCAATAACATAGATACGGTTGAATCGTAAAGCGGACCAAAGTCATCTAATCTTGAATGACAGATTTTTTGTTACTTTCCACAGTCAGTCTCAGCATTTCGAAGTGACTCATGCATAATTGTTTCAGAGCCTTTCTAGAAATATCACAAACTGCTTCAGGGTTATTATAAAATTCCGGTCTCTCTTAATCAATTGCCAAATTTCTTATATAATTTAACCAGGGGATCTTTCGTGCTTGGTCCAGTCCCATAATATCCTTAATAATTTCCCTATTTAATCCCAGGGTTTCTGTGGACCAGACTCTATGCCACAATAAAATTGGTTGTAATTTAATAAGATCGGTAATAATTTCAAACCCTAGTTCAGCATGGCATTTTAAAACAGATGTACTCTGTGGGACTCCGAAAATTTAAAACTATTTTCTACGATTTGAAACGATGCCACATTACGAAAAACCCAAACACCCGCCCCGTACATAGCTATGCTTCTACATTTTGCTATGTAAATTTTTATTAAGACTTCAGGTGGCCTTTTTCACAGTTTTTGTGCAAAATGTATTAGGGCTACTGTTGACCTTTTAAACAACAGGGTCCTATTCCTAATGGCAGGTCCCCATGAGCCAGAGCCCTCAATAAGAACACCAAGGTAGGAAAAAGTTTTGGTATAATCAATTTTAACATTGTTCACCACCAGATCTTTACCCTTGTTATAACCTTTCCCACACAGCATCACATAAGTTTTCTTAGCATTGAGCTTAAGTCCCCTTTTGGCCATAAACTCCGTGTATGTGAGGAGTGTCCTCTGGATGACTACCTTAGTTCTAGCCATAAGTATCACGTCATCCACGTAGAGTAGGGAGACGACCTGGCAGTTGTTATATCTCGGGCAGTCTACAAGATTGGCCCGCAATTCCTCCTCCAAAGCGTTGGTATATATGGAGAAGAGGAATGGGCCCAAGACACAGCCTTGTCTGACTCCCCTTTCCACGCGGAATGACTTGTACATTCACCCTTAAGGCCATATCTGACCTTTGCTGAGGCTTCTAAGTAAAGTTGTCTTAAGAATAGCACAATAGCTGGGTCCACCTTAGGTCTTCTAGGATGCTCCATAGTGTGATATGTTCTACACAGTCAAAGGCGGCCGTGAGGTCTGCAAAAATTACATACAGGCACCCAGTCTTTGCTTTAGTGTACTTCCCTTGTAATAACGTGAAATTTAGGACCTGCTCTACCGTGCCCATCCCTTCCCTGAAACCATATTGAACCGGGGTTAAAATATTGTTGCCCTCTGCCCAGGATTGCAAATTAATCAGCACCACCCGTCCAGCAACTTTCATAAAAGAATCCAAAAGCGATATTGGTCTATAGCTGGATGGATTATCGCGGTCCCCTTTTTTGTAGATTGGTACGATGACCGATTCAGACCAAGATTCTATAAACCCTTCTGAGCAACAGGCTTTAAGGACCCGGGTCAGAAGAGGAGCCCAAAGATCAGTTGTCATCTTGAATACATCGATTGCAATCCCATCGGGGCCTGTGGCCTTATTTCCCTTACTTTGATTAATCGCTGATAGTACTTCCTTAAATGAAATATCAATTTTAATCGGGGAGTGCGGTGGCTTACGTGCCCCCATCGCCAAATTCTCAGGGTGGCTAGCAGCACCATTTCTCTCACTGCTATAGACACTGGAGAAGAATTGAATCCAGGTATTTTTGTTTATTGCAATTTCCAACCTCGCACTTTCTTGAGCCGCGACAGCACCAAGTCTTGGGACCATGCCAGTCGTTCTACGGTAGAACTTACATTTTTGCCAGTTACCAATATGGTTACCATCACTCTCAAGGGGTATAGGGGGAATAGGACGATAGGGCAGCCCCCCACTCAATACTCTGTCACAAAAAAGCCCCACCTAGTCCTCCAACATCAATAGGTTGACTATATGGGACATCAGGGTTCTATTAAACTTTTTTAATACCCTTACTGCAATTTGCACATTCTATCCCAATGTCACGATGTTTAAACCAAAGAAAGGTTGCACAGGTCACGCCCACACAGTGCACAAATGAAAAGTGTGAGAAAACAGAGAGAGTACCTCACGGACGTAACACCCGAGGGGGTTCCCGACTAGTGATTGCCAGTATACCCACTTTTCATCATAGGCAACTCTCTCTCTATGTGAAGAACAAAACAAAGCAAAGTATGACAGTGTAATAAGTGAGAATAGAAAAAACAAAACAAACAGTGTACATAAATAAGTACTCCTGTGTATATTAGTGTATAAGCATACACCCAAAAAAAAACACCAAAAAATGAAAAATAAAATTATATAAAATCAGAGAAGATGTGCTGGCTGCATGAACTTTATTCCATGCTGCAAAACTTCTCATTAAAAATGGTTAAATGTTTACCATTATACACGATTTGGAAATGGACCGATATGTTTCATTGCTCCTGTGTGAGCAATTTCTTCAGGGCGAAATATGGGGTCACTATTCTCAGTCTTCACTTAGTTGAAGCACCTTGAGCCTGCCAAGTCTTTGCATACCAGCAGGCGTCTGGACTTCGTGTCAAATGATCACGTGTCCGCAACCGGCTCGACCAATCTCGAGCCAATTCAAGGCGCGTCCCTCCGGCGCTTCCGACGATCCTCCAGGTATTTTCGTTGATTGCAATTTCCAACCTCGCACTTTCTTTAGCTGCAAGAAATGGTGCATTTACAGCCCGCCAAAATAAGCAAGAGTCTCTACATTGTGAGGCCTCATCCAGGTTCACCCATGCCTGCTCTTTTAACTCTTGTTTGCATTTTTTTCTCGCTGCATTATAGGCCTTCCTACAGGTTTTTACTTCTTCCCCGTCCCTAGTTGGTGAAGCCAATGCTGCTTTAAGATGTGAATAGGTTTTAGTACATTGGCTATCAAACCAGCCATTACCCTTTGTTTGATTTTTGTTATTCGAGGAGGTCATGATATCCTGTATAGTTCTAGTGATCCGCATAAAGGCATCTAATGTTTCAATGTAAGTAGTATCTTTGTCTAGACATGTTAAAATTGGTATTAGGGCCTTTGTAACTATATTCGAATTAGTCAGCCTAGGATCTTTTTTCCCCCAACCTCAGTGAGTATCCGTTTTGCCGCGACAGCAACAAGTCTTGGGACCATGCCAGTCGTTCTACGGTAGAACTTACATTTTTGCCAGTTACCAATATGGTTACACTAAGTGGCAAATGATTACTAAAACCACTTGGATTAATCACTAATTTTTGCACCAGGGTGGCGTACCGGATTGGGCATAATTTTAAAGTTAATCAGCAGTATCAATTTCGGGTCTTGTCGGTAGAGGTATTTTTGCATCAGACTCCTTTTAATATTAAGGACTAGCCCATTAGCGTTCCAGGATTAGATCTTAAGGGTCAAGTTAACTGAATATTGGCCATCTTATCAGTGTTGCGTGTTTTGTATCCATCCCACCTCCGCCCACACCTGTCCACTGTTTAGTAAGCACTCTCCTAGCCCCATGTCTGGGGTCAACGATCACCCTCCCACCCCCCACCTTACAGCCTCATCTTGTGAGCTTTGAACTGCCCACCACCCCAATGCCTGAGTTGCCAGTCGCCCCCAACAACATTTTAATTACAAAAGAAAATTGAAGTCCACTGTTGCAGCACTGCTGTCCTTCTCTTAAGGGAATAAGGGTGCCCCCTGAAGGTTTAAATGTATGAAGAGGCTCCTCTCCAGGCCTCATCAACAGTTAATTTTATATGTCTATTCAGCTGTTGGTTTCAGACGTCTCTGATGCTTGTGCTCTCACCATCCGGTGGTCTTGGTGTGCTGATATATTTTTCCACCTCTCTGGTCGGGATGTATCTGCCTCTGTATCTCCTCTGTGCAGCTGGTCACCGTACCTCCAGTCAGTCTCAGACTTCCTCCAGTGTCAGAAACAACCAGGTTTTGCCCGTCTACCACGGGTTAGAAATTCACGGGGAAGAGCATTGAGTGCAGGATTTTAAATTTGCAGAGTTCAAGTTTAGCTTTATTAAAAGACCGACTCTTGGTTTGTACCTCTTGAGTTTAGTCCAGGAAACCAGGACCTCCTCGTTGTTGAGGGATAACAGACCTTTTTAACGAGCTGCTCTCAGGATAGAGTCCCGATCTCTGCAGTTCAGGATCCGTGTAGTCAAGGCCTTCGGTCAAGTGCCTGATCTTGGGGAGATATTTGGTATTCTGTGTGCTCTTTCAACTACCAACAGGCTGGACAGGACCTCTGAGCTCACCAAGGTCTTGATCGAGGCACAACTGGTATCTGGTATCTCCACAAAGCGAAGATCATCGAATTGGGATCTCCCCTCTGCATCCTTTGCCCAAACATGCAGGATGTTAGTAGTGTCTGTGAGGCATGGGACTAATGCTTCCAGGTGCTTTATAGCTGTTGAGTGTTCTCTGAGAGTTGGTTTGGCTGTTCCCATTCTATTGGACATTTTCTGCAGATATGCTCTCAAAATAGTGACACCTACTGCCAATCTATATAGTTTGTGTTTCAGAGCAGATTTAGAATCTTTAACAGCCTTAAGAAGAACGTGGAGTGAAGGGTCACCCCAACTCCTGCTGGGTCTTCGTCTGGGCCATTTCAGGCATTGGCCCAGGTGTTCTCCTCCAAAAGTCATATTTCTCCAGCTTACTCACTTAGAGTGGCTTGGTGGCTTTGTCGCAAACCATCCTTAGGGCCACTGGCAGACGGCACAATCGAGACTACTCTCCTTGGAATCTTTGTTCCCTGTCTTCCTTTCTGTTGGTGGGGCCTTTGCTTTCCATTGTGAAGAACGACCCAGCCAAGCCAGTTGCTTCAGGCCCTAAGACGGTCTACAGGCTCCTGGGGTCTGCAAATGTCCTATTACTGGCATCAGGGGCCCTGCAGTGGCACCCAGTCATCCCCATGGTCCTTGGGCTTTTGTCAGCACAGGGAAGAGCCATCCAAACAATGGGGTGGGCCATGCAGGCCGAGCCAGGAGCCTCCAACCACAGTCCCCCATCCCCAGCAACCCCACCAGCTGGAGACTACCAAGAACCTACTGGCAGCTGTGGGGTAACAAGCCACACTTTTCAGGCCTTTTGCTGGGCACCCCGACTTCTTCACACCCCACAATGGTGCCATAAATGGGATTTTCAGACGGGGAGGCAGCCACCAGCCCCCATGGACTATGCAGTGGTGAAGTAATGACCACTGGACCCTGGGGCTACAGCATTTAGGCTGGTTCCTCCTTACCAGAGCAGGAGATTGCACTTAGGCAGCCATCTTGTTTGCCAGTTGGCCACACCCCACATAGTGTATTATTCTTCATATAATTGGATAGTGCTAGCATGGTGGCATTATATAATATTGTATTAATTCTGTATTTTGATCTGGCAACATGTAGTACATTTGCTAACCTTATGCTGACTGTGCAGTTTTCAATGTAACCACCACTATAAAATCTCTATATGCGGGTCTCTCCCCATAGCCTGTAGAAATGCTGCCTGATTTCTTATTGATTTGCTGCATGTTCTGGAGTAAGAAAATGTTTCAGATTATGTTCATGCTGTATCTATTTTATTAAAGGCTGATAGCAATCATATAGTAGCCTAACATATATGGCAAAATGTTTACTGAGGCTTATGCTAGTTCCTAGGATTGATAATTATGAATTTTGACTGATTTTGAGACTAACTATAGTTTTGTCTTCTGTATTGCACTTTAATATTTTTACTAAACCTTCATGGTTTCTAACTTACTGGTCTCAAGCCTTTTTGAGTTTCAAGGCTCATTTGATTGCCATTTGAAAATGCTGTTTTGAATCTTATCTGTAGTGGCACATTTCCTCATCTATTCTTGACAACATGGTGCCTAATCCTGCAAAGGCACTTTATCTATATATTATTAAATTATATGAAATAGTTTTAAAATTTCAATTACCAACATCTGTGTAAGAGGAGAGGAATCTGACCCTGATGCTCCATTGAAAGAAACCCCAAATATGATGTTCCTGTAGACCACCGCCTTGGCTCCTAATTCTAGGAATGAGAATGAGGAGATTATGACCTTTACATAGAACATTGTTGATGGTCCTCTAACCACCTAGTCTGCATTAACTGTTCAAGCCATCCAGGTTCCTCTGTCAGAACCCAGTCTTCCACATCTCAGAATCTTCTGGAAGTAAGCCTACTTTTACATAGGCCAAGGCCACAGGTGCTTGTCCCCACTATGTTGGACTCAGCCAGTCATGCAAACATTTCAAAAGTTTCTCGTGCCTCAATCTTATACCAAGATGCAGATCCAGTCTTTAATCCTGTTCCAGATATGTAGAATGTCCCAGGTCTACACCCAGCATCTACACACCTCCTCGTTATCGCTGATGTCACCTCTCTAGCTCCTGTCCAATTACCAGGCATGATCAGATATCTAGGCATGCATGGAGTATTGGCGTGGAGTAGGCAATTACTCTTGGAGTGACTATGGTGCACCACGTTTAGCCAAACCCATCAACAGTTACACATAACACATCAATAGTCATTTCTATCCACTAAACTCACAAGGATGACTGATCCTAAGTTGTGTTGAGAACAAAAATATATTATAAACAATAGCGTGTAAGCACAAGTGTGTGGCCATTAAAGAAGCAAAGTGGGTCTGAGGACGGCATGTGATCTGGACATAAATGTACATTAAAAAATAACAAATATCTTGCCTGGCTTCAGGAAGGTAAGTAGACCGAGTCCATGTCCATGTAAAAGTCAAAGAGAACTATAAATGCTAGATGAAAGGTTTCAAAGCAGTTCGATAAATGCAACAGAAAAGAACTATCTACAGAGAAACAAGGTGAAGTCCATAAGTCCATAAACCAAGATGAAATCAAAGCCCAATAAATGAAATATCCCCAAAAAAGAAAGTCCACATAAATATAAGACAATTCCCGAAACTTGAGAAAATGGTGGTCTGTTTAAAGTAAGTGCTTCTGGAGCATCATCAACTCCAGTCTCCAAGGTGAAAGGTACGACTCCCACTGGTCTGGGCATGGTAACAGAAGCTGGGCCTGACAGCCCATCAGGCAGATGAGACACAGGGGGAGAAATGATGGTGGTGAAATATGGATGGATAACAAATTCAAAAGTAAGTAAGCAATGGGAAATGGAAATTAAAACATGAAGGCAGTCCAGAATGATATGCTCATGCTGAGAAGCCTGGCACTCCTGTATGGCAGCAAACCCCTTCTCCACAACCTTAGTTGCTACCCAAAAGGCCTTACAATATCCTACTGCCCTACCAAGAGCACCCTCTACACCTCGACAAGTGCACCAGAAAAGGTGATAGAATGAGCGGGCAAGAAGGGGCCTTGGAGGACTCAGAGAAGACAGGGGCACATTGCCCTCCCCATCCCTGTTCTTCAGTGGCTGGGCGGTGTTTGAGGTCAGAGAAGTAAAGGAAGTCAGCAGAATGAAAAGATGTTGGTATCTCATTGCTCAACAAGTATTGAAGAAATTCCCTCAAGGCAAAAAAAGGAGATTTTTTTTTTTACATATGATATCAAGATTTATTTAGATACTGCATTTGCATGGAGTGTGTGGATGGTAGTAAGTTAGAATGAATGATAGTGTATGAGTGTAACTGTATTATTAGTGCTGTGGTTTTATAGCCAAGGGGCTATTTATTATTTTAAAAAAATGTATTTGTTGGAATATGTATTTTGTACAAAATTATATACAAAAAGATAAAAAAATGTTATAAGAAATGAAAATGCTAAACAAAGAATGATGAAATTCATAAGAAATGAAAATGATAAACAAAGAATAATGAAATAAAATACTAAAGAAATGTTACTCACTAGTTTTGAGATTATTGTTGTGTGTGAATAAAATGAAATAAGCAAATCATGTTGGTAATAGTATATAGGTCTTGAGGGAATTTCTTGAATGCTTGTTCTCTTTTTTCCCCTCTTTTCCCTGACCTTAAAGTAATGTTAGAGGGGTACCCTCCTTTATGTATCTCATTGCTCAACGCCATTGAATGTTCCATGATATGAGAATCACCCACCTCACATTCCTCCTGGCCTGTGGTGGAGATGAAGTACACCACCTCAGACTCGCAGAAGGGTATTCCAACATAATATTGTTTAAAAAATATTGTGAGACACAAAATCATGTCAAAATATTGTAATATAAAAAATTGTGTGGAGCATAAAATATAGGGGAAGGATATAGTTTTGTTAAGCCTTTTATATCGTTTTTTTAAATATAGTTGTACATAATATTTGTGATTATTTAGTTGAGTTTTATTATTTTGCGTTATTAGTTCTCATGTGTTAATGTAAAGTATGTTTAATAATTTTTTTGCATGATTTAGATTTTTTTGGTTTAGTAATAGAATATACTTCTTTTAAAACGTTTATGTGAGTTTTTTCAGTGAGTTGTTGGGGTTGTAGGGGAATAGGGCGGGACGTTTTTTAATATTTATTATTTCATTGATTATAAATATAAGTTGTAGTTTGTTAAATTGATAATTATATTTTTCTTGTGTAAATGATGAGATAAAAAATATGCTACTTCCTATTTTTTAATTGTGTAATTAAGTAATTGTGTTATTTATTTAATTGTCTTTATTAATTTGAATACAAGTTAATTATTTTATTTTTAAGGTTTTTATAATAATTAATTTCATAGTGGTATTTTTTTTAAATAATGTGTATTTTAATTTTTTCTGTTGTTGATGTACTTTTTTGTGGGAAATATATTAAGTTTATATTTAAACTGTTTAAATGATAGCACTTTTAAATATAATTGATGCATATTTATTTATGTTAATTCTGTGCTTTTAGTTTTTAATAATATATATGAATTACAATATGGTTAAATGTTTTCAATATATTTATGTAAATATATTTTATGTTTATTTATTTTATTTGTATAATTTCTTTTATATTTATTTAGAACAGTGTACATTAAATCTGAACTTTCTAAAAACATTTTCCCTACTGTTGCATACTCTGGAGTGGGAATAATAGGTATGCCCCTCAAAAATCCAATCCTATCCCTACTGGTGACTGAGAATAGTAAATCTAACCCCTCCAAGTTCCAAAACGTTCCTTACTGTTTTGCTCAGGTTGGAGTGGGAATAGCAAATCTGTCTCCTGCAAATGCAATTTTTTTCCATTGTTTTAATGCATTTGTTAGATTAATCTTAAAGGTTAGTTTAATGTAAAATATATATATATTTTTTCCTAGTGATATTTGCATTCATTATTTTTTTATTTGAACATTTTTGTATATTTTTTCATTTGCCAATCAATTAATCAGGTGGCTTGTAAAATGCAACTACTCTCCCGAAAGGGTCTCAAGGCGCTGGTGCATGCGGGGCTGCTGGTCTTTCGAAGGAGCTGTGGCTCAGTTCAAGAGCCAGGTCTTGAGGTCCTTCCTGGACTGAGGCAGAGATGGTGATTGCCTGAGGTGAAGCGGTAGGGTGTTCCTACGAGATAAGAGACCATGTTGGTGTGTGGTGACAGTGGATTTGAAGGCTTCCAGGGTCTTGCTGCTCCTCCCTCTCATCTCACGCTGTCTACAGGTGCGTCTGGACTCCTCAAGGGCAGAAGAGACCCAGCTGGCTTTCTTGGAGTGTCTTTTGCTTGGGGCTCAATGGAGGTTGTGTGCTGAGGGGATGGTATCAGTGGATGTCGATGGAGGGGTTTTGCTGAGTGAGGTGGTGAGCTGTTGTTCGGTGACCTTGTTCCAGCTTCTGCGAGGGTGGCGGTGGGTAAAGTGGTGTACGGTGAGTTTGGTGAAGGAGAAGTGGATGCACCAGTGGTTCGCCCACTGAAGCTTGGTGGGGTGGAGAGGGTTGGGGGGGTGACCAGTTGTTTAAGTCCAATGGTGGCAAGGTTCTCTAGCAGGGACGAGGAGTTTTTATAGATGAAGTTGAGGTCCCCGAGGAAGATGTAGTCTGTGGAGGTGAGACCGTGGGGTGTGATTAAGTCGATGATGGAATTGATGATGGGTGGGCATATTCCGGGGAGGGGGTCTGTGGGGGCCACAGAGGTTGGTGTTGGGATTGGTCTGGACTCGATAGTGGAGGTGCTCCATGTTGGATAAGTGGTTATCCGTGTGGGTGGCAAGGCAGAGAGGGTTTTTGTGTTTTTTTGTGTACGTTGCCGATTCCACATCCTGGTTTGTTGACTCGATCCTTGTGAATGATCTTGTAGCAGTCCGGGATGGCAGTGGTGATGTCTGGGGCAAAGGTGGAATTCATCCAGGTTTCTATGAGGAAGGCGATGTCGGGGTCGATGGAGCCGACGGAGTCGAGCAGGTCCCAGATCTCTACGGAGTGTTTGTGTAGGAAATGCGTGTTGAGCAGAATGCAGTTCGGGCTGCCAGGTTCGGTGTTTGCCGGTCGAGTGGTGGGTGGGGCTGGTGTGCGCTGACAGTTGAGGGTGTAATTTCAGTTCCGGCAGGAAAAAGGGCCTTGGCTGTGTTGCCTTGTTAGTGAATTTAATGCCAAAGTCAATCACTTAGGGAGTCTGAGCCAATATCTTTTATTTCAACATCTCATTGAAAAGAATATTCTGGAGTCCGAGTTTAACAGTTCTTCTCTTTCTTCCTTCCTTTAGGACCTTGGGGTGTTCCTGTCCGCTGGTATCCTTGACAGAAAGGAGAGTTCAGGTGAGTCACTGTTATATGTATCTTTATATTTGTACATGTTGAAGGTTAGTTTAGTGATTCTTTTATAGGATTTGTCCAAGTAGTGAGGTGAATAGAAAAGGTGATAAAAAATAAGAGATCTGGGATATAATTGAAGACAGTAAAATAAATAATAACTGGGGTTCAATATCACCATGAAACAAAAAAAGTATTTATAAAAATAAATCAGTAAATATTTGGCCTATCTTTCTTTTTTACAGGAGTCTTTATTTTCAAAATGTAATTCCATGTAATATTCTCAGCAACAGGCGTAGTACCATTTCTCTGCCCCACCCGTCCTCTTCAAAAGAACAAAAAAAAGAATATCCTTATCTTTTCCCACCCCTTCCCATTTATGGCTTTCACTCCCCTTTGTCAGCATGGAAATTCCGGTTTCTCCCTGATTGCCTTACTTCCTGTCTGTGCTTTCTTGTCATATCGGCCATGTAATAGTAGGAGAACGCAATCGGCTCCGAGGAGAGTGTTCTTTGGTGATTACCGTCGGCATGCGGTGTGCCATTCAGTGTTGAGGGCATGAAGGATGCTGTTGTTGTAGCAGTAGATGGTCCAAAAAGCAGAGTCTGCGGCATTGGTCCCAGTCCAGGCCCGAAAGGGTGCAGACGGGTTTGCCTGTGGAGCGCCTTCGGCATGTCAGTGGCACAGCTATGCAGCGGCTGCCATAAGTACTGTGAGGGGGAGGGTTGGACAGCTGGGAGGCAGAAAAACCGCAGGAAGAGGTGCTGGAGAGAGGTAGGGCCGGGGGAAGTAGCAGTGATGGGGACAGGAGAAAACGCACAAAAGTGAAAAGGAGGCAAGAAGAGTCAAAAAGCACAGAATAAAGCACAAAAAGTGTGAAAAAGCACATAATAAAGCACGAAAAGAGGAATAAAATAAAGCACAGAAAAGGAGTGAAAAAAGATATCGGAGGAAAGGAGATCAGAAAGGCAGAGAGCTAGAGGGCAGAGCACTGGCAGAGCAGAGGAGCTCCCCACTGTACCAACAGGGATCAGGGTCAGTTGGGTGCCTGCGGGTGGAGGTGGGTCTCGAACACACACCGACAAGGGTCAGGGGCAGCAGCTACCAGGAGGAGCTGTGCAGGAGGGGAAGCAGTTCACCGATAAGGTGTTTATAATGATAATTAATTGTTATTTTATTATGCATGTTTCTATACTGTTAAATGTATGATTACTATTTTTTGCAATTATTTAAAAGTATATATTTGTATTTTATGTTCGGGAATTTTATACATTTTTATACTAGAAGCATATTTTCTTTTAATGTAATATTATCATTAAAGTGAATATATGTTTTAAAGTTAATATATAGTGTGTAATTGTAAAAAACAGATATAGTTACCTATTTTATAACACTATTCACCTTTTTTGTTGTTGATATTTCTGACTTTACTCACAAAATATTTGAAGTTGATATTTGTGTCCCCGATATTTTTTTGATGATATTTGTATGTCACAACATTTTTGTTTCCAATATTATGTCATAGAACTCCCAGAGCCAACCAGTGAAAAATCTATATGGCCTCTGGGAGGAGAACTGGCACATCCTCTTCTTCCTCCTCTGAGGCGGTATTTATGCTTTTCCACCTTGCCTCCAAGGTTGTATGAACTTCAAATGGAAGGTGGATAGTTTTGAAAATGTTACTAGAGTTGCTAATCTCAGGTTTGCTTGGATCCCGCTGAGTATGCTAGGGTTGATTTGAAAAATTGCTGAAGGTTAAAACAGACGTTGTGTGTGGCTCCTCAACCTTTGGGCACTTCATATGGCATGTATTAGCGATCTTCTCTGGCCGCGAGGTTGCCTCACCCCAGATGTCAGTGGATGCATACCCCTGTCAATCCAGGGCGCATGTAGAACAACGTATCTTTCTGGTGTGACACAAACGAAGTAGCAGCTGGACTGTGCTGTGTATAGCGATCCAGAGTGAAATTTAAGAAATAAAAGGAAGGTACGGCGACTTCCACTATCGTTTTAAACTTGCCTCACTACAAAGACCAAGAGCCTTGGCATGCCCACTGTGGCAGGACTTATTACAAGTATCGCAAGAGCGATTTAACTCACAGAGCCATTTTCTAATGGGACAGAGATCAAGGGGCGTGTTCCCGAAAAGCGTATGGCCAAGATCTAACGCTATGGGGGCTCAACCGAGCATGCTTCCCTGTCTACTGGAAATAAAGGTTAAAACAGACGTTGTGTGTGGCTCCTCAACCTTCGGGCACTTCATATGGCATATATTAGCGGTCTGCTCTGGCCTCGAGGTTGCCCCACCGCAGATGTCAGCGGATGCATACGCCTGTCAATCCAGGGTGCATGTAGAATGACGTATCCTTCTGATGCGACATAAAGGAGGCAGCAGCTGGACTGTGCTGTGTACAGCGATCCAGAGGGACATTTAAGAAATAAAAGGAATGTACATCAATTTCCACTGTGGTTTTAAACTTGCCTGATTACAAAGACCAATAGCCTCTCCATGCCCACTGTGGCGGGGCTTATTACAAGTATCGCAAGTGGAATTTAAATCACAGAGCCGTTTCCTAATGGCCCAGAGATCAAGAGATGGTGATCCCAAAACGCGTATGGCCAAGATCTAACGCTCTGGGGGTTCAGCCGAGCATGCTGCCTGTCTACTGGAAATAAAGGTTAAAACAGACGTTGTGTGTTGCTCCTCAACCTTTGGGCACTTCATATGACATATATATATATATATATATATATATATATATATATATATATACACACATATACACATATATATATATTCACAGAAAAAACCATAGGTTATAGTGGATATATAGTTAGGAATTTGCATTTACAAAACCTTGAAAATTCAATGAAAAAACCATAGGTTATAGGCCATATATAGTTAGGAATTAGCATTTACAAAACCTTATTTTACTCGCATAAAACCATTGAAATTCCATATATAGTTAGCTAACTATAAGCGCTAACTATATATCGCGCACCCGCAATCCACTGCTGATGATGTCACATATTACATCATTCATGACATGGTCAGTGACATCACTGATCACAACATCCAGTGATTGTATGTGTCTGTAAAGTTTAAATATGTTTCACATATTGAAGAATGAGTGGATGTATAAGTGTCTGGATGAAGAATTTAGTAGGTGCATGACTGACTGTATGAGTGAGTGATTAAATGTGTCTCACTGAGTACATGGGTTAGTGACTAAACTGTCTTAATTCGTGCATCAGTATGTTTGTTGTTGTGTAAGCTGCTGCATGTGTTGATCATTAGCTATAAGAGTGGCCATATGGGTTATTGATTGGTTGCCCAAGTATTTGAATGGGAGGCTGAGTGTGTGTGTGGGTGGCTGGGAGGTGCGTGACTCTGTGCATAGATGTGTAAGCAGTTGATTCACTAGGAGTATGAGTTCAAGAGTGCATGTGGAAACAGCTATATGGGCGGTTGACTGTGCATGGGTGTGTTGGTGAGTGAATGGATTTCTCATTGCTACATGTGCAAGTAAGTACGTATGTAAAACACAATACATGTGAGAGTTGAGATATATAAATAACTGAACATAAGAGCCAGTGAATGTGTGAGTGGCTGTATCGATCACTGTGAGCTTGTATCAGGGATTATATAAGAGAGTAAATATGTGTTATTATATGTTTGAATAAGTAAGATGTGTATAACTGTATAGTTGAGGAAATGGAGGTGTGATTGATTCTTTGCATGACTGACTAGGTGTGTGAGTAACTCCATGGATGAGTGACAGTCTGTGAGTGTCTGTTTATACTGAGTGTATGTAAGGTTATATTAGAGTCTGAAGAGGTTCATTGTATTATCACATGAGTGATGTGATCAGTGATGACAAATGAGATGTCATCAGTGATGTCATTTGAGTTGTCATCAGTGATGTCATCAGTGATGTCATTTGAGATGTCATCATTGATATCATTTGAGTTGTCATCAGTGATGTCATTTGAGATGTCATCAGTGATGTCATCAGTGATGTCACTGACCATGTCATGAATGATGTAATATGTGACATCATCAGCAGTGGATTGCGGGTGCGCGATATATAGTTAGCGCTTATAGTTAGCTAACTATATATGGAATTTCAATGGTTTTATGCGAGTAAAATAAGGTTTTGTAAATGCTAATTCCTAACTATATATGGCCTATAACCTATGGTTTTTTCATTGAATTTTCAAGGTTTTGTAAATGCAAATTCCTAACTATATATCCACTATAACCTATGGTTTTTTCTGTGAATTTCATTGGTTTTTTAATAGCAAATATGAAAAGCTTTAAAATGTCAAGTACGTGATAGATAAAAACATTTTCGTATTTATGCACGCTGATGTGCTTTGAACGCTGCCCCCCCCCCCCCTCCCCTCTTTTGCCTTAGTAGTACTCTCTCTTTGCAGATACTGAAGGGTAGTTAACGCAGGCCTTTACCCCCGTTGTAATCCGTCGTGCCCCCTTGTCTCTCCATTTGATTGATTGTTGTCCAAGCATTTACTGTTTTAGAATTGGTTCTCTTTGGATCATTCTCTATTTACAAACAAGCACAAAGTCGCAATACTCTGTTTAGTCTTTGCAGATAGTGAAAAATCGTGTAAAAAAATAAAAGTAATCGAACAAAATCAGTAGGCCACTAATTGGATCTCTTTTTGACCTCGCTAAAATAGAAATATTAGGAACAACCCTTCTTGAGAAATACGAAAATAGTGAGATGAACTGAGCTCCACACCATGAGGGCTGCAAGACAGCTCGGCTCCATCACCCATCCCGCACAAAATAACGACAAACCCTATGCAAATATTAAAAATATAGACAACACACCAGCAAAGAAACAGGGTAAAACATTTTATTAAAAAACTATTTACATAACGTTGGTCTATAAGATGATGTCAGTAGTGGACCGATGTGTGAATAGATCGAAAACAGCACAAGGCTCCAAGATCCGGATAGCAAGCTCCTGGATGTTGGGTGCCATAGTTTAGAGTTCTGAATTTCAGCCTTTTTCAATGCCTGTGCTTTGTTGAATCAAAATGGCGGCTTGACACAAAGCTGACTCAAACGTTGTTACTGATGCTATGCAGACCAAAACTGGTTTTCAGTTTGTACATTTTTCTAGATTTTTCAATCCAAGTTTGGTTGACTTTGTAGAACGATGGCTTCAGATTTTCAACATACGGTGTGGTGGCGCTGACTGGGAGGGGGCGCTTCGCTCCTGCCCCCTCCCCAAGTAAGATTTTCATACGTGAAAGTACGTTAATGGTTTTGGTCCCTGAGATGCTTCGATGTCACTACCATTCTCAAATAGCATAAGTTCTGGATGTTGGGTGCCATAGTTAAGAGTTCTGAGCAGTGCTTGTAACACTGTCTGAAGCTTATTTCCACCTACTGCAGCTTCACTATTCTCAAAGTAAGTGAGTGTCGTTTGTGGACCTGACTGCATTAGAAAACAATGTGATATGTTACCTTCCTAAACAGCTTGACGGAGGCCCCTGAGGGGCGGTGTGATGGCCATGGACTCGGAGAAGACGCTTGGCTCCGACACCCTCCCCAAGTCTTATAGCACTGGTGTAGCCTGAGATCGCCCCCGACATAGGCGGCCGGCTCCCGGGGTCCGGCGGAACTTTTTGCCTTTTGATGACTCTTCAATTCTGGACCTTGTCCCACAATCCGTTTGACCTGAAGACAAGCTGTAGTGGGGCGCCCCTTTATCGTTTTAGTTGCTATTCCGCCCGCTTTTGCTACACTGTGCCTCTTCCGCCATTCAGCTGTTTTCCGCCCGCTCTTGCGACTACAGCGTCTCGCTCACCATGTAGTTGAGATGCGCCCGCTCTTGCGGTGCAGCGATAGGCGGCTGCCACAGGACTCTCAAAATGGCGGCCGGCTCTTCGGTTTTGGGCCTGGTCCACTAAAATGGCCCTGGGACACCTTGGAACTCGGACGCTTGTCTGCTAGGGCTTGGGTCCCATTCTCGAAAAGCGTCCCCTCAGCCGTGAAGATTCTACAAAAGTCTTGGGGGCCTCCGACTCCCGCAGGCTTCTGGTGGGGAGCGGCTGCCATGATTGCTCGTGGAATGGCCACGACGGAGCTACGAGATGGTAGTGGTCTCATGCTGACGCCAGCTTTAGTCTGAAACATCCAGAAACACTGTAGACTACCAATTCGATCAGTTCCGGTAGCGCCCCAACATGACCCGGAAGAGAAGAACTTGCCCTCCCCTCTTTGACTGATGGTTCTTGTTGCCTGTCCCCTCTGTTGTCATTTAACAGAACTTTTTGGACTGCTGAAAGGGGTTGTGTTCTGAACGCTGGTTGGTGGAGACATTTAGACTATATTCTTGACCTACGTTGTCGCGTAATGCGTTTTATGACACGCCGCGTTAGCGCACCCGGAAGTGATCCGAGGCGCGGCGCGCAGCGCGTAACGTAAGCATAACAGGTCATGTGACTTGTTAATAAAACTTTTCATTGGTTCATTTTACTTTTGTTAATTTAATGATGAAAAGCTTGGTCATATGACCTAAAAATTACGCTTTTTATTATTTTCGAACAATATTTTTTTTTCAAACATATGTTATAATATTCCAGGCTAATGTACTTTCCCGGAAAATTTACAACTGTCTTGCAAGTAAAATATATTCCTTTTTCGAGAAAGAGGGCGTTTCTTCCTTCCATGACGGAGCCGTTGAGTAAAAGAGATTCGGCCTGCTGTCTTAGTCGCCGATACGCCTGATTATCAGATTCTTATCGATCACTTTATGTTGCAGACATGAAAAACACAACTGCCCTTCACCATTTATCTTTACTGCGTTCCTACATATTATACCTTTTATCCGTCATGTAATTGGACTGCTTTATTTCACTTGCCTTTTACTGATTCGAAAACAGTCACTAAAAGTAAAAACTTTACAAATGAAAATACTACTACCGTGTTTTGTTTTAAAAACCTTTATTGTGAAAATGTCAGTATACAAATACGGGCCTATAACCACGTGGGCCGGCCACGGAGCAAACTGAAATCGTATATGATGAGGAGACATTTACACTGTAGAAGAACGTAACGAGCGGGCCATTAGGTGACAAGAACAAAGGTGTCTAACAGTTGCGGAATCGGTGGACGTACATTTTGTAATTAAAATACGACAGGGCCACTTACAATAACATTTTCTAGATATACATTTGCGGGCAAAGAGTTACGAGTCCCATTTATACCGGCGCCATTTTGGGCGAGGCCGGGCAGGTCCAAGATATAGTCAAAATGTCTCCACCAACCATCGGCCAGACCAGAACCCCTTTCGGCCCTTTATGCTACAAGATGGTGTCTTCCATTCAGAAAATATTGGTGGCAGCATTTTGAAAGGAAACAGAAACAGCCGTTCTCCTAGTGAGTTTCACATTGTTACATTTAGGAAGAATGTTGAAGAGTAGTATGTGGAAAATCTGAAGCCATTTTTCTACAAACTCTCAATCAGACTTGGATGGAGAAAAAAAAACCTGAAGAATGTACAAACTGAAAACCAATTTTTGTCTGTATAGCACCAACAGTAACGCTTGAGTCAGCTTTGTGTCAAGCCGCCATTTTCATTCAATCAATAGCGTCCCCCTGCACACATTCAGGGACCTGGTCGTGTCTTCAGATGAAACGCATTGTAGGAAAAGAAGCAGAAAGGAAAAGGCAAAAAGTTCCGCCGGACCTAGTGAAGCTGCAACAGGTGCAAATAAGCTTCAGACAGTCCTACAAGCACTGCTCAGAAATCTCAACTGAGGCACTCAACATCCAGGACTTGCCATTCGGATCTTGGCGCCTTGTGCTGGTTCCGACCTATTCACACATCAGTCCACTACTGACATCACCTCATAAGCCAACGGGGCACCCCACGCCGACTTTCGGCGCAGCATTGTAGGATGGCCACACCAGTGCAGCCACTTGCTGGACACCACCTCGGTGCCATCCGGATCTCAGCGCGTTCGAGTCACTGTGCCGGAAGAGTGACCGGAACTCAGCTGAACACGCCGTCTTTCGGCGCAGCATTGTAGGATGGCCACACCAGTACGGCAATTTGCTGGACACCACCTCGGCGCCATCCGGATCTCGGCGCGTTCGAGTCACTGTACCGCAAGAGTGACCGCAACTCAGCTGGACACGCCGTCTTTCGGCGCAGCATTGTAGGATGGCCACACCAGTGCGGCAATTTGCTGGACACCACCTCGGTGCCATCCGGATCTCGGCGCGTTCGAGTCACTGTACCGCAACAGTGACCGCAACTCAGCTGGACACGCCGTCTTTCGGCGCAGCATTGTAGGATGGCCACACCAGTGCGGCAATTTGCTGGACACCACCTCGGTGCCATCCAGATCTCGGCGCGTTGTGCTGCCTTCGGCCTATTCGCACATCGGTCCGCTACTGACGCCGCCTCACGTGCCAACGGATTTTCTACGCTTTTTGTAGCCCTATGTCGCATAACAGGTCATGTGACTTGTTTATAAAACTTTTCATTGGTTCATTTTACTTTTGGTTTCCTAAAGATGGAAGGCTTGGTCATATGACCTAAAAATAACACTTTTCATTGGTTTAGAACATTTTTTTTTCCCAAACGATGAAAGCCCCACCTTGTTTCTGGATCATTCAGACTGAAGCTGGCGTCAGCATGAGAGCACCACCATCTCGTGGCTCCGTCGTGGTCATTCCGCGAGCAATCATGGCAGCCGCTCCCCACCGGAAGCCTGCGGGAGTCGGGGGCCCCCAAGACTTTTATACAATCTTCACGGCTGAGGGGACGCTTTTCGAGAATGGAACCCAAGCCCTAGCAGGCAAGCGTCCGAGTTCCAAAGTGTCCCAGGACCATTTCAGTGGACCAGGCCTAAAACCGAGGAGCTGTCCGCCATTTTAAGAGCCATGTGGCAGCCGCCTATCGCTGCACTGCAAGAGTGGGAGCAACTCAACAACATGGTGAGCGAGACGCTGTGGCCGCAAGAGCGAGCGCAACTCAGCTAGATGGCCGCCACCTGGGGAGGCCCGTTCACGCCGGCTCCCCCACGCCCCCCCCCCGGGCCGCCGCACGCCAATTTTCGGAGCAGCATTGTAGGATACCAAAACCAGTGCGGCAGTTTACTGGA
The DNA here is from genome assembly GCF_964263255.1 of Lissotriton vulgaris. Taxonomy (NCBI): domain Eukaryota; kingdom Metazoa; phylum Chordata; class Amphibia; order Caudata; family Salamandridae; genus Lissotriton; species Lissotriton vulgaris. The sequence goes on along the minus strand of NC_141689.1, from coordinate 1,434,305,295 downwards.
CATCACCTGGGTGCCTGTCGTACATGTTGTGTCAGCCATGTGACACTGGACACAGACCGCTACTGACGAGGCCTCCCCCCGCACCACCCGGGACGCCCCACGCTGTTTTTCTGTGCTGCATTGTAGGATCCCTAAACCAGTGCGGCACCCAGGCGACATCACCTGGGTGCCGTCCAGAACTCTGCACGTTGTGCTGCCTTGGGACTATTCGCACAACAGACCGCTACTGACGAGGCCTCCCCCCGCCCCACCCGGGACGCCCCACGCCAATTTTCGGAGCAGCATTGTAGGATCCCTAAACCAGTGCGGCACCCAGGCGACATCACCTGGGTGCCGTCCAGAACTCTGCACGTTGTGCTGCCTTGGGACTATTCGCACAAAAGACAGCTTCTAACCATTGTTGCTTTTTGTGTTGAGAAATGTTTAAATGTTTTTAGTTTTTGTTCCGTTTGTTAAAGTTAGTAGTTAATAAAGTTTTATAACCTTACTTTGTTGGAGTGTTATCTATTTTTTTAAAAACGGGTGAATGGGGCCTTGAATCGGGTTATTGTCATGTGTGGGCTTTGGAAGTGTGCTGCTGCAGGATCGGACATTTCAAACTCAAATGCACGTTCTTTTTCTTACCTTTCCGAAGCATGGAGCGCAATAGCAGGCAGAGAAAGGGTGATGCACGTGTTGAACACTACCTGACCTGGCAAGTTGCTGGCAGTGCCCCCCCGCCCGCTCCTGAAAAAGGGCACACACACACCGCCGCCCCGAGTACTTCACAAATCTTTAAAAGACCATGCGCTTGTTCATGAGGCTTAAATGGTTTATCACCTCTTCTAGAACCCCTGCATCGACCCTCTGACGTTTCCTGGAAAAATTACCATGTAACACAATACCAAGCCCTGTCAGCTGAAACCCCCAAGGAATCGTGGGGCATATTATCAAGGGGGTTTATCTCCGCTTTTTTGGCTTTAAAAACCATGAAAGCGGAGATAAAATTATTTCCCTATTATCAAGCTGTCGCTAACACCAGTTAGTGACAGCTAAAAGGAGATAGCGACCATCTTGGGCCCCGCTTTGCATGTCAGTGATACTTATCACTAATGACATGCAAAGTGGCGTGCCAAGATGTTACCGACTGGAAACAGTCCCTAACATCGCTACCTTCTATTACCAACTTTTGGAGATATTCGCGCTAAGCGCGAATATCTCCAAAATCTAACACCTGCCCTGAGCAGTTCTTAGCCATGTTATCCAATGGGAGGTGGATAACATGGCTAAGAGCATTAGGTCGATAATACATGAATATCGCTGACTTTTCTGCGATAATAGCAAGGTTTATCTGCGATAAAAATCGCCGATGTGCGGCGATAATTTTTGTCTCTAAACAAGTTAGAGACAAAAATTATCGCTAGTTGTTCGTAATATGCCCCCGGGTTTTTGCTTGCAGAAATCGGGAGGCGGGAGACTAGCACTGAAATCAGTACTCACACGCCTGAATCAGGAGGATTGGCATGTCTGAATTCTCTACAGCTGGGGCCATAAACTACATCCGCAGGGTTAGGTGATAGCCTGGAACCAGCCTGGCATCTAAAATGGCTGCCGTGCACGACAAAATTGTGGCATTCGAAAAAAGGCAAGATGGCGCAGCCGCTGGAAGAGATGTATCAACATATATCAGCCTCCTCAGCCACCCTCAGGAAACATAGGGGATTAGGATATGTCTCCGGCACCCCCTTATACCTAGTACTTTAATTAACGAAGCACAAAATGGCGAATTCCCGTTTCGCTACCAGTTTGCGGCCCAGTTCGCGGCCCGTGAAGCGCTTCTACCGTGAAAAATCATTTTTTTTTTTTTTCCCCCACGGGACCCTTTAATAACCCCAACAACATTCCTAGGGGGTCAAGAGGGGGATACCTTGCCCCCTTTCATTAAATTCCCCCTTAGTTTTTCACCTTTTCTTCTCTCTCGATCCTACCGAGAGACAAGATGGCGGCCGCTCCGGACTGTCACGCAGCAAAAAAAAAAAAAAAGCTCACGCACAGCCGCTGGAAGAGATGTATCAACATATATCAGCCTCCTCACCCACCCTCAGGAAACATAGGGGATTAGGATACGTCTCCCGCACCCCCTTATACCTAGTACTTTAATTAACGAAGCACAAAATGGCGAATTCCCGTTTCGCTACCAGTTCGCGGCCGCGCTTCTACCGTGAAAAATCATTTTTTTTTTTTTTCCCCACGGGACCCTTTAATAACCCCAACAACATTCCTAGGGGGTCAAGAGGGGGATACCTTGCCCCCTTTCATTAAATTCCCCCTTCGTTTTCCACCTCTTCTTCTCTCTCGATCCTACCGAGAGACAAGATGGCGTCCGCTCCGGACTGTTTAGAATGTTGACAGACACCGGAGAGCCAATCAGCTTTCTGCGCGCAAAGTTCCGATAAGCGAAAAGTAAGCGGACCGGATCGCTGCCCAGAGCGCTGTTACAGATATATATCTTGGTTTGAACGTTAATTTCTCAAAAACTACTGGAGCACATATATTGAGACCTAGCAAAGGCACATCGGGCTAACAGTCCCTACAATTTTGCCAAGTTTCGTGCAAATCCATTCAGCCGTTCGAGCTAAAAGTGAGTCCAACCGCCCTATGGAAAACTCAATGCAAAAAACGCGTTTTGGGACCCCCCTTTTTTCTCAGCCCCCCCTTTACGAAACCCCACCAAATTTTCAGGGGCTGCTCAGAAACAAAATGTGCCATTTTCCTGAAAATTTCAGCCGATTCCGTCCACAAACGCCAAAGTTATTAGACATAGAATTTTCAAAAGTCCCATAGGGAAAAAATTCTAACTATATATACCTACTGGCGATAGCCAGTAGGTAATATATATATTTATGTATATATATATATATATATATATATATATATATTCACTGAAAAAACCATAGGTTATAGACCATATATAGTTAGGAATTAGCATTTACAAAACCTTGAAAATTCACTGAAAAAACCATAGGTTATATATAGTTAGGAATTAGCATTTACAAAACCCGCAATCCACTGTGAACGTGACATGAATGACATGAATGATGGCTTCAGTGATGTGATCAGTAATGTCAAATGAGATGTCATCAGTGATGTCATCAGTGATGTCATTTGAGATGTCATCAGTGATGTCATCAGTGATGCCATTTGAGATGTCATCACTGATGTCATCAGTGATGTCATTTGAGATGTCATCAGTGATGTCATCAGTGATGTCACTGACCATGTCATGAATGATGTAATATGTGACATGATCAGCAGTGGATTGCGGGTGCGCGATATATAGTTAGTGCAACTAACTATATATGCAAATTTCAATGGTTTTGTGTGAGTAAAATAAGGTTTTGTAAATGCTAATTCCTAACCATATATGGTCTATAACCTATGGTTTTTTCAGTGAATTTTCAAGGTTTTGTAAATGCTAATTCCTAACTATATATGGTCTATAACCTATGGTTTTTTCAGTGAATTTCAGTGGTTTTTTAATAGCAAATATCAAAAGCTGTAAAATGTATTCTTCTTTTAAAGGAAAAATATATTTTATATGTAGTTAATATAATTTTTTTATGTATATACATTTTTTGAGGGAACAAATTTATCAACTATCATGCTGAAGAAGAGTGTGGGGAAAAAAAAACAAAGAGGAGGACTAAGAGGAAAGAACAATCATTTCAAAAATACAATTGCTTTAAAGCATGAAGTGCTTTTCCACACATTTACATTTAAATAACCCATATTAGAACATACAAAATATCTACAGAGGAGACGGTGTACATTGAATTTTAGACTCTTCATTGGTACCTACATGTTGGTACTTACATCACCCACACAACACAACAGCTCTATTCAGAGCTACCCTACCTCAAAGCACTCTAAAATATTATTTTACTATGTCCCTTGGTTTCCCCTTGTTACGCTTTCCGGAACGCTACCTACATATATGGGCCTCCTCAGCCACCCTCAGAAAACCTAGAGGGTCAGGATATGTCTCCCGTGCCGAACCGAGGCGCTAACCGGGACGCTGTCACAGATATATATATATTTTTTGAACGTTAATTTCTCAAAGTCCACTGGAGCACATATCATGTGACCTAGCAAAGGCACATCGGGCAAACAGTCTCTACAATTTTGCCAAGTTTCATAGAAATCCATTCAGCTGTTCGAGCTAAAAGTGAGTCCAACTGCCCTATGGAAAACTCAATGTTAAAAACACGTTTTGGGACCCCCCTTTTTTCTCGGCCCCCGCTTGATGAAACACCCCCAAACTTTCAGGGGACGCTCAGAAAGAAAATGTGCCATTTTCCTGACAATTTCAACCAATTCCATCCATCAACGCCAAAGTTATTCAACATACAATTTTCAGAAATCCCTATTCAAAAAAATCCTAACTATATATACCTACTGGCGACCGCCGGTAGGTAATATATATATATATATATATATATATATATATATATATATATATATATATATATATATATATATATATATATATATATATATATGTAATATTTCTATGGCAAAATGAAACCACTCATTTTGTTCCTTTGCAAATTAAATGCTTTAAGTGTTAACACTTTATTCCAATCAAGATGACTTCAGGTGTGCCATAATTTTGTCATAAGTAAGACTGTTAGCGCTCTAGTTGTTCTTTAGAACACTCTGGGACATTCTGTCACTGGGCTATAGTTGGGCTACATCTGGCTGATATTTGGGCTACATTTGTTTTTTTTTGTCTCTGGTGGCCATCTTTGGGCTACATTGGGCTACATTGGGCTACATTGGGCTACATTTGGGCTCTAACATATATATAGCCCAATGTAGCCCAATATATATTTTTCAAAGTTAATTTTCGTAAAAACCACTGGAGCATATATCTTGAGACATAGCAAAGGCACATCGGGCTACCAGTCCCTACAATTTTGCCAAGTTTTGTGGAAATCCATTCGGCCGTTCGAGCTAAAAGTGAGTCCAACCGCCCTATGGAAAACTCAATGTTAAACAAGCATTGGAAATGCAATAGGGCTCGCATTAGGAAAGTTTGAGCTATTGGTCTTATAAATGAATTTTTTTTTATTTATGTGTTTTTTTTTTAAATAGCTAAATTAATAGCTTTGTCATTTACAATGCCAATAGTTATAACTTTCGCAAATGTGACACCTATAGCATTTGTAATGCAACATGTTTTGTATTTACGTGACTTAGATGTATTGATATTACAAATAACAATGGCTTTTAATTTTTAAAAAAAAATAATACTTAAATAATTTATTTAATTTGTAATGGCAATGGCTTAAACTTTTGTAAATAACTTTTGTGAAGATTATGTTCAGTGTTTTTTATTGTGACGAAAATTCAAGAACAGAAGTGAAATATTAACATCTTTTTGTGATTTGTAATAAAGCGTGAAAGCTTGAAAACAGCTTGAAACATTGAAAGAACATATTTGAACCAGTGATGCTGTGGTTGCGCTGAGTGATGCTGTGGTTGCCCTGAGAGATGCTGTGGTTGCGCTGAGTGATGCTGTGGTTGCGCTGAGTGGTGAGTGCATCGGTGGAGCTTAGCGGGTGCATCAGTGGAGCTGTTTGGGGGGTGCATTGGTGGAGCTTAGTTGGAGCATCGGCGGAGCTGTGTGGTGGGTGCATCGGTGGAGCTGTGGTGGGTGCCTCGGCGGAGCTGTGTGGTGGGTGCATCCGCGGAGCTGTGTGGTGGGTGCATCCGCGGAGCTGTGTGGTGGGTGCATCGGCGGAGCTGTGAGGTGGGTGCATCGGCGGAGCTGTGTGGTGGGTGCATCGGTGGAGCTGTGTGGTGGGTGCATCGGTGGAGCTGTGTGGTGGGTGCATCGGTGGAGCTGTGTGCTGGGTGCCTCGGTGGAGCTGTGTGGTGGGTGCCTCGGTGGAGCTGTGTGGTGGGTGCCTTGGTGGAGCTGTATGGTGGGTGCCTCGGTGGAGCTGTGTGGTGGGTACATCGGTGGAGCTGTGTGGTGGGTGCATCGGTGGAGCTGTGTCGGTGGGGCTGTGTGGTGGGTGCATCGGTGGAGCTGGGTGGTGGGTGCATTGGTGGAGCTGTGTCGGTGGAGCTGTGTGGTGGCTGCATCGGTGGAGCTGTGTGGTGGGTGCATCGGTGGAGCTGTGTGGTGGGTGCATTGGTGGAGCTGTGTGGTGGGTGCATCGGTGGAGCTGGGTGGTGGGTGCATCGGTGGAGCTGTGTCGGTGGAGCTGTGTGGTGGCTGCATCGGTGGAGCTCTGTGGTGGGTGCATCGGTGGAGCTGTGTGGTGGGTTCATCGGTGAAGCTGTGTGGTGGGTGCATCGGTGGAGCTGTGTGGTGGGGGCATCTGTGGAGCTCTGTGGTGGGGGCATCTGTGGAGCTCTGTGGTGGGGGCATCTGTGGAGCTCTGTGGTGGGTGCATCGGTGGAGCTGTGTCGGTGGAGCTGTATGGTGGTTGCATCAGTGGAGCTGTGTGGTGGGTGCATCGGTGGAGCTGTGTGGTGGGTGCCTCGGCGGAGCTGTGTGGTGGGTGCATCAGCGGATCTGTGTGGTGGGTGCATCGGCAGAGCTGTGTGGTGGGTGCATCGGCAGAGCTGTGTGGTGGGTGCATCGGTGGAGCTGTGTGGTGGGTGCATCGGTGGAGCTGTGTGGTGGGTGCATCGGTGGAGCTGTGTGCTGGGTGCCTCGGTGGAGCTGTGTGGTGGGTGCCTCGGTGGAGCTGTGTGGTGGGTGCCTTGGTGGAGCTGTGTGGTGGGTGCATCGGTGGAGCTGTGTGGTGGGTGCATCGGTGGAGCTGTGTCGGTGGAACTGTGTGGTGGGTGCATCGGTGGAGCTGGGTGGTGGGTGCATTGGTGGAGCTGTGTCGGTGGAGCTGTGTGGTGGCTGCATCGGTGGAGCTGTATGGTGGGTGCATTGGTGGAGCTGTGTGGTGGGTGCATCGTTGGAGCTGGGTGGTGGGTGCATTGGTGGAGCTGTGTGGTGGGTGCCTCGGTGGAGCTGTGTGGTGGGTGCCTCGGTGGAGCTGTGTGGTAGTTGAATCAGGGGAGCTGTGTGGTGGGTGCATCAGGGGAGCTGTGTCGGTGGAGCTGTGTGGTGGGTGCATCGGTGGAGCTGTGTGGTGGGTGCCTCGGTGGAGCTGTGTGGTGGGTGCCTCGGTGGAGCTGTGTGGTGGGTGCCTCGGTGGAGCTGTGTGGTGGGTGCATCGGCAGAGCTGTGTGGTGGGTGCATCGGCAGAGCTGTGTGGTTGGTGCATCGGCGGAGCTGTGTGGTGGGTGCATCGGTGGAGCTGTGTGGTGGGTGCATCTGTGGAGCTGTGTGGTGGGTGCCTCGGTGGAGCTGTGTGGTGGGTGCCTCGGTGTAGCTGTGTGCTGGGTGCATCGGTGAAGCTGTGTGGTGGGTGCCTTGGTGGAGCTGTACGGTGGGTGCTTCGGTGGAGCTGTGTGGTGGGTGCATCGGTGGAGCTGTGTGGTGGGTGCATCGGTGGGACTGTGTCGGTGGAGCTGTGTGGTGGGTGCATCGGTGGTGGTGGGTGCATCCGTGGAGCTGTGCGGTGGCTTTATCGGTGGAGCTGTGTGGTGGGTGCATCGGCGGAGCTGTGTGGTGGGTGCATCGGTGGAGCTGTGTGGTGGGTGCCTCAGTGGAGCTGTGTGGTGGGTGCATCGGCGGAGCTGTGTGGTGGGTGCATCGGTGGAGCTGTGTGGTGGGTGCCTCGGTGGAGCTGTGTGGTGGGTGCATCGGCAGAGCTGTGTGGTGGGTGCATCGGTGGAGCTGTGTGGTGGGTGCATCGGCAGAGCTGTGTGGTGGGTGCATCGGTGGAGCTGTGTGGTGGGTGCATCTGTGGAGCTGTGTGGTGGGTGCCTCGGTGGAGCTGTGTGGTGGGTGCCTCGGTGTAGCAGTGTGCTGGGTGCATCGGTGGAGCTGTGTGGTGGGTGCCTCGGTAGAGCTGTATGGTGGGTGCCTCGGTGGAGCTGTGTGGTGGGTGCATCGGTGGAGCTGTGTGGTGGGTGCATCGGTGGAGCTGTGTCGGTGGAGCTGTGTGGTGGGTGCATCGGTGGTGGTGGGTGCATCGGTGGAGCTGTGTGGTGGCTTCATCGGTGGAGCTGTGTGGTGGGTGCATCGGCGGAGCTGTGTGGTGGATGCATCGGTGGAGCTGTGTGGTGGGGGCATCTGTGGAGCTCTGTGGTGGGGGCATCTGTGGAGCTGTGTCGGTGGAGCTGTATGGTGGTTGCATCAGTGGAGCTGTGTGGTGGGTGCATCGGTGGAGCTGTGTGGTGGTTGGATCAGTGGAGCTCTGTGGTGAGTGCATCGGTTGAGCTGTGTCGGTGGAGCTGTGTGGTGGGTGCATAGGTGGAGCTGTGTGGTGGGTGCATCGGTGGAGCTGTGTGGTGGGTGCCTCGGTGGAGCTGTGTGGTGGGTGCCTCAGTGGAGCTGTGTGGTGGGTGCCTCGGTGGAGCTGTGTGGTGGGTGCCTCGGTGGAGCTGTGTGGTGGGTGCCTCGGTGGAGCTGTGTGGTGGGTGCCTCGGTGGAGCTGTGTGGTGGGTGCCTCGGTGGAGCTGTGTGGTGAGTGCATCGGTGGAACTGTGTGGTGGGTGCATCGGTGGAGCTGTGTAGGTGGAGCTGTGTGGTGGGTGCCTTGGTGGAGCTGTATGGTGGGTGCCTTGGTGGAGCTGTTTGGTGGGTGCATCGGTGGAGCTGTGTCAGTGGAGCTGTGTGGTGGGTGCATCGGTGGAGCTGTGTGGTGGGTGCCTCGGTGGAGCTGTGTGGTGGGTGCCTCTGTGGAGCTGTGTGGTGGGTGCATTGGTGGAGCTGTGTCAGTGGAGCTGTGTGATGGGTGCCTCGGTAAAGCTGTCTGGTGGGTGCCTCGATGGAGCTGTGTGGTGGGTGCCTCGGTGGAGCAGTGTGGTGGGTGCCTTGGTGGAGCTGTGTGGTGGGTGCCTCGGTGGAGCTGTGTGGTGGGTGCCTCGGTGGAGCTGTGTGGTAGTTGCATCAGGGGAGCTGTGTGGTGGGTGCATCAGGGGAGCTGTGTCGGTGGAGCTGTGTGGTGGTTGCATCAGTGGAGCTGTGTGGTGGGTGCATCTGTGGAGCTGTGTGGTGGGTGCATCTGTGGAGCTGGGTGGTGGGTGCATCTGTGGAGCTGTGCATCTGTGGAGCTGAGTGGTGGGTGCATCTGTGGAGCTGTGTGGTGGGTGCATCTGTGGAGCTGTGTGGTGGGTGCATCTGTGGAGCTGTGTGGTGGGTGCATCTGTGGAGCTGTGTGGTGGGTGCATCTGTGGAGCTGTGTGGTGGGTGCCTCGGTGGAGCTGTGTGGTGGGTGCTTCAGTGGAGCTGTGTGGTGGGTGCATCGGTGGAGCTGTTTGGTAGGTGCCTCGGTGGAGCTGTGTGGTGGGTGCATAGGTGGAGCTGTGTGGTGGGTGCATAGGTGGAGCTGGGTGGTGGGTGCCTCAGTGGAGCTGTGTGGTGGGTGCCTCGGTGGAGCTGTGTGGTGGGTGCATCGGTGGAGCTGTGTGGTGGAGGCATCTGTGGAGCTCTGTGGTGAGTGCATCGGTGGAGCTGTGTCGGTGGAGCTGTGTGGTGGTTGCATCAGTGGAGCTGTGTGGTGGGTGCATCTGTTGAGCTGTGTGGTGGGTGCCTCGGTGGAGCTGTGTGGTGGGTGCATAGGTGGAGCATGTGTGGTGGGTGCATTGGTGGAGCTGTGTGGTGGGTGCATCGGTGGAGCTGTGTGGTGGGTGCATCGGTGGAGCTGTGTGGTAGATGCCTCGGTGGAGCTGTGTGGTACGTGCCTCGGTGGAGCTGTGTCTTGGGTGCATCAGTGGAGCTGTGTGGTGGGGTCATCTGTGGAGCTCTGTGGTAGGTGCATCGGTGGAGATGTGTCGGAGGAGCTGTGTGGTGGTTGCATCAGTGGAGCTGTGTGGTGGTTGCATCAGTGGAGCTGTGTGGTGGGTGCATCAGTGGAGCTGTGTGGTGGGTGCATCAGTGGAGCTGTGTGGTGGGTGCATCAGTGGAGCTGTGTCGGTGGAGCTGTGTGGTGGGTGCATCAGTGGAGCTGTGTCGGTAGAGCTGTGTGGTGGGTGAATCGGTGGAGCTGGGTGGTGGGTGCATCAGTGGAGCTGTGTGGTGGGTGGAGCTGGGTGGTGGGTGCATCTGTGGAGCTGCGTGGTGGGTGCATCTGTGGAGCTGCGTTGTGGGTGCATCTGTGGAGCTGTGTGGTGGGTGCATCTGTGGAGCTGGGTGGTGGGTGCATCTGTGGAGCTGGGTGCATCTGTGGAGCTGTGTGGTGGGAGCATCTGTGGAGCTGTGTGGTGGGTGCCTCGGTGGAGCTGTGTGGTGGGTGCCTCGGTGGAGCTGTGTGGTGGGTGCATCTGTGGAGCTGTGTGGTGGGTGCATCTGTGGAGCTGTGTCGTGGGTGCATCTGTGGAGCTGTGTGGTGGGTGCCTCGGTGGAGCTGTGTGGTGGGTGCTTTAGTGGAGCTGTGTGGTGGGTGCATCAGTGGAGCTGTGTGGTGGGTGGCTCTGTGGAGCTGTGTGGTGGGTGCCTCGGTGGAGCTGTGTGGTGGGTGCATAGGTGGAGCTGTGTGGTGGGTGCATCGGTGGAGCTGTGTGGTGGGTGCATCGGTGGAGCTGTGTGGTAGATGCCTCGGTGGAGCTGTGTGGTAGGTGCCTCGGTGGAGCTGTGTCTTGGGTGCATCAGTGGAGCTGTGTGGTGGGGTCATCTGTGGAGCTCTGTGGTGGGTGCATCGGTGGAGATGTGTCGGAGGAGCTGTGTGGTAGTTGCATCAGTGGAGCTGTGTGGTGGTTGCATCAGTGGAGCTGTGTGGTGGGTGCATCAGTGGAGCTGTGTGGTGGGTGCATCAGTGGAGCTGTGTGGTGGGTGCATCAGTGGAGCTGTGTCGGTGGAGCTGCGTGGTGGGTGCATCTGTGGAGCTGCGTGGTGGGTGCATCTGTGGAGCTGTGTGGTGGGTGCATCTGTGGAGCTGGGTGGTGGGTGCATCTGTGGAGCTGGGTGCATCTGTGGAGCTGTGTGATGGGTGCATCTGTGGAGCTGTGTGGTGGGTGCCTCGGTGGAGCTGTGTGGTGGGTGCCTTGGTGGAGCTGTGTGGTGGGTGCCTCGGTGGAGCTGTGTGGTGGGTGCATCTGTGGAGCTGTGTGGTGGGTGCATCTGTGGAGCTGTGTGGTGGGTGCATCTGTGGAGCTGTGTGGTGGGTGCCTTGGTAGAGCTGTGTGGTGGGTGCTTTAGTGGAGCTGTGTGGTGGGTGCATCGGTGGAGCTGTGTGGTGGGTGGCTCTGTGGAGCTGTGTGGTGGGTGCCTCGGTGGAGCTGTGTGGTGGGTGCATAGGTGGAGCTGTGTGGTGGGTGCATCGGTGGAGCTGTGTGGTGGGTGCTTCGGTGGAACTGTGTGGTGGGTGCATCGGTGGAGCTGTGTAGGTGGAGCTGTGTGGTGGGTGCCTTGGTGGAGCTGTATGGTGGGTGCCTTGGTGGAGCTGTGTGGTGGGTGCATCGGTGGAGCTGTGTGGTGTGTGCCTCTGTGGAGCTGTGTGGTGGGTGCATTGGTGGAGCTGTGTCAGTGGAGCTGTGTGGTGGGTGCATCGGTGGAGCTGTGTGGTGGGTGCCTCGGTGGAGCTGTGTGGTGGGTGCCTCGGTGGAGCTGTGTGGTGGGTGCATCGGTGGAGCTGTGTGGTTGGTGCCTCGGTGGAGCTGTGTGGTGGGTGCATCGGTGGAGATGTGTGGTGGGTGCATCGGTGGAGCTGTGTGGTGGGTGCATCGGTGGAGCTGTGTGGTGGGTGCCTCGGTGGAGCTGTGTGGTGGGTGCCTCGGTGGAACTGTGTGGTGGGTGCATCGGTGGAGCTGTGTGGTGGGTGGCTCTGTGGAGCTGTGTGGTGGGTGCCTCGGTGGAGCTGTGTGGTGGGTGCATAGGTGGAGCTGTGTGGTGGGTGCATCGGTGGAGCTGTGTGGTGGGTGCCTCGGTGGAGCTGTGTGGTGGGTGCCTCGGTGGAGCTGTGTCTTGGGTGCATCAGTGGAGCTGTGTGGTGGGGTCATCTGTGGAGCTCTGTGGTGGGTGCATCGGTGGAGCTGTGTCGGTGGAGCTGTGTGGTGGTTGCATCAGTGGAGCTGTGTGGTGGGTGCATCGGTGGAGCTGTGTCGCTGGAGCTGTGTGGTGGGTGCATCGGTGGAGGTGGGTGCATCAGTGGAGCTGTGTGTTGGGTGCCTCGGTGGAGCTGTGTGGTGGGTGCCTCGGTGGAGCTGTGTGGTGGGTGCCTCGGTGGAGCTGTGTGGTGGGTGCATCTGTGGAGCTGTGTGGTGGGTGCATCTGTGGAGCTGTGTGGTGGGTGCATCTGTGGAGCTGGGTGGTGGGTGCATCTGTGGAGCTGTGCATCTGTGGAGCTGAGTGGTGGGTGCATCTGTGGAGCTGTGTGGTGGGTGCATCTGTGGAGCTGTGTGGTGGGTGCATCTGTGGAGCTGGGTGGTGGGTGCATCTGTGGAGCTGTGTGGTGGGTGCATCTGTGGAGCTGTGTGGTGGGTGCATCTGTGGAGCTGTATGGTGGGTGCATCTGTGGAGCTGTGGTGGGTGCCTCGGCGGAGCTGTGTGGTGGGTGCATCGGTGGAGCTGTGGTGGGTGCCTCGGCGGAGCTGTGTGGTGGGTGCATCCGCAGAGCTGTGTGGTGGGTGCATCGGCGGAGCTGTGTGGTGGGTGCATCGGCGGAGCTGTGTGGTGGGTGCATCGGCGGAGCTGTGTGGTGGGTGCATCGGTGGAGCTGTGTGGTGGGTGCATCGGTGGAGCTGTGTGGTGGGTGCATCGGTGGAGCTGTGTGCTGGGTGCCTCGGTGGAGCTGTGTGGTGGGTGCCTCGGTGGAGCTGTGTGGTGGGTGCCTTGGTGGAGCTGTATGGTGGGTGCCTCGGTGGAGCTGTGTGGTGGGTGCATCGGTGGAGCTGTGTGGTGGGTGCATCGGTGGAGCTGTGTCGGTGGAGCTGTGTGGTGGGTGCATCGGTGGAGCTGGGTGGTGGGTGCATTGGTGGAGCTGTGTCGGTGGAGCTGTGTGGTGGCTGCATCGGTGGAGCTGTGTGGTGGGTGCATCGGTGGAGCTGTGTGGTGGGTGCATTGGTGGAGCTGTGTGGTGGGTGCATCGGTGGAGCTGGGTGGTGGGTGCATCGGTGGAGCTGTGTTGGTGGAGCTGTGTGGTGGCTGCATCGGTGGAGCTGTGTGGTGGGTGCATCAGTGGAGCTGTGTGGTGGGTTCATCGGTGAAGCTGTGTGGTGGGTGCATCGGTGGAGCTGTGTGGTGGGGGCATCTGTGAAGCTCTGTGGTGGGGGCATCTGTGGAGCTCTGTGGTGGGGGCATCTGTGGGCCTCTGTGGTGGGTGCATCGGTGGAGCTGTGTCGGTGGAGCTGTATGGTGGTTGCATCAGTGGAGCTGTGTGGTGGGTGCATCGGTGGAGCTGTGTGGTGGGTGCCTCGGCGGAGCTGTGTGGTGGGTGCATCAGCGGAGCTGTGTGGTGGGTGCATCGGCAGAGCTGTGTGGTGGGTGCATCCGCGGAGCTGTGTGGTGGGTGCATCGGTGGAGCTGTGTGGTGGGTGCATCGGTGGAGCTGTGTGGTGGGTGCATCGGTGGAGCTGTGTGCTGGGTGCCTCGGTGGAGCTGTGTGGTGGGTGCCTCGGTGGATCTGTGTGGTGGGTGCCTTGGTGGAGCTGTATGGTGGGTGCCTCGGTGGAGCTGTGTGGTGGGTGCATCGGTGGAGCTGTGTGGTGGGTGCATCAGTGGAGCTTTGTCGGTGGAGCTGTGTGGTGGGTGCATCGGTGGAGCTGGGTGGTGGGTGCATTGGTGGAGCTGTGTCGGTGGAGCTGTGTGGTGGGTGCATTGGTGGAGCTGTGTCGGTGGAGCTGTGTGGTGGCTGCATCGGTGGAGCTGTATGGTGGGTGCATTGGTGGAGCTGTGTGGTGGGTGCATCATTGGAGCTGGGTGGTGGGTGCATTGGTGGAGCTGTGTGGTGGGTGCCTCGGTGGAGCTGTGTGGTGGGTGCCTCGGTGGAGCTGTGTGGTAGTTGAATCAGGGGAGCTGTGTGGTGGGTGCATCAGGGGAGCTGTGTCGGTGGAGCTGTGTGGTGGGTGCATCGGTGGAGCTGTGTGGTGGGTGCCTCGGTGGAGCTGTGTGGTGGGTGCCTCGGTGGAGCTGTGTGGTGGGTGCCTCGGTGGAGCTGTGTGGTGGGTGCATCGGCAGAGCTGTGTGGTGGGTGCATCGGCAGAGCTGTGTGGTTGGTGCATCGGCGGAGCTGTGTGGTGGGTGCATCGGTGGAGCTGTGTGGTGGGTGCATCTGTGGAGCTGTGTGGTGGGTGCCTCGGTGGAGCTGTGTGGTGGGTGCCTCGGTGTAGCTGTGTGCTGGGTGCATCGGTGGAGCTGTGTGGTGGGTGCCTTGGTGGAGCTGTACGGTGGGTGCCTCGGTGGAGCTGTGTGGTGGGTGCATCGGTGGAGCTGTGTGGTGGGTTGCTCTGTGGAGCTGTGTGGTGGGTGCCTCGGTGGAGCTGTGTCGTGGGTGCATAGGTGGAGCTGTGTGGTGGGTGCATCGGTGGAGCTGTGTGGTGGGTGTCTCGGTGGAGCTGTGTGGTGGGTGCCTCGGTGGAGCTGTGTCTTGGGTGCATCAGTGGAGCTGTGTGGTGGGGTCATCTGTGGAGCTCTGTGGTGGGTGCATCGGTGGAGCTGTGTCGGTGGAGCTGTGTGGTGGTTGCATCAGTGGAGCTGTGTGGTGGGTGCATCGGTGGAGCTGTGTCGGTGGAGCTGTGTGGTGGGTGCATCGGTGGAGGTGGGTGCATCAGTGGAGCTGTGTGGTGGGTGCATCGGTGGAGCTGTGTGGTGGGTGCATCTGTGGAGCTGTGTGGTGGGTGCATCTGTGGAGCTGTGTGGTGGGTGCATCTGTGGAGCTGGGTGCATCTGTGGAGCTGGGTGGTGGGTGCATCTGTGGAGCTGGGTGGTGGGTGCATCTGTGGAGCTGTGTGGTGGGTGCCTCGGTGGAGCTGTGTGGTGGGTGCTTCAGTGGAGCTGTGTGGTGGGTGCATCGGTGGAGCTGTGTGGTGGGTGGCTCTGTAGAGCTGTGTGGTGGGTGCCTCGGTGGAGCTGTGTGGTGGGTGCATAGGTGGAGCTGTGTTGTGGGTGCATCAGTGGAGCTGTGTGGTGGGTGCCTCGGTGGAACTGTGTGGTGGGTGCATCGGTGGAGCTGTGTAGGTGGAGCTGTGTGGTGGGTGCCTTGGTGGAGCTGTATGGTGGGTGCCTTGTTGGAGCTGTGTGGTGGGTGCATCGTTGGAGCTGTGTGGTGGGTGCCTCTGTGGAGCTGTGTGGTGGGTGCATTCGTGGAGCTGTGTCAGTGGAGCTGTGTGGTGGGTGCATCGGTGGAGCTGTGTGGTGGGTGCCTCGGTGGAGCTGTGTGGTGGGTGCATCGGTGGAGCTGTGTGGTTGGTGCCTCGGTGGAGCTGTGTGGTGGGTGCATCAGTGGAGCTGTGTGGTGGGTGCATCGGTGGAGCTGTGTGTTGGGTGCATCGGAGGAGCTGTGTGGTGGGTGCCTCGGTGGAGCTGTGTGGTGGGTGCATCGGTGGAGCTGTGTCTTGGGTGCATCAGTGGAGCTGTGTGGTGGGGTCATCTGTGGAGCTCTGTGGTGGGTGCATCGGTGGAGCTGTGTCGGTGGAGCTGTGTGGTGGTTGCATCAGTGGAGCTGTGTGGTGGGTGCATCGGTGGAGCTGTGTCGGTGGAGCTGTGTGGTGGGTGCATCGGTGGAGGTGGGTGCATCAGTGGAGCTGTGTGGTGGGTGCATCTGTGGAGCTGTGTGGTGGGTGCATCTGTGGAGCTGTGTGGTGGGTGCATCTGTGGAGCTGGGTGGTGGGTGCATCTGTGGAGCTGGGTGGTGGGTGCATCTGTGGAGCTGGGTGGTGGGTGCATCTGTGGAACTGTGTGGTGAGTGCATCGGTGGAGCTTTCTGGTGGGTGCATAGGTGGAGCTGTGTGGTGGGTGCATCGGTGGAGCTGTGTGGTGGGTGCCTCGGTGGAGCTGTGTGGTGGGTGCCTTGGTGGAGCTGTGTCTTGGGTGCATCAGTGGAGCTGTGTGGTGGGGTCATCTGTGGAGCTCTGTGGTGGGTGCATCAGTGGAGCTGTGTCGGTGGAGCTGTGTGGTGGTTGCATCAGTGGAGCTGTGTGGTGGGTGCATCAGTGGAGCTGTGTCGGTGGAGCTGTGTGGTGGGTGCATCGGTGGAGGTGGGTGCATCAGTGGAGCTGTGTGGTGGGTGCATCTGTGGAGCTGTGTGGTGGGTGCATCTGTGGAGCTGTGTGGTGGGTGCATCGGTGGAGCTGGGTGGTGGGTGCATCTGTGGAGCTGTGTGGTGGGTGCATCTGTGGAGCTGTGTGGTGGGTGCATCTGTGGAGCTGGGTGCATCTGTGGAGCTGGGTGGTGGGTGCATCTGTGGAGCTGGGTGGTGGGTGCATCTGTGGAGCTGGGTGGTGGGTGCATCTGTGGAGCTGTGTGGTGTGTGCCTCGGTGGAGCTGTGTGGTGGGTGCTTCAGTGGAGCTGTGTGGTGGGTGCATCGGTGGAGCTGTGTGGTGGGTGGCTCTGTGGAGCTGTGTGGTGGGTGCCTCGGTGGAGCTGTGTGGTGGGTGCATAGGTGGAGCTGTGTTGTGGATGCATCAGTGGAGCTGTGTGGTGGGTGCCTCGGTGGAACTGTGTGGTGGGTGCATCGGTGGAGCTGTGTAGCTGGAGCTGTGTGGTGGGTGTCTTGGTGGAGCTGTATGGTGGGTGCCTTGGTGGAGCTGTGTGGTGGGTGCATCGGTGGAGCTGTGTGGTGGGTGCCTCTGTGGAGCTGTGTGGTGGGTGCATTGGTGGAGCTGTGTCAGTGGAGCTGTGTGGTGGGTGCATCGGTGGAGCTGTGTGGTGGG
Source organism: Lissotriton vulgaris (assembly GCF_964263255.1). Taxonomy (NCBI): domain Eukaryota; kingdom Metazoa; phylum Chordata; class Amphibia; order Caudata; family Salamandridae; genus Lissotriton; species Lissotriton vulgaris. The sequence goes on along the minus strand of NC_141689.1, from coordinate 1,434,288,371 downwards.
TGCCTCGGTGGAGCTGTGTGGTGGGTGCATCGGTGGAGCTGTGTGGTTGGTGCCTCGGTGGAGCTGTGTGGTGGGTGCATCGGTGGAGCTGTGTGGTGGGTGCATCGGTGGAGCTGTGTGGTGGGTGCATCGGTGGAGCTGTGTGGTGGGTGCCTCGGTGGAGCTGTGTGGTGGGTGCATCGGTGGAGCTGTGTCTTGGGTGCATCAGTGGAGCTGTGTCGTGGGGTCATCTGTGGAGCTCTGTGGTGGGTGCACCGGTGGAGCTGTGTCGGTGGAGCTGTGTGGTGGTTGCATCAGTGGAGCTGTGTGGTGGGTGCATCGGTGGAGCTGTGTCGGTGGAGCTGTGTAGTGGGTGCATCAGTGGAGGTGGGTGCATCAGTGGAGCTGTGTGGTGGGTGCACCTGTGGAGCCGTGTGGTGGGTGCATCTGTGGAGCTGTGTGGTGAGTGCATCGGTGGAGCTGGGTGGTGGGTGCATCTGTGGAGCTGTGTGGTGGGTGCATCTGTGGAGCTGTGTGGTGGGTGCATCTGTGGAGCTGGGTGGTGGGTGCATTTGTGGAGCTGGGTGGTGGGTGCATCTGTGGAGCTGTGTGGTGGGTGCATCTGTGGAGCTGTGTGGTGGGTGCATCTGTGGAGCTGTGTGGTGGGTGCCTCGGTGGAGCTGTGTGGTGGGTGCTTCAGTGGAGCTGTGTGGTGGGTGCATCGGTGGAGCTGTGTGGTGGGTGGCTCTGTGGAGCTGTGTGGTGGGTGCCTCGGTGGAGCTGTGTGGTGGGTGCATAGGTGGAGCTGTGTGGTGGGTGCCTCAGTGGAGCTGTGTGGTGGGTGCCTCGGTGGAGCCGTGTGGTGGGTGCATCAGTGGAACTGTGTGGTGTGTGCATCGGTGGAGCTGTGTAGGTGGAGCTGTGTGGTGGGTGCCTTGGTGGAGCTGTATGGTGCGTGCCTTGGTGGAGCTGTGTGGTGGGTGCATCAGTGGAGCTGTGTGGTGGGTGCCTCTGTGGAGCTGTGTGGTGGGTGCATTGGTGGAGCTGTGTCAGTGGAGCTGTGTGGTGGGTGCATTGGTGGAGCTGTGTAGTGGGTGCATCGGTGGAGCTGTGTGGTGGGTGCATCGGTGGAGCTGTGTGGTGGGTGCATCGGTGGAGCTGTGTGGTGGGTGCCTCGGTGGAGCTGTGTGGTGGGTGCATCGGTGGAGCTGTGTGGTGGGTGCCTCGGTGGAGCTGTGTGGTGGGTGCATAGGTGGAGCTGTGTGGTGGGTGCATCGGTGGAGCTGTGTGGTGGGTGCCTCGGTGGAGCTGTGTGGTGGGTGCCTCGGTGGAGCTGTGTCTTGGGTGCATCAGTGGAGCTGTGTGGTGGGGTCATCTGTGGAGCTCTGTGGTGGGTGCATCGGTGGAGCTGTGTCGGTGGAGCTGTGTGGTGGTTGCATCAGTGGAGCTGTGTGGTGGGTGCATCGGTGGAGCTGTGTCGGTGGAGCTGTGTGGTGGGTGCATCGGTGGAGGTGGGTGCATCAGTGGAGCTGTGTGGTGGGTGCATCTGTGGAGCTGTGTGGTGGGTGCATCGGTGGAGCTGTGTGGTGGGTGCAACGGTGGAGCTGGGTGGTGGGTGCATCTGTGGAGCTGTGTGGTGGGTGCATCTGTGGAGCTGTGTGGTGGGTGCATCTGTGGAGCTGGGTGCATCTGTGGAGCTGGGTGGTGGGTGCATCTGTGGAGCTGGGTGGTGGGTGCATGTGTGGAGCTGGGTGGTGGGTGCATCTGTGGAGCTGTGTGGTGGGTGCCTCGGTGGAGCTGTGTGGTGGGTGCTTCTGTGGAGCTTTGTGGTGGGTGCATCGGTGGAGCTGTGTGGTGGGTGGCTCTGTGGAGCTGTGTGGTGGGTGCCTCGGTGGAGCTGTGTGGTGGGTGCATAGGTGGAGCTGTGTTGTGGGTGCATCAGTGGAGCTGTGTGGTGGGTGCCTCGGTGGAACTGTGTGGTGGGTGCATCGGTGGAGCTGTGTAGGTGGAGCTGTGTGGTGGGTGCCTTGGTGGAGCTGTATGGTGGGTGCCTTGGTGGAGCTGTGTGGTGGGTGCATCGGTGGAGCTGTGTGGTGGGTGCCTCTGTGGAGCTGTGTGGTGGGTGCATTGGTGGAGCTGTGTCAGTGGAGCTGTGTGGTGGGTGCATCGGTGGAGCTGTGTGGTGGGTGCCTCGGTGGAGCTGTGTGGTGGGTGCATCGGTGGAGCTGTGTGGTGGGTGCATCGGTGGAGCTGTGTGGTGGGTGCATCGGTGGAGCTGTGTGGTGGGTGCCTCGGTGGAGCTGTGTGGTGGGTGCATCGGTGGAGCTGTGTCTTGGGTGCATCAGTGGAGCTGTGTGGTGGGGTCATCTGTAGAGCTCTGTGGTGGGTGCATCGGTGGAGCTGTGTCGGTGGAGCTGTGTGGTGGTTGCATCAGTGGAGCTGTGTGGTGGGTGCATCGGTGGAGCTGTGTCGGTGGAGCTGTGTGGTGGGTGCATCGGTGGAGGTGGGTGCATCAGTGGAGCTGTGTGGTGGGTGCATCTGTGGAGCTGTGTGGTGGGTGCATCGGTGGAGCTGGGTGGTGGGTGCATCTGTGGAGCTGTGTGGTGGGTGCATCTGTGGAGCTGTGTGGTGGGTGCATCTGTGGAGCTGGGTGGTGGGTGCATCTGTGGAGCTGGGTGGTGGGTACATCTGTGGAGCTGGGTGGTGGGTGCATCTGTGGAACTGTGTGGTGAGTGCATCGGTGGAACTGTGTGGTGGGTGCATCGGTGGAGCTGTGTAGGTGGAGCTGTGTGGTGGGTGGCACTTTTTATAAATCATTAGTAAAAGAGATCAATGAAATTCAACTAAAACCCATATATAGCAGAAGAGGAGAAAGCTCTAGTAACGGTATTCAGGATGAATGTATATCTTTGAAGCAAATCGCCAGCATGTGAAAGGTGTAAAATAGCAATCAGCATAAAAATGCCAGCAAAAGACTTTATAAAATTCTGTGTGGCCCTGATAAAATAATTAGAGCGTTAATAGCAATCAGCATAAAACGAAAATGCCAGCAAAAGACTTTATAAAATTCTGTGTGGCCCTGATAAAATAATTAGAGCGTTTATTATATCATGACCAACAATGGTTATTGTTTCAAGAGCAGCATGCGAGATGGTTAGGGGCTGCAATATAAACAAGCCCTCTGCATTGCTGTGGTGGGAAGCGGGGCGGGGAGAGGCAAGAAGGGAAGAATAGGGGCCGGGAGCAGCAGCCTTTGATGTGCTGACCGGCCGGCCGTGCATGACTAATTAGGGGAGGAGAAATGCCGGCTGAGGGAAGCTTGAGATGCCCGAGGAGGCTGGTGGCTTTGATGTGCACGCGCTCTCGGGCACTCAAAGAAATCGCCGAGTTGGTTTAACTCTGTTTAAGCTGCAATATAGCTCGCCAGCTATGCGCAAGCGCACAGCAGGCGAGCCCTAAAACATGTTTTGGGACCCCCCTTTTTTCTCGGCCCGTGCTTGACGAAACCCCCCCAAACTTTCAGGGGACGCTCAAAAACAAAATGTGCCATTTTCCTGAAAATTTCAACCAATTCCGTCCATCAACGCCAAAGTTATTCAACATAGAATTTTCAGAAATCCCTATTCAAAAAAATCCTAACTATATATACCTACTGGCGACTGCCAGTAGGTAATTACCTACTGGCGGTCGCCAGTAGGTATATATAGTTAGGATTTTTTTCCTATGGGATTTCTGAAAATTCTATGTCGAATAACTTTGACGTTTGTGGACGGAATTGGCTGAAATTTTCAGGAAAATGGCACAATTTGTTTCTGAGCAGCCCCTGAAAATTTGGGGGGGGTTTCGTCAAGGGGGGGCCGAGAAAAAAGGGGGACCCAAAACACGTTTTTCCCATTCATTTTTCCATAGGGCGGTTGGAATCACTTTTAGCTCGAACGGCTGAATGGATTTATACGAAACTTGGCAAAATTGTAGATATGGTTTGCCCGACATGCCTTTGCTATGTCTCAATATATGTGCTCCAGTGGATTTTGAGAAATTAACGTTTTAAAAAACAGATATATCTGTGACAGCGCTCCAGTTAGCGCCCCGGTTCGCGTACCTGACGCGTAACGGAACTTCGCGAATTGAAGCTGATTGGCTCTCCGGTGTCTGTCAACATTCTAAACAGTCCGGACCGGCCGCCATCTTGTCTCTCGGTAGGATCGAGAGACAAGAGGTGGGGAAAAACGAAGGGGGAATTTAATGAAAGGGGGCAAGGTAGACCCCTCCTGACCCCCTAGGAATGATGAGGGGGTTATTAAAGCGTCCCGTGGGGCAAATTAAAAAAATTCGATTTTTTGCGGTAGAAGCGCTTCCCGGTACGTGAACCGGGTAGCTCACCGGTAGCGTAACGGGAGTTCGCCATTTTGTATTTCGGATGAATTTAATCACAAGATGGAGGGAAAACAATGTGGGAAATGGGTATAAGGGGGCACGGAAGACGTATCCTGACCCCCTAGGGTGGCTGAGGAGGCTCATATATGTCTGAAAAAAAAATTGGATTTTTCGCGCGGTTAGCTGCCGGTACGCGAACCGGGTAGCGAACCGGGAAGCGAACATAAGTGAAAATTAGTGAAAAAAGGTACATTCGAAATTTTAAAAGAGTAATTATAGTTAAGGTAGCTCTGAAAAGAGCTTTTGGGTTCTGTGTAAGTTCTAGGTACTTATAAGTAGGTACCAATACACAGTCTTAAATTTTGTATGAAAACTCTGTTTCCCTCATCTGAGAAGTGTACACCATCTCCTCTGTAGATATCTTGCATGTAGTAACGCAAGTTATTGTTGTAGATGGCGCCCATTCCATGGTCGCTCATATAAGCTGAAACAGACTTATTTACATGCTTCCTCGCTTTCTCAATTTGTGGACAAATTTGATTGGACCACCTCCATTTCTGTCTTTGGCATATATTGGAATATACCAAGGCAGTTTGAGGAAAAAGTGCCATCAATTGCTCAAAGGTGTCCTTTAAGAGCATTTCCAGACCTACCCCAGTCAAAGTGCCCAAATCATTTCCTCCACAGTGCACTATTATGAGGTCAGGGTTTGGCAAATGTAAAAAGGTTTTCACCAATGGTATCAATTGGTGACATCTCAATCCTCTTTGGCCAATCCATTTGATTTCCACATTTTGTAAATTGAGGTTGTGTAAATTTCTGTTATCAGCATACCTGTGAGCCCAGTGGATGTAGATATGTCCAAGAATCCAGACAGAAAACATGGTGAGAGGAGGTTCTGCTGCAGTCAGATGAAGTGTGGGAATGAAATGGCAGTTGAAACAGTAGGAGTTTGTAAAGAAAAAAAACTGTGGAGTTTCAGTGCTAATGATTCACTAGCAGTGATTGGTGGATTTCCATTTCTGAAAACAGAAAGTTAGGGTGCATGGATGTGTTCTTTGAAAGATGTAATTTGAATGGTTAAAAAAAATGATTTTAAGAAACATTGCAGTGGATTAGCAGGTGTACTGAGAGTTCAGAGTTCATTTGAAACATTTTTGTGTGAGCTTGTAAACATGAGAGGTCTTTCAGGAGGTAGGTGCTATGGAAAAAGGGCAGAAAGGGCAGAGGGGGGAAGGCTGTTGATTTGAAAAAAGTGAGGGAAGACTTTTGATTGGGTGACATGAGAGATATGTGTGATGAAATACAGCATGTCTGTGCCTTTGTTGGTTGCAGCCTCTGGAGTGCATACCCTTTGCTCTGCTAAAGAAAAATTGGTGTGTGTCTGAGACTGTTTTGAAATTCAAAAAGCATTTGCTAAGGTGAGAAAAAATTAATTTAATTTAGATAGAGACTAGTATAGTTTATGGAGAAAATAAGGAAGCCAGCTGTGCATTTAAAATGTTGTTTTGTGTCAAGTGTTTTCATTATTTTTTCCAAAAAGATTTTGCTTATTTGATAAATTATAATTATAGATAATGTGAAGTATTAGTACTGACAGGGTGTGCTTGTACATAGGAGGTGTGTTGTGTTTTCAAATTATGACCAGAAAATCGTTTTTTAACAAAAAGACATGCTTTTTACATTTATGAAAAGGACAACATGGGGTGTGCTTTTTTAAATAAATATTTCACTTCCCAACATGAATATGGGAGAATAATTAGCTTGTTTGTTGGTTTAAAAACTTGTTTCTTGAAGTCATTTAGGTTTCACAATATGTTCTGCAAGAGTTACATAGTCAACATGGGGGCATATTTACAAGGCTTATGAGACACATTCACGTCATTTTCCCCATTTTAAAAGTGACTTTAAAGGTGGTGCAAGGTCCTTGTAAATACACCCTCATGAGTGCTTTGCAAATTTAAGTCATTTTCCCCTGGTGCATGTGCCTTGTAAATACGCCTCTATGTGTGCTAGACAATTTTAAGGTACTTCTCCCATGAATCTGGGAGACTAATTTGCTTACATGATGTGTTTAAAAATCGTGCTAAGGTGAGAAAAGATTTATTTAATTTAGAAAGAGATTAGTATGCTTTTTGGAGAAAATAAGGAAGCCAGCTAGGGTGTGCTTGTACATAGGAGCTGTGCTGTGTTTTCAAATTATGACCAGAAAATCGTTTTTTTAAAAAAAGAAATACTTTTCACATTTATGATAAGGACAACATGGGGTCTGCTTTTTTAAATAAATATTTCATTTTCCAACATGAATATGGGAGAATAATTTACTTGTTTGACGGTTTAAAAACTCGTTTCTTGAAGTCATTTAAGTTTCACAATATGTACTGCTAGAGTTTCATAGTCACTATGATAATAATGATATACATTTAGGACTGTTTAGGGGGCATGGATATGCTGAGGCTTCTGTAATTGTCAAAGGAGGAGAATTATGTACATTGCACTGCTGCATACAGTCCTCACCTTCTGCGTACTCTTGGATATGCTAGACTATATCTGCTCAATGAGATATCTAAGCTGAGGAAACACAGGTGATGTGATTGTGAAATGAGCAAAAATATTTGCACTTTTTTCAATTACATCACCTGTGTTTCCTAACATTACTAATCACATTGTGCAGATGGGGTTTAGGCCTGTCCAGGGAGACAGAGGAGGTCTGGCCTTTGTTCAAGTGTGCAGTGGACATGACTCACTTCATCTGTTGGCCTGCACATGTATTATGTCCTCTGTACTCTTCAACAAGCCAAAATTTCATCTGCAACCCTGAGTAGGCCTCACCTCAAACAAACTTTTGTGACTGCAAGACCTGCCTTTTTGCTCCAAGATATTTCTTGGTTTTACCATGGCTGCCAGACAATCCAGTATAGCTCTGGATAGGCCACACCTTATGCTGGTGCAAGGGCCTTGTAAATACGCCCTCATGTGTGCTTGGTAATTTTAAGTCACTTCCCCCTGGTGCAAGGGTCTTGTAAATACACCCTCATGTGTGCTTGGCCATTTCAAGTCACTTCCTCCTGGTGCAAGGGCCTTGTAAATACGCCCTCATGTGTGCTTGGCAATTTTAATTCACTTCCCCCTGGTGCATGGGTGTGGTAAATACGCCCTCATGTCTGCTTGGCAATTTTATGTCACTTTCCCCTGGTGCAAGGGCCTTGTAAATACGACCCCATGTGTGCTTGGACTTTTAACTCACTTCCCCATGGTGCAAGGGCCTTGTAAATACGACCCCTTTGTCTATGTTGTTAAATTACTATAGGTAGAATTGACAACTAGTGTGTTAATTGTTTCCCTACTGTTATTGGTTTACTGTTTACGCAATAAGACCATCAAAAATAGCCTAGTTCACACCTACCCTGCCGTAAAAGAACAACAATTAACACTGTCAGGCAACCTCGCCTCGGGGAACTACAAATGTGGAACTTGTTCCATTTGCCCCCATTGTATTGTAGGCAACAATCTCAACTACAATGACAAGGTTCTAAAACCCAGGACCTTCAACAATTGCCGCAGCCAGAATGTTGTGTACCTCCTACTGTGCCCATGTAATTTAGGGTACGTGGGGGAAACCAGTAGAGAGCTGCGAACGAGAGTTCTGGAGCATAAATCAGCGATCCGCACCTCCAAATTCAATGCGCCACTAACTGACCATTACAAAGAGAAGCAACACTCTTGTGATGAGATTAGATGGTTCATATTAGAAAAAGTAAGACAAAACAGAAGAGGTGGTGATATAGATAGACTTAGGAAAAGAAGAGAACAATGGTACTTCTGTTTCTTAGAAACAATAGATAAGGGTCTCAACACGAGAGAAGACTGGGCGCGATGCTTATAAACAATAACAATCCAGTCAATCAGGCAACTTCTCCTACCTAGAGCACAGCCCCAAACACCAAAATGGCCCGTTTTCTGCAAAATAGGGAAGGTGTGTGCAGTCTGTACTCTGACCATTCCTCCTAATACTTCAGGAAATACAGAGCATAAATAGTAATTCATCTTATAGGCTCTACTCACTACACCGTTTGTGTTGTTTTTTCAGCGCTGCAGCAAGTATTCTCAGCCACCATATGACTAACAGTACCGGACGTAACAGCATTTGCCCTCGAGAATTATTTCTCTCCCAACAACTCCGTATCGTAAAAGGATAGGGCATACTAGGTACAAATATATCAAAATACCTCCAACAGCGTAAAAATCTACGTCCCAGTACCGAACGTAATAAATACAATTTCCTGTCATTATTTCCCCCTGGCGGCGCATAACCGCCATATACGGGACACACACGTTTCCGCATGCGGACTTAAGAGGGAACTTCTTTAATTCCCCATGAGATACACGCCCACACAAGTCGTATCCTACAATGAGATAGGCTGTCTGGCTAGCCGTCTATGCAAATAGACTCCCTCAACAACAGCCAGTTTCTATTGGCTGACATTACAACCGGCCGTTTATCCAATCACAAAGGAGCAGGGTGTATTTGAGAATAGGCGGGACAGCACCAGTTACCTCTCATTTGCAACCAGACACCCACAGCGAAGCTACGCTACTGCTCTATCAGGTAAGATTAAGCCCCATAGGATATTTTCAAACAGGCAGGACTTAATTCAAACTAGATTTAAATATAACTTGAACCTAATCTCTGTTCTTCCAGGGGATATTCTTACTGAAAAAACCAAAAATACCCCAGCGAATAACTAAGAAAAGGCAGCACACCGCGCCTCTGAGAAATAAATCTTAAGATTGAGCTATCCCCCAGAACTGGTAAGAAACAGGGAACTATTAAAAAATTTACGCCTTTGTGTTTTTATTTAAAAATAATATCCAAACATAACTATATAGACTTTTAGTTTAAAATTTACTTTTTTCTTCATTTAAGAGCGATTTCCTCAGGTCAACTGCATATACCTGATCAGAAGCGCGACACAACGCATGCCATTAATAGAGGTCGTCTGGTCGCACTAAAGTATCCACTTTTTTGATGGACCCGAACTAATACTTGTATCTCCAAAGGGAATAGTAAATATATTAATAAACCACAGGTATGTTCATTGCAAAATTTATGGAGAACTTAAAAAAATTAGAATATACGTTAACCCAAACTTAACCAAGGGAAATATATGCTTCCTCTTATAGATGGTTTTTTAATTTCAAGAACCGCAGCCACTATAATTTGCAGAACAGTTCACGTAAAGGAAACCCACAGGTATGCCATAGAGAACAAGCTCAAAGAGTAGACATGCAGTCATGACGTATCCCAATGCTTACACTTGCTAGCTTCTTAATTTGCTTTTTCTATCTCAAAAAGCAGCCCATATCCTTAAACAAATAGCCTAGTCAGAACTAACATAGTCCAACATCTTGTCTAAACAACCAGCATGCTTCTGGCCACTCTACTTTAACTAAGGAGGGTCTAAGTTCAAGATAGTATTTGTTCTGCCCTGGAATACATCTAGTAGGCTACCAATTCAAAACAGATCACATTTTTTAATACGAAGTTTCAAAGTGGCATTCAAACAAAGCAGTTTGGAATCTGGATGTAGAGAGATCCTCCATGTGTTGAGATATTAGGCATGTATATAGTTACTCTCCATATAACATGGTTTGCTTAGATAATAGTATAAGCATTAACTCTCTATCCAGACAGAGCTACCCTGTTTGGAAAATTAGATATCTAATCTCATGTATATCTATCTTAGGAGATCGATGAAGATCCATCTGTGAGACAGACAACGAAAACAACAGTCTTGACAAAGGTGGTACTTATCCATACGCCCAACCACCGAAACGCGTCGACGCAATTCCATGTATAATTCACGCACCTCTCCCAGATGTATATAAGATTGTAAGGTTACAACACCAGGGTTGTTTGAAAAGTGTACTGTGAATATACGCTCTGTAAAATCTCAAATCCCACGTTTTACAATTTAGTTTTGTCTGTCTTGTATTTTTTGTGCAGGTCACAAAATCTCAAATTTGTTTTTAATCTGTTTTTGGATATTATTTAGAAGTGTACTGTATGCTATTTTTATACTATAATAAACTGTTGAATATTTTTAATATTGATGTTGTTTATATTCTTAATGTGAGTGATATAAAACTGTTCAGTGTTATAGCTAACTTTTAGCTATTTGTGTATACAACGCAAGGGAATCTATCTGTTTTGATTCTTGGTAATTTTAAGTCACTTCCCCCTGGTGCAAGGGTCTTGTAAATACACCCTCATGTGTGCTTGGCCATTTCAAGTCACTTCCTCCTGGTGCAAGGGCCTTGTAAATACGCCCTCATGTGTGCTTGGCAATTTTAATTCACTTCCCCCTGGTGCATGGGTGTGGTAAATACGCCCTCATGTCTGCTTGGCAATTTTATGTCACTTTCCCCTGGTGCAAGGGCCTTGTAAATACGACCCCATGTGTGCTTGGACTTTTAACTCACTTCCCCATGGTGCAAGGGCCTTGTAAATACGACCCCTTTGTCTATGTTGTTAAATTACTATAGGTAGAATTGACAACTAGTGTGTTAATTGTTTCCCTACTGTTATTGGTTTACTGTTTGGTAATAGTGGTTAATATCAATTTTGTAATAATTTTTTCACAGATTTAACTGAAGATCTTTTGAAAACTTTAAAAATGCCCTCAAGGCAGAGAAAACAAAAAGAAGCAAAGCGACTTACACTCCACCTTGGTAAAGATTTGCAGCAGTCCTGTACTATGAAATCGTTTCAAGTCGCCAAAAAAGCTCCGGGTAAGAAAATGAAATCATTTTTAAAAAGAATTTGCAGACAAAAAAATACCAGTATTGAACATGTTTTAGTGCAGAAGAAGAGAGACAATTTAAAGGAAAAGGAAAGGCCCGTCAAAAAAAATTCTGCTAGAGCAGGAGATAAGTCTGTGCATGGTAGTAGAAGGGAAAATCAATTCAGGGACATTCGTAGGCGAATGTTCCGCAACAGGATAATTGTCAATTTGTTAAAAAATGTTAAGAGAGGCCAACAGAAAGTGGCATTTTATAAGAAAAAGAAAAATGTAGCGAAAATTATTGATCAGGCTTTCGAAATTAAGCGAAAGTTATTTATTTTGGTAATCAATAGAATTAGGAAAATAAACAAGGTAATTTCTGATTTCAAATCAAATAGTAGATGGAAGAGAGTAGTTAATCGTAGTAATTTTTGTGAAGTTTTCTCAGGAGAATGGATGCATAGTTCAAGTTGTGAGGCATTTTTCAATGAGGAGAGTTTCTTCCAGGACAATGATTTGGTGCATTCAGTTGACACCAGTGGTTGCGCATATGAGGTAAAGATGGTTGTCCGGTTGAAAAAGAAAAACTTGTGCCTGCAGATGCAGAAGAGGTGTTAGGTGATGAGGTTTTAGGAAGACGTCCTAAGGGTCCAGTGTACACCTGGAAATGTAGTAGTATTTGTAGTGTGCGACAGGATTCCATCAATTTGCTTTGTGATTTTGTTCGTACATTTAATAAGAAAAGTTTAAAACAGAAAATGAAGTTGTTTCAAGAATTAGATACTTGCAGAGTGAGAGAAGTACTGGTTTGCATGGGCATTCACTGGCTTGTCTTTCCAGAAGAGTATGCCAGAGTGTTTTTCATCATTTTAGGATGCTTGCAGTGCATCATAATAAAGTGAGGAAATTAGTGAGAATGTTGTATTATGCTAAGAGTCAAGCAATTATGCTTAAACAATTGAGCAGTGCTCTTTTGCATGGTTCAGAACTACATGTGAAGAATATTTGTGAAGAAATTGAGTTCTGTTACTTTGCTAGTAAAGAGAACAATGTTGAAATTGACCCAGTAGAAGAAGGTAATGTGGAAGAGAGTGTACAGATTTCTAATATAGATAAGTTTCACAAGGAAATTTCCATCTTTCAGGTGAAATCAAGTGAGAGGCCTAATTTCACTTGTGTGTGTTGTCGACGGACTTATTATAAGAATCAGACTAAATTAGTGGATTTATATGCAAAAAGTGAAATGGAAAACAATAGTGAATGGAAGGATTTTGCCACATACTTGATGGTAGAAAATTGTTTTGATTTGGGATCGGACCAACGTATGTGTACTTATTGTTTTAACAAATTAAACCAAAACCGGATGCCTGCTAGAGCGGTTCATAATAATCTGGAATTGGTTGACATTCCTTCTGAATTGAAGGATTTAAATACTTATGAATCTATTTTGATTCAAAGAGTGCATCCCTTTCAGGCTATTGTACGAATGGAGCCAAAGACAGGGAAATTGCCTCCATCAGATTTACAGAGAGGATTGAAGGGAAGAGTTGTTTATTTGCCTTTAGATTTGAAGAAAAACATTAATACAATTGGAGTAGAGAAAGTGGAAGAGGAACCTCTGGTTATCCTAGTTAATGGGGTTCCGACAAAGAGTAAGAAAATCTGGCAAGATTTAGTGGATGTTAGGAAAGTCAAAAAGGCAACATTGTATTTGATAAACAACAATGAGTACTACAAGAATGTATGTGTTGCAGAAGACGAAGTAAGTGAAGAAGAAGACAGCGAATTGTGTGCTGGACAAATTGAGAAAGTAGAAGCCTCTAAAAATGAAAAAAATATATGAACATTATAGTGTTCATCCTTTGCATTCCAAGGAAGTCATGGGGAATGCTATTGAGTTGTTTCAAATGAAACAAGCCAAAGGGAATCCCATTAGTGTTTGGGAGGAAAGTTTGGAAGCTCGGTGTTTTCCACAGTTATTTCCCACAGGTCGAGGAGGACGATATGATGAGCGGCCAGATCAAATTCCTGCTTCTGAATACCGGACTTTACGATTGTATGCAGAAGATCCTAGGTTTCGTCAATGCATTCCCTATTTGTTTCATCTATTGTTTGAAAGTGATCTGTCTGGACTGTCTTATGCAGTGAACCACATCCTGAAAAGTGGTGTACAACTGAGAAATATCTCAGCAAGGGACTTTATGGATAAAGTCAATGTGCAAGACAGTATTTTGGATTCTCACCTGATTAATCTGATGGCATGTCAGCGTGGTACTAATGAGTATTGGTACCGTCATCATGGTGACTTAAAATGTATGCTGAGGAACTTAGGAACTCCCACATGGTTCCTCACTCTCAGCTGTGCTGAGTATGGCTGGGAAGACTTACTTGAATTTCTACGAGAGGCAAATGGAAACATTTAAAATATTGAATTCAAGACACCCGGAGAACTGTGCTCTTTGGATCCAGTGAATGTATGCAGGTACTTCAATCATAGATTTGAAGCTATGATGTCTTTCATCACGAACAAGAAAAATCCACCTCTTGGAGAGGTGTTGGATTTCTTCTGGAGAAAGGAGTATCAAGCAAGTGGTGCTCTTCATATACATATGCCGCTATGGATCAAAGATGCATCCAAATTTGGAACAGATCCGGATGACTAAGTGATGAATTTCATAGAACAGTATTCTACATGTGCTGTTCCAAAGACAAAGGAAGACAAAAGTCTAAGAGAACAAGTTTTACGGTTTCAAAGCCATCGTTGTGGAAAGTGCTGTCGTCGTAAATTCAGAAACAAGAACAAGTACTATTCAAAATGTCGTTATGGATTTCCACGATCGGTGATATCTAAAGGAAGAGTGAACAATTTGATGTCTTCGCTGCGACATAATGTGACGAGGAAATCACCCAAAAATACATACAATTTGAAAAGAAACGAAGAGTCCAAGAACATCAATGACTACAACCCAGTGATTTTGTCCATGTGGAATGCTAACATGGATATACAGTTTGTGGCTGACAACTGTATGGCTGTGGCTCGGTATGTGACGTCTTACATCACAAAAAAAGAAAAGACAGAACTCAAGGATATGTGGGAGGACATTTCCCATGAAAAGAGCCTCAGTAAGAAGTTGTACAGTTTCAGTCTGAAGATGTTGTCGCATCGAGAAATCGGAGCTTACGAATGTTCTGACCGTTTATCTTCAGCAAGTCTCTATGCAAAATCTAGGAGTATCATTTGGGCAAGTCTTGGTCTTGCTGCAACGCGTAATCGGGTTCTGAAACCTGTACGGGAAATTGAGTATTTGGCGGAGAAGGAGCCAAGCAGTACAGATATTTTGAAGACCAACATGTTGGATACATATTATCCAAATAGAAGCAGTCACCTGGAGAATGTTTGTCTGTATGAGGTTCTACAAAATTACATTTTCAAGAGGAACATCACAGAAGATATTGATAAAGGAGTGTATGCTGTAATTGGAAGTGAGGTATGTCTGGTCAAGCAAAAAAAATGTCTATTGGTAAATCATCGAAAATTGGATTGCGAATCTCCAGAAAGAAAAGAGTTTTTCTATTTAGCTCTTTTGCAACTTTTCAAGCCTTGGCGTGCAGAAGAGGAACTGCTTGGAGATTTCCTCTGTTACGAAGACTCTTTCAATGCAGCCAAGGAGTCCATAGAATGTCCTGTTTTTCCAAAATATCTAGAAATGTTGAATGCAGAAATCGAGCAGGAAGCAACAATTGCAGCCGAGATTGCTAGAGACAGTTCTCAGGACAGTCAGAGTTCTGTTTCATTGAGTCAGGATCCACTAGGAGGACCAGTTATCGAAAATGAAGCTGCCACTGCCATGATTGAAGTGGAAAGAGCCATGGCACATGCTCAGGAGGATGCGGTTAACTTAGAAGATTTGGAAAGACAACTCAACGTTGAGCAGAGGAAAATATATGACGAAGTTACCAGCCAAATTGATCATGGATTAAGTCATGAGAAGAAAGAGTGCTCATGTACGTCGTTGAAGCCTGTCCGACTGTACGTGAGTGGAGAAGCAGGAACTGGAAAAAGTTTCCTCATTAAAGCAATTTCATGTTATCTGCAGAAAAGGATTGAGTCATCACTGTCTTGTGTTGTCACCGCTCCAACTGGACTGGCAGCACATAATATTAAAGGTATTACTTTGCATCGGCTACTGATGCTACCAGTGGAGCATGATAACAAATTACAATACCACAAGTTATCAGGAGATGCTTGTTGTGAAGTATCTAGAGTCCTGAAGAAGATGAAACTTCTTATCATTGACGAAGTAAGCATGGTTTCCAATGTCATGCTTGCCTTTGTGCATTTGAGAATGCAGGAAGTTCTTAAAACAGAGTAGGATGTGTTATTTGGTGGCAAACACATCATTGTTTTCGGTGATCTTCTGCAGCTGACACCAGTGAAAGGACAACCAGTGTTTAAACTGCTTACGCATGAAGATACCAGGAAGTGCCTAGGGAGCATTGGCAACGTTAACATATGGTTAAACTTCAATTATGCTGAGCTGCGTGAAAATATGCGTCAGGCGAAGGATGAAGATTACAAGAATATTCTACAAGATGTTAGAATCGGGAAAGTGACTGAGCGTGGGAAAGAAGCTTTACATGCACGATTACTGTCAAATTTGTATCCAGAAGAAGACGTTCTGCCAGAGAATATTTTTCATAAAATTACTGAGAAGAAATCGGGAATATGTTTGATGCCAACTCTTGCAGAATGTTCCATCTTCAACAACAAAATGTTGAACTTAGTAAACCAAGAGATTGTGAAACTGGAAGCTATTGACAGAATAGGGCATATGGGTGCAACAATTGTTTTGTCTGAGAATTTGAAATCTAAATTGGATTCATTAGAGAAGACTATATCTAAAACTGCTGGTTTTGAAAAGACTCTGAATGTGTACTTAAATTGCCGTATTATTTTGAGAAGGAATTTACATGTTGAAAGAGGTCTGGTAAATGGATCAATGGGTAATGTTGTTGATTTTGAGAAATACAGAAATAGAGATGGAATAGAATTTTTAAAAATTAAATTTGATGGCATTGAGGAAGTACAGCTAATTGGTCGTTGCACAGCTAGGTTTTTGCTTGTAAAAGACTTATATGTTCGCCATAAGCAATTTCCTGTTTGCTTGGCATATGCAGTGACAATCCATAAATCACAAGGTTTAAGTGTAGACAGTGCTTTGGTGAATATTGGCAGTTCTGTGTTCAAAGAGGGTATGGCTTATGTAGCATTGTCACGAGTCAGAACTTCATCGGGTTTGTACTTGATTGAGTGTGATGTCACAAACATTTGTGCGGATCTAGATTGTGTTAAGGAATACAATAGGTTAAGAAGAGAGTATGCGCCACATTTGCCTCAATATCCTTTTGTTTGAGAAACGTGTGGTAGGCCGGAAACGAAGAAATATCACTAATAGTAGGGAGGTTGTAGCAAAAAGACCAAAAGTCGATGAACCCAAAATTGTAAGCAGAAAGAAAATGAATTCTGTTGAAGATGTTGTTGGTTTTCAATTTGAAAATAGTTCTGGTGTCAACTGCTATGCTAATGTAGTGGTTAATGTTATCTTTTCTCTAGAAACTTTAAAAGAACAAATTGTGATCAATTTGAATCAAAGTTTTTTCTGTTTGTTGAATTCTGTGTTAGAGAAATGTAGCAATGATAGAACAAGAGTAGAAAGTGTGTCTGAAATTCGAAATCTGTTAGACAAATGTTCAGGTCAAACACAATTCTCTCAAAATATTCAGCAAGATTGTCAGGAGTTTTTAATGTATATGCTTAATGTATTGCAAGATGAAGGTGTAGATGTAGATCATCTGTTTGGCCTTTCTTATCAATGGCAGCATGACTGCGAGAATTGTACGTTATCAAGTACTACTAGTGTAGACTCAGAAAGATTTATATATTTAACTTTGCCAGACAGTAAATCAGTATCCTTTAATAAGCTAGTAAAAGCAGCTGATCAAAACATGGAGTGCAGCCAATGTAAGTCTGCAATGCTGTCCACATTATTTATACGAAGATATGTCCAGTATGTCATTTTAATGTTCCAACGATGTAGGCCTGATGGAACAAAATTGACAACTTTAATTAAAAATTTTGTGGCTTCTCAGTTGTCAATATCAGGACATTACACAACTTATTTGAAGTCTGGAAACGGCTGGTCATTCTGCAATGATTCTGTTTTAACTTTCAAAAAAAGATTGCCTTTTCACCTTAAAAATTCTTACCTGGTGTTCTTACAACCAGAATTTTAGGGAAGGAATCTCGGGATTTGTTCTGAGGAATTTCAAGAGGTTCTAATGGCTCCTACA
The DNA here is from genome assembly GCF_964263255.1 of Lissotriton vulgaris. NCBI lineage: Eukaryota > Metazoa > Chordata > Amphibia > Caudata > Salamandridae > Lissotriton > Lissotriton vulgaris. The sequence continues at coordinate 1,434,270,879 of NC_141689.1, read as the reverse complement.
CTATATAGCCTTGTGGATAAGTGTAGCACAGAGCAAAAATTGTTTGTTTTAATAAGCTAATTCAAGCAGCAGATCAAAACAAGGAGTAGAGGTAATGTAAGTCTGCAATGCTGTCCACATTATTTATTGAAACTTATGGGTGAAATGTCATTTTACAATTGCAACTATATAAACCGGATGTAAATAAGTTGTCAAGTCTAATTAAAAATGTTTTGGCTACACAGTCGTCGATTTCAGGAAGAACATTTGTAACTGCAGCTATTATATGATATGATGGTCCTTTGACAACATCAGGATATTACACAGCTTATTTGAAATGTAAAAAAGGCTGGTCTTTCGGCAATGATTACCATTTGACTATGAAGCAATGTTGCCTTTTGACTTGTTTTCAGAAGTGAGAATTTAGGGTAGGTAACTGGACTATAATGATTCTAGGTGTTGCTGTAATTTAGTGTGCTGTTTTAAATTGCTTTGTATGTCACATTTTTGTTAAAATGATGGAGCTTATCTTTCAGAAAGTGGCGGGCAGAAAATATTAACAGTACAACAGAGTATAAGCTGTTCATAGGACATCCTTTGACGTCATGGAAAGTAAGTTACTTTAGAGGAGTTCTGATTTCTGATTGGTTATATTATATGGGTTTTTTAAACACAATCATTTTGATTGTGTTTTTTTTTCCCCGCTGTTATATGATGAATACCTTCAACTCACTGTTTTTAGTGAAATTTGATATATTCTGAGAACAGCAAAAATAAACCATTTAATATGTATAATTAATTCAGTACTTTGAATTGTGATTTTTAATATGTACTCATCTTGTCTCATGCTCACTCATCTTATACTACCTTCTATCAATTTTAAAATTTTTGTTCTTTCATTCACAGATTGAAAGTATAAAAATAACAAGTGACTAAGTTAACGACAATTATAAGGTAAGTGTTTAGTACTCATTCCGTTACATCTCTATCACATTTAACTTTTATTAGTTCCACTGCTTCATTTCTTTAACCCTCAGTTTCCTGCCTTTGCTACTTCCCTCATTCCTTTTCTATTATCTATTATACAGTAGCTCTGTGTTACTCCCTCTAGCTATCTTTTAACATTATTCTCTCTGTCTTCTTCCCTTATACTCACTCTTCCTTTTTTTTTTTCTTTTTGTTTCGCTTCCGGTTCGCGTACCGGGGCGCGAACCAGGAAGCAAATTTTTAAAAAAAAGAGGTTGCCAGAGTGCTAAACATTCTAGCATTTTTTTATAAATGGGAGGTAGTTCTGAAAAGAACTTTTTTTTCATTGTTTTTGTTGTTTTAATTTTTTTTAATTATTTTTATGAAAATGTTTTGTCTTTTTTTGTATTTTAAGAACGGTTTTATATTTTTTTTGATTTTTTGGGGGGGGAAACGAAAAACAGTCCTTATGAAGGGCTCAACAGTAGCAACAAAAAAAAAGATAATTTACTTTCGGGGCCGTTTTGAACATTTATGATTTTCATAAGCTGTGTTTATGAAAGTTATACTTTTTTCCCCATAGGAAATGAACTTGCCGCAAAAAATACAGGTATGTTTCATGTTACCAAAGTTCATCTGTATGTTTGGGACCGTCTCCCTCGCCTCTGGTCCCGTAACTGTCTGTTCAGCTGATGTACTGGCCACAGGAGGGGGGTTTTCCTGTAGGTCAGGTACCTGTGCAGCACTGTAATTAATAGGATGCCACCTCTCCATGTGGCGATGCATGGTGTAAATCCCATAGCTGTATTTTTTATCTGTTCTTCTGGATAGTTCTTTGTCACAGATCAAACAAGTGACATAACGGGCATTCACTTTTTTTTGGCCCCGGGGATATGTAAAGAATTGCCAGATGTAGTTTACTTTGACATGGGACCTCCTTGGTTCTTCTGGCAAAAACAGCCTGTTCACTTGCTCCTGTTCCTCTGCTTCCTCTTCTTCTTCCTCTTGATTAATGAGTACCTGAGGAGGTGGTCCATCCTTTTTTGGTGGTGGTGGTGGTGGTGGAGGGGCTCCAGCAGCTGCAGCTACAACACTTGTCATTTTTCCAAATTTCGAAAGTAGGTCTTTCTCTCATAAAAATGAAAGTCAGAGTGAGGAAAAAAGGTGGGGCTTTCATCATTTGGGAAAAAAAAAGTTTTAAACCAATGAAAAGTGTTATTTTTAGGTACCCTTACATCATTAGGAAATCAAAAGTGAAATCAACCAATAAAAAGTGTTATTTTCAAGTCACATGACCTGTTACGCTTACGTTACGCGTCCCGCTACGCACCCGGAGCGCTTCCGGGTAGCTGCGCTTCGCGCCTCGGTTCGCGTTCCAGAACGTGGGCGTGGCATTGAAAGTCATGTAGTGATAATACCACAGTTCTCCTCGCCCCAGTGGGCATAATATTGAAGATATCCAGTGCCTTCTCACTAATATGTTCTTCACACAAAATAGACATAGTCTGCACAGACATTCCTAAGTACCTGCAAGGAAAAAAAGATTAAAATTACTGAAAATCAGCTGTGACAAGCTATCATGCCAATTCAAGTTGTACTTAGTGAAGGTGTATTGCCAATTCTTCCTTAATATTGGCGAGGAGAACTTTGATATTTACATTTTGAAACCGCCCACTGGGGCAATGTGCTTTTCACTATTGAGTGACATTGTTGAACAATATTCTTTTATTTTCAAAGGAATATGATGCTTTAATTGGTTCTTCACAGTCTGTGTTTGTGTCACAATGACTATCTACATTGCCTTTAATGATATGTTAAAATGGCTGACACATTCACCAGTACTCCTGGGTGACCTGCACAGTAGTCCTTTGTTTATGTCTATATTTGTTTGTGGATTTAAATGGCACTTTTGTGGCGAGATGGTAAGCGTGATCAAGGCTTAACCGCCGAAACGCGTTGTTGTTGCCAATAAATCTTTATTGAATTGTACAGCAAAGGTGTCCGGGCAATGTGTTCGCAGTGAACCGATGTTGGAGTCTATAATTCGGGACTGCCGGTGCCCTGCTCGGACCGCCCGCTGACAGCGCTCCTCAACTACCGGTACTCGTGAAAAGAAAATATATATATATATATATATATATATATATATATATATATATATACATATATATATATATATATATATATATATATATATATATATATATATATATATATATATATATATATATATATATATATATATATATATATATATATATATATATATATATATATATATACAAATTGTTGCTAGAAACGCTGCAATACCGGCCTTATGTGCTAGTAACTATGGTGATGGCAGAAGCCTCCCAATTTATTTATACAAAATCCAGGCCAGCAGCCAACTTTTTTCTTGCACAATAACACACTTATGTACTGGATTGTGTGCCACATCCTTTATCTGCTGGACTGGATTTTGTATATATATGGGACTGTCTTACCTGTTCCCCTTGGGCTCCTGTTTCGTTCTTTTGGAGGAAGATTTGCTGTCATGTTTTCTGTGCGTGCCAGTAGCACAGTACAGGAGCCCCGCCACACCCGGGGTCTGGACTACTGCTGGCTCTTGCTTCACGGCTTTTACAGTTTCCAGAGATGGACAGTCCAGTACTCGCTTCGCTTCCAGGGGGCCCAGAGCAGTGAGGTATTGCACCTCGTTTTGGACAGTTGTGCCTCCCGCATTTTGGTCCCTGCATATGGGACTCACTGTTTGTGAAGCTGTGGCGGTATAAGGGGACTCGAGGACAGCCACTTTGGTTCTGGGGCAGTGGAAGGCTTTCTCATCGCATCCTGCTCTGTGTCCGCAGTCAAGATTACCTGTACACCCTTCACTATTCACCGACTCGAGTTGCCGTAAACATAAGGCTTCTTGGGAGTTTCAGTCCTAAACCTCAAACAGACTACAACAGGTGTGCCTAATTGCCAGGGGGAGGAGCGGATTATGCCACCAACATACTTTAAATAGCAGGAATGAGCTTACACTGATGAGGGCTTCCGATGTTGGGCGCTGAAGAAGGCGTCATGCCAAAATGCATCTGCCGCCACTGGGACTGCCTTGTTTCCAATAAAGCTTGTCTTACATGTTTCCCTTGGGCTCCTGCCTCGTTCTTTTGGAGGAAGATTTGCTGTCATGTTTTCTGTGTGTTCCATTAGCACAGTACAGGAGCCCCGCTACACTCGGGGTCTGGACTACTGCTGGCTCTTGCTTCACGGCTTTTACAGTTTCCAGAGATGGACAGTCCAGTACTCGCTTCGCTTCCAGGGGGCCCAGAGCAGTGAGGTATTGCACCTCGTTTTGGACAGTTGTGCCCAGTGAGCAGGCGGACAAATTCAGGAGCTAAATGATGCATAGGGTAAAAAAAGAGGAGGAAATATTCAAGAAACGTAAGGCGTTTAAGTTTGAACGAGACCGCCTCGACTACCAAAACGGACAAATATTCCCATATGCCAAAAAGTATGAAAATGTGAAAGCCCGTGTGAGGAAAACAAGACAGAGTAATGTGGATAACAAAACAGTGTCAATTTCCTCAACAGACATAAGTGTAACATCTGGTACTGAGGCGGAAAACGAGGCTGTAGGACCCTCCACAGTGGGGTCAGGGAAGCTTACATTGGCACAAGAAGTGAGCTGCCTGTGCCAAGATCGACGCGACACAATGAGGTCTCGAGTCAAAGGTGGATCACAGACAAATGCCACTGGGCCAACCAAAAGCGGCTTGCCAGGAGGAAATGCCGCAGGTACAAAGCAACCAAACACAAATCAAGCAGCAAGGGGCCGTTGGAACAAGTCAAATCGGAAGCCAACCCCAAGTTAAACAAACAATCGATTATTAACCTCACCAATATTACCCTTTCTGCGAATAATGAGATGATCCTAGGCTTAGGGTTAACTTATTGTCCAGCATCAGACTTCAATTATGTGGATGCAAGAATGGACTCATATCGTTTTGTAAGGAAGTTGAAACTTAATAAATTCTTTCTCCTGCAACCAAAAAAGAAAAAACCAACAGGGATATTAAACAGTCCCTCGTCGTTGGAAGTTGGAGATCGTATTGACTTTGATGAAATCTGGGGTTTACAACAAGAAGGGGTGTCGACCAGTGATTTGCCGTTAACAACCTCAAGGGAAGACCAAGCAATAAGTTATACACCATTTAAACCCAGATCAACTTTCCAACCCATTCTAACCCACGACAACCTGGAGGTTTATCATGAGCTAGTCATCAAGTAGCTTAAGCAACTATACGTAGCTACCAACAAGAAGCATAAGGCGATCAATAAGAAGAATCAATGCTACCACAACCTAATTAAAAAGCTGGAGTGTGATCAAAATGTGATCGTCAGCCAAGCAGATAAGGGTGGCAACATTGTTTTATGGCCGAGAGACATGTATGTTGCAGAGGCAAAGAGTCAACTATTGGATTCTGCATGTTATAAGAAAAGCAACTTGACAGCACTAAAGACAGCTTGGCAAGAACAAAATCTGAAATTAATGGCATGGAGAAGTGCCAAACTATTGTCAAATGATGAATATAACTTCATGAAAAAAGACCATCCAGTAATACCGACTTTTTATTTGATACCGAAAGTTCATAAAAACATTAATGTGCCACCTGGAAGACCAATCATTTTGGCCATAAACAGCTCGACCGAAAATATCTTTCGTTATATAGACTTCTTCCTCCAAGAATGGGTGAAATGTTTAAAATCATATGTACGGGACACTTCTGATTTCATCAGAAAATTGGAGAATGTTGTCTGGAATATGGATTGTTTGTTAATCACACTTGATGTGACTTCATTGTATACATCTATCAACATTCTGATGGCCTAAAAGCAGTAGAATTTTATTTAAACAAAAGGTCTATGAATTTCTCTGCACATAACAAGATGTTGTTATCTATGATTCAAATCTGTCTTGAACAGAATTATTTCCTGTTCAATAACCAGATGTACCAACAGGTTAGAGGTGTCGCAATGGGGGCCTGCTTCTCCCCGAGTCTGGCTTGTCTCCATATGGGACTGTGGGAGGAGCGGGTCCTTGGAGACACCCTCAGGAACATCACACAGGAGCATATACCCATATATCTAAGGTATTGTCAGGCACCGTCTCCTATGCTCCTCTGGGCTGTGTCGAATGTCCTATACCCTCACCCACACAACGATCCCGGAGCCTGAAGTATAAACACAGGCCCACAGAATAGTTCCGTGAGTGCGGGAAAGGAAGGGGACAGCGGGGAGGGAGATCTGAAATGACAAAGACAGTTGTTTAGAAAACACCCCCCTCAACCCCACAAGGCTTCTTTCTGGCAACCTTCCTTATATTGAAAACATTTGTTTCTAAACCCCTACCTGAAAAGGAAAATAATGGAGTCTTTGAATACAGGAGAAATAGGCACAGGGTGATACCAGGGACTGCAACCAACTAAAAAGGAAACAATGAATATCACAATGTAATCCTATACTTCATTAAAGGTCGCATATGCACCAACACCCATACCTACATACCACAATTGTTCTGTGTTCTCTTTTAGGGCTGCATCACTCCCTCTGATTTGATACCCTCTGTTGTTTCTCTCCTGAACTGAAGAAAATAATGAAGAAACGTTGTGGACAGAAATCAAGTAATAACACTTTAGGTTAATTCACCCTCATATAGCTCCTGCCCATAAACGAAGTGATCTGAAGTCTACATGCATACAAAAGTCATTGCGACTCCTTCATGGACCAAGAAATATGCGAGATACTCGCCTAACGGTTTGAGCTCAAACCGCTCTGACATCCATGAGAAAAGTTTGATGAACAACCAAAGCCAGTACTGTGCTAAATGTTCCCATCCAAAATAAGGGCGGACTGGTAACAGGATTTTCCCTGCAATGAGAAAGCGGAAGCTCTTCTCCTCCAACAGGGAAAACAAACGTTGGCTCCAAAGAGTTAATGCCAAAGAGAGACGGCAAGATACACACAGCCGCGTGTACCCAGGAACGGCACAACTTGAACCGCACCCAAACCAGAACCGGGTGCCTCAGGGTCTATCACAACAAGAATGTTTTCCTCACGATCGTACCGCTTCTCTCTCTTACCAGCCGCACCAAGAACTCGGCAAGAATTATTGGCAGCGTCTGCAGATGCCGCAGGACTTTAGATCCTGGAGTTGCGTGGCAGGCGTCGCTACGCTGCATTGCCGCTCGGCTTGCTGGGTAACGTAGTTTCGATATGAAGGATCACCAAATGCCACGCATAATGCGGACAGCGGCGTACTATGACCGAAATCCTGACAGTACATCCCCCTCACAAGGGACGCTATCCAGCAGCAGGCATATCAGGATGCAGGCTATGGAACCGAGACACAAGTCTAGGAGCGTGCACTGAACCTGCCGGCTCCCAGGAATTCTCTTCCGGACCATAGCCCTTCCAGGAAAGCAGGTACTGCAGGCGCCCTCTCACCCATCTAGAGTCAAGAACCTTCTGCACCTCATATTCCCGATCGTGCTGCACCCAGACAGGCAAGGAAGCACGGCGAACAGGAACAAGGGAGGGTTTCAACAATGACACGTGAAATACAGGATGGATTCTGAAATGCGCGGGGAAACGCAACCTCACCGCCACGGGATTCACCTGTTTCACCACTCGATAAGGGCCAATGAACCTGGGGTTAAACACACTATGTCTCCGACACCTAATGTGTTTAGTAGACAACCACACTAGGTCGCCCTTCTTGTAGTCAGGGCACGGCCTACGGTGTTTGTCCGCCTGCATTTTGTACTTCCCCTTGGCCTGAACAAGATTCCGATGCATCGCCAGAAGAATCCGGCGAATGCGCAACAATCTTGTTTTGACGTCTGGCAGCCTAACCGTGTTGTTTGGGAGCACCAAGGGATTAACCCTAGGATGGTGACCATATGAACAGAAGAAAGGGGAATGACTGGTGGAAGAATGCTGAGTGCTGTTGTAAGCCAGTTCCGCCACCCACAGCCAATCCACCCACAAATCTGTATCAGCCTGTAAATAGCAACGGAGATATTGTTTCAGGGATTGATTTAGCCTCTCTGTCTGGCCATCGGTTTGGGGGTGGAAACTAGTGGACAAGGAAGAGGTTATGTGTAATGCAGAACACCAGACCTTCCAAAAGCGAGCAGTGAATTGGGCCTCTCTATCTGATACTATTACCCTTGGGAGTCCGTGTAACCTCACCACATGCACCAACAGAAGATGGGCTAAGCGACCTGCTGTAGGAACCTGATCACAAGCAATAAAGTGTCCCATCTTCGTAAGATAATCCACTACTACCAAGATGGCTGTCTTGCCTTGGTCCGTAGGGAGCCCAACGATAAAATCCACCGAGAAGCTCTCCCAAGGCGCTTCCGGTGTGGGCAAAGGTTGTAAATATCCCTGGGGTTGTTGACGGTCAGACTTCATTCGGGCACACTGCACACACATCTTCCCCCATCTGCACAAATCAATTCGTATGGATGGCCACCAGAATTGTCTCAAAGCCTTCTCAACGGTTTTCACGTGTCCCATGTGACCCGCACTAGGTGTATCGTGGCACCAGGAAAACACAGTTCTTTGTAGGGATTTTGTAGGCACAAGTACTTGAGTCCCCCTCATGATTACCCCTTGTTTCATTTTCCATTCGGGATGGTGACGAAGCCAGGTTCTCCAGGTACAGGATTGTATCCCTGATCGCACCGCCTGTAAAAAGTCTCCTGTTTGTGCAACACACACCACTTTGGAGGGATTGATGATGGATCTGCTTGGTGTTATAGCATGCATAGCAGGGCTTTCTTGCCTGGTTCGTGCGTCCGCTTTCTTATTGTTGCCTCCGGGTCTGAAGATGACTATAAATCTATATTCCTCAAAAAACAACATCCAGTGTAACAGTCTGGGGGTGAGATTGTTGTGTTCTATCTAGGACCCCGATCAATATTGTGACCTCATGCCCCTATACGGCTATAATCAATTGATATCCCTATAATGACATAAACGATCAGAGCCATATTTCAGTAACTCGTCTCTGCAGCTCATTACAGTACATGACACAGCAGAAGCCACTTCCTTAGATTCCTAGATAACACACCAAGGTCTTTCGACAGCTCAAACCCCCCAGCAACCTGGGAAAGCCCCACTTGCTTTGTTTTGATCAGTAATAGAACTCTAACGAGCACTGTAAGAACGACCAGTTCTTAGTGACATCTTTATTGACGTCTTATGTCCAAAACCCTACGTAAAACTCGGCACCTTTAAGGTATAAATAATACCGACGTTTCCTTAAGCAAAGACGACGGTGGTGGTGGTGAATACTGGAGCAGAACAGCTGTCCCTTGCAGAGAGCCCAGCAGATGCGAGAAGCCCAAGGACGCTGCCCCTCCCACCTGACGCGCTGAGAAAGACGCTGTATTTTCTCCTGCCGAGAAAATCCAGCTCCGGCGTTTCCAGCCTACCCTTGCGGGTGACTGGAATATCGAGTCCTGAGAGGAGATACCAGACCTCCAACATTCTATTCTAGAGGTACGGTGCTGACTAAATCCTTAGAGAGAATTCTTGAAGCAAACTCTTGGCAAAACCAGCTTAACTTAAACTACTACTTACTTACTCCCTCCCACGTATTAGGCTTAGGTCAGGTACACTGGGGTAGGCGTAGTTAAAAGCACCAGTTGAGTACTTTAGCCAAATGTATATATGAATGTATATATTTTATTCATTTTAACCATCTTATGGCTAAGAAACCATATCAATGCTTTTACAGTAATATTTCGTGATACTCCTTTTACTGTACGTACTTTTTATAATAACAAGTCTTGCAATTGTGGCAATTCATTTCTATTGCATGAGAAGGAAGACTGTTCAGTAAATAATACCTTTTATTGAAAACGCCCGTCTCTCTATTCTCTGTATACTGGTGAAAGTAATTCTGCACACAACTCTAGAGATTGACTCTTATTCTGAGGAACAAAGTTGTCATGTTAATGCGGTTGTTGGAAAACTGAATCCCTTCTTGTCTGAGCCAGGGAAGCTGATCACTTCCTATTCAGTCAAGAAAGTTTCCAGTGACCTCTGAGCTAGCTGGTACAAACCCAATTAAGTCTAACATAGTCAGTAGAGACCTAGAAGACCGCACTCCTACGTCTACACTGCTGTTTATGTTATTCCAATGCGCAGGGCCTATAGGGAAAATAGGAACTACACTACATGGCGCCCAACGTTTGGTAAGGCGATAAAACTAATGCAAGACGTTAGAGTAACTCAGTCGTGCTTTTTCACACAGACCCTTTCTCCCGTAAATACTCCAATAGACGTCTGGAGTGGGTGAAAGGTTAAAATCCGCCCGAACTTAGTAGGAAGAGTTTCCTATGTAGAGCTTCTGGTTTATTCAACGTTGAAGGATACAGTGTTCCAAAATATTGTGCACCTAATCTTTGTCTCCTTGAAGACCTACTCTGCAAAACTTTCATTTATACAATGTCAGTAGAAGACAACGGGAACGCTGATGCCGCAGTAAATGCGACTCAGCGGGAATCCGATGAAACAGGAATTTACCCACCGGGTGCAAATATCATCCCGGCAAACATAAGAAAAACTATTTTTTTTGTGAAATATATTTTTATTGCAGGAATCAGCAAACTGTTACATATATGACCAGCATCAGAAATCCACTGAAATCAATTAACTGCATCCCGCCCACCCCCCACAGCACGGTCTCATACATAATCACTCAGCCCACAGTCCAAAGGTCGGGCGACAAAATCCAGTGGGGGCTCAGCAGGAGAGCAAGGCTGGTCCGGATGATCCACTATCCGTCATCTGCTTTTCTAAACAAGCCCCAAAACCCCCCAAAAAAAGTCCCACCCACAAAACACTAAATTACAAAGAAATCCCTCCCCAACCCAACCCCGCCATCAGTGTATGGTAGCAGCCGCAATAGGATTCGTGAGAGGACCCAAGATGAGCGTATCAGAAACAGAAAACGCAATCGCCTACCGGGACTCAGGGCGCGCTGCAATCTCACTATCAGAATCGCTGGGGGCGCAATAGTCTCTGAGGGCCTGCACTAGTGTCTCCCATTCTAGCGCTGCCTCCTGTGCCTTTTCGTTACGCTGTCTCCCAGCCAGTTGGTATCTCAGTGTGCTTTCTCCCGCCGCCCACTTCAAGAGTTCGCTATGCCACCTGCTCCCAGTCGGACCAGCTCGTGCCTTCCAGTTCCTGGTCACCTCTCGTTTGGCCAAGAGAAGCCCTAAATCAATAAATTTACTGGAGATTTTGTTTTTGGGGGTATGTGGAAACCAATGCAAAAGACCCACCGCCGCATCAACCGATAGGGGTCTCCCCGTCACCTCCGTCAGGGTCTTCTCCACTTCCACCCAGTAGAGGGACAAACCCGGGCAGGCCCACAACATATGGAGGAGGTCCGCCTCCGGTGCCGGGCATCTGGGGCAGGTTGCCGAGCCCGTGGCGAAGTACTGTTGGATTTTCGCCGGGGTCAGGTATGCCCGATGGAGTATGTAATAGTGGACCAACTGAAACGGGCGTGGCGCGTCCCCTTCCAAGCTCGCCGCACGAGCTGAGACCAGGTCGCTTCCGGGATTTCCTTGCCTATGTCCTCCTCCCAGCGGGCCTTCTGGGTCGTAAGGGGGGTCAGTCCTTCATCGATCAATCTACCGTAGAGGCAGGTGACCGCCTTCACCGTGCCCGCAGACATCATGACGTATTGGCACACCAGAGACGTAGGAGGTTCCTCCTGTCCGCCTTTCCAATGCGCCTGGATCGCACGGACCAGGGCCGAGTGCAACAGGAAGTCTCCGCGGGGAATCTCGAAGCGGTCAATGAGCTCCTGAAAGGGCAAGAGTACCCCAGCCTCATAAAGATTCCCCACCAACTGCAAACCCGCGTCCTCCCAGTCCGCCAATCGTGACCAATCACCGCCATGGGGCAAGGCCGTCAACATCCCCAACGGTATTTCAGGCGCATATGGTATCCGCAATTGGCCCCGGGTGTGAGCCCGGTTCCAACACAGGCGAATGGTCTTTTCCTCCAGCGTCAGGTCCTGCAAGGTCAAACGTTGGCGTAGAGCTATGAAGGATAGGACATGCCTGGCCATCCCTATACCTCTCCTGTCCTCCGGGCCTCAGAATTCCCTGGCAATCTCCTGGGTGAGGGTCTGGAGCTGCGCTGCCAGATAGTATTTCTCAAAATCCGGCACCGCGAGTCCACCCTCGGCTTTTAGCCTCATCAGGGTCTTAAGGGCCACTCTACGGCGGCCCAAGCCCCAGAGGAATCCGACTATCATCGACCGTAGGAGCCTAAATGTGGCTGGCGGGATCCAAACTGGTAGCGCCCGGAAATAGTACAGCAACCGGGGAAGAGCCACCATTTTGAGGAGAGCGACCCGCCCCGCCAACGAAAGCGGTAGCGTAGCCCAGAAGTCCATATTCCCCCGTAGAGCTCGAATGCATCTGGAAATGTTTCCGTCCAGGAGGTCAGATGGATCATGATAGATGTACACTCCCAGGTACCTGAAGCAGTCAGGTTCCCATCTAAGCTCTCTATTGAGGACTGGACTAGGGGTGCCTCTGCGAACCGGGAAAAGGCATGTCTTGGCCCAATTCACTCGTAGGCCCGAGACCTCCCCAAACGCCGTGAGCGCCGTCTCAGCTCCATGTAGGGCCTCGACTGGGTCCTCAAGGAAGAGCAACAGGTCGTCGGCATATAACGAAACGTGGTGCGGGCCCGAAGGTGTCCAAAAACCATTGTAATGCGCCCCGAGCGGAGTTGCAATGCGAGGGGCTCCACCGCCAGCGCGAAGAGAAGTGGGGATAACGAGCAGCCCTGTCTCGTGCCTCTTTCTACCGGGTACTGCGAGGAAATTAACGGACCCGCCCGCACCCTGGCCGATACGGAGGTATATAAGACCGCGGTCCACCTGATGAAGCCCTCGCCGAGGCCGAACCGCCGCAACACAGTGTGTAGGTAGTCCCATTCCAGGCTATCAAACGCCTTCTCTACGTCCACCGAGAGAACCACCGGGCACGGAGCAGCCACTAGCGGTTCACCCAGCAAGCGAAACAACCTACGGATGTTCATTGTCGTGTTGTGCTTGGGGATGAACCCAGCCTGGTCCTCATGCACCAGGGAGGCCATGTGACCCAGCAGTCTCGAGGCCAAGATGCTACTCAGAATCTTATAATCGACCGTCAGCAGCGATAAGGGCCGGTAGGACGCCGGATCGGCTGAGTCCCGCCCCGGCTTGAGGAGGGGAACCACCAGGGCCTCGCGCATTGAGCCAGGAAGGCGGCCAAGCCTCTTCGCCTCTCTATAAACAATCACCAGTCTCGGAGCCAGGAGGTCGGCATAGGCCGCGTAAAATTCCACAGGAAGACCGTCTAGACCTGGGGTCTTATTCCGCGCCATCTTTTTAATGGCGCTGCGGATCTCCCCCAATTCAATATCGGACCCCAGGGCTTTCGCCACGTCAGGCTCCACCACTGGGAGCTCTAGGGGCCTCAGATAGTCCTCGAGAAGGTCAGGGTCTTTGGCAGCACGACTGCGATACAACTGGTCATAGTATTGCCGGAAGCAGCCTAAAATCTCCGGTTGAGTGTGCACCATGGTCCCGTTCGCCATGCGCATGGACGTCGTCAATGAAGTCTGGCGCGTAGGGTTAGCCAGCCATGCCAGCAATGCGCTCGATCTATCCCCTTCCGCAAGGGACCGAACCGTATAGGCCTTGTAATCGAAGCAGCGCAGCCGCTCGACCTCGGCCGCCACCGCCTCCTTCGCCTCCACCGTGCGTCCCTGGAGTTCAGGGTGCCCGGGGCGGCGGAGTTCCAACTCACGAAGCCTCCGATCAGCCACGTCCAGGTCATCGAGGATAACCCGCCGCATACCTACCTTCTTGGTAATGCAATAACCCCTCACCACCACCTTAAAAGCGTCCCATTCCAGTGCTCTCGAGCTCGCAGAGCCCCCGTTGGACGCGAAATACTCCTCGATCTTATCACCTAAGTCCGCTCTGAATACAGTGTCCTCGAGGATCTCCGGGCGTAACTTCCAGGTGGGCACCGCCGGCGCCCCCGGAAACCAGCGAAGGGCCAGCAGGAGGGGGTTATGGTCCGAAATGGTCCTAGTCAAGTATTCGGAACGGATGGCCGCTGAAACCAGTTCAGTCGAGCCAAGAAACCCGTCCAGCCGAACGTGCAACTCGTGAAGGCCCGAAAAGTAGGAGTAATCTCTAGCGTCGGGGTGTTGCGCTCTCCAAATATCCGTCAGACCCCACCGTGTCTGCCAGTCCCTACGGCTTTTGGCCACACGGCGGACCGGAGAATCAGGGAGGGGCGGGTGCGAACGATCGGTCTCCACATCCACTACTGAATTAAAGTCCCCACCGAGCAGGAGGGGCCCCGTGAAAAAGTGGGCCAGCGAGCCCGATAACCTAGAAAGGAAGGCAATCTGGTCCATGTTAGGTGCGTAAACACAGCAAACGTTCAGGTCCCTCCCCCCCAGAGTGCCCGAGATGGCCACGTAGCGCCCCTCTGGATCTACCACTGAGTTTGTGACCTGGAAGGGAACCCCAGCCCTAATCCAGATGAGCGCCCCCCTGGCATACGCTGAGTACGACGTGTAGAAGACCTGCACCCTCCATCTACGCTGTAGCGCCGCCCCTTCCGCCTTGTTCAGATGGGTCTCCTGCAGCAGCGCCATTTGTATTCCCCTACGCACTAAATAAGCGTGGACTTTGTGCCGCCTAGACATGGTATGAAGCCCCCGCACGTTCCAAGTAATACACTTCACATTAGCAACGTCAGCCATTGTCCCATACTGTCCGTGCAAAGTCTCCCCATCTGGGTCTCAACAAAAAGCGAACAACAATCCCCCCAGCACTGATGGCGGCCATTTCCCCCAACTAAAACTCAACAACTCTTACGTTAACCAAACCCCTGCCCACCCTCCCCAGAACAGGACCCAAATAACTCCATCTAGTTCCCATCCAAACCATGCCCTCAGAAAAACCCTTCGTCCCAAACTAATCCTACAGTCGCCACCGTAGGAAGGCCTTAAGGGCCAGGTGCGGGCTGGGTGGTGGCAGTGGGCCCTCGATGCCCTGGCTACCAGGACCAAAGCAAGCCCCAAACAGTAATGAAAACCCTCGGGGCAAAGGCAAGGTACCCCACCCCCCGCTTCTCCGGAGATCATGCTGAACCATCGGCTCCCGCCACCCCAGCTACGGGCCCCCACCCAAAAGGATGCAGCTCACCCCATCAACCCTGTCCATCAAGAAGGTCCTCAACCGAGTTAGGCGTGATCACCGGTGTGCCGGTGATATCTGTCACCGAGTTCTCCGAGTCCGTCGATGCCCCCTCGTCACCAGGGTTCTCTTCTTCCGCGATGGTATCATCTCGTGAACCAGACAGTGCAGACAACACCTCCAGTACTCCTTTCCGCTCCGTCGACGTCTCCGCAGTAGAAGGGCCGCCCGACCGGCCCCGGCGACTCCGCACTCTCGTGGATCGCCGTCGCTGTCCCGGCTCCGCCGTTGGCTGAGATGCGGAGGCGAAGCCATCCTTCCCAGCTCTATAAAGTTCAAGCCAGTTACAGGCATCCTCCGGGGTATCAAAAAATTGAGTCTTGTCATCGACAATGACGCGGAGCCTTGCAGGAAATAGGAGCGAGTATTGGATGCCCTCGCTCCGGAGCTCGCGCTTGACCGCCAAGAATGAAAACCGCCTGCGTTGGGTTTCATAGGTGTAGTCCGGGAAGATGTTCACCTGGCTGTTCTCCACCTTGAAGGGGCCATTATGTCTAGCGGCATTGAGGATGAGGTCCCTGTCGCGAAAATGTAGGAGGCGCGCCACCACCGGACGCGGCGCACGGCCCTGTTGCGGTGGCCTTGCTGGGACTCTATGAGCTCTTTCAAGGGTGTAGAAAGAGGATAGGCCCTCCGGGGCCACCGTGTCTCGGAGCCAGGCCTCCAAGTAGGCCACCATGTCGCCATCCTCAATTTTCTCCGGCAGGCCTACCACTCGGATGTTGTTGCGCCTGTTACGGCCTTCCGCATCCTCCGCTCGCTGCTCCAGGGCAGAAATCCGGGTTAGGGCATCTTTCATTGCCGCGGCCAAGGTGCGCTGCGCCGGCTCCAAGGTTTTCACCGAGCCTTCCACTTCTTTGACCCTGTCCGACAGCTTGCCATGGTCCGCCCTGAGGAGGCCCAGGCTCGTCGCCACCTAGGCAATGTCCTGCTGAAGGGCCGAGCGTGTGGTCGCAATCGCCTCCAGGACGCGATCAAACTGTTGCTGCAGCGGCGCGCCACCAGCACTCCCCGGGTTTCCGTGGCCTTCCTTGTCCGGGGTCTCCGAGTCAGAGGCGGCCGGGGTAGTCCCCTTGGCCCCTCTCGGCTTCCCCATGGGGGAAGCGCACAGTGAGGACTCAGATGAAGGTGCCACCGAGTGCGGGCGCCGACTATAACTCTCCCGAATGCAGGCCCTCGGGGTGAGGGCTGGTGATCCTCTTCTCCGGGGCCAGGTGGATCTCCACAGTTTCGGCTCGCGCCACCACCGTGTCGTCTGAGAGCGCTGAGGAGGAGGCGGAGACACTCGGCGCCAGGCCGGGCAGGCCCGTCTGGTTGACGAGGATCCGGAGCGAGGGCCACCCACACCACCAGAGACTTTGTGGCGCCAGGGGGTTGTGCTTCCCATGGGATCGGGTCGATCGGGTGATACAGCCAAGCGCCGCGCCGGGGGTCGGTACCACCGTCAGGACCTCTAGGCGTCCGTGTGCCGGGGTTCACTATGGTAGGGGCTTCCGACCGTCCGGGCGCAGTACCAATATCAGAGTCTCAGCAGGGCAAAGTCCAGCTCCTCACTCTTCAGGAAAACACAAGAGCGGAGGGCACGCTATGACCAGCGACGTTCTTCCCGGCTAATGGTCCCGTCCAAGGGGACAAAGGGGTCCGGGCGCCATATTGGGTCGCTCTCCTCGGGACCACAAACTTCGAGTTTCGGGCGGATCACCACCCGTCCAGGCTGCGCCAGGCGTCTCAGTAGGGTCCAGTTGGGCCGAACGACGATTCGCGCGGGGCTAGGGTGCCCCGCGGCCTCCGATTAACAGGATAATCCCGGGCTCAGTCCCGGAGCCGAGCTCTCAGGCGACCATCGCCATCGGCGCCCAAGCCACGCCCCTTCAAACATAAGAAAAACTATAACGTTAAAACTTATAGAAAACGGACTGACCTCACGAGGTGGTACCGTCATTTTCTTGATAGAGGCACACGAATATCGGCAGACAGAGGTATTCTATTCATGGATAAACTTTCCAGCGGCAAACGCTACAACACACAAATTCCACTATTACAACATAGAGGAACCACCAGATGAGTACGCTCCTTTTGAGGAGATTGAAATCCCATTAAAATACCACGAGCACCTGCTCTGGTTTAAAGGCGCCCTAAAACACAATGATCACATTACCAGGCTCGGTCCACTAGGTAGACCAGGAGCAACGTGGCCGGTTCTAGCCAGCTACACACCACATCCAGACATTGATAAAATGTCAAAGGAAGAGCTGTTAGCACAGCTAAAAACATTAATTAAAATACATAGACAGTTAGTCCAATATGTAATGCGGACTGCAACGGTCCAAACAGCTGTTAATGTTTCACAGCTGACCCCTCATCAGGGGAACACAAATAAAATTACACCACAGAACATACAATCATGTCTTGGTAAAACACCCTTAAAACGGGAACAAATTCCTTTCTGGTTAGCACAGAAAATTACTCAAATAGAGGCGGTATTCCCAAATACTACCCCTATTGAGAAACACAGAATTCTGACCATCTGCCTTCCACCACACATGGAGGACTGTGACACTTGGGGTACAGTCTTTGCTTCCATTTACACAAAAACACATGGTGTTCCGTCCATGGCGGTAATACCAGATGTGCTAAAACAAATTCAGAATGAATACGGTCCAGAACCTGCTTTAACTCTTGGTATGCTATTACTGAAAGACTTCAAGCAGGTCTCGGCTATATTACTAGCCAACATAAAGGGAGAAGCAACATCTGTGGCGATCCACCAGAAATTGAAAGAAACAGATATAACAGATCAACCACTTGAGCTTGCCAGAATTATAGAAAAATGCTATGAAGAATTAGGTAGAGATAGTTTGGGTGGGAAACCTGTAAAACCCCAACTACTCAAAAATCCTGAAAATGTATTTATTAAAAATAATCAAAATACCCCAAAGAAAAATTGGGATGGAAATAAACAGTCCACTCCCAAGGAAAAAGTTTTCCAGTCCAGAGGAAGGTCTCCTCGGCGGAGGGAAAGAACTCCGACTCGAGAACACCAGTCTCCCCTGAGGGAGCACTCTGAGAAAAGATATAACCTTAGAAATAGGGATAACTTGAAAAAGCCTGATAGATATCAAAGTATTGATACACGTCCCTATCGATCTTCTTCGCAGAAATCGGAAAGAAGAGGACGGCCAGACCCAGGAGAGCACACCAAGTCCAAAGACAAGGAACCTGCTCAAAGTAAAAAAATTACAATTTCCAAGAAAGAAGGTAGCCAGTATTAGAGTAATCAAACATGCCGAGAATACTGAGGACACAGCTGAAAAACGGAGAGTGGGCACAGACAATGCTAGACAGTGCAGCAGAAATCAGCATAGCTCGCAAGATCCTGATGAGTCATCTGGAGACAGTGGACACGAATGAATACATTCAGGTAGAAACTGCAGACACCAGAGTTAGCGAACCTCATAAGATATACGAAATTACACTGCGTATAGAGGGAGATAAGACTAGAAAAATAAAGGGTCTATTTTTGGATAACCTCTCAAAAGGCTATGACATCCTGTTAGCTGAGAAAGATTGGCCCCCGGAGTTTGTCAGGGAGTGCCCTCGTGGCGAAGAAAGGATTATGCCTGCCTTCTCAAATCACATTCCAATTCACACTAAATATATATATGCAAGGAAATGGGCAGTAGCTCAGGCACCAACATTATATAAAAATCATGTAGGATGGGATGAGGACTCTCCTCCTCACAAAATCCAGTTAAAAAGTCAACCCACTGCACAAAGGCAGTACCCTATTAAGCAAGAAGCTAAAAAACAAGTCAGGGAGATTTTAGATCAACTTGAATACCAGGGTGTGATTGAAACATGCACCTCTCAAATGAATAATCCTTTGTTTCCTGTCTCCAAACCAGACGATTCATATTGTCTAGTCCTGGACTACAGACACCTTAACTCGTGTTGCAAAACCTTTGCGGTGCAGAACTCGCACAGTGCGGCACTGATGAATAACATAGTTCGGAAAAAATACAAAACAACATTAGACATATCTAATGGGTTCTTTTGTCAAAATATTGCACCAGAAAGCAGGTACTTGACCGCTTTCTCAATAATGGGGTCACAGAAAAATTTCCGTAGGCTCCCACAGGGGTTCAAGAATAGCCCGGGATTATTTTCAGCCAGAGTAACAGGGTTACTACAAATATATGATGATGAGGCATTATCTTATGTCGATGACATCTATCTCACAGACGACGACTTGGAGACTCACTTGAAAAGGGTGAACACCATAATACTTGGGTTCGCAGCAGAGGGTTACAAATTCAACTTTAAAAAGTCTCGAATTGCCCATCTAACAGTACTATTTTTAGGTTACGAATTATCAAGTGAAGGAAAAAGCCTGGCGGACAACTTCTTAGAGAAGTGCGCTGTACTCCAAGCACCGAAAACGCTGAAGAACTTACAATCGATTCTAGGCTTCCTGAATTTCGGAAGAACTTACATACTAAACTACGCAGAAAGGATTAAAGATCTCTACGAATTAATAAAACCTGATTTTAAACCAATCAACTGGACTCAAAAACACACGGAAATTTTGAGATCACTGCAAACAGACATGTTAGCAAAAACAAAATTAGAAACATGTGACAATACACAAAATCTTGTAATCCGAGTCATCCCAGGAAGATGCGAATTCACATACCTGACCTCTAATGAGGGAGAAACTGTACCAATAGCTTACAAATCACATTTATATACAAAGGCTGAAATAAAATTCAGTTCAACGGAAAAAATTCTAACTGCGGTTCAGACTGCTGTAGCAAAAGAAAGGGCCCTAGCACAAGGTAAACGGATAATAATCGTTACACCTATACCTGCTTTAGAAGCAGTAACTAAAGCGAGCATTCCAAATGCTAAAGCTCTGCATCCAAGATGGATCCAATGGGTTAATTCTCTTGCTGCAATAGACGTAGACGTAGTTTATGAATTTGATCCTAACTTAAAGACACAGGAATTTTTGCAATATGAATATGAATGTCCTCTGCCACTTGAAATCATGCCTCTAGAGTAATACGGATGTATCATGTATACAGACGGATCGGCACAACCCGCAGTTGGGGGTAAACAAGCTTACAGTGCTGCGTGTGCGATTGTTAAAGGTCGTTGGCCCAAAGGGAAATTTAGGCCAATGGTCACTAAGACGCAATCTCTAGGGGATTGTACAGCTCAGCGAGCTGAACTACTAGCATTTAAGATGGCGCTAGAAAATACCGATCGCGAATTCCCCACACTAATAGTGTGCGATTCATAATATTGCGTTCAATCTTATAATGAATACTTAAAGAATTGGGTTGAAAACGGGTTCAAAGATGCAAAAGGTGGCACAATCAAGCATAAAATGCTTTGGGAACAAGTAGTTCTTTTACAGAAGGAACTACAAAAGACTCACGTAATACACACTCTGAGTCATCAACGTGATGGCGTTCACGTTGCAGGGAATTCATTGGCTGATGAAGCCACGAAGGCAGCTGTACAAACGGCTTCCGTAGCTGCTATCACTCGGTCAAAAACAAAAATAGACAGCGATATACTACAAGCTGTCAGTGCGTCAGTAAAAAATGATAGAAAAACACTCCCAAAAGGCTTTCCGGAAAAGTATTTATATTTAACGGATACAAATAATGTTCCTTTTGCTTGAATCCCTGGAGTGGGGGATAGAGTAATTCCAAACATGGAACACAGGTTAGGACTAATTACAGCGGCACACGAAGGGCTTGCTTCTGCACACGCTGGCGTTTCAGCAACAATATCATTAATAAAACAAAGATATTGGTGGCCTCGTATGAGAATACAAACTAAGAAATATGTCCTAGGATGCGAAATATGCCAAAAAATGAAAGTATCAACAGTGAAACGACCAGCGCAGACACCCCTTCTAATCTCAGATAAACCATAAGCATGTGTTTACCTGGACCACTGTGGTCCCTTACAAAGGGATGGCAACTATAAATATATCATGGTCGCAGTGGATTCCTGTACGAGATTCATATGGATGTGGCCCCAGCGCACGGCTGACGCCAAAACTGTTATAAAAGATCTGCGAGTCTTTATCGGCACATATGCAATTGCCATGCTGCATTCTGATCAGGGTCCTGCTTTTAGCTCTCAAGCTTATAAGGAGGCCATGACCAGTATGGGCATTGGATTGCGATTCTCTTGTCCATTCCACCCTGAGGGGAACAGTGTAGTGGAAAGAAAAAAACAAGACATAAAGCAATCTATAACAGCGAAGGTATTAGGTTTGGGTGATGGGTGGGTCAAACATTTAACAAGTGTCCAACGTAGTCTTAATAATTTGCCAAGAAATTCTCTAAATGGTTTCAGCCCGTACGAACTATTGTTCGGAACTAGAATGCATATTCAGGATCTTGATAGTCAGGCTTCAGTGGTAAAAGATAAAAATAAAGACCTTGACATCAAAGATCGTTTGGCTGTTTTACAGGACTTGAATGAAACAAGAAAATCCTTAAGCAACATAAAGTTAAAACAACAGCCAGCTACCACTGAAGACACACCACCTGTCCCAGCAAGGCCTGTCTCGATTCCAAAGATTGGGGATCTGGTCAGAGAAAAAATAGCGGTGAAGAAGGAATTTGGGCCTTCTTACAGAAAAGCAGTACCTGTCTTAAGTATCAACGGAACAAGATCAGTAGTACTACCGCCCCTTGCTGGTAAAAAGGAGAACCGAGTCTTATCAATCGACCTAGTGAAACCACAAGTATGTGGCCTATAATCAACAGCAGGCCCAGTGGACTCCCAAGAAATAACAGAATACCCAAATTTGCAACAATCCAAGAGGTTCAAACCGAAAGACTAATCACATTGGATAAACCTGCAGTGCACAGAGAAGGACTATGCAATAATACCATGGAACTTGTGCCTCTTGAAGCACAAATTGAAACAGTTTGTCGTGAAACACCAGTCTACAATGATGTGGCATCAGAATGTGCTAATGAAAAGCAAATGGAGAAAACAATTCCAACAATCGACAGAACTGCCTCTGGCTACTTCATCAACTTCAATAACTTTTCAGAAGATCAAAACGACCCTGAAGAGACGCCAGAAACAAAGACTTTTAAAGAAAAAGCAACAGAACTTTTTCATCAAATCAAAGAAGCATATCTGGATGCACCATTAATTGAGCATTGGATTGTATCAGGGGTACTTATACTCTTACTATGCCTAATTTTAGTTTTAATTTTAGGAAAATTTATTACAGTTCAATGGACACAGCAAGTCAGAACATCAACTTAGTTCTGAAACCACACAGATCATCCCACATCAAGAAACGAGAACTATCATCAGTGAATGTCACAGCCATTCCAATACCCGGCGGGGTAGCTTGGGACAAGACTGACTATGAAATATATGGCCCGGTCGAGATCTTGAAATATCCTCACCAGTTCAAGGTTTCATTAAGTGACTTTGTAAAACCAAGTAAATTTTCTGATGATTGGGATTTTGAAAGTATAAATAATATGATATCGAATTTAGTGTTATCAGCAAAATTTACAGAACATGATTACTTGCAAGGTTCATCTAATTATGAACAGATGTACTGCTTTTCACATTACGCAGACCACTTTTTGCATAAATCTGCTCAACCTAGAAATGTTTTTAAATATAACCAATGGGAACATTGTGCTACACCACCTAAAAGCAGTTCAAAAACGTTTTATGAGAAATTCCAATACTTCTCAGGGTTTAACACAAGTAATGCTGAAACATTTTATTATAAACTGTTGGATAAAACAGGGACGAAAACCATGCTGACAAATCCTAAATTGATATATTCAGAAGCATTTTATGAAAAAATGAATACATTTGGTTTTGATTTCTGAAAAAACAACATTGAAACAAAAACAATCTGGGGTACAAAAGATTGGCAGGTACAAGGCCTAGAAGCATTATTTCGAGCCTGCATGATCCCAGAACAAATAATGTTTTTAAATGACACAAATCACCAAACAACCTGTCTTGGCCTAGCTAAGATTAAGGACCTTAACAAACCGTCTTTTCCAAAGCCAATACCTGATAATGCAACCACAGATATTGATATAGACGTAACCCAAATTTTAAATGAAAACAGAACACATCCTGATTGGAAAAAATGGTTAATCTGGCCAACAGACACTAATAACTGTCAAGATAGATTCCTGAACAAAACACAGGGGTTAACAATGACCAGACCAGACCCTAGATACTCCCAGAGACAACATCCAGGGATAGTAGTAACATACAGTGTAGGGAAACTCTGCCTCGAATGGCTAGAAACATCCACACTGGCAGAAATTAAGCAACACTTAACTTTACTTAAAGAAGGTGCTGACTTGCGTGATTTCATTATGGGACCACGCAAACAGCGTCAAAAACGTTTCATAGTGGCAAGCATATATGCGGCATACAACGAGGCTTGGAAAGAAACTCAAATTGAAACAGCCAAAAAAATACGAGAAATTGATCGTATTAATTTGGAAAAATCACTTTCTGTTGTGGACAATGGGTTAATGACTCTGTCCTCCAGATTATATTCACTGGACAGTATTGTATCATCTGCCATCGATATAATAGATAAAGACTTGCTAATGTTACAACATGGCCAGTCCCAATTACGTTCTATTGTACAGCTAGGCTGGACGTTGCAAAATCTTCGTTCGGGCTATGTGCCATGGCGTTTAATCAACACAACGTCATTGTTTTCCATCTTTAACCTTACTGATAAACAAATCAGTTTGGCACAGAAAGGAGCAGACTATACAATCCTGAGCATCGAAAAACTTTAGAGATTACCATTGACAATGTCAGAAAGACCTGTCATTGAATGGATAATACACGGGATTATCACAATTCCGATAACAACTTTCCAATTTAAAAATTGCCTTGAGTATATACCGGCAGGCCTGTATGAAAAGTTGGGTAAAGGGTACATTAAGTCATCATGGAGATTACCATATACACACACATGCTACAGTGACAACAACAAAAATGTATTTCTTAGTGGTGAAAAGTGCAAACATTCACTAAGCGGTATACTTTTGTGCCAGGGTATTAATTTACATGGGGCCTGTGAAGGGACATCAAACAACCTTTCATGCCACCAACACGTCACACCTGCAACGCAGATAGAATCTTTCTTTAAGCAACTTTCAAACGGGAGTTACATTCTAATAACGGATCACAGCTGTCTTGGCTTAGTGCCAGGGAAAGCATATCTCGTAAGCGTAACTTCCATGGTCACTTGCTGTATGCAAGCATTGTATCCAAACGGCCCTGGAGATTCCGAGACGCCGATTTGGCCTCCTTTGAAAATCTCTTCTACACGAATTGATACTTCAAGCAGAATGAAGTCTGTGCTTTTGCAGACAACAGTGCCCATCACGTCATCAAAAGAGACGTGTGATCTCCAAGTTGCAAGGACAACATCGGAGATACATGAGCTTTTATCAACAAATTGCCCCGTGCATTTCACAGAAATGCTCAGCCAAATCCTAAATATGTCGGATGCCGTAGGTATCTCGAAGGTATTTAACACGATTTTTTCGGGACTGCTAACACCATTCAAAGCAGTTCTGGGCATTATTCCCAATTTTGTCCATTCAGTCTTTGGCGGCCTACCTCTACTTTTGGGACCCGTAGCAGGCATTTTATTTTTGACCCTTCTGCTCCGATATGGCAAGCCAAAACACAGACATGACTCCGGCAAGGATGGAAGAAACGATCCTAGCAATACGCTAACGGGACCGCATAACGAAGGTCCTTGGATTGGCCCGGTTGAGAGATCTGAACATGACCTAGTTTCTTTCATTCAGACCTATATGGCAGACCTGCATCTTACCTGTGCTTCGATGTATGCTATGCAGAGAAGAATGCGTGTTAGACACCTGTCTTGCACTACCATCAGCAGTACCAATAGATATCGATACTTTGCTAAGTCCTGTAA
Source organism: Lissotriton vulgaris (assembly GCF_964263255.1). Taxonomy (NCBI): domain Eukaryota; kingdom Metazoa; phylum Chordata; class Amphibia; order Caudata; family Salamandridae; genus Lissotriton; species Lissotriton vulgaris. The sequence goes on along the minus strand of NC_141689.1, from coordinate 1,434,245,602 downwards.
CGGCTCACGCATCGTGTTGTCCCCAGCAGCTACCAATCCTGATGACGGCATTCGTTGAGACTCCTGCGCTACGACTAGGTGGCGGCAGTGAAGCAATAAATGAAAGCAGCATCACCCAGGTACGACCTTCTGTGAGCATTGCTGATCCAAACATCGATGATAGCAATCATTCTCACAACTGCCAGGTTACTGCACTATCGAACCTGGTAGAACTGTCACCTGAATATGTGGGCCTATTCTTTGCGAGCCTGTCTGATATGATGTTCTCCCCTGAACAGAAACAATGAATTTTGGAAAAACAATCCAGCACACAGCGTTCCCATGAACTCTGAATTCGGCCTTCAGTTTTGATCAACAAAAACTACTGAAAAGCGTTTGGAACTTTAATTTTCCGCTCCCCATGAAAGATATTTTTTGAATCAGACATTTTTTCAAAATATTTACCATTTTTCTGGAACACATACTTTGCTTAAAGTAGAACTATTCATAAAGAACAGAGCTTATATTTTTAGTAGACCTAGAGAGAGACAAAATAACTTTACCTCGGCCTCTAGCACATTTTACAGCAATTGTATTTATATGTGATGAAATAGTCTCGCCCTTCTTTTCTGTATAAAGAGACATTTCATGTGTAAACTTTTGATAAAATCGTACAAACTGATTACATATGCAATAATTTTTGAATGATTACTATGCCTAGAAAATGTACAGTACCTATCATCTTTTTCCTGTATTTTATATACACCATTTCAAATGCAAAATGTATTTTGGGTGGGTAGGAATACACGCGCATCCTGTTGCTTTAGTTTTAGTAATTTGATGGACATAAATTCGTGGAGTGGGTGTTGTGTTCTATCTAGGACCCCGATCAATATTGTGACCTCATGCCCCTATACGGCTATAATCAATTGATATCCCTATAATGGCATAAACAATCAGAGCCATATTTCAGTAACTCGTCTCTGCAGCTCATTACAGTACATGACAAAGCAGAAGCCACTTCCTTAGATTCCTAGATAACACACCAAGTTCTTTCGACAGCTCAAACCCCCCAGCAACCTGGGAAAGCCCCGCTTGCTTTGTTTTGATTAGTAATAGAACTCTAACAATCACTGTAAGAACGACCAGTTCTTAGTGACATCTTTATTGACGTCTTATGTCCAAAAACTTACGTCAAACTCGGCACCTTTAAGGTATAAATAATACCGACGTTTCCTTAAGCAAAGACGACGGTGGTGAATACTCAAGCAGAACAGCTGTCCCTTGCAGAGAGACCAGCAGATGCAAGAAGCCCAAGGACGCTGCCCCTCCTCCCTGACGCGCTGAGAAAGACGCTGTCTTTTCTCCTGACGAGAAAATCCAGCTCCGGCGTTTCCAGCCTACCCTTGCGGGTGACTGGAATATCGAGTCCTGAGAGGAGATACCAGACCTCCAACATTCTATTCCAGAGGTACGGTGCTGACTAAATCCTTAGAGAGAATTCTTGAAGCAAACCCTTGGCAAAACCAACGTAACTAAAACTACTACTTACTTACTCCCTCCCACGTATTAGGCTTAGGTCAGGTACACTGGGGTAGGCGTAGTTAAAAGCACCAGTTGAGTACTTTAGCCAAATGTATATATGAATGTATATATTTTATTCATTTTAACCATCTTATGGCTAAGAAACCATATCAATGCTTTTACAGTAATATTTCGTGATACTCCTTTTACTGTACGTACTTTTTATAATAACAAGTCTTGCAATTGTGGCAATTCATTTCTATTGCATGAGAAGGAAGACTGTTCAGTAAATAATACCTTTTATTGAAAACGCCCGTCTCTCTATTCTCTGCATACTGGTGAAAGTAATTCTGCACACGACTCTAGAGATTGACTCTTATTCTGAGGAACAAAGTTGTCATGTTAATGCGGTTGTTGGAAAACTGAATCCCTTCTTGTCTGAGCCAGGGAAGCTGATCACTTCCTATTCAGTCAAGAAAGTTTCCAGTGACCTCTGAGCTAGCTGGTACAAACCCAATTAAGTCTAACATAGTCAGTAGAGACCTAGAAGACCGCACACCTACGTCTACACTGCTGTTTATGTTATTCCAATGCGCAGGACCTATAGGGAAAATAGGAACTACACTACAAGGTGACGAGCTGCTCGTATAAACTGTACATTGCGATGGTCGGTGTAGACCGTAACTTGGTGTGCAGCTCCTAATAACCAATGTCTCCACTCCAAGAACGCATCTCGTATGGCCAGTAACTCATTTTCCGCTATGGTATAGTTTATCTCTGCGGGACTGAGTTTCCTTGACATGAAAGCAATAGGATGTAGATTTCCGGTGGTTTCGTACCTTTGAGATAGAACGGCCCCTAACGCGACTTCAGAGGCATCAGCTTCTACCACGAAGGGTAAACTGGATTGGCATGAGTCAAAACAGGAGCTCTGGTAAAAGCCTCCTTCAATCCATCAAATGCACCTTGTGCTTCAGCATTCCAGAGAAACGGAACGTTCTTTCTTGTGAGACGAGTTAAAGGGGTCACTAAGGCAGAAAAAACACATATAAAACGTCTATAAAAGTTGGCAAAACCTAGTAGGCACTGTATGTCTTTGATGTTACAAGGACGGGGCCATTCTTTTATAGCTTTAACTTTTCTCTCTGCCATAACTTGACCTGATGGTGTAAGCATCACTCCAAGGAACTCAACCATGGTCACGTGGAACTCACATTTTGTGATTTTACAATAGAGATGATGATGCATCAAGGCCCTTAACACCTGGCTCAAATGTGTCATAGGTTCCTCCGTTGTGTCTGAGTACAGCAAGATGTCGTCGATGTACATGACTACGAAACGATCCAGGAATTCCCTCAGTACTTCATTCAAGAAGGCTGGGGCGTTACAAAGCCTGAAGGGCATCACCAGATATTCAAAGAGCCCATACCGCGCTCTTAAAGGCCGTCTTCCATTCATCCCCATGTCTTATGCGGACAAGATGGTATGCACCTCGCAGGTCAAGCTTGGTATATATTTTAGCTGCTCTTACTTGTTCCAATCAAAGGCAAAGGGTACTGGTTCTTGATCGTAATGGAATTCAAGGCTCGATAGTCAATGCAGCATCTCTTCTCTCCATTCGCCTTAGGGATGAAAAACAAAGGGGAAGACGCAGGTGATCTTGAAGGTCTTATATACCCGATAGCCAGATATTTATCCAAATAAGCACGTAAGTACTCGTTCTCGGGCACCGTAAGAGCATAGAGCCTTCCGTTTGGAACAACGGATCTAGGAGTAAGGTCTATTTGGCAATCATAGGCTCTGTGTGGCGGAAGAGCCTCAGCTTGTATGTCACTGAACACCTTTTCAAAAGCCAAATAACAGGAAGGTAATACCACTTCTTTCTCCGCAGCAGTGGCAATACTGTGTAACGAGGCCAAGGTCCGAGATGGGCACTCCGGTACCGACATACACTGTTCTTTACAAAAATCAGAAACAAAATTTATCATTTTGGAAGTCCAATGTATATATGGCTCATGTTTTTGGAGCCAGGGAAGCCCTAGGATGATGCCGTATTGCGGTGCTTGGATAACGTTAAATGATAACATCTCTTGGTGGGTACCGTTATGAACGAGTTTATATTCAGGTGTGTGATATTTGATGGGTCCGGCCACCAATTTTCTGCCATCTACCGTGTATACCATTTCTGGTTGTTTCTTGGAGATAAGATGTATTCCCAGTCTCTTGGCTTCTGCATAATCCATAAAGCATCTGGTCGCCTCGGAGTCCACCATAGTGTTGACTTCTTTTTCTCCTGACTTGACAAACAGAGACAGAGCCAAAAATACGTGATTCTTTTCTTGATCACTACCAGGCGTGATCGAAGGGATGATATTCCTGCTTGAGGGATCCCCTCCTTCCACCCTCAAGCACTCGGGCTTTCCGACTTCTTTTCAGAGGCTCCTGCTGCAACTTGTCCGGTCCTATATCTTCCGGTTTTAGGCTTCACCGGACAATCACGTAAATAATGCCCTTTTCGGCCACAATATAAACAGAGGCCTTGTTTCAGACGATATTCTTTTTCACTGAGTGTCAAGGAAGCCCTCACTGCTCCTATCTCCATGGAGTCTTGTGCAGAGGTGGTTTTTTCTCCTACTCCTCCTCGATCATAAGCCATCACAGGTGTCTCTCTTTTCCTATGGTCACCTTTTCGCTCCTTCATCCTGTGATCCAGACGTAGAGCAAGTTCAATAAGAGCGGAACAGGTACGGGGTTGTGGATCGATGTATGCCAGCACATCTTTCATTTCATTATTCAGGCCTTGATAGAACAAAGCTGATTGTTTTACTTCGGGCCAATCGGTTTCCGCCACCAGGCGACGAAAATTGTTCAAATATGTCACTAGTTCTGAGTTGCCCTGTTTAAGGACCAGCAGTTCTCTGTCAGCTGAAAACGTTTCTACCCTGCGATCAAAGGTTTTTTCGAATTCTACTCTGAATTCATCCCAATCATAGAGTAGGGGGTCGTCTCTTCTAACCACAGGAACCGCCCACTGCGCTGCTTCCCCCCCAAGGTAGGAAATTAGAAAAGCCACCCGGGCCTGATTGGTTGAGAACATCTTCGGTTTGCACATAAAGTGCAGTAACACTTGAGTCAGAAACACCTGGACTTTCTTATTATCCCCATAAAATCATTCAGGGGGAGCTAATGGTATTTATGTTGGCATTTCTACTACTAGGGAGGTGGTAGGTGTAGGGCTAGGCCCAACGTCAAAAGGATTCTCTTGTAAACGATCCATTCTGGCCCGTAATTGCGCATTCTCAGTTCTAGAGGCTGCCACTTCTCTGTTGGAGGCTGCCAGCTCTGTCAGAACCAAGGCCAGTGCTTCCAGAACGTCATCTAACGTGGCCATTCTATTTCAACACAGCCAAGAGGAGAACAGTTGTCTTGGGCCGATAATTCTGTCAGGCACCGTATCCTATGCTCCTCGGGCTGTGTCGAATGTCCTATACCCTCACCCACACAACGATCCCGGAGCCTGAAGTATAAACACAGGCCCACAGAATAGTTCCGCGAGAGCGGGAAAGTAAGGGGACAGCTGAGAGGGAGATCTGAAACGACAAAGACAGTTGTTTAGAAAACACCCCCCTCAACCCCACAAGGCTTCTTTCTGGCAACCTTCCTTATATTGAAAACATTTGTTTCTAAACCCCTACCTGAAAAGGAAAATAATGGAGTCTTTGAATACAGCAGAAATAGGCACAGGGTGATACCAGGGACTGCAACCAACTGAAAAGGAAACAATGAATATCACAATGTAATCCTATACTTAATTAAAGGTCGCATATGCACCAACACCCATACCTACATACCACAATTGTTCTGTGTTCTGTTTTAGGGCTGCATCACTCCCTCTGATTTGATACCCCCTGTTGTTTCTCTGTTGAACTGAAGAAAATAATGAAGAAACATTGTGGACAGAAATCAAGTAATAACACTTTAGGTTAATTCACCCTCATATAGCTCATTCCCATAAACAAAGTGATCTGAAGTCTACATGCATACAAAAGTCATTGCGACTCCTTCATGGACCAAGAAATATGCGAGATACTCACCTAACGGTTAGAGCCCAAACCGCTCTGACATCCATGAGAAAAGTTTGATGAACAACCAAAGCCAGTACTGTGCTAAATCTTCACATCCAAAATAAGGACGGACTGGTAACAGGATTTTCCCTGCAATGAGAAAGCGGAAGCTCTTCTCCTCCAACAGGGAAAACAAATGTTGGCTCCAAAGAGTTAATGCCAAAGAGAGACAGCAAGATACACACAGCCGCGTGTACCCAGGAACGGCACAACTTGAACTGCACCCAAACCAGAACCGGGTACCTCAGGGTCTATCCCAACGAGAATGTTTTACTCACGATCGCACCACTTTTCTCTCTTACCAGCTGCACCAAGAACTCGGCAAGAATTATCGGCACCATCTGCAGATGCCGCAGGACTTTCGTTCCTGGAGTTGCGTGGCAGGCGTCGCTACGCTGCGTTGCCGCTCGGCTTGCTGGGTAACGTAGTTTCGATATGAAGAATCACCAAATGCCACGCATAATGCGGACAGCGGCGCACTATGACCGAAATCCTGACAGGTATATTGATGACCTATTTATGGTCTGGAAAGGATCATTGAAAGAAGCACAAGACTTTGTCAGAGAGATCAACAACAATGACCTTAATTTAAAATTCACTTTACATATAGATGCAAGGTCTGTGGTTTTTCTTGATACTGAAGTGTATATAACAGATGTTGGTATAGCCACCATGTTACATAGGAAACCAACTGCAGGGAATACGGTATTACATGCCTCCAGTCAGCATCCTTATCACTTGATCAGCAGCATTCCCTTCGGGGAAATGTTGCGGATCAAGCAAATAAGTACTACAGATGCAGAGTGCGCTAAAGCACAAGAGGAAAGTAAGGCACGTTTTCTTTCCCGGTGCTATTCGATTAAAACTTTCCAGAAAGCCATTAACCGTTCAGCATCTATAACTAGACAAGAGGCCTTAGTAACCAAAGAGAAACTCAATGTTCAGGCAACAGAAGAAACCATGATAAAACCTAGAGTCATTATCACATACAGCAGACAACACAAGGAGATCCGGCGGATTTTCTATAAAAATTGGAACCTAATAACAGGGGATCCTGTTATTGGTAAATATGTACTGAGTAAGCCCAATATTACCTTTAGAAAATCCATTTCGATGGGAGGCAAGTTAGTAAGTAACTTCCTCGAAAGGCCGGTCTCTGACACATGGGGTGCCCTCGGAGGAGGGTTCAAGAAATGCACTGTCTTCAAGGCGTGCAGGAATGGGTGTAATAAAACCCAATACATGGTGCCTTTTAAGATCAAGCCCGTATTGATTAAAAAACGCATGTCTTGCAGAACTGAATTTGCAGTATATGTGCTGCAGTGCCCATGTGACCTCCGATATGTGGGTAGTACCCGCCTACCGGTGCACAAGCGGGTACAGCAGCACATAAGGGCCATTGTGGGAAAAGATCAGACATACCCGGTGGCCCGCCACTTTGAAAGTCTGCACAATAGTGACCCTTCGGTCCTAATGTACTATACCATTGATTGTGTCATGCCACTTAAGAGAGGAGGAGATAGAGATGCGCAGCTCTGATTATTGGAGACCAGGTATATAATAGAACTCGACAGCAAGGCCCCACAGGGCCCTAATGCAAGCGAAGATCTGTATACATGTTTGTAAATAATCAATTAAGTAACAATATACCTGAGTCAGAATGAGTTTTTATGATACTGTGCATCTCTTACCTATTTGGAAGCATGAGTTCTTATGGATAATGAATATTGTCTGTCAAAGGGATTTAGCATGATAACATCTCGGGTGATGTGTGGATAAACAAGAATATATAATAACCTCCTTCCACACTCCCCTTTTTCCATGATTTATATATATATAGAAAACATAAGTTATCAAACACACATTTGCATTTTTTTGCACATAGGGTTTAGGGAAATTTTTGATGAGGAATATGTAGTATACAGTTGGAGTTCATATGAAATGTTTTGAAGATTACCTTTTTCATAATGATATATAACCGTTTCCCTTTTTTTGGATCGAATTGTGTCTCTTAGTGGTATATAGATATAATTTCATAATTGGTCGTGTCTTTTTTACACAATATTGATTGAGGTTTTACGGAACTTGATATTTATTGTTTAATTTTTGCTAATATTTGTAGCTGGGTAGCAATTTTAATTGAAGAAATTATGATATCAATTGACACTTTGTCTTTTATTGTAAATAGTGTGTATATGACAATGAATATGAATTGTTTTTTTATACATATATATATATATAAAATCATTTTTCCAGGTCTTTTATAATGTACAGTTTTGTATATATGGAGATAATTTATAATTGCGTATTTTTGCACAACATATGTATTTTGCACAAGTTCACGACCATGAGGTTTCTTGAAACCAGGGCACTATGCCCTTTATTTTACAACTAATGAACACTTGATATACTATGAAGGTGAATAGTAAGGGGTTAATTTTAGGCAGGCCATGACTAGACAGTGCCGCCCCTTTTTGTGCTCCATAAGTACCCTCATCTATGTCAAGCAATGTATCATGTGATCAAGCCTCTGGCTAGAGGCGAAACGCGTCAAGCGGGCTTGCTGGGTTTTATTCTGTAAACTGGATTTAAAACACTGTACCATATACTGGGTCTGACTTATTCGTTTTGGAAGACAGTCTAGGATTGACTGTGATGCTGCGTGAGTGGTATCGAACGAAGAGAGAGCAATATATATATATATATATATATATATATATATATATATATATATGTGTCCGTTTTGGAAAAGACAAAGGAGGAGTACCAGTAGTCTCCCTGTATGCGGATCGTTTGATATATATAAACATCGTTTTGGATTGTTAATTCAAAGTGCCTGAACCGCCGCATGGAGGGAATTTCCATCCTCAAGTATGGTGAGTTATTACATTCAATGAAATTCAGTTATGTAACGGATAACTGCGGATAACTCTTTCAGTAAGTGCGGCAAACGAGGGGCAGTTGGCACGCAATGTGGCAGCAGGACTACGTGAAAGAAGCCATAGCTAGCACAAATACTAAATCATGTTTTAACTTCCATCAAGGAGAGATTGCGCATATGAGCGCTAAACATTCTCAAAGTGAAAACACAGTGACTGCCACTTGAAAAATCTACCGTTTACATCATGCTGTCATGGCTTCCTCAGGTAACAACAACAAAAGGGAGATTGCTGGAGTCTTTGACAGCTATCCATGAAATGGGATCCTCCAACGGGAGGGAAGATTGAGTGCTTTTAAAATTGTAACTGTTCTGTACCAAGTATTTTTTATTCAACAAGCACTGAGGAAGGAAATGTAGCTGAAATACGTATGCTGTGATTAGGTGACTAGGTGTGTGAGGAACTCTCTAGGTCCTGGCGGTGTGTGAGTGTCTCTATAGGTGTATAATTGCATATGATAGTGCTGTATTGATGAGTGACTGCATGTATGAGTGACTGTATAGGTAAATAAGTGCATGTGTGTGTAGACCTAGGAAGCAGTGAGTGGGTATGTAGTAACTGATTTTGGTGTCTCTATGGTTTCGAAAATGGTAGGATGTATATTAGAGTGGGTGTATCAAAGGGTACATTAGGGTGTGAGGAGGTGCATCAGATTCTCACATGGATGATGTCATCAGTGATGTCATCAGTGATGTCATGACCATGTCATGAATGATGTAATATGTGGCGTCATCAGCAGTGCATTGCAGGGGTGCGAGTTATAGTTAGCTGAACTAACTATAACGGCTGAATATCACAGGTTTTGTACTACTGAAATGTCCAACAAACTATAATGTCACTGAAACCTGTGGTTTTTTCAGTGCATTTTATGTTTAAAGTATTTTATTGCATATTCAAAGAAAACAATACAAACAAATGAATATAGTCGTCCCGAAAAAGGTAGCGTAAAGCTGCCGCTCTACAGGAGCGCGACCGGCATGCAAAGCTCTGCTATCTTAATGACCATCAGAGCTCAGTGTCAGGCGCGTATTCTTCAATGACAACCACAAAAACAAACAACCCCGTTCCCAACTCCCCCACTTCAATCCCAGCCTCCAAATCCCCTTCCCCCCCTCCCGTACTGTGCTAAATTCGCCCTCCCATACCACTCCTGCGATGTGTCCACCCTTCCCACCCGCCAACCCTCTCATGCACCCTAGCCAACCGGGGGCTCCGGGGATGTTAGTCGTGACAGCCGGAGATATCGAGGACACGTAAGTTCTTTGAATTCCGTCACCAATAAAGAGTGGAACGGTAGCCACAGCTCTTCAAACTTATCCACCTCTCCCGCCACCATAAGGGACAGCTTCTCTATCCCCAGGACATGCCATAACCTATGCAACCAACCAGTAATAGTAGGGGGCGTGGTGGTGCGCCAGTGGATGAGGATATTCTGGACCGCAGAGCCCAAAGCAATCGCGACCTGCCTACCTCTGCGGGACCTCAGAGGGTACATCAGCCCGTTGGGCAGACCCAGCAAGACATATGCACGGAAGCGAGGCAGTTCAATGCTAAAGCGCAAGTCAATCTCATCCAGAACCTCCTTCCAGTAAGGACTCAATAGACGGCAATCCCACAGAACATTTGTTAATGTGCCTATCCGCCCGCAATCTCGCCAACAAGTGTTCGTGATGTTATGATTCATTTCATGTAGTCGCTCTGGTGTATAGTACCAGTATGTGGTGACCTTAGTGAACGTTTCGGTGAGTCCGGTATGGTACGCGGAATGTCGTGCCCGGTAGGAAATGTGATCCCATTCTACGTGACTCAGAGTTCTACCCAGTTCCCGATCCCAGCGTTCCCGCCCAGGATTATAGATGTGGAAGGGAGAAGGCTGTAGGAGCTTATAGAGATCCGAGATGAGCTTGGAGTCCGAGGAACGCGTCACATGCCACTTTTCGTAAGGCGTGAGCTTCCGGTCGGCCAGCTCGCGTACCTGCGGCTGAAGCGCCCAATGACGCACCTGCATATACCGCATCCATTCGGTCTCAGGCAGGAGATATTCCCGCCGAAGATCCTGGATAGAGACGACACCATCCGGGCCGTACACATGAAACAGCGCGCTGCATCTAGCCAATCGCCAATGCGCGAAGGCCCCAGCCTCCATCCCAGGTTGAAAATCCGGGTTCTCCGCCAGTGGCATAAACGGTGAAGGGAAGGTAGTGAGTTTCAGTGCATTTTAAAGGTTTTTCAAATGCTAATTTCTAACTATAACGTCCCTGAAACCTATGGTTTTATCAGTGAATTTCAAAGGTTTTTTAAACGCTAATTTCTAACTATAGAGTCTCTGAAACCTGTGTTTTTTTACAGTGAATTTCAAAGGTTTTTTAAATGCTAATTTCTAACTATGCCTACAGAGGTAGGAAATGTGCAGAAAGAGGAAGAAAGGTGCAGAAAGAAGCAAGACAGTACACAAAGAACCAATAGAGGAGCAGAAAGAGGCCTTGTTGCAAATTCATCCTGCGCCCCCAACTTTTTGCTGACCGGTACTGGTGGAAACTTAGTGTGACTAACCTGGCCTGGAGCTAGTGCTATGGTGAAAGACACTTTGAATACCGTGAAAAACACCTACATACACTAGGGTACACTATGCGTTGGGGTACCCCTGTGATTGGCCTGACCTCCCCTGTATGGCCCTAGTACAAATTAGGGCAGAGGGATTAAAACTACATCTAACTAAGAAGTGCAGAAGGAGGCAAGAGAAGTGCAGAAAGAAGCAACAGAGGTACCGAAAGAGGCAAAAGAGGTACATAAAGAGGCAAGAGAGATGCAAAAACAGACAGGAAAGGTATAGAAAGGGGGAATATGAGTGGAGAAAGAGACAACGGGTGCAGAAAGAGGAAAGAGAGGTGCAGAAAAAGGCAAGAAAAGTGCATTAAGAGGCAAAAGAGGTACATAAAGAGACAACAGGGGTGCAGAAAGAAGCAAGACCCCTGTTGCTTCATTCTGCACTTTCCATGCTTCTATCTGCACCTGTATTTCTTCTTTATGCACCCCTGTTGTCTCTTTATGTGCCTCTTTGGCCTCTTTCTGCACTTTCCTTGCATCTTTATGCACTTCATTTGCTTATTTCTGAAGCACTGTTGTCTCTTTCTGCACTCGTCTTCCCTCTTTTCAGTGAATTTCAAAGGTTTTGTAAATGACCATTTTTAAATGTATTAATTCTTATATTTTTTTTATACTGATTTACTACATTTTTGTAAACTATTTATTTTTAGATGTTTTATTTTTTAAATCACATCATAATTACATTATACATTACATTACAAAATATACTTTCTCAGAATGAATTACTTTAGTTTAAATACTTTGCAAATAGGCAATAGACTTTTAAGTACAGTAGTTACAGTTGGCCTAAGGCGCACCACAATTTCAGACACATATAAATATACATATATATATATATATATATTCACTGAAAAAACCATAGGTTATAGACCATATATAGTTAGGGATTAGCATTTAAAAAACCTTATTTTATTTGCACAAAACCATTGAAATTCCATATATAGTTAGTTGCACTAACTATATATCGCGGACCCGCAATCCACTGCTAATGATGTCACATATTACATCATTCATGACATGGTCAGTGACATCACTGATGACATCTCAAATGACATCACTGATGACATCACTGATGACAACACCCAGTGACTGTATGTTTCTGTAAAGTTAAAATATGTCTTACATATTGAAGAATGAGTGGATATATAAGTGTCTGGATGAAGGATTTAGTAGGTGCATGACTGACTGTATGAGAGTGATTAAATGTGTCTCACTGAGTGCATGGGTTAGTGATTAAAGTGTCTTAATTTGGCAATCATTATTTATGTTCTTCTGTAAACTGCTGCATGTTTAAATCAGTAGCTATATCAGTAACTATATGGGTTATTGAATGGTTGCCCAAGTATTTGTATGGGAGACTGAGTATGTGTGTGGGTGGCTGGGAGGTGTATAACTCTGTGCATAGATGTGTGAGCAGTTGATTCCCTAGGTGTATGGGTTCAAAAGTGCATGTAGAAACAGCTGTATGGACAGTTGACTGTGTGCATGAGTATATTGGTGAGTGAATGGATATCTCAGTTCTACATGTCAAAGTAAGTACATATGTAAAACACACTCCATGTGAGAGTTGACATATATAAATAACTGAACATAAGAGCCAGTGAATGTGAGAGTGGCTGTATGAATCATTGTGAACTTGTATCAAGGATTGTATAAGAGAGTAAATATGTGTTAGTATATGTTTGAATAAGTAAGGTGTGTATAGCTGTATAGTTGAGGAAATGGAGGTGTGATTGATTCTTTGCATGACTGACTAGGTGTGTGAGTAACTCCATGGATGTGTGACAGTCTGTGAGTGCCTGTTTACACTGAGTGTATCTAAGGTTATATTAGAGTCTGAAGATGTATTATCACATAAATAATATCATCAGTGATGTAATCAGTAATGTCAAATGAGATGTCAGTGATGTCATCAGTGATGTCATTTGAGATGTCATCAGTGATGTCATCAGTGATGTCATTTGAGATGTCATCAGTGATGTCATCAGTGATGTCACTGACCATGTCATGAATGATGTAATATGTGACATCATTAGCAGTGGATTGCGGGTCCGCGATATATAGTTAGTGCAACTAACTATATATGGAATTTCAATGGTTTTGTGCAAATAAAATAAGGTTTTTTAAATGCTAATCCCTAACTATATATGGTCTATAACCTATGGTTTTTTCAGTGAATTTTCAAGGTTTTGTAAATGCAAATTCCTAACTATATATGGTCTATAACCTATGGTTTTTTCTGTGAATTTCATTGGTTTTTTAAAAGCTAATATCTATAGCTGTAAAATATATTCTTTATTAAGTGACGTATCACGTAGCCCGTGAGACGCCTCATGATGCATCGCATAACCGTGACGTATCGTCTCTGCAGCGCAAACCAAACCCAAAACGTAAGCGCGCCAGAACACGCTTAAAGATATATATATATTTTTTTAACCTTAATTAGACAAAATCCACACGTGCACATATCACAAACGTTCAAAAAACACAATATGTCAGACTCCCGTTACGCTGCCGGTTAGCTGCCCGGTTAACGTACCAGGAAGCACCTTTACCGCGAAAAATCGCAATTTTTTTTTTCACCCCCCAGGGAACTTTAATAGCCCCCTCATCATTCCTCAGGGTTCAGGAGGGGTCTGCCTTACCCCTTTCATTCATTTACACCTTTTTTATTTCCACCTCTTGTCTCTCGATCCCACAGAGAGACAAGATGGCGGCCGCTCCAGCCTGTTTACAATGATAACAGCCAATCAGCTTCTCCTCAGACTCCCGTTACACTGCCGGTTAGCTTCCCGGTTAGCTGCCCGGTTAGCTGCCCGGTTCGCGTACCAAGACGCGTCTCTACGGCGAAAAAATCGGATTTTTTTTTTTTTTTTTTGGCCCCGCGTGGCTTTATAATATCCCCCTCATCAATCCTAGGGGGTCAGAAGGGGTCTACCTTGCCCTCTTTCCTTCATTTCCCCCTTTGTTTTGGCCTCCTCTTGTCTCTCAATCCTACCGAGAGACAAGATGGCGGCCGCTACGGACTGTTTACAATGTTGACAGCCAATCAGCTACTCCTCAGACTCCCGTTACACTGCCGGTTAGCTTCCCGGTTAGCTGCCCGGTTCGCGTACCAAGACGCGTCTCTACGGCGAAAAAATCGGAATTTTTTTTTTTTTTTGGGGCCCGGCGTGGCTCTATAATATCCCCCTCATCAATCCTAGGGGGTCAGAAGGGGTCCCCCTTCCTTCATTTCCCCCTTTGTTTTGGCCTCCTCTTGTCTCTCGATCCTACAGAGAGACAAGATGGCGGCCGCTCCGGACTGTTTAGAATGTTGACAGACACCGGAGAGCCAATCAGCTTCGCTTCGCAAAGTTCCGATAAGCGAAAAGTTTGCGAACCGGAGCGCTGCCCGGAGCGCTGTTACAGATATATATCTTGTTTTAAACGTTAATTTCTCAAAATTCACTGAAGCACATATATTGAGACCTAGCAAAGGCACATCGGGCTAACAGTCCCTACAATTTTGCCAAGTTTCGTGGAAATCCATTCAGCTGTTCGGGCTAAAAGTGAGGCCAACCACCCTATGGAAATTAACATGGGAAAAACGCGTTTTGGGACCCCCCTTTTTTCTCGGCCCCCCCTTGACGAACCCCCCCCAAATTTCCAGGAGCTGCTCAGAAACAAAATGTGCCATTTTCCTGAAAATTTCAGCCAATTCCGTCCACAAACGCCAAAGGTATTAGGCATAGAATTTTCAAAAAGTTCCATAGAGAAAAAATCCTAACTATATATACCTACTGGCTATCGCCAGTAGGTAATATATATATATATATATATATATATATATATATATATATATATATATATATATATATATATATATATATATATATATATATATACCAGTCATCTCCTGCTGGAAACCTGATCTTGTTCACCTCATGGCAGTTAGAGCAGGCCCCTCTCTTCATGTAAAAAAAACCCCTTTAACGCCATGAGTTAAAGAAAAGTCGGCACCCCAGACTGTCATTTGCTGCAGCTGTTTAATTGGTAGGGTAACGCGTTCCGACCTTCTGGTCTTTGTCATAACCACACATTCAAGTGAATAGTGCACTATCACCCCTAAAAACAAATGAGCTTCACACTTAAAATAGAAACAGTGAAAAGATTGCTTGAACTGTGCTTAATGCTCACAAGTACAGAGTGGAAAGAAAACAGCATGTTACATTTTTTGAAGTAAATGCAGATAAAAAATTTGTAAATTCCACTTGGTACTTAATGGGAAATCGTAGTGCATGCACAACACAAAATCAAAAACAAATGCAATATATACAAAGCCAATCTGCCAATGAACCTGGGTTAAGACACAGCATGCTACCATTGTGAATGGCACTATTCATGCGAGGCTACAGTGCCATTACTATTAACATTATGGTCAAAACCAAGTGGCGGACACATGAATAAATGAAATCTTTCTCCCTCCCCAAAAGACAGGTTTTCAGAGTTTACACAAAAGATAAAAGCAGGTACTACGCATGCAACATTTACACCATGTTAATGCCTAGTGGTAGACAAAAATAAAAAGCAACATATAATTACCAGCATTTTTGCTTGTTGTAATGTCCCATTTCATATATATAAATAAATAATCAGCACAGTGGCTGTTAACAAGCAGCTAAACAGTTACCACAGAGTCAAGATAAGCAACTGGCGCCCTATGTAAACACATGTGCATTCCTGAGTGAAGCATAAATTAAGAAACATTAAGGAAAGCAGTTCACTTATATATAAATGTATTTCCAATCTGAGCTTACTTAAAGATGAATAACAACTTTCATGTGACAGTGCCAACACTTTTAGCAATAATGAATATGGAGGAGTATCCATCACTTTCAAACAGATGACTAACAGTAGGAGTGGTAACGTTATATATCTGATACTGTGTCCATGCGGTTTGGGCTACATACGTGAAACTGGTCGAGAATTTCGGACCAGGTCTGGTGAGCCCAAGTCAGATGCACGTAATAAGAAGGCCCTGTCCCCTATGGTACCACTGTATGGAACATGGCTACACTGAGAATGACCTGAAAGGGATCATATTCGAAAAAATCAGTGTAATGAAGGATAGAGACAGCAGTTCCCATAGAAAGAAAAGAGAGGTTTATTGGATCTATAGACTCGACACAGTAAAGAAAGGGCTCAATGACAGAATCCCATGTAACAATTTTGAATAGATAGTCTTTGAGAGAACATATATAGGGGTTGTCTATTTGTTAATGGTAATCCATCTGTTCACTTCCCAGTGTGGTCCCACATAAGTATGATGGTTTTTCAAGTTTTTGTATATCTGTAGTTATGTTATCTTTTTTAGGGTCCCCTGTTCTTTGGGATTACATTGTTAGATCCAACACGTAAATCAAATTTTGTTCAGTTTCCTGTGTAGTACCACATAAATAAATATGGTGGCTCTTCCATTTTCTGTATATCTATACGTATGTTATCATTTTTAGGGTGCCCTGTTGTTTTGGGACTACAGTAATAGGAAACTATCATTGTTTTGTTACATCCCTTACGTAAATCTTAGCGGCAAATGCTAATTAAGATGTGTCATTTCATTTGCATATTTGCCCTGTGTACATATCTAGTAGGTCTTAGTTTTATATATATTCATGGAGTATTTCTGATTATAACACAATCCCTGCTGATGGTATCCTTCTCCTGTGCTGGGCCCTAATGTAAATGGGTGTGGTCATGACAAGCTCAGCTTGTCATGAGTATGTGAGAGGTATATCTCATGACGAGCTGAGCTCGTCATGAGCATCGAAGGGGTTATAGTAGTGAAGGTATTTTGATTGGTTTAGTGCGCCACCAGCGATTGTCATCAAACTTTATGGATATTTATGACAGTTTTGGTGCATTTCAATATAGCCGCCCTCTTTTAGAAGGGAAACAGTGAAGTTTCAAACATAAGGAATAAATGTCATGTGATACGGGTTAAAATGTATATTTATATTTAAACCTGTATCGTGGCATTAGTTCTTTTTGCCATACTTTTGTAACCTCAGGACAACTTAGGATGTGCCGGTCTCCCCTCTCCGTAACTATGTAACTATGTAACTATGATATTTTGCAAGAGTCCACTCCAAAAAATACTTTCCATAGTTTTGCTTTTACACAGAATGGGTAATCTGACCCTTTTGTGTTCTAAAACCTGTATGAGGGGGACCTATATGCTCAAACATCTGCTAACTAGCGAGTTTCTGTATGTTGCTTAGAGCTCTCTACATTAACCTGTAGATGTTTCAAGAAAGGTATTAAAGTGGTCTTATTGAGTTTTCAGCCCTCCTGAGATAATTTGTAAGGTAGATTACTGGTATTTTATTATTTATATTTTTTCTTTTATATAGTTGTGATTATAATGCACATGCCCTATGATTGTCCCCCATGTGTTGAGGATGCCTCCTTATATGCAGGAAGTTCTGGACCTTTCCTAATCTATTTAACAGAGGATTGAGACATTCATGTATGAAGGTTTTCCAGAAAGAGCACGGTCCACTACCCACACATATCTTTGGTTGAGGCTGAAACTATTCAGGCAGTACAAGCATGCAATGGTGTCATTTATATGGTTTTACCAGATGGGTTACAATAATGAGGGCTCTTCACTTAGTTGTGATGTCATGAGCACATTTTATTGGTGATTTGGTGTTAGTTCCACTATTATGCATAACCTTTGTGTATAAAATGAGGTATACACACAAGTATAAAGTGGAGTTTTGTATATTCATTGTACATTTATAGTGGTTTCCTTGCTCTTTATTATTCTTGTTGGCACTTTATTGATGCCTTTCCACCCCATGGATTTTAAATTGAGTAGTTTGTGCCCCGAAAAAGCTTCATGTCTTTTGTCCAGTTGGCACCGAAACGCACGTTGGAAAGCTTAAGCACTAGTACACCAACATGAAGACGTGATAGATAATCAACAAGAATGTGGTTAAATAAACTTTTGTGAATTTCTATGTAAAGGAATGACTGATGATAACAAGATAAGTTGATATGTGGTGTGAAGTATAAAGATTATTGGGTACAAGGTTTACCAATAATAACAGGATTGCGACTTCCAAAAATTGAAAATTATGCTTTGCCTTCTTGCCAAGCAATGTCGCTGCACAGTGCATTTGAATAATGGTATTAGCTGTGGATATTAGTGGAATGTGTGCAGTATGAATGCACCTACTTTTTAGGGGGAATGGCATTTTTATAAAGTTTGAAAAAGGAAGTAAATTGAAGGTAATATTCAAAATAAAATATGTATGAATTATTTCTGTAATACCGATGTCCATAGTTCTTGATGTATCTTAATGAAGAATAATTTGTTTAGCATGTAAAGTGATATTTTGGACTGATCATTAAGTGAGTCTGTGAGCCTTGGAGGAGGTGTTTTTTAAGTTTCTTGTTTGGTAAAAGAAGAATATGCATAAAAGACGCCATCTGTCATGATATAGAGACCGCAATAAAACATTAAATAGAATTGCATAAACATTAAATAGAATTGCATAAAACATGAGTGGTGAGAATCACTTTAGAGAAAAGATTTTGAAAGTCCTACTGTTATAGACAAGGTTGGCCTTAAAGAAAAAACACAACAAGCTGAGTGAGACCTCAGAGATATTGGACTTGTGGAGAAGGAAAAAGAAGCCAAAGATGCATAATTCTGGAATTAATGCAATCAGAGGTCAAGAAGGAACAAATGTTATCAAGCATACAGAAAATTCATGACTGTGCAGTGTGAGTGTTGCATGGGAGGATGAAAGTTACTCTGGCCGTCGAGTTTTGAAAGGCCTGCAGCCTTCTGGTGAGTTTTTTTTTATCCTGGCATACAGGGTGTTCCTTGGTCCAGCTTGCTTCTGACCAGAGAATGCATGGTTTTCTAGGTGCTGATTGGGAGCCATTTCAAAATCTTCTTCAGCATGTTCAGGGCATGGAAGCATGAGTCGGTGACAGCCTTGACCTGGGCGATGATATCGAGTTTGCTGTAGATGATTGTCCCAAGGTTCTTGACGTTGTCAGTCCAGCTCTGTTGGCCACCAGGTGGAGTCCCACGGTGATGTGCTCTTCCAGAAGATCATGTTCTCGGTCTTGTCAGCATTCAGGTTTAGACAGTTGGACTTCATACAGTGGGAGATTTCAGTCATACATGCAATGAACTTGATCTGGTTACTGGGCGACATATATGAGGGAGAGAATGAGTTGTGTTTCGTCGGCATGGAAAAGGAGGTTCATGTTGTGAGAGCAGATGACGCAGGCTGTAGGGATCATGTATGCATTGAAGAGGGTCAGGCTCAGGAAGGATCCTTGTGGAACTTAGCAGATGAGGTTGCGGATATCCGAGTTGTACGGTGTCAGGCTGGCTGACTGGGTCCTTCCAAAGCAGATCTATCAGAGTGCGTGTCCTTGGATTTCGATTTTGTGTAGTCGTTGAATGAGGATGGAGTGGGAGACTGTCAAATGTTGCAGAGAAGTCCAGGTGGGTGAGGGCTGCTTTGTCTCCTCAGTCCAGAGTCATATGGATGTCATCCAAGGTGGCAGTTTCCATGCTGTGATTGGGTCTGAAACCAGACTGAGGGGTGTTGAGGAGTTGGTGGTCATTGAGATATTCTGTGAGGTGTCTGTTAATGATTATCTCTAAAACATTGGGTAGGAATGGTAAAAGAGAGATCGGTCTATGGTTGCCAAAAGGGTCTGCAGAGGGTTTCTTCATCAATGGGAAGCCAGTTGGGTGTTTCCAAGCATTTGGGAATGTCAAGGAAAAGGATGAAGCAGTCAGAATGGATATGAGAATGGCTTGGTGGGGGCACAAGTCTGATGGTGTACCTGAGTGGATAGACTTCATGGTGGAAGGGGTTTCTTCTGGGGTGATGACAGGCCATGTGATTAGCATTGTTTGGCAAGGTCTGTCAGGTCCAGTTGCTGGCTGAAGTTGCTGTAAATGATGGTGATTTATTTGCTGAAGAATTGAAAGCGATTGTAGCAGAGGGCCTGCAGTGGGGTGATCGAGTTGGAGGCGGTCACTCGTGAGGTGAAATCTTTCACAATGATGAAGATTTCTTTGTCTCTGTTGGTGCCGGCATTGATTCACTCCGACAGAGTTGCGTATTTGGTGATCCGGATCATTTGGTAGTAGCGTCCTAGGGCAGATTTGAATGTGCTTCTGTCTGAATTGTCCTGGCTCATTATCCATTTGTGCTTCCTTTGTTTGCAGTGGCGTTTCAGATGACTGAGTTCCTCCATGTGCCAACTAACCTGCGGTCTGGATCTTTTGTATTGCTGTGTTTGAGGGGAGGCAGGCAGTTGGACAGGAGGTTATCCAATTGCTGACATACTTGATGGATTTGGGGGGACTGTTGCTGTGTTCAGATTTGTGGTTGTTGAAAGCGGTGTTCCAGTCCTTGTATGTGATGCTGTTCCAGGTTTGGCAGGCTGGTCTGGCGGTGGTGTGTGTGCAATGGACTGGTACAGAGAAACTGAACTTGATGAGAGCGTGTTCTGTCTAAGGCACTGGCGACTCAGATATTGTCAAAGTTGGTGAAAGTAGAGTCTAGGAGTTGTCAGGCGATGTGAGTATCTCTACTCAAAGGATGAGGACAAAGCTTTCCATGGTCTTCAATGAGTGCTCTTGAGTTGGGGTCGGTGTGGTCTTCCAGCTGGAAGTTCAGGGCTCCAGGTAGGATGTAAGTGCTAGCATTGAGGGCGAGTGGTGCAATGAAGTTGGTTGTGCAGTCGTTGTAATGGGGAATTGCTTTGTTATTCTTGTAGTATGTAAGTTCACTCAATTATGAAAATGACACAAGTGCAGTGAGAGCACTATGTAGGTAATACATGTAAAGTTGAATTTATGACATATATGTGAACATCTCACGCCAAATACCGTAGGTACGTACAATATGTTAACGTGGCAATGAAAGGCAACATCAAAAGAATAGGCAGTACATCTTACAGCAGCTGCCTCATCCAACAGGAGAAAGAGGAAGACGGTCGAGGCATGGATGTTGAGAATGAGGCATCTGACTTGGGAATGTCAGCCACACCTGCACTCGCAACCACTCCAGCTGAGAAGCGGACAGTAGATGTCTGCAGAGTAAGCAAGGACTACACAACCAGCATTGCACTCCCTCCCTGGACAAACACAAGCAGCAGAGAGGTAGCGTCTCTGACTCAAGAGACTCAATTCAATACAGAGGGCTACCATCATTGCAAGTGGAGACAACCCATCCGCTGGGAAGTTTAACGCTCTGTAAATTTGAATGCTGCTGAAGATCCAGCATTAGCTATTGAAATCCTTTTGGGTCCTGAGGAAAAAAGCAGAAGGCAACGCAGGAAGATTTCAGGAGCATTACATTCGGTCATGCCACATTGAGGTAACTATTGGGGCAGTGATCACTCCCTGTGATCACTGCCCCAATACGTCTGTGCCGCAGCGCTGCAGGCAATGACCACTTGAAGGCAGATTTCAGGGATTTGTGTGGTGAGGGCACACCCTGGCCAGTATTACTGGCATGTTTTCTTTCCACACTGACAACTAACAAGCTGAAATGGGTCATTTCATTCAAGATGCTGTCAAGGTACTGGTGCAAGTGATGCCAACGCTAGAAGAGCGACAAACAGTTCATGTTGGTATGTGGGACAATTCACTATTCCTGACAGTGAGGAGGGAGGTCACCAGCCTCAGAAGTGTCTCTGCCTGTGGCGGGACTGCTTAGCACATGAGTTCTGGGGGAGAAGGGGCTTTGGCTGGTGCAAGTTCAGAGGGGGCAGGGGTAGGGAGAGGGAGAAAGAGGCAGAATGTAACATGATAAATCAATACAATATGCACACATACATGACTGTATCATGTTTACTTTGTAATGTTAGTAGTAATGTTCATTGAATGACATCTAGAATGCCCGGCTGTTAGATTTAGTTTTCAAATTTTACTAATGAATAAGCAGAACGTTTATTTTAAAGATTTAAACTATAAACATTTGCATTTTAAACAATTTATAAAGTGTTAAATACCAACATAAAAAATGATTGTTGGTGATGTCTGGGTGTCCATGGCGGGGGGGGGGGGGTCCTCTAGTACATTATCATCATTGTTAGGTGGTTCGAGAGGGAGGCCTTTCCTGGTTGCAATGTTATGTAACATAGAACAGCAGGTCCCAGCTTACAGCAAGTTTCTGGTGCATCCTTCAGTACTCCTTCACTTTTATGAAGGCAGTATGCGAAATTGTAACACCTCTCCTTAGGTGAATGAATGTGTGCTTGGTGTCAAGGGGTGGGGCTGACTGGCATAAGCACTGTCGCCAATGTTAGAAATATGGACCCCCTGCGTCACTCTAGAGCTCCTAGGACAGGGTAAATTACCAATGCGGAAAAAACTTTCCTGGGCAGTGAAAAACAGGTATATTACATTAATTTATTTAACATAATGTGGGGGATAACCCAAGCTCAGTGCAAGTAATGGACAACCATTTAAACATGGTAGTTATTCTTTTATTAGTGTTGTTTTTATGAAAAGATTAAACATCAAAAAGCAATAATCAAAAACATATATATATATATATATATATATATCCAACGTAGTTTTGGCAAGAAAACAAGCCACAGTTCACGGCGGGCAACACGGCAGGGAATGCCACTCCCACAAATACCAACGTAATCCATTTTATGGAAAAATAAATGAATCCACTGGAGCCATGGCCACAATTCATAAACGGTCTTTTATTTTCGGCTTCGGGCAGACCCGACGCGTTTCGCAGTTACCTCACTGCTTTGTCAAGGGTGGTTCAATAAAGTGCAATACACACATTTAAAGGTGCAGGGTTCCCACTTAATAAACATAGTAAAAATACTTCCGTTTTTTAGTTTCAAGCAGAATGAACACAAAGAATTTTCACATTGCCCTTAAATGCATTTTAGCCATTCATGATCAATAATAATCAATTCTCGGATAGAGCCCCAGTGGGCTAATATTATGAGTTCTAATGGTACCAAACATTCCTTGTAGCACCTTGATTAACATTTCAAAAAAATTATAACATTTGGGCTTTCAATATAAAGTCTCTTTGTGATGTAGCTCTAGTGAGCAAATATTCCCAGCCTCTGGGCAAAGCATCTTTGGAAGTTACGTCTTTTGTCTGCAAGGAAACAAACGGAAAAACTGACTTTAAAAACTAGTGCGAACCCTCAGTGTCCAAATAATAAACTTAAGACTTTAAAATCAAACAAAGATATGCAGTAAGTAGAGGTTAGGATACAGAACATGATTCATCTTAGGTGTATAGAAATTTCATTGTCCATATTTAAACCATAAGGAATCACGGTGTTATATTTTATAATTAGCTTTGACTCTAGTTTCCTTAATTCTAGTGTGCGATTCCCTCCTCTCTCTCTCAAGGGTATTGTGTCAAGCACACAGAATTTAAGCAGGCTTGGGTTTTGGTTGTGTTTTACAAAAAAGTGTCGAGCAACCGGGTACTGCTTGTCATTTTTACTGATTGCCCGCAGATGTTCTAAGATGCGCAATTTGGCCTTTTTGATCGTGCTGCCTATATAACATAAATCACATGGGCATCTCAAGGCATAAATGGCAAATTCTGTGTCACAGGATAGGTGTTTCAATATTTGAAATGCAGCAACATCTTTGTTCAGTTTTACTGTTTTGCAGTTATTACTGTAACGGCAGGCTTTACACTTAGAACATGTAAAGAAACCTTGTACTGGGTTTCTTTTCTTAGTATCTCTGATCTCACTTGTCATAAGTATATCCTTTAATGATTTATTGCGTCTAAATGTTATAGATGGCTCAATAGACAAGTTTTCTTTCAGATCTTCATCAGTTCTAAGAACCTCCCAAAACTTCCTTAGACTCCTACGTACCTCCCATGCCTGGTTGTGGTATGTAGTAATGAATCTCATCTCATTGTCCCCAGACACTTCTTTCTCTTTGTGAATGAGTAAGTCCTCTCTCTTCACTAGGGCAACTTTATCAACTGCTGTTTGAATAGTTGAACAGCTGTAACCCCTCTCCTTGAATCTAGATATCATCAATTGCTGTTCTATTTCAAAATCCCCGGGCAAGCTGCAGTTGCGTTTGGCACGCAGCAATTCACCATAGGGGATACTATTGATAAGGTTTTTTGGATGACAACTCTGGGCTAGCAATAAACTATTGCCAGCTGTCTTTTTTCGATACAATTTACTACAAATTGTGTTATTGACAATATTCAATTCTAGATCAAGGAATTCAATTTTCTTCCCACTCATCTCACACGTGAACTGCAAATTACATTCATTCTGGTTTAGTATATTTACAAACTCTTCTGCCTGCTGTTGATCACCATCCCAGATGCAGAATACGTCGTCAATGTACCTTGCCCAAAGGACGACATGATCTTGATACTGATCGATCTTCCGGGCAACCTGCTCCTCCCACCAGCCGAGGTAGAGACCTGCAAAGCTGGGGGCGAAGCAGGTTCCCATTGCCGTCCCCTGGGTCTGTTTGTACAAAACTTTATTGAAAATGAAGAAGTTGTTCTTCAGACATAGTGCAATCATTTCTAATATCATGTCTGTATGTAACAGAAAAGATAGTGACCGTTCTCTTAAAAAATATCTACAAGCATCTACACCAGCTGCCTGAGGGATGCTGGTGTAGAGGCTGCACACGTCCAAACTCATGAGGAGATAACTGTCTTTCCACTCAATTCCATTGATCATCCTCAGGAAGTCTCCTGTATCCTTAACATATGCCGGAAGTCCCTGTACATATGGTTGGAGAAAGTAATCTACGTATTTCGACACATTCTCCAATGCACTACCCCTGGAAGATACTATAGGTCTCCCTGGTGGTATAGTGGCATGTTTATGGATTTTGGGCAGGAGATACAAGATAGGGATTTTCGCATCTTTACATTGTAAGAACAAGTATTCATTTTGTTCCAAAATACCCATATCCCTCCAATTCACCAATTTTTGGGACACTTCATCAATGCATTTATCATATTCATTCCTAGTCACCACCTCATATTTGGTGCAATCTGACAGTTGTTTCAAACCTTCATCCAAATACATTTGTAAAGGCCAGACAACTACGTTGCCCCCCTTGTCCGCCTTTTTGATTACTATATCTCTGCGATCTTCTAATGATTTAATTGCTTGTCTTTGGTTTTTCGACAAATTTTGTTTGCTCTTACAACCCTTTTTCTCAATATTTCTGAGGCCATCAATCATACCTCTCTCAAAACAATTGATCGCATTGTTGTTAATTTGGGGAATAAAAGTGGATTTGGGTTTAAAATCAGTTCCACCACTCAACCCAATGTCAATGTCTGTATTTATGAGGTTCAGAAAGGGATCATCAATGAAATTTTCAGCATTACCCAATTCTTGTATTACATGTAATGTTTCTAAGTCTGATACATTCAAATTAATTGGAGTTTGGTTAGAGTTATTAGATTGCCTATTTTTATGAATAGCGAACCATTTTTTCAACTTCAATTTTCTCGTAAAGTTAAAAAGGTCAATTCTAGTCACTGTATAATTAAATTTGGAAGATGGGCAAAATGACAGTCCTTTTGCAAGCACATCAAGTTCATCATCAGTCAATAAATAATTAGAGAGGTTTACCACAGTCTGACTCTTCATTTCTTTAGCGCCTCTCTTCCCCTGGTCACCATTCCCACTGGGGTTCCTCCTGTGCTGTTTGTGGCGTAATTCTTCCCTCTTCCTCCTCTGCCGCCTCGACCACGTCCTCTATATATATATAAGTGCCTATACATCAATTGTGTTGTATTTACCATAAGTAACGGGCGGTGAGCACTTTTAAAGAAAACGACAAAATACAAATGTACATAAAATGGCAACAAATATGTATTAAATATACTTTTGAAACAATTAATTAAAAAGTGAAAAAATTGGGGCAGTGGACATATTGTGGCAGATGGTAATTGTTGTTACAATTATCTACGCCCGTTTCGGCACGGAGCGTTCCTTCTCCAGGAGTGCCACAGGAGTATATCAAACTGAATAAGAGCAGGCAGTAGCCAGGAGATGGTTGGTGAACCATACAGGTAGATGAATACAGCTTCAACAGGTGATTACTTTTGGTTAAGACACCCGATCTGACTTAGATGTGGTGTGGCTAAGGCAACAACCCAATGGTTTCGAAAATGCATTAATTAAGGCCGGCTATGTAGTTGGGTAGTGGTGCTTAAGTAATGCAGAGATCATGCAGCCTGGGCCCTCAAATCGCGAGCTTCATGAGGATCAATACATGAGAGTATTTCACTGTCTGTGTGGCCTGCCAACGGTTGTATGAATGTGCAGGGCGAAGCTGAAGGTGGCCAGAGCTCAGATAGATATAAATCAATGTGGATTCCCGTTATTGAGGTCTGTAATGATGGGTTGGCTGTGGGTTTAACCGGAAGGAAGTGTGCGCCACAAATCGATAAAGGCGTAGCGCGCTGGGGCTAAAGATGTAATACTCACGTCATGTATGGTCTGTGGTGTTGGGTTGGCTGTTGGCTCAACCGAGAGGGAATGGGCACCTCAGTTCGATAAAAACGTAGCACGCTGGGACTAGAGATATGCTGGCCACGTCATGCATTTGTTCGCTGTGTGTGTCACGCTGGAGGCTTCCATAACGAAGGACTGTCCCCTACAAGATATTTGTTGTGTTTAAACATTGTGAAAATGATGGAATTTATTATGATATGTTGGTATAGGGTTGTCACCCACCAACAGGCACCCATCTCCAAGTTCTCCTCTTGCTAAATGGTCAGAAAGTGCACCATGACTGAACATATATGAATCACGGGTGCATCAAGGGAACCAGGTCTGTTCTAAGCATGCAGAGCTACATGATAACTCTATATTTAACAAATGGTGTTGTTTTTTGCTCTTAAACAGGCAATCTGTCCCTGGTAGGGGGCATATTGAAATACACAGCCAAGAACTTGTGGAAATTGTGCAATGCTGTAAAATGCCACACGAGTGTCCTGCAAGTCCCTTGATAAGTGAGGGGAGTCTATGTGAGGATGTATCCTTAATAACATGCCATCTATGAAATTTGTGAAGACCAAGAACAGTGCCGTTTGCACCTGTCTTAGTTACTATGCCATGTTAGCTATATGACACAAGCAGATCTGATGAGCACATGATCTGTACATTAGTGGGACTGGCCTGTTTTCTATTTTAGTCTGTTCCTAAAAATGAGTCCAGTTCAAAAATTATATCTAATGATATCCACCTGTTGAGCTCATACTTGCCATAAATATGCTTCCCAGACTGATCAAAAAGAGTAATTCTGACCCTAAATAATCTCTACTGACTCCTTATCTTTTCTGCTCCTCATTCGCCTCACTGTTAAAGACTGAATAACCACTTCAGAAACAATAATTCTGGTTCCCTTTTTGTATTTTACACCTTGCATGCACTTGACGGCAATTTGGAAGTTCAAAAATGTTTGTGACCATTTACTAATTGTGAACCTTTACTATATATAATTTGTGATTCGCAATTCGGTAATTGCTGTTCGAAATGTCACTAAGGGCCATATGTACGAAGTGTTAGCAAATTGGTAATCTAGTTACCGTTCGCAAAACAGCATTTTCGTATGTCTGAACGCTGTTTGTAGATGATTTTGTAGCAATAAGAATGAAGCGAAAATTGGTAGTCTTAAAACACTAACCCCTAGATGCATCAAGCACCCATTCTGCAAATCCCAAATAGCGAAAAATAACGAATCGCTATTTAAAAATCGCAGAATGGAATGCATCATCAAAATCGCTAAATATCTGCGATTCGCAACCGCCCGCAATCGACAAATGCAAATCCGCAAAAATCCCAACAAAATCACAGTCGGCTGTTTCCAACCCCCAAATTGCGATTTCGCAATTACCGAAATTGCTTTTAGCGATCTCTCAGATTGCGAGATCGCAAAAACGTGAGGTCGCATCTTGAGCTCAATGATGACATCACTACCAGGAAGTAGCCTGCTCCATGCATCATTTGGATCACAGGGCTGGATACAGGAGGAGGCAGAGCACTGAGCTCCAAGAGACACACCCTGCAGTGCCAATACAGGATTGAACAAAATACCACAATGTCCCAGGAAGCTGCAGGACAAAGTGAAAAACCCAGGCAGCGCAAAATAAAATTTAGCGAAAAAAGAACTGGAGTACCTGATAGAAGGAGTCAGCAGGGACCACGATCAACTGTTTGGGAAGCTGTCCCGGGAAGGTGCGCGAGGCTGCCAAGAGGCGCATATGGGTGCACATCAAGGCTAAGGTGAACACGGTGGGAGTCACGCACCGGTCCATTGATGACTTAAAAAAGAGGTGGTGCAACCTCAGAGGCCGTGCCAAGGAGCGCATTGCTGAGAGACTGGGGGAGAGACTGGCTACGGGAGGAGGACACTCCACAGTCCCTGAAAACACACCCATGGAAGATCTAGTGGAAGACACCATCCACCCTGCAGCCTGCTTGGGCGTCACTCAACTGGACACCTCCTGCGCCACTCACCAATCTCAAGGTAAGAGCCATGCTACTGCGACCCTGTACCCTAACAATGCCCATGCCCCGAGTGCAATCCATATTTGTAACCCCAGTAATCCAGTCCCTGCTCCTCCCAAACGCCCAAATGCATTGTGGAACCTGTAGTGTGTCAATGTGCCCTGATAGCCACACACAGTCAGAATAGTCAAGTAACACAGACCCCTAAAGCCAGTCAGGGAATGCAGACATCAAGCAATAGCGAGCCTGCATGCATGTTGCTACATCCCAGGTGTCTGAATCATATCATTAATCATGCACTCATCCACATCACAGGTGCTGTGGATGGTGACGCGGCTGACAGTGAGATTCTCCACATTGCGGAGACACCTGAAAAGACAGAGGGGGAGAGCCAGCCAGCCCCTGCACCTGCACCTGCACCTGCACCAGCACCAGCACCTGCACCAAGACCCAGGGCCACCCCGGAAGCTACAGGTGGAGCACAACCTCACCACTCGGCACACATGGCACACATGGCAGTGGAGCAGATCCCACCCCCACCCCCACCCAGGAGGCAGACACAACACCCAGCAAGTGTGCGGGCCCACGCCAGCAGCAGGTTAAGGCAGCAGTGCTCCGTAACCACCACAGCAGACATGGAGCAACATGCACATGACTTGGGCCTGGGCATTGAGGCTCAGATGCTTGCTGTGCACCGTAAACAGGCGCAGCACATGGCAGCAATGCAGCTGCAGCTATATAAAACTGCACACAACATTAGTCTCCTCACTGAGAGTGTGCTGGAACTGACCACAGCGGTGAAGGAGAGCAACCAGCTGATGGTAGCGCAGTAGGACATCACCCGCAGACGCCACAGGCGAGGTAACCATGCACACCAGCTCAGATTACATGAGCTTGGATGTCTGAATACAGTACCCCTATTTTTTGCTGATGTAAGCACATCGAGAGCTTGTGAATTAAACAAAGGCTTTATTTTGCAAACAATTCTTCCTCATGTCAATCATTGATGTGGCTTACATGAGGGCAGTGTTGTGTGAGGGGTATGGATGCACTAAAAATAGTTCTGTGTGATGTTGGCATGGCGCCTGTGACCTTCAGCAGGATTCTCCAGGTGTGCATGATGCACATGTGCAGGTGGCAGGTCGTCCCCCTCAGACTCACTACCAGACACCTTAACAGGTATCCTCCGCTTGGTGGCAATATTGTGCAGCATGGCGCACACGGCAACGATGCGGCAGCAGATCTCGGACCGGTATTTGAGGGCCCGCAAGTCTTGTGGAGGATGCGGAATCGACTCTTTAACATGCCAAATGTTTGCTCTATCACATTTCTGGTGTGCATATGCGCAGCATTGTACCTCCGTTCCTGTGGTGTTGCTGGGTTGAGGTATGGAGTGAGGACGTATTCATGGAGGGCGTAGGCGATGTCACCTGAAGGGAGGAGCAGAGGGTCAGTGCCTGTTATGCACGGCAAATTGATCTTGACATACTGTATGTGGGCATGTGTACTTACCTAGGAGATGTCCCTCGCCAAATTCACCCCTGACCAAGCGGGTGTGTATGCCGCTGTGCCGGAAGATAAACAAATCATGTGTGCTCCCTGGGTATTGTGCCACAATGTCTGTAATGGTGGTCTTCGCATTGCAGACCATCTGAATGTTGGGGGAGTGGTATGACTTGCGGTTCCGGTACATGTATTCGGTCTCTGCGGGTGGACAGGTGTAAATGTGGGTGCAGTCGATGCAGCCAATTACATGGGGAAAATGGTCGGTGTGATAGAAGTCCAGTTTGGTTTGCATTAAGTCCTGTTGGGTTGTTGGGAAGGTGATGTAGTGATGTATCCGGCTCAGCACGGCATCCAGGAAACTCTGTAGGCAGCGTGACAGTGTACTCTGGGGTATACCCCCTGCATATAAGACTATCCCCTGGAAGCTGCCGGAGGCCAGGAGGAGCAGGCAGCACAGGACCTGAACATGGGTGGGCACGGCATTGGTCCTCCGTGTTGGGTGCTGCATCAGGGGGCCAAGGTCTCTGATGAGCTTCTTAATCATTGCCCCATTGAGCCTGTATTTGGAGTAGATCTCCTCTTCAGTCTCTCCCAGTAGTGTAATGCGCAGCCAGAAGATGTGCTCCTGTATCCTGCGTAGGTTCTGGGCTGCAACCTGGAGCCTCAGCCGCCTTGCCTTGATGTAGAGACCTACCATTGTGACTTTCCTCATGCTCCTACTGAGTCTCCTTAAGTGTGTTTGATTTACCCAACACCTGTTTGATGTTTGCAAAATATTATTTTTTTTGCCAATTTGACTTCATGGTTACCACCTGGTTTTGCTTCTCCTTAAACTGTGACTCGTATTTAGCGATTTATGGTATTTTCGCTATGTGCGATTGATGATGAATTGGAATAGCGATTTCTTTGCAAATTCGCTATTTGGCTGCGAATTCGCAAATAATTTCGCTAAATATGTGGGAAATCGCTTTTAAGGAATCACAATGGGAGTTTCCTAATGGTTTAGCGATTCTTTGTTTTGCGAATTTGCAATTTGCTGCTTTTGTACTTGATGCATTGCGGAAGTGGGAATTGCGATCGCAATCGCTGTTTCGCAGCGATTGAGATCGCAATTTATGCCTTAATAGCAAATAGCAAAAAGAGAATCACTAATTGCGAATCAATATCTGTATACTAAATGCAGCCGAAAGTAGCAACTAGTCCCAAAAACTTCATTTTGCACATGCAGATTATCACAGACTCAAACCAGATGTGAACTGTGTGCAAGCTATACAAATATCCCCAGAATGTATCTGTGGCTTCAACAATGGAAGTTCTATATGTGATGGTAAGAAGAATGCATATCCTGGCTGGGTTGCAGAGAAGGAGGAGAAGACAGGAGGGGATTTTCAGAATCAGAATTACTATGTTTGAACAAACAGAGGAAGAAATAATTGTAAAGTACAGAATAAGTAGTGCTG
The DNA here is from genome assembly GCF_964263255.1 of Lissotriton vulgaris. NCBI lineage: Eukaryota > Metazoa > Chordata > Amphibia > Caudata > Salamandridae > Lissotriton > Lissotriton vulgaris. The sequence continues at coordinate 1,434,213,925 of NC_141689.1, read as the reverse complement.
TAGTCTTGGAACTCATAGCTGATTTAAAGCCATAACATTAGAGTAACACCTTGAGTAGTAATTCCATTCCCACTCATGTGCAGGTTTTATGTAGTTTGCACCTCTTAGCCTTTGGTAGCCTCCCAGGTGTTACGGTTGCCGCTTCAGTTGTGTCACAGAGTGCCCTATGCTTTTTTCGGGTATTCCTAGATGGAATGTTAATATTTTCCTAGAATTGGACTGGAATTACACAATACCAAAATTGAATTTTAAAGGATTGCCAATTTTCCTCATGTAATTGGATGCACGGATGCTACACATATGCCTATTTGCCCACCATTTGACATTTATTTAAAAAAAAATTAAATTGCATAAATACTTATTACCTAACCATACAAATGACGTGTGATTCAAAACATGTTAACATGGATATTGTCGCATAACTCGTTCATTTTCTGCTGTGATGTCATTAACACATGGCTAGAAAGAGGGGATTTTGATGATGGATATGTGCTGGGTAACGATACATTGAGTCATTTTAAAGATACGTTACATGTAATTTCATTTCTGTATCTCGATTTGTTCTGTTTGTTTGTAGGTGATAGTGTGCATGCCTTATGCTCATGGATTATGGCACCTTATATATCCCCACAAAACTATATATTTCCTCCACAGACCATCATATTTTCACCATTGAACATTGTTCCTATACATTTCATTAAACTTCAAGGATGCAACAGTGACCACTCAAATCATCTCATTATTATTTTATTTTATCAAAAAACGTTCACTTTCTTTTTTTCATCTAATTTTTTATATTTTACCAAAAAACTTCATTTTTACAAACTTGTTTTTATCACATTTTCTTGTAAGAACACAATATTGTATTATTCTGGATTTGTAAACTCACAAATACATTTCTTTTACTGCAGTGATTATTCACAATCCCAAAACATAAAACCAATTCTAGGAAGAATGCATCAAGAAAAACAAATTCATAAAGAGAAATAAATGCTCCTGGTTAGAAATAAATACATGCAATCATACTACAATCACAACAATTCATACAATCTCACATCAACTACACTCATCTAATATCTGTACACAGTTGAGTATTTTCTGGCAAGAGAGGGATTCTGCCAGCATCAGAGTCTCAAAATGGAACACAAGACTCAGCACTAGGCCGACACGCGTTTCGGTGAATTAAAGATGTAAAGACCACCTTCCTCAAGACCTTTCCAGATATATAGCAATCAATTCCCAGGGGACATAATGCCAGAAAGGCAAAATGTATTCAGCTCAATACTGTCAATCCAGACAGTGTGGATCCATCAGCATTATCTCATTTAACCTCCAAAAATAGATTGTCAGAGTTCGCAAAGCTATTTTGAATATGGCCGTCGTCTAAACTATTTGAAAAAATATTCCTCCTAGGTAGCAGGTCGCCACGTCTGAAATACAACAGGTGGGCTGATGTATAAGTATTATGTTGCAGATATAATTCTTTTTGAACACATATTGTCTTTCTAGCATTATGTCCCCTGGGAATTGATTGCTATATATCTGGAAAGATCCTGAGGAAGGTGATCTTTACGTCTTTAATCCACCGAAACGCGCATCGACCTAGTGCTGAGTCTCGTGTTCCATTTTGAGACTCTGATGGGTGGTAAAGCACTCACAAACGGGAAGAGGTCCCCAGGGGACCTCTTCCCATTTGTGATTGAATGCGCAATCATCATCCCAGGGACCACTGCCTACCCTTAAACAATCAAACTGAAAAGTTTCATTTTTATTTTTTAAATGCATTCCGTCTCCTTTAAGGAAAACGTGCTGCATTAAAAAAACTAAAACAACTGCATTATTTAAAAGCACTCCCAGTCATGGATGTCTGCTGACCCAAGCAGGCCACCATCCCTGGGAGTGCCAGCCATTCCCAATGGGGTCGCAAATTGCGACAGCCTCATTAATATGCATGAAGCATGCAATTTTGACCCTATTGGGAATTGCAACAATTGCGGTTGCAAAACACTCGCATATTACCGTCTTCCCCTTTGTGACTGGCTCCAAAAATATTTTTTAAGGGGAAGCAGTGGTCCCAGGGACCACTACCTTCCCTTAAAAAATAAAACAAAAACGTTTCATTTTATTTTTATTTTTAAATACATCCCGTTTTCCTTACAGGAAAATGGGCTGCATTAAAAAAAAACTGCTTTATTGAAAAGCAGTCCAAGACATGGAGGTCTGCTGAGCCCAGCAGGCCACCATCCCTGGGAGGGCCAGCCATTCCCAATGGCGGCACAAATTTTGAGTGGCTGATTAATATTCATGAGCCTCGCATTTTGCGCCCCATTGTGAATTGTTAACAGTGTTTCTGACACTGTTGTACATTTGCGACTCATAAATTGCGACTCGCAGTTTTTCGCAATTTGCGAGTCGCAAAAGCAAACAGTCGTACATCTGGCCCTAAGTCCTTTGGCAAATAGCAACGACGTGTTTTTGTGGTCGTTAGCCAGATTGCAATTGCTTTGTGCTTCACAAAACCTTAATGCATCGGGAACATAGGGCCATATGTATGAACAGATTTTCCCATAGACACAGAATGGGGAAAAACCTTTGATACATCTGGCCTATAGTCTGCTAAGTGTACTATTTTAGAAACAGTATTAATTCTCAATGAGCCAGTGGAAAGCTGGTGATTCCCCTTTATGTGAGGGTGTCTCTCCCTCTTCATGCCTCCATTTAAACCCAAGCTATGCAAGCACATTTTTGCTGCACTAAAAAGTTTTTTGTAGTGCAGAAGATCAGGGTGAAAAGACGGTTCAATCACAGTTTCAAATATCTGTCTCCCCTGTGGGCCAACCTGTTATTGGGGTTCACTTGGCAGTGGCATCAAGCTAAATAATGGGCCCCAACAAAGTTGCCATGACATATCTCAGATTTAAGCATGCCACCAACTAAAAAATATTCCATTATTGTAATGATGCTTGATTTATGTGTGGGATAAAACAAATCATATTTGGCTCCTAGTTTGTAATTATACTGTTACCACCCTTATAAATCGTAGTTTCATTTAAACCGGTGAGGTTTTCATTTTCTTGGAGACAAGTCAAGGTTATGGAGCTTAAACTGATAATATTAAAGTATTCTCTAAGAATTGTATCTGGCATGGAGCCTGAAATTAATCCCTTTTAATTACATTGTGAAAAGCCGTGGAGCCAGCAGCATGATCGATAAATATATGAACTCATAATACAACAATTTGGTGCTTGGCACAAGAAACATCTGCTTCCTGGATTCTATCATCATAATAAAATGTGAATTCCATGCGTCACCTGCAACATACATGTGATTAATGAATTCTGTATTGTGCTATTTAATTAAAAAAGGAAATGCAAGCTTTATGGCTTCCTTTTATTGCGATTAGAGCCTAAAGTCTTTTGTGCGGAAATCTAATCAGTGACTACTCAATGTAAATCCACATTGACAATGTCATACTTCCTCATTTATACAGCCTACGAAATATTTTTTTTATTTCTGTTATGCCACTCTGGTATACTTCCTCTTCTGTCTTTTTATGCACCCCCATAAACTGCCATGCATAACCTGTACTGCCTGTAGGATTATAAACAAGCATTGGCAAACCCAGTAGGTCGCGCCTACCAGAGCAATTGGCTTTATCAATCTTTTGTTGTCATGCTGTACAGCCTTATCGTGGGCAGCTTCTGAGCCATCTTCCTCCACCATATGCAGATCTTTGCTCTGTAGAGATTGTCCTGCAATGATCTTGAATGTGTTTCTTTTTCTGTTCACCAAGCTGTATCCGTCCCAGTGGGCCAAACCGAGGCATGCCCCAGAACACAGATGAGCAGAGATGCAAGACGCAATATCCTGCAATGAGTTGTGATCTGAGAAGCAGGTATTGCCTGGGTAATGAGAAACTCACTCCCCTCCCACACACTGATTAGTAATGTTGCTTGTTGGATGGCTACTTGTTGCTGACATGAGGTAGACTGTTGTCTGAAATTTCTCAGAGTGCAAGGAAATTGGAAAAGAGTAGCAGAAGCACAAATGTGTCAGATGCTGTGCGCCTAGACTACTATGGAGTGAAGGTGGACTGTATGTGCAGCTTAAATTGGCACTGCATTATTTGTATGGCAGAAGTGTTCGGTGCACTATCACAGTCCACTGTTTCCTAAGCAATGCAGTGCCTGCACAGTGAAACCTAAAGGTGTTCAAGAGAGTTATGAAGTAGGACTGGATGGATCCATGTTGGAAAACGAGGCATTATTTGTGAGGCCTGCACAAACAATCTGTCTACAGTTGTCTTTCACTGGGAGCCAAACACCCCATTTAGCGCTTGACTCTCTGAGGGTAGTGTTGCAGAGCAGTCTAAGCAAACACAACAGGTGATGGACCGAATGTGGATCAATGTCACACACTCACCCCAGTGCAAAGATCTGGGCCCAAATCCATCGTTATTTTGCACTCCACACCACCCTGGGTTAGACAATGGCGATATGCAAATCAGCTCTGACCCTGTGCCCCATGGGAACAGTCCAGTCCAAACTACAAAAGCCATGTCCTTCCCAGAACGGAATCAAGCATCCGAGGACCGGACCGGTTTCGAGGTAACACCTCTCATCAGCCCAGCTAGCTTGACTCCAGTGGTGTGGAGTGCCTGGGACCCAAGTCTGGGCATCCCCAGCGCACTTAGGGCGGAATATGCAAACACAACAGGTGATGGACCGAATGTGGATCAATGTCACACACTCAACCCAGTCCAAAGATCTGGGCCCAAATCCATCGTTATTTTGCACTCCACACCACCCTGGGTTAGACAATGGCGATATGCAAATCAGCTCTGACCCTGTGCCGATGGATTTAGGCCCAGATCCTTGTACTGGGGTGAATGTAAGACATTGATCTACATTCTGTCCATCAAATTGTTTTTTGTAATTTTCTCCCTGAGTGTACTGGGGTAGCTCCGACGTGGGTCCCAGAGCCTCCACACCACTGGAGTCAAGCTAGCCGGGCTGATGAGAGGTGTTACCTCGAAACCGGTCCGGTCCTCGGATGCTTGATTCCGGTCTGGGAAAGATATGGCTGTGTAGTTCGGACTGGACTGTTCCCATGGGACACAGGGTCAGAGCTGATTTGCATAAAGCCTTTATCTGACCCAGGGTGGTGTGGAGTGCAAAAAACGATGGATTTAGGCCCAGATCCTTGTACTGGGGTGAATGTAAGACATTGATCTACATTCTGTCCATCAAATTGTTTTTTGTAATTTTCTCCCTGAGTGTACTGGGGTAGCTCAGACGTGGGTCCCAGAGCCTCCACACCACTGGAGTCAAGCTAGCCGGGCTGATGAGAGGTGTTACCTCAAAACCGGTCCGGTCCTCGGATGCTTGATTCCGGTCTGGGAAAGATATGGCTGTGTAGTTCGGACTGGACTGTTCCCATGGGGCACAGGGTCAGAGCTGATTTGCATGAAGCCATTATCTGACCCAGGGTGGTGTGGAGTGCAAAAAACGATGGATTTAGGCCCAGATCCTTGTACTGGGGTGAATGTAAGACATTGATCTACATTCTGTCCATCAAATTGTTTTTTGTAATTTTCTCGCAGAGCAGTCTAAGGCATACTCAAGGGAGGTGGTGTGGGCTAGTATTCACGATTCACAAGTAGACAGAAAAAACACTCAATAATTGATTGTCCAGTCTATACTTTTCTTTATAAAAAGGAAGAGTATATTTATTGCACACACACACTACTCAGTACTAAGCATCAATTTACAAATATACAGAAGCTGTTGGAATTACTTTTTGACATTGCATAACATTTCCACACCTCCCACAGGGGATGGGCGTCTAGTACAACCACTCCCATGTATGCACATCATCTTGCCCCCAAATGCAATGGGTTGACCATAACCTGGAGTGAGGACCCTTCCCACTGGCACCATCCCGGTGGCGGCCCACCCCATTATCTAACAAAGCATTTATAAAGGGAACACCTGCAATAGTGACACATGTTTAGGCATCCCTTAGAATGTCAGGTACTTATCATATCTGATAACAGTTATAATGCAATGCATATAAGCCCCTAAATGGCATCACAGTTATAATCACAGGATTAAGCATTTACCACCAAGCACCGTAGAAGGAATACCTAGCAACATAAACCCACTTTGCTTATGATTTCACAAATCACATGTGGCTTTCAGTCCCCAGAAGAAACAACATCATGTAAATGCGCCACTTGTGCAATTGCACCTCTGCACCTCCAGGGGATGACTCTCCAAGGCATCCGCAATTCAACCCTTCACACCTTGGTGCAGTCCCAAACACCCACACCCAGCTGCAGGACAAAAGTTCGAGCCAAAGGTTGGTGTTGAAGCATGGCTGAGCCCTTGAGGGGTTGTATCATTTAAGTACCAAGAGACTTAGGGGGGACTTTCCGCTCTTGTGCTGGGGGAGTCTGCGTGCTCCTGCAGCTCCGTGTGCACCTTGACACACCAATAGTGGTGGTCCCATTGTCCTGTATTCACCACACGCCAAAAAAGCAGGTTTCCCTGCAGGCGTACACCTGCCCGGCTAGGCATTATGGGGCGCTTTTCTCCACTTTGTGTATGTTAGAGCAGTGGCTCTCCCGCTGCTCCGGGGGGGGGGGGGAGCTGCACTGCCTTCAGTTCTTTGGTGGCTCATTCCCACCGGGCCCCTAATGAGCAGTTAGGTTGAAGAGCAGCTCTAGTTGCCCACCCCCGGCTACTCTCGCCAGCTCCCTTACTGGCAAGCACCGTTGCATGCTGCGGCTGGAGCCGGTTCTTCATTTTGGTATGCCAGTTCCGGCAGGCAAACACAGATGATGCCGCCGGTCGGGTGGGGCCTCGGGGAGTGAAGCAGCACTCCCCCTCCTTCCTCCTGCTGTAGGGGAGTGCAGCAGCACTCCCCCATCTTCTCCCCTCACACCGGTGCCCGGAGATGGGGATCCTGTGCCTCTCCCCAGGGAAAATTTCACGGGGAGCACAAAGGCACTCCCCGACTTCTTCCTTCTCTTCAGGGCCCAGAATTGAGCCCCTGGGCCTCCAGTGCATTCTTCGCAGGGAGTGAAATGGCACTCCCGGCTTCCACCTTCATAGTGGCCTGGAGTTGGGGGTCCCGGACCCCTGGAGGCTCCTCATGGGGAGCACAACTGCGCTCCCTGACTTCTCTCTTCACAGGGGACACAACAGTGCTCCCTGACAACTGCGGGGACCGGAGTTGGGGGTCCGGGGCCCTTCTCACCATTTCAAGGGGGGTGCAACAGCGCTCACCTGCCTCTGTTTTCATCGAATGTCAGGGTGGGCTCCTGGCACCCCCGCAGGCCACTTCACTGGGAGCGTGATGGCGATCTCCAACTTGACTTTGAGGGGGGTCCAGGATGGAGAGCCTGGACCCCGTGGCACCTTCACAGTGGGTGTGACGGCGCTCCCAGGCTTCACTTTCTTCTGGGGGCACCCCCGGGACCTGACCCACCCTGGGGGCACATCATAGACCGGCGGCGGAGCCACATTTGCTTTGTCATGGGTCTGATTAGAAGTGAAAGGCTGCCTACCTTTTTGGGGCGCATATCTCACCTTCCTTGGCTCCAAGAGGGTGACTCTGCAAGGAGCTATCTTCACAGGCTACCTGCACCAGCCTTTCACCTGGCTCTCCTTCTGGGCCTCTCTTCTCCATGCGTAGAGGTCCCGGCTTGTCCTCAATGGCCCTGGACTCCTTCAAGGGCACAGTCCAGAGTCCTGGGACAGTCAGGGGGTTCCTCCTTCCAATTGCCCATGGCGCCAGGCTCCAGGGCCAGTTTTCCTCAGTAAGACCACACCACAGAGAGGGCTCCTCTTCCTGTGTAAGACAATTTAAAAGAATTTGGAGGGAGATTTAAGGAAGGCACTTCTGCCCTATCCTGCAGTAACATCTCACCTCTCTGCCCCTGCTCCCTCCTTACTGCACCGTCCTCTAGGATACTTCAAAATGGGGTCGTCTAGGGGTCTCATGCAACATGATCTCTAAAAAGTCCCCTTCCCCCTCTGCTGATTTCTTGGCCCGGGCCCGGAGCAGGCCTGGTGCCTGGCACCGGGTTCCAGCTGCTGATGGATACCCTGCAGCTTCACCCCATCTCTCCCTCCTGAAGACCTTCACCCTTGGAAGGGTTGCAGTAAAGTGCTAGGTCTCTGATGCTACAGCTTGGGTAGGAAGATAATTAATCCAGCCTGGCGGCAGGGTCACACCTGGCCGGACTCTGGTTATGAGCTGAGTCAGAGTAATATGACATTTCTGGATGACCCATAAGCAGGACAGATATGGCTTTGGACTCAGCAGAATACTTCTTTTGACACAACTTACAATGTACTTTGGTGCATGTCTGGAATTTGTAGGCCCTAGGGAAGTGAAACTACCCCATGTGGTCCCTGTCTTCATAGGAGAGTAATGGAGTGTTCCTTCAGTGAAAACAGTAAAGCACACTGACTTTCCCATACATGTGTCTCCCCACATTATAAAGCCTATTCCATGTCACCACCCAACTCTGCATAATTCCTGCCACACCATTCTATCTGTACCTGCTCCTGGGCTGTGCACGACAAGAATCTCTACACGGGTGCACACGTGTGTGCACACGTCTTTACATGTAGCCTGTAACCCTGGTAAAGGCAACACCGCAGACACTCTGGCCCTGGAGCATGTCTGATTCGCCATAGACGTGCCGGGTCACAATATACCCTATGAAAGTATTGAACTGGATTAGATGGAAGCGCTTGAATATAGCCAGCATCCTAGATGACATCTTAGCCTCAGCCCATTCTTCGTCATCAGGAGCCCCCAAACCTTCTTCCCACCACGCAAGGGATCCCACGTGTTCAACGTCAAGGATTTGAATGGCCGATAAATCCCACCCCTTCCAACTCATCAGTCACCAGCTTGCATTCTAACAGGTTGAAATCCGGGAGGCTAGCCCTCTAGAGAGTGACGAAGCGGCAGGTTTCGATAGAACTGTGAAGAATGCAGCCAGAACTCAGCCGCCAAATCCTGAAATGACAGCTTATGCTCTTCCTTAAGCACTTATCATAGCCTGAAGATGCCGATGAGGTCCCGGGAGCAAAACCCGAATATGACTTGTTACTAGGAGAGTCATTACATAGCGTGCCTTCACAACGCAGTCGTTACAACAACCGCGTTATTACCACGCAATGCCATTACTAAGCAAGTCATTATATCAACTTTCAGTAGATAGTGAGCTAACATTAGAAATGTATAATTTACTATTCCAACTCCAACCTATGCAACAGTAGGGAAGGTGTTGGAATAGTAAACAATACTATTCCTTTTGTAAGCGTGCCATCTACTGCAAGTCGATATAATGACTTGTGTAGTAATTGCATTGCAGGGTAACAACACAGTCGTTGTAACGACCACTTTGTTATGGCATCGTGGTGTAATGACCGCTATGTAAAGGTCGTTTCCCGCGAAACCCAGCCAGGCCTGCCGTCTGCCACTTTCCATGACAAAGAGGTGTTGCCCCTGTGAGGGTGCCATAGCACCTAATATTAATATTATTATTATTATTATTATTATTATTATTATTATTATTATTATTATTATTTTGAGCTTTATAAAGTGTTAGATAGACCCAAAGGTATCAGAGCTCTTTACATGTTCTGCAATAACGTTTACAAGAGGTACATGAAGGACTCATAAGAGTCATAGTTGAACAATACAGCATTTAATGGTTATAAAGTCACACATATAACAAGGATGCATTGAGAAATGGCATTGGGCACAGAATGTAAAGATAATGCGCTGTGTCCCCCCATACACTTTTGAATGTATATTGATCTTTAGGTGGTTCAAGTGTCTGAGTCGCCAGGGTGGCGGGAACAAGGATGTACACAGAAATCAAGGTAACCCACTGTGTCTCACTAGATAAAGGTAAGCAAGTAAAACAATACTTTGCTTTTGCTTGGCACTTACCGTTTGGTCGCTGTACATTACAAATAAGGATAACGCACTGTATCTCCCCATCTAGTATTCAACATATATGGTTATTTAAAATACCCAAGTGCCTGCGCCACCTGGGTGGAGGGAACAGGAGCGTACCTGGAAATCACAGGAATCCAGTCCAACCATTGTACAAGCCTGTAAGGGGAAGTGACAGTGTGCCTCTATAAGATGGAGGACCGCATACCAGCAACGAATGGGGACCTGGGTGACTGGCAGCAGCAAGTGGGAAGGTGCCCGTCCATATAACAATGAGAGTAAACCTTAGAGATGCAGCAGGTCCAGTCTTTGATGTTAATCAACTAGGAAACCCAATAATACACTAAAATATCCACCCAACTTAAGCCTGCTTCAAATGGAGGGAGCAGGCACTTATCGAAGAACACTCTAGGTGTCTTTCCTTCCCACAAGAAACTGGTGATGTGTGCCTGTAGGTCACTGAAAAAACTAGGTGGGATCAAGTGGGGATAATGCTGCAAGATGTACAGAAAAATGGGGGAGGGACACCATCTTAAAGAGCGTGCTGGGGACTGCTGTTGAGATTGGTAACCTAGCCTATTCCTCCGTGTCCTGCAAGGGCCAGCTTCAGGGCAGCACAACTGGTGAGGGCACACTGGGCGCCACCCTGGGGAGGGGTGCGCTGACCTCAGGGTGGGCGCTGTGCTTAGCAGGGACTTATGATTTCAAAATACCTCCCACAGAGTTCCTTGTGCGTCCAGCTTTCAGGCAGCCATAAAAATGTCAAGATAACTCTTGTGATTAATATTCCTGTTAGAGAGAGAGATTGGAGTTTTGTCTAGCAGTATAAAGAAGTGTAAAGGGTTAATATGCCTGCAGCAAAGAAAACGTACCATGCAGATCACAAATCTGTATTTTGTATTGAGAGCTGAGTTGATTGCTGCTTTTGTCACAGAGATCTTTGTGTTACTGTAGTACATACGATACATCCCTGATATAGAACAGTGACTGTTACAAACTGTCATCAAAGAGCAGCATGCAAATTGCATAAAATAGTTAGGATGTTATGTTTTCCCCAGTTTTTCATGATCTATTCATAATGTTGCTAAACAGGGTTTGTTTGGGTAGATATACATTTTTATTATTTAAGCCGCCCTTTATGATTGCTTTAAAACAAATGAATTGTATATGAGACTGGGGCTATGGAGAGATAGGGGCACTTTTGCCCAGTGTTAGCCACGGAATCTGAGGAGGAAGTCATGAGGGTGGAGTCCCCAAAACTGAGTGACGCACCCGGCGCCACGAGCGCTAAAGCCGGCCCTGTGTTCTGCCAAACCCTGGTCAGCAGCAGGACTACATTTAGTTCCTAGTACCTCAATGGGGTAAGGGCCACCATCATTCCTAAATAGCGGAAACTGTCCTCTTCCATGTGTAACTGGTGGTCTATCCTCCCTGATCTATCGCCCCCTGCACAGGTAACAGTGTTGACTTTTCCCAGTTAACTCTGAGCCATGACGCCTCGCCATATGATCTGCATAATCCACGAGATGGAATCCCTAGGTCTCTGAAGAAAGAGGATCATATCATCAGCGTACAGTGATAACTAGTCCTCTGCTGCTCCCCTCCGCTCAAAGCCTCCCAGCCTGGCATCAATCCAAATAAGCTCCACCAGTGTTTCTATCACCGAGGCAAATAGTAGAGGGGAAAGGGTGCAGTCGTGCCTAGCCCCCCTCTCTATTTGGAATTCAGATGAGAGTGCTCCAATCACGTGACCTGGGCCCACAGTTCTGTGTATAGTAGGGATATTTTCTGTGCCTCATCCCGGGTCTGAACTGCATTCTCTGAAGAACCACCGACAGGTAAAGCCAATGCTCCATATCGAAGGCCCTTTCGATATCAACCAGAAGGAGTGCAGCACAGGGGTGGGTTCTCCATTAGGACTCAGGGACTACTCCCCTCTGAAATTCTTACACATTTACATAATAACATATTAAATAGATCAATTTATTTAGCAATACGATCATATCTCCAAACAAATTCATGTGTTTAAGTCTGGGCTGTCTGTTTCGGCTGTAAATCAACTTTCTCAAACTGTGACATACAATGCAGGATCTTCTGTTTTAAAGCCATTCATTGCCATTGTGGTATATAGTCATGATTTTGGGCGTCAAAGACTTCCTCCCTGCATAATTTCAGATGTCAGACATTCACAGGCCAAGATCACATCCTTTCATCATACTGGGTGTGGATGGAAACACGTCTGATTTGGTGCCTTGTTCTCTGTAAAGTTAAGTGTTAGAATGCTAATTCGGTGTTATGTATATTGTGCTGAGACCCCTCATCATGCTAACCTTCCCCACTGTGACACCCCAGGCCCTGGCTGCTTTTTGCTGGACCCGTTAGAAGTGGAGCTGTTGTATTTGTTCCCCTGCTAAATGAATCCAGATAATGAGCAGGATTCTTGTTACCTTGCGAAGTTGATCCAAATATCCGAGTCAAGCGCAAAGCGAGAAATCTGATGTAGGGCATTAAAACTGCCCCTTTCTTCATGCTCCTAAGTAAACACTGATGCCAAAAACATGGATTGATTTGCAAACATTAAATGTTAAATACATTAAGTCAATGCATTTCAGCAATTTAGTTCCTCTCTCATTTTACAGGCTTTACATCATCTTGCATTCCCCAAGAGTTAGCTATTTTATAATGTTTATGAGAGGCTTGATTTAGCGCACCAGCGCTAGGGCTGAAGCCAAACTAAGTGCCTGTCAGTGTGGGATGGCCCCTCTGCAGAGCACACAGAACAATGTTTGTGTATTCTATTTGCAACTGAAATTCTGTGGATGTGTGTGTGTGAAGGGGGCACTCAGATGTCAAAATATTTGCAAGACAAAAGTAAGAGAAAATAATGGGCTTAAATTTGAGGGAGTGTGGTTTATGTTTGGGTCAGTGAAGTAAGGGTGATGCAAAGAACTGCATTCAGGGAAGAGTGAAAAAAGGATGCTGAAGAGGAAAGAGAGGTGGTTGAAGATATGCAGATGGACAAGATATACAGAGTAAAAGAGGACACATATCTAACATAAAGCACACATAACTGAAGGCCAAAACTCCTTCCACACGCCACAATGCTAATTGATTCACAGACTATTTCAGAATTGAAACATTTCCAATGTTAATTATTTATAACAAATCGTTGTTACTCATTTATCTTAAACAGCTAACGACCATTGACAAAGCCAATCGTACTGACAGGTTTTAGGTGTATGTCAGTTGCTGTGTCATTTATCTGGATGCAGATACATCTCAGAGAGAAACCAAAATACCGGTCGGGTGGCACACAATGGGAATCACAGAAATGTATTTGACATGTTCCTGTAGCGAGAGACCCCTACTTTTTTCATCCTACTTAAAGACCTGTTTGCACACAGTCTCTGGTTGCAGCCAGCAGCTGTGGGTGTTTCCCAAAGCCTGGTTAGAGCATTTGCTTCCAAAGTTAATGCTACATGCAGTGCAAGATACTGGGCAAGCATACATTTTAAAGGGCTAAAGTTATCAAGCTGTACAATTAACACATTACAGTAATTTTTGAACATGTTAATACTGTAAGATATGGGGCAGTTTTTAATGTTTTTATATTTCAAGACTATATGCTCACCTGCTTAATAAGCCTTGCTTTATCGCTACATGTATTTGCTTTACGATGCACCATTTGCCAATCCTTTTTTCATGTCTTTCTTGAGAGAGAGAGACCCACCCTGGACCCCAGGTAGGTCCACTAAACTTGTTTGCGTCGCTCACTATATAAAAGTCATGCCTTTACGCCTCACCACTTTTAAATGGCACCAGTCACCACTGGTGCAGCATCTCCCAGTAGTTCAACAGCATAAGCTAGTGCCAGGTGGTGGCAGTGCAAGCAGTGTCTAGTGCTCCTGACTGGCATGAAGTCGTTCTGGTCAGCATGCACTACTGACTGAATCACCATGGCTAAGCACGAAGCCAGTACTTTGACTAGGATATTCACCTTCAGGTTGAGTAAGGAGCAGGAGCGATAGGGCCTGCACTCCTCCGGACCTTACTAGGCTTAATATTAGTCACGCGTCAGATGTCCATGGGGAGCACCCCCGGGTAAAGGCATCTTCATAGAGCTGCAACTAATGCTGGATCAATAGTGAGGTGTATTACTTACACAGTTCCAGTGGGAACCTATTGGGAGCAGGGACCTTCCCTGAGGGCATCGCTGAGATAGCCTGCTGTAACTCGGCAGTAAGCGGAAGATCAGAATCCCCGCTCTTTGAGACTGTAAGTGACCGTAGGGCACAGATTCAATTTCTAATTCACATTAAAGAGCTACACACCAAGGTTTTGAGAGTTTTGTGGGAAGGGTGATGGTGTAACTCTGTATTATAAAGAATAAAGTACCTCCTGCTGTATGTGATAATGATATTGCATGTCACTTCGGAGTTCCATAACTGTCATGGGTCCCTTGGCGATCGCCAGTTAATCCCCTATAATGGTTAATTTCTTGTACTGTGTTAATCCCCTGTAATGGTTAATCAAAGAACTGTGTTAAAACTATAAGATTCATTTGTTGCTAGCAATGCTTATTGAGTATTGTAGTAGAACACACATCATGATTCTTGTCGGTACCAATGGTTGTTTTCCTAAGGGTTCGCAGGGTTTTGGTTGTGTTGCACTCTTAAAGAACTTTCTCGCTCTCACGTTTGAACTGCCGATTCCCTACACGTGAGCAGATGAGCATACGCCCTAGACCCAGGCTATAAATACCAGCGCGGCATTCTCAGAAACGCTTCGCTTCCTCGTCTTCCCTCGTACCCTCAGCCCAGTATCCCTCCCGATTTCCCTCTCCTTACCGGCACCTTCTTGTCTCCGTCTTGTTCCTCGCTCCCCGACAGCCTCGGCATCATCGACATTCCCCAGAGTTTCCAGTGCAGAAGCCAAGTTCTGCCCTGCACATCCGGTGGAGTCTCCGAGCATCGTTCCGACTTCAAGAGATATCTGGTAACCAGGCAACAAAGGACAACAAAGCACTGGTAAAAGCAATTTGTATTTTTTCAGTTTTTCAAGAAAGGACTTGATAAAGACAATCGCACAAACTAACTTTAAAATCTTCAAAGAAAGCAGAACTCAGGAGAGTGTTTAATTCACAGCTCAAAAAAGCATTGGCAAGGACAAATAACCCAATAGACCAAAAGGAGTTTGTGATTGTATTATGATGATACTTATGTTACAAGTGAATTGTTGTTTTAAATATTAAATCCACATTCTTAACTTTAGTGGTCTAGAACCCAAAAGACTGCCAGAGAATCTTGTTGTTTTCTTTTCCATTTCATTGTTTTTTCAGAACCCCTTTTGAGGAAACCAACGAGTATTTGCCAGGTAGGCAAGTTGTTGTGCAAGTTGTTGTGTGACTAAAACACCACTCACTAACCTCGTTAACTAATATTAAGGGTTTAGTCCTGTAATGGTAATGTTCTAAGTTTTGACAAATTGAATTCATGAAAGATAATTCTTTGTATTGCATTTTAAGGTTTGAACTCAGATCAGGTCAACCCAGGCAAAAGTAGTGTAGGAAAGGACTTCTATAATATTGGTATGTACTAAAAAGGATATCTATTCAAGGCTTTCTCAGAAGGTTGTTAATGTGAAAACTAACAGGTTATGATAACTGTTTTTTGAAAGATGTTACGAAAGAAGTCCTGAACACTCAAAGAGAAGCAGACGTAGACGCAGACACTGAAGGAAGATTCCTAGTGTTTCTTTTTCTTGTCTTGTTTCTCAATCCACTTCCCCTTTCCCTTGTGGGTTAATCAGCCACGCAAGAGTTTCTTTCCTTGCAGACTGGTTGAGTCATAGGGGAGTTGGGAGCGTGCAACATCAAGAAGGAAACACCAGGAGCCTCGTGTGTGAACGCTGACAGAAAGCGAAGCCACACTTCCTTGTTTCCTTCTTGATAGTGCATCAAGGGTTCTTCCATACATCATGGATGTCCAACAATTAACAGAGGTAGTTCAAAAGTTAAGCGATGAGATGGAGGAGTTACGCTTGGAAAATCAGTCCCTTAGACAGGAGTTAGACCAAACGAGGGCAGGAAACCAGTCCCTTAGACAGGAACTAGAGCAAACAAGATCGGGCTTCACTACATGGCAAGATTCTACAGGTCTTAAGAAACCAGTTTTAATGCCTCCTAAGTTCGGAGTAGGTGCTTACTCATCTCAAACCCCACAGAGTGATGTTTCTGATCAACCAGTCAAGGTTACAGTAGTGATACCTACTCCCATCCCACTAGCTAATCCTGAAAGATTCACAGGTGATTGTAATAGATTCAATACTTTTAGGAGTCAATGCCAGTTGCACTTTTCATGTAAACCACACATTTTTACAACAGATACTTCGAAGGTTGCTTTCATCATTTCCTATTTAGGAGGAGTAGCGGCTAATTGGGCTATGCCCTTGGTTGATAAAAATGATCCTTTGTTAAATAATTTAAATGCCTTTAAAACAGCCATGTCGAATCTTTTTGCCAAACACGTATTTCTTCAAGCATCAGATAACGAACTTTTGAATCTTCGTCAAGGCTCTAAGGAATTAATTTCTTATGTTACTAATTTTAACCGGTTACTTGCAGAGACCCAATGGCCTGATGAGAAAAGGGTGTCACTTTTCTATCGAGGTCTCAAAGATGACTTAAAAGATTCTTTAGCACACATTGTAAATCTGCCTGAAGATTTTGCTGAATTCCAGGATTTAGTAATAAAATTAGACCACAGGTTAGGTGAAAGGAAAGGTGAGAGAACAAAAGGCGACATAAAAAATTTACATTTTAAAATCGAACAAAAGAACTCCGATGATAAGTCTGCTCAGGTGGAACCTATGCAAATAGGAGGTATTAAAGGGCCTTTATCTCAAGATGAAAAGGATCGAAGACATAAAAGTAATTTGTGTCTTTATTGTGGAAATTCAGGCCATTTTGCTAGGGATTGTCCAATCAAACCCGTAAAAAAAGAAAACTTCAGTGGTCGAGAAGGAGTCCCTACAGAGTTCGGAAAACTAAACTCCGAGGAATGAAGGGATCGATTCCTCGGGTGAACAGAATCAGAAGATCTCACGATATGCACCTAGTGTGTATAATCATGTACCCAGACATTTTACTATAAGAGTAGTTCTGATCTTAACTAATCAACAAAGGCATAGTATTCCTGTACTAATTGATTCTGGGGCCACGGGCAATTTCTTTGACTTCGAATTAGCTCGAAGATTAAATCTGACCCGAGTACCTAAGAAAGAACCAGAACCAGTCCGTGCCGTTGATGGGTCGGCACTTTCTTCTGGTTTGATACGTTTTCATACAACACCTTTAGTTCTAGTCACTGACAACGGTCATACTGAATGCACAACATTTGATCTTATTGATACTCCGACTTTTGGGGTTATCTAGGAATCCCTTGGCTGGAATTACATAACCCCAGGATCGACTGGGTCAAATGTACAGTTACCTTAGATTCGTCCTTTTGCAAACTTCATTGCTATCAGGAAACTAAGGGCCCAGTAATGCCTCTGTTTTGTGCAGCGTCCCATTTAGATCATTTTGATATCCCCAGAGATTATCAGGGCTTTGCTGATGTATTTGACCCAGTCGAACCTACCAAGTTACCACCTCACCGTATCTACGATTGTAGAATTGATCTGATTCCAGGAGCAGTATTGCCCTGCAGTCGTATTTATGCTTTGACTGAGCCTGAAAATCAGTATTTACGTTCATATCTGGATGAATTATTAGATTTAGGATTCATACGTCAGTCCACATCTCCAGTTTCATCTCCTCTTTTCTTCGTAGCGAAGAAGTCTGGAGATTTGAGGGCTTGCATTGACTATCGCGCGGTAAACAAGGCAACGATTAAAAATCGGTATCCGTTACCCTTGATTCCTGTACTCTTAAATCAAGTCAAAGGATCCACCATCTATACCAAACTGGATCTACGTGGTACTTATCACCTGATCCGCGTAAAAGAAGGTGATGAGTGGAAAACTGCATTTCGCACAAAATTTGGTCTTTTTGAGTATACAGTGATGCCATTTGGTCTTTGTAATGCTCCGGCAGCTTTTCAATACTTCATTAATGAAGTATTGCATGATCTTCTAGATGTTTGCGTCATTGTATATATTGACGACATTTTGATTTACTCAAAGACTCCTGAGGAACATGTAGTTCAAGTAAGATTTGTTCTCCAAAAACTTAGAGATAACTCTCTATTCGTGAAACTGGAAAAATGCGTTTTCAATTCCTCTAAAGTAGAATTCCTAGGCTATTGGTTGTCTCCAGAAGGAATTACAATGGACCCAAAAAAGGTAGAAGCAATCTTAAATTGGCCTGCTCCTACCTCTGTAAAGGATGTACAGCGAATTTTGGGATTCGCAAATTTCTACAGACGATTCATTTCTAAATTTTCAGAGATAATTGTACCAATTACACAACTCTTGAAAAAAGGGAAACAATTTCATTGGAGTAGTGAGGCGGAAACAGCTTTTACTCAATTGAAGAAAGCCTTTACTTCAGCACCTATTATGATACACCCTGATCCTGACAGACCGTTCTTTGTAGAAGCGGATGCTTCACAAAATGCGATTGGTGGTGTCTTAATGCAAAAGGAAATTAATACAGGTCATTTACATCCAATAGCCTTTTTCTCCCGAAAACTTTTACCAGCAGAACAGAATTACACAATAGCTGAGCGAGAGCTTTTAGCAATAAAAGCTGTATTACAAGAGTGGAGACACCATCTTCTTGGGGCAAAGCACACTGTCACTATTTTTTCCGACCATAAGAATTTACAGTTTTATTCAACTGTAAAGGCATTTACCCCAAGACAAATGCGCTGGTTGCAGTTTTTTAGTGAATTAGATTTTTTAATTACCTATCGGCCAGGCGAAAAACAATTATTGTCTGACACACTTTCACGCTTAGTTTGTGACAAAGATAGAGACCTAAAGCCTGAATTACAAAGCATCATTCCTACTGAATAGGTTTGTGCAGAAATTACCGCAGACACCTTTTTGTCTTTGTTGAAGAAACAAAGTGAGAAGTTGAATCATCAACAATGGCTTTCATTAAAACACAAGTCAATTCAAGATGGTTTGTTCTTTCATAAGAATAAATTATATATTCCAGATCAAGAGCTAAAAGAGCAGATCATGAAATTGAATCATGATTTAGCAACAGCTGCTCATACAGGGGTAAATAAAACGCTTGATTTATGTCAAAGACATTTCTGGTGGAAGAAAATGAGTGAAGACGTACATGACTATGTTCGGGCTTGCCCGGTATGTGCACGACAGAAGTCTCTACACTCTCCACCTATGGGTCTGTTGCAACCATTGGCCATTCCACCCTTCCCCTGGCATACTATTAGCTTAGATTTTGTTACAGATTTACCCAAGTCCCATGGTTTTACTACAATCTTGGTAGTAGTAGATTTGTTATCCAAAATGAGTCATTTCATTCCCTTGCCTAAATTACCATCTGCTATGGAGTTTAGTACCATTTTTCTGGCCAATGTAGTTAAACTTCATGGACTTCCACACAAGATTGTTTCTGACAGGGATCCCCAATTTCTTTCAAAGTTTTGGAGACAACTTTGTAAACAATTAGACATTGAGATAGCTTTATCATCTGCTTTTCACCCCCAAATTGACGGCCAAACTGAAAAAGTTAATCAACATTTAGAACAAAGTCTGCGCTGTCTATCGACCACTTTGTTTTCAAACTGGGATGACGCCTTGCCCCTAGCGGAATTCACCTATAATAACACAGAGCATTCAGCATTGGGATGTTCACCTTTTTATTTTCTCACCGGTCAACACCCCACAATGCTTCCAATAGTTTCTCCTGAAAAAACTCAAAATATGCCAGCAGTTACTGAAAGAATTGAAAGTCTTTTAACTTATCAAAATCAGGTTAGAAAAAGTCTTGAGAAAAATAAAAGTAAAATGAAAGAAGCAGCAGATGCACACAGGATTCCGTCCCCACAGTACAAACCAGGAGATTTAATTTGGCTTTCAACTAAAAACATCCAAATCACTGGACCCAAAAAATTGAAACCGAGATTCATTGGGCCATTTCCAATTGACAAAATTATAAATCCTGTTTCTGTAAAAATTAGTCTTCCTCAGGACTATGCTATTCATCCAGTTTTTCACGTCTCCTTGTTGAAACCTTATGATCCTAAAACGCGGCCAGATAATCCCCACCTCCTGTTGTTGTAGGAGATCATGTAGAGTATGCGGTTAAAAAGATACTGGATGCCAAAAGAATGAGAGGTCGTTTGATTTACCTGATCGATTGGAAGACGGCCTTTGGGGGGGAGAACTGTCATGGGTCCCTTGGCGATCGCCAGTTAATCCCCTATAATGGTTAATTTCTTGTACTGTGTTAATCCCCTGTAATGGTTAATCAAAGAACTGTGTTAAAACCATAAGATTCATTTGTTGCTAGCAATGCTTATTGAGTATTGTAGTAGAACACACATCATGATTCTTGTTGGTACCAATGGTTGTTTTCCTAAGCGTTCGCAGGGTTTTGGTTGTGTTGCGCTCTTAAAGAACTTTCTTGCTCTCACGTTTGAACTGCCGATTCCCTACACGTGAGCAGATGAGCATACGCCCTAGACCCAGGCTATAAATACCAGCGCGGCATTCTCAGAAACGCTTCGCTTCCTCGATTTCTTCACTGCGAGCGTTCCTGAGCCCAGCTGTCTACAAGAGCCTTCACTTCAATCAGCCTCGATTCTGATCGTCTTCCCTCGTACCCTCAGCCCAGTATCCCTCCCGATTTCCCTCTCCTTACCTGCACCTTCTTGTCTCCGTCTTGTTCCTCGCTCCCCGACAGCCTCGGCATCATCGACATTCCCCAGAGTTTCCGGTGCAGTCCAGCAGCCAAGTTCTTCCCCGCACATCCGGTGGAGTCTCCGAGCATCGTTCCGACTTCAAGAGATATCTGGTAACCAGGCAACAAAGGACAACAAAGCATGGGTAAAAGCAATTTGTATTTTTTCAGTTTTTTAAGAAAGGACTTGAGAAAGACAATCGCACGAACTAACTTTAAAATCTTCAAAGAAAGCAGAACTCAGGAGAGTGTTTAATTCACAGCTCAAAAAAGCATTGGCAAGGACAAATAACCCAATAGACCAAAAGGAGTTTGTGATTGTATTATGATGATGCTTATGTTACAAGTGAATTGTTGTTTTAAATATTGAATCCACATTCTTAACTTTAGTGGTCAAAAGACTGCCAGAGAATCTTGTTGTTTTGTTTTCCATTTCATTGTTTTTTCAGAACCCCTTTTGAGGAAACCAACGAGTATTTGCCAGGTAGGCAAGTTGTTGTGCAAGTTGTTGTGTGACTAAAACACCACTCACTAACCTCGTTAACAAATATTAAGGGTTTAGTCCTATAATGGTAATGTTCTAAGTTTTGACAAATTGAATTCATGAAAGATAATTCTTTATATTGCATTTCAAGGTTTGAACTCAGATCAGGTCAACCCAGGCAAAAGGAGTGTAGGAAAGGACTTCTATAATATTGGTATGTACTAAAAAGGATTAAAAAGGATATCTATTCAAGGATTTCGCAGAAGGTTGTTAATGTGAAAACTAACAGGTTATGATAACTAATTTTTGAAAGATGTTACGAAAGAAGTCCTGAACACTCAAAGGGAAGCAGACGTAGACGCAGACACTGAAGTAAGATTCCTAGTGTTTCTTTTTCTTGTCTTGTTTCTCAATCCACTTCCCCTTTCCCTTGTGAGTTAATCAGCCACGCAAGAGTTTCTTTCCTTGCAGACTGGTTGAGTCATAGGGGAGTTGGGAGCGTGCAACGTCAAGAAGGAAACATCAGGAGCCTCGTGTGTGAACGCTGACAATAACCTTATAAAGGAACTCATTCTTCAGCTTTGTTCCTCTATATGCCCATTTTGAGAAAGAGTAATATTCGATGGGGTGGATGGTAGTCCACCACAGGTAATAATGTCACTATCCTTGTTAATCGCAGTCAGCGGTGGCTCCTCCACTAAGGTAGAGGAGCGTTGCCCCACTGCTCTTTGAGCAGTGGAAAAAAGGAAAAATAGAATGATAATAGCACAATGTTATTATCATTTTATTTTTCTGAGGCAGTCTTACGTGGCTGGGCTGTCATCATAACCAGCAGGGGTGGAGTGATTGGGGCGCTTACATATGCATGACTGTTTGGCCAGCAGTCTTAGGCTTGCCAGACAGTCATGCGCATGTAACATGTTCTCCACTGGGGTTGTAATCTACAGTCTGGGTGGAGAACATGCACAGGCTCACAGTCCCTATCCGAGCACTGAACCAAAGTGCCCAGACCAATCACAACGCTGCTGTCAAACTGCTGACAGCAGCGTCTTGATTGGGTTAGGGAAGCCTGTGTGCTTCCTGCATCAGTCCGGAGCAGCAGAGGATGGAGGAGCAGGGGTGGCCGGCAGCCAGGTAAGTGATATTTCACATTTATTTCTTCCGCCCCATCCGCACTACTCTGTGGCAGTCCCCACTGGGTCCAGTAAAGGTTTCAGAAATTTAAACCTGAGCTCAACCCCTGGTAGCAATGGCACAGAGCAGACAGGCTTACCTTAAGAAAATCTGTAAAGTATTTAGAAGTACCAAAACTTGGGTTCCATTCAAAAGACACAAAAAAGACTTCTCTGTTTGCATTTGAGACAGTGAACAGCGGTTACTGTATGTTCCCATTAGCCTACAGCCATGGTATAAACTTCAGTGAGGCTTTGCTGAGACCTGCAAGTGGTCAGACCCAGCAGTAGTTAAAAACTTGCTATCCAATGGGCCGTAACTTTTTTTTACTTTTTTTATATTTTATTTTTTCCAGATAGGTATATAGCAAAGCAGATACAAAGACATGCATTGCACAATAAATTGCAATTCTGACATCTTACACGGTGAATCAGTTACTGTAAGTTGTACAGTTCAATCACATTACACAGATGTATACTGCAGAGATAGAATACAACTTCATATACATCAGAGTAATCAAAAAAGTTGTGGTTATTGAGGCTTGAAAGCGATGTACATGTGCAGAGCGGGACTGGGGGTGCTAGGGCAACTGAGTCAAGGAGAGAGGAATCTTCAGCCCATCAACACAATGCGCCTACTAGGGGTGTCATTATTCCAACTGGAAGGGTATCGTGCATAAGGTGCTAGGTGTTAAGGCAACTATTGGGGTGTTTCCTGTGGACTACCAGCTATGAATGGTCTAGTTTCAGCAGGGAGGTGTGCATCGCTTTCCCTGAGCCAAGTCGTAAAGGGTTCGCAAATATATTTCGGGCGAGATGCCGGTAACATAAGGTCCCAAAATGGTGCCAGCTGCTCTTGACAGTAGACTATATCTCGGATCCACTCAGGAACTCGAGGGTTCCTAGGGGCTCCTCAATGTATAGGCAGTCTGCGCTTTGCAAGCAGTAGTGTAGAAGTGAGATATCTTATCTGTCTCACTGGTGCAGGCCCACCCTTTGTCTACGGGTTCACAAAATGCATGCTGAACTGTTGAATCCTGATAAACCCCCCTCCCTCGTCACTTTCATAGATAGGCAGGGGTGGGTACAGGCATTGGTGGGCTAACAGGTTAGACATTTTTGCACTCAGGCCCTTCGGCAGGGCAGGGCTCCTTACTGTGGCACGCAAGTATTATCAGTACAACCAGATTTTCAGTGAACATGTAACTTCTGACTTTACGAATGTCCACAAAGAAACACAAAATGGGGGACTGGTAGACAACATGGAAGAGGAGTAGAGGTTAACTTAACAGAAAACAGTTTTTTACCGTTCAACAGTAACAGCATAGCTGAGAGGCAACGTCACTCAGGTGGTATCTCCTCCACGTAGCTGAGTAATGCAACTAATGGGGAACATACCAGCTTCAGTTTAGTAATAGCTTGCATGGTGTCGTATACCTACCCCCAAAATTGGGATATAACTGGGCTATCCCACGCAATGTGCAGGAAGGTGGCAGCTTCACGTCTGCACTTCCAGCAACGCGAACGCGGTCAAGCTTCAATTTATATACCTATACGGGGTGCGATAATATCGATGTAGAAATGTAATATGTATAAGTCTCAATTTGTAGTATGGGGATACATATCATAGTTGTGAGCAACAAAACGCCCATTGTTCATCTGTGGGCAGGTCCACCCACTCATTCCTCCACTGCTCCAGAGCCTTTGGGGCAGCCAATGGGTTATTTGTTTGCGTGAGGGTATAGAGCCTGGTGATCAGTTTATGAGAGGACGGTGTGATCAGTAAGTGTTCTAATGGTTTCATAGTAGCTGGAGAAGTTGGAAAAGTAGGGTGCATTGTTTTGCAGCAGGCTTAGAATTGATAATATAGGATTAGATCCAGGATTGGCGTCTGTGTGTCATCCTGACGAAATAAGTGAAATGGTTTTTGTAAAAATGTCACTTCTATTATAAATACGTAATTACATTTTTACACATACAACATTTTTTCGTACATCAGATAACAGAAAAACGAAAAGCAGCAAATTATCATCCAATAACCGACATTCTACAACTAAGCATAAACACTTGGTAAGTACAGAATGCCAACACATAGACTAATTTTATGCTCTCAAACATGGGCAATGTTAATACTTGACTTTATATTACTTTTTGTTTGTATTTTCTTAAACTGTTATCTTTTTTTATCTAAATAAACAAACTTTTCTCATTATGAAAGGTTATACCCTAGCAAATGTCTAACCAAAATACACAAATATACATTTTTTATAATATTGTTTGCTTTCTTTCTACAGACAAATAAAAACTATAAAAGCATCATACAGAAAATACATCTACTTTCTAAATCTACAATTTTACTGTTGGTAATTAAGTAGCTACAAATGATACATATTTAATGTACTATGCTTCTAAAGTTAAACAGTTTCCTAATATTTTGAATACAACTTTTCTAGATTTAAGAAAACAACAATGACAGAAGATGCAAGATTTAGTACATCTCAGAAAGGAAAATTTTTATTATGCTATATGGGGTATACTTATACTCAGGAAAAACAAAAAGACCTTAAAGTTAACTGGAAATGTACTAAGTATTATTCTAACAAATGCTATGGACGTGCTACAACCAGAGAAACAAGTGTCATTAATACGAATGAACATAACCATCCACCTAACATCTCTGAAATAGAGGTTAGATCTACTCTAGAAAATATAAAAGAATTAAGTAGCACATCTGACCTACCAACAAGCGTAATTCTAAAAGAATTACTACCTAGAGTACCTAGAGAAGCAAGAGGTCAGTTACCATCAATTGCTTCTATAAAAAGAACCATAGCTAGAACCAAAAAATCCAGTAGACCCACAATACCAATACCAAAACCTTTTGAGGAGATCATTATTCCACCTGAACTTACCATCACACATAATGATGAACCTTTTATCTTCTACAATAATAACAACAAAGATAAAAGGATAATCATGTTTGCTACAAATAACAACCTGAAAAAATTAAAAGAAAGTCAAACGTGGATGATGGATGGCACTTTCACCATATGCCCTAAACCATTCTATCAATTATATACTATACATGGGCAATACCATAATACCTGCATCCCATTCATCTACTGTTTGTTACCAAACAAACAAACAGCAACTTACACAGAGATATTGAACAAAATCAAAGAACACACTTCAGACTTCTTTCCACTAAAAATAATAATAGACTTCAAACAAGCTATGATCAATTCCATTCTTAAAACATATCCACACACATCCATACAAGGATGTTACTTTCATTTTAACCAATGTCTATGGAGGCATTTACCAAAATCAACACTTAGGGGGTCATTATGATTGCGGTTTTTCCGCATCCTCGGGGCCGACGGAAGCCACCGCCGGCCCCGAGGATGCGGAAAAACCGCAGCGGACTGACCAAAGACCCACCGCCACATTAGGATGGCTGGTGGGTCCTGGTTTACGTCCGCAGCTTTTCCGCCGCGGTCGGATTACAACCGCGGCGGAAAAGCTCTAATATGGTGACGGTGTCTTCCAGACACCGTCCACCATATTAGGATGGCCAGTAAATTATGCTTTTCCGCGGCAGGTTTTCCGCCGTGGAAAAGCATACAGAACTTCACTGCGGATGCCCGTTGCGGGCCCCCTAGGTGAAGGGGGGCGGGGGGTGCACATGGGGGGTACCTATGGTACCCCCCTGCATTTGCATGCAGAAAGCGGCAGGCACCACGCGGTGCCTGCCTCTTTCTGCATGCAAATGCAATGCGTGCATTTTTAACATTGGGGCGGGTGCAGCTTGAAGCTGCACCCGCCGCAATGTTAAAAATAGAGGATGTGACCGCCACCCTGGCGGTCACATCCTAATTGCACAGGAGGGAACTCCAAATGCCATGCGGATGTTCCCTCCTGCTCTGGGGTCGCGGACGGACGCAAGTCCGTCCGCGATCCTAATCGACCCCTTAGTGTTGAGTATGCAACCAATATTACCTTTGCATACCAAATCAAACACCTAATAGCTCTAGCATACGTGCCAATAACTGATGTGGCTGAACACTATAATCTTTTAATAGAAAGTCCTTTCTACACACAAAACGAACAAAAACTTGCTCCACTTTTGGATTACTTTGAGGACACCTGGGTGGGGAGACTACACAGGTCAGGCCACAGACGCCAACCTAAATTCCTAAAACCTTGGCGGAATGTATATCTACCAACCCTAAACCAAGAAGCCAAGACAAACAACGCAGTTGAGGGTTGGCATAATGCCTTCCTATCTTCTACTGGACGAATAACTCCCACACTACACAAACTCCTATTAGCAATCCAAAAAGAGCAAAGTTTTCAAGAATTACGAATGGAGCAATCTGTCTTACAACTAAAACCCAAACTATCAAGACAAACTGCCCAAATGTACCAATATTTACAACAACAAGTACAGCTTTACCGTACAACAAGAGGACTGGAATACTTAAAAATGATAGCCAAAACATTAAACTAAAAAGACTAACCTAATCAAAGGATCAAAATCCGAATAAATCCAGAAATATTACACCACACATATCCATAAAAAATCATAACTTCCTTATTTTATCTAATATATTTATTTAATTTAAAATATATAGACAAAATAATTACCTAAGTATAGTAACAACATTTACTAAGAGCACATTTCCCACCCAACATGAATATTATTATTAAATCACTTACCTTTCACAGCAACGTAACAGGGAAATCCAATAATCCATAACAATCCATGTAGTGATAAATCCACAAAATGTGAAATAAAAATTCCCAGGAAAATGTAAAAATACAACTGTGCAAAATCCATCCAGCATCCAAATGAATCGATAGGTCAAAATCCATGAAAAACCCGAAAATAGGTTAAAATTGTAATAAATGCTCCTGGAAACCCGAAAAATACATCTCAGTTCAAACAACTGAAACACACTTCCTTTGATAAAAAAAACGTCACAGCTCGGAAACGGAAATGGCTGTATCCAAACACCTAGAATAAAAAAAGAAACCCACCCACATAACACTTAGAACGAGACATTAAAATTAAACATTGAATACTTATTTTTAACAAAATAAACATAACCTGCCACAAACGACAAAAAGCCTTGATAACGGAAATACGTACCTACTCAACTCCATAATATATAAATAGTCATATAGTAATCCACAAACACTAAATAACAAACTACTACCTTCAAAAGTTAGTGAAAATAGTTAAAATATACCAAAATAAACTCTTACCTTCTCAGACGTGAAGTTGCTTCCAACCGCGAGCTTCAATCTTCCAAAATGACCCAAAATGACTATGAGCGGTTACAAAATGAAACACCCAAATAATATAATAATGAAGTAAATAGTGAAATAAATGCCAAATAAATTTATGTAACTTGGAAAAATAATGGAAAAATGTTACAATTTACTTACCAACATGTTAAAAATTGTTCTGTATTTTTTCAATTACTATTGTATTATAATCATATTTTTAATATTTATTACATTAAATATTAATACTGTTTAATATCTAATGAAATATTCTTTACAAATATTTCTGTACAAATTGTCAAAATTACTGTATATTTTTCGTGTATATATTTTTCACAATATCACTAACATTTTAAAATTATTATTATTAATAAGATAACTTTAATAATAATAATAATACATTTAAAATATATAAATTGTATTATATTTAATAAAATTCATTAAATGATATTAATTGTATGATGTAAAATATTATTAATATCAATATTTCATTTTAATTATGTGAAATCATTTATAACATCATTGTACAGCACAGTATTATATTAAAAAATTATAAATTGTTTATTTAATATCAATGCATAAATATTTTACTTTGTATCAAAATTAATGTACTCTATGTATAGTATTCCTCATTGTATAATCATCTACTACATTTTGTGTATGTACCTAAAATGTACTTTACTAAAGAACTATCCAAAAATTGTATAATTTCTAATTACATTGTACTTATACTTTTTTGTTAATATAATACACATTGATTTGTAATACATGTTTTATTTAGTTTATGTACTATGTAAACAAATAAAGAAAGAAAGAAAAACGACTGTGTTATTTTTATCTACTAGGTATTATAAATTCATGATTGATAATATTACAACTGTTTTTTAATAAAATGTTTAAAAATATATATATAAACATTTGAAAAAGTATTTTTACTATGTTATAACCCTTTTAAGATTCACACATATAACTAAATGTACATGTCATACATACTACACACTTAACCTATGTAATTAATTACTCCTACTCAAAACTACATTTCATTAGGGTAGATGCAGCACAAAAAACCTAATTAATTTACTATTCCAACTCTAATAAACATTTAATTAGGGTAGGTGCTGGACACTGAACCTATTTAATTTACTATTCCAACTCCAATCAACATTTAATTAGAGTAGGTGCTGTACACTGAACCTATTTAATTTACTATTCCAACTCCAATCAACATTTAATTAGGGTAGGTGCTGGACACTGAACCTAAAATAATTACTATTCCAACTCCAATCAACATTTAATTAGGGTAGGTGCTGGACACTGAACCTAAAATAATTACTATTCCAACTCCAATCTACATTTAATTAGGGTAGGCGCTGGACACTGAACATATTTAATTTACTATTCCAACTCCAATCAACAAGTAATTAGGGTAGGTGCTGGACACTGAACCTATTAAATTTACTATTCCAACTCCAATCAACATTTAATTAGGGTAGGTGCTGGACACTGAACCTAAAATAATGACTATTCCAACTCCAATCTACATTTAATTAGGGTAGGTGCTGCACACTGAACCTATTTAATTTACTATTTCAACTCCAATCAACATTTAAATAGGGTAGGTGCTGGACACTGAACCTATTAAATTTACTATTCCAACTCCAATCAACATTTAATTAGGGTAGGTGCTGGACACTGAACCTAAAATAATTACTATTCCAACTCCAATCTACATTTAATTAGGGTAGGTGCTGGACACTGAACCTATTTAATTTACTATTCCAACTCAATTCAACATCTAATTAGGGTAGGTGCTGGACACTGAACCTATTTAATTTACTATTCCAACTCCAATCAACATTTAATTAGGGTAGGTGCTGGACACTCAACCTAAAATAATTACTATTCCAACTCCAATCAACATTTAATTAGGGTAGGTGCTGGACATTGAACCTATTTAATTTACTATTCCAACTCCAATCAACATTTAATTAGGGTAGGTGCTGGACACTGAACCTATTTAATTTACTATTCCAACTCCAATCAACATTTAATTAGGGTAGGTGCTGGACACTGAACCTATTAAATGTACTATTCCAACTCCAATCTAATATTTATTAGGGTAGGTGCTGGACACTGAACCTATTTAATTTACTATTCCAACTCCAATCTACTATTAATTAGGGTAGGTGCTGGACACTGAACCTAAATAATCACCTATTCCAACTCCAATCTACATTTAATTAGGGTAGGTGCTGGACACTGAACCTATTTAATTAACTATTCCAACTCCAATCCACTCTTAATTAGGGAAGGTGCAAGACACTGAAGCTATTAAATTTACTAGTCCTACTACAATCTACATTTAATTAGGGTAGGTGCTGGACACTGAACCTATTTAATTTACTATTCCAACTCAATTCAACATCTAATTAGGGTAGGTGCTGGACACTGAACCTATTTAATTTACTATTCCAACTCCAATCAACATTTAATTAGGGTAGGTGCTGGACACTCAACCTAAAATAATTACTATTCCAACTCCAATCAACATTTAATTAGGGTAGGTGCTGGACATTGAACCTATTTAATTTACTATTCCAACTCCAATCAACATTTAATTAGGGTAGGTGCTGGACACTGAACCTATTTAATTTACTATTCCAACTCCAATCAACATTTAATTAGGGTAGGTGCTGGACACTGAACCTATTAAATGTACTATTCCAACTCCAATCTAATATTTATTAGGGTAGGTGCTGGACACTGAACCTATTTAATTTACTATTCCAACTCCAATCTACTATTAATTAGGGTAGGTGCTGGACACTGAACCTAAATAATCACCTATTCCAACTCCAATCTACATTTAATTAGGGTAGGTGCTGGACACTGAACCTATTTAATTAACTATTCCAACTCCAATCCACTCTTAATTAGGGAAGGTGCAAGACACTGAAGCTATTAAATTTACTAGTCCTACTACAATCTACATTTAATTAGGGTAGGTGCTGGACACTGAACCTATTCAATTTACTATTCCAACTCCAATCTACTATTAATTAGGTTAGGTGCTGGACACTGAACCTAAATAATTAAGTATTCCAACTCCAATCAACATTTAATTAGGGTAGGTGTTGGACACTGAACCTAATAAATTTACAATTCCAACTCCAAACAACATGTAATTAGGGTAGGTGCTGGACACTGAACCTATGTAATTTACTATTCCAACTCCAATCTAAATTTAATTAGGGTAGGTGCTGGACACTGAACCTATTAAATTTACTATTCCAACTCCAATCAACATTTAATTAGGGTAGGTGCTGGACACTGAACCTAAAATAATTACTATTCCAACTCCAATCTACATGTAATTAGAGTAGGTGCTGGACACTGAACCTATTTAATTTAATATTCCAACTCCAATCAACATATAATTAGGGTAGGTGCTGGACACTGAACCTATTACATTTACTATTTCAACTCCAATCTACTATTAATTAGGGTAGGTGCTGGACACTGAACCAAAATAATTAACTACTCTAACTCAACTCTACATTTAATTGCAATAGATGTTGGACACTAAAACTATTTAAAATACTATTCTAACCCTATTTTATAAAACTATAGTACACTCCCCATACTTACAACCTATAAACCCTACATCCCACTTGTATAAATGATAATATTAAAAACAAATCATCTATACATTAAATGCCAATTAATTCTATTAGGAATAATTACTAAAACTTTTAATTTAAATTTGTTTATCTCATGTACAATTTTTACAAACATAATATATCCTCTATATATTTGTTAAAAACACTCCACACCCTTAACCCCTATATACCCTACATACCAGTACTAAACATTTAAAAAAATATATATATAAAAGTTACATCTAATTACGAAATTGTAAATATTTTTAAATTTCTATATGTAGTATTTTTTATAAAGTAATAATTTTATAAAAATTTTATAAAATATGTATATATTTTGTAGAAACTCCCAACCCTTATCACCTATAAACCCTACATTCCGCTACTAAACATTACATATATTTATAAATGTAAATTTTAATTCTAAAATCTAATTTCTAAAATGTTTATAAATATTAATTTTAACATCTAAATATTAATTTTAACATCTAATTTCTAATAATTAAAAGTATAACAATGTTACCAAATCTGTATATATTTGGAAAACACTCCCCATCCTTATCCCCTCTAAACCCTAGATCCCACTACTAAACATGAAATTTAAAATATTAAATTAATTTCGATTTTCAAAAAAATTACACATTTCTATATTTAAATTCTAATTTCTACTTCATTATTTTACAATTGTAAAAATGATACATACATTTTTTAAACACTCCCCACCCTTATCCCCTATAGACCCTACATCCCCCTACTAAACATTAAATAAATTTAGAATTTGAAATTTGAAATCTAATTTCAATAATCCAATTTTTTTGAAATTTTAAATGTTTCATTATATTTTCTAAATTTTGTTTTTAATTTATTAAAAAAATGTATATTTTTTCTAACAATCCCCACCCTTATCCCCTACAAACCCTAAATCCCACTACTAAACATTTTATTAAAATTGAAATTTAAATGTGAAATTTATTTTAAAATTTCTAAATATTTTCAAATTTCAAATTTTATTTTCTATTTTCGACTTTATTTTTTTCCAAATTTTTTAACATACATTATATATTTTTAAAACACTCCCCACCCTTATCCCCTATAAACCCAACATCCCGCTAGTAAACATTAAACAAAAAATGTAAATTTACATTCTAAATCTAATTTCGAAATACAAACTTTTTTATTTATTTTAATTTTTCAAATAATGTTCAAATTTTTTTTTTTACTTTTCAAAAATTAGGTATATTTTTTTAAAACACTCCCCACCCTTATCCCCTATAAACCCTAGAACCCGCTACTAAACATTAAAATACATTTTACATTTAATTTTAAAATTTAATATTATTTTTCAAATTATTTTCAAATTTCTAATTTATTTGTCTATTTTCTACTTTATTATTTTACTACAATTTACAAATATTCAATATATATTTTTAAAACACTTCCCACCCTTATCCCCTATAAACCCTACATCCCGCTCCTAAAAATGTATTACACTTTATAACACACTTTATTACTACTATTAACTATTATAGCTCACATTTAACACAATTAGTAACACTATTTAACATGTCGATATTTTGTCTTATCGATATTTTTTACTTCGATATTTTAAAGCTCGACATTACTAAACTCGATATTATTTATACACACAAAAATCAATATTAATTACATCGATATTAATAACATCAATATTACTTACCTTCGATTTTTCTGACTCAATATTAGTGCTAGTCGACATTAAATACTCAATATTTTGACTGTGTTCCGCTGTGCAGCAGACACTTTAACCCTCAATGCTATAACTGTGATTAGACAAAACACAAATATCTCCATTAAGTGAACTAACCACTAGAGTTATCTTACCACTTTATCCCCTCAAATTTTCTGCGAAAACAAAGATCTCTGTAACATTTGCCTTACCCCTTAGGGTATTTTAAAATGCAGCCTGTTTGTGACCAACTAAGTAAGCCAGAACACATTTCCTGTTGCATTTTTCCTTGTTGACACGATTGCACCACTCGCAAGTCACCGTTTTTCTGCTGCCTAAACTTGACCCCTAATTTATGGGAATCCAGAGTAAATTTTATCCATTTCCAGCACTGCCTGAATACAATCATGGAGTGCACGCCACTAAGCTGGATTTCACCACAGTATATAATAAATATGTTACCTTGGTCTAAATGAGCCTCTATGGTCTCGGGGCTTCTACTCTTCCTGGGTGTGCTATACAAAGAGGTCTACTCCTGGTGCAAAAGGGCCTCGATAAAGGGATTTACTGGTAGTCTAACGGTACCATCAGGGGTATGGTTAAGCTTGTGCCAAGGCCGACTCCAATAATTTTCCCTTCAGGGGGCACCTTCTCTTGTCCTGTCAGGCAAACAATAACGAATGTCAAAGCTAATGGTATGTAGATCAGGAACAAAGATCTAAGCGCTGCTAAAAATTGACAGAGTTGACACTCAATGACAATCACATTCACTTTTGTTCCATGTTCAGATGCTGCTGAGAAAAATTTGAAGCACATTCTCAGGGCACTCATGCGAAACATGGAAACTCTACAATTTAGATGACACCGCTACAAACCCATTCACATCCAGCTCTGTAAGATTAGATTGGGTCCTAGTAGAAGGCTACTTGGAAAGTGCTTTGAAGCCTCAATAAGAGGTGCAGGAAACACTATAGAAATGCTAAACTACCAATTGGTTATTAATGGTAAGAATTTATGACAGGAGGTGTCTCTGAAAAACTAATAGCGCTGGGTCAAGTTCAATCACATGTCAGGAAATACATCGTTTATAATTGCTTAACATGTGGCTCAATCAGTCTGAGCACATCCTCATTTTCATTGATACCACCCTGTTCTAAAATGACCCTCTTTTCTAAGGGCATTTTACAATCATTCTCTTTTGTGCTTTTTCCTCATACCCTAACATGTGGCGTTCACTGCCACTAGTCCATGTGCTTTAAATGCACCATGCCTTACCTTTAGATAATTATTAGAGAGCAACTAGAAGTCCCATGGAAATGTTTGTTTATATACTATTGTAATTTAAACAATGTGGCAGACACAGTATGCATTAAATTGCAACATTGACCAATGTTGTTCAAAACTTATGAGAGGAATCGGTCTTCCCATAACTTTAAAAACATGTTTTATTTTGCTCTTTGCTACTTGCCCACACTGTTTTTAAAAAGCTCCATTTGCCAATCATGCTTCTAAAACTACCCAAACACAACTGCTAACCCGGTGTAAAAGTTTTATTAAATACTCTCAACTTTTGAGGCGTAACAGTACAATATCTATTAAAATTAATCATTTGCTATGAATGTTCAAAAACATTTTGGAAGAGAACTAAGCATAGGATTCAGCAAGTAGTCTGTCACCATTGCCCTAAGAAACCATATGCATAGCCTTTTGTGTGGCTAGATAGGAAAAGGAAATATGAGGGTATCCCATCAACAAATTAACAGCTGGGTGTGCCACAATACTCCACTACAACTAATGAAGAGAATGCAACCTCCCTTAACAAGGTAGTTTAAAGTCAAACACAGAAAGAAGGGTGATGGGCACAGCCATCAGTTGTATCCACTAGATGCAGCATTACAAACCATATGTTAGTTTCACTTCATATACATGTCTGTATTCAATAGATGTTGTCAGAGTCTAAACAGATCTCCAAAAATGCTGATTTTGACACACTTTCCATATGTTTCTTCCTGGCCCACACAGGCTTCTTCATAGCCCTCCCAGATCCAGAACCTTGGAACCGGGCCTGTTGGCCACTACGAAGGGGGTTTTGGATGGGATCTCCTCCCAAGGAAATTTGGGGAAACATTATGTATTCAACAACACATTTGTTATTGTTTAATCAATTGTATTAGCTTTTAAAGCATAGTAAATTATGAAATTTTTGTGCATCAGGCTACAGCAATCTTTGTTGGGGCTCTTCAATGATTCCATCACTGTCACCCTCCAACAGTGCAACTCTTCTCTCCATAGCCCACCTGTCACATGTATTTTATCTGTTTTATAGCCCCTCTCATACCAGTGTAGGGTGTTGGAGCACTTTACATCACAAACACATACAGAGACAATGAATCATACATGTGTAAATCAGTGTATAGAAAATGTTACATAAGGCAAAGTGGACTACAAGGTGTAGGATTCACATGCCGTCCATACTGGTAATGACGTTTTAAGAGTGCTTGGTCTGGAGAAACACAAACTCAGGATTCAGAACATAACACAGTGGTTAGGGTTGACTTTATTAATAAGACTTCATTTCTACCCAAATAAACCTTTTCAGAAGCTTGAAGATAATGAAAAAGTGGGAAAACATAACTTTCTAACCTGTACCATCCCAGCTTGCGTGCAGCTCTTTGATGGCAGTTCATAGCTCACTGTGCTACAGAACAATTGTAACTTTTGAACTGCACAGTAACAAAAGTATCTCTGTGACAAAAGCAAAAACCCACTGAGCTATACACTATGTTGTTCTTTGATATTCATGGTGCACATTCTTTGCAACAGGCATATTAGTCCTCTGCACTACCTTAGATGATTAAAAACTGCCATCTCTCTCCAGCAGGTACATTAATCACCAGAGTCAACTTGACACTTTTATTGTTGCCTGAAAACTGTTGAATATACTAGGAACTTTACAGTGCTTGTAAAACTGTTGCACTGCTACAAAACCAAATCTGCCCCCCCCCCACCCTTGCAGCCTCCCTGGGAAAACGGTCACTCTCTTTCTCTAAGAAGAGGAAGTCTAATGGGTTAAAATAAGTGCTGGTCATCATAAAAAATGTGTCGGTGCCCACCGTCAGTAACCACTGGCTTCAATTAATCGCTCTTAAATTTGTCTCTTCAGCTTTTTGAGACTGCTGGACAAACACAGAATTTTTAGGTCTTCAGTCTTGGTGCTTTCTGTTCTGACCAAGGCACTCAAATGGTTGCGGTGGACACAGTCCCTTGAAATCTAGTTCATCTCCTCACCAGATCAAGTAACCGACATGAGTGCATAAATGAAACTGACAAAGCACATTCAGGTGCCATCACTATTTCTATATCACAGTCACTAGTATGTGCACTTCTTACCAAGAGCAACAAGTCTGCCATGCTCAAACTTTTTCCTCTAACTCCCAGACACCAGAGTTCCACACTACATAGAATAACCAATTTTTCATACTGGGGAGTTGCGCATGCCCCAGCAGCCCTCACAATGCACGGAAACCGTCTCCCTTCAGGGCAAAGGGGCCCCCATTTAGCCCAAGGTCCATGATTAAATATTAAATCTGGGTGATTGGGATTTCCCTCACCACATTCTGTTGGGGGGGGGGGGGTGCTATATCACTTTGTGTTATGCCACTGTACTGTAATGTGAACCGGACGAGGAGGAAGACATTGGACTAGGGACACCTTGCATCAGTATTTCAAGTTTGTATTAATTACCCC
The DNA here is from genome assembly GCF_964263255.1 of Lissotriton vulgaris. NCBI lineage: Eukaryota > Metazoa > Chordata > Amphibia > Caudata > Salamandridae > Lissotriton > Lissotriton vulgaris. The sequence goes on along the minus strand of NC_141689.1, from coordinate 1,434,177,009 downwards.
AGTGCCCACACAATTTTCAAACAAAATCCACTCATTATACTATTCAATTCCATTATTTATATTGCACTGGTGATGATCCAGTTTTGCACCAATATTTTCAGACTGCATTAGTACTCATGCAATTGTGCACCAAACTTTGTAATGCAAAAATAAAACTTTCAAGGGATGACTAGTGCAAAAAATATTTTGAACTTGATCAGTCCAAATATTGGGGCAGACTTAAGGGCTTATTTATGAGAGACTTGCGCCGCTGCAGCGTCACTTTTTCCTTTTTAAATTTTTTTATTTTTTATTGAGAATGAAACATTCGTCATTTATAGATCTTAATTATATACATTGTATCGCTTAAAGAAACAGATGCTGTATAATTAGCAACAATACAATCAGTCATTACATTGTTGTGATATTCTTTGTGACATTTCAAGTTCTACAGTCGGTGAAATGCAGAGTTCCCACCGATAGGCATTCCAAGCGCCCCACTTTTTATTCCATTTCTTAGGACATCATCTAGTTTTATAGACTTCTTTTTCAGCAACCATACATTTGTCCATTTCCACCACCCAACCAATCACCAACAGCTTGTCAGCAACCCGCCATTTCATAGCAGTGGCTCTCTTAACCAGGGTGTATCCCAGGGTGGTGAATTGTTGTTCATTGCCTGTGAGATCATTTCCTTCCCAAACGTTCAGGATTCCCAGTGGGGGTGTCAGCACGAGTGATTCACCCAGTGCTTCCTGCATCTTATTCATAGCTCATTCCGAAACATGCCGTATGTAGGCGTAGTCCCATAATATATGATAAAATGTGGCAATTTGGTTGCAGCCACACAAGCAAAGTGCATCTTGTCGAGTCCCTATCTTAGCTAGTGTCACCCCGGTAAGGTATGTCCTATGTAGGACCTTCAGTTGAATCAATCTGAAGCGTTGGTTAATCGCAACTTCCCTAGGGGACATCAGGGCTGCCTGCAAGTCCTCATCATCAAGCTGTCCTAAATCTAATTGCCATCTGTTTTTAAGAGTAAGGAAGGGGTCTGGTAGGTTATTACATAGCTTGCGATAAGTAAGGGAAATGGCCTTAGTAGGGAGGGTCTCAGAAAGAAGTCGGTCTTCCAGAGGGGACAGTCGTCAGGTCTGTTAATGCAGTGTTAGGCGCATGACGGATTTGTAGGTACCTGAAAATCTCTTTGGGTGCCAGTTCGTATTTTACCTGTAGTTCCTTAAATGTGAGTAATTTCCCTTTCTGTAGAAGGTCCCCAACCGTGGAGATCCCTATTGTATCCCATCTGTCGAACCCTACCTGATGGCACAATAATCCCAATTGTTGAGAGTACCATAGAGGCGTGGCCTTCGTCAGCCTTCCCTGCCAGCCCAAGTGTTTGTTAGCCAACCGCCAGATGGAGATCGTATGGGCCATTGGACCAAGATATCTCCCCTTGCGGGTTTTGGTGTATAAGGCTCCTAGATACCCCTCCCGGCCAGTCTGGTATCCTTCTATGTGCTATGCTGGCTTCGATGGGGGACTGTACAGCCAGTGGTTAGTTGCCACTGATTGTGATGCCCAGTAATAAAGACGGAGATCTGGGAGTGCGATGCCTCCATCGTACCAGCTCTTTGTCAGTTTACTTAGGACAATACGTGGCATCCCTCCATCCCACAACAGTGTCCAAACCTCCACCTCCACCTTAACAAAATAAGAGTCGGGTATAAAATATGGGCAGTTATGAAGTGAATAAAGGAACCTTGGTAGTGCTAGCATTTTAAACAGAGCAGCACGACCCAATATCTACAGTGGCAGTGTTCTCCAATGTCTGACATCTTCCTTAAATCTCTGCAGAGGGGCAGCTAGATTTTTGTCATATAAGGTTTTGGCGTCTGGGGTGATGAAGATCCCTAAATATGTGAAGCCATCCCTAGTTACTTCTACGTTGCATCCTTTAGGTAGTCTAGGCGTGGGGCCATGGAGAACATAGAGTATTGATTTTGCCCAATTAATGGCATAGCCGGAATATTTTTAAAAGTTAGTAAAAATGTTGAGTAAGTTGTGGATCGAGGCGTATGGGGGAGCTAAATAAATTAGGATATCATCTGCGTATAATGATATTCTATCCTCGGTGTTGTCGTCCCATTTTAGACCTCGTAGTGTGACGTCCCATCTTACCCATGCCGCCAACGGTTCAAGAACAAGCGCGAACAGCAAAGTGGATAGGGGACAGGCTTGTCTAGTTCCCCGGCGTAACTAGAATTCCCTAGAGGTATGATTGTTAACCCGCACCTGTCTCCGCAGGTCAGTATACAGCAAGCAAACCCAGGCTATAAACTTAGGGCCAAAACCAAAGCGTGCGAACACTTCGAAAAGGTATGGCCATTCTATTGAATCCAATGCCATAGCGGCATCAAGGGCCATAATCACTGCGTCTTCCTCCCAATAGGGTTATCTCGCAAGCACATTATTCACTCTGTGAATATTCAGCGCTGTGTTCCGGCCGGGTACGAAACCAGATTGGTCTGCATGGACCAGGGAAGGCAACACAGCGTTCAGGCGGGAGGTCAATAACTTCGCAAGGATCTTGGCCTCTGAGTTTATTAATGAAATTGGTCTATACGATCCACAGCAATGTGCCTCCTTCCTGGGCTTCCGTATAACTACCATAGATGCTAGTCTTTGGTCTGGTGGCAATGTGCCTTTCTCCAGGCTTTCCGAAACATAAGGTTGAGATGGGGGGCTACCTTCACCGCCACTGACATAAGGAATCCTATCGGGATACCGTTAGGTCCCATCGCTTTCCCTGAGTTAACACTAAAAATGGCCTTACAGAGTTCCTCGTTTGTGATATCCGCTTCCAGATCAGCCTTTTCAGTTTCCAACAGGGAGGGCAGGTTACTATCAATCAATAATTGTCAGGAATCTTCCGACGTGTAGGTGGTAGAGGGAGTATTTACCGTCTCCAAATGACTCGCAAAAGTATCTGCGATATCCTGCGGGTCAGATATTCTTACACCCGTGTCAGGGGATAGTTCTGGCACCCATCTGTGTTCCTGCTCTCTCCGCTCCAGCCAGGTCAGCATCTTATCCGCCCTTTCCCCCATCTCATACAATCTGTGATGTGTGGACAGTAGACGCGCACTTGGTTTTTCTCGTAAAAGGGCTTTATCCTCAAGACGCTTATTCGTCAGGCGGTGCGTTGTGGTATCACAGGGTGAGGAGTTATGGAGTGACTCTAATTGCTGTAAGTCGTACTCCATTTTAAGTATGCGCTCATTCTCACATCAGATATAACCCATTTTTAACGCTAATGCGTGTCCCTTCAACACTGCTTTATACACCTCCCAGATCGTCTTTGCTGACTCTACTGACCCAAGGTTTTCTGCGAAGTAGTAGTCCATCTGTTCGGTTAGTTGTTCCCTTATGTCAGGTATCTTAAGAAGCCACGGGTTTATCATAATACAGCTACGTTGTTTTGGGCGGTGGAAGGTAACCTCGACCCACACTGGGAAATGGTCCGAGATTCCATGCGGAAGTCCGCGGGGATTCTGAAATTGGCCTACATCCATCAAAAGAGTAAGAAAACAATCAATACGGGACATGCTCTTATGCGCATTTGAATAGTGGGTGTAATACGTCATTTGTGGTTGCAGTTTGATTTTGATTTGAGTTAGATTTCTAAAGCGCGTAGCTACCCGTGGGCGTTCCAGCGCTATCACTCGTCATGCTAGATCCAGGGCAAGAAGTTTCAGGGGAGGGCCAAGTTTTCAATAGCCTGCGGAAAACCAATAGATTAGTTTCCCTCCGGATATTGAGGGGTAGGGCATTCCATAGTTTGGGGGCATTGTAAGAAAAGAGACGCTCTCCTGAACGTGCTCTTTTTATTCTAGGGACGCTAGCCAAGGAGAAGGTGTTGGATCTCAACTGCCTACTGCCTTTGTGCGGTTTGATGAGGGGAGTGAGGATAGGGGGGCCCTTACCGTGAAGGATTTTGTGAGAGATGCAGAGGGTTTTAAAGATGATTCTTTCTTGGATTGGGAGCCAATGCAACAAATTGAGAGAGGGTTTTGCAGAGCATCTAGGCTTCGTCCCAGTGAGCAGCCTAGCTGCTGCGTTCTGGACATGTTGGAGCTTGTTAATAACCAATTTTGGAGCACCCAGAAACAAGGCGTTTCTGTAGTCCAATCTTGAGATGATAAGGCCTTGAATGAAGAGTTTCCTGGACTGAGGAGGTATCAAGAGGAGGATTTTGCGTGCCATGCGCAGGAGGCCAAAGGATGTTCCAGCGGTTTTCCTGGCTTGCGTCTTAAAACTGAGGCCCTGGTCGAGCCAGATACCTAGACTTTTTATTTCCTTTTTTGGAGTAGGAGATGTTCCCATGCAGGGTGGCCACAGAAACCTAGTGGGGAGTTTGGAAGGATCACCCAGTAGTAGAATCTCTGTTATCTCCCCATTAAGTTTAAGGAGGGAATAACTCATCAATTTTGAAATGTTCTGGAGGCAAGCGGCTAAGTTGTCCAGGCATTGAGCAGACTGATTTAAAGAGACAACCAGTTGAGTGTTGTCGGCGTACATGACTACCTTCATACCGAAGGGTGTCACAATTTCTTCCAAGGGTGAGATATACACATTAAAAAGTGTGGGGCTCAGGGAGGAGCCCTGGGGAACCCCACACTGAAGGGGCAATGCTCTGGAGTGACCATGTCCATCAGCTACTTCAAAGGTTCTGTGCTCCAAAAAAGATTTGAGCCAAGCCAGGGCGGGGCCAGTCACTCCAGCCCTACTTAGCCGATGGACAAGGATGGCATGGTCCACCGTGTCGAATGCGGCGCTAAGGTCCAGGAGGATCACTGCCACTGATCCCCCAGCGTCCAAGATAGTTCTCGCTTCTTCGACCACTGCTATGAGGGCGGTGTCCGTGCCCTGCTCTGGTCTAAATCCTGTCTGGGAGAGGCGCAGGAGACCATTGGACTCCAGAAAGGTAGAGAGTTGATGATTAACAAACTTTTCAGCCACCTTACTAATTCCAGGTAAGAGTAAGATTGGTCTGTAGTTGGCCAGGTTTGAGGTGTCAAGATGGGATTTTTTTAATAATGCTCTAACAGTGGCCCTTTTCCAGTTGGGGGGACAATGCCTTGGCTAAGGGAGGAGTTTATTAAGTTGATGAAGAGGAGGGTCACCGTGGGGGTTACCAGTTTTAATTTATTAATGGGTGCTGGATCTGTCGGTGCTCCACTCTTGATTGAGTTTAGAGTCATAAGAAACGTCTCCTTAGTTAACTGGAAAAAGAAATCCAGACAAGGAGTGTCAGGTGCCGAGAGAGGGGAAGGGAGATCTAGAGGAATGTTGGGGATTGGGAGAGTTTTTAAGATGGTGAGAATCTTGGAGGAGAACAACTCCGCTAGCTGACTGCATCTTAGACCTGACGGATAAGCGGTTGGTTGTGGGTCTGGAACTTTCATTAGCGATCTGATGATACGGTAAGTTTCCCTTGAGGAGTTAGCCGCGGCTTGAATTTTTCCTTCAAAGAAGGCGGCTTGGGTATTTTTTATGATGATTTTATACAGCTTCATGGCCGCTTTGTATTCTCCTTTGCTCTTAGCGGCCTAGTCCTTCCTCCATAAGCGTTCAAGCTTTTTACATTGTTTCCTTAGTTTGCGCAGCTCTGGTATGAACCAGGGGGATTTAAATGTTCCCTTTTTATTGGGGAGAGGTTTATTTGGCAGGACTGAGTCTAGGGATTTTTCGATCCAGGTATGAAGCTGCTGATCCGCTAGGGCGGGATCTGATTCGAGGACTGGCATAGTGGCTTCAAGTTGGTGTGTCCAGGCTTCTGTATCTAATTTCGCCCATGGGTGGGATAGGGCCTGAGGAGGGGGTCTGCCTTGGGGTTCGGTGTAGATTTGGTACTTGAAGTGGATTAAATAATGATCTGACCAGGGGGTAGGAAGGGGCTCATCTGCAACTAGTTCGGGGATATTTGAAAAGATGGGGTCCAAAAGATGGCCTTTAATATGGGTAGGCCGAAGGTTTTTCAGGTGAAGGTTATAGGAGACCAGGTCTAACATTAGGTCTCCCGTCACTTTATCTGTCAGGTCATCAAAGTGGATGTTTAGATCTCCCAAGATAGTAAAGTTGGGGGATACACAGGCATAGGAGGTGGCAGCTTCCAGCAGAGAGCTGCAAAACTGTCCTTGTGCTCCTGGAGGGCGGTAGACAAGGATACCCGAGAACGATTTTAGTGGGGAGAGTTGGATCTAAAAGTGTATATTTTCACAGTCATGGACCGGGGTGTCTATAAGACGACAGGACAGGTGATTTTTATAAATAATCGCCACTCCCCCTCCTATTCTGGAGAGTCTGTTGTGACGCTGGATTAGATAGCCTGGCGGAAGTGTTTGGACTATGGCTGGGTCTGATGCTGCGGATAGCAATGTTTCAGTAAGAAACAGCGCCTCTAGCTCTAAATCTTGAAGAAGCAAATGGATTTTTATACCATGTTTGGGTAGGGACCTACAGTTAAGTAGGGCCATCTTTACCCAGTATTTCTTTGGTGTGGTGAAAGGTGTTAAGGTATACGCACAGTGTGAGCAGTTCATTTGTCGTTCTTCTAAGGAGAGCGAGTGGACACACGGTGTGGAGGTGATTTCCTCAGCTGAAGGAGGGTTTCTGGAGCGTAAATAGTGGGGGGCATGGGGGATGGCATATAGGTCCCAGGCCTGTGGCCCGGTCTGGCGCAGACAGGCTTTCCTTTGGCGAGCCTTCGGCATGCCGTCTGCACGCCCGCTGCGCTCGTCCGCTTCGCGTGCTGGGAGGTATGGTCATTTATGCTGGGGATTGGCGGGAGGGGCGAGCACTAGTCTGCCGACCCACTCCTCATCCAAGATGGCTCCCCCCACCTAACTGCAACACCAACTCGGCTGCGGTGGTGTAAGAGGAGCGTGAGGTGCGTGGGGGGTAAGTGCGGCACTAAGCGCACCAAGACTTCTTTAAAAACTGTTTCTCCAAAGCAAAATAACACAACAAAAATTACGGTGCTAAATTTTTTAAATACAAGATGTACTTCCCCGGCTTCCGCCTCAGGGATTCTAGCCGCAAGTCTTACGCTTGAGTAGCAGCGCGTCTTATATGCTGGGGATTGGCGGGAGGGGTGAGCACTAGTCTGCCGACCCACTCCTCATCCAAGATGGCGTCCCCCCACCTAACTGCAGCACCAACTCAGCTGCGGCGGTGTAAGAGGAGCATGAGGCGCGTGGGGGGTAAGTGCGGCACTAAGCGCACCAAGACTTAAGTGAGTGCCATATATCTGCAAGTCCCATGGCCTGAGTGAATTCCGTCATAAGAGTGTTTGGTCCGGCATTTGGTCACTGGGATTATCTATCTACTTTATCCTCCATACTCAGGTTAAAATCACCCCTCATTGTAAGTGTGCCCTCTGGCAATTCCACCAATATTGTACATAAGTCACTAAGGGTCTCTTTTCCCTATGTGGGCGGGAGATACACTGAGATGATATTCAACGCCTTCCCCTCCCAGATGGATTCCAGAACCGCGAATCTACCCTGTGGGTCCGCCCAGATATGGGTGGATGCAAGAGCAAGGGTCTTGCGCACTAGAATACCAGTCCCCCTGGAGCCGGAAGTAAATCCTGCGTGTACCAATAACTTATAACCCCACCTGTTGAGGGCATTGCAGCTATTGCCAATAAGATAGGTTTCTTGCAATATGACTATATCTGGTGCGTGTCTCTTCAAGTATTGGTACACTACGCCCCTCTTTTTTTTTATCTCTTGGCCAGTGGGCATTCCACTTCAGGGCAGAAAGTGTTATGTTAGTGATAGTAGTCAGTGTGGAGCAATGGTGCAGTCAAAGGGGCACAGTCAGTACATCCTCCTAAGGGGGGGAGAACCCGGTCCGCCAAGGCAAACAATTGTGTCAGTGGGGCTGGATACTGGATGTGGGGGATCGAAAGAGACTGTACATCTCGTAAATAACATCACTTGAAATTGGTCACCATTTCTTAATAAAGTTCTCATTGCATCAAAACATTTAACATTAACGAAAACCTGACCCCTCCATCCACCCCTCCCACCTGCCCCCCTGCCAGTGGATTTCAAACTACCCACCCCCCAACTAGGAAGAGTGCCTGTCACCCCCCCCTCCCATATGTGGGTGCCTGGTGTACAGCCATCCCTCCCTCGCTGTGATGAAGGATGGATACATGTTACACAACAAGCAGATAAATCCTTGTGAACCATTCAGCGCTTCAATTGGACTGCCTCAGACTGTCAATGATGGTGCCCAGGCCGAACATGATTCTCTCTCTTTTTAATCAACAAAGGGCCCCCATCACACACCCCACCACAAACCACACCTTACTTTGCTCATAAAGGTCCCAGGTGTTCTTCGGGTTGCAGCAGGGAGTATTGTCCTGTCTCCTACCCTCTCATCCCTTCGAGTCCGAGGTGTTCTCTCCCCAAACCGGTCCCTCACGATGCTCCGCTCCTCCGTCTGGTGGACCGCCTCTGGCCCTGTCGTGTCTGCCGCTGTTCTGACTCTCCACCCTGTGCCATCCCTCCAGCCAGTCCCAAGTGTCTTCTGGGGAGGAAAAGAACCAGGTCTTGCCCTCCTATTCAACCCGGAGCTTCGCCGGGATGAGCATGGAATACTTGATTTCCTTGTCCCGTAGTGCCTTCTTGACCACCAGGAAGGTGTGTCGTTGGGCCTGCACCTTGAACGTGAAGTCTGAGAAGAATGGTATAGCGCTGTTCTCAATTTGTAAGGACGGCCTGGCACGAGCCGTTTGGAGGATCAAGTCGCGGTCCCGAAAATTGAATACTCTGGCAATGATAGGTCTCTGGGGAGCCCCCAGCTTGGGCCGCCCCCCAGGGACTCAATGGGCCCGTTCAATGGAAAAATAATCAGACAGGCGTTTCGGTTGAAGCCTCTTCGTGACTAGGTCTTCCACAAAGAGTTCCGCTGCAGGCCCCTCCGCACGCTCCGAGACCCCAGTATGCGTATGTTGTTTCTTCACGCCCTTCCTTCATAATCATCGAGGAGGCCTTCCATTTTCGCTTGCTGGTCTCGGAGCTGAGCCACTTGTTGTTTAAGGAGGTCCATGTCCGACGTTAAAGTGACAGTGGCGTCTTCCACATCTTTTACTCTGGCATCCATTTTACGTCAGTTCGCTCTGATGAGGGAGATCTCTACATTGACAGTGTCAATCCGGGACTCGAGGGATGTTCAGACTCCCGCGATGGCCTCCATAACGTCCTGGAGGGTGGGGTCGTGTTGAGGAGACCTGGGATGTGGGTTGTTTGTCCCTCCTTTGCCAGCCATGTCGGGCTCATCACCTGTTTTCCCCCACGTGAACTTGGCAAGCGTCTTTTGTGCCAGAGTCTTAGGTCCCCAGCCACTGGCCATTGCAGGGTGTGAGCGCTCACTACATAGATCTGGTATCTGTACTTGCCGCCGCCTGCCCAGGGAAGGGTGGGATTACTGAATCCCTCCCCTGTCGGCCTGTCGGTTTTTCCGGTGAACTAATCAGCGGTGTAGTCCCATAGGTGAGCGACACTAAGTTTGCTTCTGGAACTGCCAGCTGGCTGTTGGTCAAAAGATGGGGGAGTAACGTCTCTTGTACACGAGGCTAGGGGCACTCATGATGTATGGTGAGGTAGGTCCGATGTAGGGCAATCACTAGTGTTTCCCCGCGGCGCCTCTGAAGCATGTCCCTACGATCTTGTATCCACAACTCATGGGGCCACGCTTATTTTGGCTGGCAACAAATGTTCAGGCTGTTAGCCACACCGCGACACTACAGCCGGACCTTGTGTCTCAGGTAGGTGATGGTTTGAGGTAATAGAAATCCTGAGATCCAGGGGGGTCCCCTGCGCCACTAGGCCTCAGACCGGGGCCTCGATTATTAAAGGGGCCAGAGGGGGGGAAATGCGAGCCACCTCCCACCTATAGGCGCCACTCCCCTCTGCCCAAATGAAATGTTCGCGGTGCCCGGAAAGTCTTTAGAAGCAGATGCCCCCTGCTTCTGCCACTCACCGCTAGAGTTGGGATTGCCGCTGCAGGCCACCATGTCTCCTCCAGAAGCACTCCAGGGGTGTCGATCGGTTGGTTGGACCCACTGTAGGGTGGCAGCGTGCCAGACTGCATCCTCGCCCACAGGTGGCAGTCTGGGCAGAGAGCTTCAGGCGAACCAGGGGGCTCCCGCATTCGACCAGGCCTCAAGCCGGGGCCTCAATTTAGGGTCAGGTCAAGGGAGGAGGCGCGCGCCCCGTCCTCCGATCGCGGGCACCACCTCCAGCCATCCAGACAGCAAAGGCGCGGTAACCTCCAGGCTCCTTTCTCACGAAGGGTCTCGCCGTGCCCTCCAGGTGCCCCACCACGCCAATGTGCAGCTCCACCGCTGCTTCAATCGAGTACTCAGGAGCGGGCCGCCATGTTGTTGCCGGCGAAGCTCCAAGGGCGCTACAGAGCTGCTGCTGTTTCTGTTCTAATGGGTGTTGGGCCGCCCAATGTAGTCAGCGCTGGTGCCCTTGGGATCAGTGCCCCTCACTTCGAGGAGATGGCAGACGATTTCAGGCCGGATAATTGATGAAAGGCGGCAAGGGTAGGGGAGCTGCCTCAGAACGCAGCCATCCGTTCGGCTGCTAGCCACGACCCTCCCGCGTCACTTTTTTCTACGCTAAGGTGGCAAAAGCCACTCAATCATATCAATGAGGAGACGCAAAGGCACTCTGTGTGACTTTGTATGGCCTCATAGATATGGCGTAAGACAAAGCAGCGCAAGTTGCTGCCATGCCTTACTCTGAGTCAAGGAGGCATTCATAGGCATTGCAGTGGATTTTACCATGCAATACCTATTGACCTTGATATTGTGCCAGATCTACTTAACACATAAACCTGGGGCAGCGCCAAAACCTTATGCCTCCCAAGAACAGGCATAACGAGGAGAAATATTTTTCTTTCTCATTGTTTTTCCTCTTTCCATGTGTGATGCATTCTTCAGCATACATAGTAAGAGGAAAATGCCTCTCAGGATTGTTTTTGTGCAGAAGATGCTCCTTCCTGCACAAAAACAATCCTGCCTCAACGGAGGCACCCTTGCTCCATAGTGCCTACGTTGGTGCTAGGCAGCAAACTGTGTGCCAGCACAGGGAGAAAAATAGGAATGCACTGTATTTCAGAAATACGGTGCATTCCTGCTCTTTCACATTGGCGTAGGGCAACGACGCCAGAAGGCTTGCAGCGCTGCAAGAAGGCTTACGGCGCTGCCCTCTGTCAATTCCTCATAAATGAGGCCCTTATTTACAAAATGGCACCCTCACCTTTGAAATCTATATAACCCAGTGTGGTAGCAAGGGCACCTTGAGCCCATTGGCAGGCTAGGAAAATTAGCTCCACTTTCCTCTGGTTGGGTACAAAAGTAAAGATAAGAGGTCGATCCTCTAAGACCCCAAGAGCCCCCGTGCCACTGCACCTGTTGCACTATTGATAGCTACGTCTGTTATATATCATGACGCCTTAAAAACACGCAAGCAGCACGGAATAAGAATACTACGTCGTTTTCAGGTTGTGTTAACCCCCTTTACTATGTACTTTCTGTGTGGCCTTTTGAATGCGTCAAAGTACAAAGTGTCAGACAAATGTGAGAACTGAAAAAAAATAGTTCGAAAAATTGTGTCAGATATGAAGAAAAGAAAGTAGCATGTTGTCAGTAATTTAGCACTTTACGCTCAGTCGTTTCCTTTCTATCTCCACTCCCAGCTAAAAATAAATATTAAAGGAGTTTGCAAAGTCGCACAGTGGCATTCGTTGCTTTGATCGTGCGAGACGCCGGTTCTACCTTGTAGAAACATCTGGTGTCTTTATGAGTATTTGCTGTAGGTCCTGTGAACGACGCACTTCCTTCCATTTGCAACCAAGAAACCAAGGAGAGTGTGGAAGCGGATGAGTAAACAGTGAGACACTTAAGGTTTTTTTTTTTTACATCGCACACTGTCATTTACGCCTTCTTAAATAAAAGAAAATGGGAATGATTAATCAGGAGTGTGCAGTCGTGACCATCTGCTGCGCCTCCTTCATTCCACCTCCTAGCTACTTACCTTGTTTATTCTTGATGCCATAGTTGAGTAAAACTGTCCTCTAATGCCTTGGCCAGGATGAACAATTCCTTCCAGATCATTTTGCACGTCCTGGAACAGACCAATTCACCTTTGTACGTCTGGGTTTTGACAGAAAAGCTGTAAAACAGACCTTTTGACAAGAATACACGTAGAACTGCCTTCTGTTCTGCCCCTTCAACGATTGGCATTTTCAACCCGCCACTTTCGGCCATTGGCTTAAATTAAGACCGACTTTGTATTGCCAGTGCTTGATTTGTCTTTCCAACTGAGGCTCTCCTTCCAGTGTGGACGCTAGTCTTGAAGCAGTGCAAACCGGACACAGTGGGGATCTTTGCTTGGAAAACAAGAATATTGTGTGGGCAAATATGGCACATTTGGAGCTTGTAAACCTTGAAATCATGATAATGTGCACTAATAATGGATGTAACGTGTACAAATAGCACGTTATCTTATTACCCATTCCAGTGGGCAGAAAGCAGAATGGGGTCCAAATTGCAATTGCACACCCAGTAAATAGTCTGCAGTGTCAGTATTTAGCATGTGTGCAATTTGTGCTAAGGATACTAAGGAATTTGAGGAGTCCTCCCAATGAGAGTCTGAAAACGGGTGAAAGGAAGGAATGTTGCTCTGCATCTAGGCGCTGTTAGCCTTCTCTAGGGATCTTTACCGGATGGCACCAGTGCTTTATTTGTGCTGATAGTTGCAGGTAGAGGGTGCACAGAACTCATTTTTGGGTCTTTTCAAATTTTTATTGAGACGAATAGAAAGTAAGGCATAAAAGGGAACTTAGTTACAACTGCCTGAAGAGCCCAGATCAGGGAAAAACCATTCCTGGGTTGCGTGTGTCCGGGTCAGGGAGGATCTGCCTCGCAGTTCGGGCTGGACTGTTCCTATTGGAGAAGGGTCAAGACTGATTTGCATTTGGCTGGGTCCAACTGAGGTGGCATGGTGGGCAAAAGGTAAAAGAAAAGGGAGGCCCCTTACTCGTCCAATATTGGACAAGGGGAGTCAGATATCGTGAAGTAAAAATGTTTCCCGACTGGTCATAGACCATAATACATCACAAACCTATAAGTATGATTACAAGTACACAATATCATGTGAGAGAAGCTCAATTTGAACTAATCATAATGCCATCATTAAAATACAATCAGTATATATTTCAACAAAGTATTAAAACAAATTATTACAAATTATTTTAAAAAATTATTTATAAAACCACCAACAAGACTGTCACAAATTATTGTAGGAAAATTCATACATATTTATTCAGTACAATGGTATTCCTAAACATTTTATGTGAAAAACAATATAAACATAATACAATCACAATGTAATTAAAAACCAGAATCACAATACTGGAAAATGAGCTAAAAAAGGAGCAGTTGTCAACGTAGCGTTTCGGTTTTTTCGAAGTTAAAAACACCTGCTTCAGGACAGTTTCTTTAGTTAAGCAATTTTGGAGATGGTTGGTATGTTTCATTGTTTTTCACATAAAATGTTTATGAATAACATTGTACTGAATAAATATGTATGAATTTTTCCTACAATAACTTGTGACAGTCTTGTTGGTGTTTTTTTAAATAATTTTTTAAAATAATTTGTAATTTGTTTTAATACTTTGTTGAAATATATACTGATTGTATTTTAATGATAGCATTATCATTAGTTCAAATTGAGCATCTCCCACATGATATTGTGTACTTGTAATCATACTTATAGGTTTGTGATGTATTATGGTCTATGACCAGTCGGGAAACCTTTTTACTTCTTGATATGGTGGGCAAAAGAACAATGGGTTAGAAGCAGTGCTTAATTTGAGCCAGTAGTTTCCGGAGCTTGGCACCCGCACTTAATTGTCAACACCAGTACTTATGACAGTCTACCACATGGTGGCACTGTCCACCTAATTTAGAGAAGAGCACAACAACAGATGTTTATTTATTCAAGCTACATTCAAAATTACCATTATCAGTTGCTCAAACTATTCTTATAGCGTTGAGGGCTTGGAATAATCTCAATAGTCACACTTTTAGGAGTGTGATGGATAATAGTTGTTTTAGTCTTGTCATGGGCAGCGCTGGCAGGAGAAATGTGCGGTGCAAACTGCAGTGGCCTCTTGGAGAGGGCCCCTGCACTTATATTTTTTTTTACAAATTAAGCACTAGTTAGAAGTGGTACGACAAATTACAAGCAATCCTTTAATCACCTTTAGTGTGTTTTAAACACATAAATAAACCTCTCTCAGCAGAGAAATGCATTAATTTGTCGTATGGGAGCTTTTGAAATCAGACTCAAAAGTTGCAATGGTAACTTGTTAGACGTAGTCTGGGTCAAGAAAACCTACACTTTAGGACAAGGTTATTAGCAAATAATTTAAGTTAGAACACTGTTGACCAAAACATTGAGTATTGCAAGAATACCACTGGCTGTACTTACGCCTATGGGACTTCATTGACAAGATATTGATCATATGGAGATGTGACACAGATGAACTGCTTCAGAAGATTACATTTTTATATTCAGTGCACCTAAGTAATGAATTCCCACCCATTGTCATACATAAGAACATATCATTTCCTGATGTGCACCTTATCTCCATAGACAAAGGCCATCCATTCACCTTGTTCACAAAATAGACCAATCGAAACAACCTACTGAACCATTATTCGTAAGCCAATCTACCTTTGAGTTGCCTAATAAGAATACAAATAATAATGAGAGATTCTGGGGAATAATGAAATACAGGATCAACGAATGCATGAAAAACTTCAATAACATGGATAACCGTTACAAGTTCTGAGCAACCCAAAGAACAACGTGGAGACTGGAAAGAGCACAACTGTTACGTTCCCAATCCAAACCAGCATTTGCAAAGCAATTGGTCTCGCATTTGTCAGAGTTAGAGCTATTGGTGTTGAGTTGTATCCATATGTTTTGGTTTGGAGTGGAGTGGATGTATGAAGTTTGGAGTGCAATTATGTGGATTGAATTGGAATTGCTTGTTGTGAATTTTTGTGGGATTGAATTGTGTGGTGCATAGTGTATTTGTGTAGTGGAATTATGTGGCATGGTGAATAGTTAGGAGTTAGACCTGCATAGGATAGATAGAAAGGATGACAGAGATGGGTAGATAGTTTGTGCATGAATTGGTGAATGAACTCCAGACAGAGGAGCAGAAAGAGTGTGTGGGATTGCAAGGTGAGAGGGAGTAGTGGGAGTGTGTTGGAGAGATGAGAGGGGCAGTGGGGGAGAGATGACCGGGTTAGTAGAAGTGTGAAGTAGAGATGGGTTGTATTGGAATTTGTTAGTGTGGGATTGGGTGATGTTGTGTGAACTTGTGTAGTGGAAATATGTGCATGGTGTGCTCTGGAATTATTTGGATAGTAATTAAATGGCATTATCTGTAGTGGAATTATGTGGAGTGAGGTTGTGTGCTATGGAGTTAATTATGTGGAGTGGTATCTGGAGTTGAACTGTGTTGTGTGGGACCAAATAGCACTGCAGTTGATGTACTATGCAATCAGTGATCCTCAAATCACCAAGGTTATAAAGCGGAGATTTATGGGGAGAAAGGAATGGACTTCTAAGTTTTGGGAGTTAAAACAGGTGGCAATGTTTCATCTTAATAACAGTACATTTGTTTAAAAAGTACCAATCGAAATACCAGGCAACATTATGCACCACTTCACATAATAGTAAACTATGACACTGTAGGATGCCTCCTGATGCCAGTATGATAAAATCTCACCCAAACACCCGCAGTTTGAGTGTGCTTGAGACCAATTTTTGATAACCACAACTCCTTGCCTCCAAATAGGCAAACTCATAAACTAACTTTTACTAGACAGCAAACAAAAAAAATGATACAGTAGAAGTGCTGTCATGCTATTAAAAAAGCACTAAGAGATCAGTGGCGAGAGCAGCTGCTGAAAGAGCGGAGTAAGAAAGTAAGATAAACTGTGACACATGAATGGCAGGAGGGTTTACAGTCTCCTGGCAGCTGTTAGAGGTGGATGGGCGGAGTGGGGCTTCGCGGAGCTACGCGAAGTGGGCGAGAAACTACGCCCACCTCCGCACTCCGCGTAGCCCCACTACGCAAACACCACTGGCCGCCAGCCCCGCCACCCGCCTCCCTCCCGCCCTCCCTAAATACTTTAAATTAAAGGAGTCAAATAATTTAAAACGCACTTACCTTGCCCGCCGCGTCCCCGGGGCTCGCTATCTTCCGTCTTCCGTCTTCTTTACTAATGCGCATGTGCGGGCGGCCGCGCATGCGCATTCCTCACGAGAAAATGCGCATGCGCGGCCGCCCGCGCATGCGCATTAGTAAAGAAGACGGAAGATAGCGAGCCCCGGGGACGCGGCGGGCAGCGGCGGGCAAGGTAAGTGCGTTTTGAATTATTTGATTCCTTTAATTGAAAGTATTTAGGGAGGGCGGGAGGGAGGCGGGTCGCGGCCAGCTACGCTCCGTCTGCGGAGCGTGCGTAGTGCCGCCTGGCTACGCCCGCTCCGCAAAATGCGGAGTAGGCGGCACTACGCACACTCCGTGCACGGAGCGTAGCTGGCCGCCCACCCCGCATGAACAGCCAACTAGCCAGATAATTCCAGAATTCACGAAGCACCAAGTTCTCTTTTAGAGACTTACGAAATGAGCTCACAAAGTACAAGGATAATGACCCCACGACTGAAGGCCAAGGGTCACAACAACAAAAAATGCATATTCTGCTCATACTGCAATCAATCTTCCCATAATAGGATGTTCTCAGATGGAAACAGTCTCCAAAACCTAACAATTAGACACAGTAGCAATCAGTTGGAGAGCGCAGTGACCGCGCACTTCTGAATGGAGGGGCCAATCTCGGCAGTTCAACAATAATACATCATGGCAGGGCAATCAATTCAACACTTCACTAGAAATGACATAGATACTTTAACTCTAAAGGCCGGAAACCAAAAGCGAATTAAATAAGTTACAAATAGAGGAAGACCACGTGCTCTGGTTGGTTCAATTACAGCCCTAGTAGGAATTAAAATAATCCTAATCGTATTTTTTTTTATTTGCTTTTCTGCAGTTTTAAATAACGCAAACCTGCTCCGAAGGTATTGGAGCGCTTTACATGAGCCCCAGTTACTTTACACAAGGATTTTTTTTGTGGTAAGTATGTAGTGATTATGTGGTTTGACCAGAATCACAGGATGTGGAGCCGACACAGAGACTCGAACCTGCTTCCCCGACTCCATGGTTGGCAGCTCAGGCTTTTTCACCACATCCTCTCTTCTCTCTAAATGCGCATTCTCCATGAGATTATCCCTTGTCCTTTTCTTTGAAAGAAAATCAACAGTGTCTGAGGGGGTCACATAGAGCCTGCGCAGGACAAAACTTTGGACTGCAAGACTGCGCGCGTGAGTATTGAGGAGTGATAAATAAAAAAAATGTGCAGCATTCAATGTGCTGCAAGATGGGAATCAGAGCTCTGGGATCCCAGCTGGGTTTCTCCTCTTGAAGGACTGAAACAATATTTCATTTAGTGCAAACTTCCGTCACTTAAGAGGCTCTTTTAATCATTACCGCATTCCCCCAAGAAGGCAAAACTTTTCTGAGGGACTACATTTGAAGAAAGTCAATTATTTAGTACTTCATCTTGGACTTGGACAGTGTTACCACTGGCTGCACATGAAAGCAGGAGGCCGATTGGGAAACTACAGCTAATTCCTTGGTTTGGTATCTGGAAGTTATGTAAAGCTCATCGGGTCAAACTAACTGAAGTTAGTTACACAATTCACAATACACAATTCAGATATAATACCCATAATGTCGACCTACAATGTGCACTAATTTTAGCTGCAATTGGATGACCCAATGTCCTATTTGGTTTCTTCAACATGGTTTTCCCTCTATGTCCTTGAATTTAGTGATACTGAGATCAAATAGACCTCATTGGGATTGGAAATATCAAACTCAAATGGCCTTTGAAATATACATCTGATAAGTGTGTCTCCAGTCTTTCTAGATGATAGTCACACTTGCGAGAACATGTCCAGCCAGAAAGTGAGAATGTTAACCACATACAGATCATTTTTGGCCTGTGAACACCCAACTCAGTATGGCCTCAAAAGCTCAATATGACGCTCTGGCCTATCAAGTATTTGGCCATATCAACATGAAAACGACAAGTTACACAATAGTGATCCAGAACCAGATAATCTGCAGTTAAACACTATTTGTGCGACACATCACCGCTTCACCCTCCCAATAACACAGCTATAGTTACCATAACAAAGGTTATACTGAATAGTCTATATATTTAAACAGTTTGCAAAAAAAGTAGTCCTAAAGTGTCAGCTCGCTAACATTACAGCATGATCGTAAACTTTACCAACTGGTTGACACTCCATTCAAACACAAGGGTCATATTCTGGAGCTTAGTTTTTATCAGAATTGAAATTAGTAGTTTTTAAAGATGGATGACAATCAGTTAGTTAGGCTAAAATGCCCATCAAGTTATTTGTAACCTTGAGCATGTTTTAGTTATATCAATTTTTAGTTGTCTGTAGTAGTCTATTCCTGAATGGCCAGGTAATATCCAGTGCAAAAATAACAATTGATGGACAGAATGTTGAACAATGTCAAACATTCACCCCAGTACAGAGATCTGGGCTTAAATCCTTTGTTTTTTGCTCCCCATGCCATGCCATGGTTTAAACCCAGCCATATGCGAATCAGTCTTGACCCTGCTCCCCATGGGAGTTTCGGCCCAAACTGCCAGGCCAAGTCCTCCCTGAACTGGAAACAAGAATTCTTGGACCAGTTTTGTGGTTTTACCCCTCATCAGCCACGCTAGCTTGACTCCAATGGTATGGAGAGCACGGGACCCACGTCTGGGCATACCCATCCCAATTGGGGTGATAAATGCAAAAAGAAAAGTTGATGGACATAATGTTGAACAAAGGCAAACATTCACTTCAGTAAAGACATCTGGGCCTAAGTCCATTGTTTTTTGTTCCCCATGCCATTCCAGTTTAAATGCGAGTGAGCAAAAGAATGATGGATTTTACCCAGATCTCTTCACTGGAGTAGAATGTTTGATTCATTCAACATTCCGTCCATCATTTGTTGCTACAGCACTTTTCACCCTAAGTGGGATGGGTTTGCCCAGACAGGGGGGCCTTGCTCACTCTGCCATTAGATTCAAGCTAATCTGGCTACAAGGGGTGTTACCCCAAAACCGGTCCCATGATGCTTGTTTCCGGTCCAGGGAAGACCCTACCTGGTAGCACGGGCTGGACTGTTTCCATGAGGAGCATGGTAAAGGCTGATTTACATATGGCTGGGTCCAAACTGGGTGGTGTAGTGAGCAAAAGAAAGATGGATTTAACCCAGAACTCTTGACTGGGGGATAATGTTTGTTTCATTCAGCATTCCATCCATCATTTGTTCCTGCAGCACTTTTCGCCCTAAGTGGGATGGGTATGGCCAGACGTGGTCCCTTGCTCGCTATACCACTGGATTCAAGCTAGCCTGGCTAATGAGGGGTGTTACCCTGAACCAGTCCCAGGATGTTGGTTTCCGGTCCAGGGAGGACCAAGCTTGGCAGTTCAGGCTGGAATGTTCCATGAGAGCAGGGTCAAGACTAATTTGCATTTGGCGGCTGGGTCCAAACTGGGTGGCGTAGAGAGCAAAATAACGATGGATTTAACCCAGATCTCTTTACTGGGGGATTTCTATCTGGCCTTGGACCTGCAAACGCCATTAAGAAACTGCTGCTGGTTTGTTCTTTCCATGCTCCACTTGTCCCACCTGCTCTTTGGGCGCTGGTTCTTGCGGGGGGGGGGGTGTTGCTGCATGATGCAGCTGCTTGGGCACTGCAACACCCATAACCCCCATGTGAATCTCACCTATTTTGGATTTGCACTATTTATGGGCTGGTGAGTCCCGCTGCGCTGGGGATTCTTACCTGGACTCGGACCTTCAAATGCCATTAAGGAACTGCTGCCGGTGTGTTCTTTCAGTGCTCCACTTGATCCACCTGCTCTTTGTGTGCCAGTCCTTGCAGGGGTGTGCCGCTGTGTGACGCACCCGTTGGGGCACTATGCCCATAACCCCCTGCGTGACTCACTCCTGTTTTGGATTGCACTATTTAGGGCTGGTGAGTCCCGCTGCGCGGGGGATTCTTACCTGGACTTGGACCCGCACACGCCATTAAGGAACTGCTGCTGGTGTGTTCTTTCTGCAATCCACTTGCTCCATCTGCTCTTTGGGTGCTGGTTCAAGCGGGGGATGTGCCGCTGTGTGACACAGCCGCTGGAGCACTACAAAGCCCATAATCCCCTGCGTGACTCACACCTGTTTTGGATTTGCACTATTTAAGGCCTGGTGAGTCCCACTGTGCGGGACATGCACGGGCCGCACCCAGCAACAGCCTGGGCTTGGCTCTTCATTTTTAAACAATCTTTTCAGTCTGTTCACTTATGTTGTGTCAGGTATTGCTAGTTTGTGGCGACAGCTGGCCCCACCTTTCCCGTTAACCTGTTCTTGTTTTTTAACATCCCCCTTGACCCAGGCTCCTGGGGAAGTGGTATTTTTCTTTTCCTGCCAATAATTATTTCAAGTTACCGGCATTTAAGTAACTTAGATTTTTGCTGTTTAGCTGATTTCCTTTTCTTTGGGTCTCCCCCTGCTTCTTGGAAATTTTGATTTGATCACCTTCAAAGAAGGCCTTTGTTTCTTCTGTCATTTAGATATCCGGCTACTGGTTACATTTAGATCATGGGAAAAGGAAACATCCTAGCGCTACTTTAGCCAAGCTCCCTTCAAAATCCTGCCCTTCTATTATGAACTACATCAGAGGGGCTATGGGGGACATAGAAAAACAGATCTTTAGTGTGGAAGAAACATTAACAACATGCACCGGGGGGGGGGGGGGGTGCTCTGATTTGATAAACTTAAGTTTAGCGTCTCTACCCGAGGCCCATTTTAATGGTGTATCTGATAAAGACGAGAGTCTACCTAATTCCACCGCACTGTGCTCCTCGAATCTTCACCCACCAACCAAACGCCCAAAAATGCCTAATAGCAGTGCTAATGATCATACTGAGCCCATGCATGGTGGGTTAAAAAGAAGGCACACATCCAGAAAGAGGCAGCCATAACGAAACCACCCAGAGGCACCAATAAAAAACTGGCAACTGCCCCCATGGACTATACTTCATTGGAGGCTTCAGTTTAGTCTCTGATAGATTTTGTTAAGGTTTCTTTTAGTGCTTTTACTGACAGACTCAAGGCGATTGAACATACGTATTAACCTGTATAGACTTACTTGGGATGATCAAGTCATACCCCGGTAGCCAATCATCACAAGGGGACACCATGGGAGGGTCATATGGTAACTCCCACAGAAGCAGTTCAAATTCCACACATTCTGTTAATCTTTCACTACAGCCATCTACTTCAGGGAACACTGATCCATCTAACTGTCTTTTGGCAAATGCAGCGTCCCTGATCCAACAAACACTGGCGTTAGTAGTAAGCAATTTTCCCAAACTATTTTCTTGAATCACCTTTTTCTTTTACAATAAAAATACGCTATTTGAAGATGGTTCAAAGAATTTTAATTCACTATTTTTGAGCACTAGATATTTTCTCTGGACACTACTGCGAAACCAGTGGTTACCTCAGGGTGGAGGTTTTGCATACAAGAAGACAAAAACCCTATGTAGATGCACTAATGCAACGTAAAATAGTGGAGTATCAAGATATACCGCCATACCATCTACGTATCTTTTAAGTATGACCTCGTCTTCAGGAATGAGTTTGGGCGTAGGCCAGTTGACGTTACTTGTACATTTAATGGTAGTGCGGGTAATAGCGTTATTGACTATCTGCTGTTCCCTAACCGCTATTCTGCTTTAGTTAACAAATTCACCCTACATGAACCTGCAATGAGTGATCATTTCTCTCAGAGCTTAGAGCTGGACATTAATTCTGTCAACAACCAAGGGGACTGCCATTGCACCTCATCTGTTTAAAGAATTGAATTATCTCGCTTGAATGGTTTCACTTTGCGTTGGTCTATGGTTGATCCAACCAAATTTTTAGAACAATTAATCCATCATCAGAGAAGGGATTTTGATATATGCTTAGAGGCGGCAACAGCGGTTACTACTGTCAAAGATGCACTTAACTAAGGGGCCGATTAGGATGGCGGTGAATCCGTATCTTCCGGGACGGCGGAAGCCACCGCTGGCCTGGAGGATGCGGATTCACCGCCGCGGCCACAGAAAACACCCACCGCCGGAGTGGGATTGCGGTGGGACCAGCGGCGGACCGCAGGTCCGTCCGCCGCTGATCCGCGGGGTGTGGAGGGCTATTTGGTGGCGGTGTCTGCAAGACACCGTCAGCCAAATAACGATGTGCATTGCAACATGCTTTTCCATGGCGGCTTTTCCGCCATGGAAAAGCATGTGGTCTTTGGTGTTTGGGGGCTCGTTGCGGGCCCCCAGGGTATCGGGGGTGGGGGTTGCACATGGGGGGTACCTATGGTACCCACCAGCATTTACATGCACAAAGTGGCAGGCACCACGCGGTGCCTGCCGCTTGGTGCATGTAAATGTAAAACATGCATTTTTAACCTTGCGGCGGGTGCTGCTTCAAGTAGCACTCGCCGCAAGATTAAAGATACAGGATGTGACCGCCAGGGTGGCTGTCACATCCTAATTGCACCGGAGGGACCGCCGCTGCCCCTGCTGACGGTCACTCCACCTCGGGGGTGGCGGAAGAACGCAGGTCCGTCGCCATCCTAATAGGCCCCTTAATTGCCAATGAAATCAAAGCAAGGCTAACCTCCCATCAGAAGAGAGGAGATGTAAAAACTAAGGGTTGGTTTGACCATGCTTGTACTGAACCAAAAAAGAATTCCTTTCTGTGTAATACAATTTTGAGGCATTAATATAGCTTGCAAACAATGACATTCATCTGGATCAATTATATCCCCGACTCACCATACATTGCATTTAGATGAACACAAAACGTTTAATGTATCTGAATAATTTTTATTAAAAAAAGGTTACTTCCATATACTTAGTATAGATACTTTATCACAGAAAATAAAATCATATACATTTTTCAGAACAACAGTATGCATATATTTACTAGACACAATACATAATTCTCAGTACATAATAACATTTTTTACCAATTAAAAACAATTTGTCAAAACGGTTTGTCAACGCGTTTCGGTGCTTTGATGTTTGGAACACCTTCCTCAGGACTATATTAAAACATCTTCTTTCTAAAAATAGATACATAACATCTGTTAGTTTACAATGTATGGGAACATTTTTTATATTTTTACTCGTAAGCTGTCGGGGGCAAAGATCTTAAATTTATCTTACATTTATTGCAATTTTATTTTGCAGTACCAGTTTAGATCCGGGAGTTGAGATAATAATGGGTACTCCCCTTCCACTCCGCTTTATTGTCGGAGGATCTATATATAAGATCCTCTGACGATAAAGCGGAGTGGAAGGTGTATGTCCTTAAGTAGACTACAGGAGTGGGCTGATTGTAACAACATCATTTCAGATCTACAATACGTATTTCTGCTGGGAATTGGGACCACAGAGCAGGCTATCACCCTGAACCTATTGATAGGCAAATATCAATATACAAAGCATGTTAACTTGTTCCTGGCATTTGTCGATTTGTCCTCTGCCTGCGACTGTGTAGTTCATGAAAAACTCTGGTCTGTTATGATTTCACTAGGTGTAGATACCATTATAGTCAACTATCTTAGACATTTACATTCAACCAGCACTGAAAGGGTGCGCTGTGGACTGACAGGTGAAGATACTCGATCTTCAGCATCCAAAAAGGGGGTTTCTTAATGAATCTGTACACTATAAGAAGAATCTAGGGTTACAAATTAACACTAGCAAAACTTTTGCTATGAAAGTATGTCAAAGAACAACAAAATGCTGTATTTTCAAATTTAGAAGCTATCAAACCGCAAACACCCTTCTTCTCGTGTTATAAAATCTAGAAGACTGTTAAATCAATTATGACCTTGTCCAATTTTTCTAGGAAATTGGGTATTAAACATCCAAAAGAAATGTTGACTATATATATAAAAAGCCAAATGTCGATCTATTGCGATGCATGGTTCTGGTGTGTGGGAATATGTAACCATGGAGACTCTACAGCTGCTCGAAAATGCTTTTTTTGAAAAACTTCTTGCACTTCTTAAATGCTGTTCTAACTTTTTAGGTCACTCTGAGTTGGGCGCACAGTATCTAGCAGATTTGCTAAAGATTCAGCCAGTTTTACTCAGGCACAAAATGTGGTCATCGCACTATACAGAATTTAACTGTGTCATTGCAAAGGACTGTTGTGGTTTGGAGCACACTCTAAAAATTCCATGACTAAAATTATTCAAGCAATTCATGTCTGACATCGACCATCCGGAATACTATGACCATCCAGAAACCTTGAGAAATATCACAAGGAAATTGCTAAAACTGGAATGTTTTTCCTCTTCCTGAGGAATTGAGGTTGTCTGTTCAACTGGTTAAACCCACAGTCTTTTGTAATCAAATGATCTAAACCGCATTATCCATGCAACCTTACTTAGTTAATGTTCTTAATGCCCAGCACAGATTTGTCTTGACACGTTTCAGACTTGACATTTTTTATCTATTGACAACACCAATAACTGGTCACATGAATTAATGCATTGCCCATGTATCAACATGTCAAAACAATCGGCCATGCATATTATGTTTGTTTGTAAATTTTACGCAGACTTGAGGAATTCTTTTATTAAGCCATTAATGAAATCCTTAAATTTTAAACAATGTAGACCGGCTTTTTTATACCTACAACTGCTTCCAGATTAGTATACATATGTGGTTTTAGCATGATTTTTATGGGCTGTTATCTTCCCTAGGAAGACGTTGTCAGGCGAGCAGATCATTTCTGCATTATCTTAAACTGTGTATTTTTATCTTTTTGCTTTTTAAACATTTCTTATTTTTATTCTACTGTATTCTGTCATGCATGCTTTTATGATACACTATGTGAATCAAATAAAGTTTATTGATTGATTGACTTGGGGAGAATGTTTGTTTCATTCAGGATTCCGTCCATCGTTTGTTGCAGCAGTAGGTAAAATCCAGGCTGTTGCGGTTGGAAACAGCTTTTACTCTAGTGAACATTAAAATAACAATGGGGCTGGAGAAATTAACTCCTCGTACAACCAGGAAGGTGTGGAGTAAACCATCTTTTACCTTTCACTGCTTTGCTCAAGACCTCCATTATGCTAAAACCATTGACTAAATACAAGAGTAAGAATGTAGCAAAGTCCAGTCCTTGGCAACATTATAACTCACAGCCAACAGAAACCATTGTATAAAGTCCTACGTATTCTTTCAGGCAAGATGCTCTATAAATAAAATAAAACACCAGCACCAAAAAAGGGTAAAACCTTGACTAAAAACTTCTTTACACAGCTAAAAAACATAAGATCCGTTTCTGATAATGTTAGACATTTTATTTTGATATTACTAGATTGAACATCTCAATTCAGAACAAAGAGGTGATTGAAAGTGTAGAATGGATATATTACAGCAAGTAACACTTGAAGAAAAGCCTTAAATGATAGTTATTACAATTGATTTTATGTTATAAATTATTCTAGTTTGAGTAAAGATAATATTTCTTAAAGGTGCCTAGGACCACTCTGGTTATAACTATGCTTTAAGAGTATTAAATGGAATAATATGTTTCAATAAAGGAGAGCATTCACTATGTTCTTTTTTTCTGATTCAAGATACAACAGAGTGGAGGATACTGCCTAATAAACATTTATTATAAAATAGGTTAATTATCATTTTATGCAAATCACAATTTATGTAACAAGTGACATGATTCATAAACAAAAAGTGTATTTAAATTGATATTGAGAACAGGATAATTACACAGTAATAGTATTCATTTGAGCTGTGAAAGTTACTGCTCTAGCATTTACAGAAGTATCTGAAAGAATTGGATAATCTGATGTAATGTGTATGTACACAAGATAAGCAATAAATCGAAACATCTTGCAAAACGCTGCCACTTCCTAACTACCCTCCATAAACCTAATCCATAAACCAAATCCTCAATATATAAGGTCTTAGCGAGATGTGCAAATTGTGGATTCTTATAGCAGCATTATGAGGCCTAAAAGATGAACTAAAACACATGCATGTGCTATTAATGCTTTTTGAGTAAAGGGAAATTGGGTCACAATATTACCATTTTGAAATCATATTTTGTGGATTATAAACCTGAGATTATATTATTTTGTACGGAATAATCGAAAATTATCCAACAGAATTTTACCAAAAGTACTGTATTATTTTATGTCTCTTTATGTTTATAACTAAAAGTGTTTACCTGACAAAGTTGCTTTAACAAATGTTGATGAAAGCATGTCTTGTTTTTCTGTCTAGTCATATAGGAGCTTAAACATTGTTCGCATAGATTGTAATTGGCACTATCAAAGAGATATGACACAAGATCAACAAAGAACGTATGTTGAAGGATCTTTATGAAGAAGTAAGAATTTAGTAAGGCAATGACTGGCTGCAGTCAGGAGTCTTAAGAACTAATAATTCTACCATTGTGACTTGAACTTGGCAGACCCGGCGGGACTAGAGGGGCAAACCTATATAGTAATTGTTTTCTGAAGTACCTTCTTAAAACAGTGTGTGATTTTTATGTGAACTGTCCCTCCCCTCTTCCAGTTGGTGTATTGTGGATTGGCATCTCTTGAATGTACTCCATTCTGTATGTCCTGATATGCCATCACCTCTTGCTCTAAATGCCTTTACCCTAAGTCCTGTCCCAAGTCAGTGTGATGCAGCATACCTCTGACAGTGTAGGATCCTCCATGCAAAAAGATTAGCGTCTTAATGTTCTCAAATGAAGAGGAACTAGAAATGTAAACATCCCAACGTTAGAAATTTGTTAAGGGGTTGGCGTGAGAGAACGTGGTCTTGTTGGATGAGATTTGGGAGCATACTAGAAGGAGTTAACACCAACAGAACATCACTGTTCCCAACCTTCTGGTGGCGCTACCTCCTTCGCCTTATTCACAAGGCAGCGTTAAATCACTTAACGTGGCTCGACACCACCTTGTAGATAATGCCCCCATTAACGCACTACGTGAAAGGGGTGTGCAATGTGTGTTTCAGTGGCCGTTCCACCGCACACACATTGCTTTTTGACGTTGTCCCATATTTACAATGTATGGGGCAGTGCCAAAAATACTGCCAGGGAATACCTGATCTTAAGCAGGCAATACGAGGAGAAATGCTTTATTTCTCCTCATTTCTTGCTCTATCCATGTGTGCTGCACACTGCAGCACACTAGATAGAGTAAATCACCTTTAAAGATTGCTTATATGCAGGAAGGTGTCCCTTCCTGCATGTTAACAACTGCCCCTGCAGCACAGGCACCCTAGCATAACGGTGCCAGGGTGCATGTGGTGGTGCTGGGCAGCTTTTTTAGTGCCAGTGCTTGGGTAAACACAGTGGGCCGCCGATTCAGGTGAATTTGGGGCACCCCTGCATTTTGAAACTGTAGGAGCTCAGCGTTACCAATTTTGGCATAACACTGCGCTCTGCCAATTTCTTGTACATGTACCCCTCTGTGTTAATGCAGCCGGGGTGAGCGAGGAGAGGCAGTGCTGAAAAATGAGGTAATGATGGTGAGGGTACAGCTAAAGAAATGCATGTCCTGCAGAACTTATTGCCTTGTGGCACCACATGAGTAGAGCTGATGTGGTAAGTGCATGTATACATTGACCTGGCTCGCAGTTTAGTAATGCATATAAAATGTACATAGTACATATTCTCATTTCCGACTCTACAATTCAAAGTATAAAGTGATTGTTATGCTGACACAGGTATTGAGTAAGACTGTCCTTTATAGTTAAAGTTACGGCAGTCCCCTAATTTAGAGAAGAGAGTTATTGTTCAAGTTTCACAAATCATACGCTGTTGCATCCTCCTGTCCTCTCCTTTCCCCGTGCCCATCCTTTTCCCTTTAACATGGAACTCTGTACCTGCGTTTTACAATTTTTGTTCCATGTTCCAGAGTACTCTAGTGATCAGTTATTGCCTGAGCCTTGTTTGGTATGGTTGTACTGTGCCTCTCTACGAATAAACATTGTGTTTCTACTTACCATCTGGAGCCTCATCATTACAAATTTGTCAGCGACCGGCTGAAGACTTTGTTTGCTACTTCTTCCTTTGAGGCACAGGTGCTGCGATGTCTTCCGGACCTGTTTTCCTGTTCTTCACTTCTCCACTTTGTTAGAGCTTCTCTGCGTGCTGGATGCAGTGTTCCTGTGCTCAAGCCTGGTAACCGCAGATTTCTGGCTCTTTTTGGGGCTTTCCAGAGCCTTTTCATAGTTTTTGTGAACTTCTGTTGACCACCCGCCATCTTCCATTTGTTCAACAACAGCTGTCGCCTAGCTATCACTACTGACGTGCTGCCTGGATACTGGCTTTGACACGCTGCCTGGATACTGCCCATGACGTGGGATGGCAACTGTTGCCTGGTGACTTCTACTGCTGCGCTACCTGGATACTGGCTTTAACGCTGGATGCTTCTTCCACTCCTCACGTTTGTCACGCTGTGCGTCGTTATGCCGGCGGCCATTTTGGAGCGGGTTCATTTTCCTTCCTTACCGCGTCTATTTCACCCGAAGGTTTACCGCGTCTGTTTCACCGGAAGGCTCGGGTACATCAGAACGTTTGTTCCTCACACGGTGATGAGCATACCTCCTTGAATGCTCTCCCTTATGTCATTTTCACGGTTATAAGTATATCTTCATCCGTCTACAGGTAGGAAAGCCTGTTCATCTTCGGTGACAGGCACACCTTGACTGCTAGTTTTACAGCCTGCCTCCTTTACGGTGAAAGACACACCTTGTACTTTATACATTTAGGGCCAGATGTAGGTAAGTAACATTTACCGATTCTTAATTACCGAAAACTACCGAATTTTACCGATTCGGTAATTAAGAATCGGTAAATGTGAGGGGTGGGTATGTAGGGAATCCAGATGTTCCCTTTTACCGAATCGTTAATATTCAGTATTTACCGATTCGGTAAATACCAAATCGGTAAAGCCTATTGATTCCTATGGGCTTCAAAGCCCATAGGAATCAATAGGCTTTACCGATTCGGTATTTACCGAATCGGTAAATACCGAATTTCACAAGGGTGCAGGGGGTGTCACTTTGACACCCCCTGGCACCCCCTAAACAGGATTGGGTGCCATGTGGCAGGCATACAAGCCCTAGGGGCAGGTCTGCCTGCCACATGACATAGGTGTGCATGCACACATGTGCATGCACACCGGAATCGGTATTTTACCATGAAGTTGGATTTCATGGTAAAATACTGATTCGTTAAGGCCTTTGGGACTCAGAAGAGTCCCACCTACATATGGAATTTACAGAATCGGTAAAATTACCGATTCGGTATTTTACCGATTCGATAATTTTACCGATTCTGTAAATGTAGATTTACCTACATGTGGCCTTGGATTTAGGCCCCTACATACCGATTGGCCATTTACCGGTCGGTAACGGCTGAAATCGGCCGTTACCGGTCGGTAAATGGCCTGAAACGGCCACCTACATCGGGCCCTTAGTGTGTAATTTACAATCCTATGCTCCACAGCATGTTTTCTTTCAGTGACAGGCACACTTTATTCTTTATTTTCTCTTTGTTTATTTTACAAGAGTAACACGTACATTCTTCCTTTTCATTTTCATAATGTTTGTTGCGTCGTCCACTGTGAAGATTATTTACCTGTAATTTTTACCTGTTTTGGTAAGTTATCTTCTATATTGTATAAAAAAATTTTTACCATTGCATTGCTACTGTCTCATCACAATGCAGTTTGATCCACCCTCTAAATTTTTACAAACAAAAGGAAAACCAGCCATTCCATGGACAAGATGGAAAGAGGAATGTATCACCTACCTGAAAGCTATTGATGGAAAACGCATGTCTGCTGAGAGGAAAAGGAACATCTTTCTTCACTGCTTATTATTATTAAATTCAATTTGTAATGCGCGCAGATACCCAAAAAGAATATGTCTTTCCATTCCGCAAAAAAAAATCCCGCATACCCTCACTCCGCATTTTTAAGTCCGCAAAACCCATTACTCCTCATGCCATGATTCCGCAAATTTTCACAACGCATATGACTTCACTCCGCATGCAATTATAACGCAAATGCATGTGTGGTGAAGTCATATACTTTGTAAAAGTACTTTATCTTTAAAGATATATATATATATATACCCAAAACAACCCCTGAACTCTAAAAATACCCCTGTACCCCAAAACCCAAAACAACCCCTGAACCCTAAAAATACCCCTGTACCTCAAAACCCAAAACAATCCCTGAACCCTAAAAATACCCCTGTACCCCAAAACCCAAAACAACCTCTGAACCCTAAAAATACCCCTGTACCCCAAAACCCAAAACAACCCCTGAACCCTAAAAATACCCCTGTACCCCAAAACGCAAACCTACCCCTGAACTCTAAAAATACCCCTGTACCCCAAAACACAAAACCACCCCTGAACCCTAAAAATACCCCTGTACCCCAAAACGGAAACCTACCCCTGAACCCTAAAAATACCCCTGTACCCCAAAACGCAAACCTACCCCTGAACCCTAAAAATACCCCTGTACCCCAAAACGCAAACCTACCCCTGAACCCTAAAAATACCCCTGAACCCCTTAACCCTTAAATACCCCTGCACCCCATAACCCAAACCCACCCTTAAAATACCCCTGAACCCAAAAAAAACCCATATACTTACCTTACAACTTACCTTAAAACATATACTTTTACCAATCATGCTTTTAAAATGATTTTCGTCATAAAAGCATGCGAGATAAAAGCATATAATATATGAAGGCATGCGGAATGAAAAAAATGCAGAGTAAAGGTACCTGCGTACTAATGGTATGAGGAGTGAAAGTATGCGGAGTAAAAAATGCGGAGTGATGGTATTTTACCACCCAAAAAGGGTTTGCAGGCGCCTAGCACACAAGTTGCTAGAAAGCGAGTGGTTTAAAGCACAATTACTGCTAAAAAAGCCAAGTTTTAAGATTTCTTCGAAAGCTCAGATAAGACGAGTCATTTTTCAAAGACACAGGAAGAGAATTTGATTTTGAGGCCGAGACAAGAGAAGGAGCAACCTCTCATTCTTGTTCATTTGATTCTGGGGATAACAAAGTACCACATGAGCTGTAGAGCGCAGAGGACGAGAAGGAATTTAGGGATGGATGAGCTCTTGCAGATACGGTGGTGCAACCCCTTGTTTGATTTTAAAGATGTAACACAAAGTTTTAAATTTAATTCTTTGATCGATTCGTAGCTAGTGGAGGTCACAAAGATAAGGCGAGATGGAAGCCTGTCTGGGAACTTGGCAGAGAAGGTGTGCTGCAGAGTTCTGCACTACCTGTAACTTTCTCAGTACCGTTTGACAACTACCAAGGTAAAGAACGTTGCCGTAATCGAGGGGAGAGGTGATAAGTGCCTGGACTACCGTGCGTTGGGTAGAGACAGGGAGCATCCAGATGATCTTATGAAGCCATCTCAAGATCGTAAAGCAGATGGCAGCCACATTAGCCGCTGTTGTCTCATGGGAAGATTTTCATCAATGATGAAGCCCAGATTGCGGACATGAGTGACAGGAACGGGAAAGGGACCCATTTTGTGAGGCCAATGGTGAGGGCCCCATAGGTCCTTATGCTTACCTAGGATAACAACCTCCGTCTTGTCCCCATTCAACTTCAATAAATTGAGGCGCATCCACTCTGTCACTTGCCGTAGGCCGCACTGAAGGGCAGATGTTGTAGCATCTTTGGTGGTGGACAATGAAAAATCAATCTGCGTATCATCAGCATACGAATAGAGGGATAATCTTGCATCCTCCACGATTTTAGCCAGGGGTCTAACATAGATGTTAAAAAGCAAAGGGCTTAAAATGGACCCCTGTGGGACTCCGTGTGCTGATGCGCAGATCTTAGATGATGACTTGGCAGAAAAGACCTGAAAGGTGCGACCACTGAGAAATGAGGCAAACCAAGATAATGCTATTGAGCCCAAGTGACCTGAGGGCATTAAGCAAGATGGTATGTGATACGGTATCGAATGCGGTACTCAGGTCTAATAGAATGAGTGCTGCTGTTTCCCCTCGGTCAAGATGTTGGCGCAACTTCTCAGTGACCCCAAGCAGAGCAGTTTCAGTAGAGAAATTGGCTCTGAACCTGGATTGAGAGTAATGGAGATAACCCACTTTTTCTATGTGTTCAGTCAGTTGCCTATAAATATGTTTTTCCAAAATTTTGGAAAATACAGGGAGCAGAGATGAAGGCCTGAAATTCGATAGTACAGAAGAATCTGCTCCCGCCTTTTTCAGTAAAGGGACGACCATGGCCCGCTTCCACTCAGGGGGAACCAAAGCCTCCCGCATAAAGGGATTGAGAAGTTCTATAACAACGCCTTTAGATGTGAAAGAGAGCTGGCGTAGGATATTAATGGGCAAAGGGTCGAGTGCTTAGGTTCCGAGGGACAGGTAGTTTATAGGACACTTCCTCCTGTCAGATCGGGGGGTGATCACAACATGTATGATGAGGCCATTTTACGTATAGAGGGTAGATTTTTAACTAACGACAAGTGTTGCCCTCAATAGGTTTTACTTTTACTCTACGGCTCAAGAAGGGGAGAGAGTTTTGATGAATTTCTCACTGCTCTATGTGTGTTGTCCTTACACTGTAACTTTGGTTTGATTACGGATGAAATGATCAGGGACCAAATCATCGTAAGAAGTAAAAAGGTACAGGAGCAACTTTGCATAATGAGCGACCCTAATTTAGAGGCTGCAATTAGCACAGCTAAGGCCTTAGAGCAATCCGATAAGTGGATGAAGTCACTCAACAAAGAAACCAAATATTCCAAGTCCAGTGAGGTCAACACCATCAACCCTTGCACCTCCAAGGGTTAATCCAGTGACAGAAGTGACTCTATTATCAAACAAATTTATGGGAATCCTGACCATATCTTCTTTTCCACGTTGCCCTACTGTTGGTAAAGAGTGCAGCAAGTGCAGACGTTTAGGACATTTTTCAAAAATGTGTAAGAATACTATGAGGGGTTCCCCGAACTCCAAGGAAGTCTGTACTGCCTTCTTCTAAATTCTCCAAAGGGAAAGTTTCTTGTGTCACTTGTGACCTTCAGTCTTGTGATCATCTTCAAGGTGACTTAGAGCCTGGCTTTGTTGTTTCGATTTTTTGATGTCTTGAAATCTAATAAGATTTCTTCTCCTAAATGTAGTGTATGTATCATGGGGAGGGAGTTGGAACTAATGACAGACTCAGGATCTCCTTGGACTATAATCACAAAGGATTATTGCTTGGAATCCTTGTGAGAATTAATTGATCTCAATCTATTATGCAAACCTGATATTGTGGCATGATCCATGATCCATATCGTTACGAACATTGCAAAAAATTACCCCATATCTTAACAAACTTTGCTTTTGCTTTAATTCCTCTGTTCCTGGCAATAGCATCTTCCATGGTATAAATTTCATGAACCAATGTCCACCACTCGGTCGTATGAGGAGAATTCTGAGAGATCCAAGCCCTCGCAATTACCAGTCTAGCACAAGCCAAGACAAAATTTAGCAAATCTTTATGGATAGAACTGACCGGGTATATGGACAATAGTACCGCCGCTGCAGTTAATGGAAAATTGATCAGTTGATTTTGGGGTAAAATATTTTCTATGTCCGACCAATACTTAGCGAGTGATGGGCACGAATAAATCATATGTATGAGGTCTGCTGCCACCAGACCACATTTAGGACATTTAGTACGATCATTACTGAAGTTATTTTGTGACCATTTTGAAATTTTTAATCGAGTATAGTATAGTAAAGTTGGCTAATCGTCCTGTACGATTGAAGTTTCAAGCTAGAAGACTGGACAGCTTTGCTGATATTAACTAAGGCAGCTGAGATATTCTGGGCTGTCACATTAAATCCTAAGCCAACCGTCCATTTTAGCGCCAATCTAGGGGCTTCATCCAAGCTATTTTGACTGAGACAGTTGTATCCCATACTGATTAATGATTTTCTATTCGCAGAATAGAAACAAGTCCATATATCTGAACTGGTAATTTCTATCAAATTCATCTTACGTATTAGGTAGTCCCTGATTTGGATGTATTTATATCTCATTTTTTCTGGCAATTTATACAGAAGTTGCAATGTTGCAAATTGTAAAAAACCATCAGTTCTCCTAATGCCTCAATACCATAATTAGCCCATTCTTGACCAATTTTATCTCTAAAAATATCTGTCACAGGATCATAGTCAAAGAAGGTTCTGTTCCTGTGAAACAGAAATTAAGGGGCGTTCCCATCAACATTAGGACTGAGTTAAAGAACATGTTAGATGAAATGGTTGAGAATGGCATACTTGAGGAAAGTGAGTCCTCAGAATGGGTTTCTCCCATTGTTTTAGGTCAAAACCCTGATAAAAGTATTAGGTTATATGTTGATTTGAGGGCGTTGAATGCAAATTTTGGTCGCTGATTGCCACCCTCTTCCTAATATTAATGAGATGGTATGCATGTTGGATGATGCCTGCATTTTTTCCACCCTTGATCTTCGATGGGCTTACTACCAAACTGAACACACTGGGGATTCCGAACACTTCAACGGCTTTTATCACACCCCATGGGCTTTTTCAATTCAAGAGGATGCCTTTTGGTCTTGCCTCGGCCGCATCTGTGTTTCAGAAGACCATGTACCGCATCTTTAAAGATGGCAGCAAGTTTGTTAATTGCTTCCAGGATGATATCCTAATTTTTTCCAAAAATGAGGACGATCACTTCCATCATGTTAAGGAAGTTTACACATGAGGGGTCCCCTGAGGTTCTTATAATGGATAATGGGGTACAACTCACATCACAGGAGATGGAAAGTTTTCTCCATATGTGTAATATCAAACATGTGACTACATCCTTATATGAACCCAAAGAAAATGGCCAAGAGGAACCGTTTAATCATGTACTCAAGGATGGTATTCAGTCAGCTGGCATGTCCAATGAATCTTGGAAGGATGTTGTAAGAAAAAAGTTATGGATGTATCGCATCACTGCCCATTCGGTGACTGGAGTTAGTCCTTTCAGACTTTTGAAGGGCAGAGAACCTATTTCAGAAATGTGTCCATGGTGTTATTAAGGTTGATGAATGTGTTGATGTGAATCTGGTTGCTAAGTGGGTGGAAAGTAAGCAAAACAAGATGAAAATATTGTTTGACTCCAAAATGAATGTTGAAGTTCCAGATTTTGCTGTAGGCGACTGGGTTAGGATAAAAAAAAAAACTGGTTTCTTGGTGAAAGGTACTTCCAAGTTTAGTCACCCTGTTAAAATTGTTAACGTTTGTAAGAACAGTGTCATTACTCAGGATGGTAGAGTATGGAATGTAAGTAGGGTTGTTAAATGCAAGTCTTTGTGTCTCACTAAAGATAGAGATGAAGTTTCACAGTTAGATGATTTTCCTGATTCCAATTGTAACTCTTATCATTCCACCCAATCTGTGGCATCCAGAGTTAACCCTTTCAATGCTCATGATGGAACGGTTCCGTCATGAGCATCGGTTGGGCTGTGCTCATGACGGAATCGTTCCGTCACGGCCACGCCCGTTATTTAGAGCCTTCAGCACAGCGCGAAAATTCGCGCCACGCTGAAGGTGTTAAAAGTAATGATCGACCCAGGTTTTTACCTGCCAGGTACTTGTCTTAATTTTCCTGTATTCCTTTCTCTTTCCTTTTCAGTGTTAAGGGTGAGATGTGTTGCATCCTCCTGTCCTCTCCTTTCCCCTCCTTTCCTAGCGCCCATCTTTGCCTGGAACACGGAACTCTGTACCTGCGTTGTACAATTTATGTTCCATGTTCCAGAGTTCTCTAGTTATCAGTTATTGCCTCAGCCTTGTTTGGTATGGTCGTACGGTGCCTCTCTACG
Organism: Lissotriton vulgaris; assembly: GCF_964263255.1. Taxonomy (NCBI): domain Eukaryota; kingdom Metazoa; phylum Chordata; class Amphibia; order Caudata; family Salamandridae; genus Lissotriton; species Lissotriton vulgaris. The sequence goes on along the minus strand of NC_141689.1, from coordinate 1,434,140,779 downwards.
AATAAACCTTGCATTTTTACTTACCATCTGGAGCCTCGTCATTACATATGCATTTACTCTTTATACAGTATAGTGTCTCAATACATGCTAAAGCTTCATGAAGGAAGACTGATGAAGGTTTCACACAACTTATAGATGAGGAGAACAATCTCTCATGTTTACTGACATTTTACAGACTCACACCCCAGAGCTGACCTCAAGCTAACAGGCATTGTACAACCTCAGAGCTCAGACAGCATACAAAGGCCTCTCCTGTCTTTTTCAAAATGATTTTATCCTCAGGTCACAGAGAAGATACAGCCTAACATGTCAGACGGAAGAACTGACAACCACGTCACATACATCCAACAGGTTTAGACTTCAGGCAGAAAAACTGACCCTTAGGTTTCATTCTCTTGCTGCCTCACACAGGAATCTCCAGGGTACCATGATCCTAATGGCTCGGACCTTCACATCTGTTCCTTAGGTTGCCGAAGGTCCAGGCCCAGAGTTTGGACAGCGGAGCTATCTCATATATTAGACATACATCACTGATGATAGCTACAGAAAAACAGGTCACAGGCATTGTACAAGCTAAGTTCTCGAATATGTGACCTTTTCGATAGGATACAAAGATCTCATAGGCTCAATTTTTAGGCAAAAAAGATAAAACTTAGGTTGCACATAATGAACAGGCTATATTACTGACAACAAATGTATTCCTTAGATTAAATAGAATGTAAAGATTCATGCACATGGCAGAGAGTTTTCCCTCAGGTTAGTGTTTTTTAACATTTTTGGCATTTGACAACAAGCACACCCAAGAGGGTACTAAGGTCTTACAGTCTCAAAACAAGGACAACTGAGCTCTAAATGAAATCAAAGTGCCCAGTCTTACAGGCTCGGGCATATGACACCAAAAACAACCCCTTAAGCTACACAGATGGTGAAGAATCAAGCATTTGACAGCAATTCTATCTCTCAGATTAAACAGTTCTTTCACGTTGAAACATTCAACAGTAATGTTTTTCCTTATGCTATGGAAGGCTTAGATCTCTGACAGCAGAATCATCCCCCAGGTTACATGGCTCGTACAGGCCCAGGCTCAAACAGCAAACCTTCCAATCTGTGTATAGCTATTTTACAGCCTAGATTCCAGGGTTCTCCAAAATTTGTATTGGCGGACATGCCAGATTTTTAGCATATCCCCATTTAGATCAATGTAGTTGTCTTGAAAATCTGGCATGAGTCCAGCCCTCCAGGTCGACTTTGGAGAACCCTGGCCTAGAATGATCTTAAGCTCCAGCTTCAGGCGTCAAAGCTATCAATTAGGTTAAACACACTTTACAGAATCAGGAGGGTAAACCTTAACGCTTACCCCCAGTGCGCCTGGACCACACCTCACTATTACCCCACCCGAGTTACAGATGATATTTCTCTGATATTCGCAAATTAATTATATCAACCACTTGATAATGAACTCATTGTTGTCCGGCCTTATATAACAGTTTTTTGATTAGTTGTAATCAGCTATACATTTTTTGTACTGATTATAAGATTGTTCTTGAATACTTTTGAATTTGTTTTCTTCACCACATTTTCACCTACCTTTTGCACGAGCACCTTCTTTTTACCCTCCTCTTCGAGCAACCTCTCCTCTTTGACTATGAGTATGGTAGAGCATCTACCAATTGTTTAAATTAATTTGAAAACAATAAACCAATGTTTTTATTCAGCACAATAAATGCCTAATCTTTTGTATATTTGGTGCAGGAGGAAAAATAAAGATGAGAAATGAGCAGGAAGAGGAAAAATAAAGGTGAGAATTGAGCAGAAAGAGGCAAAATAGAGGTCAGAAACAAGAAGCAAGAGTCAAAATAAAGGTGAAAAATGAGCTGAAAGAGGCAGAATAAAGCATGGACGTCATTTGAAGGTTGTCAGGGGTCGCAGTTGAGGCCTCTAGCTTGCACCCTACTACTTCTGGCACTCCCTTTGTGACATTTGGCCTCAAAGGAGGCAGAATTGAGCCCCCTGTGAGAACAGGAGTCACAAAGGAAGTGCCAGGAGTAAGAAGGAAACGCTAGCTGTCTCAGCTATGACCCCTGACTACCTCCCCTTTTGTACCACTTTTGGCCGCCTTAAGTGTGGCAGGGTATGCTCAGACGTGAGTCCCTTGCTCACTTTGCCACTGGAATTAAGCAAGCCGGGCTGAAGACCGCTGGAATGCCAGAAACCGGTCCTCGGAAGCTTGTTTCCGGTCCAGGGAAGACATGGCTTGGCAGTTCGGGCTGTACTGTTCCCATGAGGCACAGGGTCAGACTGATTTGCATATAGCCATGTCTGAACTGGGGTGGCAGAGTGGGCTAAAGAACGGTGATGGATTAAACCCAGATCTTTTGACTGGGTGAGAGTGTTTGATTGATTCAGATGCTCCGTTCATCACCACCTCCTTTTGTACAGCCTTTGGTCGCCATAAGTGTGGCAGGGTATGCTCAGACGTGAGTCCCTTGCTCACTTTGCCACTGGAATTAAGCAAGCCGGGCTGAAGACGGCTGGAATGCCAGAAACCAGTCCTCGGAAGCTTGTTTCCGGTCCAGGGAAGACATGGCTTGGCAGTTCGGGCTGTACTGTTCCTATGAGGCACAGGGTCAGACTGATTTGCATATAGCCATGTCTGAACTGGGGTGGCAGAGTGGGCTTAAGAACGGTGATGGATTAAACCCAGATCTTTTGACTGGGTGTGAGTGTTTGATTGATTCAGATGCTCCGTTCATCACCACCTCCTTTTGTACAGCCTTTGGCCGCCATAAGTGTGGCAGGGTATGCTCAGACGTGAGTCCCTTGCTCACTTTGCCACTGGAAGTAAGCAAGCCCGGCTGAAGACGGCTGGAATGCCAGAAACCGGTCCTCGGAAGCTTGTTTCCGGTCCAGGGAAGACATGGCTTGGCAGTTCGGGCTGCACTGTTCCTATGAGGCACAGGGTCAGACTGATTTGCATATAGCCATGTCTGAACTGGGGTGGCAGAGTGGGCTAAAGAACGGTGATGGATTAAACCCAGATCTTTTGACTGGGTGTGAGTGTTTGATTGATTCAGATACTCCGTCCATCACCACCCCCTTTTGTACCGCATTTGGCCGCCATAAGTGTGGCAGGGTATGCGCAGACGTGAGTCCCTTGCTCACTTTGCCACTGGAATTAAGCAAGCCGGGCTGAAGACGGCTGGAATGCCAGAAACCGGTCCTCGAAAGCTTGTTTCCGGTCCAGGGAAGACATGGCTTGGCAGTTCGGGCTGTACTGTTCCTATGAGGCACAGGGTCAGACTGATTTGCATATAGCCATGTCTGAACTGGGGTGGCAGAGTGGGCAAAAGAACGGTGATGGATTAAACACAGATCTTTTGACTGGGTGTGAGTGTTTGATTGATTCAGATGCTCCGTCCATCACCACCCCCTTTTGTACCGCTACCTCCAAATGACATCCATGGAATAAAGATCAGAAACAAGCAGAAAGTGACAAGATAAAGGTGAGAAACGAGCAGAAGGAGGCAAAATAAAGGTCAGAAAATAGCAGAAAGAGATGAATAAAGGTCAGCGACGAGCAGAAAGAGGCAAGATAAAGGTGAGAAATGAGCAGAAAGAGGCAAAATTAAGGTCGGAAACAATCAAAAAGAGGCAGAATAAAAGTCTGAAACAATTAAAAAGAGGCAGAATAAAGATCCAGAAACTAGCAGAAAGAGGCAAAGTAAAATTACAGAAACAAGTAGATAGAGGCAAAATAGAGATCGGCAACGAGCAAAAAGAGGCAAAGTAGAGGTCAGAAATGAGCAGAGAGAAGCAAAATAGAGATCTGAAATGACCAGAAAGAGGCAAAATATAGATCTGAAATGAGTAGATAGAGATAACATAGAGGTCAGAAACAAGCAGAAAGATGCAAAATAAAGGTCAGAAATGAGCAGAAAGAGGCAAAATAGAGGTCAGAAACGAGCTGACTAGTAGTAAGCTCAAGATCAGGGCATTTTTTAAAGGAAACCCCAAGTAGGAGATGCACAAGGGGACACATGACTATGAGTGAAGTCCACTTGCACACCACCTTCAACTGTAGTCCCCAGTTGAAATTCTTTCATTTGAGAAAGTAGTCCTGAAGGATATTGTGGAAATAAATTAGGCTCTCCTAAGGAAAAGACTTTTCACAACATCACAAATGAGGAGAAATTAGCCATAAGAGAAATGGCCACCGACAAGACCATAATAATTAAACCAGTAGACAAAGGGGAGTTCACTTCCTTTCAATCCAGAGAGGCATACAGAAGGGAATGCCTCCAGCTCCTTATAGATGAGAGGAACTACAAATGTTTACAAACTGACCCAACTGAATACTTGAGGATTGGGATTGGTATACGATGGAACAAGCTGTGGCAAATGAATGGATTTCACAAAAATAAGGCGTATTCCTAACTAACAAAAAAACGACTGCACCATACTTTTGCACGATTCCGAAGATACATAAGAACCTGGTGAATCTGCCAGGACCCCTGATAGTTTCAAGGATAGGGTCAACTCTGGAACCCCTCTCAATGTCTGCCAATGTTTTCCTCAGACTCATTGTTCAGAACACAAGAACATACCTTAAAGACATCAAGGACGTGTTACTTCTTTTGAAAGACATTCCTTTCGACCCAGGCACCAATCTTTTGCTGGGCCTTGAAGTCGAGAGTCTTTATACAAGTCTCCCCCATACAGAGACTCTCCAAATAATTGAAAAAGTCCTATTGGAAGTGGACTGGGAATACCAAACACCCTGGAATGTTGTCATGGAGTGTTACAAGGGGCCCTGACCAACAGCGTTTTTGAGTTGAAGGGACCCTGTTTCTGCAGAAACAAAATATTAGTATGAGCTGTACCTTTGTGCTGGGCATTGCCAGATTGTACGTCCATCATCTGAAAACACATAGGATTTTAACCCCAGTGTATCCCTACCTCAAACACATAAAACAATGGGAGAAACACTGGTGATCCCAGAGGGAAATGACCTAGCAGTTAGACAATTCTTGAGCTGACTGAATTCACAAAATGATTTTTCTTTAATTTACATACACTGTAAGCAACAAGGAACTGGAACTGGTATTTGGATCTCAATATAATAGCTGATCAGGGCTCCCTCAGAATCACCACTCAAGAGAAATCAATAGCATAGATTTGCTTATTACTCTAAGACAGTTTTCATCCACGCCATCTGAGGGAGAACCTCCCCTGTGGTCATATTTCGAGACTGTGAAGGACCTGTTCAAACATAGAGGATTATAAAGCATAATCAAAGTTTTTGACAACTAAATTTGAGGCTAGGGGTAATCCACCTAAAATAGGGAGGTCCTACTAGATCTGGCCCCACAAACATACTGACACAAGGTACACTATCCCCAGTAGTTGGGCACTACCCCTGTGGTGGTTACAGCATGTGCCATTTGACAAAAAGTACAGTTAGTATCCTTTAATAATAACACAACATGGAAATTGAGAAATGTCACCAACTACAACACACAAAGAGTGGCATACCTTATCAACTGTCCATTCAAATTACATTACGTAGGTATGACCACTCACAAGATAAAAACATGTATAAATGAGTATAGGCGGAATCTTAGATGTGGACAGACAACAGCATAAAATGTGGACTCATTACATTGAAAAGAAACATACAGTACAGGACTATCAATGGATCATTTTAGAACACCTTTTGGAAAAAAACAACGCTGATTGTTCAAACTTAAAACACATATTCTGAACAATAACATGCTCCTTTTATTTTTATTTTAAAAGTAACTGCATATAACCATCTACAAATATGACAAATGAAGCATGACAGGATCTTAATGTGCACAGTAAAAGTTAAAGAGTATGGTGATACCCCACCCTAACCTGACTGGAATTTTTCAATACATTTTTTTTATGTTGACATCTTTCACCATATTGTTCTATATGTACACCAATTTTAAATACAGCCTCCTCTCCAGGTTCCCCTTTTTCTGTACAGCTGAGATAACTGGAGTATAAACTCCTCTATCCCTGTATGGGTTATTTTCCCGATACGCAAGTGAAACTAGGAAGTGGTTCCATTCGCAGCCGCCATTTTTGTTAGGAGGCGGTCTAGTCTTCCTCAGGGAGGCAAACACTGTGCAGCGAGGATGCACCGCCGGCAGACATACAAGCTATTTTACTAACGCCCTGGGATGAGAGCAGTAATATCCAGACCCCGGTGATAACCTATCCCTAGGGTAAGGGCCAAGGAGATGCTTTGATGTTGTGAGTTCGGCAAACAAAGCAAAACCAAAGGGGATGATGGACGGAGTGTTAGACATTGCAAGCACTCATCCCCAGTCAACTGATCTGGGTTTAATCCATCATCATTGTTTAGCTCACTCCGCCATCCCAGTTCAGGCATGGCCAAATGCAAATCAGTCTGACCCTGTGCCTCATGGAAACAGTCCAGCTCGAACTGCCAAGCCATGTCTTCCCTGGAACAGAAGCAAGCATCCTGGGACCGGTTTCTGGCTAATCAGCCGTCATCAGCCAGGCTAGCTTGAATCCAGTGGCAAAGTGAGCAAGGGACCCACGTCTGGGCATATCCTGCCAACTTAGGGCGAACAAAGCAAAACCAAAGAGGATGATGGACGGACTGTTAGACATTGCAAGCACTAACCCCCAGTCAACTGATCTGAGTTTAATCCATTATCATTCTTTAGCTCACTCCACCAGTACTCCGTGAGTACGGCAAAGCCATTTTGAATATCAGGATCGCTCTTTTTTTACAGATTGTGTTCTAGAAGACATTATTTTGACATGATGGACATAACTTCTTTATCCCATAGAGCGTGGCTATATTCTCACCTTAACCACCAGCAAATCCATGAAGCAAACTGTTTGCCTGAATAGTGTATGTAATGTGTATAATGTTCATTTCTATCTTTGGTTTGTTATATGTTGTTTGCCAAAGGGTACACTGCTTTGCATTAGAAGTATTCACCACTATCATTGACATGTATTAGCTCACAAGTTATAACAGTAGGAGGTGGTGTTCGGAGTATGCAGAATCAATATACACAGTGGCTTTTGATCTAACAAAAAGACAAAAAAAGTAATTAAGGAAAGCACGAAATAGGGTAACCAAGGAAAATAGGCTATCTATTGAAACAGATATAGCCGAAATGAACAAAGGAAGAACTAAAACTCCTGATTCCACAATTAGTAGACCTACAACTACCCCAAACAAAAAAACGAACAGAAAATACCAGCAAATGGAGGAGAAATTAGGATGCTAGAAACCAAAGTAACAACAACCAACGTAGAAGAGAACACAATGATTACTAACCAAAAAAAGGACGATCAAAAAACTTTAAATAGAGGAGATCCTAGGACGCCACAAGCTAAAATCTCAAAGAACACAGTTGAAGCAATCGCATATTACGGCATTTTCGCAAAAACGTTTGCTCCTAGGTTAAAACAAAGACTGAACGAAGATAAAACAACTACTGCAATTGTAACGTCTGATCCATTCTCCAGAGTATATGAGGTTCAACCTAAACCACTTCAGGAGGCTCAAATAACAATAAATAAAATGAATTCAAATGGATGCATAATAAATGATCTCACTTTTTTCGGAATTGAACATGATCAAACCCAGAGTATGATTAAAGATAATAAGGTCAATATCACAAGAGTCTTAGGAACTTTAGTCCCCAAGGAGAATGACGTGCATAGCCTCACGAGTCAACTAGACCAAATTCAGAGTGAATGCAAAGAAAACAACCCATCCAATCTATTGACAACATGTAAAGAACATGGGGGCATATTATCAAGCCTGTGCGCTAAAATTATCACCGCTTTATCGGCTGAAAACGGCCACTAAAGCGGCGATAATGGGCTTGATAATATGCTCTATCGAATTCCAATCGAAGCACATGTTAGATGTGAAGACATCTAACATGGGCTTCGATTGGAATTCCACAGAGCATATTATCAAGCCCATTATCGCCGCTTTATCTGCCGTTTTCGGCCGATAAAGCGGCGATAATTTTAGCGCACAGGCTTGATAATATGCCCCATGATTCTTTGCCAGTAGATAACGAAATGGGAAATAAAGGTCTAATGATGAACCGCACGAAACGAGATGAAACGCTGAATTAACTGAATTATAATAAATTACAATAAAACTTAGTTATTGTAAAAAGAGGGAAGAGCAGGCAGATCACCTGCATAAAAAATAGCAGAATAAGGGACAATATTGGGAAAAGGACCACACAAATAGCCCTCAAACCAGTATAAGAATCTAGCGGTCCCCATGATATCCTAAATCGAGGAAATATCCTCCGGCTAATGAAAAACTTACCAACTTTAAGTAATAAATCAACAGAAGATATCGAAACAGTAGGCTTCCAGACAAATTCTGAAGGTACATTGCCACTAACACTGATAACAGTACCCATAGGCCCAATAGCAGACTCCATATTGAAGGAGCATGGTTGTTTCCGTGATTGGGGCATAATAATAAGTCAAGTCTTGCCAAAGGTTTACCCAACACCCCTTTTACATACGGAAAGTAATTAAAAAAAACATCAGTCCGTTGAATCTAAAGCGGTGTTCTCCGTATTAAAAAATCCCCAGGGGACAATAAACCTTGAAGTTGAATCTTGTTCTTCACGAATTTATTACACCTTGACGCCTTTATCTCTATTCCATAAGGTGATATCCTGCTCCTTGAACAAAGTGACGGAAAGTGACCACAGCCAGCAAATTATTGATATCAATATATTATGTCCAAAATCCAAATCCTTCCAGACAATGCCTGGTGAAATCTGTACTGTTAACTATACAAAACTAATATGGAAACCTGAAAACAAGGATGAGATAACGGCTAGGGCAAAAAAGCTGGCGACAGAATTTATGGTCGAAAAAAGCTTAAATCCCATTGAACGATGGGAAAACTTTACACACAAAGTATTCACTGACAATATAACATCCACAATCGCCCATGGAAGGAAAAGTCTATATTGCAAAAAAGGGGAAGGTGCAGTAAATATTATCTTTCTACCATATGCTATAAGGAAACTTAGAAGTCAACAAAACAGGCTGAGAAGACACCTAATGAGGTCTCCGTTTAACAAAGATATAGCAACCTCATTGACGAATAACAATCGTAAACTAAGGAAAGTGATATGGAATGAAAAGAATAAAGCATGACAAGACCTATGGTCAAAAATATTTCATGCAAGTTCAATGGCAAATTCAAGGGAGTTCTGGAGACTTATTAATGGCTTATCTAGACCAAAGAATCTGGGAATTGGATCAAGTTTATCTGAAGAAAAATGGGTAATATTTCTACAAACTCATCTCAACCCAAACCAACTGTCTCTGACACAACCTAATGTCGAAAGTTCTGTAACAAAGATTTGCAAAGAAGGAGAGACAGATGTGACTATAACTACCAGCCAAGTGGCAAGACTGATAAAAAACAAAAAGATGGTGCCCCTGGGCCGAATGGCATTCCCTTTGCTTTATTTAAAGAATCGTCCGACTTCTGGTCAGAACATCTTACAGATGTTTTCAATGATGTGGTTGAGAGAGGAGAAATACCGAACTCGTGGAAAGGCTTGCTTATAATTCCAATATTTATAAAAGGCAACTGGCAACAGCCAGAAAATTACCGTCTAATTACCTTGCAGGACTCAGATGCAAAGTTGTTTGCCAGTATTCTTTTAATGAACTTAACAGAGTGGGCAAAAGAGGTGCAGGTAATACCCCCAAACCAAACAGGCTTTGTCAAAGGCCTTGGTACAACAACAAATCTTTTAATTTTAGCAATATTAATTGAAAAGGCAATACGAGCAAAATTACCCTTATATTTGTGTTTTGTAGATTTTAAATCTGCTTTTGACTGTGTTGATCGTAAGCTTCTTTGGGCCAATCTTGCAAAACAAGGAATTCCAGTCAAGCTGTTAAAAATGATTAAACTCTTGCATTCTGATACTTGGGTTAGAGTGAGGATGGGTAATGGCTCAACGGTAACTAAAATAATTCCAAAATCGAATGGGCTCAAACAGGGCTGTGTGTTAGCTCCCTTACTTTTTAATTTATTTTTATCCGATCTCACTTCTGACCTAAACGACATCAATGCCCACCCACCAAGGTTGGCTCAAACTCTGATATCAAACTTGCGATATGCGGACGATGTTGTTTTAATGAGCTATACAAAGGTGGGGATGCAACGACTGATCGATGGGATATCTAAATACTCCAAGGAAAACAGTGTGCACATAAATGACGCCAAGACTAAAATGATGGTAATCACCAAAAATTTACGATTAAAGCATGCGCATACTTGGTTTTTGGAAGGCAAAAAACTGGAACAAGTAAATGATTATAAGTACTTGGGAGTAACTTACAGCAATAATGGCAAGTTCATATATCACAAACGTGAAATTACAAGGAAAGCGAACTCCATTATCGCTGCATTTAGATCTCTCCAGAAATCCATTGGAGATTTGCCTTACCGCCCTTTATTAAAATCAATAGCAGCTAAACTACTGCCTTCTCTAACATATGGGAGTGAGGTGCTCAACAGGAGTGACGCAGAGATTATAAACACCTCGGTAGCAAAAACCTATTGTCATTTATTTTCACTCCCTAAGAATGTCTCCCAAGAAAAAGTGAGGTTGGAATTTGGTTTGAACGACCAATCTTGTGCAAGAAAAGGAAATATAATGAAAGTCTGGAATAGAATAAAAAATTATTATGACAACGGAATGTCTCGTCTTCTTTGGCAAGAAGTAAGCAACAACCGTTCCTTAACTATTGCCTCCTATTTAAACCTGGCAATTAAGGACTATGGTTTAGCTCCTATTTGGAACAACACCGTCAAGCAGGAGAGTTTCAAGAAGACAGTAAACAAAATGACTGACTATCTCTCTTTCAAGTCAAGTCAAGTCAAAAATTTATATAGCGCGCTACATACCCAGAGGGTCTCAAGGCGCTTGAGGAGGGGAGGGGAGTTACTTGTCGAATATCCAGGTTTTAAGTTGCTTTCTGAACGCTAGGTGGTTCTGTGTGAGACGTAGGTGAGTGGGGAGTGAGTTCCAGGTTTTAGCTGCGAGGTAGGAGAAGGATCTACCTCCCATGGTGGTTTTATTGATGCGCGGAATGGTAGCAAGGGCTTGGTTGGAAGATCGTAGCTGGCGAGGGGGGGTGTAGAAGGAAAGTCGTGTGTTGAGGCATTCGGGTCCAAGTTCGTAGAGTGCTTTGTGAGCGTGGGTTAGGAGGCGGAAAGTGATCCTCTTATTGACGGGGAGCCAGTGGAGGTTTTTCAGGTGGCTAGAGATATGGTCTTTGCGTGGGATGTCTAGTATGAGTCTGGCTGATTCGTTCTGGATGCGTTGGAGTTTATTCTGGAGTTTTGCGGTGATACCGCCGTATAGGGTGTTTCCGTAGTCCACGCGACTTGTAACCAGTGCATGGGTGACTGTCTTTCTGGTTTCGGTTGGGACCCAGCAAAATGTTTTTTTGAGCATGCGGAGGATGTTGAAGCATGAAGATGAGACTGCGTTGACTTGTCTGTTCATCAAGAGAGAGGAGTCCAGGATGACGCCCAGGTTTCGTGCGTGGTCCGTCGGTATGGGTGCTTTTCCAAGGGCCTCTGGCCACCAAGAGTCGTCCCAAGCGGAGGGGGAGGTGCCTAAGATAAGGACTTCTGTTTTGTCTGAGTTCAGTTTCAGACGGCTGTACTTCATCCACTCTGCTACTTCTTTCATACCTTCATGTAGGTTGGTTTTGGTGGTGTTGGGGTCTTTGGTGAGTGATAGGATCAGTTGGGTGTCATCTGCGTAGGAGATGATGTTGAGGTTGTGTTGGCGAGCGATGGTCGCGAGGGGGCTCATGTATACGTTGAAGAGGGTGGGGCTGAGTGAGGAACCTTGGGGTACGCCGCAGATGACTTCAGTGGCCTCGGACTTGAATGGTGGGAGGCGGACTCTCTGGGTTCTTCCGGTGAGGAATGAGGTGATCCATTCCAGTGCTTTTTCTTGGATCCCGCTGTTTTTGAGGCGCTGTAGAAGAGTGCTATGGCAGACTGTGTCGAAGGCTGCGGAGAGGTCGAGGAGGATGAGGGCGACTGTGTCTCCGTTGTCTAGTAGAGTTCGAATGTCGTCTGTTGCTGCGATGAGAGCGGTCTCCTTGCTGTGTTTGGCTCGGAAGCCGGACTGTGAGGAGTCGAGGGATTTGTTGCTTTCGAGGAAGGCGGCGAGCTGGTTATTGACGGCTTTCTCGATGACTTTGGCCGGGAATGGAAGGAGCGAGATGGGGCGGTAGTTTTTGAGTTCGGTGGGGTCTGCTGTGGGTTTTTTCAGAAGGGCGCTGAGTTCGGCGTGTTTCCAGCTTTCCGGGAAGGTGGCGGAGTTGAGGGAGCAGTTGATGACGTCTCGGAGGTGTGGTGCTATGATGGAGTCATATCTTTGATAAGGGACAAAGATAATTTCATTAAAAGACAGCATGGTTGGTCAAAAGTAAATGGTTTTAAGAAAAAGAAGATCCAAACCTATTTGGAAACATCATGGACGAAAAAAAAGAAACAAATCTTTATGAATGCTATGTTCAGTATCTTTCCAGGCTCATGTCATTTGGCACCATGGAAAAGAACTGATGAAATCGGGACGTGTACGCTTTGTAAATCTGGTCAAGAAAACATCATACACCTAATGTGCCTCTGCCCGAACCTGGAAGCGGAAAGAAAAGGTGTACTTAAGAAACTATTTAATGAACGAGGTGTACGGACTTGTAGGCAGGCTCTTATGGCAACCTTCGATCCATACTTAGCAATTAATTCAGCATTCGTGAAATTTCTCATATTGGCCAAAAAAAAGTTGGACGCGTGTGTTTGAATAGTCTATTATTACTGTCAAGATGATTAATGGAATAATTTTAAGGATCAGATTACTTTTTAATTGTTTTATGAGAAGTATTTGAATATATGTTCTGTATTAGCATTTTAGATTTGTATAAGTCTTATCCGTTTTGTAAGATTTTAATTAATCAAACAAATAAATATTACAATTACAATATACACAGTATGTATTTTAAATAACAGAGTACAAACATGTTGGATGAATATGTTTTCTGGCAATCTTTTGGCAGACTAACCCTCTCATGAGTATATATTGCAGATAATAAAGCAAAGAATACTAAGTAGGTATAATCATTTTTCTATATGTAGCATGCAGTGTACTTGAGGTCAATTTGTGGCATCATAACTTTAGGAGTGGTCTCAAGGAGGTAGATCTTTGGTCCAGATGAAAAGCCATAGGGATGGCTTGAAACATGTTGTCTTTAAGAAAGGCAGGCTCATTACAACCTACAATTTCTAGCTCCCTGTTTATAACCAGACCGCCAAGAGGACTTATTAAATAGCATTGTTTACCTACCAGGCAGGTATTTTTAAACTTCCACACATAAACCCAGTCCAACCCGAACTGCCAAGCCATGTCTTCCCTGGAACAGAAACAAGCATCCTGGGACCGGTTTCTGGCTAATCAGCCATCATCAGCCAGGCTAGCTTGAATCCAGTGGCAAAGTGAGCAAGGGACTCACGTCTGGGCATACCCTGCCAACTTAGGGTGAACAAAGCAAATACAAAGGGGATGATGGATGGAGTGTTAGGCATTGCAAGCACTCACCCCCAGTCAATGTATCTGGGTTTAATCCATCATCATTCTTTAGCTCACTCTGCCAGTACTCTGTGAGTACGGCAACGCCGTTTTGTATATCGGGGTCGCTCTTTTATTACAGATTGTGTTATAAGATATTATTATGACACGATGGACATAACTTCTTTATCCCATAGAGCGTGGCTATAAGCTCACCTTAACCACCAGAAAATCCATGAAGCAAACTGTTTGCCTGAATAGTGTATGTAATGTGTATAATGTTTATTTCTATCTTTGGATGTTTATATGTTGTTTATCAAAGGGTACACTGCTTTGCATTCGAAGTGTTCACCACTATCATTGGCATGTATTAACTCACAAGTTATAACAGTAGGAGGTGGTGTTCGGAGTATGCAGAATCAATATACATAGTATGTATTTTAAATAACAGAGTACAAACATGTTAGATGAATATGTTTTCTGGCAATCTTTTGGCAGACTAACCCTCTCTTGAGTATATATTGCAGAAAATAAAGCAGTGAATACTAAGTAGGTATAATCACTTTTCTATATGTAGCATGCAGAGTACTTGAGGGCAATTTGTGGCATCATATTTTTTAAAATTCCACACATAAACCCTCCCACTCCTATTACTTTCATCATCTAGAGTAGAATAATCAGTGTACCCACATAATCTGTCGGTCACAACATGCCCCATTCCGCAGCGAAACAGGAGTAACCCTGTGATAAAGAATGCTACGAAGGGGCAACCCTGGTGGGTGAGGGTTTTTTAAAAAAACGAAGAGATTCCTCCACCTTGTTTATAGAAGGTTAGCATAAACACATGGACGGGTTCTCTTGATTTCAAAGATATTCTTGTACAGTAGAACGGACCCTTCTAGGACATTCCTCTTAATTCCCCCCTTTTTTCTGATTTGCAAGTATACTTTATAACACACTGCTTGCAAACAGTGAAACTTTAATAAAAAACATACCACAGAGAATTAAAAAGTAACTACTAAGAACAGTATAAATTCCATGCAACAGTTGTCAAAAAAGACACTATTTGCTAATTATACAAAAGATCTGATGGTTTTAAACATCCTTCTATATGCATATACTGTAGCGAAAACTTTACAGATAGCCCATCTACTCAAGCAAAACAAGCACATGTATACAGGTTAGTGCCTGGTGCACACAGTCTCCTACGTTATGTAGAAATTGTCATGCTGACACGATTCTGTCTAGTAATTCAAGGCTGCTTACAAAAGTTAGTATCTACTATGTAGACTATTACTCCTGTTGTAAAAAATTTCTGCAGTACCAAAACTTTTTTTGCGGAACATAATGATGAACAAAAGTCATCAACTATCACCTGCAGACAGAGTTACTGTTGAATACAAAGATTTATGATGTGTTGAATACCTCTATACTCCGATGGTGAATTTGGAGCAGATGTGGTTGTAAACACTTAAACCCATTAGCTGGACCTGTGCTATAAAAAAGTAGGTAGAAAAGTAATATAGTATTAAATGCCATGATGTCAACTATAAAACAAACTAGCACGCTCAATGGATGTTGTTATTTGAGATTTCATCAGTGATGTCATAAATGATGTCGTAGAACATGTCATAAGTGATGCCATACATGATGTTACAAGCAGTGCATGGTGGAGGCGCAAGTTACAAACTATAACTGGTGAAGTTCTGTGTTTTTTTAGTTCAAAACGTTAATGTTGTCAGTGACTAATTCACCTAACTATAACATTACTTTAACCTTTGTTTTCTTTAGTGAATTTCTAGGGTTTTAAAAAACAAAAACAGATCTTTTTATCACACCAAACTACAACATTTCCTTAACCTTTGTTTTTTTCAGTGAATTTTTCGTTTTTTTAACATAAAGTAATATTTAATTACGATACGTAAATCTGACCCCCTGCCACACACTGGCCTCTACTTTGAGACCTCTCACTCAGATGACAGGTGTTCGTAGTAGGGTGTGTGGATGGAATGGCCTCTCCTTTCAGACCACTCTCTCAGAAGGGTGTGCATAGTAGGGTGCGGGAAGAGACTGGTCTCACCTTTTAGATACCTCTCTCAAATGACAGGTGTGAAATGGTAGGGTGTGGGAAGAGACTGGCCTCTCCTTTCAGACCTCTCTCTCAGATGACAGGTGTGCGTAGTAGGGTGCAGGGAGGGACTGGCCTCTCCTTTCATACCTCTCACTCTCAGATGATGGGTGTGCATAGTAGGGTTTGGGGAGGACTAGCTTCTCCTTTCAAACCTCTCTCTCAGATGACATATATGCTTAGTAAAGTGTGTCGGGAGTGGCCTCTCTGCTGTGAACTCTCTCTGTAAAGATTGATGTTCGTAGTCGGGTGTAGAGAAGCATTGAGCCCTTCTTTCAGACCTCTCTATCAGATGATGGGTGTACGCAGTAGGGTGTGGGGAGGGACTAGCCTCTCCTTTGAGACCTCTCTCTCATATGACAGGTGTGCATATTAGGGTGTGTGTATGAACTGGCCGCTCCTTTAGCCCTCTCTCTCAGATGACGGTTGTGCGTAGTAGGGTGTATAGGGAGCGACTTGCCTCTCCTTAGAGAAATCACTCTCAAATGATAGGTGCAGACAGTAGGGAGTGACTGGCTTCTCCTTCAAGATATCTCTCTCAGATTACGGGTGTACGTAGTAGGGTGCATGAAGAGATTAGCCTCTTCGCTGAGACCTCTATTTCAGATGATGGATGTACACAGTAGGGTGTGGGGAGAGATTGGTATCTCCTTTGAGACCTCTTTCTCCCATGACAGGTGTGCGTAGTAGAGTGTGTGCATGAAATTGCCTTTCCTTTGAGACCTGTCTCTCAGAACACAGATGTGTATACTTGGGTGCATGGGGAGAGACTTGCCTCTCCTTTGACACCTCACTTTCACATGACAGTTGTGTGTAGTAGGGTGTGTCGATGCACTGCCCGCTCCTTTCAGGTCTCTCAGATGACTGGTGTGTGCAGCAGGGTTTGAGAAAGAACTGATCTCTCTGCTGAGACCTCTCTCTGTAATAATGGGCGTGTGTAGAAGGGGAGAGACTGAGCTCTCCTTTGAGACCTAATTCTCAGATGGCACGTGTGCATACTAAGGTGTGTGGAAGGACTAGACTCTCTGTTGAGACCTCTCTAATGGCGGGTGTGCACAGTAGAGTGTGGGAAGGGACTGGCATCTCCTTTCAGACCTGTCTCTCAGATGATGAGTCTCTTCCCACCCCCTACTATGCTATGTATATTAGGGTGTGGGAAGAGACTGCTCTCTCCTTTCAGAGCTCTCTCTCAGATGATGGGTGTGCGTTGTAGGGTGTGTGGAGGGACTGGCCTTTCTGCTGAGAACTCTCTCTCTCTAATGACAGATGTGCATAGTAGGGTGTGGGGAGGGACTGATCTCTCCATTCTATCCTCTCTGAGATGAAGAGTGAGCATAGTAGGGTATGAGGAGGGACTGCTCTCTCCTTTCAGACCTCTCTCTCAGATGAGGGGTCTGGGTAGTAGTGTGTGGGGAGGGACTGGCCTCTCCTTTTAGACCTCTCTCTCAGATGATGATTATGGGTAGTAGGGTGTGGGGAAGCACTACCCTCTCCTTTCAGACCTGTCTTTCAGATGACTGGTGTGTGGAGGGACTGACCTCCCTGCTGAGACAACTCTCTGTAATAACGGGTGTTTGTAGGAGGGTGTGGTGAGGGACTTACTTCTCCTTACACACCTCTCTCTCATATGACAGGAGTGTGTATTAGGGTGTGGGGAGGGACTGACCTCTTCTTTCAGACCTCTTTCTCAGATGACGGGTGTGCATAGAATGGTATGGGGATGGACTGGCTTCTCCTTTCAGACCTGTCTCTCAAATGATGGGTGTGCATAGTAGGGTGCGGGAAGAGCCTTAACTCTACTCACAACTTTTCCCAAGCCAATGGGCATAAATAGTAGATTCTGATAAATTTAATCTCCAGTAAGACTCCTTCCTAAAGTAACAAGTGTGCATTCCAGTGTATAATGAAACATCACTTACTCCTTCCTACTTTTCACCATCCCCAGAGAGTCTTGCAAGATCATAACGTTAAAAAAAATGTACCTTCAACTCATCACAGTACTTGTCTGTTACACACTTCTCAAAAGCAATGACCCCAATATGCATTCCTTCTAATAGAGTGTATTGAGAACTCATCTACTCCTTTTTACTCTTCACAATCCCGCAAGAGTCTCACAAGATCATAAAAATTGGTTTAAAACAATATACGCTTATTTTCTTCACAGTAGTTATCCTCTTCTCTGAATCCAGAAGGTCAGCATGCCTTCATGCTGCTCCTTCAGACAGCTTTTTTACTTCATTCCCACAACCCTCCAATTTTATTTTACAGTAAACAGTAATGGCAGAAATGTCATTTCAACATTCCAGCAGCCAGCCAATCAGAGCACTCGCTGGACTCCATTTTTGAAATTGCACTCTTGCAGGATGCTCATGAGACTCTCAAGAGCCCGACCGCCAAAATATACAATTGTGTTTTACCCTTAATATCTCATAAAATACTGAATCTATATACACCAAATCATAAAAAGCACAATCTGCGGACGAAGATCTAGCTTCATGCCAAATTAGGTGCAATTCGATTCAGCAGATTTTGCTGTAGCCCGTCTCAAAAAAGTTTATGGAAAATGCATAGGGATTTTGCTTTTTGGAAACCTGCTTTTTTCTCATCTCCTGCTTGACTGATCACCCTGAAACTTTATAGGTAAGAGCAGAGTTGAATGAATTTTTTACTTGGAAACTTTTATGAATATTTGTGAAACAGGGCCAAAGTTATTAGCAAATCAAACAATGTTCCATCTATGGAAAAGCAGACCTAACTATAACCATCTACTTTCGACCCGCACTATGTAATAAATATGTATTCCCTACTGTCAGTCACCAGTGGGTAGATATAGTTAGGACCTAGTTTCCATAGGAAAAGCAGTTTTATATTGGAGGGAAGTGACTCGTTGGAGAAGGAAGTCCCCTTGGATGCTGATGGTCCTTGGGGTCAAGAACCCCTCCTGTTAACACCAGAAAGTCCCACACAGCGGGATTACTGAGTGCTCATTTAGGCTCGCCCCATTGTTCCCACCACTCTGCAAATGTGCCTCCTGGTGCACAACTCGTTGGAGGATGAAGTCTCCTTGGATGTTGAGGGTCCTTGTGAGCCAAGAACTCTTTCTGCTACCACCAGTAAGTCCCACACAGTGGGATTGCTGCAAGCTCATTGAAGGCCCGCCCTTTTCTCAGCCACTCTGCAAACGTGCCTCCTGGTGCACTACTCATTGGGGAATGTAGTCCCCTTGGATACTGAGAGTCCTTGGGGGACAAGAACCCCTCCTATTACCACCAGTAAGTCCCACACAGCGGGATTGCTGAGAGCTCATTGGAGTCCCTGTCCCTTGTGTGCATCACTCTGCAAACGTTCTTCCTGGTGCACTACTTGTTGGGGGATGAAGTCCCCTTGGATTCTGAGGGTCCTTGAGGGCCTAGAATCCCTCCTGTAACCACCAGTAAGTACCATACAGAAGTACCATACAGCGGGATTACTGGGAGCTTGTTGGCGGCCCTGCCCCCTTTCTTCCCCACTCTGCAAATGCACTTCCTGGCACGCTACTCATTGGGGGATGAAGTCCCCTTGGTCGCCGAGGGTCATTAGGAGCCAAGAATCCCTTTTGTTACCACCAGTAGGTTCCACACAGTGGGATTGCTGACAGCTCGTCAGAGGATTCACTGCTTTCTCAACCACTCTGTAAACGCACCTCTTGGAGCACTGCTCATTGGGGGATGAAGCACCCTTAGTTGCTGAGGGTCCCTGGGGCCAAGAACCACTCATGTTACCACCAGTAAGTCCCACACAGTTAGATTGCTGTGAGACGGTCAAAGGCTTCGGCTCCTTTCTCAACCACTCTGCAAACATGCTTCCTTAGTGCACTACTCTTTGGGGAATGAAGTTGCTTGGATTTTTAATGTCCATGGGAGCCAAGAACCCCTCCTGTTTTTGTTGTTGTTTTTTTAGTCCTCATTTATGAATAATATGTGTGGGAGGTATGAGTTCAGGTAGCATGCCAAAGAGATTTTTTTTTTGGTTCAAGGGTTCGAACCATTCTCTCCTTAGTTCGTGATTTTGGGCTGTGGTTACACCAAGCAATGGAGGATTTTTGTCGGCTTGGGTATTTCTCCTCTTTCCTGCCATGGTTTTTACTTATTTTGTATTTAATTGGACCTTATATAGTCATTGTCTAGAGAGCGTTCTAAACCCAGCCCTCCCATGCCTCCCGATTCCAGCTTTCTTTTCAGATAGGCAACTGCAATCTAGGCTATTTACTCTTTTGACTTTTGACAGACCTGACCCAGTCCATATATCCGGTAGTGAGTAGGATACACATTTTAAACAAATTTCCCTTCTCCTTCTTACCAATAATATTAATGCTAATAACAAGTGTGCATGCCTGTTTTTGAGTTTTATATGTGACTCATCACCTGGTAAAACCCCTAAGATCACCAGAACGACGCTTACCTCAATTTCTTTTCCCAAAGCTTCAGAGATGGCCTTACCAACTTCTTGCCAGAAGACCTGGATCTGAGGGCACTGCCCAAACATGTGTTGATCATCTGCTTTTCCCATGGAATACATTAGGCAGGCTTTGAATTCACCTGCTACCAGCTTTGATAGCCTTTTCGATGTCCAATCCCCCCTGTGAACTGTAAATAAATGAATTCTTCTGAGAGGTACACATTTTATAACCCACCAAAAAATGAGCATTGATACTTTGCATAAGTGTGTTAACTCTGCCATCAACAGAACCCTCCTCCAGATCTCATCTGGCAGTGTAGAAGTTTCATCTTCGCCTTTTACCATCATCCAATACCACTTGGAAGCTTCTTTGTGTTGAGGGGGTCCCCTGAAGCTTATCTTCTCACTCTTTGTTCCTACCACATGTTTGCCTAAGTCATGTGCCCAGCTTGATAGCTGATAATATTTAAATGTATGAAGTCTTTGATTCAAGGATATAGTCAGGAAATCCCAGAAGACTATTTTCTTTTCATGTATTAATTGTCCCCATTTGTTTATTCCTCCCTCCCTGAGTTGGACAGCTAGTTTATACTGTAGGCAATTCGGGGTCTCTGGTGAGTTCCATATAGGTGCAAACGTGCTATAATTAGGAATCCTCATAATTCGTCTGATCTGGTACCAGACTCACATACCGCTTTTAAGATCTTTACTTGAACTTTGTTGAAGAATTTTGGATGCCCAAATTTAAAAGAAAAAGATCACCTCCATAGGGCAGATTTTTTGTCATGGCTTGAAAACTGGGGGAAAAGAGGCAACATTAAACAAGAGAGATCTTATATTTTTTAATTGATAGGCCCAGCATTATAAGCAGAGGTCAGGCCTTGCGCTGGCTCATTCTATTTTTCACTTTCGGCGTTTCTTCCAGGCAGTCCTCACTCCCTTACAGGACCAAATATAGCTAGTTATTTCAGTTTTTTGATGGATTTTAAATTAAACGATAGAGGGATTGTAATAAAGATGAAGGTACATTTAGGTTGAATTGCCATTTTCGCAAAATTAGATCTACCTAAAATGGAGAGGGGAAGATGCCCCAAAATCTTAACAAAGCTCTACTTGCACATTTTTCTCGAGACTGACCTGGGCCATCTTAGAAAGGTCCTGTACCACCTGTATTCCAGTATATCTTATCTCTTATTTTATGAGGGAGTTGTTCAGTTGTGTGTTTCATAACATGATCTTTTGTTGACTCATTTGATAAAAAAAGTCTTCCAAAATCAGTTAAAATTTGCAATAGTGTTGGAAGAGAACTGTCAACGTCCTGTGTGAATACCATCAAATCATCTGCATATAGTGTCACTTTTTTTGCCCACCTGTTTCCAAACTCAAATGGCAAAATTTCCTGATTTGTTCTTATGTTATTTGCTAATGGCTCGATATGTCGATCAAAAAGCAATATGTTTAGTCAGCTTTCCATTCACTATAATACTGGCTGTTGGGTTCCTATATATTGCGCTAATTGCTTTGACAAAGCTCTCACCCAGACCAAATTTATGGACAATTTGATATAAAAATGGCCAAACATACCCTATCAAAGGCCTTTGCAGCATCAAATGTGAGGGATGTTAATGGCAGTTTCTTCAAAATTGCCATATCTACAGCCCCTATCAAGTTGTGTGTTAAGTCATGCAGCTGTCGACCTTTGATGAAACCCTTCTACTCCAATAACTCGCTCTAACCTTTTTGACAAGACTTGTGTATAGATTTTATCATCACAGTTACGTAGTGAAATCTGTCTGTATGACTCACAGCTTTGAGGGTCTTTTTTGGTTTCAGAATTAGACTAATGGCAGCCTCGTCTCATGACTGCAGAATCAGCTGATTCTCAGAGAATATCCCACCTATCAATTCGGCCAGAACAGGAACTAGCTCGTAGCATAGCATTTTATAAAATTCATTTGGTAGCCGTCCAAACCAGCAGTACTAACTCTCTTTAACTTGTTGATTACCTTTGTGACTTCTGCCAAATTTTCTGATTAAGAATCTGCATTAGGCTATTTTTAAACTTTGACATAACTATATCATTAGGATATACTTTTAACTGTAACTCGGGAACTGAAAGATCTTCTGACTATAGCTCTTTAAAGAAATCCATAAATGCTTATTCTGAATCCGATTTCTCTGCATAATGCCTTCCAGTTTCTTTAGATATTATCTCTCTAATTATGTTATTCATATACTCTGCTCTTGATTTCAAGGCGAGTAACTTCATGCATCCGTCCCCATATTCAAAATGGGATAATTTGCTAGCCTCCCATTTTTTCCATAATATACCTTAGTCTTCTAAGTCTTCTCTTGCACATTTGAATTCATGATCTTTCATGGCCTGGTACTGGGCATTTTGTTGCAAGACTCTCTCTCTCAAGGACCTTCATATATTATCTTCCGGACCTTTTATCTTATATCTTGTTTCCTGATGCATTTTTGCTACTACGCTTATTACCCTGCTTCTAACATAGGCCTTATATGCATCCCATATCATATGTTTTGGTGCTGAAGGGTTATTCAGTTCAGAAAATTCCAACGTGTCGTTTTTCATCTGTACTTTTAGTGTTGAATCTAATAATACAGTTCTATTAGAACATTGGAATGTTGGGAGCTCCATTGCAGACAATGGAGTGCTCCCTGCTTCTACTGGCTGGTAAAAGCCCGCAGAGCAACATTCCAATGTTCTACAAAGGCTTCTTGAAGCTCGAGGGGATTTATATCTCCTCGAGCTTCGAGAACCCTTTGTTTAATTAGTTAGAACATTCTGCCCTCTAGTGGCAGAATGTACTAATAGCCTTATAGCCCTTCGTAGCAGGGCTACACCAGCTATTAAAATCCTGCTGTCTCGTTAAAGTCGCTCGCCTTCAGCTCTGGCCTTTAATGATTCAGCGGGCCTTTATTAGCCGGTATAGCCCGCTACGGCGGGCTATAAGGCTATATTAAATGTCCACCTACTGGGGTAAACACTTTATCTAGTTGTAGCTCTAGCTGGACCACGGGATGATTGGAGATATGCTCAAGAATGTGCTCCACTTTCCCGACTCTTCTGACCAGCCTAATGTCCACCAAAACAAAATCAATTCTAGATGCATGCCAATACTTTTTATTGTGATCAAAGCTTTGATTTCCTCCAACCCCTTTACTCTTTTCTCCGCATATATCTATCAAACCTAAATCTTCCATCATCGCCTTGATATGTCTTTTTAATAAATATTGCCACTCCCTTTGTGCATCATGATTGATTAGTATATATTGACTCCTCAATCCACTTCTGTTTTACCAAGATGGCTTTTCACTCATCCTGCATTAGGTGAGTCTCTTGTAACATTATAATATCATAGTTGGACTGTATCAGGTATTGCAAGATTCTCCTGCTTCTGCTGGCTACCCTAAGACCATTTACATTCAATGTTAGAACATTAAGTGAAGTGTAATTTGTTAAATCAGATGTTTTATCTTGGAAAAAACCATCATAGTGCTTTTCTCATACCGCTACACCTTTGCCCTAAGTTTCTGTGACTGAGGACTATTGTATTTTTTTGGTTTTACTCCCTTCTTGCTCCCCACCCAGTGAATTTCTAACCAAACTATATCCTGAAGTGCCCAGAATGAACCTCACCAACCACGAGGAACCCTCCCTAAGCCTGGTATGAGTATTTTTGTTACTGTACCCTTTGGAGCTCTCTGCTTCATCCGGCGTTTTGTTATTTGTGTTTCTCTTCCACCCTTATCTGCTCAACCAGAGTTTCTGCCTCTTTCGGGTCCCTGATATTACGCATCTTGTTGTTCCACATCATTCTCAGCAGAGCTGGAAATCTCATTTGGGCAGTAGCACCTAAAGATCTTATCTCTGGACTCCTACAGTCTATCTTATGTGATTCTTGAAATATCAGACCTGACTTGAAACGTCCAGTCCTTGTTTGGTGAAACTTCTTGCCTTTAAGGCCTCATATAAGACCCGTTCTTTCAAAGTGTAGGTATTGAAGGTAATCAAGCTTTTCCCTGTTTACCTTCTTTAAAAAGAGGTCTTGATAGATCTGCCTCGAGCTCTGCAGCATCAATGTATGTGATACATTCCTTAAATAAGCCTATAATGAAGCCCTACTAGACCCTCTGCAACATTGAGGACCCTAAGATTATTGTATCTGGCGTTATTTTCCAAAAATTCGATTTTATCAAGACTGCCCTTTTCCCCCTTTTTTAATGCTTGAAATTTCAGTCTGGTTAACCTGGACCTCTCTATTATGAGCCTCTAAGGAAGCTTCCATCGTCAGTTTTGCTTCCAATGTCTCACAGGCCTATTGAATTTTCACTTGATTTCTTTCAGATATTGCGAACTTATTGCTGATTTCTGCAGTTAAAGCATCTAGTATCTTTTTCATACCAAGCTGGTTCTCACCTTCTTATTTATCTGGGGCTTTCCAGTTATAACGGATGAATGTCCATCCTAGGACTGCGTTTGTGGGGTATTTTCTGAACTATCTCCAGGTACCTGATATCTGTTGCCCCTTGACTATCAGTCTCCATTATAGGAGTATTCTTATTTTCCAGGGTGAGCCTATTAAGGTCTCTGAAGGTGGGAGAAGGGGATTTATTTGCATGTGTCCCTTTAGGCTGCACCTAGAAAAAAGTTCTTAAAGAACCCATTCAGCTTTATTTACTGTCCGGGTCTTCAAACTGTGGGGCGCGACCCCCAGGGGGGCCGTGGAGTGACAGTAAGGGGGTCGCGCATTCCCTTCACACTTCTGCCCAGGCCCATAGCTTCAGCCTCCCTCCTTCCCCGTAGTGACTCTCAGCCCGGGCTGCTGCAGTGCAGCTCGCGCTGCTGGGGGCTCGACTGGGAGGTGTCTGGAGTCTTATCTCCGGCCGCCTGAGCTTTTTACAGGTCTTTAAAGACCATTTGCATATTTACATGCCTTTGTTAACTGGTTACCTAGGCTTAATTTTTTTAATGGTTCCAGTACCCCCTGGGTCCTACTCTACCTATTCCTTACCTTTGTATTTTTACACTTACTGCTGTAGTGTGAGAATGCATTTAATGAAAAGAAATATAAGGTTGGGTAGCCAAAAGTAAAATGCCTGCCGTGTGTTGTTTAAAGAGCCCGCAGAGACCTGCTCTTCACACTAAATAGAGTTATAAATAAAAAAGTATGTATTCATTAGCTATGTGACTTTTTGTTCTCTTTAATTATCAGTCATGGATCATTGAGGCAGCCCTAGAACACAATTAAAAGTGCTTTCTATTTATATTTGCTGTTCTAAGTGTTCACAGATAAGTGCTAAACATACAGCTTTAGGTGACTGCTTATTTCTGGGCCATCAAAATAAAGAGCTGTATCGGCACATTATTTATTTCCTCCACCCTCGATCCCTGAATAATGCCATTATAGCAATAGTTTAACTTATATCTGAAACCCTACGCTTCAAGTTTCTGGGAATGCACCCTGCATTCAGACAACTCACTCCTCATTCCCGCCTTCACTTTCACGCTCGCCCTGCACTCACACTGATCACCATGCACTAATAGTGATCACAATGCACTCACAGCGATCACAATGCACTCACAGCGATCACAATGCACTCACACTGATCACAATGCACTCACACTCATCACAATGCACTCACACTGATCACAATGCACTCACACTGATCACCATGCACTCATACCATTCACTCGCTCACCCTGCACTAACAGTGATCACAATTCACTCACACTGTCACCTCGCACTCACACCATTCACCCGCTCACCCTGCTCTAACAGTGATCACAATGCACTCACACTGATCACAATGCACTCACACTGATCACAATGCACTCACACTGATCACAATTCACTCACAATGATCACAAAGAACTCACACCATTCACCCGCCCACCCTGCACTAACAGTGATCACATTGCACTCACACTGATCACCATGCACTCACACCATTCACCCACTCACCCTGCACTCACAGTGATCACAATGCACTCACACTGATCACCATGCACTCACAACATTCACCCGCTCACCCTGCACTCACAGTGATCATTCTGCACTAACAATGCACTTGCGTTGCTCACCCTGTACCTCACCCTGCAGTCACATGAGCACACTACTCACCCTGCACTCAAGTGACACTTCACTCACCTGTCCCCCCTCACTACTTAATCTGTAGCTCACTCAAACAAGGCCATCACTAACCATGCATTAATTCGTCCCACTCTGCACTTACAGCCGAACCCAAATTCATATGGTCACCTCACTCACTCCTTTTACCCTACTCTCACACTGTTGCATTGCTCACCGTGCAGTCACTTGGGTACTCTTGTCACCCACACAGGGTTTCGAAATGTTTGTCAGGAGGGGGTCCTTACGCCTGAAAATGTTGACAGGGGGTCTCAGCATCCAAAAGTTTGAAGACCTCTCCACTAAGGGTCATTCGCTTTAAGCATGGTTGAGATTGAGGTAAAGGTCTAATCAATATTTCTATTTAATATACTCAAATCCCCTGTTTTTCTATTCCCCTGCCTGCACTCAACTTTCTCCCATGTACTTTGTGCAGGACCGGGGATTTGAAAGCAGCCTTCAACTAGTCCAATGTTCTACTTTCTTAAGGAATATCTGTTTGGGCACTTTCCATATCCACTCTTCACGGCACCCCTCCCCTGTTTGACTGACCTTTTTTTGTTCTTCCCGCCAGCCATTGTGTGTGTTTAGGAGACGCACAGATTTCCTTGCCTCCTGCCCGGTTGACTTGCACTGGGCTCACGTTTCTCTCGGGTGCCTCTTTGTGATCCAACCCGCTGCATCACCAGTGTGAAACGGGGCTCCCAGGAAACAGTTGAGCAGGCTGCTCTGAGGGCACCCGCAGCTGCTGACCCTTCTCGGTGTGCCATGGAAAGAAATTTGCACTTAGGCCTGCATATACTGGCAGACCCTCTGGGCCTCATGGAACCAACGCTTCCCTGCTCCACGGTTCGGCAGCGTACACCGCACATCATCTCACATCCACCACCCGGCTGCAAGACATGAGACAACGGATCCCCCAGAACACCTGCAATTACCCAAAGAACAAGAGATGGAGGGCAGACCAAACACAACTCCGTGATTCCGCTGCTTGCATAGACATCGCCACCAAGCAATCACTCTGCAAAAGCACCTGCTGGCGTACTACTTCTTGGGGTATAAAGTCCCCTTGGATGCTGAGGGTCCTTGCGGTCAGGAACCCCTCCTATTACCACCTGTAAGCCCCAAACAGTGGAACTGCTCAAAGCTCATGGGAGGCCCTGCCAACTTTGTACACCACTCTGCAAACGCACCTCCTGGTACACTACTTATTGGGGGAGGAAGTCTCCTTGGATGCTGAGGGTTCTTCGAAGCCAAGAACCCCTCCTGTTACCACCATTGTGTCCCACACAGCAGGATTGCTGAGAGCTAGTTGGAGGCACAAACCCCTTTTGTCCAGCACTCTGCAAACGTGCCTCCTGGTGCACAACTCATTTGGGGATGAATTCCCCTTGGATTCTGAGGTTCTTTGGGGGCCAAGGACCCCTCTTGTTACCGTCAATAAGTCCCACACAGTGGGATTGCTGAGAGCTTGTTGGAGGCCCTGCCCCCTTTCTCCACCCACTGTATAGAACCATACAGCCACTCACAAACCCACTCACAGACCCATACAGCCACTCACAAACCCATTCATACACCCACAAAGCTATTCACACACCCACTCACAGGCCCATACACCCACTCACACACCCACTCACAAACCCATACAGCCACTCATAAACCCTCCCACACAGCTACTCACACACCCACATATCCACTCTGTTGTGTCCTATGAGGATAAGACACCAGGAGCCAGGATGTATATTTAAGTCTTCTTTATTCAATCTTCAGTTCAGGTTACAACAGTCTTGACTCCAGCCAGCCTACTGTGGTACTGTAGTATTCTCTCTTTCTCTATTATATGAGTGTTCTCTGGAATTTAGAATAATCTTGTGTTGAATTTTACTCATGTGTCAGTTGCTGCTTAGTAGCTGATGGATAGGGTGTTATAGAATTAACCACTGTGATAAATCCAATTTTTTTTGGTATTCATTACAACTTTTCGTTGGTGACGAGGACAACAAGGAGAAAAGATAGAGGAGAAGAACACCTTAACATCAAGCTAAGTAGAATGGAGAATGATTGACTTAAAAGAGACTTAAAGGGAAAAGAGGAGGAAAATATTTCTGGAAAAGTAAAAAGAGAAAGTTAAAAGAAGTTAGAAGTGAAAATGATTTAAATTTAAACTTCCCCAGCGGCTGTTGTTTTGAATGGGAAGTTTACATGCTTCTCCGGCGGCAGTAATGTATATTTAACGAAATAGTGGGAAGGAATATGAAGAGCGATGCTGTTTCACGCTTAATTTAGACATTTTAAAACTTTCCCTTCTCCAGCGGCTGTTGTGTGTGTTGAGAAGTAAGGGAAAATAATAAACTTCTCCTGCAGCAGTTTAAGTGAAAATAAGTATTGAGAAGGAAGAAATATGGAAAATGTAGATTGACGTGTTAACGAATAATGAAACGGATTTGGTTGTGATGGGTAAATGAGACAGGAAGCCTTCTTTTGTTACCGTTATAATCCTTCCTTGGTTACCGTTATAATCTACAGGCGGAGTTCCTCACTGTTCAGCTGCTGTGGTTAAATGATGACGCATTGGAATGCATACAGGGGATTCGGCGAAAGGTTCAAGAGAAACAGCGCGAGATCTTGCAAGTGTGTTGCTCATCTGCGCATGTAAGAATACATCATAAGGGAGCTGACAAGAGGCGTTGGTTGCAGTACGTGTGTGGAACTGGCGGAGGAAGAAAGTCGAAGCAAGTCAAGGGCGTCTTCTGTGCATGTTTGTATCTGACATTGCAGATCTGACAGAAAGTTTTTGGTAATGTAAGCGTAAGCTGGAAGTTAAAACGTTATCTACGAATGAACACATTTTTATTTTCCTAATAGGAGAAAACTGCCAAATACAATATATATTTTATTAGTTGTAAAAAAAAAAACTTTTAAAGTGAGGAAACTGTGTATTCAGATTTAGGTTAATTTCATTTATAAACTATTGGATAAGTATAAAAATATAGGGCCCGATGTAAGTAATCCCAGATTACCGATTCTTAAATACCGAATCATACCGATTCGGTATTTAAGAACTGGCAATCGGGATGTGGGTATTTTTACCGAATTCAATACCGAATCGGTAAGTTTAGGTATTTACCGATTCGGTAATTACCGAATCGGTATTTGCCATTGATTCCTATGCGCTTTGAAGCCCTTAGGAATCAATGGCAAATACTGATTCGGTATTTTACCGAATCTGTAAAATACCGAATTGCCAAGGGGGACAGGGTGTCACTTTGACACCCTGTTGCACCCCTGTTTCTGGCTTGTGTGCAATGTGACACACATACATGTCCTTAGGGCATGTATGTGTGTCACATGGCACAGGTGTACATGCACAGATGTGCATGTACACAGAAATTCATAATTTACCACCCACTAGTATTGGGTGGTAAATTAAGAATTCCTAAGGGCCTATGGCGCTGCAAACTGTGCCACCTACATATGGATTTACAGAATCGGTATATTTACCGATTCGGAAAAATACCGAATCGGTAATTCTGTAAATTCTGAGCCACCTACATGCCAAAAGCCAAATACCGGTCGGTAACGGCCGAAATCGGCCGTTACCGACTGGTATTGGGAGACCAACATCAGGCCCCTAGAGTATATTAAATGTTGTTCATCTGATTTAGTTTAGAATGTAAAATGCAGAATGTGACTACTCCACCGTTTTTTCTTAGTGATCCTGGGGAGCCAAAGGTTAAATGGAGTAAATGGAAAAACAAATTTGCACATTATGCAAGGTTTTGTGGCACTAATTTAAGTGCAAAAAGAAAGCATTCATTATTATTACATTGTCTTGGGGGAGAAGGGCAAGAAGTGCTTGAACATCTACCAGCTTTGTCTCCTCAGGAGCAGAGAGGTTTAGATGAATATGAGGTATGTTTGTTACAGCTTGACAAACATTATTTACCTCGTGTGAGTTCTATAATGGAAAGGTACCATTTTGGTAGAAGGGAACAAGGAAAGGATGAATCAGTTGACTTGCAGCACCAAACTTGCAAGATTGCTGCTGCAAATGAAGAATGTTTAAGGGATCAGTTTGTCTTAAAGTGTAGAGAAGACAAGATTAGAGAAGAATTGTGGCTTAAGGATGAACAGCCTCTGGAAGAAGTTATAGGTATAGCTAAGAGGTTTGAGCCTATGTTGAAATGTGTAAATGAGTTAAAGAATGACAAAGGGAAAAATGAAGAAAAAGTGTAAGAAGTGAAGGAGAATGTTTCTCAGGTAAAAGATGTTAAGACCTTTGTGAAGGATTTAGGTAAAGAAGAATCTGCATCGACTTCTATAACATGTTTTAGATGTGGGAAGTCTGGTCATAAAGCCAACTCAAAATTTTGTCCATCAGCGAGTTTTGTGTGTCATGGGTGTGGAAAAAAGGGACATTTTGTAAATCAAAGGATAAGAAGGTAATTAATAAAGAGATAAAGGAAGTTATATGTCAAGTAAAAGATAAGGATGGAAATGATCATCCTACTGGAAAAGTTAAGATTGATGGTACAGTGTTAGAAATGAAATTTGACTTGTGCTCACACATTTCATTTATTTCAAAAGAAATTTATGAAAAATGTTTTAAAATAAAGAATAAGCTTTGTAAAATGGACTTGAGTCCTGGAGCTTATGGTGGTTCTCCAATAAGTATGATGGGTTATTTTAATGCTTCCATTGAAAGGGAGAAAAAAATAATTGTTGGAAAGATCTATGTTTCAAAAGTTGGTGATTGTTTTATTGGGTGGCCTTATCAACGTTTACGAGTGTGATGTTGAATCCTAATTCTAATCCTCAGGTTCAAATTCAAGAGGGTGAATCTTAAGCTACTCTTTTATAAAGGAGTTCCCAAAACTTTTTTTTCCGTTACTTTTCAGGTACCAGCCCCACCAGGAGCAGCCTGCCTAGCTGCTCAGCCCATCTCTAACTGCCAACATTCCTCCCACTCAGACACCTAGGCATTCCACGCATCACAGGCACACCAACATTCTAAGATCAATTCACACTCTGGCTGAGCAGCTAGAGGCAGCAGGGCTGGACTACATGTTATACAAATAAGTAGAGTATAACATTATCCCTTTTTCTTCAATGAAAACAACAAATGTGAATAAAATAACATCAAGCAAGAACTATAAACAGGAAAAATCAATAATGGTACAAGGTTTAAGGATGCAGCTCAAAGGACAGAACATCGCATGAGTAAAAACCATTAATGCAATAAAGAATGGTTAAGATACATGCATATGAACAGCAATATCCCCCATCCCCCTAAAAAGAGATTTTAAAACATTTTGAAGCGTATGCGATAACGTAACATTACAAGAAATACAGTTCGTAGCATTTCGATTCATATACAGTGATGTAATGTGCTATAACTCCAAGGATAAATGACCCCTAAACACAAATGCCCAACAGCATAACATAGAGTAGCGCTAAAGGTAGAATACCCAGCAACTTCAATCCCAAGAGTAAGGAAAACAAAAAGTAAATGGGTCTTCACCCATAAAACACCCATGAAGGGCTGTACTATTGTACTGCGCACAACTATAACAGGGATTAAAACCCACATCTAACCCTGCGTAAGGGTTAACCTAGGTACATACGTATGGGAACTAACCCATGTCCCAACCCCCTTGCGGAGATTACATACCCCCATGTGGAAGTAACAAAACGTGAAAAAGAAAAGGAGTGTTACACACACCCATACTGTGGGTACGGGTCCAACTGTGATGACCACTACAAGAGAAATACCCATCCTAATAAAAGCGTAATACTGTGGCATCACTACAACAAATGTGTTGAAGAATAAGATTACGCTAACTTACTTAAGTGATAAAAATCTATAGCTTTAAACACAGCACACAAGGCCAAGTTGCAAGATAATGACATATGGCAACACTGTAAACATTTACAAAGGTAAGCAGTGCAAGACGTTTGTCATAAGTAATATTTCAATCAATCAGGGTACTTGTAAAGTGCGCTACTTACCCGTGAGGGTCTCAAGGTGCTGAGTGGAGGGGGTGCCGCTGCTGCTCGAAGAGCAAGGTCTTGAGGAGTCTTCTGATGGCGAGTAGGTCTTGGGTCTGCCGTAGGTGGGTAGTGAGGGTGTTCCAGGTCTTGGCAGCGAGGTAGTAGAAGGATCTTTCTCCGGAGGTTGTTCGTTGGATGCGGGGGACAGCGGCGAGGGCGAGGCAGGCGGAGCTGGCTGGTGGGGGTGTAGAATCTGAGTCTGCTGTTCAGGTAGGCTGGTCCGGCGTTGTGGAGTGCTTTGTGTGTATGGGTGAGGAGCTGGAAGGTGATCCTCTTGTTGATGGGGAGACAGTGTAGGTCTCTCAGGTGGGGGGTGATGTGGCTGCGGCGAAGGACGTTGACAATCAGTCGCGCGGAGGCGTTTTGGATGCATTGTAGTCGTCGTAGGTGTTTGGCTGGGATTCCTATGTAGAGCGCATTGCCGTAGTCCAGTCTGCTGCTGACGAGGGCCTGTTTCACCGTTCTTCTTGTTTCGGTCGGTATCCACTTGTAGATCCTGCGGAGCATGCGGGGGGTATTGTAGCAGAAGGAGGAGATGGCGTTGACCTGTTTAGACATGGAGAGGGAGGAGTCGAGGATGAATCCTAGGTTGCGTGCATGGTCGGTGGGTGTCTGTGCTGTTCCCAGTGTGGTCGGCCACCAGGAGTCGTCCCATGCTGAGGGGGTGGGTCCGAGGATGAGTACCTCCATCTTGTCTGAGTTCAGCTTCAGACGGCTGTTCTTCATCCAGTCGGCGACAGCATTCATTCAATCGTGGAGGTTGGTTTTGGCAGTGTGCGGGTCCTTGGTGAGGGAGAGGATGAGCTGGGTGTCGTCGGCGTAGGAGATGATGTTGAGGTCGTGTTGGCGGCCCACTTGGGCGAGGGGGGCCATGTAGACGTTGAACAGCGTCAGGCTGAGGAATGAGCCCTGGGGGACGCTGCAGATGATGTTGGTGGCCTCGGATCGGAAGGGCGGGAGGCGGACACTCTGGGTTCTGCCGGAGAGGAAGGACGTGGTCCAGTCAAGGGCCCTCTCTTGGATTCCGGCTTCTAGGAGGCATCTCTTTAGAGTGCGATGGCAGACTGTGTCGAAGGCGGCTGACAGGTCCAGGAGGATGAGGGCTGATGTTTCGCGGTTGTCTAGTTGGCGCCTGATGTCGTCTGTGGCGGCTATGAGGGCTGTCTCTGTGCTGTGGTTTCGTCTGAACCCGGACTGGGACGGGTCCAAGATGTTGTTGTCTTCCAGGTGGCGGGCCAGTTGCATGTTGACGATTTTCACGATGACCTTTGCCGGGAACGGGAGCAGGGAGATGGATCGGAAGTTCTTGAGGTCCTTGGGGTCCACCTTGGGATTCTTGGGGAGGGCGTTGATTTCGGCGTGTTTCCAGCTTTCCGGGAATGTTGCTGTTTCGAAGGAGATGTTGATGACCTTCCGTAGTTGGGGTGCGATGGCAGCGTATGCTTTGTTGAATACGTGGTGTGGGCACGGGTCAGACGGAGATCCTGAGTGGATGGAGTTCATGACCTTGCGTGTCTCGTCGTCATTGAAGTTGGACCAGGAGGTCAGGCGGTTGGCGCTGGTGGTGTTCACAGGGGAGGTGGGGTCTGGCGTAGTCGGGCGGTCATGGTGTTGAAGCTGTCATGGATGTCAGTGATCTTGCGGTGGAAGAAGATGGCTAGTGAATTGCACAGTTCTTGTGAGGGTGGTATGTTGTTGGCATTGGCACTGGGGTTGGAGAGTTCCTTTACAATGCTGAAGAGCTCTTTGCTGTTGTGTGCATTCACACTGAAACCTACATTACTTGAACATGTTCTTGTTTGCTAAAAATTGCAAACTCAAAATAGTCAGATGAAGTAACATGCCAGATATGCAGGTCAGAATACACAGTCAGCCAGTCTTAGACTACACACATCGCAACCACTGACAATATGTGCAAGTTGATGTCACTGCCAAACTCAGAGAACTCGGGTCACCATCAAACGAAAACGCTGCAGGGAAACTTAACTGATGACAAAAGAGTTACCAGTTCCACGTATAGTATCACGGTTAAAGCATGTGGCCTAACAGAAATAACAAGAAGAGTCATCCTACCTCTGACATACATGAAACAGAGGTTTTCGAAGGAGACAATTCAACGATGTTGAAGTGAAGACACTGCATTGACATCTGCCCTCATATCGACTTCAATAAAACTTTACTTAATGAAGCATGAACACCGTGGTTGGCAGGAAGACCAGAGGCAACTAAGGAACGTTATGTATCTACGTGCCATCACCAACCCTAAGATGGCGGCACGCTTGCGGCGTTGCACCGGGTGGCTCACGGTACGCAAATGCATCAAAACACTCCTAAACAATGGACAAGCGGCACAGAGGAGCTCTTGCAGAAGTACGCAGCATGGAGGAAATGCCAAAGGCATCGCAGGTAAGAGTCCACGCACTGAATGTAGCGCATGCCTCATCTTCTGAATTTCAAAGATAGCAGACTAACTGACATAAGTGAAGCGCTGCCAGTAACGGTAAAAACAAAAGGAAGGCTCACCTTAAAATGGTATAAGAGACTGAATTTGTTCAATGTATTTGGACAATTACCTCCATATCCTCCCGCATAAGATGTAGAAAAGGGCCAAATAAAAATAAAATGTATAATGATTCGATACTCCAACTTCCCTTCCAATGCAGCGTCGGGTGAAGAACAGGGTCGTGAGTGGACACTGTGGTTTGTCAAACTATGCACTAACTGCAGAACGCTGGAAAATCGTGTGCTTGCAAATTCTTGTACAAATAACTGCACCAAAGTAAACAGGAACCATTGAGTAGACACCCAAGAGTACCCAAAGACATGGAGTATGCACCTCGCCTCTAGAGTAGACGTCCAAAGGTTGACGAAGTAGAGACAGGTCCCTCATTTCTTCAAACATGCAGCTGCATAGTAGCAGGTAGTATCTGGTAGATGTACTGACTATGGTAGAATTTCGTGAGACTCGCTTAGATTAAAATTCCTGTCAGGCATCAAACATTGTCCTTCTGTGCAGCTACTGCACGGAGATTGTTGTTACACAATACTTTTTCCAATAAAAGACACTATGGTCTTGGAGGCACTATAAATCCCTGCAAATGACAATTAAGCACCCAAAATTCTCCATCTGCGCAGCCACTGCACACTGTTCATTCTGATCTCTGTTTGACGAGGAATCCCAAATTGTGCCTTTATCTTAAGGACACTGTAGACTCTGTAGTGCGATGTGGCTGGAACACCAACACCTGGTTGTAGAGAAGCTACCCATCCAACTCACCAAACACTTTTGAAGGTAACAAAGTGGCTGGTACACCAGATGTGGTTGTAGTGTAACTACTCCTACAACTCACTGTAATCTTTGTGGCTGGAACACCAAATGCGGTTGTAGTTGAAATACTCCTCCAACTCATTGTGGCTGTAGTATTCCCAGGCTGTAGTGTCATTTGGTGGTGACACTGTTCGTTAGGGCTGTCCATTTGAAGGACACTGGTGGGGCTGGCACTGGCTTGCCTGGAAATACTTTCTTTGTAGATGTAGTTGCTTGTAGGATCTCTTGGTCTCTCTTGTAGTTTCTTTGTAGTCACTTTGTTTCTGTGATGTACCAAGAGTCTTTAGGTCCAAGTCCGTCATCGCCAAATTATGTTGTGTCCTATGAGGATAGACACCAGGAGCCAGAATGTATATTTAAGTCTTCTTTATTCAGTCTTCTGTTCAGGTTACAACAGTCTTGACTCCAGCCAGCCTAGTGTGGTACCAGCCTCACCATAAGAAGCCGGCCTAGCTGCTCAGCTCATCTCTAACTGCCAACATTCATCCCACACAGACACCCAGGCATGCCACTCATCACAGGCACACCAACATTCTAAGACCAACTCACACTCTGGCTGAGCAGCTAGAGGCAGCAGGGCTGGAATACATGTTATACAAATAAGTAGGGTATAACATTATCCCTTTTTCCTTAAACAAAAGCAAAAAGGAAATGGGAGAACTATACACAGGTAAAGTAATGGAACGAATCTCAAAGATGCAGCCAAAAGGACAGAGCATCAAAGGAGATAGAACCATAAAAACAAGAAAGGATGGTTACAATACAGCATCGTAAGATTGAGCAACAATATCTACCATCCTCCCCCATGCAGAAATATGAAAATTATTTGAAGAGTGAGCAAAGAGTACAATTCTGTATGAATATAAAATGTAACATTTGAAGTAAACACTGTAAGCAAATGCATATAGACGCAAAGGGCAACACATCTGAAAATTTACAGGTTACAGTTAGGAAATAGCATTTAAAAAACCTTCAAAAGTCACTGAAAAAAACAAAGGTTACAAGGACATTATAGTCAAGAAATAGAATTAAAAAAACTTTAGAAATTCACTGAAAAAAACAAAGCTTACATGGACGTTATAGTTAGGCTCATGTTTCACTCATACAAAACCAGTGAAATTTAGCAGCTATATTTAGCTGAGCAAACTATAACTTGTGCCCCCAATGCACTGCTTATGACCTCACATATTCCATCAATCATGACATGTTCAGTAACATCACTGATGGCATCTTAAATGACATCACTGATGATATCATCCACAAAATCCCTAAGGGACCCACTCGTATCCCATAGAACCTTTCATATACCCACTTACACTCCCACACATTAACAAACCTATTCACAGACCCATACCAGTACTTACACATCCACTCACTGATTCATAGATCTACACACAAATCCACTAAGTCACCCATACAGCCACTCATGCACCCACACACTCCCTGATACAGCCACTTACATATCCCCTCATATACCCACTCACACACTGAGTCACTCACCCATAGAGCTACTCACACACCTACTCAAATATATGACGTTACAATGCAAACAATTACAACGCATGCCTTTACAACGTGGTTTTTACATCGCAACTACCATTACAAGATATGATTTTAAAACGCATGCCATTACCATTACAACACATTTTTTAAACTACCATTACAATGCATACCATTACAACGCATACCATTACAACACATACCATTACAACACATAATACTTTTGGGGCAACACTGGGGTAAGTGTTGGATAGTGTAGGGGTAAAAAGTACGGTTCCCTCTCCAGTGAGTGCAACAGTAGGGTATCTGTTGAATACAGTAGGGGTAGAAATTACTATTCCCACTCCAGTGAGTGCAACAGTAGGGTAAGTGTTGGATAGTGTAGGGTTAAAAATACTATCCCCATGTACCCCGAAACCAATACCCACCGTAAAAATAAAAAAATCCCCATTTCTTACCTCATAATGCGTTGTAATGACATGCGTTGTAATGGTATGTGTTGTAATGGCATGCGTTGTAGTGACATGCTTTGTAATGACATGCGATGTAAAGACAGTTGCATTGTAACAGCTGTGTTGTAAAGGTAGTGCGTTGTAATGACTGTGTTTTAATGGTTGTTTCCCCACCTACTCACTCACTGATACAGTCAATCACATAGACACTTTTGCACCCATACAGTTACACACACATACACTTACTTACTCATACATATACTAACACATACTCATTCACCTGTACAGTCACTGACACAAGCACATACTCACCCAAAGAGACATTCTCACATTCACTCACTCACCCATACAGTCCCTCATATACCATGTCACTCACCTATACTGCCTTTCACACAACCAGTTGTTCAGCCATATACCTTTGACACACCCACTCACTTACCCACACAGCCATACACACACTCACTTACCCATACTGCCCCTCAGACTCACACTCAATAACCCATTCAGCCACTGACTCACCCACTCACTTATCCATACAGGCAGTCAACACACCCCCTCCCCCACCCACAAAGATACTCAGACACTCATACAGGTACTCAGACAGCCAATCAATCACCCATACAGCCACCCATGTACCCACTCACACACCTATACAACCACTTAGACACCAACTGATAGACTGAAACAAACAGTCACACAACCCGTCACTCACTTGTCATTCCTTTAAATTTGCAACGGGGTGGGGGCTGTCTACAGCACGTCTTTTCGGGACACGCCTTTGAAAAAGATGTAATATCGAAACGCATCAGGCGCTTGAAAAGCTGAGTTATCTTACCTGCCACAGAAGCTGCGTCCATACTTGGGGGATTCAGGCTGATAACCTCCTTTACTCCTTGTGTGCTACTCTATGGGATACCATGTGTTTTGGAATTAAATGGCGGCGGCCCAGCTGCCGAGTTAGCACCACCCCGGATCTAAGGGGGGCCGTGAGGTTTGGATGTACCACCCTCGATACGGAGGAG
Source organism: Lissotriton vulgaris (assembly GCF_964263255.1). NCBI lineage: Eukaryota > Metazoa > Chordata > Amphibia > Caudata > Salamandridae > Lissotriton > Lissotriton vulgaris. The sequence goes on along the minus strand of NC_141689.1, from coordinate 1,434,102,042 downwards.
CAATGCCAGGATTGAGGACTGGTTGTGTAGCTGGGGCCCAAGGAGGGCATCATCATCGCAGACATTGGTGCGCATTATTGATTTTGCATAAAAACGGCACTACAACCCCCAGCATACATTGAATATTGTCTCATTCAGAGCAGCCACATCGGGGGTGTGTCATTCCTTTAAATTTGCAATGGGGGTGGGTGCTGTCTACAGCAAGTTCTTTTTGGGACACGCCTTTGAAGAAGATGTAATATCGAAATGCATCAGGGGCTTGAAAAACTGCGCTATCTTACCTGCCACAGAAACTGCGTCCAGACCTGGGGGATTCAGGCTGGTAACCTCCTTTACTCCTCATGTGCTACTCTATGGGCGACCATGTGTTTTGGATATATATATAGGGGTCAGAGTAATCTAGCCGCATCAATGAACTCAGTTCATATCTTGATAAAATATGCCGCAATTGACAGGGCTGAGATTCTGAAAATTATCGATAAAATTCAGGAAGAAATTTATAAAGTACAAGGAAAGGATGCCACAAAAAAAAAAAGTAAGGGAAAAAATGTCAGAAAGACTCAAAAAACACGAGGATAAAATAAAAACTAGAAAAGTAAGTAAATTTGCACGTGACCAGGCTGACTACGCGAATGGCCAAATTTTCACGTTCGCACGGAAATACAATACCACCAAACATCAACAATATAGTGACAAAGTAACAAACAACAACTCCCACAAGTCTCAGCAATGGCACCAGGCAATAAAGATGACGAGTTATCTAGTGTGGATTCTGTGTCAATAACTAGCGAATCTAGCTATGAATCGACAAGAAATGAACAACCTGTCACCATCCTAAACCTTGAGGAGGTGCTCGATTTTTTAGTCGAGGGAAGACTACAGACCTTGAGACCAAGGCAAAGAAATGTGGCAACAAATGAACGAATCAAAAAAGACGAGAAAGAAGGAGGAAACACAAACAAAAATACACAGCAAAAGAAGCCAAAACAAATGTGGCAGAGGATGAAGTAACAATAGACAAATCCATCATCAATCTCTCTAACGTTACTTTGACCACAGCAGAGCAACAACTTCTGGCTCTTGGCTTAAATTTTTGCCCTGATCAGCCCTTTCGATATGCCACCACTCGGATTGACGTATTTTGCTTCATAAGGAAGCTAAAGCTTAAAAAATTATTTGCCCTACAAAAACTTAAATCCAGCACCGATTCTGCCAACCTCTCCAGCACTAATAAATCGGCCAAGGAGCCAGAAGTGCTTGCGGCTGATGTTCCTGTACTTTTGGATCTCCACGACCTGAATCAGGCTACTAATTTGCAACCTCTGGGTCCAGATCAGGATCTCAGCACTCAAAGGAGATTAAATAAGATAAATGTGACACAAAAAGGAGCCGGTCTCACTCCATTTAAGAGCAAATACTTTTCATGATTGCATTACCATGGAAATCAAACAACTGTACAAAAAGTCCAATAACTACAAAAGGCGGAAATATAATCAAAAATGGGCCAATTACCAGACACTAATGAAGAAATTGAGCAGTAACACGGAAATTGTAGTAAAAACTTCTGATAAAGGAGGGAACATCGTTATATGGCCCAAATCTGAATACACTATAGAGGCATACAGACAATTACAGGACATCACTTGCTATGAAAAATCCAATAACAAGGAATATGTGAAAGCCATGGAAAGTTTGAATAAACTCTTACTAAAGTGGCGCAGAGAGGGCCTTATTTCTCGAGAAGAGTACAAATTCATGAACAACGAATTTCCGGTTATGCCAGTTTTTTACCTTATACCTAAGGTCCACAAGAAAATAAGTCCCACACCTGGGAGACCGATCATTTCGGCCATAAAGAGCAAGGGAGAACAAGTTGGGCAGTACATTGATTATTTCCTGCAGGACTTAGTGAGCAATTTGCCCAGGTATGTCCGGGACACTAGCGACTTCCTCCAGAAAATCGGTGATTTGGAATGGCAAGACAACAGGCTGCTAATAACTCTGGACGTTGAGTCATTATACACGAGCATAGCTCACCCACGTGGACTCAAGGCAGCTGCGCATTTTCTGAGCCAGAGACCTGTTCAATATTATGAGCACAACAAGGCTGGGTTAAGCATGATGGAATGGTGCCTAAATAACAATTTTTTTGCATTTGGAAAGGATGTATGGAGACAACTAAGAGGTGTGGCGGTGGGAGCCTGCTTCTCATCCAGCTATGCGTGTTTACACATAGGCAGATGGGAGGAGCAGGTTCTCAACATCATACACAGAGTGTGGGTTAATGAAAAGATCATCAAATATTTGCGGTATATTGATGACATCTTTATCTTATGGCAGGGGGAGGAGAAGGAAGCATTGGCTTTTATTGAAGAAATTAACAATAGCTCCCTTAACCTAAAATTCACCTCACACATCAGTGCTACACAGATTGAGTTTTTGGATGTGAGGATTTTCATTGACAACAATACACTACACACCACACTGTATAGAAAGCCTACCACAGGCAACACCACCTTACACGCCTCAAGTCTACACCCTAGGCACACCATCAGCAGTATCCCGTTTGGAGAAATTTTAAGGCTCAAAAGAATTTGCAGTTCAATCAGTGAATTTGAGAAATGTGTGAGGGAGCTACGAGGTTGGTTAAAAGCCAGAGGCTATTCTGACTCCATGTTTGATCAGGCACTGGCCAAAGCCAATTCAAGAACTAGGGCAAGTCTTTTCCCAAACGACACATCTAATAGCCAGGCTATTGAGTCTAATTCCATCACAGACCAAAAACAAAATGAGTATCCAAGATGTATTACTGCTTTCAGTAATCAGGAAAAGCAGATCAGAAATATCATCAAAAGAACCTGGCCCATTGTCCTCACAGACAATATACTAGGCTTGATGTTACCTGACAACCCTCTAGTTACTTTCCGTAGGGCTCACAGTATGGGGTCTTTTTTAGATCAAAGTAGTCCAGAACTGAAACAAAAAACTACATGGCTGCAACCCACAGCTGGGTTTCGTAAATGCTCGAATTGCAGAGTATGCTATTTTGGGATAAATAAAACGCATTACTTCACCCCATTTAGTTCCACCGAAGTCCCTATCATCTGCAACCACACATGCAGGACAGAATACGCTGTGTATGTCCTGACGTACACCTGTGGCCTCAATTATATAGGCAGTACCAAACTACAGGTGCACGTCAGGATCTTACAACATCTTTGAGCCACAGGGACCAGGTGATTCCCCCCCAAAAAAATTGGGGGGGCCTTGGGGGTCCTTGTGGGACCGCCTGACCAGGCTTAGGGGGTCAGGGTACTTCTACCTTGCCCCCTTTTTGAGTTCTAAAACTTTCCGAGCAGGAGCTGCATGCTCATTGGCTTTTAACACTTCAAACTAGGAAGTGGTAGCGGCCATCTTGTACTCGGTAGACCGAGTCACAAGAAAGCAGAAAAACAAAACGTGTTGAACACAAAAAGGGGGCAAGGTAGAAACCATGACCCCCTAGGCCTGCCCAGGTGGTCCCACAAGGACCCTCAAGGCCCATTTTTTTTTAAACCCGTTTTTTTTCAAATTACCACCCGGGGGGACAAAATCACGGGGGCATAGTGATAAAGAAGTGTGGGGGCCCCCAATCCCCCCCTACACTGACCCGGGGATCGCTGCCCCCCGGGGAAAAGCAACGCAGCCCCCTGGCGCATAATGGAGGCTCATGGTGGGCTAGTTGGCCCCTAGGGACCCCCAGTATGCAAGGGAAATTACTCCCCCAATTTAGAACACTCTACAGGGCATGTTTGCACAGTTTAACTGGGGGAATTAATTCCTGTTCAATACAAAGGTCCCCTAGAGGGAACTAGTCCAACAGGTATCACCAGTAAGCGCCATGGAGCTGCGCTGCAGAGTGTTGTTAAAAGGGGGCGTGCCCTCTGAACACCTGCCTGCAAAAATGTAGTAAATCAGTATAAAAAAAATTAATACACTTAAAAATTGTCATTTATAAAACCTTCGAAATTCAATGAAAAAACCATAGGTTTCAGGCCTGCTATAGTTAGGAATTAGCATTTAAAAAACCATTGAAATTCACTGAAAACCATAGGTGTCACGCCTTATATAGTTAGGAATTAGAATTTAAAAAAAACTTGGAAATTCACTGAAAAAAACATAGGTTTCAGGCCTTATATAGTTAGGAATTAGCATTTAAAAAACATTGCAAATTCACTGAAAACACCATAGGTTTCAGGCCTTATATAGTTATGAATTAGCATTTAAAAAACCTTTGAAATTCACTGAAAAACCATAGGTTTCAGGCCTTATATAGTTAGGAATTAGCATTTAAAAAAACTTTGAAATTCACTCAAAAAACTATAAGTTTTAGGGGTGTTATAGTTAGCTGGACATTTCACACATACAAAACGATTGAAATTGCTCATATATAGTTAGTTGTACTAACTATATTTCGCACACCCGCAATCCACTGCTGATGATGTCACATATTACATCATTCATGACATGGTCAGTGACATCACTGATGACATCTCAAATGACATCACTGATGACATCACTGATGACATCACTGATGACATCATCCACATGACAATCACATACACCTTTTCATACACTAGTAAAATCTTTCATCACTCTTTGTAAAATACAGAGTATCATATTTGAATCCATTGACACAGCAATACAAGCATCTAAAAACCCACTCAGTGATTCCTAGTTTTATACATATATCTAATGACTATCAAAAATACTGATACACCTATATCGACATTACACACCAGCACACAACCTATTCACATATGAAGGTATCCTACTTACTTATGCAAACAATGTATCATACTTACATGCTTACTTAGCTCCACACTTATACAAACACCACTTCATCTATTCATTTAGATAGTAAGTCATACTTAGTGTATTATAATTAATTATTACAAGTATACAGTTATCCATACAGTCACTCACACAATCATTGAGTCTTATGTATACTTATTTATATACAACAACTGACACATACACTGCCTTTTATTTTTGTAGTTTGTTGGACATGTACCATTGAGAAATATATTTGCTCCTCACCACACCCATAAAGATATTCACTCACCCAAACAACTGTTAGAACATGTAGTTTTAACTTCATATATCTACTGAATCAACTATTCACACATCTTTGGGCAGTTACACACCCCCCACCGAAGCACACACACATTCACTCTCCCATACAAATACTCAGTTAACTAATCGATAACTAATATAGATTTTCACATACCTAGTAAGCAAATGGAGAACCAGTTTACACAACAACTGACAAAGTGATACAGATATTCATGCAGTTTAATCACTATCCACTATATTTAGTGAGACACTATAAATTGGTAAAGTAAACAGTCAATTACACTGCTACTAAATCCTCCATCCAAATATTTATTTTTAAATATCCACTTATTCTTCAATGCAAATTGCTATATAAATAATGCATATTTAAATAACAAAGCAAACCACATTCACTGGATGATGTCATCAGTGATGTCATTTGAGATGTCATCAGTGATGTCACTGACCATGTCATGAATGATATAATATGTGACAACATCAGCAGTGGATTGTGGGTGCACAAAATATAGTTAGTACAACTAACTATATATGAGCAATTTCAATGGTTTTGTATGAGTGAAATGTCTAGCTAACTATAACAACCCTAAAACTTATAGTTTTTTTAGTGAATTTCAAAGGTTTTTTAAATGCTAATTCCTAACTATATAAGGCCTGAAACCTATGTTTTTTTCAGTGTGTGTGTATATATATATATATATATATATATATATATATATATATATATATATATATATGGGTTTTCACTTAGCTGATATATACAAGTACATTTTCATTTTAAAGGCATGCATGGGAAAGGCATATGCATGGTGATGACTTGCGTGGTAAGGCAGGCAATGCACAGTAAAGGCATTGCATGGTAAAGGGTGCGTGGTAAAGGCATGCATTGTGAGTACATGTGGGGTTCCATCATACAACCCTCTTTACTAGTTAAAAGATTTATATTCACCTGCCACATTGTATACTGCCTCATTTTGTATTAGCTAGGGTGCAAGACTACTCTGCAAATCTAATCGCCCTAGTTAGAGGTGTCAGAAAAAAGCTGGTCAACTCGTCTGGAAGCCCATTTACAAATTCTTTAAACCATTACGTCACTGCAGTCTCTTATTCTGTAGCTGTTGGCAACCCTGATGTGCAATGAAATGACTGATGTTGTATCAGATAATTTGTTTTAAGATAATCCCCAGCCCTATTCCATCTCCCCATTCCTGCCTGATCTTGGCACATTAGGCCTGCCTGTTCTCTTTTTTACTGCATTGTCTCTCAGTTTCTTTTCAGGCCATGAAAGACTCACCTACATATAGCTGAAGCTTTCTGTAGTCAAAGACGGATGTATGACATTACAACGCATGCTTTTACCACGCATGCTTTTACATCGCAAGTTTTACAACGCATGCCTTTACAACGCATAGTGTTGAGGGGTGCTGGATAGTGAATATTTTAATTTACTATTCCAACTCCAGTCCCCGTGGATAGTAGGGAAGGTGTTGGATAGTAAATAAAATCTATTCCCTATCCTAGAGCGCCCCCCAGCGCATTGCGTTGTAATGGTTTGTGTTGTAAAAGTTGCAATGTAAAGGATGTTTCCCGTCAAGGACCTATTTTGAATAATACATTAAAACCGTGTTTTCCAACCTGTGGGTCATGTGCCCATTTTTGGTGGGTCAGGAAAGTTCAAGCAATAAATAAAGATACCTTTACATTTTGTACTTGCCCTGACAAATTTGCAGCACTTCAAAGACAGAGGTCATATTTCAGGCTAATTCTTCTGTTAAATTGCTGCTTTTATTAACATGGGGTACTTCTCTCACTTTGCAGTCAGAGAAAGTAATGTAAAGTAAATTATATGACAATATGGCTGGTGTACAGGTATGTGAAGTTGTAACAAAATGTAAATATCTGCAAGTGATCTGTACATATTCAGAAGGTATGAAAGAAAATAATTAAGCACTTTTTTTGTAATTCTGAAGTGTGATGAAAAAAAAGATTTTAATAGGATCAAAATAAGTCAGGACACTACTTGGTGATGCACAACTGATACATATTTGCTGAAACTCGATTTCCACACATTATCATTAGTGTGCAATATAATCGCGAAAGTTTGTTGTTCTAAAATATGGGTCGTGGTTCTAAAAAGTTTGGGGACCACTGTATTTGCAGATAGGCCTTTGTGCTTGATTGAAAGGCTTTTTTGTCCATCATATTTCCTTGCTTCTAATTCAATAGCTTTCCTCACTATTGTTTGTCCTACATCCAGAGCATTGCTTCTCCCCCCCCCCCCAGTCATGTGTCTCAGCCCAGGCTGCTTTAGCTGTGGGCTCAGGTGGGCAGATTTGGGAATCTTATCTCCGGCAAGCCTAGTTTTTTTCTGGTTCCATTACCCCCTGGGCTCCCACTCTGCCTATTCCTTTGCTGCAGGATAAGGCTGCTTTTGGCGCAGGATCTCTGGAAACTGCAGACGGGCCGGTAGGGCTGGGGCCAAGTCAGTTCTTCTCTGCAGTCTCCTCTGCTGGGCATCTTCTTTTGTCCTTCTTCTTAGGTTGCAGGATCTTTCTTCTTGGTTCAGGGCTGCCAACTAAATACTGAATTTAGGGGACGTTTTAGGGGTCTCAAGGTCAGTAGCCAAAGGGCTACTGACCTTAGGGTGACTACACCCTTGGTGTGCTCATCCCACGTGGGGGAGTGGACACAATCTCTAATCCTGATTGAAGAGTGTCTGCCATCTGTAAGATGGCGAGCACTAATGAATGGGCTTCACCTTGCCTCCCCCACCTGAGGGGTGGGATTTGCAGAGGTGGGCACACCTTCTGGTCTGTGCTAATTTTTCCCATCTGTCTTGGGGAAGGGGTTGCGTTACAAAGGCAGTAAGGCCTTTGGAGCTCCCCTGACAAAGATGGCTCTTCCTGTCGTGGTGGAGGTGTGACCACCTCTGCCCCGGAAAGGCTTTGTTTCTGTGCTCAGGGACCAAGGGCTCCCACCCCAGGGGTCCAGAAACATGTCTTGTGGTGGCAGGCTAGTGTGTACCAGTCAGGGAACCCACCAGAGGCTAGTCGTTTTTCAGGTGCATCTCTCAGATGCCTTTGGAGTGCATTGTATAATAAATCCCACCGGGCATCAGCGTGGGTTTATTATGCTGAGAAGTATGCTACCAAACGTCCCAGAATTTAGTAATGTCATTATGGTGCTGTGAAGTTCATGATGACAAACTCCCAGACCATATACTCTTTATGGCTCTACTGAACTTACAATGTTAAAAAATGGACTTAGACACTATAGGTTTACAGTGCTAATGCAACTGTACCCTCACCAGTGGTATTGGACACCCAGCTAGAGGGGTGTCTTACCTATACCATAGGTAGTGGGTTGCAGGCATGGCACAAAGGAATGTGTGCCATGTCAACTCTTCACTTTTCTCTGCACCAAAACACACAGCCTGTAATGGCAGTGTGTGTTAAGGTACATGAACTCTAAGGCTGACACAATATGTGCTGCAGCCCTTAGAGCTCTTCCCTGGTCACAGTGCCCTTGGTAACCATGGTACCTTTTCAAGGTACTTGCATGCGGCTAAGAGGTGCCAATTGGGGGTACAAAGGTACAGTTTGGGGAAAGACCACAGGCCCAGGGAACCTGATTGGCAGGGACCCAGTGCATATCAAGTCAAAGTGCATTAGAAATTCAGCAAAAAGTGGGGAGATTGCTGCAACAGAAACCCAGCTTCCTACACTCCCCAGTTATTTCATCCCACTTAAAGGCCTTCATAATAGCAAAAGTTTAACTTATATTCGAAACTCTATGCTGCCGTCAATAGCATGCTGAGTTACTTCAAGTGTCTGGAAATGCACCCTGCATTCAGACTACTCACTCGTCATTCTCGTCCTTCACTTTCATGCTCACCCTGCACTCACAGCGGTCACAATGCACTCACACTGATCTCCATGCACTCACACCATTCACCCGATCACCCTGCGCTCACAGCGTTCACTCTGAACTCACAATGCACTTGTGCTGTTCATCCTCTACCTCACCCTGTAGTCACACGAACACACTACTCACCCACACTCTTGTGACACTTCACCCACCTCTCCCCCTCACTGCTTAATCTGCAATCTCACTCAAACAAGCCCATCACTAACCATGCATTCATTCATCCCACTCTGCACTTACATCTGCACCATATACTCATCCCACTCACCCTGCAGTCACTTCTCTTACCCTACTCTCACACTGTCACATCACTCACCGTGCACTCACATGGGCGCTCCTGCCACCCACACAGTGCAGAGTATTAATATGCCTGCTACAAAGAACGTGTACCATGCAGGTCACAGAAATGAGTGCGAGTGTATTATAAGTAGCGCTATAAAAAAATGAAATGTTTGTCAGAAATGTGCTATAGAGAGATGAGGTGCATTGTTGGTGAGTTGTACTGAGGGAATTCCTGGAAAATGAGGAAATGGGGGGCCCAACAAAAATGTTGCACCGTGTGCGACTAGTGCCAGGGCCAGCACTGGCTGCGAGTGTTAGCCTGCCCGCCCCTCCACCAAAAATCCGGGTCAAGTTGCAACCCTTGGTACAAGTCATCATGCTTTTTTTTTGCCCATGCTGAACAGCATCAGCAAAAACACCTATTGGCTCTGTCAATACCAATTTAATTGTAGAGCTTGAATATACATAAGTGGTTGTGAAATTTCTCAGAGTAATAACATGTTTCTGTTTAAGCACTCGATTTGGACCTGTGAAATTAATGTGTGTATTGTAGAAAGGCATGTTGTGTATAAGGGAATCCGGATGCACAGTCAATATTTTTCATGCTTCCTTGATGCTAAAACTCTCCTTTGCTTTGTATTTTTTTATCAGCATTGTACACGTGAATAAATGTATGTAAATCAGGGCCCAAAACTCCAGAGTGCAAAAGAACAGGAAAACTACTTGGCTCTCTGAACTGTACGAGCTGCCTCAGTGCTCCCATCTTGTGACTAGCTTTTCTTGTGCAAAGTGAATGAGACCCTTTCATGAATACATAATTGATTGTATGGCTCACTGGGTTTGGATGAAGTCCAAAGGGCTGCTTGTTAAACGAACAAGCCTTGGTATAGCCAATAGCTCTTGCCTTGGGATCTTATACGTATTTAGCCATGCAGCACATTATACTGGGTGCTATAACATCTACTGTTCTTTAACGTGGAAGCCTTGACACTAATAGGTACATTATAGAACTGTATTGAGAAGTACTTAAAGTGTTATTTTTGTAGAACTGGTAGCCTGAGCTCACATCTCTGGAAGTGCTTTCATATGCAATAGTGAAGATAAACAGATGTTTACTGAAATAAATAATGTGCTTGATAACACAGTTTAAGCGAGGAAGCCACAAAGTGTCCAGGTTTTCTGGTTTAACTTTGTACAATTTGGCTCAGGCACACAACCGGTTGGGCTCAAAGGGCTTCAGGGTTCATAAAGGAAGTGTCAGGAGTAGCAGGGAGCAAGCTAGAGGTCGGAGCTGCAGACTGCTGAATAGCCTCAAATGACGTCCATGGGCCAGGATTAAAACAGGGACATATATAGTCAGAGGGACAGGACTGGGATAATACAGACAGACAGATCCAGAGAGAGGAACAGGCAAATAGATGGCAGAGGGGCATACATATATTATGGTCCCATGAAAAAGGTTTAACGTGGCTGCCGGAAACAACCACATGTTTTTTCGAAGATGCTCCGAAGTGAGACAAGAAAAACCATGACAAAAGTTGGAGGGAGACAGAACTTTCTGAACTGGGAGAGGGATGCATGGTAACAAGGTAAGGAAGGGCACGGCAGGCACATTTGCTGCAGAGAGGGAGGGGGCAGCGACACAGGAGCCAATAAGAGAAATGTCAGAGGCAGAAAATAGGAACCACTGATAGGGGATATATGGAGCACAAACCACTGGCGAGGATAGCACAGAAAGCAAGCTGCCCCATCGTTCTTGGCTAAAATTGAAGACTATTGCCACCTCACCACATAGCTATCAACTTATTTTCGAGCAGGACCCCTCTCCACTCTGTGGCACTTAAAGACTGCTGTAAGAGCACGTTCGTTTGACACCATACATATAAATAAAACAGCTGAAAATGAATTTCTGTCACCTGTGGGTCTTGTGGCACATAAATTAGCTTTCTATGAAGAATGACACAGTGCTGAATGTATACACTAGTTATAAAAGAACTTTCATCAGGATTGATAATAAATACTTTTCTGTACATGGCTGTTGCAGATTTCACTGTATGCAATCTCTGTGCACAACTGAATTGTCACCAATGTCTGCCATGGCGGAAATTACTTGCACAACCTTTGCTTGGGGCAGCTGCTGTTTGCCATGGCACACCAGGATTAATGTGCACTAAAGTTGCTCTTCATTACATTCTCCCATTTACTCAAGTGCCAACTGGACTGTGTGCCTCTCCTTAACGTTTTTTCCCTTTCAGCCCCAATACAAGGTTTGAAATAGTAAAGTGATAAGCCAGGTGAGGGCTAGAGAAGAGGCGCCTGCCCTCCATAATGCGGCTGCCCAAGATGCATGTTCCCCAGACACCAGAGGAGCCCAATTTATAATGTTACAAAGACTCCAAGAGTGTGGGGGGTTGAAGAGAACTGGTGTGTTGTGTGTGAGCAGCGCTTCAGAAAGGCTAAACAAACAAGCATTGAGACGGGCACTGTACAAGCATGGTGCGAGGGAGGGCACCGGTAAGCAATGGAGAGGGGCGGAGGAAATGGTGCAACAGTAAAAAAAAACAAGGGTTTTGCCTCACAGAAATGACCCGCTGGAGTCATAAGAGGGGTGCCAGCAAACTTTGTTTCCCGACTTACAAACTAGCCATGCAATCTTGTCAAAAATGAGTCCTTCAACTATGTCTACATCAGAAGCCCTTGTGGCAGATGGTAAGCAGCCTGACTCGAAGTCACTTTATTCTGCAAAGGCACCTTTATGATGCCACGCATAAATAAGTAGAAGCACCATAGAGCGGTTGTCTTGTTATTCATTTATGTTTTTATTCTCCTGATTAAGTATTCAAAAAACTATAGCACGGCAGGGAGGTGTGTGGATGGCACGCAAGATAGCTGCTGTGGTGGCTGCGGGTCTAATAAGGGGAAAAGATGTCGGGGATGCGGACACAGAACCCTGCGACAGAGGCTGTGGTGCAGGGCATCCACGGAGCACCAGTCAGGAGGTATTGAGGACTTGCTCGAGCAGGCCAGCCCACTTATGATGCTTCACAGTCCTTGCAGTGTCCATGGTCAGCTATGGGGAATCGTGCTGATAATCAAAGGCGTGATGGTTAAACATGAAAACGGGCGCCATTCTGATACTCAATGTATAATGCTAAACAACCACAAAAAAAGAAACAAAAGCCTATTAATCCCTTTGCAAAAACACACAAAAAAAGTTCCACAAACACATGGTATAATGCGAACCAGTGGAGGAACATTGTAGTTGGTCGCTGTTCTCGAGGAGTGATTTTCACTAAGCGAGGCATGCTAAATTGAGGCCGTAAACAAATAGAAAGCAAGATCAAGAGAGTGACTTTGGACCCAGCTAATCGCTAGCCAATGGGCAGGCTTGAAGCCCACATAGTGAATACAGCATGTCACAAAGTTAGCACATATGAGCTGCCTGGGCTCAACCTAAAAATGTGCTGTATACATCATCTCTCTTGTTTCCACTTGTAAGGTGAATAGAGCCTCCTGCTCCTCTGTAACCTGTAGGGGAGCATGAAGTCCTGCGAACCCACCAGGACTATATGCTCCCGATGATGTCCTCCTGAGTTATCTCCCTATGTGTAAAGTAGGTGAGCAAAGTGCGAACATACATGAAATAAAGTCACCAAAGTGCAGCTCGTTTGCGTCATGCCTTCAGGCTCAGTTGTGCAATCGGGTCAAGTTAGCCAAGGTCATTTTACCAAACAGTGGTAGTTATTGACTCTTTTTATGAATAGGCCTTTACTCTACGGGTGAATGTACTGGTGAATATACCTCTGTGTGAGGTAGCTAGGTCTGATGAATCAGTGAACTAATGTTGTCACAGCAGGAATCTGTGTGTCACCTCATGGTCCGTGGTATGAGTCCTGGAAGATCCACTCGACCTTAAGACTCCTGAAGAGGATAAAATGAGTACCCGCTGAGATGAGTAAAAAGAAACATCTTTATTCATTGCCAAGATCCACCTCTAATTGAACGTGCTCTTTACATATGCATGTTGTACAGAATAACTGCATAATTCAGATGAGTAATGTGAATTCATTTGATAAGCAGGCAATTTTTGGAGACAGTCACCAACTGCAAAATGTATGTGATATCATTCTTAGGATGTGAACACTGTTATGTGCAGCAGGTCTAAGACCCAGGTGATATAAAGAGAGAGAAATGCTTTAGAATATCTTGTGCAGAGCTTTTTCATGTTGTTTGTTGCACTCAGTGTATTGCTTTTTCATCAAATATGTGCCTTTGTACTATTCCCATCTGGCAAGCAGAGATGGTGGTTACTGCCTTTTTATCACATGAACCATCTATTCTTCCCTAAGCATTGCCCTAGATGTATAAGTAAGAATGATATGTTTGATGTACCACAGTTTTGTGCTTTTTGCACGACTTAGGTATAAATGTGTTTTAGGTATTTGAAATATTTATACATTTATTCCTCACCCAGGAGTATCTGAGTGCTGCACGGTTCCTCAAATGTAAACTTTCTAAAAACAAAAATATGATAACAAAAGAAGCTCCCCTTTGGTGTAATGGCCTCCTGCCGCAGCTGGCTGACCTTTCTGGCTTCTTGGGCTGGGACAAGATAGGAATTTCTACCCTGGGAGACGTCCTTCATGGCCAGACATTGAAGTCCTGCAAGAATATGCAATGCCTCGTTCACAATTTTACAAATATCTGCAGTTCCGCCATATATGGCACTCCAGGAGTCCATACCAGAGTTTAGCCCACTTGAGTCCAAGGTGTTCATGGGAGGCCTAGGAGAACACAAGATTACCAAAATCTACTGCACACTGATCACGAACAGCCATACAACACTATCTAAAACATGGGAGGCTTGGCTGGCTGACTTGAGCTCATTGGATGACTGAACTGAGATGCTGGCATCCCCACGAGGTACGACTTCGATACATACAGTTTAAATACTTACACTGGGTGTATTACTCGAGACATCAGCTCTGGCGGGCAGGACTCATTGCATCTCCGCTTTGCTTGAGATGCCGAGCTGCCAAGGGTACACTCCTCCAGACAGTTTGGTCATGTACATCACTGTCGAAGTTCTGGCATGGCATTCTTACATGTCTGTTGCGGGTCTTGAGTTCGGACGTTCCACATTCACCTAGACTGTCCCTCTTACATATCACCGATGACATTGGGGGGACATCTACAAATGCCACCTTCTGTTGCTGGGCCTCACACTCGCAAAGGGAGACATTGTGAAAGCCTGGAAGGACACCTGCCTGCCCTCTCTAGGGGTATGGAAAAAGGGCTTAGATTTATGTTTGGGGCTGAAGATACCTATCTTTGCTACTCAGGGCTGCCCTCGGAAACATACTAAGGTATGGAAGATATGGGCAGACTTCCGGGGGATTTACTTAGAGCCTATTCCTGAACCAGCAGCAGATTGTTGCACCTTCAGTCGATATGTGGTGGGATAGACATATTGCGGCAATGTGGAGTCTGCAGATGTAGGTTGACTCTACATGCTTTTAACTTTACAGTGGATCCATGACACTTCCGTTAATTCTTATTGTAACAACTTGCTATGCACATGATCCTCCGTTATATATTTTGATACAAAATGTTTTCATCAATATCTGTATTATGTACTCATCGCTGTTTTGGTATAATACCTCGTTAGTCGTCTTTTGGCTGTTGACAATAACATTTTGTTGTGAAAAAAATAAACAAATTAAATATGAAGACAATTATTATACCAGCAATAAGTTTGCCAGGGAAATTATATTTAAAAAATAAATCAGTGCGATTGTGTAAGAGTTGGTGTAAAAGATGTTCTATCAAAATGTTGGGCATCAAAAATCTAAGTGATGAATGGAAAGCTTAACTTATTTTCAGCCACTGGTGATTGCTCGGGCTGCATCCCAATCCTTTGTTTTTCACCCACCATATCACCTCAGTATGGACCCAGTCATATGCAAGTCAACTTTGACTCTACTTTTTATGGGAACAGTCCAGTCCGAACTGCCAGGCTTGGTCCTACCTGAACTGGACAACAAGCAACCCAGGGCCAGTTGTGCCCTTATATGTGCTTATTGGCCAGGTATAGCTTGATTCCAGTGGCACAGTGTGCCCGAGATCCACGCCTGGGCAACCGGTCACACTTAGGGCATCAAAAAACAAAGTGATGAAATGAATGTTTGCATTAATCTCAGCCACTGGCGATCGCTCAGGCTGTATCCCAATACATCGTTTTTGGCCCACCATGCCACCTCAGTTTGAACCCAACCATATGCAAATCAGCCTTGACCCTGCTCCTCATGGGAACAGTCCAGCTCAAACTGCCAGGCCAGGGCCTTCTTGAACCAGAATACAAGGAACAAAGTACTGGTTTTACTTTTACTGTGGGCTCATCAGCCAGGTATAGCTTAATTCCAGTGGCAGACTGAGCACTGAACCCACACCTGGTGTTAGAAATGGGGGTCTCTAGTTGGTAGAGGAGATGCCTTTGTCCAAGTAGGGACCCTTCTTCCTAGTCAGGGTAAGGGAGTTGCACTCCTAAAATAACCCTTGCTCACCTACTTGGTTGCTTGGCACGAGCAGTCAAGCTTATCTCAGAGGCAGTGTGTAAAGCATTTGAACATAACCAACAGTAATTCAGTGAAAACACTACAAAAGGACACCACACCAGTTTATTAAAATATCCAATATTTTTATATATCCAAAACAAGACTAAAACGACAAAAATCCAACATACATTACTTTAAAAATATGTACTTTGTAAGAATACTTTAGAAATACAACAGAACCCAACAGTTTCATCTGACCACATCATTGATAGACTCGTAAACAGTATATTTTGTGTTGCGGCCGACACACGTTGGTGCAAGCGAGCCATGGCAACCGTCTCAGTTGCGATGCGAAGCATAGCGGTGCAGCATGCGGTGCCCTCAAGGCGCGTGCAGGCAGCAGCTCAGCGGCGGTCGTCCAGCAGCGTCGGTGAGACCAGGGCTGCCATGCAGAGTGAAGGCGGTGCTCGATGCGGTGCTGACAGATTACGGTGCAGGAGACAGAGATGGTTGTGAGAAGCTGGTATCGGTCGGTCTGGACTGTGTTGTGGTGTGGGACGAGGCAGTGCATCATGTGACTTATGAGCGGTGCCTACAAGCCATGATGTGGTCACAGAAGTCACAGGCAGTGAAGTGAAGCGAGAGGTTTGCAGAAAACGGTGCCCACAGGTCACAGTGCAAGCAGTGGCCCGGTGGCTGCGCCATCGATCGTCATCGTTGGTGAGACCAGGGTTGCGGTGCGAGATGCGGAGAGTGTTCTCTGCTGTGCTCACCAGCAGCATTTGATTTACAGGCCCTGGCCACATCTAGTGTACTGTACTAGGGACTTAAAGGTAAATGAAAGAAGTCAAACATGGAAATACCAGTCCATAAACACAATTTCCCTGAGGAGAATATGCACGTTAGCACTGATTAGCAGTGGTAAAGTGCCCAGAGTCCCAAAACCAACAAAAACAGGAGGCCAAAAAGCAAAAAGTCTGGGAGTAAATCCGCTGAAAAAGTCAAGTCTAACACCTGAGCACACCCGCCACACTTAGGGCATCAAAAAAACTAGTAATGAATGGAATGCTTGAATTAAATCTCAGCCAATGGCAATCGCTCAGGACGGTATCACAATTCATCATGTTCCTTCTGCCATGCCACCTCAGTTTGGACTGAGTCATATGCATATCAGCCTTGACCCTGCTCCTCATGGGAACAGTCCAGTAGGAAAAGTTAAGGCCAGGTCCTCCCTGAACCAGAATACAAGCAACAGAGGACCAGTTTTGCTCTTATTACAGGCTCATCAGCCAGGTATAGTTTGATTCCAGTGGCACAGTGTGCATGGGACCCACGTCTGGGCATACCCATCACACTTAGGACATCAAAAAATAAAGTGATGTATACCAATAACATTTTGATCAGGAGATCTAATAGTGTAGCTTTGCGTGGCTATGAAAAGAGCTGTACCAAGGAGAAGAGCAGTTGGGGGCTCCAGCTGAGGAGATCCCTAGAAATCAGCCATCAAGATCCTAGGAGGATGCCATCAGGTAGTAGAGGCAGTGGTGCTAACCTACTGTGAGGTTCCTGAGAGGCTTATGCTATATCCCTTTGAGTGGTGGGTGAGGTTCATGTGCACATCACAGACCGTGCATGTGCTCAAGTTGACCAATAAAATAGAAGCCAACTGTTTCATCAAGATTTGCGAAACTGATCTTGTCTGTGGGCCCACCTGTTAGCCATGCTCTAGAGTTCCTGAAGCACATGTTAATTTAACATGAAGGTACTTGTGGTAGTGGACACAATTGTGCTAGAGGAGGGAGGAGAGCTGTAGGTATAACACATTTTCTTGGAGCAGATATTTTCACCACTCAAAGACAGGTATGACAGTAGTGCCAGCCTCACAGAGGCAGCATGCCATGGGGATGAAAGGCGTAGAGAAGACCTTTGGGCTACGGAATGACCAAGGCATCTGTCACCCATGCTTTCCTAATGGAACTACTGCAAAATTGCGATACAAGAACCTTCTGCTATGTGGTAAGCAGGTCCAACCAGTGATGACTGAACCAGAGCATACTCTCCTGAAAGAGATTGGATCAAGGCAGTGAGTAAACGAGGACAGGAACCTCTGGCTCAACTAGTCGGCAGGCCTATTTTCCTTCCCCGGAAGAGAAACTGCTGACAGAGAATGGAGATTCCTCTCAACACATAGACAAATCTCCTATGAAATGAGAGAGGAGACTGCATCCTCCCATGACGGTTGCTATATGCTCTGACTACCTTGTTGTCTGTCTGAACACAGGCTTAGCAACCCTGTAGGAAGGGGGTGAACCGCAGGACAGATTTCTGAACTTAGGCAAAATCTCTTCAGCTGGAAGAATTGGTCCTTTCTAGACTTGTCCAAAGGCCTTTGGGCTTTAAATTCTCCTATAGAGCTCTCCACCAGAGGCTTTTGATATCTGTCATGAGTATTGCAACAATAGGAAGAATTAAAGAGTGACCCTTGGACATATTCTCCAGATTTAGCCAACACTGAAGGTTCTGGTGGATATTTGGGGTCACCAGAACTAAGGCTTTGTAATTCTGAGTCATCTGGTGTCACTGATGTAGAAGATGGTGTACTTAAGGGTAAAGGTAGAGCTGACTCTTCACAGAACATCTCATGGACATGGTCACTACTTACACTGGACGACAAAACACCCAAATTTTCCTGGGTGATTTCAACCTCCACTGGAACAACCTCAATGATACTGGGGTCAACAGACTTAAAACGTCCTCAACGCCCTAGACCTTAACCAAATTTGCAACAGCCCAACACACATTAAAGGCGCAACTCTGGACCTAATAATCTCCAAGAGCGAATCCACACACCTTGAGTCGATCCGCCCCTGCGATTGGTCAGACCATCCCATCATCACCTTCTTTATCAATGAAACAGTTAAACTCAACTCGGCTCAACCCACAAATCCCAAAGTTTGGAAAAGAGACTGGAAAAAAATCAACCCAAACATGTTACCCATTTCCAGCCACAATCTACTCTTGCCCCCCGCTGATGGCTCCAACCATTATCTCAACTCCATAACTACCATAATTAACTAATTTGCCCCCCTTCAATTAAAGAGAGTTACCATGAAAGACTCTAAACCTTGGTTCAATGGTTCACTTAACGATGATAGACGCTCTCTCAGAACTGCTGAACGCAATCGGAGAGCGGTCCCTTCCGCCAATCACCTCATGATTCTAAAATAAAAGAGAAATTCCTATTACCGTAAGATCAGGCGCACAAAAGCAGACTTCTTCAGTCACCAACTTGGCCAAGCTAGAAATCGACCAAAAAAACTCTTTGAATTAATCAAAACCCAATCTAAGGACGCTCCTCATCGTCCACTATACCTATCGCTACCACAACCCACATGCGAAGAATTCCCTACCTTCTTCAAACTGAAGACTGAGAACATCAAGAAAGATCTCCTCAATGATCTCTCCCACTCCTGTCCACCCACCTAAACATCCTGTCTATCCATAAATGCAACACCACAAACACCTTCAAAGTATGTTTTAAAAAACAATGCAGTTTGGTCTTCCTTTCACACCTATTTTGAAGTCGCTATAGGCAAGTTTCTCAAGGCCCTGAAGCCTTCCAATCACCTCATCGACCCTCTCCCCGCAAAAGCGGTTAAAGAACTTACCCCACTGCTTCTCCCTCTCTGGACCAAAATCATCTACAGTTCACTCATACAAGGTTGCATCCCTGACTCCCTTAAGGTGGGGCAGGTCTCTCCCATCCTTAAGAAACACACAGCTGACTCTACGGACCTAAACAACTACCGACCTATCACCAATATTCCCACGTTGGCCAAACCTCTGGAAAAATGTGTGCAACACCATTAACAAAACACATTGATCGATTCAACCTTCTCAAAAACACCAGTCCGGTTTCCGAGCAGGTCACAGCACGGAAACACCCATGACTCACATCATTGATGATGCTCTCCAGATACTGGATCAAAATGGATCATGCCTTCCTATCCTCCTAGACCTCTCATCAGCCTTCGATACAGTCAAACACAATAAGTTGATAGACCTCTTGAGCTGTAGCATGGGCCTGTTTAGTTCAGTGCTTAACTGGTTTATCTCTTTTCTGCAAAACCGGACCCAAAAATTCAAGGTCAACAACTCCTTCTCCAAACCCTTGCTAGTTACGCTCTGAGTTCGACAAGGTTCCTCGCTATCACCAACACTCTTTCACTTATTCATGGAACCACTCACAGATCTGCTACAAACGTCCAACGTGCAATTCCACATGTACGCTGATGATACCCAACTCTACCTTAAGATCAACACTCTTGACAACATCAACCTGCTTAACACTACCCTCAAGACCACCCAAACATGGCTGGCAGAGAATCACCTCAAATTGAATGCATCAAAAACAGAGTTCCTCCTAATTGCCCCTCTTGCCAAAGTACCCAAAATGCATGAGATGATCAAACACCTTACGGCATTCAACGTTCAACCAACTATTGTGTAATCAGCAAAATCACTGGGTATAACACTGGACTACAACCTCAACATGCAGCAACACATTAGTACTGCTACTAAGGGAGCAAACTTTCAGATTAATACAGTGAGGAAAATGAAACCCTTCCTACCGGCCAATGACTTCAAGATGGCGGTGCAAGCTCTAGATCTACCTCGGTTGAACTACGGAAGTGTCTCGCTCTGAGGTCTCCCTACAGCTACTACGGCCCCCCTTAGAGCCTCTACCAATGCGACAGCGAGACTCCATCTCACCTGACCTTAAATCACTAAACTGGCTGCCATTTGAAGACAGAATTCACCTGAAAATAGCGTGCATGACGTATAAGGCCATACACCATAATGCACCCAGCTATCTCACACAGAAACTTACAATATCCGGCGGAATAAGATCCACGAGAAGCTCGGAAAACCTCCTATTGAAGCCACAAAGATTCAACAAGAAAAAAACATATAAACGTTCCTTCTCTGGAATGGCGCCCAGGATTTGGAATGCCCTCCCCCCGAAAACAAGACTGAACCCCTCCATTGCAGCTTTCAAACGGGAAGTAAAAGGCATTCTTATGGCAAAATGCTCTTAAACACAGACCTTTGTTGCCTTGAGGACATATGTACATGTTTCTATCTGTCGTTATCATGTCTCCTCAGCTCGTTATTGTCTGTCATCTTATTGCTCCACTTTTTGTCATTCCCCTTGATGTTATTTTTATTTTTGACTTACTTATCTGTATTACATTAACTTCACTCCTCAGGTCATGTCATACTGCCCTGCCCTATGTTTGCCCTATGGCTTTTTGTACTCTTCTTGGACTTACGTCACTTTTATTCCCATGTACTGTAAAGCGCTCTGATACCGGCAAGGGTCTTGTCCGTGCTCTATAAACCTTTGAAAATAAATTTTAAAAAAAAGAATCCAAAACTGGGTGAAAATCTCCTGATGCTTTTCTGCACTAGGAAAAGGGTTGAATAAAAGACCTGCTATTTCTCGTTGGGAAGACAATACACAAGGGGAGGCTAGAGGAGATTTAATGGACCAGCAAGAGCACTCTCCCTAATGAATACAATCTACAACACAAAGAGTCCTCGGGTCCAGGAACATTGACTCCACATAGTCTCCATAAGAAAAAATTGAAACAAAACAGTGCTGTGTAAGAGGTGTCGCTTTTAAGGATGGTTTCCCTCACACACTAAAGGTGTCATGCTTCATCATGGGGATACCTCCTCGCGTCACAAGCCTAGTTGTGACGCGGGCTACAACCCCCTCGCTGCGAGGGAGGAGCTCAGGAATGTTTTAGTCAAGAAAAAGGGTATAATATTGATACTTCCTGATACCACTGGTTTTGTATTGCACTGCGTCATTTTTTGCAAACGCACCATTATCTTAATTGTTTTCAAATACACTTTGCAGTAGCTATTTCAAAAAAGAGATCTTGAAGAAGGCCACAACACTGTTACAGGTCATTACGGCTGAAACATGTTGATCACATTTCAATGCAGTTGCCTCTAATTACGGCAGCCACACTACTCAATTTCATTTTTTTCTGTTTTTAATCTTGGCACCAGGAAGCATCAATAAACTATGGTTGGCTTACCTTGTAGCTAGTTTTACCCACTCTTTCAAACCACTGTTTAGTCAGCCCTGCACTACCTCATGCATAAATTTGCTCTTATTGGGTTTTAGTTATACCCCTCTTTTTTACTAAAACATCTTTGAGCTCCTCCCTCGCAGCAAGGAGGTTGTAGACCACGTCACGACTAGGCTTGTGACTCGAGGAGGTATCCCCATGATGAAGCATGACACCTTTGGTGTGTGAGGGAAACCGTCCTTAAAAGGGACATCTTCCACAGCACTGTTTTGTTTCCATTCTTTCTCATTGAGACCACGTGCAGTCAATTTTCCAAGACCCCAGGGCTCTCATTGGAAAGAACCAGAGTTATTGCTAACTTGGCCAGCAGGATCTAAATTCCAGTGAGGAACACCTGGAAAATTATGGTGTAAGAGAGGTCTGACGAAGAAGCAACCCTGAAAAATTGAAAAGTCTACTGATAACCCTCTGCAACTATTTGTCTTGCTGAAGCATTTGTTACTGACAGCTCCAATTTGTGTTGGAAAAACAAAAGACGCCCTCCCACAGGCAGGCTAGAACAGTCATCTTTTTCATGGGGTGGTAGTGGGGAAGCTGCAGGGTGAAACCGGGACTTGTTGGTATTAGGGGCCTCTGGCCTCGACTCCTACCGTAAAAGGGCCGGCTATTTCATTTGGATGAGCCTGAACCAAACAAACTATGATAGCCAAAGCTTCTGCCTGTGGAAGTTGGTTGACTAGGGGGTCATCAATTTCTCATTTTCAACAAATCCTTTGACAATGTCTTCAGTTCCTGGACCCCCCCAAATAGGTAATTTCATGAGGACTGCTTTCGGGATGGCATCCTCCTTCCAGGATTCCAGTAGCATAAACCGATAAGATGGCAAATCAGTATCACTACCCTTGATGCAGCGGCCAAAACAAATAAATTGTCAAAGGTAACATTTGATAGGAAATAAACTTGCTGTGCCCTCATAAATAACAAGACTGAAGTATCCACTCCTTAGTTCAAGAGTTCTGCTAGGGCCTGAAAATCCTTCAGAAGGGAATGGACTGTGTACATGACATAGGTGTTAGCTCTCATGGAAAAGCTTGCTGCTGCATATGTTGTTTTCACTGCTCCCTCTACATTTGTATCTGTTTGATCCAAAGGAAGGGCATCTTCTAATACAACCTTGCCTTGATAAAAATAGTCCAGCTATAAGGTTATCAACCATAACATTAAGAGGAACCGCCTTGGGAAATCCCTCAAAAAGCACAGTTCAGATACGAATGTTGGAAAGGAACTCTTATCTGTGTCCTTCCCTTCAGACTGGAGAATTTGACGTACTGCATTGTTTATACATGCCAACCCTCCGATTCATGTGGGAATCTACTGATTTCAAGGCTAGTCTCCCGCCTCCCAAATCCTACATCCAAAAATCTGATTCCTCTGCTGGCTTCTAGCAACAGAGACTTGTCTTGTGTGAGTCGGAGTGTGCACTGTCAGTAGCCTGCTCCTTTGTCACACTCTCTCTGCCTGCCATAGCGCTTTCAACATGCTCCGGACAGGCAAGGGAAAAATGCATAGTTGCATTTCTAATATCCAATTCTGCAGCAGCACACTCTCAAGCCCCATACATGACAATAAACCTAATTCCAACCTCAACAGAAGCCGTTGGAAAAAATACAGACTCTGGATAATGTTTTGTAAATCTCTCACTTTCCTCTTCTAAAATGATGGCATGTATGCATAGTGCAGCAGTAAAGACTCTGGTTCTACTCCATGGTACTGGATGAAAATGTCTTCTGCAATTTCTCCATCAGACGTGGGAGCTGGAAAACCCAGGTTCTCTTTAAGGTGCTGAAAAAGCTCTGAGAGCTCGGCACCATGCAAACAAAAAGCCCTTCTTGTCTTCCTCCTCTGGGTCATCTGAGGGAGCAGAATCCTGTTGAAGCCAACCTTTAGTTCAGGGTGAGCAGCCTAGCTCTCACTCTCTAGAAGTAGCCTCCACAGCAGCATTAATCATGTCCATCCTTGGGTCAACAGCATCAGTTTTGCCTCAGCCGTCCATTCTTAAATTGCCGCCAGTAGCTTTGTTGCGTTCCTAGGCAACAAAATCATGCGACTCCCAAAATCAGTAGGCCACCATTTTGAAATCAGGCAGAGTTAGTCAGAGAGAGAGCATTATGAATTTCCTTCTATAATACGCGCTTCGCACTCAAAAGAAAAAAATAAATCGCAGACAGGAAGCTGGTGCAGCATCAATGTAAAAATGTATGAAACCGCTCCACGAATCTCAGTAAGATGCAGTGCAATTAGTGTCACCTGCTCTGCACGGCGGAAACAACCCAATCAAATGATGGGACAGCTAAGGAAAATCCTGAGGGAACGAAAGAATTAGAAGACACATAGTCAACAGAAATGTAAGCATGAAAACATAACATTTGAGAAGCAAAGGCACTCGTATCTGAATATCGGGCTGGTACTAAGTCTAAAAAACATAAACAGAAAGTTATCATTGCAAGTTCTTCTTTTATGGCTTTTTGGAGTCGATGGCCATATTGAAGGAAGTGTTTTTGAAGTGTTATTTTTGGGCTATGTAATATGTTTCTGTCCCACAGGAGAATTGCTAGATCCGCAAGGACTGGTGGAGGTAATGCAGATAATCCACATCAAGGGAGATAAGAGCAGCACTCACCAAACTGCATGGGAGCTGCCCACTGTGTCCCACTGTGTTAAAGTGCATTCTGGAATTATTCATGAGAAATATTTTTAAAAATACAAAATAAAATGACCCATGCTTCTTTTGGAACAAAATGACATATATTTTATGTTTCGACCTTGGTAGATACCGGAACAATAGGCACTTGTTTGCTGATTATGCAGTCTTTTTTTTGTATATTTTTCTACTTTCAGTATGTTTTCTAAATCCACATCCAATGTAAGATTGTACATGGAGCTCCATAGAAAGTGTGTTGACAGACTGAGCTTTCTTGCTTTTGCTTCTGGAACTGGCATCCGTAGACTACATTTTTTTAATGATGAGTTAGTTATGCGGGTTAAAGGTTGCTCAAAGGTCACTCATGTAAGTGGTACCTTTTATTTCTCATTAGGCTGTATAGGACAAAAGTCACATATCCGTTTCAAGGTATCGTGTAATGAGACATAATTACATTTGATGTCACGATCGGACCAAAATATACGTTATTTGATGTTCGGATGATGTTATCATGCCAATTTGTGGTTTTCAAACCTAAATAAAATTCCTACCTCTTTTTTGATCCCAGAATGTTTGCTTGTATCCTTTAAAGGGGAGCAACCTAGCAGTCATAATGCTTACTTCCTTATTTTCATAAATTAAACATTTGTCAGTGATGTTCTTCCCTTGTGATATAATTACTCTGCCAGGGATAGCAGGAACTCAGTCAAGGGATAGAAAACCACTCGACCCTTGGCAACACATAATTGCTGTCCATCTAATGAAATGCATATTTTACTTTAAATTTCCACTTTTTTGAAGATGGTCTCTAACAGAAAAGCTATTTCACAACTTGTTCTAAACTAATCCTTTCTGAAACCTCATCCCTTGAAAACTATTTTTAAGTTTAACTATTTTGTACTGAGTAAAGAACATCACACATACACCCACCAACAATTCACTTTGGCCACTGGGGAAATCTCAACCTGTAAATATCCTTAAAGCATAGCTGCTGTCCATCACTAGATTAAAAAAGTAAGTAGTTCTAACTACACTCATGGGAGCATCAACAGAAGGGAAAGGGAAGTGGAGGAGGCAACGGGAAAGGCAGAGGTAATACTTCCCTGAACCACAACTAGTGTCAACTTAAACAAAAGTCCCCTGCTCAGGTCCCTCCACCCCAAATGCGGACAAAATATTGGGGTTTAAACATCTTGCAGAAATGTTTTTGGGATGTAAACTGGGAACATTTCACGTATTCATTGCATAATAACAAATCCGATTTTGGCCATGAAAAAGCACTTTTAATAATTATAAAATAATGTTTATTTTGATTTGTTTAAGTTAACAGCAGTAGGCTGCAATAAAAAAAATACTAAGCATCAAGTTAGCATTATTAGGTCTCCACCTCCTACCGCTGACATCTATTTTAAGCTGCTGAAGAGAATACAGAATTCATTATTTTGTGAAAGAGCTTTCCTACCTGCACGTGTTCTTTCCTGTGTTGGTCCTGTGGGGGCTATCTTTTACATAATCTGCATGATGGTCAAAACGCACAGCCTCATTTATGAGGCTGTGCTTCACTTTTACGCCGCTGGTGCGTCACTTTTTGTGACGCACCAGTGGCGTAAAAAATGCGCCTTGTTGCGCCATATTTACAAAGTGGCGCATCTAGGTAGATGCGTCACTTTGTAAACCCCTGCGCCACATTATACCTGCGCCAGGTATAATGCATGCAAGGGGGGGCGTTTTGACGCAAGAAAGAGTCATAGAAGTGACGCAGTGAAATCTATAAGATTTCACTGCGCCATTTCTTGGGTCAATGCGTAAAAATCTTACGCCTGCCTCATGGCAGGCGTATGACTGACGCAGGCACTAACAACATGGGACTTGCCCATGTGAAAGGACATATTGCTGGAGTTGCATCACTTTTGTGACACACTCAAGCAATGCGTCACTTTTGCACCTACAGATACGTCAGAAATACTGACGTATCTGTAACTCCTTGCGCAATGATGCGTCATACTGTAAATATGACGCAACATTGGTGTCGCAAGGAGGGCGCAATGAAAAGTGACGCATCGCTGATTTCACGCAACGATGCATCACTTTTCATAAATGAGGCCCATAGTACCCAGATGCATGGTTAGGCGTGGTGTTGTCCTCAAGAATAGATGATACCTAAAAAAATATTCAAAGTAGCAAAATACAGTAAATAAGAATCACTCAAAAAGTGAGTAGGAGATCAGTAATTTAGAAAACAATTAAGGTTTATTAAAATACGGAAGAGGTGTGGTACCGCCGCCAGGGCGGCTGACTTCAGCTCAAGGTTCGATCGCCGGTGGCAGGTCCGCCCAGCAGCATGTGGCTCTGGACAAAAGGTCGCTTAGTCTTCCCGATGGCCTCCAGGGCCTTGACATCCACAGTTAATTGTTTGCCCTTTCAATCTCGGTTAATTGTTTGCCCTTTAAAATACTAAAGTGCAACACAGAAAATGAAAAATACAAATGCAGCAGCAGTCTCATTGAATCAGTCAAAGTACATTAATTGGCCTTAAGTAATTAATTTCAATGAAGGCTCTCAGAGTTTAAGCGAAATACAGCTTTAAGCAAAATGTTTAAAAAAGTAGACTAAGCCAACAAGATAACAGCAGAACAATAGAGTATCTGACAGCATTCCGTGTAAAAAACCCAAAAGTCTCTGACTCACCCTCCCAATCAAGGGATTACTTAGCCAATTTCATCATAGAAAATGAATGTTACAGACTTGTCTCAAGCATGTTTCTTGATTTTGTTTTTGTTTTTGACAATAGTTGGCTACTGTCATCAGTTGATTCCAAACTTTTCCCTGATTGCAAAGCTTTTATAGAGGCTGACTCACAGTAATGTGACTGACCCGGTGCTTTGGGACGATGAACGTATGCAAGCCATCCTAGAGCAGAGACACAATTTATGTAGCACCTCTGCTACAGAAATACCAAATTGTAAGAAAGATTTCTACTTTTTTTGCCATGAAAAAGAAGGGTGCACACTTACTGTCCTTAGACGACACAATGGAGGAGGAAAGTGGCCCATTGCATAGTTTTCTGCTAAGTTAAATTCTGTGGTCAACACTCTTCCCAGGTGCATGAACAGCATTGCAGTGACTTCGTTGGCACTTGTTCAAAGTGAAACAATTGTGACACACTTATTGCATTAGTTGCACATTCAGTAGAGATATTGCTAACTTGCATATGCCCTCATCATCACAGAAACAGCCCTTTGACTAAGTATGAGTAGATTATTCTGCAGCAGAGAAAATTTTGATCAAATGTTGCACTACCCAGAATCCTGCCACGCTACTGCCTTTGCCAAGGAATGAGCTTGATGATAACATTATTGACAGTGATCACAATTGTGGTGATGTGACAGAATTGTGTAGTAAACCAAGACCGGACATTCAAGAGATACCACTTGAATGAGATGATTTCACTTTATTTTTGATGGGTCTTGTCTGAAAGACCATCATGGAACCACTGGAACAGCATATGCAGTCTGTACAATAGCATAGATTGTGAAAGCATCATACGTACGTAACTTAACCCCATACAAAAGCCTTTGATACACCTTAGTAGCCCGTTGCATTTTCTCTGGGTGGGTGGACACTTATGTAACCCAAAGGTGTGACTCCTTCACTGTAGCCAAGCTGTTAAAGAGAGTTGGTCCCTAGATGTGTCTGACAACTTCTTTACAGTCAGATAGAGGAAAAATATGTCATGAAAGTAATTTGCATGAAACTGAAGGTAGAGCAGACGTTCCATTGTGGTTATCACACAGGAGCATCATGAATCATTGAGAGGGCCAGTGGTACCCTAAAAGCAATATTTAAGAATGTCTGTACATCAGCAGTGGTGAAATGGTTAGATGTCCTTCCGTCAGTTTTCCTCAGCATGAGAAGTACTATGAACACGACAATAGGTCTATGACCACTTGAGGGGCCAAAGGGATGGACCATTAGAAGTCCTGGTATTCCTTCAGTTGTCTTCTGAATATTACTGATGATCTAGTTCTGTATTTCTGCAAGGGTTTGGCTGGTTTGGTGTGCTCTATCTCTCACCAGGTGAAACTAGCAACACAGTTGGCAAGTGAAAAATCCTGTCACAATCTAGAGAATATATACTGGGTCGTGGTGAGAAAACATGTCCATCAGAATTGTCTGAAGCCTTGATGGCAACACCCTTATCCAGGGAACTTGGTGACAAATTCTGTTGTAAAGTGTGGAGGTTTGCCACAGTGGATCCACGCATATGACTCGAAGAGAGTGAAGACCACAGTTGAAGAAGTGGTGACCCCAACTAATAATTCATTGAGTCAAGCATACATTTGCTACGTGTATCCAGAGGAGGGTAAACAAAGAGTTCAAGAAGAAGAACAAAAGGTACAAGAAGAACAAAATAAGAAGTAAGAAGAAGAACAACAAGTACAAGAAGAACAACAACAAAATCAGAAGCAAGAAAATAAAGCTTTTGAAAATAGAACTCTGGAAACCCCAAGAGCAAATAAAGGTGTTCCAGAGGCAAGTTTCACAAATCAAGAAATAGGTGAAGATGAAATTGAAGCAAGTGAAATAAATGAAGCTGGAAATAACTACAGAATACAAGTTGATTAGTCTGAAAGTGTGAGGGAAGGAAAAAGAGCATTGAAAAAACTGACAGTCTTAAAAGAAAAGGAGCAAAATCAGCTAAAGCAATAACCAATCTGAATGACAGAGATTCAGAGAAGAATGGAATCAGAATTTCATAAAGAGAAATAGTGCAAACAAGAAGTATGTAGCTCCTGAATGGGTGTATTTGGGAAAGATTGAACCAGAAGAAAGAGACATTGAACTGAGAAATCATTGATTTCTGTTGGAAGAGACGCCATTAACAATCTGGACTGAGAATAAAGATGATCAATACTAAATAATATCCTGCTGGAGTAATGTATCTGAAGGTTTGAAGTTTTGAGAAAAGAAGATTTGATTTTTAATTTTTCATAGTATGCTGCACAACTCTCTTAAAGTTTAGCTAGAAATGTTTATATTATGCCTGAATTTTAATAGTAATGCTTGTTTTCCCACCCACAGCTGAAGACTGACTGCCCACACGTTAAGCACATTGATTTTTCACCTGAAAGATTTAGTTAGACTCACATAATTTTTGAAAGCATTCAAACTAAGAAATTACATGGTCTCGTATGGTTTCTTTTTGTGCCATCATATGGTTTGCTTTCAAAACGTATGAAGGCTGAAAACTGCTTAAATTGCCCTCATGAACACTGAGGGGGTCATTAGGATGGCGGATGGAAGTGCCTCCGCAGACCCTGAGTATGCGGAACAGGCCTATTTTCCGTGCGCCCGTCGCGGACACTACGTCCGCCGAATCAGGATACGAAATATGTGGCAAAATCCGTCCGCCGCGGTAGAACAAGGTCCGCCGCACCACCACACCCAACTACGCGGCGGACGTAACCGTACCAGAGACTCCGCCGTACGGACTGACGACTAGGACCGTCCTCCAAATCAAGATGGCGGAAAACACACATAAAAGCGCGGCGGATAAACAACCTGCCTGAACACGGCGGATGCTCCACAGCGACCATACCCACCACGAGCCGCACGCCGACATGGACCCTGCACTACAGGCTTACCCGATACTCTACGCGATCCAGTACGTCCTCGTCTTGGCCCACCATCGACGACGACGCAGGTAGGCACCTAAGCATTCGCTGTCTGGAGAGGAGTACCGGCAAGGGCGGTGACGTAGGGAGGGGGGAGTGACATGTCCCAAAATGCACAAATGCCTGTGTACGGCAACGCCTCCAAGGGCCGTGACCCAGGTAGGGGAGAGTGGCACGTAGCACAACCAGGGCTCAAGTCGGGGTACCACGCGGGTGGACGGCGTCCCCCCACTAATTTAACAGGGAGCATGATAACTATAAACTGCAACTGAGTGGAAGCCACCTTTTGTGTCGTCACTTCCTGTCGTGATTTCAGCGTCACCCCACTTCTTGTTGCAGGACTTGGGTCCTGAGCAGAACCCACCGCCCCCAAGAAAATACCAATCCACACCAGCATCACACACGCAAGAATGACTCTGACAAAGCACGACACATGAATCCCAAATTTATTTACGCAGATTCGGAGCAAAGTCACAGTCTAGGATGGAGCATGGCCATAGTGGACACCAGAGCAGGTACATCAGAGGCAGTACATCAGTATCAGAACAGCAACAGGGCAGTGTGGACACCAGAGCAGGTACATCAGATGCAGTACATCAGTATGAGGATAGCAACAGGGCAGTGTGGGCACCAGAGCAGGTACATCAGAGCCAGTACATGAGAGGGGCCAAGTGCTCCAACAGTCCATTGCACTGAAAACGTCCATCACAGCCAGCACATGAGAGGGGCTAAGGGCACCAACAGTCCATTGCACTGAAAACGTCCATCACAGGCAGCACATGAGAGGGCACAATGCAGTTTCAGAACAGCAACAGGGCAGTGTGGGCACCAGAGCAGGTACATCAGAGGCAGTACATCAGTATCAGAACAGCAACAGGGCAGCAACAGGGCAGTGTGGGCACCAGAGCAGGTACATCAGAGGCAGTACATCAGTATCAGAACAGCAACAGGGCAGCAACAGGGCAGTGTGGGCACCAGAGCAGGTACATCAGAGGCAGTACATCAGTATCAGAACAGCAACAGGGCAGTGTGGACACCAGAGCAGGTACATCAGAGGCAGTACATCAGTATCAGAACAGCAACAGGGCAGTGTGGACACCAGAGCAGGTACATCAGAGCCAGTATATCAGTATGAGGATAGCAACAGGGCAGTGTGGACACCAGAGCAGGTACATCAGATGCAGTACATCAGTATGAGGATAGCAACAGGGCAGTGTGGACACCAGAGCAGGTACATCAGATGCAGTACATCAGTATGAGGATAGCAACAGGGCAGTGTGGACACCAGAGCAGGTACATCAGAGGCAGTACATCAGTATCAGAACAGCAACAGGGCAGTGTGGACACCAGAGCAGGTACATCAGAGGCAGTACATCAGTATCAGAACAGCAACAGGGCAGTGTGGACACCAGAGCAGGTACATCAGATGCAGTACATCAGTATGAGGATAGCAACAGGGCAGTGTGGACACCAGAGCAGGTACATCAGAGGCAGTACATCAGTATCAGAACAGCAACAGGGCAGTGTGGACACCAGAGCAGGTACATCAGAGGCAGTACATCAGTATCAGAACAGCAACAGGGCAGTGTGGACACCAGAGCAGGTACATCAGATGCAGTAAATCAGTATCAGAACAGCACCAGGGCAGCAACAGGGCAGTGTGGGCACCAGAGCAGGTACATCAGAGGCAGTACATCAGTATCAGAACAGCAACAGGGCAGTGTGGACACCAGAGCAGGTACATCAGATGCAGTACATCAGTATGAGGATAGCAACAGGGCAGTGTGGACACCAGAGCAGGTACATCAGAGCCAGTACATGAGAGGGGCCAAGTGCTCCAACAGTCCATTGCACTGAAAACGTCCATCACAGGCAGCACATGAGAGGGGCTAAGGGCACCAACAGTCCATTGCACTGAAAACGTCCATCACAGCCAGCACATGAGAGGGGCTAAGGGCACCAACAGTCCATTGCACTGAAAACGTCCATCACAGGCAGCACATGAGAGGGCACAATGCAGTTTCAGAACAGCAACAGGGCAGTGTGGACACCAGAGCAGGTACATCAGATGCAGTACATCAGTATGAGGATAGCAACAGGGCAGTGTGGACACCAGAGCAGGTACATCAGATGCAGTACATCAGTATGAGGATAGCAACAGGGCAGTGTGGACACCAGAGCAGGTACATCAGAGGGCACAGTACAGCAACTTACAGCACACTATCAGGTGGATTGCGTGAAGTACCCGCATCGGACACACTGGCAGCACCAGAAACCGGAGTGTGACACACAGCCACAGATGTAGTGACTGACACGTGAGCCACAGACCCAGATACACTGCCAGCACCTGATACAGGAGTGTGACACACCGACACAGCCCGAGTTACTGACACATGGCCCATAGACCCAGATACACTCCCAGCACCTGATACAGGAGTGTGACACACCGACACAGCCCGAGTTACTGACACATGGCCCATAGACCCAGATACACTCCCAGCACCTGATACAGGAGTGTGACACACCGACACAGCCCGAGTGACTGACACGTGAGCTACAGACCCAGATACACTGCCAGCACCTGATACAGGAGTGTGACACACAGACACAGCCCGAGTGACTGACACATGGCCCATGGACCCAGATACACTGGCAGCACCTGATACAGGATATGTCTTGACGGATACCCTGCCACTAACAGACACATGCGAGTCAACTGCACCAGCGCCACTGTGACCACTGAAATGATGAGCCACAGGGCTGTATGGTCCAGGAGGCAGGGTGGCTCTGGGAGCGGGGGATAGTTGCAATTGGCCGATATCGGATTGGGCATGTGTCAATGCTGTGTGTCTACGCTTCTTTTGGACATGTGCCTGCACCCTGGACAGGACAGGACTCACAAGTCGACCGGACTGAGAAGCAATTTCACCCACCATGGGAGGTGCATGTGCTGGGGGGGGAATGGTCTCTGGGGACGTGCTGGAGCCTGCTTGTCGTTTGCTGTGTGGCTGCCTTGTGGCCTCTGCAACATGTGTCATGGGGGATGCCACGACAGGGTCCACCTGCATCCGTCCCTGACGGGCCATGATGGGAGTGGAGGTAAGGGGTGACTCCACTGCTGAGTCTTCTGTATTCCGTTTGCCAGAAAACAGCTGTCTCAGAGCAACTATGGGTGATGTATGCCTGTCCCTGACAGCGCCACTGTTCATGGGCGAGTCCTTGGGCCTTGGATGTTCCATTTCCGTAGGAGTACTGTAGTCTGCGGACTTGCCCTGTTCCCTGGATGGTGCCCTCTTCCAGGCAGCAGACTTGTCGTCTGTGGTGTACATATCAGCAGGACACCCCTTCTGCCCGTGTGTGTCCCTGCCCCTGGGACTGTCCGTGCTCCTCTTAGGTGCGTTTGTCTTGTGACTATTCTTGTCCCTGCCCTTGGGAGTGGCTCCTTCCTTCGTAGTCTCCCTGCCCTTGGGAGTGGCACCTTCCTTCGTAGTCTCCCTGCCCTTGGGAGTGCCTACATCCTTCCTGCTTTCCCTGCCCTTGGGAGTGCCTACATCCTTCCTGCTTTCCCTGCCCTTGGGAGTGCCTACATCCTTCCTGCTGTCCCTGCCCTTGGGAGTGGCACCTTCCTTCGTAGTCTCCCTGCCCTTGGGAGTGCCTACTTCCTTCCTGCTGTCCCTGGCCTTGGGAGTGGCACCTTCCTTCGTAGTCTCCCTGACCTTGGGAGTGCCTACTTCCTTCCTGCTGTCCCTGGCCTTGGGAGTGGCACCTTCCTTCGTAGTCTCCCTGCCCTTGGGAGTGCCTACATCCTTCCTGCTTTCCCTGCCCTTGGGAGTGCCTACATCCTTCCTGCTGTCCCTGCCCTTGGGAGTGGCACCTTCCTTCGTAGTCTCCCTGCCCTTGGGAGTGCCTACTTCCTTCCTGCTTTCCCTGCCCTTGGGAGTGGCACCTTCCTTCCTAGTGTCCCTGGCACTGGGAGTATGCGAGCCCTCAAGAGATGTATTCGTCTTCTCACTGTCCTCGTACAGGGTAGTGTCAATGGAAGCGGGAGTGAGTCTTGGCCTGGTAGTACCTTGTGTGTGGGATGGCTGTGCAGTATGTGTAGCCATTACACCCAACCCCTCTTTTGCCTCACGTGTGTGTACTCCACTATATCTGACGTTGTCCTTGTGAACAGAGTTACCTGACCTAGGGGATGGGGTCTGAGGCCTACGTGCCTTGACGTGCTGGCTGACGCTGCTTCTAGTGCAATAACCTGTATTAGAGTCCAGATCAGAAAATTCACTCCCCCCTGACACATCCAGAGTTGTAGATGGTGGAACAGAAGTACCACCCAGTCCATGCGACTGTGCAATGGCAGACGACACACTGTTAGACAATGACTGCAGTGTCCTGTGTACACCAGCCAGATCACCATGCATACCTTCCATGAATGCCACCACCTTGCCCAACTTCCTATCGTGGTCTTGGAATGCATTAATCATATTGGTCTGGCCCACACACAGCTGTCGCAGCAGATCAACAGCCTCTGCACAAAGAGAATTTTGGGTCACCGAGGCTGGGGCAGCGGTGCCGACACCGAACGCCACTCTGCTCCCCCTACTCCTGCGTGCACGAACAGTACATGGTGCAGTTGCCGGCAGGGTGGGCCCTGTGTGCTGTGTCCCGACCGAAGGTGTTGGTTGCCCACTCCCAGTCTGTGACAACAGTGCTGACTCACCAACACTGTCGGAAGATGATGACGATGTTGTCTCCACATGCGAGTCCTCCGGGACGGTCCTGTCCCCCTCTCCGCCGCTGGCCCCTTCGGTGTCAGTCTGCGTGTGCGCGACGTCTGATCCGGATGCATTGCCTTCTGTAATCTCCGCCGTCTGTGGCTGAGTGCCCTCTGCCAAAGCTGAAAAGCACAGGAAATGGGTGTAAGTAATGGGCACACACACGTACAGTACTGCTGCGGAATCCCTAAAGCCACTGATGACACTGTCCATCGATCCCCCAACCTGCACACAGCCCACCCCAAGCAGTCATCCTGACAGGAATTCTGTGGCGTTGGCCGTAATACATGTACAGCATGCACACTGGGCATGAGGAACTACATCAGCACACAAGTGTTGCCAAGGGGTGACGGAGCACTACAGCATGTGCATGACAACTGAACAGCTTAGCAGGTGGCGTCTCAACATTCCGCATGTGCAAGTGAAAAGTTAACTGTGGCAATGTCACCAACATGCCATTGGAAATAGACTCACGATAGACGGAAGACCCTAATGTGTGTGGGCAACCATACATGCATTGCACTCACAAGCAACATACACTGACAGTAAGCTTACCGCCACGTTGCTGTTCATCCACACGCAACCGCTCGGACAGGTCAGGATGCGTCACGGCTATGATACGGTGCATGAGAGGGGTCATTGAGCGTCGGGCCAGACGTGCCGTCCGTGGAATCAGCCCTAGTGTCACTTCCGCTACATTCTTGCTCAGTCTGGAAATGTCGTCCCAGCGTTTGTGGCAGTGTGTATGTCGTCTATTGGACACCCCCGCTGCTCGTACTTCACGTGCAATGCTCCTCCACACTTCCTTGCGAAGGTGCAGCTTTACCTACCATGATAGGAGACAAAAGGGTGGCAGTCAGGGGACAGTTGGCCAGTCACACAGATAGGAGCAACACATTACTCTCAGCAGCCATGCACATATCGATTCTTTAGTTGTTCACACATCACACCGCCAAGTTTCCCAGAGACCAGGTGCCATATCACACCTCATGCACCACAACTCATCCCCCACGACACTTACCGCCTGTCCGGGTGCGCCGTACAGGCGTCCGTAGTTGCGTAGCACAGCGTCCACCAGGACATCCAGCTCCGCGGCGGTGAAGGGACGAGACCGGACCTCTTTGACTCCCGACATGGCAAGGTCACGGAGTATGGCACTAGAGCGGCAGTCGGTGGTCAGCTCCGCAGCAGCAGGTGGAGGTGATGGTCACAGGCAGCAGTCGGTGGTCAGCTCCACAGCAGCAGGTGGAGGTGATGGTCACAGGCAGCAGTCGGTGGTCAGCTCCGCAGCAGCAGGTGGAGGTGATGGTCACAGGCAGCAGTCGGTGGTCAGCTCCGCAGCAGCAGGTGGAGGTGATGGTCACAGGCAGCAGTCGGTGGTCATCGTAGAAAGTTTGCTTTTGCACATCACACATATATAGGGCCCAGTGGCCATGTCAGTGGCATACGGCGCCAGCCATTGGTCCGCCGTGAGAGCGTGTTTGGAATTGGGCCAATGATTGGCCCTGGTGTTGCGGTGAACACCATACGGTACTTGCAATTGGCCAACCGTGGCCCATGTCCACACCTCCCATTGGCTGCACTTGCACAGACCGTCACGCTCACACACCGGCAACTGCACGTGCTAGAGACCGGGACGGATGCATCATTTGCAACAAAGTTGTAAGAGTGGCGCCACCATGGCGGGGCACGTATTCGGCGGGGGAGGTGGAGGCCAAAACAGCCATAAGCTGATGTCCATGCACATGCCTCTTCATGACCCCCCTTACAGTGACATAGCATCAGCCAGCCTACACCGGCCGGCCCATCTCTACCCACTACCGCCGTGCCAGGCCCAGCCCATGACCGCCGTTGCGGCCGTGCCAACTACCGCCGCTTCAGGCCCCCTCCACTACCGCCGTGCCAGACCTAGCCCTTGACCGCCGTTGCGGCCGTGCCAACTACCGCCGCTTCAGGCCCCCTCCACTACCGCCGTGCCAGACCTAGCCCTTGACCGCCATTGCGGCCGTGCCAACTACCGCCGCTTCAGGCCCCCTCCACTACCGCCGTGCCAGACCTAGCCCTTGACCGCCGTTGCGGCCGTGCCAACTACCGCCGCTTCAGGCCCCCTCCACTACCGCCGTGCCAGACCTAGCCCTTGACTGCCGTTGCGGCCGTGCCAACTACCGCCGCTTCAGGCCCCCTCCACTACCGCCGTGCCAGACCTAGCCCTTGACCGCCGTTGCGGCCGTGCCAACTACTGCCGCTTCAGGCCCCCTCCACTACCGCCGTGCCCTGGCAGCCCTGGCACGGCGGTCATGGGCCTAGGTCTGGCACGGCGGTAGTGGAGGGGGCCTGAAGCGGCGGTAGTTGGCACGGCTGCAACGGCGGTCATGGGCTAGGTCTGGCACGGCGGTAGTGGAGGGGGCCTGAAGCGGCGGTAGTTGGCACGGCCGCAACGGCGGTCATGGGCTGGGCCTGGCACGGCGGTAGTGGGTAGAGCTGGGCCGGCCGGTGTAGGCTGGCTGATGCAATGTCACTGTAAGGGGGTCATGAACTGGCATGTGCATGGACATCAGCTTATGGCTGTATTGGCCTCCACCTCCCCCGCCGAATACGTGCCCCGCCATGGTGGCGCCACTCTTACAACTTTGTTGCAAATGATGCATCCGTCCCGGTGTCTAGCACGTGCAGACAATTGGAATGTTGAACGCGGGCCGCGTATGGCCAGACGTCAACAGCGGAAGCAGTGCACCGCCATGGCGGCGTCAATGAGTGCACGATGCACTATGTTTAATTGTCTGCAGCTGCATGATGAGGGTTGTGTGCGTGATTGCGTGACTCCACACTTCATGCTCTATCCCATGGTTTCCATACCATGCCCATCGGTGTGCCACTAATGACCGTCACTTTTGGGTCATGTCACATGCCTTGTTGGCAGTGATGTTGAGGTGCAACAGAGTGCATTGGACATGTTGCAACACATCATGTAGCTGGTGGGTGCACATTGCTACGTCAATCCATGTTGTTGTGACAATCAGAGGTGTCACACATAAGCAAATCGTACACTGCCTATTACATGTTGGATAGAGTGCGGTGACATGTGAGTGAGTTGCACAGACATGCGTTGTATGTGAATTGGCTTCCATTCCATTTACTCCCACACAGGAGGGCTCAAAATGTCCATCGCCCATATACTGTGCTGGAGGACATGGTGGACGAGGAGGTGGTCCGGAAATTCAGGCTTGATCGACGTCGATTGCTGGAGCTTGTGAACAAGTTGTCTCCTCACCTGCAGCCGCGGAGAACTTATCCAGGCTCAATTTCACCCACCCAAAAGGTGATGGCGGCACTCCATTTTTTTGCAACAGGCACATTCCAGTACACTATAGGACATGCCGGGGGAATGTCACAGGCCATGTTCAGCACGGTACTCAAGGATGTACTGACAGCCATGATGCTGTACAAGCATGAGTACATACATTTTCCACAGGCGGCAGAGTTGGCAGCGGTCAAGGCAGACTTTTATGCACTGGGTCGCATTCCACACGTTGTGGGTTCAATTGATGGCACGCATATTGCGATCATCCCGCCACGGGCACGTGAGCAGGTGTTTCGGAATCGGAAGCACTTCCACTCCCTTAACGTGCAGGTGGTGTGCCAGGCCGACAACATTATCTCACATGTGTGTGCAAGATTTCCTGGCTCTGCACATGACGCCCACATCATGCGGAGCAGCATAGTCCCACGACTGATGGCAAATCTGCGTCCGGCACAAGCCTGGCTTGTTGGTGAGTATGCTGTGGTGACTGGAGTGATATCTGGGTGGCTTGGTGTGGCCACATGTTCAGGTAGTGATGTCTCTCTCTCTCTCTAATTCCCACATACACAGGCGACTTGGCTTACCCAAACAGGCCTTGGCTTCTGAGTCCAATTCGCAATCCCACCACAGCAGGAGAAATGCGATACAACGATGCCCATGGTAGGACACGTTGAGTGGTGGAACGAACATTTGGCCTGCTTAAGTCTAGGTTTCGGTGCCTAGATAAGACTGGAGGGGCCCTGCCTTACGCACCTGGCAAAGTATGCATGATTGTGATGGCCTGCTGCATGCTCCACAACCTGGCTGTGCGAAATAACATTGCACTGATCTTGGACCCAGATCCCCTGCAAAAGAATAATGTGATGATGAGTAATGTTGCCTATACGTGTACATGTATTTATGGTTGACATTCAGTCGACATTGGCACACACCCCACCCACCACCACCACCCTCTCTATGGACATGGGGGCCTGTTGGAAGTTGTAGTTCCGACCCCTCACACACCCCACACACCACCACCACCCTCTCTATGGACATGGGGGCCTGTTGGAAGTTGTAGTTCCGACCCCTCACACACCCCACCCACCACCACCACCCTCTCTATGGACATGGGGGCCTGTTGGAAGTTGTAGTTCCGACCCCTCACACACCCCACCCACCACCACCACCCTCTCTATGGACATGGGGGCCTGTTGGAAGTTGTAGTTCCGACCCCTCACACACCCCACACACCACCACCACCCTCTCTATGGACATGGGGGCCTGTTGGAAGTTGTAGTTCCGACCCCTCACACACCCCACCCACCACCACCACCCTCTCTATGGACATGGGGGCCTGTTGGAAGTTGTAGTTCCGACCCCTCACACACCCCACACACCACCACCACCCTCTCTATGGACATGGGGGCCTGTTGGAAGTTGTAGTTCCGACCCCTCACACACCCCACCCACCACCACCACCCTCTCTATGGACATGGGGGCCTGTTGGAAGTTGTAGTTCCGACCCCTCACACACCCCACCCACCACCACCACCCTCTCTATGGACATGGGGGCCTGTTGGAAGTTGTAGTTCCGACCCCTCACACACCCCACCCACCACCACCACCCTCTCTATGGACATGGGGTCCTGTTGGAAGTTGTAGTTCCGACCCCTCACACACCCCACACACCACCACCACCCTCTCTATGGACATGGGGGCCTGTTGGAAGTTGTAGTTCCGACCCCTCACACACCCCACCCACCACCACCACCCTCTCTATGGACATGGGGGCCTGTTGGAAGTTGTAGTTCCGACCCCTCACACACCCCACCCACCACCACCACCCTCTCTATGGACATGGGGGCCTGTTGGAAGTTGTAGTTCCGACCCCTCACACACCCCACCCACCACCACCACCCTCTCTATGGACATGGGGGCCTGTTGGAAGTTGTAGTTCCGACCCCTCACACACCCCACACACCACCACCACCCTCTCTATGGACATGGGGGCCTGTTGGAAGTTGTAGTTCCGACCCCTCACACACCCCACCCACCACCACCACCCTCTCTATGGACATGGGGGCCTGTTGGAAGTTGTAGTTCCGACCCCTCACACACCCCACCCACCACCACCACCCTCTCTATGGACATGGGGGCCTGTAGGAGTGCTTTAGAGGTTGGTGAGTATGTGGACTGCATGCAAGGCTGGGGTATGTGGGATGTGTCTTCAGAGTTGTGTGGCCCACACCGTGTTGTTGTGTTTGTGGTGGTTGGTTTGTACTTACCAGCCTCTTCTCCATCAGGAAGTCCATCGAGGGTGTCAGGGTGCAGGATGGTCAGCACCCTCTCCTCCCACTCGGTGTATGGTAGGGGCTCCGGGGGGGTTCCACCGCCGGTATGGTTGGCCCGGAGGAAGTTCCTGGCTCTAATAGACTTCACCCGGGTCTTCAGGTCGTGCCACCGCCTCTGGATGTCAGCCTTGGTTCGCGGAACGCTCCCGGAGGCATTGACCCTGGTCACGATGCGGTCCCACAGGCTGTTCTTCCGAGCTATGCTCGTCTGCTGCACGAGGGACCCGAAGATGTGGGGTTCCACACGAAGGATCTCTTCCACCATTACCTTGAGCTCGGTGTCGGAGAATTTAGGATTCTTTTTGGGTGCCATGGTGCTCGGGGGGTGTGTTTGTGTGGAGTGCGGAGGTGCTGGTGTGTGCTGTTTGGGTGTGGTGTGGTGGGTGTTTGTGTGCAGGGTGTGTTTGGGTGTGGGTTATGTGTCTGAATCAAATAGTTTGCTGTTAGTCAAGTCAAGTATTGTCTCCTGCTGTCAGCTATGCTGGGATGCAGAGGATTTCGGGAGTGGGTGGGAGTCAATTTATAGTCTGTGTGTTGGCCCTGTGTGAATGTTGATTGGCAGTCAGGTGATAGGTGGGTGTGTTGTCAGGTGTGGTCTATGCAGTTCTTGGGGGTGGGTAATTGTGTCTTGTGTTTGGTTTAGATGTGTCAGGTGGGTTGTCGTCCATTTTGCTGTGTTTGGTGATGGATTCTGTCGGTATGTATGCCATTGGATTGACTGTAGGGATGTTGGACTTCCGCTGTGGTGCCCCGTTTCTCATTGCATTGCTACCGCCGCGGACGTGGATCGCGGTGGCTACCGGGGTACTTGCGGAGTTATCCTAATTGCGGACACGGAAAGTACGCAGGTATCGCGGGGGAGGTTGTTGTTCTCCTGGTCATGTGCGTACGCGGCGGTCGGTGTTTTGTGGGTTCCGTCCGCATGCCGCGGAATCAGGTGTACTTCGACCGCCGCGGACGGGGATTGTTGTGCTCCGTCCGCCGCGGTCGGCGTTTCGGTCACATTTGATCCTAATCGCTAATGCGGTTTTTCCGCGGCCAGGTCCGGAGTATCTTGACACCTTCCACGGCGGACGGAGCACGTTTCCGTCCGCCATCCTAATCGGCCCCTGAATGCTTACATCAAATATTGATAACATTTTGAAAGTTTTAGAGTTTTGTCCCTTGTGTTTTAAATCTGCATTTTTTTTGACAAGCAGATTTTTTTTTAGAAACTAGACGACTACATATGCATAATATTTTTGCTTGGTTTTTAAAATAGTTATCGTGATTTTCAGTTTATCAGTTTTAATAAGTATATTGGTCTGTATTACCCTGTTGAATATACTTTAAATAACAACAATGTTTCACAAACTAATAGGTTTACAAGAGACAGTCGATGAAAGAGATAGGTCTAATGGACATTTAAAAGTACTTGAAATAATTATGTTAAGTGTGATAGGTCAAACTTTAATAGTAAAGTGTTTAGGAGTTATCTGCTTTAGGGCGGTCTAAAATGTTGGTGTGAAAGAAAAAAACAAAGAAAAAGAAAAGAAAAGACAGAAGATAGAATTGGATGATCTCAAATTGTAGATGTTTGATGAGCTTAAAACCTTGGAGAGGATAACGCTGAAGAAATAAAGAATTACTAATGAAGTGTTGTAGTGTATCGATAGCTTCGTGATGATTAAGAAATCTGGGTTAACTAAAGAAACATTTTTAATAATTAGGAAATACTGTTTACTTTGATGTTCTTAAGTTAACATCAGTAGGCCGCAATGTGAAAAACTAGGCCTCAATTTAGAATTAGTGATATCTATTGTAAGGCTGCTGAAGAGAATACACAACTCACTGCTATGTGAAAGAGGTTTGCTACAAGCATGTTTCCCCGCCTATGTTTTTCCTTTTTTCCTTTTCAGAAAATAGGCGAAATGGAGATAATTTATATGGTGATGTTTTCCTAGTGGTGAAGGAAATTTATTAATTTGTGTTCCTCTAGCAGGAAGCCATTTGGTAAGTGTTCTTATGTTTTTAACATATTCATGGTCCTTTGTCTGGAACTACTCTAAACAGTGAACTGTGCATTATTTTACTTCTCTCAGAAATGTCTTGTTATTTTTTTATTTCCTATATTTGATTACGCAGGCAAAGTATGTGTTCCAAAATGTTTCTTGTTTCATGTATCATGTTTATATGAATGATGATTTGTTGTTAGCCCTGTGATCTCATTCATACCATGTTGAGAGTGTGCCTTTCACTGCCTGAAAACATACAAGCAAGAACATGAGCCATTTTCTTTAGGCAGGGGTAGAGTAACAGGATTGAGACTGCACTTCAGGTCATCCCCATTCATGCCTGTCCACCTTATTTTAGGGCTTTTACTTTATTTGTTCATTTAACTATTTTTTTTATTTTGTTAATATATGTTATCCTTTGGCCAACTGTCCTTTGTATAAATGTCACATGCGCTGCTTTGGAGAACGTATTAGTGGTTGAAACTGTCAGGTTATAGAATCACTACAAAACAGCCTAAGTGTTCTGACTTTGTCAAAATGCAACGAAGAACATGACCCTTCATTGCTCATCACTTTTCAGCAGCAGTGGCAGCTTGTATCTACGGGAATACAAATAATATATTTAAAAAATACATGCGCAAATAATATATTTTAAAAAACCCACTTACCTTACACGAACACTACATCCTCAGGTCCAGGCCTCTTCTTTGGCAGGAACTGGACCCGGATGCAGAAACTCCCTTGGCCAATCCTGGTGCTGCTCTCACCAGCATGAGGGCAGCGCTAGGATTGGTGGGAGCGGCCTTGCTCGGCGCTCCACAACGCTCTGGAGGCTTTGGCTTCCTATAACCCAGCTGTCTTGCGACAGCTGGGTTAGAGCTATTTGAAGTGCGCTCATGTAGCTGACCCTCGCAAGACGGCCGGCCAAAATGACATGCGCACTTTAAACAGTGCACAGCCAGCCCACCCTCCTCCCTGCTGAGTGACATGCTGCTGTCACTCAGCAGCGGCCCTCCCGTCCTGACACTCTGTTCCGGACGGTGCATAAAAACTAAAATGGTAGTAAATTACCATTTTAGTTTCCATTTCTCTCCAACGGAGGAGCCGGCCCTGTTCAGCAACAGATATACCTGATTTATCCGGGATCCAAGCCCAGCAATTCCTAATTTTCTTGGCGCTGAATTGGTTTGGCATGCACCACAAATGACCAACGAACCATTGGGTGCTCGTCCCCTGTCAAAAGCGGAAAAAGTGTGGGGAGGGACACATGAATACGACTCTTCTTTAAACTGTTCCCTGATGCTACTGGCACCCAGTTGGTTTCATTCCAGGCGTCTGAATGGCCACAATAATCTGTAACATACCAAGGTCACGCGACCCTGCGAAGGGGAAATATCCAGTTGCACAATGAGGATAATTACAATTAGCTGTGCATATACATACAAGCCCTGAATTGGGTGACAGTCCTGTTCATACTGAAACATTTCAATCGCTGTATGGTCCATGTATGGCCTTTTGGCACAAGTCTTTTCATACCCAAACACTAATGTGAAAGTAAAGCAGTGGACTGTTATGGCGTCCCTCAATAATTTATTACTAGTTATACCCTTTCTTTATTTATTTGCTTTTTAAGGCAGGGCGGTGCTCCTCCATCTGCAGAACTGTTACCAATTATTTAAAATATGCATATGTTCAACTCTGACTTTGCCCGGCGTAGCTTTCCTCCTACCTCAAGCAGATGGTTGTTTGGAATCTCTGACAGAATATCGACGGACAGAATATCGACCTACAGCAACATCGACGCTGGAATATCGAAGGCAAGTATATCGACACCCTATCTACAACATGGTAAGTACAAAAATATCGAAACTAAAATATCGATGTTAAAAATATCGTAATTACAAATATCGTTTTTTTCTGTAAAAAAAAAAGTTAAATAAAGTAAATAATACTTATAAATAAATTAAACATATATAAACATATTTAATAATGTTTAAAATTAATAAATAATATATAT
Organism: Lissotriton vulgaris; assembly: GCF_964263255.1. Classification (NCBI taxonomy): domain Eukaryota; kingdom Metazoa; phylum Chordata; class Amphibia; order Caudata; family Salamandridae; genus Lissotriton; species Lissotriton vulgaris. The sequence goes on along the minus strand of NC_141689.1, from coordinate 1,434,057,273 downwards.
TTAATGATAAAACTTTACTTAAAAATAAACATACAATATATAATGTATACTTACTTAATAACAATATTTATTAATTATTTTAATTAATTATAAATTAATAACAAATACCATAAATTACCAATACATCTACACACATAGAAAAATAACATAAATAAAAATATTTAATTATATTTAATAAATTTAAAAAATGAAATATACTTTCAATATTTTAAACGTTAATTAAATACAATATCTAAAATAATACAACAATTATTAAATACATAAATAAATAAAAATACTATTTAAAGTTCCCAAAAAACGACATTAATGAAAACATTGGATAGCGTAGAATGTAAAATTACTGATCCCACTCCAGAAAATTATACAGTAGGGAAAGCATTAAATAGCATAGCGGTAAAAATTACTATTCCCACTCCAGAGAGTGCAACAGTAGGGAAAGCGTCGGATAGCGGGTGGGTAAAAATTACTATTCCCACTCCAGTGAGTGCAACAGTAGGGAAAGCGTTGGCTAGCGTAAGGGTACAAATTACTATTCCAACTCCAGAGGATGAAACAGTAGGGAAAGCGTTGGATAACGGGTGGGTAAAATTAGTATTCCCACTCCAGAGGGTGCAACAGTAGGGAAAGCGTTGGATAGCGTAAGGGTAAAAATTACTATTCCAACTCCAGAGGGTGCAACAGTAGAGAAATCGTTGGATAGCGTAGGGGGAAAAATTACTATTCCCACTCCCAAGAGTGCAACAGTAGGGAAAACGTTGCATAGCGGGTGGGTAAAAATTACTATTGCCACTCCAGCAAGTGCAACAGTTGGGAAAGCGTTGGATAGCGTAAGGGTGAAAACTTACTATTCCAACTCCAGAGGGTGCAACAGTAGGGAAAGCGTTTGATAGCGTAAGGGTAAAAATTACTATTCCAACTCCAAAGGGTGCAACAGTAGGGAAAGCGTTGGATAGCGTAGGGATAAAAATTACTATTCCAACTCCTGAGAGTGCAACAGTAGGGAAAGCGTTGGATAGCATAAGAGTAAAAATGACTATCCAACTCCAGAGGGTGCAACAGTAGGGAAAGCGTTGGATAGCGTAAGGGTAAAAATGACTATTCCAACTCCAGAGGGTGCAACAATAGGGAAAGCATTGGATAGCGTAGGGGGTAAAAATTACTATTCCCACTCCAGAGAGTGCAACAGTAGGGAAAGCGTTGGATAGCGTAAGGGTAAAAATTACTATTCCAACTCCAGAAGGTGCAACAGTATAGAAAGCGTTGGATAGCATAAGGGTAAAAATTACTATTCAAACTCCAAAGGGTGCAACAGTAGGGAAAGCGTTGGATAGCGTAGGGATAAAAATTACTATTCCAACTCCAGAGGGTGTAACAGTAGAGAAAGCGTTGGATAGCGCAGGGGTTAAAATTACTATTCCAACTTCAGAGGGTGCAACGGTAGGGAAAGCGTTGGATAGCATAGGGGTAAAAATTACTATTACAACTCCAGAGAGTGCAACAGTGGAGAAAACGTTGAATAGCAGGTGGGTAAAAATTACTATTTCCACTCCAGTTAGTGCAACAGGAGGGAAAGCATTGGATAGCGTAAGGGTAAAAATTACTATTCCAACTCCAAAGGGTGCAACAGTAGGGAAAGCGTTGGATAGCGTAGGGATAAAAATTACTATTCCAACTCCAGAGGGTGTAACAGTACAAAAAACGTTGGATAGCGTAGGGGTGAAAATTACTATTCCAACTCCAGAGGGTGCAACAGTAGGGAAAGCGTTGGATAGCGTAGTGGAAAAAATTACTATTCCAACTCCAAAGGGTGCAACAATAGGGAAAGCATTTGATAGCGTAGAATTTAAATTTAACATACTTATAAATAATTTTTATATTTAAAATAAAGTATAAATAAATTTTTAGATAAATGTACTTCATTTACAAACAATTAATAATTATTGAAAGCAAATATATTTGATTAATTAATTAACAATAAATTATCAACAAATACCAATAGATAATAATTATTAAATATTACTCACTAAATAATAAATATTAAAGAATTAAATACATTTCATTACATAAAAATATGATTTAAAATGAATTCACAATTAAATATTATTAAACAATATACCAAATAATACTTTTTTTATGAAATATTGATTAACAATTAATTACACATTTTTTCCAATTAAGAAATAATTACCAATTAAAAATATTAATTCCAATTAACACAATTATTTACCTATTAAAAAATAAATTACCAATGTAAAAAATGATTTCCCAATTACAAACATGAATTACCAATTAAAAAATGTGTTAACAATTAAAAACATTAATTACCAATTAAAAAAATAAATTATCAATTAAAATAATTAATTGTCAATTAATAATAATTTAAAATAAATTATTTATCCATAACAATAAAATTATAAATCAATAATTAATTAGAATTAAATTATGTACCACCCAATTCCCCTATAAACCCACAACCAACTACAGAAATAGAAACAAAATTAATACAAAATAATTTATAATTCCTATAAATTAATAATTAATTTAGTATATTTAAATTACTTCCCACCCTATTCCCCTATAAACACACAACCAGCTCCGGTACTAAAACATAAAATGTACTTAAAAATAACAATAAATACCAATTAAATAATTAATGTATCAATTAAAAATGAATTGCCAATTAATAATTAATTCATCCATTAATAATATTAATTGCCAATTAATAATTAATTAATCAATTAAAATAATTAATTGCCAATTAATAATTAATTTAAAAAAATACGTATCCATAAAAATAAAAAATTCATTAATTAATTACAATTTAATTACTTCCCACCCAATTCCTCTATAAACCCACAACCCGTTACAGAAATAAAAACATGCATTAATTAAAATTAATTTATAATTCCTAAAAATTAATAATTAATTTTGTATATTTAAATTACTTCCCACCCTATTCCCCTATAAACCCACAACCCGCTCCGGTACTAAAACATAAAATTTACTTAAAAATAACATTATTAATATATAAAAATAATACACATATAATTTAAAAAAAAAAGAATACTTAACAAAAACATATTACACATACATAATTAAAAACATAAAAATAATAAAACTATCGATATTAGTAACATCGAAATTAGTTACATCGATATATATGCTATCGATATTACTAACTTTGATATTACTTACATCAATATAAATAAATTCGATATTACTTACCTTAGCGTCGATATTCTGTCCAACGATATTCTTGACATCGAAATTCTGTACCTTCGATATTTGCTACATGATATTTGTGTAGGTCGACAATTAGGACTCGATATTTTGACTGTTTACCGGTTGTTTGGTGTATCATTCCCCTTCCTCTGAGCTGTTTTTATTGTGTTGCCTGAGTGATTATTTTGCATCTCGAACAGACACTAGAACATTAGGGGGGCCATTAGGATGGCGGGCGGACTTCTGTCCTTCCGCCACCCTGGTGGACCTGGGTCGACTGCATGTGGTGCGGCGGTCCCGCCCCGACGATTAGGATGCCCCTGCCACCTTGGCGGTGGCATCCCCCATTCCCAGCAATGCTGGGAATGCACTGCGTGCATTGTCATGCACAAGGTGACAAGCTCCGCGGGGTGCCTGTCACCATGTCCATGACAATGTAGAGGGGTACCATAGGTACCCCCCATGTGCACCCCCGACCCCCCCAGAGTCCCTGGGGGCCTGCAACAGGCCCCGGTAAGGAAATTTCCTTTTGCCGCCACGGAAAGGCATGTTTCCGCCCCCATTCTAATATGGCTGACAGTGTCTAGCAGTCAGCACCACCATATTGAACCCTTTTCCGCCCGGTCGACTTGTTGACCGGGCGAAAAAGCGGCGGACGGTCTTCCCGTCCGCCGCGGTACCCCCGCCATACTAATGTGGCAGGGGTAAATGGGTGGCAGGCGGGGACGGATGGAGGGGGTATCGCCACCCCCATGCGGGCAGTGGCCATCCGCCCTACATTCTAATGACCCCCTAAGCCTTAAATTAATTCCTTTGTATGGTAATTATGTATAGAAAGCAAGAGTCAGGGTCAGGGTCAAGAATGATTTGTACATAGCTGGATCAAAGCAGAGGTGACATGGTGTGCATAATAACACTGGATTGGGGTGTGTACCAATAGCCTAGAATAATTTAAGCATCCTATCCATCAAGTTTTGTATACTTCAGTGTGTCGTCCTAAGTGGGGTGGGTATGCCCAGGCTTGGGTGCCCGGCTTCTCTGTGCCACTGGTGCCAAAATATACCCGGCTGAAGAGCCCACAAAAAAGGGTGAAACTGGTTCTGGGTGCTTGTGTTCCGGTTCAGGTAAGATTTGGTCTGGCAGTTTTGACTGGACTGTTCTCATGAGGAGCAGGGTGAAGACTAATTTGTAAATGACTGGGTGCAACCCTAGCCATTGGCAGTGCAGAGATTAATTCAAGCATTCCATCCATCACCTTGTTGTTTTCTCATTTGACTCCCTAAGTGTGCCGGGTATGCCCAGACAGGGGTTACAGGCTCACTGTGCCACAGGAACCAGGTTATACATGACTGAAGAGCACATAACAAGGGCGAAACAGGTCCTGGGTTGCTTGTGTTCCGGTTCAAGGAGGACCTGGCCTGGCAGTTCGGGCTGAGCTGCTCGTAGGAGGAACAGGGTTTAGACTGATGTGTATATGGCTGGGTCCTAATTGAGGTGGCATGGTGGGTGAAAAATAATGGTTTGGGATGCAGACATGATTAATTGCCAGTGGCTGAGGTTACTTCAGATATTCCATCCGTCACCTTGTTCTTTCTATTTAGCTATATAAGCATCAATTTACATTAGTGTGTAATACTGTTACAAAACCACTTCAGAGATTATGGTTTGGATGATCAGTTCTCAAAATTCAATTAAATTCTTGTCTTCTCATTACGTTTGTTCACTATTTTTTGCCCTCGTATTTCCACTTCTTAGACAGGAGTAATTAAAAGGCACCCTGAAGTGGTCTGGACAGCAGGAATCACTATGCAAAAGGACAATGCATTGCAACATAACATAAACATTAATTTAACCATTAGTTTTTCACATATCTGATTCTTTCATATAACAAAACTAAGAAAATACTTAGGGCCACATTTATCAGAAACTCATGCAGAGCAGCACCTCAAGTCACCTTGCTGTGCTGTTTGATATAGAAAGGGTAGGAATGCGCTGTACCTAAAATTATACAGTGCATTCCTGTCTTTCTCCTGTGCAGGCGCTCACTGAGCTGCCTAGCACCAAACCAATGCAGGGACCCTAGCACCATGCAAGGGTGCCTGAGTTGTAAGCAGGATTGTTTGTGTGCAGGAAGTGACACCATCCTGCACAAAAACAATACTTTGAGGCATTTTTCTCGTTCTACGTGTGTAGCACAGATAGAAAGAGAAAGTGACGAGTGGAAATAAAGATATTTCTCCTCGTTATGCCTCACCTGGAAGGGCGTGGTGTTATGACGCATTCCGAGGTTTACCAGCAATGGTAAATGTGGGAATCCGCCAATCCGCCAAAATCCATGGGTGTATGCGTAGGAACACCTGCACTCCACCCATGGAACGCCTTCTTGGGGCAGAGTAACATAACGCAGCAATTTGCGCTGCTTTGCCTAGGTCTAGATTTATCAAGCCGCACAAGGTGATCTTGTGTGGCTAGTTAAATGTAACTTAGTAGTTGCGTAACCTTGTGCTTCATTGTGGCCCTTAATTTGCCAGTTTACCAGAGGGAATTTGTTGTTAATTTGTTTCATTGTCTTGTAATTCAGACTTTCTGGTACATTAGGCAGGGTTGTCTCCTCTATTCATTAGGAACATATGCTTTTGTCTATTTGGACAAAATAATGAGGAAAAAAACTAGTCTTACGTGAGGCTTGTTCAGCACATCATACAATCAAATTTGCATTAGGCGTTAATTGATACCAATACTTAAAATAGATCCTAAATCATGGCCAACTTTGACATGGAATCTTCCAAAGAAGGACATTTTACTGGTCTGTTAACATCAAGCAAGCAGCTACATTCCATCTCTTTCTGCTAAGGGGCTTATTTGGGGAGGTCATTCCACATGCAGTGATACTGGGTGTATTACAGCAACCCATTCCAAATTCCACAAGTCAGAATAAAGAATAACGTGCTGCTCATTCCTGTTCCGAGCTCAAAGATCTAGAAAATTGCAATTTTTCCCATTTCAAAGTCTACCAGGTGTTACCTTGTGAAATTTTTGTTTCGGAAAACGCGGGTTATTTGTGCACCACATATAAAAAGTGAACCTGGAACCGAATGAGGGTTACCGGCCCTCTTGCAACAAAGACCTATGGGTTATATGTACAAAATTAGGAATAGCGATTTCTAAATCGCGATTCTTACAGAAAAATTTGGAAATCGTTGTTCCTAATGTACAGAAGAATACATTTAAAATTGCAATTCATAACTAGGTCGCAAATCAATCTACCTCATGAACATTAATAAGATGGGTTGCAATTTGTGTTCCATTAGTCATCACAACAATCACAGGGACGGTGGCCAGCTGGTGTCAGCCGACCACCATGTCTCTAACGGCTATTTAATAAAGCAAACCTTTTTTCTTCGAAATGCAAATCTTTTTCCTTAAGAATTTAGCCAGTTTGCCTTTATGGAAAATGGGATGAATTTCACAAAAAATAAAAGATTTTAAGTTTCATTTTTTAAGAATAGGTAGTGGTCCGTTGGACTACCTTCTGGTCTTAAACATATTTTTTTTTATTCTAAAATGGGAAGGTGTCCCTTGATTTGCAAATGGTTACCATTAACATTCAATAGTCAATAAAAAAATGTATGTTTGTGACTGTAATTTAGTCGCAATACATTAATATATAGCAGTGCAAATCGGTATGTGGAGGGGACGCTCTAAACACATCCCTTACAGAAACGAATCGCAAACCGAAATTGCAATTCGGTAACAACTTACTGAAACACAAATTGGATTTTGTACATATAAAAAGGCTTCTTTACTGCCGCAAACAGCCCAATTCTGTGAATCAGGCCATTTGTGACATCCAAAACAGCTTTGTACATATGGCCCTAAGTGTGGTATAAAATTAGTTTCATTGTACCCTTCACAACACAGAAGCAGGCCACTTGGAGCTCATCTAAGTAAACGTTAAGCCAAGACTGATAAGTGCAAGCAGCAGTGCAAACTTTTCAGGACTTGAAAAATGCCATACATCTGGTACAGTAATCCCAGTGTTTATTTCTCAAAACTTAATACAGGGGTCCTTAGAGTTATTCTTAATAGCCTGCCCACAGGGCTACTGAGTGGCGGAGTTTCAAGCTAAAGCTACTTAGATTTGATTCCACCTCAGGCCTGTTTGTTCCACCACCAAACAATTCCTATTTCTTTTTCTTACTCGTGCAGGTTTTTCCATCCCTTCTTTCTCACTTTGTTTCTATCACCGCCCTCCTTCTCCCTGTCCTGTCTTTTTAGGGCTCGGCCTACATCCCACGAAGTGGGTGTGGCTTCAGAGTCCTCTTGAGAGGGACTTCAGCAAGGTAACCTAGAGATTCCAGAGAAGCGCATGAATTGTATTCGTTATATATGGCAGCTGCATGGCAATTGGCCCTCGCATGGCTGTGTTTTTACAAGCCAGCACGCAACAGGCCATAGTCTGTGGAGTTTCTCCACTTGCTGCATATTCCGTTCAGAGACGCGCACCAGAAGGCTATATTTCATCAACTACCAGCTGTCAGGGGGCGCCGTAATTGAAGCCAGATGTTGTGCGCGCATTCAGCACTCTCCAGTTAAGTTTTTTTCAGCTGTGTGTGCGCGCATGCTGGCTCCCTGTCAAAGCTTGTGGGCCCGTGGTAATTGAAGGCAGATGCCGACACGCGTGCCCCATTCTGTGCTGTGTGCTCCTTCACCGTGCATTTTTTTAACAATAGCGATCGCCAAAGTGATCGCTTTAAATGCTGCTTTATTGCCGTCGCACGTATTTATTTATTTATTAACATGCCGGTTATTAGTAAAGTACATGTAAAAGGCTAACACAGGTACACGCAAAGCTGATCTTGATTTGTTTTAGGCTCTGTAAAGAACGTCAGCCTGGATTTGTACAGGATCAACAATTCTTTGTAGTTTCAATGCCCTCTCCCTTCTCAGCCGGGACAAGCCCCTGCCCTCGGAGCACACTGTGTTAACGTTGTTGTGCGGCGTCCAAAGGGGCACTGAACCGCTGGTAACTGGCTGTGCTGGGGTGTATTAAACACACAAACCCTTGGTTGCAGGACATAAGGATTATTATAGTGTGAGTGCAGAGTGCAGAGTGCAGATTGTGAAGTAGTGAGTGCAGAGTGAGTGTGCAGAGTGTGAGTGCAGAGTGCAGAGTGCTGAGTGAGTGTGCAGAGTGAGTGTGCAGAGTGCAGAGTGAGTGTGTAGAGTGAGTGTGCAGAGTAGTGAGTACAGAGTGAGTGTGCAGAGTGCAGAGTAGTGAGTGCAGAGTGCAGAGTAGTGAGTGTGCAGAGTAGTGAGTGCAGAGTAGTGAGTGTGCAGACTAGTGAGTGCAGAGTGTGAGTGCAGAGTGCAAAGTGAGTGTGCAGAGTAGTGAGTGCAGAGTGAGTGTGCAGAGTAGTAAGTGCAGAGTGTGAGTGCAGAGTAGAGAGTGCAGAGTAGGGAGTGCAGAGTAGAGAGTGCAGAGTAGTGAGTGCAGAGTGCAGAGTGGTGAGTGCAGAGTGGTGAGTGCAGAGTGCAGAGTAGTGAGTGCAGAGTGCAGAGTGCAGAGTGCAGAGTGCAGAGTGCAGAGTGACAAGGGAGTGCTAGGGAGTGCAGAGTGACTAGGGAGTGCTAGGGAGTGCTAGGGAGTGCAGAGTGACTAGGGAGTGCTAGGGAGTGCAGAGTGACTGCAGAGTGCTAGGGAGTGCAGAGTGACTAGGGAGTGCTAGGGAGTTCAGAGTGACTAGGGAGTGCTAGGGAGTGCAGAGTGACTAGGGAGTGCTGGGGTGTGCAGAGTGACTAGGGAGTGCTAGGGAGTGCAGAGTGACTAGGGAGTGCTAGGGAGTGCTAGTGAGTGCTAGGGAGTGCAGAGTGACTGCAGAGTGTTAGGGAGTGCTAGGGAGTGCAGAGTGGCCAGGGAGTGCTAGGGAGTGCAGAGTGACTAGGGAGTGCTAGCAAGTGCAGAGTGACTAGGGAGTGCCAGGGAGTGCAGAGTGACTAGGGAGTGCTAGGTAGTGCAGAGTGACTAGGTAGTGCTATGGATTGCAGATTGACTAGGGAGTGCTAGGGAGTGCAGAGTGACTAGGGAGTGCTAGGGAGTGGAGAGTGACTGCAGAGTGCTAGGGAGTGCAGAGTGACTGCAGAGTGCTAGGGGGTGCTAGGGAGTGCAAAGTGACTGCAGAGAGCTAGGGAGTGCTAGGGAGTGCTAGGGAGTACTAGGGACTGCTATGGACTGCAGAGTGACTGCAGAGTGACTGCTAGGGCGTGCTAGGGAGTGCTAGGGAGTGCAGAGTGACTAGGGAGTGCTAGGGAGTACAGAGTGACTAGGGAGTGCTAGGGAGTGCAGAGTGACTATGGAGTGCTAGGGAGTGCTAGGGAGTGCAGAGTGGAAGGGAGTGCAGAGTGCTATGGAGTGCTAGGGAGTGCAGAGTGACTAGGGAGTGCAGAGTGACTAGGGAGTGCTAGGGAGTGCAGAGTGACTAGGGAGTGCTGGGGAGTGCAGAGTGCAGAGTGCTAGGGAGTGCAGAGTGCTAGCAAGTGCAGAGTGACTAGGGAGTGCTAGGGGGTGCTAGGGAGTGCAGAGTGACTAGGGAGTGCTAGGGAGTGCTAGGGGTGCAGCGTGACTAGGGAGTGCTAGGGAGTGCAGAGTAACTGCAGAGTGACTGCAGAGGGCTAGGGAGTGCAGAGTGACTGCAGAGTGCTAGGGAGTGCTAGGTAGTGCTAGAGAGTGCCGAGTGACTGCAGAGTGCTAGGGAGCTCAGAGTGACTAGGGAGTGACTAGGGAGTGCTAGGGAGTGCTAGGGAGTGCAGAGTGACTGCAGAGTGACTGCAGAGTTCTAGGCAGTGCTAGGGAGTGCAGATTGACTGCAGAGTGCCAGGGAGTGCTAGGGAGTGCTAGGGAGTGCAGAGTTACTAGGGAGTGCTAGGGAGTGCAGAGTGCTAGGGAGTGCTAGGGAGTGCAGAGTGACTAGGGAGTGCTAGGGAGTGCAGAGTGACTAGGGAGTGCTAGGGAGTGCAGAGTGACTAGGGAGTGCTAGGGAGTGCAGAGTGACTGCAGAGTGCTAAGGAGTGCTAAGGAGTTCTAGGGAGTGCAGAGTGACTAGGGAGTGCAGAGTGACTAGGGAGTGCTAGGGAGTGCAGAGTGCTAGGGAGTGCAGAGTGACTGCAGAGTGCTAGGGAGTGCTAGGGAGTGCAGAGTGACTGCAGAGTGCTAGGGAGTGCTAGGGACTGCAGAGTGACTGCAGAGTGACTCTCTAGGGAGTGCTAGGGAGTGCTAGGGAGTGCAGAGTGACTGCAGAATGCTAGGGAGTGCTAGAGAGTGCAGAGTGACTGCAGAGTGCTAGGGAGTGCAGAGTGACTGTCGAGTGCTAGGGAGTGCTAGGGAGTGCAGAGTGCAACGGAGTGCTAAGGAGTGCAGAGTTACTGCAGAGTGCTAGGGAGTGCTAGGGAGTGCAGAGTGACTGCAGAGTGCTAGGGAGTGCAGAGTGCAGAGTGCTAGGGAGTGCAGAGTGACTGCAGAGTGCTAGGGAGTGCTAGTAAGTGCTAGGGAGTGCCAGGGAGTGCAGAGTGACTGCAGAGTGCTAGGGAGTGCTAGGGAGTTCTAGGGAGTGCAGAGTGACTTCAGAGTGCTAGGGAGTGCAGAGTGACTGCAGAGTACCTGCAGTGTATGAGTGTGCAGGGTGAACACATGGATAAAACACATTGCCATTTACAATGCCATTACCTCTAACTCAAACAAATCCGAGACCTATTGCATTTCCAATGCTTGTTTCTCTATTGTTCTTGCTCAAAGTCTGATGATGAAAAAAAATGTACCTGTCTCCTGATACTTTGGGTGTGCCCACAACCAGCTGCACAAATTAAGTCCTAAGTATAGAGGGGAGATTGAGAGATAAGGGAGTGGTGTGGCGCAGCGGCCAGAGCGGCTGACTCCAGGGCGTGGATCGCATGTGGCACCTCAGCATCATGTGACTCTGGGCAATAGCTCACTTAATCTCCCTGACAGCCCCCAGCGCCTTGAAACCCTTAAGGGGTGATATGTTTGCGCTTTACACATATGAATTATTATTATTAGGTATACCACACAGAGAGGTGTTAGACTTACAACCTTAAAGAATCATGCAAACGTGTGCCTTACCATTCATCTGTGCACGTTTCAAATGCCCCCATTCAACTAAAGCCCTACTATCTTTAAACATTTTTCTAGATCGGATTTTACTGTTGAAAGTGTGAACTGATGTAAATCTAATGTGTAGATGACGCAAGTGGATTTTATGAAGGAAGTTGGAAATAAGCCTCTTTCATTAATGTATGTGTAGAAAAGCAGCCACTCGTGTCAGATTGATGCCTTGAGATTGTCTGGAGTGATCTCCATGCCACTGAGCACCAGCCTTGGCCTCCTGATGAGGCGTCATACTGAGAGGCCTGCGCTCTGCGTGACGCTCAACATGAGACACGTTATGACGTGCATGGGTAATTAACCGTGAAAATCATAATCCATGAGGTACTATTTATGGAGTCTGGGTGATACACCTAACTAGCACTACAAATATGTGATATTTTTCTGCTCCTTGTTCTGTAGCAGTTAGTGATGGAGAATCTGGAGAAAAAGACTGGAAAATCCAGCCCTGAAAAGCAGCAAATTAAGGCTTTTAAGGAGTTCTGAGGTCGACTTTTTTAGTTTAAAAAAAAAAACCATTGGCGTGGTAAAAAAAAAGTCTAAGATAAAGGGATAACATTGACTTTTGTGCCCTCAAGTATAAATATGTTCGAATTGTTGATGGAGCCAGTTTGGCAATAGTACAGAAAAATGGTCATCTGCAGATGAGCTTTATAACCTCACTGTCATGCAAAACAAGTAAACAAATCGGATATGAAAACATGAACATTTCAGTACCAACAGTTATTTAGGCGGCATTTGGAAACTTCCTCTCTTTTTTAAAGTCCCTTACCTGTTAATCTACACAGCTAATGGCCTGGCATTCACTGGAGAGAATTGGGGTGTTCCCTGTTTACCCCAATCCTGGGTAGCTGGCGTTAGGCGTGTCCCTCTCCCACGCTGACCTTTGCCCTCGTAGAACCTCTCAAGCAAGGAGCAGTTACCGATACCAGTGGTGGATACCAGTGGTGGACCGAGACTGAAAAGAGTGTCCTGACCAGCGGAGGAAAGAGAAGCTTACCTTGCCAGGAGTGTGATTGGAGAGGACATTTGCAACAGGAGTTCTCCCTGGGCTAAGCGCCGCCAGTTCACCAGCGCCGCCAGTCGCGCCGCCGCACCGGGACTACAGTTCCCGTGAGCCTTTGCGGCGGCGCGTTCCCTGACGCGGCACACGCGACAGGAGGGGCTTCAAAGGAAGCGATCCCTCCGCGTCGCGGGACGTGAGCGGGACGCCCGGGGCTAAGCCCGGGCAAAGGGCGGGCCCTCTGTGGCCCTCAGAGGCCTGAGGAGGCCGGGCTGGGCCACAAATCTTGGTTGGGCACATATAGCTCCCAAGCGTCGTCATCTTTTCTAGCATACACGGGTAATGTCCGCCCGTGAAACTAGAAGCATGGCTGCTGCTGGAGCAAAAAAACTTACAGGGACCCTGGATGATTTCATCACCCGTACACACGCATTAATTGATGAAGGGATAATACTTATGGACAGGAGAGTCTCCCAAGACCTGGCCATGGCCAAGCGTTCCTCCCTTGGCCTCATTGCTCAGGCTCAGACACCAAAAACTGATCCCCGGACAGACATACAGGTCCTAGTACATAACCCAGGAGGTAACGGGGATTTGGATGCCTCAAACATTGCCCAGGACCTGGAGGCCTCACCCGACCTTAACATCCTGACCGAGAGTGTAACGCAATTTAGCGACTCAAATATCGGTAACTCTTCAGTCACCACAAAAGAAAGGGGCCGGGTAGAAGGGGCAATCCCCAAGCAAAAACGCAAAGCCATCAAATCAGCTATTCCGAAAGGAAAGAAGGTCATTACTCTGCCCAATCTCCCTAACATTGAAAAACCGCTAGTCACTCCACCGAGCCCTACAGAAGGCCCACTTCCCAAGAAGTCCGGTTTTCCACTGAGCCTCCCAGATGATACCATAATCGATCAAAGTCTGGAAGAAATTTTGGAACTTAGTGGAGCCATGAGTAATTCACTAATAACACCACCACAGGAGGAGTTTGGTTCAAGCTTAAATAACACTGCAATATTCAATATGCTAAAATCTTTGCTAGAACCCATAGAGGCAAGATTACGCTGCTTGGAAACGGTTTTAAAAAATATACATAAGGACATAAGTGCCCCCAGCTTCACTTTAAATAACAAACCCACCCAGGTCACCAATCCAACCAAACCCGCAAAGACCCAGGTGGTTGCCAACAAAGTGTCGGAGACCAATAAAATGACGGCCAAGAAACCCAGTAACACACCAAATCAGGCTGGCTCTAAACCTAAACCCCCGGTAGGAGATCAAACTAAGAAAACAGTCTCAATACAGATTCCACCCAAAAATGATCCAACCCCCCAGGCCACATCCAGTGATGGTTTATCTCAGGCTCCAAAACCTGACACACACGATAAAGCCAAGGGCATGGCTCGCAGAAATATTCACCTCCCCCCGGATGCCGCGCCCTATGTGGTCATTCTCACTGGAGTCACTGAAATCCCTTCTTTAGAAGAAGAATCATACCAGGCTCTCAAAAATAAAGTATGTCACTGGCTAGCTAACAATTACCCCCTTCCGCCAAACATACCTAGCAACATCCTGATGATAGAGAGGGCTCCTTGGGTTGGAGGCAACAGAAAAAATCTGCCAGGGGATTGTGTGGTGGTCACTTTTGAGAATCCGGAGGTTGTAGACTTTATCTGCTGTAGCGGGGCCCCCAGATATCAGGCGAGTACGGTGACTGCTAGACCTCTCTCGTACTTTTATCTTCCCCACAATGAAGCGGACAATCGTTGGAGTTGGTTTAAAGGTCCACACGACCGCATACCCAGACAGAGATCCAACTTTCCCTGGGACACACAACCTTCCGCCAGGGAGTGGGGCTGGGATGGGGGTTGGAACTTGGTGAGGAGTAGAGGAGGTAGACCACGGCAAGGTGGTCCCTTTTACGGTCCTCAGCTCATCCAACCCTACCCATACCCCCAGCCGCTAAATGGTCCACCTAACCCCTTGCACTTCCCTATAGCGAATCGCTTCGAATGTCTGTCAACCACAGATTGGGTGGACTGACACGCACAGGGCTCCCTAGGGGGGTGGAGCACCCGGACTAGCCCAACCTCTTCGCGCAAGGTTGTCGCAACGGCGGACTTGACCTTAGATAATCCATCTTTTACATCCGGAAACAGCTTGGTGGAGAGTGAGAGTCGGGGCGTGGCTATGCCCATTGTCCCTAATACAGACTTAGCACTATGTAAATTCCTTACCTGGAATGTGGCAGGATTAAACGCAAAGGCTTTAGACCCTATATGGCAAGGATTCATTAAACAATATCACATCCTAGGAATCCAAGAAACATGGGATATTACACCTACCTTCTCTTTGGATGGTTTCCGTAGCTTTTCCACGCCTGCTGTACCAGGTGCAAGAGGGAGAGCAAAGGGCGGCCTACTTACATTGTGTTCCCTGGAACTGGCAGGGGTCTTTAAAAAGTTAGAGCCAGCACCAACTAATACGCTAGCGGTGGAGTGGACCCTCCCTGATTCAAAGACTTTTTTACTGATTAACTTTTATAATTCCAAGGAGTCCTCCACCGTGAACGAACATTTGATCTCTTTGTTAAATTTTCTGTCAGTCTATAGATCTGATTGCACTACCGCCCCAGAGCTGGTAATCCTGGGGGATTTTAATATTCACCCCTGTGAGGGTGGCTGCTATAATGATAGATATGGGGGTATACCGATTGAAGCTATTCCCCACTTCGCGCACACAAATGAGGGCGAGTATCTCGAGACCTTCTTAGCTAACCTAAACCTCTATGAACTTGACCAAAATATCACTGATCCTAGAGCCCCAACCTTCGTCGGGAGAGACGCTAACACCGTCATAGACTATATTTTTGTCTCAAACGGGGCCCTGGCAAGGGCACGTGAGTACGGGGTGGTCACCGCCACTTTTAGTGATCATTATCCTGTCCTCCTGACTTTGGACTTAGACTGTTTCCGGAATGGGAGATCGATTGGCGTGGCAGCTCCAAAGGACCTGAAGTCCAAAGATCAGGGAAGGCGCCTAAAATGGGAGATGATTGTCCCTGATCAATTCTTTCATTCACTTGCCCAAGAGTCTGAGTCTAATATGGCAGTATGCCTAGATCCAACCGCCCGGGGCCCTGATGTCTTGGCTGCATATGAGGAGATCTGTGCAAGGATCTCCAAGAACCTGGAGCGAAGGTCAGTCGGGCAAAGGAAGACAAAGATCCATAAATGGTTTAATAATGAATGCTCGCAAAAACATAGTGCCTTGTTGAAAGCCATAAAACATAAACCCAGGGATAGGCTATTAGTGGCCACTTTAAGGAAGGAATATAAAACTGCAGTTCTTAACCGTAAAACCCGAATCAAGGAAGAAGCATGGGAGAGCCTGCTATCCACGGATGTGCTGAGAGATAGTAAAAAGTTTTGGGCCATTGTAAATCAGCCCTTTTTTTCTGAAAACGGGAAATCGGATTTAGACTGTGTCATAGAGGACAATAGATGGCTAGCCCATTTTGAAAAAATCTATGAATCCACAGTTCCTGCTTCACCTGCCAATGTCCATGATTCATCCAACTTGGTCATGGAGTTTAACACCATGGAGGTTGAAAGGGCGATAAGAGATACAAGCAAACACAAGGCCCCGGGACCCGACGGGGTCCCTGCAGATCTCTACATCCAGTACCCACAATTTTGGTCAAAGATCTTAACCAACGTTTTTAATGCGATACCGGCAGCTGGCTTCCCATCTTCCTGGTCCACCTCCATAATTGTGCCCATATTCAAGAAAGGGAACAGGGGGGATCCGGCCTGCTATAGACCAATCTCCCTGCTGGACTCTGCCGTTAAGATCTTAGGCAGAGTCATTCTGCAAAGACTGGGGGATTGGCTGGAGGAGAGCGGGATCCTCTCAAACTTACAGTATGGCTTCAGAGCGCATAGAGGGACGATGGACCAATGTTTAAACCTTCATCTTATCATTAGCAAATACACCGTGGTGAAGGGGGGGCTTCTTTATTTGGGGTTTATGGATTTATCTTCCGCCTTTGATTTGGTCAATCGTTCAAAACTGTGGATTATTTTGCGTAATTTGGGCTTGGACATTACCTTGGTTAACTTTCTGCACGACCTCCATTTAAATTTGTTTGCGTTCGTTAGGGTAACGAGGGAAGGAAGGTGTACAGCAAAGTTTAGATCAGGTAGAGGGGTCAGACAAGGCTGCATCCTGGCCCCCCTCCTTTTTACACTGTACATCAACTCCTTGGGGAAATCTTTGAACTCAGTCACCCTGGACATGCCGCGTATGGGGGGGTTACCTATCCCGGTCCTCCTATACGCGGACGACGCTGTCCTTATAGCTCGGACTGGCATATGCCTGCAAAGACTTTTGGATCATTTCGGCCTTTTCATGGAAGCCCTAGATCTAAAGATTAACGCCGCCAAATCCCATGTCATGGTCGTAGGCTCACGAAAGAAACACACGAAGATTAGATCCTTTAGCTGTAATAACTCGCCAATTTCGAGAGTCCCCTCCTTTTGTTACTTGGGCGTCACCTTTGACGAGAGAGGAACTTGGAAGGCCCAAATGAAACTTAAGGAGAATGGAGTCATCCGATCCACCACAGCGCTTCTGAGTTTTTCCAAAAGACTGGGCTCGAGACCTATGGAAGCCATGACCAGGATCTACAGAGCCAAATGTGTGGCAATCGCATCCTATGGGGCTGACATTTGGGGCTACGTCTCAACCCCAGGCATACAAATTGCTGAAAACAATTTCATACGAGCTCTGTTGTCACTGCCGAAATCTTCCCCCACACATTCAATCCACAATGAAATTGGCATGGGATATGTCTCTGATCTCTTAAAAATGTCCCCAGTGTTATGCTGGATTAAAACCTGGGCAAATGAGGAAATCAGCCTGAATCACTGCATCCTTAAAGATTGTATGTCTCTGGACAAAGCTCACAATATACCATGGCTGGCGTATGTTAGAGCGGCATGCGCGAGGCTAGGGCGCCCGGAAATGTACTCTCTTCCACAAAATCTTAAAAAAGAGGATGCCAAGTGGGTGAAGCAGCACTTTCGAACTTTGATGGAATCGGAAAGGGAAACGGTTGAACTCTGTAAGCCTACTGTGAGATTACTTTTCCAACTTTCCACATCTACAGCTATGGAACCTTATTTAAAATATGTCACTAAGCCCTATCATCGCTTCTTGCTCATAAGGTTCAGGTTCAACCTCATCCATCTTGTCCTTGGCTCGTACACAGAATGGGGCACCCCAGAAAATCTCCCCCCCTGTACCTGTGATTGTTTTTCCACACAGGACACTCTGCACCTGGTCATGTTCTGTGAGCATTACCTGGTGCCTCGGAAAAAATTCCTTGTTCCTATTCTGAAACATTTGAATTTTGTCCAGGTACGGCCAGCCTTATTATATCTTCAGATGTTGAACTCGGTACAGGTTACATACGGCGTAGCTTGTTTTCTGGTTGCAGCCGCCAGGAGAAACAAACTAAGAGCCGCCACATTAACTAATCCCCAAATCTGACTCTTGTATACTTCGGTGAGAATGTTTCAAAATATCCTGATACAGGTGTTCCCCACATCTATCGGCTTTTTTTAAGAATGTGTCTTTTCTGTGTCTTAAGAAGTAGTAGCAATCAATTCTCTAAACTTGTTTAATTGTATTTTTTAGCCTGATTTTATGTAACATGTACTGCTTTTATGGTTTTAATCAACCGAATAAAGTTTTTTGACTGACTGACTGGCCTGGCAGTCATGACTGACAACATTTAGAGCACTCAGTAAACAAGCTATTTTCCCTTTTTATACATATTTAAAAATGAATATAAATATATAATATATAAAAATAAATATAGGCAAGAAAATTGAAGGTTTTCTGTATGTATGCACTTATCTGAAAAAATTAGTAAAAACAGAAAACCGGGAGCTCAATTAATATCCAACGTGGATACTGAGAGTGAACACAGGCTCACATCTCAAAAAAATACGCACATTAGCAGCAATAATTTATTGCCCAGCCAAATACTCACTTTTATGAAAAAAATAAGTATATTTATTTTATTGCTAGCAACACATAAGCAAATATGTCATGAACACACATTACACAGTCCCCCTGAAGTCATGACTCAAGTGTTTCATAGGCAGTTCTTTGTGTCCCTCTCACTCTAGCGATCATGGTTATTGACTGACTGACAGATGCATTTTCCCTCCTGAGGTGGAAGCCGGGAGGTCTCTACTGCCAATCTCTGGCACCTTTTTAATTGTAAATTGCACGTTTTAATATCAGAACTCTCGGCTTGATTGAAGAAGCCTGGAGATCTCCTGCCGCTCCCTTTGAGTCCCCTATTTGTTTTCCCCACTCCCTCCGCCCGCGGACCGCTCTTGGCTGAGCATTGACGCCGAGATTCGGTCTACTGGGTTTTGGCGGCCATATTGAGTGTGGGCCGGGCGGGTGACGCGCTCTAGTAGCGCTTATAAGGAAAGGCCCATGTCTCCGCGCAGCGGACGCGCCAGACCTGCGCCGGAGTCGTGCCAGAGTCCTGCCCGTCTGCTCCCGTCCGCGCACGACCGGGCCCAGGGACCCGGACCCCTGGTAGGCGACTGTCATATTCTGCAAGTGAGCTACTTCTATTAGACCTAGGTGGGCAGACTCTAAATCCTACGACGCTGACCACATTAAAGGAGACTAACATCTTACGATTCCCAAGTTGTAAGGACCCTTTCCACCTACCCCCCCTGAAGCTCGCCAGCCTGAATACAAGGTCACTTCAGAAACACCACCTTGAAATTTGTACTCTTCTTCAGGATGAGACCATAGACATACTTACCCTCACTGAAACGTGGCTAGGCGACAATTCCTCCCCCGACATTATAGCCGCCCTCCCAAATGGATACGACATGGCCTGGCACAACCGTCCGGAAAATGTTTGTGGCGGGGGTGTAGCAATTATTTTCAAATAACATCTAACAGTGGCCAAAGTCCTAGCAGAAACAATAAATTCAGCAGACATACTCGGAGTAAAAATCACCCTGAATGACTCATGTTTCATTGTCCTTACCGTCTATTGTCCACCACAATGTACTTCAGTGTTCAATGAACTATTTTCCCCTATCATATCTGATATATGTACACGATATAAAAAAGTCTTGGTGACAGGAGATTTTAACGTCCACTGGGACAGCGCAGATAAAGATCTGCCAACCCGCCAGCTACAGACCTCTATAACTTCGTTAGGTCTAGAACAGCTCGTGTGAGCCCCAACATACACTAAGGGCCACACCCTCGACCTAATCTGGATCTCCGTTCCAAAGGTGGTCCTCACGAGCATTGTACCCTGTATCTGGTCCGACCGCTACCTACTCCTGTGTGATATTCCTTTGGATAGCGTTCCGGTCAAACTACCGTTAAAAACCAAAAAAGTGCGTCCTTGGAAAAAAGTTGACCTTAACAGACGTTCTTCCCAAACATATACAATCAACGGTCCCGCACGGTGATGTAGACCAAGACTACAATACTATAGTGGCGAGCCTTAGACAGGCTATCGATCAGATAGCTCCGGAAAAGGTACAGAAAATAAAGGGTGCTGAAAAAGGGGCCCCTAGGGATCATAAAAGAAAGCTTCGCCATCTTGAGAGATGTTGGAGGAAGACAAAAGATAGTACAGACCGAGAACAGTATAAACCATCTTTGAATGTATACAAAAAACTCATTGTGTCAGCTAAAGGGAATTACTACGAAACCCGCATAAACAATGCAGCCAATGTACAGAAAGAAACATTCAAAATCCTAAAAGAACTGAGTAAGAAAGATGAAAAGGTGGAAATAACGATAGACTGCAATACCTTTCAATGTTACTTCCTTGAGAAAGTGGCAACCATTCTGTCAGACATTAAGAAGGACACTCCTAATACTTCCTTTACACTACAGGCCCCCCAAGCCCCTCCGAAATCCACTATCACTAGGTTTCCAGGTATAGATTCTACAATTCTCGGGCAGTTTATGAATACAACCAAGTCAGGCTCCCCTGCAGACCCTTGCCCCCCCCGGAATCTTCCGTTTGGCGCTTCCTGTTTTAGAGGATCATATCATCTGCCTCTTAAACAATTCACTAGATACAGGTCTTCTACCAGCTAGCTTTAAAGAGGCCCGCGTCAAGCCCCTAATAAAAAAGCCGGGGGCCGACCCGGCCTGTTTGAAAAACTATAGGCCATTATCCCAACTGCCTTTTCTGTCCAAGATCCTGGAACAACATGTGCTAAAATCCCTGTCTTCATTACTGGAGTCACATCATCTACTCCAGGAGCGTCAAGCGGGGTTTCGTGCACATCATAGCACCAAGTTAGTAATGCTCTCGGTACTGGATGAGCTTAGATGAATGGCTGACAGTAAAAAACCAAGTGCGCTGATAATTTTAGATCTTTCAGCGGCGTTTGATACTGTCAGCCATGCCTTGCTCCTGGACAGACTGGCCGCGTTTGGGATAAAGGACCTAGCCTTTCAATGGCTAAAATCCTTTTTGTCAGGGAGGACCCAGAGGATTCAATTAGCGGATTGTATATCTGAGGTGGGTGTTCTTGAGTGTGGAGTCCCGCAAGGGTCTGCACTGTCACCACTTTTATTTAACCTCTATCTACAACCACTGATAGACTCCCTGGCAAATATGGGCTGTAGAATTTTTAACTATGCTGATGATACTCAGCTGAGTATCGACATCACGACATCGGCTCAGACCCAGGCCCAGAACATACTCAGGTTCACGGTGAGCTGGATGACGGCAAATCTGCTGAAAATAAATCCCGAAAAAACGGAGGTCCTGGTGGTTTAAACTGCTACCTCGCCCTGGAGTGATTTGTTCTGGCCCCAAGAGCTTGGCCCCACCCCAAAACTATGCCCCAACGTAAAAAGCCTTGGTATCAAGATCGACCATGAGCTGACAATGACTAGTCAAGTATTCTCCGTTGTTGGAACCTGTACCAACCTGATTAGGCAGTTGCGCAAGCTAGTTCCCCTACTTTCCCTAAATATGCTCCGAACTATTGTTTCGGCAACAATAATCTCAAGGATTGATTATGGGAACGCACTCTATCTAGGTTTGCCAAAAAATCTGATCAACCGCCTGCAGGTTATTCTGAACGATGCAGCACGGTTAATCTTTAGATCACCCAGACAGACCCATGCCTCCCCATTATTGCACAGGCTACATTGGCTCCCTATAAAGCAAAGGGTGGAATTCAAAAGCCTATGCATCGCCCATAAGGCAATCTATGGGCATGCGCCTACCTATATAAAAGAGCGGCTTGAGGTCTATAATCCCAAGCGAGCGCTGAGATCCTCCAACTCCCAATTGTTGTCGTGTCCGGGTTTTAAAATGGCAACTAAGGGCGGGCGATCCTTTTCTGTCCAAGTCTCACAGATGTGGAACAAATTACCGGAGCACCCCCCGCAAAGAAACTAACCTTCTCCCCTTCAGGAAGTCATTGAAAACGCTCTTGTTTAGGGAAGCCTTCTGTTCCATTTGAGCAAGTTTGTTACATCTGTACCCTCTGCTCACCTATCCAACTGCCATTATTGCATTTGTCAGAAGCGCCTAGAGACCTGACGGTGATTTGGCGCTATACAAAACTCAGATAACAATAACAATAACAATAACAACAATTCCCCATTCACTTTAGGCAACATCCAGGGTAAGCCCAACTAGTTGTCCATGTCTCCAGAGTCCACTCTGACTCTATCACAAAAAGTGTTCCAGCGCCACAGCATTATGTAGCAAGCAAGTCCGTCTGGGCCCCTTGGCGCAAATTCAGTCTTACCCTGGCCAGAAGGATCGGAGCGTCCGGAGTTCCAAAGCGTTCCCCCTTTGTGGGCACTGAAGCAGTAGCAGCTGATTCAGGTGAGTTCACTGCATGGGGCCCAGGTGGGCTGCACTCAACGATATCTGAGGTGCTCATACATGGTTGCGCACTTCCAGTGACTGGAGGCTCCTTGCAGCTTCTTATTGCAGGGTAAATATTTGGTCCACCCCACGATGGGTGGGGAAGGTGATGTGAGGTTCCTGATGCGGATCCTTTGTATCGGTGCAAAAGTGAACAGGTTCCCATGACGGCTTCCCTTCTCCTACAACTATGTTCCAGATCAAGTTACACTTCTTTTTTTTTATTCTTTATTTATTTTTTTATTCTTTATTTTTTTTTTTGGTCCTCATTTTCCACCATGGTTAAATGTATAACAGGTCTACCGGATCCTTTCACTGTCTCAGTATATAACTGGCAAGGGATATAGCTATTTCTTGACCTACGCCCTTCAGCGAATAAAAGGTATCTTCAAGACCTGTGCCACAAAACCATATAAGCGTGGACAGTGCTGCCATCATACCAGGGAGACTATCCACAGTAAAGGCAAAAACAGGAGATATAAACCATAGTAGCGTAATAATTGGACCTGGGGGGAAAAAAACCCTGGTCAATCAATTCCACTTAAACAAATTCCAAAATGATCTTTGGTTAGGATTCCCACATCTTGCCAGATCGAGCTTAGAGACTTGTAGAACTGAGGCTCGCCAGTCTAAAAGTGTCGGAGGCTGATGATCTTTCCACCTCTTGCAGATCTCTCTCCTGGCTAGTAGAATGGAGTAGAAAAGAAGATTCTTTGCCGGACTCCGAGCTCCATCTGCTAACCCAAAAATTGCCAGCGGGAGATGAATCAAAACCTGGAACCCCAGAGATGACGAGAGAAGATTGCTGATAGAGACCCAGAAGGCTAAAATAGAGGGACATTCGAAAAACATATGGGCATCCGAGGCCGCTATTAAACCACATCTAGCACACGCTATGGAGGAACCGTGGACACATTTTGCCAACCTTTGTGGTGAATAGTATGCTCTTGTTCTTAAGACAACATCAAAAAAGAAGAAGCATCAGGTGACAATTTAAACTGTTACAGGTTTCATTGTTACTTTCCATACATCAAAAAGATACAATCCAGAATAGTGAAATTGGATCAAGGGGACTCGTGCACCTCTGCATCATCTTGGCATATCGGGGGCACACAGACATCCCCACGGTAATGATTCCAAGCCTCCCAAACTTTCCCCCACTTTGCAGTACACCCTCTAGCGGCATACACTGAGCGTTCTCTAAACATGCACCAATCCAAATCTTCTGCCCATTTCTCTACCCGAGGTGACTGGCTTGCTCCCCACAACTGAGCAATATTACGCTTCGCTATCATGCATGCCAATGCCACCCACTGCTTTCTGTATGCATTCAGATCTGTGGGCTCCCAAACATTCAGGATACACCTGCGGGCCTCGGGCCTTAACTCTACCCCCAGGACCTCTCGTACCTTCTCGTAGATCTTCTCCCAGTACATCTGCACCATGTACAGTGGCACAAGATATGCATAAATGTTCCTACTTCCCAGCATCCCCTCCTGCACTCCCCACCCTCCGAGCGACCCATTCGGACCAGGCTCGGCCCCATAATATCTGACCTGTGTAAAATCTTTCATTGCACCAACCTGAGCCGCATCTGTATCGGCAGTCCTCAACATCATACTCCAGCCCATCATCCTTCCAGTGTGATTTTATAAGTACCAGTGGGTCCTCCATATTATTTATGAGTTTCCTGTATATTAAAGAAATGGTCTTTTCAGGGAGGTGACCGTCCAACACCCGGTCTTCAAGGGGGGAGGCGTTCTGGAGCAACGTGTCTTTGGGAATATGTGCGAGCAATGCATGGCTAATCTGAAGGTAGCGATAGTGTTCACGGTCGTGAAGGTGGTATTGTTGCTGAAGAGAGTGAAATATGTGGACTGTGCCCCCTCCCCATACATCTTTAATCTGCATGATCCCAATGAGATCCCATTTATCGAAGCCTTTAGACTTCCATAGACTTCCTAGTTTCTCCGAATTCCACAACGGAGTGGCAAGTGTATGCCTCCCCTCCCCCTTCAGATGTCTGTTAGCCGCATGCCACACCTGAACAGCATGTGCCGCAGGTCCCGCAAGGGGGAACCGACCAGGCTTGGCATATAGCGCTCTCATAAAGTCACCCCCTGTCACTTGCCAGAGGTCCATGGCATATCCAGGGTCTCCGTGAGGACCGTAAACCGCATGATTCACCGCGGCCAACTGCGAGGCCCAGTAATATTTTCGTATGTCCGGTAGTCCTATCCCTCCATCGTATCAAGGAAGAGTGAGTTTAGGGAACGCGATGCGGGGCTTACCGTCCCACAGAAGCTGCCTCTGTAGGGTCTCTATGTCTTTAAAGTAGGAGGCCGGAACCGGGTCCATCGCATTTTGAAGTGCATACAAGGGCCAACATTTTAAAAAGCCCTGCTCTACCCAGAAGGGAGAGTGGGAGTGCCTTCCAACACGCTACATCTCCCCTAAATTGAGTCAGAGGGGCCCCCAGGTTGTTAGCAAAGCACAATTTCAGGTCAAGCGTAACATAAATGCTGAGGTACTTAAACCTTACCGGTTCAATCCGTATCGGGCAAGTATGCGGGATTTCCGGCGGATCCCCTCTGAGGACGAAAAGAACCGATTTTGACCAATTGATGGCGAAGCCCGAGTATCTCCCAAAAATAGCAAGCACATCTAGGAAACACATTAGTGATCCCCTTGGATTAGTAAGAAAAAGCAAAATATCATCCGCATATAATGAGATTTTGTCTTCCCATTCCAGCGTCCAGCGCAAGCCACAAATCGACCGGTCCCACCGAAGCCACGCCGCGAGCGGCTCCAGGGCCAAGGCAAAGAGGAGCGGAGACAGGGGACAACCCTGTCTCATACCCCTGCCGAGGGGAAAGTCAGAGGATTTTCGATTATTTACAACAACTCTGGCCAGTGGGGCCGCATATATACAAGACGCACCCAGGTAATAAACTCAGAACCGAACCCTATCTTCCCCAACACCACAAATAAGTATGGCCATTCAACCCTATCAAAAGCCATAGTGGCATCCAAGGACACCAATACCCCGGGCTCCTGAATCGTAGGGGACCTGCCCAGTACCCCATGCAGCCGGCGCAGATTGAGGGATGGGTTTTGGCGCAGCATAAAAATGGGCTGATCCGCATGTATCAGGGAGGTGATAACTTTGACCAGCCTTGTCGCCGATAGCTTCGCCAAAACCTTAGGCTCAACATTCAATAAGGAGATGGGTCTGTAAGATGAACAGCTAGTCTTGGGTTTGCCTGCCTAATGAATGACCACAATGTTGGCCACTTGCTGATCGTACAGTAGCTGCTCCTTCTCTCTGATCTCCTCATACATGGAGCGGAGGAATAGAGCGAGACGGTTGGCGCTCAACTTATACAGTTCTATGGGAAGTCCGTTCGGACCTGCAGCCTTCCCTGAGTGTACTTCCCTTATGGCCTGTGCCACTTCGTCGTCTGTGAGCGGTGAGTCCAGATATTTCTGGTTTTCTTCCAAAAGCTCGGGTAGTTGGATGCCCCTGATCATTGCACTATTTTCAGACTCCGTATACCTCTCCACAGATGTGTATATCCCACTATAGTACTCCGCAAAACTATCTGCCACCGCCTGTGGGTCTGTGATTTTACAGGTGCCCTCCCCCTGCAACTCCGGCACTAGCTGTGATGCCCACTCTCCCTTTTCAAGCCAAGTTATTAGCTTCCCCGCCTTACTCCGTGTTCATACACCCTGCTCTGCGTCTCCTAATTCTGCGCCTTGGCCTTGTCCCTGGCAAGGCCTCTGAACTCATCCTGCCACAATTTTAGCCGAAGCAGCCCCTCCGGTGTGGGTTCCTGGACTACCTCCCTTTCCAATCTCACCACCTCTGATTCCACCTTTTCCAAGTCTGCCATTCTTTCCTTCTTCTTCTTGACTATCAGGGACAAGGCCTCCCCCCGGACCACCGTTTAATATGCCTCCCACAGAGTCGGAGCCAAATCCACTGTTCCCTTGTTTTCCTGAAAGTACCTGTCCGTCACCCTAATCATTTCCTTCTTAGTGGCGAGATCTTTCAGATGCCAAGCGCTAATGGGGGCAACTCTGCCTTCATTAAAACCGTCAATCTCCAACCGCAGCCAGACCGGTGCATGGTCCGAGATGCCTCTCCCTAGGTGCCGCGCATCCCGGACAGTGTAGGCCTGGGCCGCTGGCACTAGCAGGTAATCTATCCTCGATAGGCTATGGTGTGCATCAGAGACATGTGTGTAGTCTACCCCATTCGGATTACATACCCTCCAACCATCCACAAGCCCCATCATCTCTAGAAAGTTGGGGACCCACATGCTGTGCCGGCCGCAGCGCCCGAGCGTGCTGTCGAGCTACCTCACTGTCCATTACAGCATTAAAGTCACCTCCCATCATTAGAAGGCCCAAGGGCAAAGTGAAGAAAACAGAGCACAAATCATGGAATATGTCAGATTGCAGACCTGGAGGAACATAAATGGAAACAAAGGTGACCGTCCTCCCCTCCCACTGCCCTAATATTCCAATGTACCTACCGCGCTGTCAACTCAAGTCGCCTGAACAGTCAGGGGAAAGGAATTTTTCACCAAGATACCTACCCTCCTTGACCCTGAAGTGAACCCCGCATGTGCCACAAGCTTATAGCCTCCTTTATGCAAGGCCATGCAGCGATTCCCTATAAGATGTGTCTCTTGTAGTAGCACAACATCCGGGGAGTGCCTTCGAATAAACTGGCTAACCATCCCTCTCTTAATCTTGTCCCAGGCCATTTACATTCCAGCTGACCACACTTATCCCCGATCCCTGTCTAACCTTTGACATTGTGTAGGTATGGAAACAGTACATTCACATCCTTGTCACCTGATGCTAACAAAACCAAACGAAACACAAACAATCCCTTGAACGTAGAAATCGCAAGGTCTCCAAATCCCCACCCCTCTCCCTGCACCCCTGCTCATGACTTCCGCCCAGCCCCAACTTGAGGGGTGTCTGTCGCCCCAAAGACTAAACTACTGACTAACTAAAAGTAGAAAAGAGGAGGAAGTCAGGACCCCGAATCCCCCCACCACCCCTTTGAAAAACAACCCCCCTCTGTGTCCATGACAGCATGTAGCCCTGGGACCAAAATCAACAAAGTATATGTGGGTTGGACCCACTACCTGAGATTTTCAAAAGACCCAAATAGCCTGTGGTCGCCGTCATTCCTCCTCCTGTGGTCAATCACTTCCATCACGATCTTCCCTCTCTGTTCCGCTTGGGGGATGACTTTCCAACCAGTCCAAAGCCACCTCTGGGTTGTCAAACAACCAGACCCTTCCTTCAGCCTCTACTCTCAACTGGGCCAGGAACATCATTGCTGATTTCAGTCCTACATCCCTGAGCTTCTTTTTTACACTGAGGAAACTTTGGCGCTTTTTGGGTAAAATCCGGAAAAAGGAAAGAGTGGCGTTTTCATATTGAAGGGGACCTCCCTACTGGGAGGCCTGCAGGATAGTGTCTCTATCCCTAAAGTTTATCACCCTCGCAATCATTGGGGGAGGGGGCCACCCGGTTTGGGTCTCCCCCCCGGTACTCTGTGTGCTCGTTCAATCGTGAAGAAGTTGCCCAGCCCCTTGGGCTTTAGATGGTTAAGGATGAGGTCCTCGACGAATAGGTGTTGGGCCGGGCCCTCGGCCTTCTCGGGAACGCCAATAATTCAGACATTATTGCGTCAAGCTCTCCTTTCATACTCGTCCAGCTTTCAATTGGTCAGGATGCCAGAGGCCTTAAGTTCTCGCACTTCCTGTTGGAGCTGTGCCACGTCATCCATTAAGCTGGCGGTCTTAATATCCAGGGACTTGACTTCCTCACTTGCATTAGTGAGATCCGCCCATATTAGATTGACTTCAATGGGGACAGTGTCCAGCTTGTTGTCCAGCGACTCCATCTTTTGACCCAGGGAGGACTTTACACCATCTATCACCACCATCACATCAAGTAGGGTCAGCTCAGCCGGTGGGCCAGCGGACTCCCCTCCGATCAACTGAATCCATCTCGAATATGGCGGTAACCCTCAAGGCATCGTGTATCGGTCAAGCTTATTGGTCTGGATCTGTTGTGACCCCTTAGAGGTTCTTGACTGCTGCCTGTCGCCTTCAGATTTCGACGCCATCTCAAATGCCTCCTCGGTGGATCCCAGTCAACTTCACTCTGCCCAGGTGCAACAATGGCACACAAGTTACCCAGCCCAAGGAAACGGGCAGCCGAACAGTGCCCCCAACCAGTCCGGGCACCAGGACAGGTCGACAGACAGGCTCAGTCGCAAAGATGTAGTCCCCAAAAGCAATCAGGTCCCCCAAAGTGCAGATCCTCGACCACAGGGGAAACACAGGGCCAGGGAGGCGCCGTCTCGCCTACTTCAGATTGCTGTGTCCAGGGCCACTACGAGCGAGCCGACCCAAGTTACACTTCTTACTAGTCCTGGTGACCCCCCCTGGCACAAAGGGTCACCATATCTCCATTGTACACAAGCAGTGCCCGACTGGCACAGCAGATGTCTGCACGGCAGCTCCTAGCATATGAGCTTGCCAGTTCTTCCTTGTGCTGGGGCTACAGCCTACTTTACACAACAATCCATCCAAAGCTGCCCCTCCTGGAATATGGGGTCGCCGATACTTCCTTGTAAATGGGCTCCAGCCTGATCAGCACATCATTTGTCAGGGAGGCGTTCCATGGGTGTTGTGGTGGGTGTTCCCACACAACATCCACGGTTTTTGACGCCTTCCCAGATTTACAAGGATCTGTAAACCTGGGAATGCATTAAAACTGTACGCCTCCCCAGGGCATGCGTAACAAGGAGAAATATGTTTATTTCTCACAGTTTTTTCCTCTCTCTATGTGTGCTGCATTCTGCAGCATACATAGAAAGACGAAACACAAAAACAATCCTGCCAACAATGCAGACACCCTTGCAGCATGGTGCAAGGGTGGCTACGTTGGCTCCACGCAGCCACAACGCTACCAGCGCAGTGGGAAACAACAGGAATGAGCCAAACATCATTAAAACGGCACATTCCTGCCCTTTATTTTTGATGCAGGGCAGTGCAGCAAAGTGACTTAACCCCTTCACTGGTAGACCTTTTCCCCCCCCTGTGCTAAGCCTTTTTTTGGCTAGTTGGGGTGGTGCGCACTTAGGCCCCTGTAACTTTTTGACCACATAAGGTATCCATGGCAAATTTACGTCCTTTTCTTCCAACATCATGGAAATTCTAAAGGTACCCAGGGTTTGTGGATTCCCCTGGAGGGGTCCCAGGAATTAGCCAAAATACAGCTAAATTTGGGGTTTTTTTTGGAAAAAATGGAAAAACGGGCTGCAAATGAAAGCGTCTGGGTTTTTCCCTGCAAATTTGATAAAAAAAGGGGTTGTGGGGCTGAAATCACCATTTTCCCCGATTTTAGGAAATGACAGGCTTTTTCAGAAAACCAACAGTTCTGGCATTTTTCTGGGACACAGCCTATTTTTGCTATTTTTTGTGCTTTTAACCTCCTTCCAGTTAATGGTAGAAATAGGTATAAAAGCAATAATGGATCCTAGAAAGCTATACATTTTTGAAAAGTAGACAACATTCTAAATGTCAAGGTGTCATTTGTGTAGATCCATCAAGGTTTATTTATAGAAACTAACAGTTAAATACAGGAAAAATTAAAAATTAGTTGAAAAAAACAGCCTTTTGTGTCAACATTTTCACCTTTAACTTCTTCTAATTATGACAGCTCTTTGAAATCAATATACCGTTACATCTGCAGGACCTTCCTGGTTGTGGGGATATATAGTACTTGTAGGTTCACCAAGAACCCGACGAACCCAGAGTCAAAAACTGAGCAGCAATTTGCAATGGCTTTTTATTATGTACCGGGTATATAACAATTATTGTGGGAAAATGTATACATGGAAAAATCGATATGAAAGACACCTATATATTTCTGAAATGGGAACAAATTATAGAGTTTAGAAACAGTTAATATTTGCACATTTTCGAAATTGTGAATACTCATTCTAGCATGAGAATTGTCGATCATTTTTCAAAATGACTTCTTTTTTACACAATGTCTTTCATTTGGAAGGCAGAAATGCATCAAAAATCAATAGGTAATAACAGTTGCTTTACAAATCTAAATTATCCTGTGTCCCGATGCAAATGGTACCTCACTTGTGTGGGTAGGCACAGTGCCCACGACAGGAAATGGCTCAGAACCCAACCTGAACACTCCACATTTTCACAATGAAAATATACCCTTTTTTTGCAAAGTGTCTAGCTGTAGTTTTTGAACACTAGCTCTGCCGGTACATAGGGAAACCTAGCAAACCTATAATTTTTTAAAAATTAGACACCCAGGGGAATCCAGGAATGGGGTGACTTGACTGCTCCCAAATATTTCTGTTACCCAGAATCCCTTGCAAACCTAGTAAATTGTAAAAAACACATTTCCCCCACATTTCTGTTGTGGAAAGTTCTGGAATCTGCGTAGATACACAAATTTCCACCCACCCCACTTTTCCAAAAGTCTTCAGAGACAAATGGTACCTCACTTGTGTCGGTCGGCCTAGTGCCCGCGACAGGAAACGGCGCAAAATACAACGTGGTCACACCTCAATTTCGCAGTCAAAAGGTGACCCTTTTTTGGCAAAGTGCCTAGCTGTAGTTTTTGAACCCTAGCTAGGGAAATCTAGGAAACCTATACATTTCTGAAAACTAGACACCCAGGGGTATCTAGGATAGGGTGAATTGACCTGACTGCCTCCCACCAAGTTCTGTTACCCAGAATCCCTTGCAAACCTAAAAAAAGTCAAAAAACTCACATTTTCCCCACATTTCAGTGGCGGAAAGTTCTGGAATCTGCGTGGATCCACAAATTTCCAACCACCCAGAGTTCCCCAAAGTCTTACGAGAAAAATAGTACCTCACTAGTGTGGTTCAGCCTAGGGCCCACAACTAGAAACAGCACAAAATGCAACTTGGTCACGCCTCAATTTCGCAGTGAAAAATAACCCTTTTTTGGCAAAGTGCCTAGCTGTAGTTTGTGAACCCTAGCTCTGCCGGAACCTATGGAAACCTATCAAACCCACACATTTATTAAAAGTAGACACCCAGGGCT
The DNA here is from genome assembly GCF_964263255.1 of Lissotriton vulgaris. Classification (NCBI taxonomy): domain Eukaryota; kingdom Metazoa; phylum Chordata; class Amphibia; order Caudata; family Salamandridae; genus Lissotriton; species Lissotriton vulgaris. The sequence goes on along the minus strand of NC_141689.1, from coordinate 1,434,025,767 downwards.
TCCAGGGAGGTATGGCTTTTGTAGATCCCCCAATGTTTCCTTACCCAGAATCCCCTGCAAACCTCAATTTTAGCTAAAAAAGGACTTCTTTCAGACATTTTTGTGTGGGAAAGTGTGGCATCACCGGGATTCACACACATTTCCTACTCCCCAGCGTTTCCCCAGGTCTCCCAATAAAAATAGTGCCTCACTTGTGTGGGAGGCCCAAGTACCAGCGACAGGCAAGGGCCCAAAACGTAGTGAGACGACATCAAAATTGACAATCTCAAAACCACTTGGTTTTGCAAGGGGTGTCACCTGGGTTTTTGACCCTGTGCTCAGTGGCCATCTAAGGAAACCTACAAAACCCACATATTTATGAAAAATTGCCTATCTGAAAACCACCTGGTTTTTCAAGGGGGGTCAACTGGGTTTTTGGCCCCGTGCTTGTCAGCCATCTAGGGAAACCTACCAAACCCACACATTTCTGAAAACTAGACACCCGGGGCTTCTAGGGAGGTATGGCTTGCGGGTATCCCCCAACATTTCCTTACTCAGAATCCCTTGCAACCCTCAATTTTAGCTGAAAAAATCACTTTTTTCACACATTTTAGTATGGGAAAGCGTGGCATTTTAATGGCGCCTCAATACGTTTTGGGCCCCTGCGGGTAATTGGGCCTCCCACACAAGTGAGGCACTGTTTTTATCGGAAGGCTTTGGGTAACGTGGGGTGGGTGGAAATTTGTGGATCCACACAGATTCTAGAACTTTCCACAACAGAAATGTGAGGAAAATGAGTTTTTTGGGACAAATTTTTAGGTTTGCAAGGAATTCTGGGTAACAGAACCTGGTGAGAGCAGTCAGGTTACCCTATCCTGCATTCCCCTACGTGTCTCATTTGTAAAAATGTACAGGCTTGCTAGGTTTCCTGATGTGTCAGCTGCGCTAGGGCCCACAATCGACAGGTAGGTATACTGCTAAAAACATATTCCTGCCTAGTCTGCTTTCTGATGCCCTGGGGTGCATATCGGGGTGGGGCTGCCCTGAAATGCCCCCAAGGGGGTCAGAAACACTGTGGATATTTGTCTGGGGTTGGGAGCATTGGTATGCCCATTCTGGAGAGCCCCCACCCCCACACATAAAAAAGGCAGCATAATCATTGGCCTCTAGTGGGTTTTTTGCCTCCCCGGGAGGCAGATTGGGGGCTACTGCCCCCATCTTCTCCCCAGGGGGGGGCAGAAAGGCTGTAATTGTTGCGGGTAGGGGCATTGGCATTGCCCAAACAAAATCTCTGGCATCTAGTGGGCTTTTAGCCACCCCGGGGGGCAGATTGTCGGCTACTGCCCCATCTGCCACCCCCACGGGGTAGGAAGGCTGAAATGTTTGCAGGGGAGGGGTTAGGGGCATGTGCATGGGCATGCACATTCTGGGCAGCCCCACTCTAATTCAAATTTGCCCCCCAAAAAAACCTACAATAGGGGGTGGTGATGGACGGAGCATCTGAATCAATCAAACACTCACACCCAGTCAAAAGATCTGGGTTTAATCCATCACCGTTCTTTAGCCCACTCTGCCACCTCAGTTCAGACATGGCTATATGCAAATCACTCTGACCCTGTGCCTCATGGGAACACTCCAGCCCAAACTGGCAAGCCATGTCTTCCCTGGACCGGAAACAAGCTTTCGAGGACCACTTTCTGGCATTCCAGCCGTCTTCAGCCCGACTTGCTTGAATCCAGTGGCAAAGTGAGCTAGGGACTCACGGCTGAGCATACCCTGCCACACTTATGGCGGCCAAAAGCGGTACAAAAGGGGGTGGTGATGGATGGAGCATCTGAATCAATCAAACACTCACACCCAGTCAAAAGATCTGGGTTTAATCCATCACCGTTCTTTAGCCCACTCTGCCACCCAGATCTTTTGACTCGTGTGAGTTTTTGATTGATTCAGATGCTCCGTCCATCACCACCCCCTTTTGTACCGCTTTTGGCCGCCACAAGCGTGACAGAGTATGATCAGATGTGAGTCCCTTGATCACTTTGCCACTGGATTCAAGGAAGCCGGCCTGAAGACGGCTGGAATGCCAGAAAGCGGTCCTCAGAAGCTTGTTTCCGGTCCAGGGAAGACGTGGCTTGGCAGTTCGGGCTGGACCGTTCCCATGAGGCACAGGGTCAGACTGATATGCATATAGCCATATCTGAACTGGGGTGGCAGAGTGGGCTAAAGAACGGTGATGGATTAAACCCAGATCTTTTGACTGGGTGTGAGTGTTTGATTGATTCAGATGCTCCGTCCATCACCACCCCTTTTGTACCCTCCCCCCCAAAAAACTGGAATCTAGTGGGCTTTTTGCCCCCCGGGTGGGCTAATGCCCCCATCTGCCCCCCAGAGGGGCTGAAAGTCCCCTAGATGCCAGGGAGTTTTTGGGGCAAATTTTAATTAGAGTGGGGGTTGCCAAAACAGGCATGCCAGTGACCCCACCCTAATAAAAAAATTCCCAAAAAATCCCTGGCGTCTAGTGGGCTTTTTGCCCCGTGGGGGGGGCATATTGAGGGCTACTGTCCCATCTGCTCGCCAGGGGGGACAGGAAGGCTGCAATTTTTGCGGGGTAGGGGGTTGCGGTATGGGCATGCCTGTTTTCGGCAGCCCACCCTAATTCAAATTTGCCCCAGAAAAATCCCTGGCGACTAGTGGGTTTTTTGCCCCCTCGGGGGTACAGATTGGGGCTAATGCCCCAATGGGGGGGCAGAAAGCCTACTAGACACCAGGGATTTTGTTGAGCATATTTTAATTAGGGTGGGGGTTGCCAAAAATGGGCATGCCAATGCCCCTACGCCAATAAAAATTTGCCAAAAAAATCGCTGGCGTCTAGTGGGCTTTTTGCCCCCCGGGGGGCAGATTGGTGTCTACTGTCCCATCTGCTCGCCAGGGGGGACAGGAAGGCTGTAATTTTTGCGGGGGAAGGGGTGTGGGCAGGCTCGTTTTGGGCAGCCCTACTCTAATTCAAATTTGCCCCAAAAAACCCTGGCGTCTACAGGGCTTACCCCCCCCCCCCAGTGGGGCAGATTTGGGGCTAATGCCCTCATCTGCCCCCAGGGAGGAGCAAAAAGCCTACTAGATGCCAGGGAGTTTTTTGAGCAAATTTTAATTAGGGTGGGGATTGTCAAAAATGGGCATGCCAATGCCCCCACCCTGATAAAAATTTCCCCCCAAAAATCCATGGGGTCTAGTGGGCTTTTTGCCCCCCCCGGATGGCAGATTGGGGGCTACTGCCCCATATTCTCCCCAGGGGGGGCAAGAAGGCTGCAATTTTTGTGGGGGAGGGGGTGGGGGTATGGACATTCCTGTTTTGGGCAGCCACCACCCTAATACAAATTTGCCCCCAAAAAATACCTAGTGACTAGTAGGCTTTTTGACCCCCAGGGGTGCAGATGGGGGCTAATGCCCTCATCTGACCCCCAGGGGGGCAGAAAGCCTACTAGACACTAGGGATTTTTTTGAGCAAATTTTACTTAGGGTGGGGGGTGCCAAAATCAGGCATGCCAATGCCCCACCCTAATAAAAATGTGCCCCAAAAATCCCCGGTGTCTAGTGGGCTTTATGCCTCCCCAGGGGGGCAGATTGATGTCTACAGCCCCATCTGCCCCCCGGGGGCATCAGGAAGGCTGTAATTTTTGCAGGGGAGGGGGTGGGGGCATGAGCATGCTCGTTTTGGGCTGCCCTACTCTAATTCAAATTTTCCCAAAAAACACCCTGACATCTACAGGGATTTTTGCCCCCCCGGCAGTACAGATTTGGGGCAAATGCCCCCATCTGCCCCCTGAAGGGGCTGAAAGTCCACTAGACACCAGGGAGCTTTTTGGTCAAATTTTTATTACGATGGGGGCTGCCAAAACGGGCATGCCAATGCCCCCACCCTAATTAAAATTTGCCCAAAGAATCCCTGGCGTCTACTGGGATTTTTGCCCCCCCGGGGGCAGATTGGGAGGATAATGACCCCATCTGCTCCACAGGGGGGGCAGGAAGGCTGCAATTTTTGTGGGGGAGGGGCTGGGGACATGGACATGCCTGGTTTGGGCAGCCCTCATCCTAATTCAAATTTGCTCCCAAAAATCCCTGGTGACTAGTGGGCTTTTTGCCTCCCCCAGGGGTGCAGATTGGGGGCTAATGCCTGCATCTGCCCCCAGGGGAAGCAGAAAGCCTACTAGATGCCAGGGATTTTTTAAGCAAATTTTATTTAGGGTGGGGATTGCCAAAATCAGACATGCCAATGCCCCCACCCTAATAAAAATTTGCCCAAAAAAATCCCTGGCGTCTAGTGGGCTTTAAGCCCCCCAGGGGGCAGATTGGGGGCTACTGCCCTATCTGCCCCCCAGGGGGTAAAGAAGGCTATAATATGTGTGGGTCATGGGGCATTCGCGTGGCCATTTCGGGTAGCCCCACCCTAAAAAGAATTGCACAGAAAAAAATCCCTGGCGTCAAGTGGGCTTTCTTCCCTCCCGGGGGCAGATTGGGGGCTTCTGCTGGGGGGGCAGAAAGACTGTAATTTTGTGGCCGAGGTGGGACATCGGCATGCCCATTTTGGGCAGCCCCCACCCCTAATAAATATTCAATTAAAAATCCCTGGTGGCTAGTGGGCTTTCTACCCCCGGGGGCAGATTGAGGGCTACTGCCCCATCTACCCCCCAGGGGGGCAGAAAGACTAATTATGCCAAAATGTTCAGGGGGGAGCAAAGGCCCTTACCCGAGGGGCCGCTCCCCCCTCCCTGGTGCCTAGTGGGTGGACCCCTGCTTGGGGATCAACCTTCTGGAGCAATTCCCAAGCAGGGATCCACTAGGGAGGGGTACCATTGGAAAGGGGAGATTCTTGTCCCTTACCCAGACATACATTATGGGTGCTTTGCCAGTGAACTCAATCTCAACCCTGGTAAATGGATACTCCATTCCCTCTCTAATGCCTACCAAACAGTATCCTTGGTTCCAGGTAGTATCATTATATTACATCCTCTCAATCATGGTGCGGAAGGCTCCAGTTTCCCTCAGAGCAGGTAATTTACTCCCTCCACTGCACAAACCCAATTGAGTTAGGATGAATGTGCTTCAGAGCATCTGGGTCCCGTCTTCCAGATGTCCATAGCTACTAGGCTGAGTACAACCAGTCTCTCTCGAGTCTCTTCACCCACATGTAACATGCTTGCTAACACAGGTGTTTCTGGGTCAGGATCCTTTCGTCTGACAATCTCTCTTAAAGTGTTCCACCTTGTGGCACTGAAGCAAGTCACCACCTTGGACTTCATAGGAATTCCCTTTCCTCCATTTTTATGATGCTTCTTCCTGGACACAATATTACCATTCCCATGTTTCCTGAACCCTCCTCAAGCCCAATGAGAAGTACCCTGGCATTTACCCTCTGATTTGGAACCAGTCTGTGGAGTGTTCTTCTCCCCATTTGGCTTAAAACCATGCTGCTCTAGCCCTTTGTGAACCCTGTTAGCTAACCACTTGTCAGCCCACACTGCAAGTTTCAATGGATCCCTCTCTGTCAAGTTAGACAGGTATTCACTAAGAGGGGTAAAGCACTCCTCCTTGAGTCAATCTGTCAGCATTAACTGGTTAAGGGACTGAAAGTCCTTGACCTCCATCCCTCTTACTCGCTCATTCCAAACCTGCAATGCAACATGATTCCAAGTTTCAAATGGAGCACCATCTGACCTCTTGCAATCCTGGAATCTCTGAAGGTACTGAGCTGGCTTCAGCCAAAACCGTCTAATCAGAGCTTCCTTCATTCGAGTATTCAGACAAAATATTGAGTTAGAAATGGCAACTTACACAAATATTGTGTTGTAAATATTGTGACACAGAAATATTGACAGCAAGAATATCATGGTCAAAATATAGAAGTCATTAATTTTGTTTGCAAAAATGTTGGGGCCTATTGGGATTGCGGGGCGGAGACTCCGCCATGGAAAGGCATGCAGGAAATCACCCTGGGGGCCCATTGCGGGCCCCTGTGGTGTTGGGGGGTGGGTGGCTACACTGGGGGTACCTATGGTACCTCCCATCATTGCCATGCACAAGGTGGCAGGCACCGTGCGGTGCCTGTCACGTTGTGAATGGCAATGCACAACATTGGCTTTCAGCATTGCGGCGGGTGCTGTTTACAGCACCGCCCGCTGCAATGTTGAAGGCAGGAATGCGCCCATCAGTGTGGCTGGGGCATCCTAATGAGCCTGGCAGAGCCGCTGCACCTTTGGCGGTTGGTCCCGTGTTCTGTTAAAGTGGTGAGCTGACAAAGTTCGCCTGCCATTGTAGTAGGCCCCATAGTTGTTTAACATATCGATTTTCTTATTAGTTTTATGTATTTTAGTATATATTTTAAATGCATATGATGTATTTTTTTGTATAACTATTGTTTGTTTTTAATATATGTGTAAATTATTTAGTAGTTACCAATTTTATTTTTATAAAATTTTGCTTCTTTTAGTTCTGTAGCGGGTTGTGGGTTTATAGGGTAATAGGTTGGGAAGTAATTTAATTATGATAAATCAATGAATATTTTTTATTTATTCATATTTATTTAATTGAGATTTTGTAGTGATAATTGTGGGAAGTAATTTATTATTAAAAAATTATTAATTGGTGGTTATTATTAATAATTAATTAATTAGTAATTAATTATGGTAATTGTGTAATTTATTTAGGTGTAGGTTGTGGGGTTTATGGGGTAAAGTGTGGAAAGTTATTTATTTTCAATTAATTAATAATTAGTTGTTAATCATTACTAATTAATTACATTGTAATTTAAAGATGGAAATTGTGTAATTAATTTCAGGTGTGTGTTGTGGGGTTTATTGGGGTTAAGGGTGGGAAGTAATTTAATGTTTAATTAATTAATACTTCATTGTTTATTGATATTAATTTCTAAATGTATAATTATTAATGAAAATTGTGTAATTAATTTTAGGTGTGGTTTGTGGGGTTTTTAGGGGTAAAGAATGGGAAGAAAATTAAATATGGAAATTGTGTAATGAATTTTATGTGTGGTTTGCAGGGTTTTTAAGGGTAAAGGGTGGGAAGTAATTTATATTTAATTAATTAATAATTAGTTGATCGTTAATATTAAATAATTAATTAGGGTAATTGTTTATTTTTTGTGTGTGGGTTTTGGTTTTATAGGGGTAAAGTGTGGGAAGTTAAATAATTTTGATGTGTTTAAATGTGTTATTTAATTAATAGTTCTTTAACTGAAAATTATGTTAATTACGGAAGTATGTTTATTTTTTTTAATTTAGATGTGAATTGTGTGGTGTTATAGGGTAGGAAATAAAAAATATTCAATGATGTAATAATTAATGTTTTTTGTTTCTAAATAATCTCTAAGTTAAAAGAAAATTGTTTGAAAATATTTTTTTCTTTCATTTATTATAATATTTGTAGGTATTTGTCATACGCATTTAACATTATATGTTTTTATTTTTTTATTTTTAATATTAAATATATTTGTATTTTAATCCTTAACATTATATATCTTTTTTCTTTATTTTGTTTTTGACATTTTTTGCTGTTGATATTTTGTTAGTTTTTAATTTTGAATTGACTGGAGTGGTAATATTAATCTTTACCCCTCCGGAATCCTACCCTATTGTTGCACTCACTGGAGTGGGAATAGTAATTTTTACCCCTCTGCTATTCAACACTTTCCCTACTGTTGCACTCATTAGAGGGGGAATAGTAATGTTTACCCCTCCGCTATCCAACACTTTCCCTACTGTTACACTCACTGGAGTGGGAATAGTAATTTTTACCCCTCCATTATTCAACACTTTCCCTATTGTTGCAGTAACTAGAGTAGGAATAGTAATTTTTACCCCTCCGCTATCCAACACTTTCCCTACTGTTACACTCACTGGAGTGGGAATAGTAAATATAACCCCTCTCTATCCAACACTTTCACTACTGTTGCACTCACTGGAGTGGGAATAATACTTTTTACACCACCGCTATCCAACACTTTCCCTACTGTAGCACTCATTTGAGTGAGAATAGTAATTTTTACCCCTTTGCTATCCAACACTTTCCCTACTGTCGCAGCCAAGACCTGGAACGAGCTCCCCATGAACATCAGACGCTCCCCAACCATGCACACCTTCAGGAGAGACCTCAGGACCTGGCTCTTTGACTGATCCGGCGTTGCTGCCCCCCCCCCACCCCCGAGACCCTCATGGATGAGTAGCATGCTATATAAACCCCCTGATTGATTGATTGATTGATTGATTGATTGATTGATTGGAATGGGAATAGTACATTTTAACCCTCCACTATCCAATACTTTCCCTACTGTTGCACTTACTGGAGTGGGAGTAATACATTTTAAACCTCCGCTAACCAACACTTTCCCTACTGTTACACTCACTTGAGTGGGAATAGTAGTTTTTACCCCTACAATGCCCAACATTTTCCCTACTGTTGCACTGAATGGAGTGAAAAAATTAAGTTTAAAGATTTTTAAATAGCTTAATGTTTTCATTTATAATAGAATATTTTTTTAATTAGAATTTATGTTATTGTTATATGTAAATATGTATATATTCACTGAAAAAACCATAGGTTTCACACACATTATAGTTAGGAATTAACATGTAAAAAACCTTGCAAATTCATTAAAAAAACCATAGGTTTAACATGTTATAATTAGCTGAACATTTCTCTCATACAAAACCAGTGATGTCATGAGTGATGTCACTGACTATGTCATGAGTGATGTAATATGTGACGTCATCAGCAGTGCATTGCGGGCGCGCAAGTTATAGTTAGCTGAGCTAACTATAACAGAGGAATTTCAAAGGTTTTGTATGAGAGAAATATTCAGCTAACTATAAAATGTGAAACCTATGGTTTTTTCAATGAATTTGCAAGGTTTTTTAAATGCTAATTCCTAACTATAACGTGTGTGAAACCTATGGTTTTTTTCAGTGAATTTTATAGGTTTTGTAAATGATAAATTATAAATGTATTAATTATTATGTCTTTTTTTTTTATACTAATTTCTTATATTTTTAATATATATATTTATATTTATTTTATTTTTTAGATTATATTTCATATTCTTATTATAAAATAATAACAAAACTAAATTGCAAAGTCATTTTTGAATGAATTATTGCTTGATGTCGGTTGCAAGTATAACACAGCTCCAGCAATTCTGTTGCGGCCCTATGCTCACAATGCTGTATCAATCCTTACCCCTGCTTCAAGCATGTGCAAGGTTTTGACGCAGCATAACCTCAAAAGTCACTGAATAAAATGTTGTACATTTCACTCAGTCACTTTTAGGAGTCCTTTCTGCACCCCCTTCTGCACAAGAAAGCCTCTTCTGGCGCAGTGCTTTACAATGTAATACACCCTCCAGATGCGTCACATTGTTAATAGCACACACCATGGCACATCTTTTGCACCACCGCTGTTTACAACATTGACGCAACGGCTGTGTAACAGAGGCACAAGGGAATTGAAAATACGCCCCAAACACATACAAATTCACCCAGGCACTTTAGCCAGCAGCGCAAATTGAAACATAGACTAGTAACATATTTATGTACATATGATACATTCAAGTGCTTCGGACATGCTACAGTATACTATAGATAAACACCTTATAGATTTATGCTGTAGCAGTTCCTTATAGTTCTGCGCTTTCACATTCTCCATACACTAGTAACATATTAATTCATTCCTTTATGAACTACACATTCATTCTGACAAACGTTTACACACTAACATAGAAATATACTTCTTTCTTTGGAAGGTAGTTCTAAAAAGAACAGTTTTTTTTGTTTTGTATTTTTTTGTGTTTTCTCAACAAATTCCAAGCAGAACAAAAGAATGAAAAAATGAACAACTAATGTCGAGGACAGCAATGATCCTGCATCCTGCGTTACATCAAGTCTATAGACTGCTCCCCATAACACAAAAGTTTATCGCAATAAATGCATAGAATTTTAACTTTAGCAAAGTCAGAATCAATATGTGGGTGCGGACTGCTTGCTGAAAATGCTGCTGCCGCAGTTGATGTGCTTGGTGCAGAAGCAGGTGGGTTCTCGTGCAACCTCCGTCTTGCAGCTCGAGCAAAGTTCTTGGGGTGCAAGTTCTTCACGTATCGCACCATATTTTCCGTGGCAAAGGAGTATTTTTTACATGGATCAACCCTTGAAAGAGTTGTTTCGCAAATTTTACAGGTTACTTTTGGAGCATTAACCTTTTGTTGACCTTCTGGAAAAGTGAAAACTTCCAAATTAGAGCTTCTTTCCTCTTCTTTGGAGGCTCTTCAGGAATGAAATCTCCCTCTGAAGAACTGCTGGAAGATGACTCCATTGCTCTTATTATGGTGATCTTCCTTCTATTTGATAAGATTCTCAGAACAAATGCTTCTACCTAGAAAGTCAAAGTAGAATAAATATTATGAGACAGAACTTTTAACAGTCGCAATAGAAAAAGTTATGAACCAATCAAATCTCTCCTTTTAAAGTCACATGGCTTTGCGTACGCTTATGATGCGCTTGCGCAGCTCTTTCAATACGAGTACGAATGATGTTCTACCGCGATTTGTGTAATTCTTTTTAAAAGTAATATATGATTATTACAAGTATTTAAAAAAATCATAGTTATCCCAAATGTCAGCCCTTAGTATGTACATTAAATACATACATGTTTTAAACCAAGTAGAAACATTTCCCCCTTTCACATACAGAACATCGGACATGACGTCACACCGAAGCTTTAATGCGATGCATAATGTCAACGCATATTCGTACCGTATGCGCAGGTACACGTTGAGTATGATAAGCAGTACAAACTATGGTGCGATCACCCTCTCAGTGACAAATCAGAGCTCAGGGCACGCTAAGGAGAATAATTAGAAGTGCTGACTCATTGCAGATCTGATTCTGGGCCTGCCTCTGCGTACATTATAACACCGCCCCATCTCTCTCTTTTGTTAATTGTTAGTGCACACACTCATACTTGCACATGCGCAGGTGCCCGCCCGCCCACACTACCCACATGCCACCACCTAGCATGCTTGCTATCATTTAGCCTGCAAACCAATACATCACCCAATAGCATGTCCCCCAGGGTCGCCATTCTTGCAGACCGTGATAACGCTACCAATGACGGCCCTGGGCTTGGTTTGGTCAGCCCCGCGGTTCCCATATAAGGCGGGCACTGACATGAGCACGCTCTCTTTTGCCTGCCTCTGCTGCGGTAACAGACAGACTGTCAAAAACACCCCAGACCCAGCGAAACCGCTGCCTTTCAAGACACAACAAAAGACGACAGATGCAAAGGTAAGAGAAGACGTCACATCAGCCTCCACTGTAAATTGTATATGCATAATGCTATATTTTTAATCCTTCATATGGCTTTCCTTTCCCTCAGTAGTTTTAAATTGTACTTACGTAATGGAAATATTTCTTTATAAGTCACGAGGTCCTATCCACCTCTAATCTTAAAAATTATGCGTGCATACATTTCTGTGTCGTATTTCTGTACTGCGCCAAGTGCTTAGACCTCTATTATTAATAATTGGGCGTCCATGATAGTAGTTTTTTTTCTGCGTCACAAGGCCGTCCCAGGCCTCTATTAGCTTATTGATCTTCCTTTGTTTGCTGGAGCTGCAACAGTCTTAACTACAGAATATTAGGAACCCACATTAAAATTCACTTTTGATAGTTACGCAACTCAGTTTACGATAACTAATCAAAATGTCCTTTTGTTTCCTTCAGCAAACATCGTTCAGAAGCAACCACGGCCTATCGAGCAACAGCAATGGAATTCTCTGCAACTTATTGAATATACTTTGACGTACAGAAGCAGAGTTCAAGTCGAATAGTTAACTCCAGTGGCCGCAGTGTTTATACAAGGTAAGCACAGGAGCCTAGATCTACAAAGCCTTCATAGGAAAGCATTAGAAATAAGTCGCCATAACGGCCGTCACTAATGCAGTAGGCACTTCCATATAGACACCACTTTAACGCAGCACTATAACAACTGAAATATACCAGGTACACTGCACTCATAAAACTGTAGTGTTAGCTTTATTTGTGAAACGAGAGAGGGCCATATTATCAAGCCTGGACGACTAAATTATCACCACTTTATCGGCAGGAAAGTGCTGCTAAAGTGGCGATAATTGCTTTGATATTATGCTCTATGGAATTCCAATCGAAGCTCATGTTACATGTGAAGGACATCAGACATGAGCTTCGATTGGAATTCCATATAGCATATTATCAAACACATTATCGCTACTTTACCGACACTTTCCTGCCAAAAAAGTGGCGATAATTTTGTCGCCCGGGCTTGATATCATGGCCCAGAGTGCTTAGTGGACAGCACCTTCTCTATAAAATCTATAATTACCTCCATGCATTGACAACAGATAGGTTAGAACAGTCTGACAAACAGATCCACAACCTTATTACGCCACTTTTGAGTCACTTTTAACATGGGTAAAGTGATGCAAGAAGCTATTAAATCTACATCTCACTTTTCAATAAAAAATCTCAACTCCCGACTCTGCGACACAGTTTTAATGTTGTTTTCTCCCTCTTTCTCTCTCTCACTCTCTGTGACATCATTTCTCTTTCTCTCTTAAACTTAGACACTGCTGTCTGCTTGGATGTGTAGAAGAATTGTTCAGAATAAGTTGTGACATCAACTGCCTGAAATTTTTACCCGCAAAGTTTATACAACGGTAAGCACAGAGGCCTAGATGTACAAAGCCTTCATAGGAATGCATTAGAAATAAGTCGCCATAACGGACGTCAGTAACGCAGTAGCCACTTCCATATAGACACCATTTGAACGCAGCGCTATAACAGAACTGGATTGTACGGGTCACACTACACACGTAAAACCGTAGAGTTACCAAAACTTGTAGGGACATAGTATGAAGAACGGCGATAAAATAATCACTGTTTCAGCGGCAGGAAACTGCAGCTGAAGCGGTGATAATGGGTTTGATAATATGCCCTTCTGAATTCCCATAGTAGCCCAGATTATCACCAAAACCTGGACTGCTATGGGAATTCACAACAGCATATTATCAAGCCCATTATCGCCGCTTTAGCTGCAGTTTTCTGTCGCTGAAACGGCAATAACTTTATCGCCGTTCTTGATAATATGCCCCATAATGCTTCAGCTCATTTACTCACATCTACATAATTCTAAACTCTAATTTTCTTTTTTCTTTTGCAGATTACCAATCGGACACCTTTTGGAATCCATTTCACAATTTGTTTATAACATTATTAAGTTATTTTTCCAGTTCTAATATAGTTATAATTGATTTTCGTTCATATTTATTGTTTAATAAAAGTTAATTAAAAAAAACTACATACTTCTTTTATTTTATGGGGGAGGGGTATGACAGCCCACAATAAAAATAATGTCGAAATACTATAGTAAGATATTCAAGACTAGGATTGAAAACTACTGAGTTCTAACTAACAGATATAATAAAAACAACAGTGAGAAACTATGAAAATGGCGATGGACGGAGTACGTAATCAACGTTTGGCGCCTCGGCACTACCTTTCAAATAAGTATATAAAAAATATGACTATTAATACTGTACAAAAGTACAGCAGCGGATGACACACACAAACCGGAAAAAGAAAGCGACAGATTTGCTAACTGATACAAAGAAAGGTTTGCTTGTTGAACTTGAAGAAAAAGAAAATGTGAGCTTCGAAACGACGCTGAGCATGCGAAGAGAATACAACTGCTACACCAAAAAAAAGGAAAGCTTTACATACTATCAAAGAAATGAAAGAGTATTTTATCAACAAAAGGCGATACATAATCGCCACTTTTATCCACAGGAAACTGCCGATAAAGTGGCGATAATAGGCTTGATATTAGGCCCTTGTAACTTCCCATAGCAACCCAGGTTCAGGTATTAACCTGGGCTCCTATGGTTATTCACAAGGGCATATTATCAAGCCCAATATTGCTGCTTTATCAGCAGTTTCCTTTTGATAGAAACAACGATAATGGATCGCCTTTTGTGGATAATATGACTCAATGCTCTTTTTTTGACCAGTAAACTTAGGTGCATATTATCAAAGACCGGTGTTACGATTATCGCCGTTTTATTGGCAAGAAACTGCTGATAAAACGGCGATAATTACCATCATAATACGGCCTTGTTATTTCCCATAGAAGCCCATGTTAACACCAGAACATAGGCTCCTATGGCAATTAACAAGGACGTATTATCAAGCCCACCCTCCCAACATTAATAAAAAACCATAGGCCCTTGTAAATTCCCATAGCAGCCCAAGTTCTGATGTTAACCTGGGCTTCTATGGTTATTCACAAGAGCATATTATCAAGCCCATTATCGCCGCTTTATCTGCAGTTTCCTGCCGATAAAAACGACGCTAATGTATCGCCTTTTGTGGATAATATGGCTCATTGCTCTTTTTTTGACCCGTAAACTTAGGTGCATATTATCAAAGACCGGTGTTACAATTATCACCATTTTATTGGCAAGAAACTGCTGATAAAACAGCGATAACGACCATGATAATACGACCTTGTTATTTCCCATAGAAGCCCATGTTAACACCAGAACATAGGCTTCTATGGCAATTAAAAAGGACGTATTATCAAGCCCACCCTCCCAACATTAATAAAAAACTCCAGACAATGCAGGTACCCGGAGCTGTAAGGTCATTTTACATATCACTGCCCCAGAAATGTGACGTTCCCCGCGATGTGTACGGGGAGAGAGAGAGACAGGGATCAATAAGACCGGTGTTACAATTATCGCCATTTTATTGGCAAGAAACTGCCGATAAAATGGCGATAATTACCATCATAATACGGCCTTGTTATTTCCCATAGAAGCCCACGTTAACACCAGAACATAGGCTTCTATGGCAATTAACAAGGACGTAATAACAAGCCCACCCTCCCAACATTAATAAAAAACTTTAGGCCCTTGTAAATTCCCATAGCAGCCCAAGTTCTGATGTTAACCTAGGCTGCTATGGTTATTCACAAGGGCATATTATCAAGTCCATTATCGCCGCTTTATCGGCAGTTCCCTGCCAATTAAAGCAACGATAATGTATCGCCTTTTCTTGATAATATGGCCCATTGGTCTTTTATTTGACCAGTAAACTTAGGTGCATATTATCAAGGACCAGTGTTAAAATTATCGCTGTTTTATTGGCAGGAAACTGCTGATAAAACAGCGATAATGAGCTTCATAATGCGCCCTTGTTATTTCCCGTAGAAGCCCATGTTAACACCAGAACATAGGCTTCTATTGGAATTTACAAGGACGCATTATCAAGCCCACCCTCCCAACATTAATAAAAAACTCCAGACAATGCAGGCACCCGGAGCTGGAAGATCATTTTACATATCACTGCCCCAGAAGTGTGGCGTTCCCCGCGACGTGTACGGGGAGAGAGAGAGAGAGAGAGCTCAAAACATTTTTTTTTTTTAAAAAGACCCGAGGGGTGCCGCTCACGGAGACTGCGGGGAGTGGGATCGTAGCCCCCCCGCTTACTTCAAAATAAAACCAGAGGAGTGCCGTTCCCCAGTGCTCGGGGCACCTTACATGCCCTCATTCCCTCATTATGCAGAAAAATTGCCCCCGTAATATGCCCCCCCGGGACCTAATGAATAAAACGGACTTCTACTTTTTTTTCACCTTTTCCACCGCGTACAAGTACTGCACGAGTACTCCGCCATTTTTTATTTAAAAAAAAATAAAAATTGACCCTAAAGATCCATGTACCACACCCTGACCAAGACTATAGACTCAGAATCTTTCCACCCTGCCCCGTTTTCTTATTTCTCAACTGTGTTTTAATGTTTTCTTGTGACTCTCCTCTCCCGACAAACAACATGGCGGCCAACACTTCCTGGTTTGGAGTATTGACAGCCAATCAGCATGCAGCTCCTGCTCATAATTGTACGTATTTCCAAACACGTACGCTGCGATTTATCTTTAAAAATAAAATTACAAAAATAGAGCCTAAACATCCATGTACGACCCCCTGAGCAAGCCTAGAGGGTTAGAATGTCTCTAGCCTACCCCCTTCCCTTATTTCTCAACTTTGTTTTACTGTTTTCTTGTGACTCAGTTCTAGCGAGGTACAAGATGGCCACCAACACTTCCTGGTTTCGAGTGTTGACAGACAGTTCACAGCCAATCAGCATGCAGCTCGCGCTCGTAATTGAACAGATTTCAGTACGCGTGCTGAACTCCGTCTCTAGATATCGCTATGATTTTACTTGCAATTTTCTCAGAAACTACTGAACGGATTTACACCATTTAACAAAAAGCACAATCTGCGAACAGAACTCTACCTCTCTGCCAAATTTCGTGTAATTCCGTTCAGCCGTTCGGGCTGTAGCCCTGGCTAAAGGTCCCTATGGAAAATTGCATGGGGAAAACATGTTTTGGGATCCCCCTTTTTTCTCGGCCCAGCTTGACGAATAACCCCCAAACTTTCAGGGAAGGAGCCGAACCGAGCAGGCCATTTTCTTGGAGAAATTTGCGAAGATTCGTCTACTGGCGCCAATTCTGGTGAGCAAGGATGAAGAAACGCTTGAAAAGTTTGGATACTGTGGCTGCTGGATTTTAACTGTGCCCTCAGAGTCTGTTTTATTGCTGCCTCACAGAAATAAAGAATTAAAGTCAAGCCGAGTGTGGGCCTTCAAGCGTTGGGTTCCTTGTTTGTTTGTTGAAATACAGAACGGCCTGCTCAGGTCGTGGAGGCCCCCCTGCGGAAGAGCAGGTCCAGCGATGTCACTAATACAGCGCAGAGGACTGACGTGCATCTTCTGTGAAGCAATTAATTAGCATGACAACAGCCCCATGAGGAGCCCAGTGACCCACTGTCGTATATGAAACATCGTGAAAAGGATGTAAAAAGCGGCACACAAAAGCAAAAAAAATTAAGACCAGAATGCACTAAGCGAACACGCCCTTTGGGTGGGACATTACTTACCTGATAAATGCGAAACACTTGGTGACGATTTTCCCCTAATGCAGCCATTCTGGTGAGCAAGGGTGAAGAAACGCTTGAAACATTTGGATACTGTGGCTGCTGGATTTTAACTGTGCCCTCAGAGTCTGTTTTATTGCTGCCTCACAGAAATAAAGAATCAAAGTCACGCCGAGTGTGGGCCTTCAAGTGTTGGGTCCCTTGTTTGTTTGTTGAAATACAGAATGGCCTGCTCAGATCGTGAAGGCCCCCCTGCGGAAGAGCAGGTCCAGCGATGTCACTAATACAGCGCAGAGGACTGACATGCATCTTCTGTGAAGCAATAAATTAGCATGACAACAGCCCCATGAGGAGCCCGATGACCCACTGTGGTATATGAAACATCGTGAAAAGGATGCAAAAAGCGGCACGCAAAAGCAAAAACTACTAAGACCAGAATGCACAAATCGAACACGCCCTTTGGGCGGGACATTACTTACCTGATAAATGCGAAACACTTGGTGCCGCTTTTCCTCCAATGCAGCCCTTCTGGTGAGCAAGGGCGAAGAAACGCTTGAAACATTTGGATACTGTGGCTGCTGGATTTTAACTGTGCCCTCAGAGTCTGTTTTATTGCTGCCTCACAGAAATAAAGAATCAAAGTCACGCGGAGTGTGGGCCTTCAAGCGTTGGGTTTCTTGTTTGTTTGTTGAAATATATATATATATATTAACTGAAAAAAACATAGGTTTCATCCATGTTATAGTTAGCTGGACATTTCTCTCATACAAAAACATTGAAAATACTCCGTTATAGTTAGTTCAGCTAACTATAACTCGCGCAGCCGCAATGCACTGCTGATGACGTCACATATTACATCACTCATGAAATGGTAAGTGACATCACTCATGACATCACTGATGACATCTCAAATGGCATCACTGATGAAATCATCCAGTGAATGTGTGTCTTTCTGAAAAATAAATATTTTTTTATATGTATATCTAAAGGTTGATGGATAAATAAATGGGCAAATAACTGTCTAAATGGATGTTTTTTTGTTAAATTGATTGTATAACTGACTTATTAAGTGTATCTAATTGAATACATGTATTGACGAGTAATGTTTAAATATATAAATATCTGTATCAGTGTCTCACTTTGTGTATTAGTGGCTGCATGGGTTGGTGAGTAGCTATATGAGTGTCTATATGGGCTATTAGTTGATTTTTGAGTATCAGTATGAGTGTCTATATGGTTTAGTGGGGGGTATTATTTAGCGCATAGATGCATGAATAACTGACTCACTGTATGTTTTTGGAAGACAGCATGTGTGCAGGACTGTATCAATGGATGAGTGTGTGTATGGGTGTATTAGTGAGTGAACGACTGTCTCAACAGTATCTTTATGAGTAACTACATATGTTTTAAACTAGTATATGTGAGTATTGATGTATATAAGTGAGTATATGTGAGAGTGTGACAGATTGGAAGAGTTCCTATATAAATAAGTATGTGTTTCTATAAGTGATTGTTTAAGAGATTGTTTCTGTAGAAGTAAGTGTAGTGGTGTGTGTATCGTTATATATGCAAGTAAATGGATGTTTGATAGTTTATTTGCATGTGTGAGTATGTGTGTGAGTAACTCTATGGATGAGTATTGTGTGTAACAGGATGTATAGGTGTATGAGTACATATAATGAGTGAGTACATGTATGTCTGACTATATAGAACTGTTGGTGAATGAGTGGATGTGTATGTAGATGTTGGAATTACTGAACAGGTTGTTGTAACTGGTGTTGGTATCTCCATTGTTTTTACATTTTTAGTTTCTATTTTTCAATGTGTGTATCAAAGGTTATATTACGCTGAGAGGAGGTCTCCCACTCTTTCACAAGGATAATGTCATCAGTGATGTCATGAGTGATGTCATTTGAGATGTCATCATTGATGTTATGAGTGATGTCACTGACCATGTCATGAGTGATGTAATATGTGACATCATCTGCAGTGCATTGCGGGCGCGCGAGTTATAGTTAGCTGAACTAACTATAACGGAGGTATTTCAATGGTTTTGTATGAGAGAAATGTCCAGCTAACTATAACATGGGTGAAACCTATGGTTTTTTCAGTGAATTTCTAAGGTTTTATAAATGCTAATTCCTTACTATAACGTGGCTGAAACCTATGGTTTTTTCAGTGAATTTCTAAGGTTTTTAAAATGCTAATTCCTAACTATAACATGCCTGAAACCTATGTTTTTTTCAGTGAATTTCAATGTTTTTTAAATGCTAATTGCTAACTATAACGTGCCCGAAACCTATGTTTTTTTCAGTGAATATATATATATATATATATATATATATATATATATATATATATATACATATATGCAGCCTTTCTTATTTTTCACCTTCTTCATCTTCTGCTCAATCAACACATCATCCACACATACACACACCTACTTTCTCCCTTTCTTGGCTGGGGTTATCAATCATTCTTCTTTAATTCAAATTCAAACTACAGGTCCTTTATCAACGCTTTTATTATAACAACTACCCCGGCCGAAGGCACTATGAAATTTGTACACTTTCTCCCTTTCTTAGCTGCACTTATCAATTATTCTTCAATTTCATATTTTGATTCAAACTCAAGGCCCTTTATCGAGACTATTTCTTGTAACTACTGTTGCAGTAATTCTGCTCCTACACACAACTGTGCCTAAAGACTTACGACCTCACTGAATTACAGTGTTCCAAACCCCACCTTAGTAACCAAACCCCCTAACAGACGAGCAATCTGTAACTCATTGGTTCTTCCTCCTATAGCAAAAACACCAATTATTAGTCAACCCACAGCATGCGACTTAGGTTACCTCACATAAGGTAGATAACAAGAGCACTCTTTCGTTACATTCTTACACAAGTCCAAACAAGCACTTAATAAACACACCTGCAACTTTGAAATGTTTATTTCTAACACCGTAATCTCGTGCCCAGTACCTTACATAATACAAGTAAACATGTTATCAGAATCAAAGTTGTCAGTTTGTTACTATTCCATAAAATACAAAGGGAGAAAGCATCCTATAACGCAAAAGGAAACAGATTTAAAATATACCTAAATTTCACCAGCCCCAACTTACCAGGTTAGTTTATAACTACAGAAGATCACATACGACTACATAGGCAGACCCATACCTCTGTTACTCAGCAGTAGTGGATCACATTGAGTTCTACACAAACTGTCGAGATACGAATGTTCTCAAACTGTGTGTAATCATGCCTGCACACTTCATTACTAAACGCGCAAGTATAAGAGATGCCACAGCTGCATATCTCTTATGGCTCAAACGTACGAACATCATTCCAAATAACACAAACAGTATCCAACATAACCTTGATGTTTCATGCTCTCACTATACACACTAAAGATGCGACACAGTCTCCAAATGTAGTATATCAAATTATTCTCATATGAAGCAAAATACTCAGCCTTCTCTAAACAATATTGTAAGTGCATGTTGTGTACAAACCAGAGCAGGAAAACAAAAATGGTGTTTAAGCTTCTAATAAACCCATGCTAACTTAACACGGTGTAAGTGCAAGGCTCAGCCCACAACACATTTCCTTGACCAAAGCACATAATGTAAACATGGGCAAATTACGAACGCAGACTCCAAGCCTAAAAAGCAGAGTCAAGTTCAATTTTGCAAAAAAAATTATTCGATCTTTGATAAAAAGCAGTAACTAAATAATAAAAAATAGGTAGAAAAATCAAAGAGTATTATTCCACCAGAGTATAAGCACAGTATGTAGCAACAGCATCCGACAGGAAGTCATTGTTCTCATCTGAAAACATTTCAGCCATCCAATTCAATAGTGGGAATGAACATACATGTTCCTCAACCACCGGAGCCTCTATCACCATCGGAGAAAAACTTGGGTCATCTTCAATGTAACTGCGTGCCAAGAAGTCATGCGCCACTGCAAAAACATTCCAACGTCCCATTATTCCATGTGTCGCTACTAAGGCCATAATACCGCCGCCAGAACAGAGCAATTCATGAGTAACTAAGGGGCTCATCAGCTGATCATAATCCTCGTTGGGAGACACCGTACTGCAGAGACACAAATCCAGGGCCCAGTCGAAATCGCAGCTCAGGCAATGGAAGACAGATTGAACGCATGTGAAAAAGGAGAATTGAAATGATAATCCATAAGCTGCACTCAACATTGCAAGAGGCAGCGCTCCATAGTAACTAAGCATTCAGTTGTGGACCAGCAACAACCGAGAAATATTGTCGTCTGCTGCAAAATGTGCATCCATATTTAAGTAAACAAATTAATACAAGCACAACGGCAACTAATGTGAGCATTAAGCACAATTCACCAAAGATGCGGTAAAAAATCAAATGAAAAAACACCAACAAGACACCAAATATAGTTTCTACAGAAGTCACAAGGCCAATGCTTATAACTTTAAAAAAGTAAGCTAAAGTAGGCTAACCCCCTACTCGAGGACGCATTAAAGATAGTCTAAATTAACTCCCTAAAATTCCGGGGCACGTCTGTATTTAATAAAGCATACACTTCTGTGCGGGTGTTTACTACATGAAGGACAACATTTTCTCTAGCAGATGTAAGAAAGGCCTTCTTATACGGCTCATTTGGTTGACACTTCTTTCAAGGTCGGAATCGACGGCCAGATGCAAACATCCAGCTTCCCATACAAAGGACTAAACACAACTTTTTTATAGCAAACCACACGCTCAGTTACCGTAATCATATAAGCAATGCCTGCTAACATCGCACAATAAGCCACACAGCTGAATCGGATCTCCAATAAGTGACTACTTGTAACTATTCTCATAGCGCGCCCTCTGCTCTGAATTGACAGAAAGAGAGTGATCACACCATAGTTTCTACTGCTAATAATTCTCAGCATACGATAAAACGGCGATAATTTTAACATCGGTCCTTGATAATATGACCCGAATTTCGTAGCGCGCCCTGCATCGCAAAATGCGATGCAGCGCACGGAACGAAGAGGCATATTAGCAACAACATAAGATGATACATTATCACCGGTTTTATCGGCAGGAAACTGACGATAAAGCGGCGATAATGGGCTTGATAATAGGCCCTTGTAAATTCCCATAGCAGCCCAGGTTCTGCTGTTAACCTGGGCTGCTATGGGAATTCACAAGAGCATATTATCAAGGCCATTATTGCCGCTTTATTGGCAGTTTCCTGCCGATAAAACCGGCGATAATGTATCGCCTTATGTTGTTGATAATATGGCCCGAAATTTGTTTTATTAATTTAATTGTTTACTTACCTACAATCATCCAAGTTGCGTTTTTTATCACCCCCCACTCTGCCCCTCCCCCGCCCCGCCTGTTCCACCGCAACTCCCTCCGGGGGCCGCGTCTGGCCTTGATAATAAGCCCTTGTTAATTCCCATAGAAGTCCATGTCAACACCAGAACATGAGCTTCTATGGGAATTAACAAGGTCGTATTACAAGACCATTTTTGCCGTTTTATCAGCAGTTTCCTGCCCATAATACGTCGATAATTTTAACACCGGTCCGTGATAATATGTCCATCACTGCCATATCATCAGTAAAGGGCGATACATAATCGCCACTTTTATCTGCAGGAAACTGCCGCTAAAGCGGCGATAATGGGCTTGATAATAGGCCCTTGTAAATTCCCATAGCAGTTCAGGTTCTAGTGTTAACCTGGGCTTCTATGGCAATTCACAAGCACATATTATCAAGACCATTATCACCGCTTTACCGGCAGTTTCCTGTCAATAAAAGCGGCGATAATGTATCGCCCTTTATTGATAATATGGCCCATAATCCCATAATGTACAGAGACGAACAAACTGATATTAAACAACAAAAAATAACAGCATGCATTATAGCAAAACACATTTACCACTATAAAACGTTTACCAACGGACGAATATAGGGGCATATTATCAAGACAGGCGATAACGTTATCGCCGCTTTATCAGCAGTTTTCTACCCATAAAGCGGCAATAATAGTATCGCCTGTCTTGATATACCCCATAATTCCTTAATGTACAAAGATGCACCGCACACACTCCCATTCACCTTATCAACTCACCTTTCAAATTGATTTGTAGATTAATAAGAATACCACTCACACAGTGGATATTCTTGTACAGAATCTCTCTAGTTCCGTGTTTGCAGCAGAACCGTCAAATGGAACATTTTCCCCTCTCATTTTACACATACATACATATATATACCCAATTAAAATCCTGCACACATTAATTCAAAACAAAATACAAATTTCTATTGATTTAACATTCCAAACCTTTCCAACTGACATAACTTTCCACCCTACCCCCAACAGATCATGCAAAAGTCAACTGTCAACAGAGGTCAAAAGTTCAGCACTGTATAAAACTCTGCTCCTCAACAAATTTAGACTATGGATAGAATTGACCTATAAGTACCAATAAAGCAAAAACGTCCCATTACAAGCAACAGAGATATACACACATAAACTTGATAAATATCTGTAAAAGATTTCTTTTTAATAAGGAAAATTAAGCCGGGTGGTGGCTGATATGGGGCTGGGGACCAAGATTAGCTGTGAGATCAATCAATCAATCAATCAATCAATCAATCAAAGACATTTATAGAGTGCACTACTTACCCATAGGGTCTCAAGGCGCTGGGGGGAGGGGGTGCCGTTACTGCTCGAACAGCCAGGTCTTCAGCTTCTTCCTGAAGGAGAGGTGGTCTTGGGTCAGGCGCAGGTCGGTCGGGAGGGAGTTCCAGGTCTTGGCGGCCAGGTAGGAGAAGGACCTTCCTCCTGTTGTCGCTCTTCGGATGCGGGGGACGGCGGCGAGGGCGTGGTTGGCTGATCGGAGGTGGCGTTTGGGAGCGTAGAAGTTGATTCGGTTGTTGAGGTAGCTCGGGCCTTGGTCGTGTAGGGCTTTGTGTGCGTGGGTCAGGAGGCGGAAGGTGATTCTTTTGTTGACGGGGAGCCAATGCAGGTCTCTAAGATGTCCGGAGATGTGGCTGGTTCGTGGGATGTCGAGGATGAGTCTGGCTGAGGCGTTCTGGATCCGCTGGAGTCTCTTCTGGAGCTTGGCGGTGGTACCGGCGTAGAGGGCATTGCCGTAGTCCAGTCGGCTGGTGACGAGGGCCTGGGTGACGGTCTTCCTGGTCTCGGTGGGGATCCACCAGAAGATCTTCCGTAGCATGCGTAGGATGTTGAAGCACGCCGAGGAGACGGCGTTGACTTGCCTGGTCATGGAGAGATAAGGTGCACGGTAGAAGGATGGTAGAAAATTGATAATCAGGCCTTGAAGGAAGTGTGCTGCAGAGTGTGAGTCAGGTGGATGTATTAATGAAGGGAGATTCTCTCTGAAGGCTGGCAACGAGGGAGGCTGAATAGTGTTACTTGCCTGATACTCCCACCTCAGAAACCTCCTCTTCCCATGAAAGAGACCTTACATGGGGAACAAAACACTTTTTCAGAGTGTTAACGATTAGAAAGATTTGCAAAATAATGCATTTTACTGGGCCTTGTAAGACTAAGGAAAGATAAAGAAGGGCCCTGAAGTAGGCCTTGCTAGATATAAATTAACAGGAAGAGCCGAGGCAGTTGAGCTATCTGTTTGGCTTGGTTCAAAGACCCTAGCAACAAGCCGAGAACTGAACGTTTGCACTGTAAATTGTACAGCATACCACCTGTGAAATCTCTTCAATATTAAAAAAGTCCTTTCTTAAATGTTGAAGAGATTTTCCAGAGGGATAACATCACTTCTCTGAAGGAAATAGGTTCACTGCATAAAGAGTACCAGCACTTCTAAGGAGCAAATAGGTTCTCCAGGAAGAGATTACTGCATGTTCTCAGGAGCAAATATCTGAATAGAGAGTACTACACTTCTTCTCTGGGCCAAATAAGTACTCAGAAAATAGAGCTCCTGCACTTATGGATTCTTGAGCTCTTACAATGCATCTTAGTCCTGATTTGCAGCACTGCTATTTCTGCACTAATAATCACTAAAGTCCTTTACATTTCATTTAAATGGTGACTTGTAGTACTCCTGCTTTGCCGTCTTTAAAACTGCCTCCAGGCTGATTATTGCCCTACTGTTTTTGAACTTTTAAATGCTCACATGTTAAACCTCACTCACAATTCACTCGCTGCACATCAACTAAGTAAGTAAGTAAGTAAGTAATTTTTATTTGCACAGTTAATTAAAACCAATGCAATGCAATACAAAACATAAAAATTGAAGCACAATGTAAAATCACATATGTTTAAAACCATCATTGTATGAACATTTATGTTCTTTTCTTAGTAATTTTAAAATCATATCAGCCATTCAGTTATCTCTCAGTATTTGATATTAAGTATGATTTGTATTACAAGACAAGTTGGAACCAAGTCAATTCAATATTCTGGACCTGGCATTTTGTCCCCCACAGCCTTCAAAAATTTTACCAGGCTGCAGCTCAATTGAGGGTCCTGAGATGAAAAGCATGTTAGTACTGCGCTCCTTCGTGTACGTATCCCAAGCCGAATAAAGTGTTGTTTTAAAAGGGATTTCCTCTCATCCAACAATTTCTCGCAAGAGCAAGAGCAAGAGCACATCAACTAGGATTCTTGCCTCCAGTGCCATTTCTGTATTAATGAAATCTGAACTAAAAGCCAGCAGTTATGTGTGACCTACTTGTGGCTTAGATTCTTAGTGCAGAAGAAGCAATATTATACTATACTAAATTAAACAGAAAATGTGTTTTCTATGGTGCACAGCTACAACACATGTATTTGAAGGTGCACTCTTATGTGATGATGAACAAAGGAGGCTTTTGGAAATAAAGATTTGGCTCGGATGACACAATTGGGTCAAGCATGGAAGCCAAGATTGATCCCAGGTTTTGTAGTTTCATATTGTGCAATTCACTCAATAGATAGGTGTCTCACTTTCCTGTTTGGCATTACAGATTAATGCTTTACCTTGGCATGTGACATCACAGCCTGGGCAGCAGGCAGGAGCCAAATGAAAGCTAGGCTTGTTTTGGAGCACGAGGATCAAAAGAGGACCTTGAGCTGAACCACGCATCTGGCTCAAACCTTAAGCAGAACTAACTGTTTCAAAACCATTGTTACAAAAGAAAGTCCCAGATGGTGCAGATGTTGCCACCATTTGTGAACTGGTACATGATTATGCTGAAGCTTTCCCAGCACTTCATGAAATGTATGTATCTGCTGTGGTTATACGGCTTTCAACCACAGCCAGCCTGTGAGAGCTCCTTTTCAAACCTATCCCGCGTCCTCACACCTTTCCGACGCACAATGAATCATGATTGGAAACAGAATTTGACTACTTTACCCCATGAGAAAGAGCTCACGGCAAACCTATGTATGCATGAGTTTGTAAGGGAGTTTTCAAAGAACAATAGAAGATTACCTCTGACTGGAACTGGCAGTTTTGAAATGGTTGGTGTGAATACTACTGGCAGTTTTAAAAAATACTCCTTTCTCTTTTTTCAAATGTGTTACTGTTTTTCAAGAATTTTTATCTATGAAAGTACTTTGCAAAAAAATGACAACAAAATAAAATGTATAAAGTTACATTTGTGCAGAGAAATAAGTGTTGGGAAAATTGCAACAAGTAAATTGCCAGCCTTTCTAGTGCAATGGTGTCAAGGCTTTCGTGTAGTAATAAGCACTTCCTTAATCTTGAATGCTTCATAATATCCTTAGCAGTCAACTACTTGTGTTGAAGCCAGGGAGCTGGAATTCGGGGGTTTGCAGTTAGGTCCAGACATTGCTCTTACTGCCTGGCCAGCTGGAATTTGAGGGTTTGCAGTTAGGTCCACACATTGGTCTTACTTTCAAATAACTCTCCACATGCTCTGGGTACACACAGAAGCAATCCGTTTTCTCATGCTGCCTGTTTGCAAGTACATATGGTGTAATCTAGGGCTTGTAGGCTTACCATAGAAACACTTCAGGGAACACCTAACTCAGCACACAGGTGAAAAGTTCATCATACATTGTTGCAAATTAAAACACCAAGTATGCTTCACTTGAGATGATACCAGCTTATTTTATGTAACGTTCTTTGCTAACACTTATTCTTAACCAAAAAAAACCTGCCTTTTAAAGCACAGAAACATTCATCGTAGCTTATTAAAGAATGTTCTCGGACAACTAATCAATCCTTTTCTTTTTCCAAAACTGCATGTTATTCACCATTTTAAAAAAAATCTCACTTTTCAAACTGCCACTTCATTTACAGAGACCTTCATAGTGAATCTAGACTTCTCTTCAAGATGTGCACAGTATGGATTCCTGAGGACCACATCCCCAGGGGCTCAAATCTAACGTTGCGGACCGTGGGAACAGCCGCAAGGCCTCCACGATCCCAGACGGCTCCCCACTTCCTGCGGGTGCCGGCATTGCTATTCCTCACAGAAAGCAGCTTACATGCTTCCATTCTAATTTCAAACATGATTTCAACAGTTTGTTATACATTTTATAAAATAATATACTACTGCACGCTAAAGCAGAAAAGTCAGCACAATTATGATAGAATACAAAATTCAAAAAAATAAATATATACTTCTAAAATATTGAAAAGTGTTTGATTTTTTGTTGATGCTTTTCTTTGAAAAGTTTTTTTAGAGAATATACTGTTGAATCATTTAGATTATCCGGCTTCTGATTTTGTTGTATTTGGGTATTTGATGTTGAGTACCAACATCGCGTATTCTCATCTTTTGATCTTTATTATATTCTTTTATTATACCATTTTCCTTGGTTTTGGTTTTCGTTGATAAATTATTTTTCTCAACTGTGAAGAAGTCTTTTTTCTTTTTTGCTTCAACTAAATGTTTTAATATCCCTATTTGAACGTCCAGAGTTTGGTCGGAATTGTCTAAGATGTTTCCCAGAAAAGAGAGAACTGATTCCAAAATCTCTTGCAGTGAGAACAAAGCTTTCGATATAGGTGAGGTTGTATTGGTCATATTGTTATTAGTTTTGAGATTAAAGGGATCCAACGAGAGGTCAAGTGAGATAATTGGAGGAGATGTCTTTTCTTTGATATTATTACTTGTCCCAGGCTCTGACTTTTGTGACTCTAGGTTTGATTTATTAATGTTTGAGACTTCTAATGTCATTTCTTGGATGTTGTTACTTTTCCCAAATTCTGACTTTTGTAACTCTAGATTTGATTTATTAATGTTTGAATCTTCAAATATTATTGAGCTTCCTCTATTTTTTACCGGTGTTGAGGTTTTTAGGGTAGATGTTTCCTGGTCAATGTTTTGTAGATCTTTAGGAGTACAAAGTAGTTTGTTGCCTGACTCACGCTCCAAGTGACCCATTTTAGATTGGGAATTAGGTATCATTGAAGTACTTTCGGTTTCCCCAATGATTATTGAAGAATTAGGAGATATTTCTTTGCCTGATGTATGTGATTCATGAGTATCTTTCGCTATAAGCGTGGAGAAGTATGTACTTATTGTCGGCGTATGAGTTATGCGACCAGACTTTATGGCTTTATCGGAGGATTTCCGTACTGCATTCTCCGTCCCCATTCTTTTCATAAATATAGTACGGGATCGCAGTTTTTTGAGACCCATTTGTTCACCGATAAGCGTTAGTTATTTAAGTTTGTGTATTGCTTAATTCGCCAAGATTTTGATAGATATTATACTGTTGTTTGTGGAATATTGGCTTTCCCCGACTCTCTTACAGAGGAGGAACTTTTTCTGATATGTTGAGCAGGATGAAAGGGGGGGGGGGGCCCGTCCCGTCCTCGTACGTCCCCGGACGGCCACAGACGGCCCTCCCTTTGCCCGGGCTTAGCTCCGCGCTTGGTCCCGCGCGCGTCCCGCGTCGCGGTAACCTAGCTGTTGGTTATATACGTTTCGCCGGTGGGCGTGTCCGTGGGCGTGTCGCCTGGGGGAAGAGGAACCAGCTGATCGGATCAGGGGTTGCTGGTCCTCGCAGTCCCCCGGGCTGGGCGTGTAGTTCCTGGCCTCTCACCCTGTGGACTCCAGCTGGGAGCGTTGGTCAGAGCCTGCCGACTGCAGCTCTCGCTCACACCAGCGAGTCCTCGGGGAGGCAGCTCCTCTGAACACGGAGAGTTAGTTGATTTTTCCTCGCCCAATATCAGCAGTGCAGGCAGCAGGCAGCTGCAAGTGTCTCTCCTCGCACAATAACGGTAGCACTGGCAACAAGCAACAGCCAATCCTGGTGAGTGGCGCCCGCGAAGCGGGTGTCACGAATTTTATTTCCAAAATTCGCCGGTGGGCGTGTCCGTGGGCGTGTCACCTGGGGGAAGAGGAACCAGCTGATCGGATCAGGGGTTGCTGGTCCTCGCAGTCCCCCGGGCTGGGCGTGTAGTTCCTGGCCTCTCACCCTGTGGACTCCAGCTGGGAGCGTTGGTCAGAGCCTGCCGACTGCAGCTCTCGCTCACACCAGCGAGTCCTCGGGCGGCAGCTCCTCTGAACACGGAGAGTTAGTTGATTTTTCCTCGCCCAATATCAGCAGCGCAGGCAGCACGCAGCTGCAAGTGTCTCTCCTCGCACAATAACGGTAGCACTGGCAACAAGCAACAGCCAATCCTGGTGAGTGGCGCCCGCGAAGCGGGTGTCACGAATTTTATTTCCAAAATTCGCCGGTGGGCGTGTCCGTGGGCGTGTCGCCTGGGGGAAGAGGAACCAGCTGATCGGATCAGGGGTTGCTGGTCCTCGCAGTCCCCCGGGCTGGGCGTGTAGTTCCTGGCCTCTCACCCTGTGGACTCCAGCTGGGAGCGTTGGTCAGAGCCTGCCGACTGCAGCTCTCGCTCACACCAGCGAGTCCTCGGGGAGGCAGCTCCTCTGAACACGGAGAGTTAGTTGATTTTTCCTCGCCCAATATCAGCAGCGCAGTCAGAAGGCAGCTGCAAGTGTCTCTCCTCGCACAATAACGGTAGCACTGGCAACATGCAACAGCCAATCCTGGTGAGTGGCGCCCGCGAAGCGGGTGTCACGAATTTTATTTCCAAAAGTCTCCGGTGGGCGTGTCCGTGGGTGTGTCGCCTGGGGGAAGAGGAACCAGCTGATCGGATCAGGGGTTGCTGGTCCTCGCAGTCCCCCGGGCTGGGCGTGTAGTTCCTGGCCTCTCACCCTGTGGACTCCAGCTGGGAGCGTTGGTCAGAGCCTGCCGACTGCAGCTCTCGCTCACACCAGCGAGTCCACGGGGAGGCAGCTCCTCTGAACACGGAGAGTTGGTTGATTTTTCCTCGCCCAATATCAGCAGCGCAGGCAGCAGGCAGCTGCAAGTGTCTCTCCTCGCACAATAACGGTAGCACTGGCAACAAGCAACAGCCAATCCTGGTGAGAAATATACTACCAATATATCAAACCAAGGAAATGAAGAAGTGATAGCTAAAACAGCACAGGAAAATAACACAGAAGGAAAGAAAAGAAGGAGGAAAAAACCAGTAAGAAGGATTCAAAAAAAGAAAACCTGCAAACTAAAATTCCAAAAATCAGTTATAATACATAACTTTGAAAAGGAAAAATGTGACGATATAATAACATCTCAAAATATCGAAAAACCAGGAATCATCAAAAATCTTGAAGAAAAGATAACTCAACTAGATCCAAAAGCTACTGAATATGTCCCAAACAGACTTTCAGAGGAACCAGACTATAGCAATATCAAAAATACGGGGGAAGTCAAAAACAGGTACAATCAAAGAGAGAAAGAGCCTTCCACCAAAACTCTACAATTCGAGGAACTCTTTCCCACCGATTCCGCTCCACTTAATAGAGGAAAGATAATATACCTACTACGACATATAAGGTCCTTACAATCAATGACCAGTAATGAACTTGATCTAGTAATTTTCCCTAATAAAGACAATATCAAACTAGTAAGGGTAACATTCTGGTCGTCTATTCTTCCCGGGATTATACTCAATGAAAAGGAAACACTACATAAACATGGATATGATGTGGTTGAAAAAGAGGAACCAACGGCTAGTAAAAACACAATTCGGTATAATGCTCAAATACGTGCACTATCCAACTCACACTTGAAAGCATACCAGAGAAACTACGATATGATACAAGATTTGGAAAATACGTGCTCAGATACAAACTCTACAGGGCAAGAAAATCTAAAAATGTTGGTGGATAAAGGTCAAAGGGCAGTCTGGTATCATGCACCTAAAGAACTCGATATTAGTAACAACATAAAGTCCTGGGCCTGGGTCTCTGAGACTCTGAATAGTAATAAAATTAAGAACTTTCAACATCAATCTGTTTAGCACCGGCTTAAAAATCACATCATGGAATATCGCTGGTAGAATTGAGAACAAACTGTCCACAGCCATGAGGAACTTGCCAGATATTCTGATCCTACAAGAAACGTGGGCAACTGAACCTATCACTCTTAAAAACTATTACGTATATGAAATCCTAGCAATACCAACTAAACGAGGACACGCTAAAGGTGGTTTAGCCATTTTATTGAGCGAAGAATATCTATGGGCGCAGGAAATAGTAGAGACTAATCTAGAAAATCTACAGTGCATTAAAATCTCCATAAAAACATATAGTACGGCCTCTTCAAAGACAATTCTCCTCTTTAACGTATATGCCCCTCCAGGGAAAAAACATGATATAGTATTCCTTGAAATCATGGAAAAGATCGTGAAAATAACAGAAAACCATCCACATTCATCCTTCTTAATCGCTGGTGATTTCAATAGTAAAATCTCTAACTCTGAAATCAACAAGTGGGCTACACTATTTTTAGAAGAAGGAATGGAAACTATAACTCCGCAATTTCCTGAGGGTATATCAATTGATAAAAGAGGCAAATTGCTACTAGCAACACTGACTAACCTGCATGGAATAATAATGAATGGTAACATAGAAGGGGACATCCCAGCAAATTATACCAGACGGGGCAATGGGTCTTCTTCCATTATAGATTACATTATTAGCAGTATGGACCTATTTGATACAGTTACGTATTTGCTTAACCTGTTTTGCCAAGAGAGTGACCATGCACTAATGCATTTAACTACAGATTGGATACCCATAACCTCACCAGCCTGTCATATCATTTACCGCAAGAGTAACGTAGTGATAAACAGCAAACAGAGACGCATCTTCTGGAATTCCTCGACCCTTGATAAAATTACTTCATTGATAGACCACTCTCAATTTCTAACAAAACTTTTTTCTGAAAATCCTATTGAAAACTTTGAACTCATTATAAAAGATTACAAAAACCACATCCTAAATATGATAACAAAGGAGGCAGTAGGTAACAGCAAGAAGACAGATACAAATACGCGTAACTTAAAGAACTCTGAAGTAAAGAAAAAATTGAATAAACTTATACGCGCCCAATATATGAACCCTACACCATATATGAAGAAGGAAATAAATAAATTGAAAAATCAATTGAGACGTGAGAATCAAAGAAATAAAAAAGCTTCACAAGATCGCAATTGGGTCGATATCCAGATAGCAGCGAACAAATATAATCAGCGCAAATATTGGTCCCTGATTGCAAAACTAACCGGATTAAAAAAGAAATTACAAACAATACCGGTCCCTCCGAACGACTGGGAAACTTTTCTGACAGATCTTTACAAAGAAAACATAATAATATCATCAGACAGCAGTGAAGCTAATACCTCAGAAAAAGATAAATGCCCAATAATTAAAACTACAGCTATATCGGTTGAACTGAATATACGTAATGCAAGAACAACGGGAGCTTCTGGCCCAGATCAGATCCCGATCAAAGTACTGCAAGTCGCCCCGAAGGAATGGAGTCAGCTTCTATACCCCCTTTTCAACTATATCTTTGACACAGGCCAGGTACCACAATCATGGCAGGGAAGCATAATTATTCCCATTCACAAAAAGGGAAGCAAAACTCAAGCAAGTAATTACCGCCAAATAGCACTCATGGGCGCTGTGGGAAAAATATTTGCAGCAGAAGTATTACACCGCTTGAAAGAATGGGCCTTCTCGTCAGGTTTGATACCCACGTACCAAGCGGGTTTCAGACCCAAACATTCGGTAACAGATAATATTGCAGTTATCCAGGTCATTCTTGATAAATACGTAACCCGAAAAACCCAGGTCGTTTACGCCGCATTTATAGACTACTCTACGGCGTTCGATCAGGTAGATCGACCGACATTATGGAGAAAATTAAGGAGGCTTGGAATACAGGAACAACTGCTACAATCTATAGTAAGCCTACACACCAATACCTGGTGTCAAGTTCAAATGGGGGGAGAAAAAGGTCTTACAAAAAGAATCAAAACCGAAAACGGATTAAAACAAGGGTGTCTACTAGCCCCAATCCTATTCTCCCTCTACTTAAGTGACTTGTGTTACCATCTGCAATTAGGCTCCAGCCTACCTCCAAAAATTGCTAATCATAGCATACATGCTTTACTATATGCTGATGATATAGTGTTGTTGGATCTCACTCCTTTCGGATTACAAATATCATTGGATATTCTGCATAAGTATTCCAACGAAAACTACTTGGTTCCAAACATCAAGAAAACAAAAGTGATAGCTTTCTCGAGGACGAAACAAAATGCCAAATATACCTGGAAGATAGGAGGAGAAAAGATAGAAGAAGTCAATGATTATCCTTACCTTGGAAGGATCCTCTCTAAAAATTTAAAAAATACAGGGCAGTTGAAAAATTTAGAAAGGAAATCTGAAATACATGCTGCAGCCCTCCTGAGACTTTATAGTGCAACAGGGAGTAGGCAATTTTCCTCACTGATAAACATCTACAAAGTAAAAATACCACCTGTATTATCCTATGCGTCAGAGTACATTCCCATAAAACAATGGGCATTTATGGATCGCAAAGAAGGAAAGATACTAAGAAAAATTATGAAAGTATCAGATGCTGTACCTGTCCAAGCATTGAGACTGGAACTATCAATCACAAGCTCCTATGCAGTAGCAATCGCAAATGTAATCAGGTGGGCCTACAATCTATTACATGCAAAAGAGAACACCTTAAGGACATTGCTGAAAAAGGAGACTTTTGGGTCTGACGCTAAAAAACAAATTTTCTTAGAGAACATGACTGAAGCATTTCGTATAGCTAATATAAACACAGAACTGCTGCTTACTTGGACACCAGAACAAGTAAAATTGTTATTAAAATGCTTCACCCCAAAATTGAGTTACGAAGTGGATTCTCGACACTGCAGCAAACTAGTCACTTATAAACCCTTTGTCGACACAATAGACTATAAACAAAGCCGGTCCTATCTCGGGTTCACTCTAACTCATGGCGCAAGGAGGGCAATTGCTATGCTTCGCTTGGGCATCTTACCCGTATCAACATACACCTCAAAATGGACTCCGGGAGGATCTCCAATATGTACACTGTGCGCAGGGGGCGACCAGACTTTAGAGCATATTTTATTTGTATGCCCAAACCTGAAAGTAACCCTAGCCCGTACTAGATTTTTAGATCCTATCTATCGCTCTTGTAGAATCACAATGGTAAGAGAACTTATATTTCTGTGTAAACAGCCCCCGAATGAATTTGTCTGTTACAAATTGTACAATTTTTTTAAATTAGAATTTTTCTTTTCTCTTAAATGTAAAATGTAAAAAAATTTCTTTTTGTGGTCCTCTGTTGAGTACCAACACAAATAAACTAACTTTGACTTTGAACTTTACTTCTACACTCAACAAACTCGTAACCAGAGTACACAGTTTAATTTAAAAAACACCCTACCACAACTGGTTTTTCAAACGCATTGTACAATAAAATGTGTCACAAAGTAGGTTACATATATGGTGACTCTATAACGTCACATAGAAAAAAGAAGGCCACTCTTACGCTACCAGGAAAACACAACAAAAGTACAAGGCCCAAACTTCCATTATAGAGATTTCTTAGTTGCAGGTCTAGTTGTCAGATCGACACACACTCCCTCATGGCTGGTATACACCCACACCACACCTATTCAGCGCATCACTCACTACACACGTGACCCTATCTATAAAAAAGACGAAGTGCACGTGTTGTACGCCATTTTACAGTTGTTCCCAAAGCATGCACCGACCAAAGGGCCCACTACTACATGCGTGGCCTCTTTCGTCACTGAGTTAGTAGTGCCCGAAGCACTGAGCGGGTGAAGAACCTGCCATGATGATGATGATGGGAGCACGAGTATGTCGTGAGCCATACACGTATTAAGACTCTGCAACACGTATGAGACTTCTTTGTTGAAGATCGCGACTACATCATGAAGAAACTCGTTTCAACAAAAGGTGAGCAATGACACTTGAAGGAGTCAAAGGGTTGTAGCTGACTACATACAAAAATGCGACCTAATATTTTAGACAAACGCACTCCTATATAATGTATTAATTTACATATTTAATGTTTTTTTCCCAATAGCAGTAACGTTTTTATAATAGCTGAAATGTCCGCAATATATTCATGCAACTCAGTATACAATGA
The DNA here is from genome assembly GCF_964263255.1 of Lissotriton vulgaris. NCBI lineage: Eukaryota > Metazoa > Chordata > Amphibia > Caudata > Salamandridae > Lissotriton > Lissotriton vulgaris. The sequence goes on along the minus strand of NC_141689.1, from coordinate 1,433,990,245 downwards.
CTAATCAAAATGTCCTTTTGTTTCCTTCAGCAAACATCCTTCAGAAGCAACCACGGCCTATCGAGCAACAGTAATGGAATTGTCTGCAACGTATTGAACATACTTTTACGTATAGAAGCAGAGTTCAAGTCGAGTGGTGACCTCCGATGGCCGCACTGTTTATACAAGGTAAGCACAGCAGCCTACATATACAATGCCATCATAGCAATGCATTAGAAATAAGTCAGCATAACGAGCGTCAGTAACACAGTAGGCACTTCCATATAGACACCACTTGAACGCGGCACTATAACAAGTGAAATGTACCAAGTACACTGCACTCGTAAAACTGTAGTGTTACCTTTATTTGTGAAAGGAGAGAGGGCCATATTATCAAGCCTTGGCGACAAAATTATCACCACTTTATCGGTAGGAAAGTGCTGCTAAAGTGGCGATAATGGGTTTGATAATATGCTCTATGGAATTCCAATTGAAGCTCATGTTACATGTCCTTTACATCTAACATGAGCATCGATTGGAATTCCATAGAGCATATTATCAAACCCATTTTCGCCACTTTAGCGGCACTTTCCTACCGATAAAGTGGCGATAATTTTATCGCCCAGGCCTGATATTATGACCCAGAGTGCGTAGTGTACAGCAGCTTCTCTCTAAAATCTATAATTACCTCTAAGCAGTGACAACAGATAGGTTATAACAGTCTGACAAACAGATCAACAACCTTATTACGCCACTTTCGAGTCACTTTTAACATGGGTAAAGTGACGCAAATAGCTTGTATATCTACGTCTGACTTTTCAAGAAAACTCCAAACTCTGCGACACAGTTTTAATGTTGTTTTCTCTCTCTTTCTCTCTCTCACTCTCTGTGACATAATTTCTCTTTCTCTCTTAAACTTATAGACACTGCTGTCTGCTTGGACATGTAGAAGAACAGCCCAAGTCAAGTTGTGAACTCAATTACCGAAGCGTTTCACCGCAGTCTTTAAACAATGGTAAGCACAGAGGCCTAGATCTACAAAGCCTTTATAGCAATGCATTAGAAATAAGTTGGCATAACGGGCGTCAGTAACGCAGTAGACACTTCCATATAGACACCACTTGAACGCGGCACTATAACAAGTGAAATGTACCAGGTACACTGCACTCGTAAAACTGTAGTGTTACCTTTATTTGTGAAAGGAGAGAGGGCCATATTATCAAGCCTTGGCGACAAAATTATCGCCACTTTATCGGTAGGAAAGTGCCGCTAAAGTGGCGATAATGGGTTTGATAATATGCTCTATGGAATTCCAATCGAAGCTCATGTTACATGTCCTTTACATCTAACATGAGCATCGATTGGAATTCCATAGAGCATATTATCAAACCCCTTATCACCACTTTAGCGGCACTTTCCTGCCGATAAAGTGGCGATAATTTTGTCGCCCAGGCTTGATATTATGGCCCAGAGTGCATAGTGTACAGCAGCTTCTCTGTAAAATCTATAATTACCTCCAAGCAGTGACAACAGATAGGTTACAACTGTCTGACAAACAGATCGACAACCTTATTACGCCACTTTTCAGTCACTTTTAACATGGGTAAAGTGACGCAAGAAGCTTGTAAATCTACGTCTGACTTTTCAAGAAAAAATCTCAACTCTGCGACACAGTTTTAATGTTCTTTTCTCTCTCTTTCTCTCTCTCACTCTCTGTGACATCATTTCTCTTTCTCTCTCAAACTTATAGACACTGCTGTCCGCTTCGACATGTAGAAGAACAGCCCAAGTGAAGTTGTGGAATAAACTGTCTGTAATGTTTGGCCGTAAGGTTTATACAACGGTAAGCATAGAGGCCTAGATCTACAAAGCCTTCATAGCAATACATTAGAAATAAGTCGGCATAACGGGCGTCAGTAACGCAGTAGCCACTTCCATATAGACAGTGACACCACTTGAACGCGGCAGTATAACTGAACTGAAATATACGAGGCACACTGCACACGTAAAACTGTAGAGTAACCAAAACTTGTAATGCTTATTAAGCTTATTTACTCACATCTACATAATTCTAAACTCTCATTTTCTTTTTTGTTTTGCAGATTACCAATCGGACATCTTCTGGAGTCCAATTAACAATTTGTCTATAATATTGTTTGTTAAAGTTATTTTTCTAGTTGCTTCTATTATAGTTATAATTCAGTTTCGTTTACATTTATTTATTTAATAAAATTTAATTACAAAAAAAACGACATATTTTTATGTTGTGGGGGAGAGGTATGACGGTCCACAACAAAAATAATGTTGAAATACTATAGTAAGATATTCAAGACTAGGATTGAAAACTACTGAGTTCAAAGTAACAGATACAATAAAAATAACTGTGAAGAACTACTAAAATGGCGGGGGACGGAGTACGTAATCAACATTTGGCGCCTCAATACTACCTTTCAAATAAATTTAGAAAATATATGATTATTAATATATTACAAAAGTACAGCAGCAGATGACACACATGACCTGGAAAAAGAAAGCGACAAATTTACTACCTGAAATCAAGAAACATTTGCTTGTTATACTTCAAGAAAAATAAAAAAACTTGGACTTCGAAACGAGGCTGCGCATGCGTAGAGAGTACAACTGCTGCACAAAAAAAAGGAAAGTTTTACATACTATAATAGAAATGAAGGGGCATATTATCAACAAAAGGCGATACATTATAGCCACTTTTCTTGGCAGGAAACTGGAGATAAAGCAGCAGAAATGGACTTGATAATAGGCCCTTGTAAATTCCCATAGCAGCCTAGGTTCTGATGTTAACCTGCGCTGCTATGGTTATTCACAAGGGCATATTAACAAGCCCATTATCGCCGCTTTATCAGCGGTTTCCTGTCGATAAAAGCGGCGATAATGTGTCGCCTTTGTTGATAATATGGCCCATTGCTCTTTTTTTTGACCAGTAAACTTAGATGCATACTATCTAGGACCGGTGTTAAAATTATCGCAGTTTTATTGGCAGAAAACTGCCGAAAAAAGGCGATAATGAGCTTCATATTACGGCCTTGTTATTCCCCATAGAAGCCCATGTTAACACCAAAACATGCGCTTCTATGGGAATTAACAAGGACGTATTATCAAGCCCACCCTCCCAACATTAATAAAAACTCCGGACAATGTAGGTACCCGGAGCTGGAAGGTCAATTTACATATTACTGCCCTAGAAAGGTGACCTTCCCCGTGACGTGTACGGGGAGAGAGAGACAGAACTACTGAGTTCTAAGTAAGAGAGAGACAGAACTACTGAGTTCTAAGTAACAGGTATAATAAAAATAACGGTGAAGAACAACTAAAATGGCGGTGGACGGAGTACGTAATCAACATTTGGCATCTCGACACTACCTTTCAAATAAATATAGAAAAATTATGATTATTAATATATTACAAAAGTACAGCAGCGGATGACACACACGACCCGGAAAAGAAAGCGACAAATTTACTTCCTGAAATAAAGAAAGGTTTGCTTGTTGAACTTCAAGAAAAAGAAAAAAACGTGGACTTCGAAACGAGGCTGCCCATGCGTAGAGAGTACAACTGCTACACAAAAAAAAGGAAAGTTTTACATACCATAATACAAATGAAAGGGCATATTATCAATAAAAGGCGATACATTGTAGCAGCTTTTATCTGCAGGAAACTGACGATGAAGCGTGGGTAATGGGCTTGATAATAGGCCCTTGTAAATTCCCATAGCAGCCCAGGTTCCGATGTTAACCTGGGTGTAGGAGAGTAGGGTCTGCTTTCCTATGGTCACCCCACTTTTTGCTTTTTGATTCGCTGGTTTTCGACTTAATGTGGCGGTGGGCCTGCTAATCAGACCCACAGCCCAGCTGTGCTCTCTCTAAATTCAATACAATGTACTTTAGGTACATTACCAATTGTATTCACAACAAAGAAATGTCTGTAGGTCAAAGGAAAATGGGTTCAACTGTGTGTAATGTAGTGTGGCACAACCTAAGAAAACCAAGAAAATGCAAGTGCAAATGTGCAACAAAAAAGCACTAAATTCCTTGAGTTGGAAAAAGTGCCCATCAGTTCACACTCGGTACCGCCCTAGTCATCATTTGGGCTCTCCATAACCCAGGAGAGAGTGCAATCCATCACTAGATGTTATTGTGACGGACAATCAGTACAAACTGAAAAATGAAAAATTGTATTAATAATGGGTGGTACCGAAGAAAGTCAATACACCGGGGTAACTGAATTGCAGTGCAAAAGTGTATAGTGAGAAAATAGTGAGATTTATAACATTGGATAGAATTGAGAAGAGGAAGGCAGTTTTAATAGTTTCTCTCAGTTCTCCCAACGTTAATAGCAATACAAAAAGCTAACAGATTTAACAAAATATCTCTATGCTAGTAGGGTCGACATGTTTCAGCATATGTGGCTAAAGGTACGCCACTGCTTTCTTCAGGACCTTGATGTAACAGCTACTGCAATAATAATAATCATTTTTTTTTATATCACCGGTATAGTTTCAGGTCTTGCTCAGTCTCCTCCAATATACTATTTGGTAGGAGGGAATTGTGTCACCCCACCTGGCTGCAGCTCAGGTGGGTGGAGCACCGCTCTTTCCGTCGGTACACCGGGCGTCCCTCTGAGCAATCTGGGGGGGCATTGGGTCACCTTATGAGCCCCTGTACAGTGTACTATAGGTACCCAGGGCATAGGTGCATCCAAAGCCTACCAGGGGCTGCAGCATGTATTATGCCACCCCTTGCTGGCCACTCACATTGACACAACTGGCTGATCACTCAGCTGGGGCAAGATCGTGTAATCACCCCTTGCTTAGATATAGTATTCCTATATCTAACCTTATATCTAGACACATATACACCTATAAGTCACTCCTATGGCTGGCCTTAACAATCCTGAAGGCAGAGTGCTTGGTTTTATGTGAGATGAGGCTCTAGCATGAGCTGAGCCTGTCTGCAGCTTTCGGAACCATGTCCTCATAGCTGATCTAGGATATAGCCATACCATATACTCTTAAGTGCATTATGAACCTTGCGGTTAAATGCTAACTCTGATTTGGCTTTATCAAAACATGCCGTTTAAGGTGTCATACGCTTTGGAATACTACCCCCTCGCCAGCTCTGGCGAGGGGGTAGCATTCCACCCTTCTAGAGGGAGAAGACATGTTGTTCCTACTAATCCCGGTTAAAGTTAACCAGAGCCTCAGCATCACAAAATGGGTGCTGCTGCCACAGACACAAGTCTGACTTCCTGCTGCTGGGAGTCCTTCCAGCGAAGAAGGCTTGGACAATAGGTTTCCTGTCTTCGGAAGTGCTAGCACCACCCCAGACAGGCTATAGTGTATTGGGGCAGGGAGGGCTGAAAGAAATGAGACACTACCTAGGGCACACAAGGTGTCCCATGCATAGTTCAGTTCAAACCGGTGCTGGGGCACTCCAGCCCCAGCTCTGGCATGAAACTGGACAAAGGGAAAGGGGTGTAACCACCCCCTTCCCTGGTCCCACCCATAGGAGGGACCTAGCAGGTAATCCAGCCCCTAGATTAGGTATATAGGTAGAAGCTGAGTCCTAAGACTTTAGATTAATTCTGACTGAAACTTGAAATGAAACTCTGGACCTTCAACGTTCTACTTGAAGATAGAAGACTGAAGAATCTCCCTTGTGGTCAAGGAGTGACCACCCTGCACAAGCAGGCACCATCCTGCGATCAACGGTTTGCTTTGTCGACGCTCCCGCCGGAGCCCGAGCACAGAGCCTGACAAGACCCAGACTTCCAGACTTCATTCTGCCCGATCCACAGCCACAGCAAAGCTGAGACCCGTGGAGGCGACGTGAGAAGTGGGACCAGCCATCTTGGAAAGACAGCGAACTGCTTTCCATGCAACTTCCGAGGCACCCTCGAAGTTGTGCATTGGGGATTGAGAAGCCCCAGCCCTGAGCACCAACTGCACTGATGATCAACCCTCCACACTCCACCAGTTCTGCGTTGGGCCCTTCTGCATTTTCCTGCTCGACGTGTCTGTCCGGTCACTCGCCCGTTGGCTAGTGGCCATCTTGACGACGAACTTTGGAATTTCCACCGCTGGTCTGGTTGCTCCTGACTGGCCCTTGCTTCCCTGAAAAGAAGAAGCCCATCAGACCTTGCTGGTCTGATTAAGAAGCCATCTTTGATTCCTGCGTGGGTTGACCTTAGCCAAGGTTTGTTGACTCCAATCCGGAAGACGACACCGCCGACAGCGAGAGCCTTCGTGGGACAGTCCATGCTTGACTTCTGGTTGTCTTTGACACCTCCTGGTCCACGTGGCTGCAGAGACAAGCTTCACAACATCACCTGATTGCTTCGCAACATCGCCTCGTTCCTTCCTGGTTCATTCCTGGTCACTGGCTAGTGACCAATACTCTGTCCCCTCTGCTTTCAGGTACTCTTCATCCTTGATTCTCCCTTGGATCCAACCGGACTCTTCTCTCCTGGTCACCTGCAGCATCTTTCTTCGAGGCTCCATAGGATTCAGCGACGAAACCCGACACACTTTGACACCTAGGCACCCGCTTCCTGTGGGTGAGGTAACACGAGCACTCTGGTGCTCCTGTGCGTATTGACTATCCTAGTGTCTAAGTTTAAAGTAGATTTCTCCTAGTCCATCCGGAAGTGACCTAAAAGAACTAGTTTCGAATTCTTTTGTTCCCATCCTAACTCAATGGTAACTTGCGTGTGTGTAAAGACACTGCACACACCTCCTGTGGGCCTCCTACTTCCAATCCTTTGGTAGTACAGTATAGCCCCAGCGAATCCCTAGGCCTATCCTTTGTTCGTGACATGGTTCTTATACCACTATTTTAGTATATGGTTTAGCGTGCCCCTAGGGCCCTACTGTATTTTGTGCAACTTATTGTATGATAATTGAGTATCTTGCTATGTGTTTGTGCCTCTGATCTCATAAAGAGTTCAGAGGGGTTGTTTAGAAATAAATACATATATATTTTATATATATCCTGTGTGGTTTCCTTTCATTTGGTAGTCAAGGGGTTGCATATGGTAAAACAGCTGGCTTCACATGCCCTCTTGAGTTTAGCCTAAGACTGCTGTGTCCATGCTACCACTAGGATAGCTGGTCTATAAGGTTGACTTTACAACCATCACCATAAGGGTTGTTTGGACTGATACAGGGTGCCCACTAGAATAGTGGACATCACATATCAGGCCAACTTCTCACACTGGGCTGCTATGGTTATTCACAAGGGCATATTATCAAGCCCATTATCGCCGCTTTATCGGCAGTTTCCTGCCAATAAAAGCGTTGATAATGTATCGCCTTTTGTTGATAATATGGGCCATTGCTCTTTTTTTTGACCAGTAAACTTAGGTGCATATTATCAAGGACGAGTGTTAAAATTATCGCCATTTCATTGACAGGAAACTGCCTTTAAAACGGCAATAATGAGCTTGATAATACGGCCTTGTTATTTCCCATAAGCATAAGCCCATGGTAACACCAGAACATGCGCTTCTATGGGAAATAACAAGGACGTATTATCAAGCCCACCCTCCCAACATTAATAAAAAACTCCAGACAATGCATGTACCCGGAGCTGGAAGGTCATTTTACATATTACTGCCCTAGAAAGGTGGTGTTTCCCGCAACGTGTACGGGGAGAGAGAAACGGAGAGCTCAAAACATATATATTTTTTAAAAGACCAAGGGGTGCCGCTCCCCAAGACTGCGGGGAGTAGGACCGTAACCCCTCCCGCATACTTCAAATTAAAACCAGAGGAGTGCCGTTCCCCAGTGCTTGGGGCACCTTACAAACCCCCATTATGCAAAAACAATTACCCCCGTAATTTGCCCCCACAGTACCTAATGAATAAAACAGACTTCTAGGTTTTTTTCACCTTTTCCACCGCGTACAAGTACTGCACGAGTACCCCAACATCTTTTATTTTAAAAAAAATAAAAATTGAGTCTAAACATGTACGGCCCCCTGAGCACACCTAGAGGTTCAGAATGTTTCTAGCCTGGCCCCTTCCCTTATTTCTCAACTTTGTTTGACTGTTTTCTTGTGACTCAATTCTACTGATGCACAAGATGGCCGCCAACACTTCCTGGTTTCCAGTGTTGACAGACAGTTCACAGCCAATCAGCATGCAGCTCGCGCTCGTAATTGAACGGATTTCCGTACGCGTGCTGAACTCCGACTCTAGATATCGCAAAGATTTTACTTGCAATTTTCTCAGAAACAACTGAACGGATTTACACCATTTAACAAAAAGCACAATCTGCGAACAGAACTCTACCTCTCTGCCAAATTTCATGTAATTCCGTTCAACCGTTCGGGCTGTAGCCCTGTCTAACGGTCCCTATGAAAAATTGCATGGGGAAAACACGTTTTGGGACCCCCCTTCTTTCTCGCCCCCCGCTTGACGAGTCACCCCCAAACTTTAAGGGAAGGAGCGGAACCATGCTGGCCATTTTCTTAGAGGAATTAGCGAAGATTCGCCCAGTGGCGCCAAAGTTATTCCAAATAGAATGTTGTGAACTTCCTATGGAAACTTGGTCCTAATTATAACTACCTTCTGGCGACTGCCAGTAGGTTATCAAGCAACTGCTGTTGCGAAACGCGTTGGTTTGTGTATTGGTTGGAGTATTTGACAACGGAAAGAAGAATAAAAGAACTTTGGGAAACTTTGTATCCGTGAGTGCTGCCTCATTCCCCTTCCCGCTGGAAAGGGATTTGTTCGTATATATATATATATATTCAATGAAAAAACCATTGGTTTTAGGCCATATATAGTTAGGGATTTGCATTTAGAAAACCTTATTTTACTCGCATAAAACCATTGAAATTCCATATATAGTTATAAGCGCTAACTATATATCGCGCACCCGCAATCCACTGCTGATGATGTCACATATTACATCATTCATGACATGGTTAGTGACATCACTGATGACATCACTGATGACAACATCCAGTGACTGTATGTTTCTGTAAAGTTAAAACATGTCTTACATATTGAAGAATGAGTGGATGTATAAGTGTCTGGATGAAGGATTTAGTAGGTGCATGACTGACTGTATGAGTGAGTGATTAAATGTGTCTCACTGAGTGCATGGGTTAGTGACTAAACTGTCTTAATTTGTGCATCATTATGTCTGTTGTTCTGTAAACTGTTGCATGTGTTGATAAGTAGCTATATGAGTAACTATATGGGTTATTGATTGGTTGCCCAAGTATTTGTATGGGAGACTGAGTGTGTGTGTGGGTGGCTGGGAGGTGTATGACTCTGTGCATAGATGTGTGAGCAGTTGATTCACTAGATGTATGATTCAAAACTGCATGTGGAAACAGCTGTATGGGCGGTTGACTGTGCATGAGTGTATTAGTGAGTGAATGGATATCTCAGTGCTACATGTCAAATTAAGTACATATGTAAAACACAGTACATGTGAGAGTTGACATCTATAAATAACTGTGCATAAGAGCTAGTGAATGTGTGAGTGGCTGTATGGATCATTGTGAACATGTATCAGAGATTGTATAAGAGAGTAAAGTAAATATGTGTTAGTATATGTTTGAATAAGTAAGGTGTGTATAACTGTATAGTTGAGAAAATGGAGGTGTGATTGATTTTTGGCATAACTGACTAGGTGTGTGAGTAACTCCATGGATGAGTGACTGTCTGTTTACACTGATTGTATCTAAGGTTATATTAGAGTCTGAAGAGGTTCATGGTATTATCACATGAATGATATCATCAGTGATGTGATCAGTCATGTCAAATGAGATGTTATCAGTGATGTCATCAGTGATGTCATTTGAGATGTCATCAGTGATGTCATCAGTGATGTCACTAACCATGTCATGAATGATGTAATATGTGACATCATCAGCAGTGGATTGCGGGTGCGCGATATATAGTTAGCGCTTATAACTATATATGGAATTTCAATGGTTTTATGCGAGTAAAATAAGTTTTTCTAAATGCAAATCCCTAACTATATATGGCCTAAAACCAATGGTTTTTTCATTGAATTTTCAAGGTTTTGTAAATGCAAATTCCTAACTATATATGGAGTATAACCTATGGTTTTTTCTGTGAATTTCAATGGTTTTTTAATAGCAAATATCAAAAGCTGTCAAATGTCAAGTACGTGATAGGTAAAAACGTTTTCGTGTTTATGCACGCTGATGTGCTTTGAACGCTGCCCCCCCCCCACTCCCCTCTTTTCTCTTAGTAGTACTCTCTCTTTGCAGATAGTGAACGGTAGTTAACTCAGACCTTTACCCCTGTTGTAATCCGTCGTACCTGCTTGTCTCTCCATTTGATTAATTATTATCCAAGCATTTACTGTTTTACAATTGGTTCTCTTTGGATCATTCTCTATTTACAAACAAGCACAAAGTCGCAATACTCTGTTTAGTCTTTGCAGATAGTGAAAAATCGTGTAAAAAAATAAAAGTAATCGAGCAAAATCAGTAGACCACTAATTCGATCTCTTTTTAACCTCGGTAAAATACAAACATTAGGAATAACCCTTCATGAGAAATACGAAAATAGTGAAATGAATTGAGCTCCACACCATGAGGGCTGCAAAACAGCTCGACTCCGCCACCCACACCGCCCAAAATAACGGCAAACCCTATGCAAATATTATAAATATACACAACACACCACCAAAGAAACAGAGTAAAACATTTTATTAAATAACTATTTACATAACTATTTTATACTTTTTATTGCCCGATCCGGCTAGCTCAATCGATCGAGCATGAAAGTCATGCACTGATAACAAGCGTTGAGAGTTTGTAGAATGATGGCTTCAGATTTTCCACATACGGTGTAGTGGCGCGAACTGGCAGGGGGCGTTTGGATTCTACCCCTTCTCCAAATAAGATTTTCATACGTGAATGTTCGTTCATGCTTTTTGTCCCTGAGTTGCTTCCATGTCACTGCCTTACATAAATGGCATAAGTCCTGGTTGTTGAGTGCCATACTTCAGAGTTCTAAGCAGCTCTTGTAACACTGTTTAAACCTTATTTGCACCTGCTGCAGCTTCCCTATTCAAAGTAAGTGGGGTCCATTTGTGGACCTGACTGCATTGGAAAACAATGTGATACGGTGCCTCCCTAAACCGCTTGACGGAGGCCCCCGAGGGGCGGTGAGATGGCGCGGACTGAGAGGGGGCGCTTGGCTCCTGCCCCCTCCCCAAGTCGTGTTGCCCTGGTGAGGCCTGAGATCGCCCCCGGCATAGGCGGCCGGCTCCCGGGGTCCGGCGGAATTTTTTCCCTTTTGAAGAATCTTTCATTCTGGACCTTGTCCCACAATCCGTTTCACCTGAAGACACGCTGTCGTAGGGCGCCCCTTTACCGTTTTAGTTGCCATTCCGCCCGCTTTTGGTACTCTGTGCCTCTTCCGCCATTCAGCTGTTTACCGCTCGCTCTTGCGACTACAACGTCTCGCTCACCATGTAGTTGAGTTGCTCCCGCTCTTAAGATTTGACCGAACTTTTTGGACTGCTGAAAGCGGTGGAATTCCGACCGCTGGTTGGTGGAGACATTTTGACTATATTCTGCACCTGCATTGTCGCGTAATGCGTCATATGACGCGACGCGTTAGCGCACCCGGAAGTGCTCCGGTGCGCAAGGCGCAGCTTCCCGGAAACGATCCAGAGCGCGCCGCGCAGCGCGTAACGTAAGCATAACAGGTCATGTGACTTGTTAATAAAACTTTTCATTGGTTCATTTTACTTTTCTTTTCCTAATTATGTAAGACTAGGTCATGTGACCTAAAAATAACACTTTTCATTGGATTAAAACATTTTTTTTCCCCAAACGATGAAAGCCCCACCTTGTTTCTGGATGTTTCAGACTGAAGCTGGCGTCACCATGAGAGCACCACCATCTCGTAGCTCCGTCGTGGCCATTCCGCAAGCAATCATGGCAGCCGCTCCCCACCGGAAGCCTGCGGGAGTCGAGGGCCCCCAAGACTTTTGTACAATCTTCAAGGCTGAGGGGACGCTTTCGAGAATAGAACCCAAGCCCTGGCAGACAAGCGTCCGAGTTCCAAGGTGTCCCAGGGCCATTTTACTGGACCAGGCCCAAATCCGAAGAGCCGGCCGCCCTTTTAAGAGTCCTGTGGCAGCCGCCTACCGCTGCACCGCAAGAGTGGGAGCAACTCAACTACATGGTGAGCGAGACGCTGTAGCCGTAAGAGCGGGCGCTAAACAGCTGAATGGCGGAAAAGGCACAGTGTAGCAAAAGCGGGCGGAATGGCGACTGAAACGATAAAGGGGCGCCCCACTACAGCAGACAAGCCTCCGCCATGTGCTTCAAAACTGCATATGTATCTCGTGATATCAAGGTTGGGCAACCAGTACAGAACAAGCAGTTACGAGTCCCATTTACACCGGCGCCATTTTGGGCGCGGCCGGGCAGGTCCAGGATCTACTGAAACATAAAAAATGAGGCTGACGTCTCTGAAGCAGTTGACGAACAGCAGGACATAGCAAATAAACATGAACTCTCTAAAGCTGTTAACTCACTGCAGAACAAAACAAGTGAACCTGAAACCTCTGGAATAATTGTCGCTCAAAAGAACAACACACAAAACTCTGTAGAGCCTGAAGAAAAAAAAACAGAAGGGCACTGTAGTTTCAGACACACTTAACACTAATGACTAAACAAAGATATCGTCTGTTTATAAAGCAGTTATCATCTTGACAGAATTGACAAAGAAGTGTACAGACACCAATGCATCAGCATTCTCGGAGATAACATCTTAAGGAACAAAGAAAGACCTGTTCACTCTTGACACCCCAGGTGCTGTGTATATTGCACTATAGTGCTGCATCGAGAAAACGGGCAACCCTATTGATGTGGATTTTTCATTATTGATTATTGTAAAGAAATGGCGACTCCCCCCTTTAGCAGATTAGCTAAATGTTTGCGTAATTTAGGCATAAAAGTTATATTATTGTTGTTGTTGTTGTTATCGTTATAGTTCTGGTTAATTTCAAAAAATGGTTAAATATATTTACAGTTTTTGTTGCGTTCGTTATATTTAAATATTAATAAAGTTTTAAAATGTAACTGTCTTGGAGTACTATATTTTTTTAAAAAATCGGGTGAATGGGGCCTTGAATCGGGTTATTGTCATGTGTGGGCTTTGCAAGTGTACTGCTACAAGATCGGACATTTCAAACTCAAATGCACGTTCTTTTTCTTACCTTTCCGAAGCATGGAGCGCAATAGCAGGCAGAGAAAGGGTGATGCACGTGTTGAACACTGCCTGGCCTGCAAATTGCTGGCAGTGCCCCCCCGCCCGCTCCTGAAAGAGGGCACACACACACCGCCGCCCCGAGTACTTCACAAATCTTTAAAAGACCATGCGCTTGTTCAATGGGAAGTGGATAACATGGCTAAGAGCATTTGCTGACTAATGCATGAATATCGCTGACTTTTCAGCGATATTCATGCATTGCGGCCGTTTTTTATCGCATTTGCGATAAACCTTGCTAATAGCAAGGTTTATGTGCGATAAAATTCGCCGAAGTGCGGCGATAATTATTGTCTCTAAACAAGTTAGAGACAAAAATTACCGCTAGTTGTTGGAAATATGCCCCCGGGTTTTTCCTTGCAGGAATCGGGAAGCGAAAGACTAGCACTGAAATCAGTAGTCTCACACCTGAATCGGGAGGGTTGGCATGTCTGGATACTCTACAGCTGGGGCCATAAACTACATCCGCAGGGCTAGGTAATAGCCTAGGTCCGGCCTGGACAATCGGACACAGAGGAAGAGGAGTGTCAGAGGGTGCGGTAGTGAATAGGGTGAAAGGGAGGTGTCGAGCGGGCACAGGGTGTGATTCTCAGAGAAGAGCAGCGCAGATGGGGGAAGCATATGGCCCATGCATGAGAGAGAGAGCGGGGGTGACCATTGCGTGGGGGAGATGCGTGCGAGGGTGGGGAGCCATGTTGAGAATCGGCGGCGTGCAGAGAGCGGCCCTGGTCAAGGCATCTAAAATGGCTGCCGTGCACGACAAAATTGTGGCATTGGACAAAAACGCAAGATGGCGCAGACAATGTTTATCAATAAGGATTCATTTATAACAAAATATTTACTCGCAGTGACAAAATGGTGTTCAACACTTCCTGATTTCCATCGAATCGAACGTTAACAAACGTCACGCAGCAAAAAAAAAAAAAAAAAAAAGCTCACGCACAGAGCAGTTTTTAGCCATGTTATCCAATGGAAGGTGGATAACATGGCTGAGAGCATTTGCTGGATAATGCATGAATATCGCTGACTTTTCAAAGATATTCATGCATTGTGGCCGATGTGCGGCGATAATTTTTGTCTCTAAACAATTAAAACGAAGCAAAAAATGGCGAATTCCCGTTTCGCTACCAGTTTGCGGCCCAGTTCGCGGCCCGTGAAGCGCTTCTACCGTGAAAAATCTTTTTTTTTTTATTTTCCCCACGGGACCCTTTAATAACCCCAACAACAATCCTAGGGGGTCAAGAGGGGTATACCTTGCACCCTTTCAATAAATTCCCCCTTCGTTTTTCACCTCTTCTCTCTCGATCCTACCGAGAGATAAGATGGCGGCCGCTCCGGACTGTTTAGAATGTTGACAGACACCGGAGAGCCAATCAGCTTTCTGCGCGCAAAGTTCCGTTTCGCGAAAAGTAAGCGGACCGGATCGCTGCCCGGAGCGCTGTTACAGATATATATCTTGTTTTGAACGTTAATTTCTCAAAAACTACTGGAGCACATATATTGAGACCTAGCAAAGGCACATCGGGCTAACAGTCCCTACAATTTTGCCAAGTTTCGTGCAAATCCATTCAGCCGTTCGAGCTAAAAGTGAGTCCAACCGCCCTATGGAAAAATGAATGGGAAAAACGCGTTTTGGGACCCCCCTTTTTTCTCAGCCCCCCCTTGACAAAACTCCACCAAATTATCAGGGGCTGCTCAGAAACAAAATGTGCCATTTTCCTGAAAATTTCAGCCGATTCCGTCCTCAAACGCCAAAGTTATTAGACATAGAATTTTCAAAAATCCCATAGGGAATTAATCCTAACTATATATACCTACTGGCGATAGCCAGTAGGTAATATATATATATATATATATATATATATATATATATATATATATATATATATATATATATATATATATATATATATATTTCCACAGACGTCTCCCCCACAAGAAGAAGACTTGAGGCAGCACTCGAGGTCCGTTCAATCCTTTATTTTCAATTAACACCATGGGCATTAACGCGTTTCGGGGGTTTACTTTCCTTTGTCAAAATGCCCCCCTGGTGAGTAAGTCGCCACTGCTGCTAACAATCCCTTCATCAAAGAAGTGTGTCCTTCCCACCACTTGAAGTAGCGTGGGTTGCCTCCAAAACACGGTGTGGAGTCGCCTCTGTGTTCGCAGGTGAACCACATTTCCCAGCATGCAACATCATTCCCAAGCTGGCGGCGATCCCATCCATCGGTGCGTTTGTTTGGTGAGTGACCGATGGGTTGTGTGAGCAGGCAGGGAGTGTAGCTAGTTTTCGGGGCATATATATATACATATATATATATATATTACCTACTGGCTATCGCCAGTAGGTATATATAGTTAGGATTTATTCCCTATGGGATTTTTGAAAATTCTATGTCTAATAACTTTAGCGTTTGTGGACGGAATCGGCTGAAATTTTCAGGAAAATGGCACATTTTGTTTCTGAGCAGCCCTTGAAAATTTGGGGGGGTTTCATCAAGGGGGGGCCGAGAAAAAAGGGGGGTCCCAAAACGCGTTTTTCCCATGTTAATTTCCATAGGGCGGTTGGACTCACTTTTAGCTCGAACGGCTGAATGGATTTGCACGAAACTTGGCAAAATTGTAGGGACTGTTAGCCCGATGTGCCTTTGCTAGGTCGCAATATATGTGCTCCAGTAGTTTTTGAGAAATTAACGTTCAAAACAAGATATATATCTGTAACAGCGCTCCAGGCTGCGCACCGGTTCGCTTACTTTTCGCGAAACGGAACTTTGCGTGCAGAAAGCTGATTGGCTCTCCGGTGTCTGTCAACATTCTAAACAGTCCGGAGCGGCCGCCATCTTATCTCTCGGTAGGATCGAGAGAGAAGAAGAGGTGAAAAACGAAGGGGGAATTTAATGAAAGGGGGCAAGGTATACCCCTCTTGACCCCCTAGGAATGTTGTTGGGGTTATTAAAGGGTCCCGTGGGGAAAATAAAAAAAAAATGATTTTTCACGGTAGAAGCGCTTCACGGGCCGCGAACTGGGCCGCAAACTGGTAGCGAAACGGGAATTCGCCATTTTGTGCTTCGTTAATTAAATTACTAGGTATAAGGGGGTGCGGGAGACGTATCCTAATCCCCTATGTTTCCTGAGGGTGGCTGAGGAGGCTCATATATGTTGATACATCTCTTCCAGCGGCTGTGCGTGAGCTTTTTTTTTTTTTGCTGCGTGACAGTCCGGAGCGGCCGCCATCTTATCTCTCGGTAGGATCGAGAGAGAAGAAGAGGTGAAAAACGAAGGGGGAATTTAATGAAAGGGGGCAAGGTATACCCCTCTTGACCCCCTAGGAATGTTGTTGGGGTTATTAAAGGGTCCCGTGGGGAAAATAAAAAAAAAATGATTTTTCACGGTAGAAGCGCTTCACGGGCCGCGAACTGGGCCGCAAACTGGTAGCGAAACGGGAATTCGCCATTTTGTGCTTCGTTAATTAAATTACTAGGTATAAGGGGGTGCGGGAGACGTATCCTAATCCCCTATGTTTCCTGAGGGTGGCTGAGGAGGCTCATATATGTTGATACATCTCTTCCAGCAGCTGCGCCATCTTGCCTTTTTTCCAATGCCACAATTTTGTCGTGCACGGCAGCCATTTTAGATGCCAGGCTGGTCCCAGGCTATCACCTACCCCTGCGGATGTAGTTTATGGCCCCAGCTGTAGAGAATCCAGACATGCCAACCCTCCCGATTCAGGCGTGAGACTACTGATTTTAGTGCTAGTCTCCCGCCTGCCGATTTCTGCAAGCAAAAACCCGGTGGCATATTACGAACAACTAGCGATAATTTTTGTCTCTAACTTGTTTAGAGACAAAAATTATCGCCGCACATCGGCGATTATTATCGCAGATAAACCTTGCTATTATCGCAGAAAAGTCAGCGATATTCATGTATTATCGAGCAAATGCTCTTAGCCATGTTATCCACCTCCCATTGGATAACATGGCTAAGAACTGCTCAGGGCAGGTGTTAGCTTTTGGAGATATTCGCGCTTAGCGCGAATATCTCCAAAAGTTGGTAATAGGAGATAGCGATGTTAGGGACTGTTTCCAGTCGCTAACATCTTGGCACGCCCACTTTGCATGTCATTAGTGATAAGTATCACTGACATGCAAAGCGGGGCCCAAGATGGTCGCTATCTCATTTTAGCTGTCACTAACTGGTGTTAGCGACAGCTTGGTAATAGGGAGGTAATTTTATCTCCGCTTTCATGGCTTTTAAAGCCAAAAAAGCGGCGATAAACCCCCTTGATAATATGCCCCACGATTCCTCGGGGGTTTCAGCTGACAGGGTTTGGTATTGTGTTACGTGGTAATTTTTCCAGGAAACGTCAGAGGTTCGATGCAGGGGTTCTAGAAGAGGTGATAAACCATTTAAGCATCATGAACAAGCGCATGGTCTTTTAAAGATTTGTGAAGTACTCGGGGCGGCGGTGTGTGTGTGCTCTCTTTCAGGAGCGGGCGGGGGGGGCACTGCCAGCAACTTGCCAGGTCAGGTAGTGTTCAACACGTGCATCACCCTTTCTCTGCCTGCTATTGCGCTCCATGCTTCGGAAAGGTAAGAAAAAGAACATGCATTTGAGTTTGAAATGTCCGATCTTGCAGCAGCACACTTCCAAAGCCCACACATGACAATAACCCGATTCAAGGCCCCATTCACCCGTTTTTAAAAAAAATATATAACACTCCAACAAAGTAAGATTATAAAACTTTATTAACTTTTAAATATAATGAACGGAACAAAAACTGTAAAAACATTTAAACATTTTTCACCCAAAAAAGCAACAATGGTCAGAAGCTGTTTTTTGTGCGAATAGTCCCAAGGCAGCACAACGTGCTGAGTTCTGGACGGCACCCAGGTGATGTCGCCTGGGTGCCGCACTGGTTTTGGGATCCTACAATGCTGCTCCGAAAATTGGCGTGGGGCGTCCCGGGTGGTGCGGGGGGAGGCCTCGTCAGTAGCGGTCTGTTGTGCGAATAGTCCCAAGGCAGCAGAACGCGCTGAGATGTTGATGGCACCCAGGTGATGTCCAGTAAACTGCCGCACTGGTTTTGGTATCCTACAATGCTGCTCCGAAAATTGGCGTGGGGGGGGCGTGGGGGAGGCGGCGTGAACGGGCCTCCCCAGGTGGCGGCCATCCAGCTGAGTTGCGCCCGCTCTTGCGGCTACAGCGTCTCGCTCACCACGTTGTTGAGTTGCTCCCACTCTTGCAGTGCAGCGATAGGCGGCTGCCACATGACTCTTAAAATGGCGGACGGCTCTTCGGTTTTGGGCCTGGTCCACTGAAATGGCCCTGGGACACCTTGGAACTCGGACGCTTGCCTGCTAGGGCTTGGGCTCCATTCTCGAAAAGCGTCCCCTCAGCCGTGAAGATTCTACAAAAGTCTTGGGGGCCCCCGACTCCCGCAGGCTTCCGGTGGGGAGCGGCTGCCATGATTGCTCGCGGAATGACCACGACGGAGCCACGAGATGGTGGTGCTCTCATGCTGACGCCAGCTTCAGTCTGAAATAAAAAGCGTAATTTTTAGGTCATATGACCAAGCTTTTCATCATTAAAATAACAAAAGTAAAATGAACCAATGAAAAGTTTTATTAACAAGTCACATGACCTGTTATGCTTACGTTGCGCGCTGCGCGCCGCGCCCCGGATCACTTCCGGGTGCGCTAACGCGGCGTGTCATATAACGCATTACGCGACAACGTACGTCAAGAATATAGTCAAAATGTCTCCACCAACCAGCGTTCGGAACACAACCCCTTTCAGCAGTCCAAAAAGTTCTGTTAAATGACAACAGAGGGGACAGGCAACAAGAACCATCAGTCAAAGAGGGGAGGGCAAGTTCTTCTCTTCCGGGTCATGTTGGGGCGCTACCGGAACTGATCGAATTGGTAGTCTACAGTGTTTCTGGATGTTTCAGACTAAAGCTGGCGTCAGCATGAGAGCACTACCATCTCGTAGCTCCGTCGTGGCCATTCCACGAGCAGACATGGCAGCCGCTCCCCACCAGAAGCCTGCGGGAGTCGGGGGCCCCCAAGACTTTTGTAGAATCTTCACGGCTGAGGGGACGCTTTCAAGAATGGGACCCAAGCCCTATCAGGGAAGCGTCCGAGTTCCAAGGTGTCCCAGGGCCATTTTAGTGGACCAGGCCCAAAACCGAAGAGCCGGCCGCCATTTTGAGAGTACTGTGGCAGCCGCCTATCGCTGCACCGCAAGAGCGGGAGCAACTTAACTACATGGTGAGCGAGACGCTGTAGTAGCAAGAGCGGGCGGTAAACAGCTGAATGGCGGAAGATGCACAGTGTAGCAAAAGCGGGCGGAATGGCAACTAAAACGGTAAAGGGGCGCCCCACTACAGCGTGTCTTCAGGTGAAACGGATTGTGGGACAAAGTCCAGAATAGAAGAGTCATCAAAAGGCAAAAAGTTCCGCCGGACCCCGGGAGCCGGCCGCCTATGTCGGGGGCGATCTCAGGCTACACCAGTGCTTTAAGACTTGGGGAGGGGGTCGTAGCCAAGCGTCTTCTCCGAGTCCGTGCCATCACACCGTCCCTCGGGGGCCTCCGTCAAGCGGTTTAGGGAGGTACCATATAACATTGTTTTCAAATGCAGTCAGGTCCACAAACGACCCTCACTTACTTTGAGAATAGTGAAGCTGCAGTAGGTGGAAATAGGCTTCAGACAGTCTTACAAGCACTGCTTTTGTAAAAATTTTTTGTTTTTTTGGTATTTTTGCACAGTTTTATATATTTTTTTTGTTTTTGATGGAGGGGAAACAACAAAGCACAGGCATTGAAAAAGGCTCAAACTCAGAACTCTGAACTATGGCACCCAACATCCAGGACTTGCCATCCGGATCTTGGCGCCTTGTGCTGCTTTCGACCTATTCACACATCGGTCCACTACTGACATCATCTTATAAACCAACGTTATGTAAATAGTTATTTAATAAAATGTTTTACCCTGTTTCTTTGCTGGTGTGTTGTCTATATTTTTAATATTTGCATAGGGTTTGTCGTTATTTTGGGCGGGATGGGTGATGGAGCCGAGCTGTCTTGCAGCCCTCATGGTGTGGAGCTCAGTTCATCTCACTATTTTCGTATTTCTCATGAAGGGTTGTTTATAATATTTCTATTTTAGCGAGGTCAAAAAAAGATCCAATTAGTGGCGTACTGTTTTTGCTCGATTACTTTTATTTTTTTACACGATTTTTCCCGATCTGCAAAGACTAAACAGAGTATTGCGACTTTGTGCTTGTTTGTAAATAGAGAATGAACCAAAGAGAATCAATTGTAAAACAGTAAATGCTTGGATAATAATCAATCAAATGGAGAGACAAGCAGGCAGGACGGATTACAACGGGGGTAAAGGCCTGCGTTAACTACTCTTCAGTATCTGCAAAGAGAGAGTACTACTAAGAGAAAAGAGGGGAGGGGGGCAGCGTTCAAAGCACATCAGCGTGCATAAACACGAAAAAGTTTTTATCTATCACGTACTTGACATTTTAAAGCTTTTCATATTTGCTATTAAAAAACCATTGAAATTCACTGAAAAAACCATAGGTTATAGTCGATATATAGTTAGGAATTTGCATTTACAAAACCTTGAAAATTCAATGAAAAAACCATTGGTTATAGAACATATATAGTTAGGAATTTGCATTTACAAAACCTTATTTTACTCGCATAAAACCATTGAAATTCCATATATAGTTAGATGCGCTTACTATATATCGCGCACCCGCAATCCACTGCTGATGATGTCACATATTACATCATTCATGACATGGTCAGTGACATCACTGATGACATCACTGATAACATCTCAAATGACATCACTGATGACATCACTGATGACAACATCCAGTGACTGTATGTTTCTGTAAAGTTAAAATATGTCTTACATATTGAAGAATGAGTGGATGTATAAGTGTCTGGATGAAGGATTTAGTAGGTGCATGACTGACTGTATGAGTGAGTGATTAAATGTGTCTCACTAAGTGCATGGGTTAGTGACTGGGTTTTAATTTGTGCATCATTATATCTGTTGTTCTACAAACTGCTGCATATGTTGATCAGTAGCTATATGAGTAACTGTATGGGTTATTCATTGGTTGTCCAAGTATTTGTATGGGAAACTGAGTGTGTGTGTATGGGTGGCTGGGAGGTGTGTGACTCTGTACATAGATGTGTGAGTAGTTGATTCACTATATGTATGGGTTCAAAAGTGCATGTGGAAACAGCTGTATAGGCGGTTGACTGTGCATGAGAGTATTAGTGAGTGAATGGATATCTCAGTGCTACATGTCAAAGTAAGTACATATGTAAAACACAGTACATGTGAGAGTTGACATATATAAATAACTGTACATAAGAGCCAGTGTATGTGTGAGTGGCTGTATGGATCATTGTGAATATGTATCAGGGATTGTATAAGAGACTAAATATGTGTTATTATATGTTTGAATAAGTAAGGTGTGTATAACTGTATAGTTGAGAAAATGGAGGTGTGATTGATTTTTTGCATAACTGACTAGGTGTGTGAGTAACTCCATGGATGAGTGACAGTCTGTGACTGTCTGTTTACACTGATTGTATCTAAGGTTATATTAGAGTCTGAAGAGGTTCATGGTATTATCACATGAATTATATCATCAGTGATATGATCAGTCATGTCAAACGAGATGAGTGATGTCATCAGTGATGTCACTGACCATGTCATGAATGATGTAATATGTGACATCATCAGCAGTGGATTGCGGGTGCGCGATATATAGTTAGCGCATCTAACTATATATGGAATTTCAATGGTTTTATGCGAGTAAAATAAGGTTTTGTAAATGCAAATTCCTAACTATATATGTTCTATAACCAATGGTTTTTTCATTGAATATATATATATCTATATATATGTGTGTGTGTATATATATATATATAGCCTCGTGTGCTGCCTCAGTTTCTTTCTATGGAGGAGACATCGTGGTAACATTTAGCGTGTCGCAAGCGTTTGGCTCTTGTGCTGAACCACACGCAAGGCGTGCACCCCCCGCAAGTGTCCAAAGGGGGTCGTTAAAAGGTAGACCCTCGGACTACCCCGCATCAAGCCTGCACCAGATAAATGCTGTGAAAACAGTCCATACCTGCATGGAGCCACGCCCCTACTTTATTGGCGTTTCCTTTGTCAAGGACAGTCTGAAGTGCGAGGAAGGGGGAGAGGAGTATGGAAGCCATCACCTGAACCCACAACAGCCACAGTTCCCGCCGGACAACATGGCACACCGGCTGTTGACTTCACAAAAAACTGAGCCGGTGAATTGGTATCGCTGCCGGCATACAAGGAATACTGAATGCTGGGAAATGCAGTTACTTTCAAGGCAGAGGCGATTCCATGCCGTGTTTACCAGGCAGCCCACACTACTTTAGAGGGTGGGACGAAAAACTGAATTTTACTTTGGGACTGCAAGCGAAAGACACGACCTAGACCAGGGGGGCATTTGAGAAAGGAAAAACCCCCGAAACGCGTCATGCCCATGGTCTTATGAAAGAATAAAGGTGGATGCTCCAGAAGCCTCGTGTGCTGCCTCAGTTTCTTTCTATGGAGGAGACATCGTGGTAATATATATATATATATATATGTATATATATATATATATATATATATATATATATATATATATATATATATATATATATATATATATATATATATATATAAACAGAATCTCGCCAGACGCCCACGGCGCAACCAACTTTCCCCCTGGTCAAAAATGATGAAGAGTAGAAACCCAGTCTTGGTGCCAAACAAAAGGTGCTCTATTCGTGCCTTTCAATGCCCAGCATGTCCGCCATGACGCGTTTCGCCTGTGTCCACAGGCTTGATCACCTGATGTGTTTCTTACATCAGAGGGAGGTACTTTATAGTAAACATAAAAGGCGGGCTACTCTCACCACCATTTTTTGTTTGTTGAAATTGGCACCATGGAAACTGTAAAAAGACTGCGACTGGCAATACATTCAACAACTATAAAAGCTGGAAATGCATTAAAAATTACCTCCAACCTATTACACACTTTATAAAATATAATAAATATGTGCAAATCACGCAATGTTAATAAATATATGCATAGTAATACATTGTCACTATATCTATATATACATTGCAGTCTTTTAAGTTATATTTTTTTTAATGTTGAAATTTGAATTTTGAAATGAATGAAAAGTGAATAAAGTAACCTTTGGATTTTGAAACTTAAGGAGTACATGGAGTAATATTTTTGGAAAAAGTGTATAGATTGAACTGTTGAAGTAAAACCACGCTGGAGATTCCAGCAAACAAATACTGGTGCCTAGGGTGATACACTTATGAGGCAATAAGTGTGCAGCTAGAAGTTATTTGACATACACTCCAGGAGGGGAGTGATACCCAAGTGCACAGTTGAAATTGGAGTTAACATTTAGGCGGTGCACAACCCGACACACGAAGTTATTTTGATACATCTCACCCTGATAGGTACCTGGGAGACTATAAGCAAGTGTAGAGATCCTTACTCGCATTCAGGCCCCCCGGGGTTTTGCTATCGAGCTCTAGTATGTATCGTGTTTCAAGAACCCGCAGTAGCGCCTCCCTATCACCGCCCTTTTTCAATGGCATCACGCAATCGATGACATAATATTGCAGATGCTTGGGGTCACTGTCATGGGTTTTTTCAAAATGTCTGGCCACCGGGTATGTCTGATCTTTAGTTGCGATGGCCCTTATGTGTTGCAAGATCCGCTTGTGAGCTGGCAGTCTTGTACTCCCTACATACCGTAGCTCACAAGGGCATTGCAACACATACACAGCGAATTCTGGTTTGCAGGTGAGTCGTTTGGTTATAGGTGCAGGTGACTCTTTAAATGGAACGTGATAGTGGGTTTTGTTACAGCCATATCTACAGGCTTTACAGCTGGGCACTTTTTAAATCCTCTGCTTAATGCCATCCAAGTTTCTAAAACTGGCGCCTCCAAATAGTTCTTAACTAATTTATCTGACATTGAAAAGGATTTTCTATAGGTCAGTTCTGGTTTCTTCCCCACCAACCCTCCAATGACAGGGTCCCCTGTCACTAGATTCCAATTACTGGAGAAAATCCTTCTGATTTCTCTATGCTGTCGGTTGTATGTAACAATTACCCTGGATTGCTCTGATGTAATTGTTTGGTTATCTGCCTTATGGGAAGCTTTGGATGTTAGAGCCTCTGTTCTAGTGATGGCTCTAGAGTGATCAATCGCATTAGAAAGGATCTCCTCTGAGTATCCCCTGGCCTAAAACCGCTTCTTACTGGCTTCCTGTGCCCGAACCATTCCTGTTCTGTGCTGCAGATCCTCCTTATATGCAACATTTCCCCAAATGGAATGCTGCGTATCAGGTGGTGGGGGTGCTGGCTGGCCGCATGGAGGACAGTATTGCCTGCCATCGGTTTCCTATGCAACCTAGTTGCTACTCCCCCATTTTCTACGTACACCCCTAAGTCCAAAAAGCAGACAGATGTCCTGTCAATTGTAGAGGTAAATTGTAAATTCAGATCGTTTATATTTAACTGCTCTACAAATGACTGTGCCTCTTTCTGGGGACCCTGCCAGGTCAATAATAGGTCATCTATGTACCTAAGATACAAGGGAACATTTTTCTGCATTGTGGCTAGATGTTGTCCCATGAGGACCTGCTCCTCCCACCAACCCATATACAAGCATGCTAGGCTGGGGGAAAAACAGGCCCCCATGGCCACTCCCCTGATCTGCTGGTACACTTGATTGTTAAACAAAAAATAATTTTGTTCTAAACAGACCCTGATCATAGACAGAAGCATTTTGTTGTTCGATGAAAAATTGATGGCACGTCTGTTTAAATAATGCCCCACCGCCCTAATACCATCGCTGTGTCTTGTAGAGGTGTACAATGAAGATACATCCAATGTAATAGGCAAATATTCTGAATTCCACATGACATCATTTAATTTTTGGATAAAATCCGATGAGTCCTGCACATGTGATTTTAAACCTTATACCCAATCCTGCAAAAAAGAATCGATGTATCTCGAAATGTTCTCAGTAGAGCTAATAATTGCGGTAAATGATTGGACGACTTGGTGGCATGTCCACACTTTTATGTACTTTTGGTATTAAATAGAAGGACGATATCAATGGGAATTCCTTCTTAAGAAAGCCAAATTCTTCCTTCGATATTAGGTTCCCACTCCTCCATGCCAACAATTTTGAATTTTGATCTTGCCACGCTGTTCTTATTGTGGCCAAATTGCTCTTTCTATAGCAGGAGGGGTCCCGTAATTGTTGTTCCGCCTCATCAATGTACATTTGGCGCGGCCACAAAACAATATTTCCGCCTTTGTTCGCCTGGCGGACAATTATGTTCTTATTTGAATCAAGTTTTTTCACTAAGTTGTTATAGCTTTGATTCATTTTATTTATTGCGGCATGTTTTCTGTTAGTGGCTGTATACAATTTTTTCAGGTCTTTGGTAATGAGTTCCTGATACACGTCCAAGTTATCGTGCGTCATGATAGGTAAAAAAAACTGATTTGGGTTTAAAAGGAGTACTACTTTTTTGTAATTTTTATATCATTTTAAAATTATGAAATACATTAAAATTAATAGTTTATCAATTGTTTTAAAGTAAATATATATATTTTAGTTATGATATATGTGTGTTTAACTTTTGTAATTATGTTTATTTGCTATATTTGTTAAAATGTATACTAAATCTATTTTTTTATTCCTTTTATTAATTCATAGATTTAATATTGATTATTTTATTTGATATGTATAAAAATCAATATTTTGTACAAATATTTTTTTGACATCAATATATATTTTTTTCAATATGTTTGTACTTACCATTATAAATATAGGATGTTGATATTTTTGACATCGATATTTATAACTCAATATTGTGGTATGGGGATATTTTAGGTCTCGATATTCTGTCAGTGAACCCTTCATTCACCCGTACACCATCTGGTATGAACCAGACATCCTTTCAATGATGGCTGTCCCTTCCAATAGCATGTGCCCCATTTAAGCAGCTGCCTTAGACATCTCATACAAGTGACCTCAAAGCCCACAAACCATTCCAAATGTACTGACCTTCCACATACACAAGGTCATTTGAATCTTGGCCAAAACTGGCCTGAACTGGATGTAGAGTCACTTATCCCAGATGGAGGTGATATTGCTACCGCCGTAAGTTTCTCTCTCTCATGGGTTATCATTTCCCTTTCCAGCTCTCTTTCCTATTACTTCTGTTTCTCCTCCCTTTCTCTGTTTTTCCTCTCTTTCTCTCAGTTTCTCATCCTTCTCACACAATTTCTTCTCCAGGCCAATTCCTTCTCTCTCTCCCGCCTCCTCTCATCTTGTTCCTGGTGAGCTAGTCTTAGCTTATCCCTCTCAAACTCTCTGGCCTTCTCATCTTTCTCAACTTCAGCCTTCTGAAGCGCCAATTGCAAGCTCAGGGTCTCTGCTAGACTCAACCCAAGTAAAGGATTTACACCTGGAATTCATGACAGTGGTACCCTAGAAATTCATGGTGGTGTACACACCTGAGGTATTCTAGAAATTAAAGGTCGTGAGTGTCTGGGTGAAAATGCATTAGGGGACACACTCTGTGTGTGTCTGGGATAGATCTTTCCTAAGGGGATCCTGGAGCCTGAATCCACAGCACTCTCTTCCTACTATGGTTCCCCTAAGCCCATTAGCGAAAGGTAGACCAGCTGGTTGCATCCCCCAAGTCATCTTTCACTGTGCATACAGTAACACAATCTGCATTTGAAAGGGAGGCAGAGATCCCCCTGCAGGAGGGGGCAATGAGTAACTGCACCTGTGTCCTCTGGGATGTCTGGTGGAGCCACTCAATGTGGCACCCATGACAGCTGCCTCTGCACCCACACTCAGGCTCAGAGGCAAAGCATTGCCTCATCTGCATTGGGCCATGCCTCCCATGCAAATGAAGGAATGCCCCTCTGAGATCCCGCAGATGCACATCTAGCACCGCAATACATGTATTACAGAAGGGGACGTGCAAATCAGGGTCGACTTTAGGGCAGTGCGACTGGTGCAGCCGCACTGGGCGTTGACCGGTGGAGGCGGTCGCTGACCTCAGGGGGAGGGGGCACTGTGTTTACCAATATCTTATGATTGGAGAGATATGGGGCAAAAGTGTCAGATGGTAGTGAAAGAATCTGAGGAGATGGTCATGGGGCGTGGGGGTGACAAAAGTGATTGTCGTACAGGGCACCACCAGTGCTAAAGCCGGCCCTGGTGCAAATGTCTATGGGGCCTTCTTTAAAACCAAAGTGCCCTGGTGCTGCAGAAAGAGGACACTCACTCCAATTAGGGCCCGTGGTACCTAGTGTAATACAGTCCCAGAAACCGCAGAATGTTTGCACTAACTGCTTTCATACCTTTTCTTGAGCATGCTGTTATTTTGGGAGCTTAGAACAGGTTTCCAATGTAAGAATTCCGAGCCATCCCCTAACCGTAATAATACAGCAGTCCTTATGCAAGTGGGAAGACCTAATTTGCATTCTTAATAATTGCTCATTTTTTATTTAATCTGCTATTGAACTTGAATTGAGTATACAAAACAGAAAGAATTAAATAGAGGCATAGAGAAACGTGGTTGCTTTATTAATATGAATCTAAAGTCATAACAACAACAAAAAATTACAGTCATGTCAAAATACTGAGATGAAAAATCGAGCAGTTTCTAGTTGAGACGGATTCTGATTAAGTGGTGCTTAATAGAAATGTAAAAATACCTCATTTTATTTAAATAGACTCTTCAGTTTTTGAAGGTGAAAATTAAACCTGTGTGAGTGATTGCAAGCATATAATAGCTTTCATTTTTGCAGTTATTTAAATTATGCAGTTGAAAAAGAATTAGATGATGGTGACATCAAGAAAGAGTTCATTTAAATGCCTACTCCAAAAGAAAAAAATACTGTAGCCTTTTTCCTGTGTGAAACTATTTTAGGTGTTCATTTTTAAGGACTTCTTGTAGCACCGCACCACACAGCAAAAACTCCACAATGTAACACTCATTACTCCACAGCACCCATACCATATAGCAACACACCACATAACGTTTTGCACACCACTACTTCGCTTAGCTACACACCAGAACGTGCTATACCTTCTGAACAATGAGGACTTCCAGAGCGCTAACACCATCGCTTCACAGCATCAGTACTACAGCTCAGCCTGCCAACAGTGCCCATCGCATTCCCAACTCGTCAGAGTTCAATATTAACTCTTGATAAATGTGTCTAACCCGGCATTCCCCCACAACACATTTAGAAATGTTGTCCAATCCTCACAGGTCATTGCAGTCCCCTAAACGTACCTCATACCATTCACCACACTAGCAAACAGAACCACATCTAAATACTCTCATGCGCCATATATGTAAAAGTATGTTAAAATTGAGCCAGTGGATTAGCACTAAATAAATAAAACAATTAACCTCATATCATATTTAATTAATCATTAAGTCACATAATTATTTAATGTCTGAGGGCTGTTTTCTTAGGTAAAACACCACAACAATCAAATCACTAATTGTCACAATCTCATCAAGCCAAACTGTTGATAATTTAAAGTGCTTGTTGACCGCCCTTCAGAAATGTACATCAACGTTTCAGTCCTTACATTTATTTTCAGTCTCCTTCACCAGGACAAACAGTTATTTTTTGTGGCATCATAAAATTGTTAAAATGCTCCTGTTTCCATATCTGGTATCTCATTGAATGTAAACTAACACATTTCATTAGGTAAACAGCACTTGCCTCTCCCACAGTACCTGTCTAATTAGACACCCCTGCAATCTATTCCTGGACAGAAGGATTGTATGTCTGTCTAACTGGATAAGTACTGGGAGAGATCCTGATTGCTGTTTATATAAGAAAACCCATTGGTTTATGTCCCCTGTCTACACATACCATTCTTCCCTAGTGCACATCACCTCAGGTGATCAAACACACACGCACGCACATACAGACTGCCTGACCTCAACACACCCCAACTATTGCAGCTGTAACTGGAAAGGCAACAACTCATGTTTTCCATGCTAACCTAAAAAGCATTTTTTTCTCTCCGTAAAATGTGAATTTAATACGTAACTATAGAACTTTTGTTGCCAGCAAGTATAAGCATGCCACAGAGCTGAACAGAACTTGATGGAACCAAGAACCCTGAAACACAGGATCTGAGGACAAAAGGATAGGAACCAACACACTCAGGGTAACACATTACAGGAATATGGGATCTCGGAATGATGCTTTATAAACAATAATCATTCTCTCTCTCGGATTCTTATGCCAACATCAGAAGCTCATCATCCTGCACTAAAACATTAGGCTGACTCACAACAGTATGGACTCTCACTCTTGTACAGACAGGCAATAACTGAAGACTGCACTAATGATGCAAACAAGTAGTCTAGGCCAAGCTAACATTAGGCAACAATAGTTCCTTCGGGTTACATGAAGGCTTCAACACCCAAACCACCACCATTCAGAGTCATGATTTATACATTGTGATGAACATGGATAAGAACAGGCAAAAGGTCCAAGCAGCGACATTCTTCACAGCAGCTGATATGGGGTGCAGGTCATCTAATGTGGAAGGACAACGCAAAAAGGTACAAGGCTTAGATTAGAGCAAGCAGGTGTTTAACTTTAAAAAGCGCTCTCTCTAGGTCTCATTAATTCCTCTGCTCTCCTACATGCCACACACCCTTAGGCTCTACAGCAAAGCAGCCTAAAAGCAGCAGCAAAAGTGGGCTTCCCCAGCATGCTCAGTCCAGCCAGATTTTGAAGCAAGAAAGGATAGCTCTTATCTCTCTGTTTCTTACCCCACTTAGTAGGGAATGTCCTAATACATTTTTATTTGATTTTTAGTGAACTGTAGCAATGATAGGTAAGATAGTGAAACCAGGAAAAACACAGAGGTCAATTACGATGGCGGACGGAAGGACGACCGCCGGCCTGTAGTATGTGGAAAATGCTTTTAACAGTCCACAAGCCGGGGATAGTCTGTCCGTCATAATAGGATGGGAAGCACTGCCAAATTTCCGTACGCCGCGGAAATAAGTGTACTGCCGCGGAAACGCACCCGACCCTGCGGCGGACCTAACCAATCCAGAGACACCGCCATACAGAACGACGTCTCTACTGTCCTCACAATCACCATGGCGGAAAACACACAGCAAATGGCTGCAGAAAAACCACCAGCCCAAACACGGCGGAACCATCACAGCTGAAAGGCAAAACATTGCAGAGAGACCCACCACAGGCAGACCACCGTCATGGACCCAGCCCTACACGCATTCCCGGTACTCCACGCATTTCCGGTACTCTTCGTGCTCCACCACCAGCAAGTCATGGACCTTCGCCGACGACGACACAGGTACGCAAACACACCATGCACGTGTCGAAGCCCCTGCCCACAACAGAACCCCAGGTCTGGACAGGAACACACATACATGCACCCCCAGCAAAACCTCCTGGCTACAACTGACCCCACGCACCATGAACACGCACCGCGAACAAACAGCCACACCACAGACAACGCAACGTAGCGGATCAGACAATGGAAATCATACCCACAATCAACTAGGCAGGCAGGCTCCCAGGCTCACATACACACACCAACACACAAAGGCATAGCACACATAAGGAGACATGCTGGCCCACCCTCAGGACAACACCACACCTACCCCACTAACAGACAGGGGCCCATACACCACACACCACAAAATCAACCCTGCTGCACACACATCAATACCCACCACACAAACGATGAGCCCTGACATGTTGACTGTCAACGTCGAGACTGAACAACCTCTTGGGTAGCCACAAATCATGACTGTGACTCCTGCACCATATGAAAAATATCCACATAACCTGCAGTGTATGGGAAGCCACTGTTGTCCCAAAATAAGCCTCAGAGTGCCTCCCCCACCCTTACACAGTCCACAGCCATATTGTAATGACTGTCACCCCTGCCAAACGAAGGTAAACAGTGCTGGGCAATGGTCATGTTAAAGCGGCAGACACAGCATGTACGACAGCAGGTATATATCAACAATGAAAGGATACCACCAGGAATGACATAGATAAACCACAACACATGATTAACTTGCTTTATTGCACAGCACAGAGGTTGACTTTGTGAGTAGGCAGGAGCATGCACACTGAATAGAACAGAGCAGGTCCTTCTGAGGCGGATTGGTGTCACTACAACGCATGCTTTTACATCGCATGCCTTTACAACGCGGTTTTTACCACGCAGTCCATTACAACGCATAATGCTTTTAGGCGCTGGATAGTGAATTATTTAATTTACTATTCCAACTCCAGTCCCCGTGGATAGCAGGGAAGGTGTTGGATAGTAAATTAATATATTCCCTATCCTAGAGCGCCCCCCAGCGCAATGCGTTGTAATGGTATGCGTTGTAATGGTTGCGATGTAATGGTAGTGCGTTGTAAAAATGCGTTGTAAGTGATGTTCCCCTTCTGAGGCAGCACATGAGTGGGCACAATGCAGCATCCTAACAGCAACAGGGCAGTGTTCACAACAGAGCAGGTACATCTGAGGCAGCACATGAGAGGGGCAAAGAGCATCAACAGTCCATGGTACAGAACAGAGCAGGTCCATCTGAGGCAGCACATGAGAGGGGCAAAGAGCATCAACAGTCTATGGTACAGAACAGAGCAGGTCCATCTGGGGCAGCACATGAGAGGGCACAATGCAGCATCTTAACAGCAACAGGGCAGTGTTCACAACAGAGTAGGTACATCTGAGGCAGCACATGAGAGGGCACAATGCAGCATCCTAACAGCAACAGGGCAGTGTTCACAACAGAGCAGGTCCATCTGAGGCAGCACATGAGAGGGCACAATGCAGCATTCTAACAGCAACAGGGCAGTGTTCACAACAGAGCAGGTACATCTGAGGCAGCACATGAGAGGGGCAAAGAGCATCAACAGTCCGTGGTACAGAACAGAGCAGGTCCATCCGAGGCAGCACATGAGAGGGCAAAGAGCATCAACAGTCCATGGTACAGAACAGAGCAGGTACATCTGAGGCAGCACATGAGAGGGCACAATGCAGCATCCTAACAGCAACAGGGCAGTGTTCACAACAGAGCAGGTCCATCTGAGGCAGCATATGAGAGGGCACAATGCAGCATCCTAACAACAACAGGGCAGTTTGCACGACAGAGCAGGTCCATCTGAGGCAGCACATGTGAAGGCACAATGCAGCATCCTAACAGCAACAGGGCAGTGTTCACAACAGAGCAGGTCCATCTGAGGCAGCACATGAGAGGGCACAATGCAGCATCCTAACAGCAACAGGGCAGTGTTAACAACAGAGCAGGTACATCTGAGGCAGCACATGAACGTGTGTCATGTGGACAGTCCCATGGACAATAATAATGCAAGGGTGGTTACAATGGACATTCCAGACATCAAGTACAATGAGATTTTAGTGATGGTAACTGCACCTTACAGCACAGAATCAGGTGGACTGTGGGACCTCGTAGTTTCGGACACAGTAGCAGGATCTGATACAGGAGTGTGAGACACAGCAACAGCTCTAGTGACTGACACATGAGCCATAGACCCAGGTACACTGGCAGGACCAGATACAGCAGTGTGAGACACAGCCACAGCTCTAGTGACTGACACATGAGCCATAGAACCAGACACACTGGCAGGACCGGATACAGGAGTGTGAGACACAGCCAAAGCTCTAGTGACTGACACATGAGCCATAGACCCAGAAACTCTGCCAGGACATGTCCCTGGACAGTGACCAACAAATACCATGCCAGCATCTGAGACATGAGAGTGGTGGACACACACAGTGGCAATACCTGAAACAGGAGAGGGCACAACTGACACAGTGCTACTACATGAGGCATAACAGCGAACAACAGACACTGTGCCACTATCTGATACATGAGAGTGAACTGCAGCTGACCCACTAGGACAACTGAAATGATGAGCCACAGGGCTGTATGGGCCAGGAGGCAGGGTGGCTCTGGGAGCTGGGGAAAGCTGTACTGGAGCGACATTGGGGTGGTCAGGTGTCACCGGTGTGCGTTTCCGTTTCTTTGGGATATGTAAGGGCACCCTGAACATGACTGGACTGGTAAGTGGTGCGGGCTCATCTGAAACATCACCCATCAAAGGTGGATCATGTGTGGGGGTCTGCTCTCTGGGGATGTGCTGGACCCTGCTTGATGCTTGCTCTGGCCCGGCCTTCTGCCCTCTGCATCATGTGTAATGGGGGATGCAACAACAGTGTACTCCTTCCTCTGCTTCACCGGGGTGTGGATGGGAGTAGAAGTATGGGGCAACTCCACCTCTAACACATGTGGTTTACGTTCCTTCACTAACACCAGCTTCAGGGGACACAGGGGTGATAGCTGCCTGTCCTTGGTGGATGTCATGTCCATGGGAGAAGCCTTGGCCCTGGGATCTGCCTGCTCCCTGGGAGGTGCCTTGTCCGTGGGAGTGTCCCTGTCCTTGGGAGGTGCCCTGTCCTTGGGAGGTGTCCTGTCCTTTGTAGTGCCCCTGTTCTTGGGAGTGTCCCTGTCCTTGGGAGGTGCCCTGCCCTTGGGAGGTGCCCTGTCCTTTGCAGTGTCCCTGTCCTTGGGAGTGTCCCTGTCCTTGGGAGGTGCCCTGTCCTTTGGAGGTGCCCTGTCCTTTGCAGTGTCCCTGTCCTTGGGAAGTGCCCTGTCCTTGGGAGGTGCCCTGTCCTTTGCAGTGTCCCTGTCCGTGGGAGGTGCCCTGCCCTTGGGAAGTGCCCTGTCCTTTGCAGTGTCCCTGTCCTTGGGAGTGTCACTGTCCTTGGGAGTTTCCCTGTCCTTGGGAGGTGCCCTGTCCTTTGCAGTGTCCCTGTCATTGGGAGTGTCCCTGTCCTTGGGAGGTGCCCTGTCCTTGGGAGGTACCCTGTCCTTGGTGTGTGCCTTGTCCATAGGATGTATGACGGTACGACGCGTACCGTCACAACGCGTGCTTTTACATCGCGCCCCTTTCAACGCAAGTCGTTACCACGACTTGCGTTGGGGGGCGCGAATTGAGAATAGTATAATTTACTATTCTAACACCAGTCCCCGTGGACACTAGGGAAGGTGTTGGAATAGTAAATATACTATACTTAATCCTCTAGCACCCTCCAGCGCAAGTCGTGGTTATGACTTGCGTTGTAACGGACGCGTCGTAAAAGCACTGCGGAGTAAAATCCGCGTCGTAAAGGATGCTCCCCTTGTCCATGAGATGTGATTTTGCCTTGGGAGTACTTTTTGAGGGGTATGCCTGTGTGCCCTGTGAATCTATGTTACCCAACACCCCTTGAGGATCCTGTGTGTCAACTCCAGGGTAGATGATGTTGTGTACTGTGAAAGATTTCCCTTTCCTAGGGGATGGTGTCCGTGGCCTTAATTGCCTGCCTTGCTGCCTGTGCCTGCTTCTAGTGCAATACCCAGAAAATGAGGCCTGTTCAGAAATGTCACTCTCCCCTGAGACAGTAAGTGGTGTGGATGGGGGAACTGAAGTAGAACCTTGTCCATGTGACTGTTGAATGGCTGCAGACACTGTGTTGGATAAGGACTGTACTGTTCTGTGGAGACCAGCAACATCACCATGCATCCCCTCCATGAATACTACCACCTGCCCCAAGTTCCTATCGTTGTCCAGGAATGCATAAATCATGTTTGTATGCCCTACACACAGCTGGCGCAGCAGATCAACCGCCTCAGCACTAAGGGCAGTTTGTGTCACAGGGGCAGGAGCAGCGGTGCCTGCACCAAAGGCCACTCTGCTCCCCCTACTCCGGAGAGCACGAGCAGTACTTGTTGCAGTTGGTGGCTGTGTGGGCCCAGTGTGCTGTGTACCTATTGAAGGTGTAGATTGTCCACTACATGTGTCTAACAACAGTGCTGACTCACCACTGCTGTCTGAAGATGAGGACGATGGGGTCCCACATGTGAGTCCTCAGGGATAGTTCTGTCCCCCTCTCCGGGGCTGCTCTCTTCAGTCTCAGTTTGCATGTGTGTGATCTCAGATCCAGATGCATTGCCACCACTAAGCTCCGTCGTATGTGGGTCAGTGCCCTCGTCCAAAGCTGAAAGAGAGAGAAAAGAGGTATACCTAAGTACCACACCCACGTACTGCAAATTACAAAATACAAACATCCTTCCCTGCTGACCAACATGTAGCACCCATCCTGCACATGAACCACCCCTACCAGACATCCTCATGTCAGAGAATTAGTGGGCCCTGTGACACATGTACATGAAACAAACATTGCTAGTACATGCAGCCCACCACACATGTGATGGCATGGGACCACAGACCTGAATGGCATGTCCTGGGCCCCTGCACT
This sequence comes from Lissotriton vulgaris, assembly GCF_964263255.1. Lineage (NCBI taxonomy): Eukaryota > Metazoa > Chordata > Amphibia > Caudata > Salamandridae > Lissotriton > Lissotriton vulgaris. Next base: position 1,433,954,481 of record NC_141689.1, on the reverse strand, counting down.
ACAATGCAACTGGTATGTGCAGCTGGCTGACATGGATGCTAACTCTCACTCCGCTAATGCCACCAACATGCAATAACAGCACACCATATACACCACGGATGTCACTACTGTGTCTGACCAGCAATACATGCATGCAGTCCCAAGTCACAGACCCATTCAGTGTGCTTACCGCTAGTTTGCTGCTGCTCCCCTCTCAACCGTGCAGACAGGTCAGGATGGGTCACATCCATGATACGTAGCATCAGAGGGGTCATGGTACGTCGTTGAAGACGGCCTGATCTTGGAATCAGCCCCAGTGTCATGTCCACCACATTCTTGCTGAGCCTTGAGATATCGTCCCACCGCTTGTGGCAGTGTGTGTGTGTCGCCTGTTGCACCCCCCCACTGCCCGTACATCAAGGGCTATGGCCCTCCACACTGCCTTGCGATGGTGCAGCTTGACCTACCATAATGGGAGACAAGAGGGGGCAAGTCAGTGAACAGTTGGCCGTTCACACAGATAGAAGTTACAGGTATCTGTCTTCAGCCATGCACAGTACAACGTATGGGACGGACAGGTCGATATGGCATTATTGCATCACGCAAAGCAGGTGAGGTACACACCCATAAGATATATGTGATCGGTTGTGACCCAGCACAGCCGCAAGACTACACATGTCATGTTAGTCACTCCTCAAAGTTAACAATTTGCAGCATAGAGGTCAATCAGTCAGTGACAGAACCAGGAACACATCACAACGTGCCTGGGCTGCTGGGGCATACCCACATTGACTCCCACAGAACACCTCCCAGATTGCAGAGGCCAGGAGTCAGGGACCACCTCATGCACACCAACATGTTCCCCACTGCACTTACCACCTGTCCTGGGGCACCGTAGAGCCGCTCATAGTGGCAGAGCACACCGTCCACAAGGACCTCCAGCTCCTCTGCACTGAATGGACGGAACCGGATCTGTCCAACTCTCGCCATGGCAAGGTTCAGGACACTGGCACAACAGCAGCAGTTGGTGGAGTGGCCAGCAGCAGCAGGTCGAGGTTATGGGTGCAGGCAGCAGTGGCTGGAGCAGTGGATGTGTGGTGCTCAAACTTACATATTTATAGGGCCCTGAGCTGATTTCAGTGGCACACGTCAGCAGCAATTGGTGTTCCCGGGCTGCCTCATTTAAAAGGAGCCAATGACTGACCCCGCTGTGGTGGTGCACGGCTTCCGCTTTTTTGGAAATCGCTTACGCGTCCCGCAGTACCTCTTTCCATTGGCTGCATGTGCAAGGACCATCACGGTCACACACCGCCAACCACATGTGCGTGCAACCACGATGGTGCATCATTTGAAAATCAACACTCACTGGCACCGAAATGGCAGAGCACGCATTCTGGCGGGCGGGGCAGGCTAACAGATACGTTTAACTGTGCAAGTGGAAATGGCAGTTGGTATCCCCCCATTCAGTCACATAGCAGCACCCACCGCAGGGTCCGTGTGGTTACCTACCACCGGGTCTGGCCGTTACCTACCGCAGGGTCCGGGCGGTGGGTGCCAATATGTGTATTGATGTCACCGTGGCATGGATGGCCATGGCCGGTTACCTACCACCGGGTCTGGCCGGTTACCTACCGCAGGGTCCTGGCCGTGGGTGCTAATATGTGTATTGATGTTTAATCAATGGGGGGTTTTGTCCTACGGGTCCTGGCTGGACAACATACGTTATAACAAGAAAGGGAATGCCAGAACTCGAATTCAAGTCATGACAGCTTGTTTATTCAGCTGATGTGTGCCTTCTTTGAGTAACTTCAAGAAGGTAAGTATTTCACTTTTTTTTTTTTTTTTTTTGAATATTTCAATACATATTTACATTTTGTGATACTTCAGAAGATTAAACATTTCTTTTCACTGAGGAAACAATAAATACAATGTTTCAAGACATTACAAACTTTTGAACAAAACAAATAACAAAGCATTCAAATATGATTACAATTTCAATCACGGTTAGCTTTAAATCATATACACCTAGACTAGTTTTGTTACGAATGATTTTGGCAAACAATGGGCATATTGGGCAACCTGACTTTAGTTATGTCGCCCTATGTTCATATAGCAACCCCTAACATTTGGGTTCCTTCAACTTTCAAACAGCCGTATAGCCGACGCGTTTCCAAACCTTCTTTTTTCTGTGGGGTTCTTCTTCAGGGCTGAGCTGTATGCCTACGGTGTAAAATTGGGGGACATTTCAGTATCTCCTATTCTCTACTGTTAACCATCTTTGTTAAAGAGGGAAAACCTTCAAAGATTTTTACCTTTTTGTTGTTGAGGGCTGTGATATTCAAGCACGGAGCATCAAGTTATCCATATTTTTTCACCATTACCTGAATGGAATTAAAGGATGGTGGGTTTATGGGTTTCCAAATTTATCACACTCATCAACACGTATTATCCGTTTTTTTGCGCTGCCCTGTCACTTACTTCTTATGTTCCTGATCCCTCGTAGAGGTGAAAGGACCGTTTGTGGGAATCTAATTATGGTTCCGCGGTGTTGGGGTTCTGTTTGAATGTGAAGTAAAGATCAAATTTACCACAGTGAAAAGAAATGTTTAATCTTCTGAAGTATCACAAAATGTAAATATGTATTGAAATATTCAAAAAAAAAAAAAAAAAAAAGTGAAATACTTACCTTCTTGAAGTTACTCAAAGAAGGCACACATCAGCTGAATAAACAAGCTGTCGTGACTTGAATTCGAGTTCTGGCATTCCCTTTCTTAATATGTGTATTGATGTCACCATGGCATGGATGGCCATGGGTGGTTACCTACCGCCTGGACCCTGCGGTAGGTAACCGGCCATGGCCATCAATGCCACAGTGACATCAATACACATATTGGCACCCACCGCCCAGACCCTGCGGTAGGTAACCGGCCAGACCCGGCGGTAGGTATCCAGCCATGGCCATCCATGCCACGGTGACATCAATACACATATTGGCACCCACCGCCCGGACCCTGCGGTAGGTAACCGGCCAGACCCGGCGGTTGGTAACCGCATGGACCTGGCGGTAGGTAACCGCCTGGATCCGGCGATAGGTAACCGCACGGACCCGGCGGTAGGTAACCGCCTGGACCCTGCGGTAGGTAACCGCACGGACCCGGCGGTAGGTAACCGCAAGAACCCGGTGGTAGGTAACCGTAAGGACCCGGTGGTAGGTAACTGCACGGACCCGGCGATGGGTATCGCAATGTGACTGAATGGGGGGATACCAATGCTATTTCCACTTGCACAGTCAAATGTATATCTGTTAGCCTGCCCTGCCCCCGCGGAATGCGTGCTCTGCCATTTCGATGCCAGTGAGTGTTGATTTTCAAATGATGCACCATCGCGGTAGCACGCACATGCGGTTGGTGGTTTGTGACCGTGATGGACCTTCCCCATGCAGACAAAGATACGCACGATTGCAGTAGTAAGGTACATTTCCTGTGATGGCGGTTCGCATGCCGTGACGTGGTGTGTGGACACACTGCATGTCTCCGCACTCATCTAATGATAATAGTTGTCCATGTGTGTCAGGGGATGGCCTGAATGCATCAACACTCAGCATGTTATGTAAATGGGCTGTGTCCATGTGTCTCATCGATGTCCATTAGTTGCATGTGTAATCATACTATTCACATTTCCAGTGTTTGTCAAAGGACAGTGATATGTCCTCATATTGTGTCAGATGTGCAACAGCAATGTGGTGACATCTTGGTTTTGAGATGACACGTTTGTAAGTGTACACATCGACAGAGACCATTAAGGCTGTGCACCCACAGTTTGATCCAGTCGTGAGTGTGTGTTTTGTGTGCGCAAGGAGTAATGATGGGGGATACATGCATTCAGTGTATGCGTCTGTGTGTCGTATGTTGAATGTAAATGCCTGTCATGTGAGCATGCAGAGCATTGTTGGTGGTTTCAAGGGTGCATGAAGACAAGGAGGGTGTGTTCCAGGTTCGTCTTGTGAGTGCACATCCATGTGTGTCTGTGGGGATACTTGTCCACACATGGGCACTTCGTCATGTAATGTCGGCTGTGCTTGAAACATGTGTGACCGTACCATTGTACACATTTGCTCACAGGATGTTGTTTGTGGGTGAACATTGTGTGTGTAGTTGTCTGTAGTGCCTTATATTTGTGTCACGTCACACCTACAATCAGTGTCTGCAACATGGATTATTTGTGGTGTGTTGGTCAAGATGTGATAGTGTGGTTCAGCTGTGCTGTGTTATACAATTGACATCTGCTCACATCTACTCCCACACAGGAGGGCTCCTAATGTGCATCGACCATACACTGTGCTGGAGGACATGGTAGGAGAGGAGGTGATCCGCATATTCCGGCTTAACCGACCAACATTGCTGGACCTTGTTGCACAATTGGCACTGCACCTGCAGCCACGCAGGGCATATCCTGGAGCAATTACTCCCACAGCAAAGGTGATCGCGGCACTTCCCTTCTTTGCCATGGGCACATTCCAGTACAGAGTTGGTCATGCTGGGGGGATGTCCCAATCCATGTTTAGCATGGTACTGCGGGATGTGCTGGAAGCCATGATGAGTTACAAGGATGATTACATCCATTTCCCACGTCCGGCAGAGTTGGCAGCAGTGAAAGGGGACTTCCATGCCCTGGCCCAGATTCCACATGTAGTGGGTGCCATTGATGGCACACATATTGGTCTAGTCCCACCCCAGGCACGTGAACCCATCTATCGCAATCGGAAGCACTACCATTCAATCAATATGGAAGTGGTGTGCCTGGCTGACAACATCATCTCTCATGTGTGTGCCAGATTTCCGGGATCGGCACATGACCCCCACATCCTGGGGAGCAGCATTGTCCCCCAACTGATGGCTAATCTGCATCAAGATCGTGCATGGCTTGTAGGTGAGTGTGCTGTGATGACTACTGTGTTGCATGTGTGCCATGCTGTTCCCACCAGTACTGGTACTGATGTATGTGTCTATCATCCCCCCACACAAGTGACTCTGCATACCCCAACCGGCCGTGGCTGCTGAGCCCCTTACAAAATCCAACTACCCCAGGGGAAATGCGCTATAATGAGGCCCATGGGAAGACACGTTGGGTGGTGGAACTTACATTTGGACTTCTGAAGTCTAGGTTTCGCTGCCTGGATAAAACCAGAGGGGCCCTGCAATACTCACCCGGCAAAGTATGCAAAATCGTGGTTGCCTGCTGCATGCTCCACAACCTGACCTTGCGCAAGAACATTGAAATCATCATGGACCCTGCAGACCAACAGGTTGCTCTGCCTCCCATCCCACTCATGTCCAGTGATGAGGATAGTGGGGAGGAAGAAGGTGTGGACCAGAGACGTCAGCTCATTGACCGCTACTTTCCTTGAATGTGAGTAAGTACGTCTTGTGCTACTGTTCAATGCGTGATGTATGTTTGCTGGTGATGTGTGGATGTGGTGTGTGAATGCTGCCTGTTCTGGTATGTTCTGTTCGCAAATGGGTGTGGGAGATGGTGTACATACAATGCTCCCTGATGTGTGTCCTGTGATCCGCTTAATTAGTGAGGAGTGTGGTTTGTGGGATGTTGCAGTACGGTGTGGTGTGATGGGTGTGATTCAGTTTCCTGACCTGTTCTTGTTGTTCTCTCATTATCCCTAGGTCACTCCCACAGAGCCATGATTCTGAAGAACATTGATCCCTGCACCTGGTAATGACAACCACTAAGTCAATACTGTATTTGAAACATGGAGGTCACACAGCCTTGAGTGTGTCTGTGGTGTTTATTTACAGGGGGGGATTTGTGTCATTTACAAAATGGTGGTGGAGGGGAAGAGTGAGTTGAAGGTTATGTCAGATGATCCCACCGTGTAGACACCACATTGTGTGGTGTAAACCTAGTCCAACAGACGTGTGCCAATGTATGGCATTGTGGGGCAAGATAGTTCACAGAGTGAATGCCAGGCTCAAGGTATGTTGAAGTCAGTGCCATCCCTTCTTCTGGCGGGTGGCTGGTGCATTGCCACTGCTCTGTCCTGGATCCAGCCTCAGATGGCCCCTCCGTCTTTGAGCCGGAGTGGACCCAGCTGTGGGGGTAGGTTATTCGGGGGGCACCTCCCTGACAGTGGCCTCAGGTGATGATGGTGGTGGTGGTGTCCTGTCCCGCCGGCCACTTGGGGGAGGGGGAGGTTGTGTGTTGCGGGATAACCACTCCCTCCAAACAGATGTTTGCTGGCCCATGAGGTCCACTATTTGTCCCATACGGTTGTCCATGGACCGCAACAGCTGGCGGGTCTCAAGTTAGTCTTGCCACGCATGATCCGCCTGTGCCTGCGAATGCTCGTACGATGCATGCACTCTTGAAATGAGATCCAGGGTCTCAGTCCTAGGATTGGGTGGGTCTTGTCCCCCACCAGGCCTTGCACCTGCCCTCCTATCCGGAACCTGTGTCCTCACCTGTGTCCTCACCCGTCCACTCTCCCTGCTAGAATGTGATGTTGATGGTCTGGCATCGTCCAATAAGTCAGGAAGGGTGGCACAGACAGGACTGGTGGTGGTGGTGGTGGTGGTGGTGCTAGCTGCACAGGTCACAATGGCATAAGTTGGTGTGGTTCCACTGGCCAAGGTGGTGGGGGCAGGGATGTCTGGGGAGCCTGATGGCCCAAGGAGTATATGCGGACCGGCATCGTCCTCCGCATCCGAGGTGTCCAGGGAATCATCACCAGAGTGTCCATGCTGGGATGGGGGCGACTGGTGCTGGTGGTTGCTGGCTTCTCCTGCCAGTTCTCGGTCACCTGAGGGACAAAAATTTAAAAATCAATGCTGTGGACAAAACAGGTTTGTTGTTGTTACATTACAATTTCCTAGGGATTCAGGGCATGGCTGTTGATGTCATCACATTGGTGTGGCACACAGTACTGGGCATTATGGTGGTGTGGAGGTGGGGAGACAATACTTGGATATGTGTAGTGCTGTTCTGCTATTGGTTGGTACCCCTGGACTCTGTGTAGTATTGGAGTCATTTTGACATTGTTGGTGTTGTTCAGCAATGTGGACTTGGACATGTTCACCAGGGCTGTGGACAACCTACCTTGCTTCTGTACCTGGTCTAGTCACTGTCATAAGAGGCATAGCTTTGGACATTGCATCCACGGCCTTGTGTCAGGACACACATTGTACTTGCTGTTGTGGCTATGTCAAGTCTCACATCATGCACAGACTGCCTACTACATGGATTGTGTGGACTGCCACCATGTCTGAGTTTCCCCTTGCAAGTTCTTTGATCTGTGCAGATGTGACGCTTCTCTTCCATGTGTCCAAGGGTCTGTTATTTGTGGGTCCTTCTGTGGACATATGGTACTTGTTTGTTGTTCGACGAATGCAGTATGCAGGCATTGCGTGCTCACCTGTCCCATATTTTATGTCACATTTTCACCATGGAGTTACTACGAAGCCATGTGTTGTGTTGCCCCTAGCTGCAATAATGAGGGTGGAGAGTGCACATTTGTATTTGGAGTACAGACTTCCCACTCACACACACCCCTCCCTGTGAAGATGGCAACCTACCTGTAAGTTTGAAGAGGGAGATACATTGGTCAGCATATGGTGGGAGGACTCCATTTAGCTCTGGGATAGGACATGGGGGCATGTTGGGAGTTGTAGTGCTGGCCTCTCACCCACCCACCCTCCCTGTGGACATGGAGGCCTGTTGGGAGTTGTAGTGCTGGCCTCAGACCCACGCTCCCTCCCTCTGGACATGGGGACCTGTTGGAAGTTGTAGTGCTGGACTCTCACCCACCCACCCACTCACCCTCCCTGTGGACATGGGGGCCTGTTGGGAGTTGTAGTGCTGGCCTCTCACCCACCCTCCCTCCCTGTGGACATGGGGGACTGTTGGGAGTTGTAGTGCTGGCCTTTCACCCACTCATCCACCCACTCATCCACCCACCCTCTCTGTGGACATGGGGGCCTGTTGGGAGTTGTAGGGCTGGCCTCTCACCCACCCACCCACCCTCCCTCCCTTTCGGACATGGGGGCTTGTTGGGAGTTGTAGTGCTGTCCTCTCACCCACCCACCCTCACTGTGGACATGGGGGCCTGTTGGGAGTTGTAGTGCTGGCCTCTCACCCACCCACCCTCCCTGTGGACATGGGGGCCTGTTGGGAGTTGTAGTGCTGGCCTCTCGCCCACCCACCCTCCCTGTGGACATGGGGGCCTGTTGGGAGTTGTAGTGCTGACCTCTCACCCACCTCCCTCCCTGTGGACATGGGGGCCTGTTGGGAGTTGTAGTGCTGGCCTCTCACCCACCCACCCACCCTCCCTGTGGACATGGGGGCATGCTGGGAGTTGTGGTGTTAGCTGCTTTACCACATGCATTCCTGGGAATGTAGGAGGCTACATTTGCGGTTGATCATGGTGGGTGCATTTGTGCCCTGGGGGTTCACAATTGGAAGACTGTGTGGTCCACATACATGAATTGGAGATTGGGAGATGTGTCTTAGCAGTTGTGCGAGGCAGGACATTACAGTGTGATGGTGGTCATTGGTTTGTACTTACCAGCCTCCACTCCTGAGGTTCCGTGACAATCATAACGATGTTTTGACTCGTTCGAATATGGACGAGTTTGGTATCTATGAACCGCAAATGAGAGACGAGTTTAGTGGGTGTACGCGTTTTCGCTACGCTGGCCTGAACCGTTCGTCTTATTCGTGGGTTTCTCCATCTGGACCCACGGGTTCCATTTTAGATACGGCATCCATTTTGTCTCTTGCCCTCAAGTAGCCAGCGAACGGACACTGTCCGCTTCGTGACCCTGGGATTCCCAAGCTCTTGCGGAAGACACGTGTTTCTTTGAGGATGTCTTTATGATGAGGGGGATGACACTGCAAAGGCAGATGGACCCGCTCGAGGCTCATCTTGCCGTGCCGGTCTATTGTTTCAGCCGTGCATGCATTAGGCACGAATCCTTTGATCCTGCAATCGTGCTTCCGATATTGCCTCCTATACTCTTTTTAATCTGTTGTCTTCCTTGCACCTGTTTTCTGTCTCTTTTCCTTTACTCGTTTACAGCTAGAATGGAATGTACTTAATAGTGGGATGACGTACTTTTACAGTTGGGAACCGGCGATGCTACTGTAATTATGTTCCGGGCTCCTGAATACATGAAAGCAACCCTTTTGAAGTTTACTGTGGGAACTGAGTTGTAACCTTTTGTTCGCCATGTTGTGCTATGACTAAAATATGTATAAAAGGAGCGATCCACTGTTGCAATTCGAAGCAGTCTCTCAGAACCTACACGTAGTGTACTTCTTGCGATTTCTGTATCCCTGCAGTAAATAAACCTTGATCTTTGATGCCGAAGGAAGTGTACCGTGTCTCTGTGATTTGTACGCCGGAACAGGTAACCCACAAAGGTTTCAGGTGTTGTTCCCTGGCACCGCTGGGCCTTAGAATAGCCAAGTCCTTCAGTTGGCGCCCAACGTGGGGCGACATCAGCGGTACCGGTCCAAAGCCCGACGATCGTGAGGAACCTCGTGTGAAATCTCCGAGGAAAGGTGCACCCCGCTTCATCGATCCTGTTGTCGAAATAAGTGGTCCGAAGACTTTTCCCGCGAAGACCCCCGCCTCCTGACGGCTGCGACGGACTGAGGCCCTGACTGTCGACCTGTTTTGGCGCCTGGCGTAGTCCTTTGTACAGCGAGACGATAGACGGGCCTTCCTGGTGACGCCATTGTTCTTTCAGTTAAGTATTTGTGGGTCGCTCCCAGTCCTTAGTTGTTGGGTCATTTTTGGGACATTTGCTTTGTTGTTGAAACTTGGTTGTTTGCATGGTTCCTTTGCATTTGTGGTTCTTAGTTGTTGGTTCTTAGTTGTTGGGTTTTATTTGACGATTGCAATTGCCAAAAACCGAGGGTCTTGCATTTTTGCGAGGACATCGTAATTCGATAACCCTTGAAGTTTGTAAACTCGGTTAGTGTGCACGATGCCTGGCCGTAGTACTTTGTTTGGTTTCTTTAAATGTTGTGGTGCGGATTCCCGATTGGAGGACTCATGTCCGATACCTCCAGTTGGAACTCCGATCTATGAGCTCTATAGTCGACACGGAGTTGGTCCCATCGTGTATAATGATTATTGGATCCGCTACACTAAAGAGGATGGTGTCCTTAGTTGGCCACCCCATGGTAGTTTCGAAACTGCAATTTTGGACAATCTCGAAGCAACATTGTTTAAAAAGAAATCTAGGCCGGCCATGTTTGATTCCTTTCGGTTATGGCGCAAAGAGGCCAAGCAGAAAGAAATCAAGCAGATTAAGAAAAATAAGAGAGAAGGTATCGTTACGGTGATGAGAAATGCAGAGCAGTTTCAGCGAGACAAAGAAGAGAATGAAAAAGAAGTTTTTGCTAGACTGCAACATATGGCGGTGGATAAGTGTTATCCTGTTTTACCGTCGAGTTCTGATAAGAAGGGAGACGAGTGGTAGAGGACCCTTTGCTGTCCTATCTACTGAAATCACCACCTCCATATGCACAGGATACTACAGCTCCTGTGGTTCCTCCTGTTCCTCAACCTGTTGTTCCGGCAGCTGCTGGGCAGCCTGCCGTTGGTCCTGTCCTTCCGAATCCTCTTGTTCCTCAAGTTGTTCCTGCTCCCTTACCTGCCCTTCTTCCTACTGCTCCACTGTCTATACCTTCTCAGTCTGCTGTTCCCGCTACTTCTGCTCTTTTTGCTACTCCTACTGCTCCTACGTTTAGCCCTCATGTTGTTGCCCCTGTACTTCTCTCCTCTTCTCCTTCTGTCCGTAGTCGCATACCTAATGCTTTTGCTAATCTTTACTCTCCATTTGGACCGATCCTCTGGTCCGATGTTTCTGATATCCCTCAAAGACGAAGTCAAATTCCTGGTGGTAGGGAGAGTGATACGTTAGTGAAAATGTCGCATAAATGGATTAGGTATCCCGTTAAATACACCCCGCGCATGGTTTGTGAGACGTTCTCTCAATTTAATGAGCCCACGCAGAGATTTGTGTTTGAGGAAATGTGTAAATCCTTACGAGAGGAGTTGGATAATGATGAGGTAGACAATGTGCCATCCGAAATGACTGAACTTCAGAATCAGTTTTCGAACGGTATGATTGTGGGTAGTAATTTCGATGTGCTTTAGAGCGCCTCCTATCCTTTCGATCTATAGTACAACCTCGAGCATTGTTTAAGGACGAAACTGAGGATTGGATGGCACAACCTGGACAGTATCCCATGCGAGAAGTTCCTCCAGTTTGGATGCCAGGTGATGCTAATGCCATTCCTATTATTCCGCCACACTTCCAGAGAGTTTGGATACACCTTCCATGGAAGCGATCGGAAGTTTTGCAGGTGAAACAAACTTTGCCTGACCCCCGCAAAAATCCGGCAGGTTATTATAAGGAGTTATCCCAATTAGTGGATGCTACTGTTATGAACCTTGCTGATATTGACATGTTGTTCGGCAACGTAGTACCTCAACCAATTTGGGCAAAAATCCATCAAGAAAATCACGTAGCCGAATTAGGCGGTGATTGGGCTGCTCTTGCGGCGGCAGTCGGACGACAAGTTGGTGGGGCTAAACCGGAACAGCTTTTTACTGATCTGCCTCAGAGGATTATCACACTTATGAAGGCACTTATGCCAGCAAAGAGAGTTAACTGGGATAAACTGTCCGCGTGCAAGCAAAAGAAGGACGAGAGTGTCTCCGATTTCTTTACCAGATTTGAGGAGGCATTCATCGATCACAGTGGTCAGGATATGAGCACTGAGGGAGGTCAGCGATTATTTGTAGATAAGTTTGTATCGAATTTGTTGCCTGAACTCAGCAACAAGTTGAAAAATTCTGAAAGTTCGTGGGCTGTTTCTACTTCTGCTCAAATATTGGCCACGGCTCAATATTACGAAAATAGGGAGAAGGAGGAAAATGCTCGTGCAGATAAGAAAACAAAGGATCTTAAAACTAAAGTTCTGTTGCAGCAAGCGTATCCTCCGCGCTCGAATCAAAATGACTCACAGCAGCAAAATAGATCGCAATCTCAGTCTTCTAGGACGCAGTCGCGTACTGACTCCTCTACACCGAGATCTATGCTTGGTTATAATCAATGCGCATATTGTAGGGGTGAGGGCCATTTGAAGTTTAATTGTCCGGTTTTACGTGACCGAAATAATGGTGTTTCGGCTCGAGGAGGTCGTAGTGGTCCTCAACAGGCATCGCGTGGTAGAGGTCGTGGTGCCACTCAAAATCAGAATGAGCGTTCTACCACTTCATCAGATTCGAATAATTGCTTTGATCAGCGCAATTCATCATCTGGTAGATCTGCACAATATCATGTGGACGACTGTTACGTCGAGCATGATATCGATGCTTACGGTAATTACTAGGACAGCCACAGACAAAGAGAGGGAGTAGTATCAGTTCCGGTTGATCAGAGAGGGCCTTACGTCGCAGTTGCCACATCGGGCGTAGTTGAGCCTTTTCAGTTGGACACTGGTGCAGCGAAAAGTTCCATCATGCATTCGAAACTCCCTGGCGCACCTTTGTCTGGCTTAACGAATGTTTCCGTTGGATTCTCTGGCGCCCCCGTTAGCAATCCGGTTTCTAGCCCTTTGCCCCTTACAATTGGGCCTCGTGAGCTAGAGGCTCCTTTGATTTTAACTACTGGTTGTGGTGAGAATCTTTTGGGCCTGGATTTGTTGAAACGGTTATATGCGACTCTGTACTGTTCTCCTGCGGGAGTGGAGTTTACATTGGGTCAGAGAGTGATCTCTCCTATGTACTTGTCAACTGATAAGCTCCCACCGGAATTGAGTTCTCTTCCTGAGTCTTTGTGGGCAACAGGTCCCAATGATGTGGGCCTGCTGGACATATCACCTTATGTTGTCCAATTGGAATCGAATGTGCGATTACCACGTATTCCCCAGTATCGTATCTCTCTTGATGGTGAACGAGCGCTATTAGCGATCATATATGACTTGATCAAGAAGGATGTCATTGAGGAAACTCGGGGAAATGTGTGTAATAGTCCTGTGTTACCTATTCTAAAACGAACTGATCCCCAGAAAGAATTGCAGCAATCGTTCAAATGACTGTGCCAACAACTCAGAGAGATGTGCGTGCCTTTCTAGGTATCACGTCCTACTGCAGGCAATGGATTCCAAATTTTTCATTGCTAGCGAAGCCATTGGTCGCCCTCACGTGCAAGGATGTTCCGACTCCTTTGCCATGGACTGAAGAGTGTCAGAAAAGTTTTTCTGAATTGCGTGATGCGTTGTGTTCGGCTCCTGTGTTAGGTACTCCTGATTACAGTAAGCCGTTTACACTATACGTTCACGAGAGAGAGGGTTGTGCGTTGAGTGTCTTGACGCAACAATTTGGCGGTAAGCAGCGTTCATGTGCATATTTTTCCTCGACCTTGGACCCAGTAGCTAGAGCATTGCCGAGTTGTTTCAGAGCGACAGCGGCAGCTACGGTGTCCATCCGGCAATCTGCAGGACTGGCCATGGATAATATGCTTACGGTGATGGTTCCGCATGCAGTTGACACTCTCTTGAATCGTACAAAAACTCAACACTTGACGAGCGCAAGGTTGTCCGGATATGAGTTGACGCTTTTGGCAAGTCACATACAAACAAAGCGCTGTAATGTACTGAACTCGGCGACATTGCTGCCGACTAATATGGAATCAGATGATGTACCACCACATGATTGCTATTTACGAACTGAGGAAGAAAAGAAGGGTTGTGTTGACCTAAAAAACACTCCATTGGCAGACCCCGATGGTACTTTGTATGTTGACGGTTCGTGTTTCAAGTTGCCGAATGGTGATGTAACGACTGCGTATGCTGTAGTGACGTTGAGTACGGTTGTGGAAACTGCGAGATTGAGTCAGAATTCCGTGCAAGCGGCAGAGTTGATTGCGTTGACGAGAGCGTGTGTTTTGTCTAAGGGAAAGCGAGTGAATGTGTTTACGGATAGTCAATATGCATTTGGCGTTGCACATAGCTTTGGTCGTCTGTGGAGAGAAAGAGGATTTATGACATCGCATGGCACGAAGATCCAACATGGACAGCTCGTGAACGATCTGTCCATGTGAACGATCTTTTGGACTTACATTGCCTAAGCAGGTGGCATTCATTAAATGCAGCGCGCACCGAAAGGTTACGGATGATGTTGGTCGTGGTAATGCCTTTGTGGATGAGATTGCTAAGGAAACAGCTAAGAATCTTGCAACCCGAATGTACGTTACGAGTTCAATAAGGTGGCCTGCGGAGACTGGTATGTGTCAGGACACTGTTGAGAGTGTGAAAGCGATTCAGAATGAGGCCACTGAAACTGAAAAGACTAAGTGGAAAGAAAGCACGGGAAAGTTGGATGCGCATGGATGCTGGATTGATTTGTCGGAGTGTCAGAGGTGGATGTTGCCGGATGCATATGTGCTAGCTGTTGTGACTATGGCTCACGGCTTGTCACATATTAGCGCGAAAGGTATATGTAAGTTGTTGTCCCCTGTATGGAAGAATGATGGTATTGCAAAGTGTGCTGAGAGAGAGGTCAAAAATTGTATGGTATGTATGATGTACAATCCCGGCAAGGGCACCCCCACTCCACCTGGCCATTTTGCACCTCCTACATGTCCCTTTGAGGTTATCCAACTGGACTTCATCCAGATGGAGAGATGCAATAACCTGAAGTATGTTTTAGTTGTGGTTTGCGCGTTCTCCAGATGGATTGAGGCCTATCCTTTGAAAGATAATACTGCCCTGTCCACCGCGAAAGTCCTACTGAAGGAATACTTTCCTCGGTATGGAATGCCACGGATTGTATGGTCGGATAACGGAAGTGAGTTTGTGGGGAGTGTGATGAAGAGTGTGTGTAAGGGCCTTGGAATTCGACAAAAATTCCATAGCGCCAATCATCCCCAGTCAGCAGGTTTAGTGGAAGGGAACAATGGCACTCTGAAACTAAAACTTGCTAAGATTCAAGCTACGACTGGTCTGTCATGGCCCGATGCCTTGCCTCTGGCTCTCTTGTCAACCAGGACAACTGTACACTCTCGAGTAGGGCTTAGCCCATATGAGATTGTGTTCGGCCGTCCTGCGAACATTTGGGGAGTCCCGAGGCCTAAGGCCTTTGATAGTCTTGAGTATCCAATGTTAATTGATTATCTTCATGATCTGACTGCTAAACTGAGTTTAATTCATCAACAGGTCTTTGAAGCTCTACCGGCACAGACAGAGGGTCCTGGACATCGGCTCCAACGGGGTGACTGGGTTGTCACCCGCATCTTCAGCAGAAAACGTAACTTGGAGCCGAGATTTGTTGGTCCTTTCCAAGTCCTGCTGGCTACAAGGACTGCAGTTCGGTTGGAAGGCAGGAAAAATTGGGTGCATGCCACCCACACCAAAATGTTCCGATCCCTTTGCCAGCAGATTCTTGGGTGAGGACTGGGATTGCCGCAACGGAAACAGAGACCCCAACAAGTTTTGTGCCGTTTAGTGATGCTCAACCTGTAGGGGACACTTCATTGCAGCCAGATACATTTGTTGAACCATCAGCATTGGAGAACTCGAGGCTTGAATTGTCGCCTGATCGATTGGATGCTGTTTCGCAATCTGAACAATTATTTGAAGAACAGACTCGACCTGGCAGAAGTCCATATTTTCTTCGTTCTCGTGACAAAGACTAATAAAACAATCCTTTTTGTTTTTTTCCCTTTTGAATTCACATTACCCCTTATTGTTGCCACGAACATTATGAACAATTGCATCCTCTATAAATTCTTGAGTTTTTTTCATGTGTGTTCCCTTTTTCCACAGCTAGGATATCTGCATTAAAATTGAATGTTTGTTTAAGAAAACCTTTCATCCGGGTTGACCGTAGGGCCGTGCGGGTACTTCCTTCTGTTTAGCAGGTTCCTGACACTAGGTCGGTTACTTTTGTCGATTCCTAGGAACTCCTGGGAATTGATAATCGCTACTCAGAACAAAGTGCGTCAAGAACGTTATGGATGGTTTTTAGAGGATGGAGTTCTCTAAGCTGTCGGAAGTAGAGAGGATGTCAGCTCAAAGATCAAAATTGCACAGGGTTGTACGAACAAAATGCTTTCTGTTTCAAGTATTCTTGCTGTTTCTGACTGTTTCCATGCTATTGGTGGGTGGAGTGTATTTTGGAATACAGTCGTTATTGCCTTCTGCTTCACCTACTTCTTCTTCTGAACCGAAATCTATTCCTACTGTTTCTCCACATTCCTTTCACCTTCTGCCCCAACATGAACAGGTTAGACGTGCGGAATTCATGAACAACTCTTTTGTCCAGCTCCTACACCAGCATCAGTTGGTGATGAATACTACTAACTGTTGGGTGTGTGGGTTAATGCCACATACCATGGATGGGGGTATTCCGTATTTGGTTCTTCCTTACAGCTCCCAGGGGTCAGCTCGAGCATTCCAAACTATGTTCCGTAGTGCACTAGATTCCTACCCCCATCGAGAGCCACGCTCTGCAGATCCTGGTCCCGGCCCGTACCACAAGCCTTTGGCAAGAGCGATTGTTGACTTAGATAGAGATATTTTTGATGCATCGCTTATTCCAGAGAAAGAGGTGCGAGCATATAAGGATCTGAGTGAGGCTGACTATAGCATGTCAGTGGGTGATAGACAGCTTAAAAGCTCGTCTCCGATCTGGATCGTACCCCATCTCGGTAATTTCTGTTTGCAAGGCCTTGGTCGAAATCCGCAAGCCCAGCTTGGGAAGAGTGCTTGCACTGAAACGTACGTTTTACCAATGCTCTCTTCCCCTGTTTTTCTGACTGCCAAGGGTACATACTTTGTATGTTACGACCGCGCATATACATGGTTGCCCCGTGACTTCTCGGGCACCTGTTATATTGCAAATTTGTTGCCACCGACTTTCACAGTTGCCTCGGACTATCACAAGACTAGAGTTGTGAGAGGCGTTATTAGCAAAGAGGACACTGCCGGTCAAGAAGCAGGAGACTTCTTCAAGGGTTTCCTGCCGTTTTGGGGACCTATGGTTAATAGTAGGAACCTGAGACAGCTGACTCGTGTGGTGGAATCGACTGCTAATATTACTGCAAGTGCCCTTGGTAATTTGACAGCTGAGCTTCAGGCGGATAGACTTATGACGTTGCAGAACCGTATGGTTTTAGACGTTGTACTTGCAGATAGAGGTGGTGTGTGCAAGGTGATCCATTCGAGTTGCTGTATTTTCATCCCTGATAACGCTCTAAGTGTATATCAAGCTATCTCGAAGTTGCATTAGATCTCCGAGTCCATACACGTGGACGTAGGTGATTGGACGCTACTCGGATGGTTTTGGGGCCTAATGTCGACGTGGGGTTGGAAGATTCTGATGATCATTGGAGTTGTTGTGACGTTCCTGTTCATGTGTTGTCTTTGTGTACAGTGTGGTCCTGCCTTATGTGGCCTCTGTGCTACGTCGTGTATAAGACGGCCATCTGTTACCAAGGAAGCATTGATGGATAGGATAATGTTGCAGCAACATCTGAATGACCTGATGAATATCGAGATCGATTCTGATATCGACTAGTGCTTGCCTACATGAGGGCAAAAGGAGCGTCTGAGGTTTCGTGACAATCATAACGATGTTTTTGACTCGTTCGAATATGGACGAGTTTGGTATCTATGAACCGCAAATGACGAGTTTAGTGGGTGTATGCGTTTTCGCTACGCTGGCCTGAACCGTTCGTCTTATTCGTGGGTTTCTCCACTCCATTCTGATTAATAGACTTATGGACATCGGCGTTACCAACTCTGCCCTATCCTGGATTAGTTCTTTCCTCAGCGATAGGTTTCAAACTGTCTCACTTGGCCCTTTCCAATCTAATGAGAAAAAGGTGTCCTGTGGAGTTCCCCAGGGCTCCATTCTAAGTCCCCTCCTCTTCAATATCTATCTCATCCCTCTGCTTACCCTTATAGAATCGTTCGGCATAACCGTCACTTCTTATGCCGACGATACTCAGCTTATCATCCCTCTTGACGACAATTCCAACACGGCAGAACTCAATCTGAAACACTGCCTTACAGCAGTCTTTCAATGGATGGACGCTAACCACCTCCGCTGCAACTCGAATAAAACCGAGATCTTGCCCATTGGAAAGAATGCCTCTTTCTGCCCTGCCCTGTGGTGGCCTGACAATTCTGCTGCCCCACCTCAGACAGTTTCATCGGCCAGAAACCTCGGGGTTATTTTTGATTTCGAACTCTCCTTCGATCTCCACGTCTCGACCGTAGCAGGAAAATGCTTCGGCATAATTAAGTCCCTGAGAAAGTTCTTTGACTTCCTCCCGCTTGACTCCAGAAAGACTATTGCGGTAGCCCTTATACTCTCTCGAGTAGACTACTGTAATGGCCTTCTGGCAGGGACCAAAAAGTCCACCCGTTTGAAACTTCAAAGTGTTCTGCACACTGCTGCCCGTCTTGTCCTTAAACTTCCACGCAAATCCTCAATTTCCACAGCTCTTAAATCTTTGCATTGGCTCCCCTTGCACAAGAGAATACTCTTTAAAATTCTCACTGTAGCCTTCCGAGCCTTCAACAAATCCTGTCCGTCCTATTTGTCTAGACGCTTCCCTCACTACACTCCGGGCTGCGCCCTCAGATCCTCACAAGAAAACCTCATGACCCCCACCAAATTCAATCTGAAGTCTAAAGGTGGAAAAACACTCAGCACCCTGGCTATTAGAGCCTGGAACAGCATGCCAAGGCATCTCAGACTTCAGACGCTTGAGAAGCCGTTTAGGAAGCTCCTCAAAACGTGGATTTTTACTCTCTCTGACGACTGGACTAAAGCAGCCATCTAGCCCCCCCCTACCTCTCTCTGCGATTTGGTCTCAGGATTTACAGCTCCAAGATGCTCCCTTCGGAGCGAACGTTTACGCTCTAGAAATACCCCTCCAAATATCCAAAAATATCCAAACCCACGGGTTCCATTTTAGATACGGCATCCATTTTGTCTCTTGCCCTCAAGTAGCCAGCGAACAGACACTGTCCGCTTCGTGACCCTGGGATTCCCAAGCTCTTGCGGAAGACACGTGTTTCTTTGAGGATGTCTTTATGATGAGGGGGATGACACTGCAAAGGCAGATGGCCCCGCTCGAGGCTCATCTTGCCGTGCCGGTCTATTGTTTCAGCCGTGCATGCATTAGGCACGAATCCTTTGTTCCTGCAATCGTGCTTCCGATATTGCCTCCTACACTCTTTTTAATCTGTTGTCTTCCTTGCACCTGTTTTCTGTCTCTTTTCCTTTACTCGTTTACAGCTAGAATGGAATGTACTTAATGGTGGGATAACGATCTTTTACAGTTGTGAACCGGCGATGCTACTGTAATTATGTTCCGGGCTCCTGAATACATGAAAGCAACCCTTTTGAAGTTTACTGTGGGAACTGAGTTGTAATCTTTTGTTCGCCATGTTGTGCTATGACTAAAATATGTATAAAAGGAGCGATCCACTGTTGCAATTCGAAGCAGTCTCTCAGAACCTACACGTAGTGTACTTCTTGCAATTTCTGTATCCCTGCAGTAAATAAACCTTGATCTTTGACGCCGAAGGAAGTGTCCCGTGTCTCTGTGATTTGTACGCCGGAACAGGTAACCCACGAAGGTTTCAGGTGTTGTTCCCTGGCACCGCTGGGCCTTAGAATAGCCCAGTCCTTCACTCCCTCATCTATTCCTTCCAGGCTCTCAGGGTGCAGTGTGGCTAGCACCTTCTCCTCCCATTGGGTGTATGGTATTGGATCCACGGGAGGGCCACTGGCAGTTTGGTGTGCCCGCAGGTGGTTCTTGGTCCTGATGCCTTTCATCCTTGCCTTGAGGTCATGCCACCGCCTCTGGATATCGTGTTTGGTGCGTGGCACGGTCCCTGAAGCATTCATTCTGGTCACTATCCTGTCCCACATTGTTGTCTTGTTTGCCAAGGTGGTCTGCTGGACTAGGGTACCGAACAGATGTGGTTCTACACAGAGGATTTCATCCACCATGACCTTCAACTCACTCTCTGTGAACTTGGGGTTTTTCTTGGGGGCCATGGTGTGTGATGTGCAAGGTGTTGGCGGTGTTGGGTGTGAAGGTGTATGATATGTAGTGATTGTGTTGTCAGGGTTGGTGTGGTGGGTGTGTTGGTGTGCAGGTTGTATGTGTGTTTGTGTGTGTCAGTTGTGTGTAATGTGTGCCTCTTTCTTGCAGCTGTGCTGTGATGCAAAGGATTGTGGTGATGGGAGGGATTTCTTGTATAATCTGTGTGGTGGTTGTGTCCCAATGGTTTTTTGCTGTGATGTGTTCTGTGGGTGTGGAGACTTGTATGCTCTTGTGTGTGCTGGGGGTGTGTCATTGGGGCGTGGAGTTGTGGGGGGTGGGTTTTCCAGGTAGGTGTGTGTCCTTTTTTCTTGGTTTACTATTTACTTCCATCTGCCATTTTTGTTTCGGTTTGACGGCAGAGGTGATGTTCGTTTGGTTCTTCGCAGTTAAGTTCCGTTTGTCGATGAATTTTTAACACGGCGGTCATGGACGGTGGTGAGTTCCGTTGGGTTTGCGGGGTTATCCTAAACGTGTGGCCGGTCCCTCCACAGGCCTTGCGGAGGTTGGGTCTGTTTCCACGGACAGTTTATATGTGGTACCGTCCACATTCAGCGGTCTTTGGTGTGATCCGTCCGCTGCGGTCGGTGTGTGCTGGCCGAAAAATCCTAATCGCACCAGCGGTTTGTCCGCGATGCGGTCGGGAGTATTTTTACCGCGACCATGGCGGTCGGACACCTTTTTTCGTCCGCCATCCTAATAGGCCCCTTGGTTTGGGCAGGCTACAGCAATAGCGCAAGCAATACATATCGAGCCTTCAGACTCCTTACTTACAATGCAATGAAAGTGCTGCAAAAGTAAGATGCTTTTCTGCATTCCTGACTAGTTGTGTTGTCCCTGTGACCAAGCAACTTAAAAAAGTTTGGAGAAGCCCACTCTAATGCTAAGCTTCTCTCATTGCTGGCTTTCTCCTACGGCCTGACTACACATTTAAGTCTGACTGCACTGTTAGTTGGAGACCCTTCCTGTAGCCCTAAGGCATTGTCTGACTCTAGGATACTGACATCTCACCTCAGGACTAACTTACTTGCAGCACTGTACCAGTTAATACTGAATCCAATGGTGCCGTTTGAAACACCGTTGCAAGTGGTAGCTCATTGATTTCCAGGATTTCACGGCATGGACATCACCACAAGCAGTAGCAGGAGTTCATATGAGAAGTGTGTCGTCCTCCATGCTGGGTTTGCCCCAAAGTCTGATTGGAGTTTCAGGAGAGGAATGCAAATGGAGGGCCTCTTTAATCACCTTTTCCTGGTCCAAGAGTTCAGCACGTTTCTACACTCAGGCAATGCTGTTCCTCTTGGCACCAAGCAGTACCACAATTTTATTAACGCAAGTCTTCCAGAAGAGACAAATCCATCAGTCACCCTGGGCAATCCCTCGGCAGTCAACGTAAAGCCAGGGGAAAGTTTTTCCATTCATAACTGTGATCTCCAAAAGAAAACATGTGAGATAAACTGCCTTAAGATACACACTCAGGAAAGATACACTTAGTGGTCGATTGCACGTTTTGCCATTATGAGAGCGGGCGGTATGCCACCGCCATGCCCACACCTCCCAGACTCACCACCACCTGCCGGATCACAACTTTATAGTGGTCTGCGGGCAGTGTGGTGGTGCTGCGGCAGTGCGTCCTTTAAAGGCGGTGGTGCCACTAAAGAAGGCACTGCAATGGGACCACACAAAAAGGTTCCTTCATGGCATGGACTCAGAAGTCCATGCTGTGCAGGAACTGTTGTGCATGCACAGGGGGGCACATGTTATGCCCCACTGTGTGCAGCCACATGTGATGGAGGCACAGAGGGCCGTGTAGGAACTCCTGTGTTTCCTCTCCACCAGGGTGTACATGAAGGAGGATTATCCATGACATCGCCAGAGCAGAGGAAACTCGTAATATGCTTGGTGGGACCACAGCAGCCCCGCCAATCATTTCGCAGCCTCTGGCCCCCACAACCCCGCCAGGGAATGGTGGTTCCCTGGCAGCTTCAGTGGTCCCAGACAAATCTTACCGCTCAACTCGTAATGGGGCATTCGGAGCGCCGGTGCGTCAGTGACTGTACCACCACGCACCCGAAAATCTGACTGTCCTCAGACCACCAGACTCGTAATCGGGCCTTTAATGTCACCGCCACAGATGTTTAACTCCTGCAATATTTCTAGATTTGATCTCACTAGGTATTATTAGGCTGAGTCATAGCCTTCAATTCTTTGTAGTTTGTCTTTGAAACATTGAGAACTAATGTCCTGCAGACGTTTAGTTTATGTTGCCTTAAGGATAAAAACTTTAGGTCTTTTTGGAATGACAATTTTCTCTAGCTCTAAAAGTTTCTGATCCTGGTCTGGTAAGCACGTGTAGACCAATGAATCAACCACAAACATCTGACATTTTTCACTCGTGTTTTGACCCCATGAGACAGCACAAAGCAAAGCAGAAGAGCATATTTGCCAACTATTTAATCAAGTGGTAGAAGGTTTGTCTTCTCAAGCTAGCGCTCTGACTTCCACCATACCAAGCAGCTCAAAGGTCTCCAGAAAACCAAGCACATCAAATGCATGATCCCCTCGTGCTAGCATGGTTCATATTATATAATGTCATACAAAGTATTTTTTTGTAATGCCATGTATGAACATCAGTGGGCATCTGAAAACTTCTTGGTCTTTCCTGTCAACAGATGGTTCCCAGTTGTTGTTTTTTGAAAAAATGTTTGTCACCAAAACACATTTTTTCATTGTATTGTACTAGTTCTTCCAGCTGTAAAAACAGTACTGATTATTCGCTCATCCAGGTTTTGCAGTATTTTTTGATTATTTATATGCATTTTCAGCTGTTGGGCATAGTATTTCCTTTTCTCTTAAAATATTAGTTTGATGGCTAGTTTATCTTCCTGATTATTAAACCACATATAAAAATCGTCCCTAACTAGTATGTAAGTGTTGATTTTCATAAATAGAGTGGTAGCTTGAATTTTTGCTTCAAACTGTTTGCTTCGCCTTCCCCAAGATAAGGTTCCGTTCGTCTTGATACTCATTTTTAAGACTACCCAACATACACGTTAAGCTCTTTGTTGTGGCAGAACCCATTGTGAACAATATCAAAATCTTAAAATGGGTTTTCGAGCAGCTTGTTGCTTATCATTGATAGTCTTTCTTGTCATGGCTTTTCTTCCGTCTCATGTATTTGTCCCTACGCTACAGCATATATTCTTTACCATCCTTTTGACTGGATGACTCATTTCCTTCCTCGGCTTTCATTCAGGGAGCTACTTTTTTTTTCTTTTGCTTCTGCACTCCATGGGAGTGCGTATATTTTCTTGCTTCCTCTCCCAATCCTGTGTCCTAGGTCCCTATTCACACCACAACTCTTTATACTGTTCTCCTACTTCCTAGCTCAATGTTTCTCCCTGTTGTACAGTATCAGAATCCCACTCCCAGCCTCTACTTACTAAGGGCCTAAATATGAGTCTGGTGGTCTGAGGACCGCCAGCCTCATGGGGGCACAGTGGTGCTGGTTCAGCCACCGCTACACTGGTGGTCCGTCCTCCCTTTGACAACTCTGCTGGTCGAATCACCTTTGCACCCCCACAACTACCAGGGAACTCCCGTTAACTGGTGGTGGTGCAGCGGTCAGGGGCTTACCACTATACTGCAGCACCGCCATGCATAATACGAGTTTCAGGATTGCCAATGGTGTCTTGGAGACCTTTACTCCATGAAATGACTAGCAGTCCTGAAACAAAGGAGGCCTTACAGGGCCCCCTGTTGCTCATGTGCATGAGGATGCATGCAGGGGGGCACAACATGTTCCCCCCTGTGTGCATGCACCCAGTTCCCACACGACATGGACTTTATAGTCCATGCTTAGCTGGAACTGTTTTCAGTGTTCCCACTGCGGTGTCCATTCTTAGAGGCACCATTGTGGGACTGCCCAAAAAAGGACTCCTGACACGAGGAAACTCGCAATCTGGTGGGTGGTGCGCACACTGGGTTGGTGGTGTGGGAGTGGGATTCCAGTGTGGTGGTCCGCTCCTGCACTGTCAAACTCGCAATCCGGCCCTATGAGGTTACACCAGTGCTGCACATTGTCAGTTAACCAAAAAAACGTATCTCATGTGAATATATCTCAGACTTGTGCAATAAAAAATATATTAGTATTTGAGCTTGAGGCCCATGGAAATGTAAATGCTCTGACTGCTAAAGTTTGATGGTCGGACGTTTATTAAAAGTGTGATGTTAGGTGTAGTGCCTTGTGAGTTAGAAATGATGGAACCCTTTTGGCTCCGGATAGACTCCATAGAACTGTGACACAAGTGTTAGAGCGGAATGTAATGAAAACTTGTTTAGAATGTTGAGTTCACAGTTACACGCAGACTTACAAAAGACGTGTAATAACAAGCTCCGTATGCGGCGTAGTCTTTTGCGGGTAGACTGGGGAAGATGCGATAGCTGGCGATGAGTAACTCGAAGATCAACAGTGCTCTCCCAGAGAGTTTACGGTGGTCCAAGCAAACTGCCTGTGCCTTCCATGTGTGTTGCAGTTGAAATACCGAACCAACGCTTAATGCATGTAGAGTCAAAGCGCTACTCCAGCTGTTGTTCAGTAGTTGAAAAGGGTATTTGGACAAAATATCATGTCACACAAATATAGTTGTCTTACATATCATTGTCAAAAATATTGTTTTAGGTGTTATACTTAATATCAATGTATTTAATATCGATGTGATTAATATAATTGTTTGTACTATCGTTTTCTAGTAAAATACTGACTTTTTTATTATTATAGTAATTGCTTTTCATTTTTTTAGTAATTGTTTTACAAGAATTGTTTTTGTAATTTAATTTGTTTTAATATTTTTTTAGTATAATTATATTTTTTATATCCGGCTGTTGGGTTTATAGGGGGATAAGAGTGGGAAGTATTTTAAAAATAATTATTAGTGTATATATTTTAATGTGTATTTTTAAATTAAACAAAATTAGGAGCATCCCGCTCCTAATTTTGTTTTTAATTTAAGGGGGGTAAGGATATATTATTGTGTATTTTTTTATGTTAACTAAACAATAATATACAAAAATTAAAAATGTTAGTTGCAGGATGTTGGTTTATGGGGATAAGGGTGGGAAGCACTTTCAAAAAATATGTATTTATGTTTATTTTTTACGTGTTCTTATTATATTTAATAAAATCAATTTAGAATTTCTTTTGTAGTGGTGTGTTGGATTACTATTGGATAAGGGTGTGGATATTTTTGGAAATAATGAAGATAATTTAAATGAATTATTTTAGAGTTTTCATTTTGTTTTTAATTTTAGATTATTTATAAAATACTTTACAATTTTAACAAAAAAAAAGATCAATAATTGTTAATTATAAAACAAATGTAAATACATTTATTTTCAAATAAATAGTTTTATCTGACATTTGATAAGAAAATATTAATATTAGTTTCTAAAAATATTATTATTTAAAACAAATGTTGAAACATTTCTGAAAATTGTTATGAAATTGCTTATGAGTGTTGTAAAATTGAAAACATTATTGACAAATGTTACTATTACAGTACATTTAAAAAAAGTTTATTGCTATTGAAGCATCATCGCTGTGGGAAGCCAGCTCTTCCCATTCCTCCAAGGTGTTCCCTCCAATGCCAGCCCCCCGCTGCTATCTACATGTGCCGGTAAACTGATTTCTGATAATCCACCCCTTAGCTCCATTAAAGACTGGCTCATTAGCTCACCCATTTCTGGTGAGTTCACTGGCATAGAAATATCTTGATTATTTTCAGTAAAGACTTCTGTCTCTGCTTCTTTTTGAGTCCCTTTACTCCCCCCAGCACCATCACCAGTATCACTATTACATTGGATCCCTGACTGCGAGGAGTCTTTAGATTTATTCAAGCAACTTGGTACCGCCTCAAGCTACGCCTCCAAAAGTTTGTTCCCTGACATTGTCTGACTAACAGACCCGGCTGCGAGCTGGTCAACAGCCTTCCCAGTCCGAAACAGGCAAAGTATTGGCTTGCCAATGATTGAATCTCCGATCTTATTTTCAGTGACAACAGCAGCAGTCTTATTTTCAGCAGCAGCTTCACTCACATCGCCCCCTACATCGCCTCCATTAGCGTGAGCAAGGGCCCGACCAGCCAGTGTTCCTCCCGGGGGGTTTTTCGTAGGTGCCATATCCTGCCTTATTATCAGCGTTGCCGTCAGAAAACCCAGCAAAAACAACCCCGGCCAGTGGAGTACCGAGCAGCAGCCGGATACCCAATGTGTCACCCTGGAGGCTCGCAGCCCGCATCCAATTCGCGCAACACCGATTGCCTGCATGTGTTCCCGAGTCTGCTCGCAATTCTTCACCAATTATATAGTGTTGAAGCTACATCCCACTCTCCCTAGTTCCTCTGACCGTTGGCTCTTGTTCCAGTCTGGTCCCACTCTGCAGCTCCACAATTCTGCCCCACTCCACTCAAGCTATGTACAACACAACAGACCAGGGGAAAGCGAGAAGACTCCACCTCCAACTTCCAGCTTAATATCCTCTCCTCAGCTCACAGTGAGTGGTTGTTGTTTATTAATTTGACAGTTGAAAACTGTTTTTAAAACTAACTAAAGGCAGCTTCTGGTTCAAGCAGCAGGTTGGGCAGTTTTTGCACTCGCTGTAGGGCAGCTCTCTGAAGTCCCCCGTCCACTTTTGTTTTTTTGTGGAAACTTTTTGTTTTTGTTAAGGCAGACCTTTGTAAGACTACCATAGACTGACGTTGACAGCTTCGCCAGTTTATTGACCCCTTTAAGGTGCTTGGGCCCCAAGTGTATTTATAAGAACCGAAGGTCATATTTTTTTGTTGATGAACAAGAAGTTAAATCTGCTATTGTTAATTGGCAAACGGAAGCTGAACAGAAGTCTGAACAAGATGTATATTTACATGTATGTGTATGTGCTTTAATGAAGATAGGTGGTTACTTAATTCCTTCTTTCTGTGTGGGTCCTAATATTTTAAAAAAAGAAGGGAAAAAAAGTGTATGATGAGATAACTAGCCTTTTGGGATTAAGCTTAATTGGTACTTCTTATTTTTCTTTACTCATGGTGCTTGTTCAGGTGGGGGGCAGCTACTGTAGTGGTGGTAGCTCTCTAGTACTGCCTTCCCAGCGGCAGTAGGTCAAAGGGAGGATTCCTCCTTTTAGTCACTGTCCAAGGGTCTCTTGGGTCAGAGGGAGGACTGGAATGGGTTTGTGGGTAGGGGGGGAAAAAAAAATGAAGACATCATTAAGGTAAAATATATCTATCATAAAGGACTATTAAGTTGTCATCAGATTTTGTTAGTTTTTTTAGGTTTTTTCAGGGTAATCCTTATCTGTAAAGGAAAGTCGACAAGGAATATAATTTATTATGGCTAAGATAAAATGTATGGCATGGAATGTAGCAGGACTTAATAGTGCTAATAACCGTCAATTGGTACAGGAAGAGCTAAAATTGCATCAACCGCATTTAGTTTTAATTACTGAAACCCACTTGGCCTACAAGGATTGTCATTTGTTAAAACACTTAGGGGCCGATTCCGATTCGGTAAAATCCCCTACGAATCGCCGTTCGGAGCGTTTTTCCCATACCATTCATACACCTACAACGTCCCTGTACGTACGATCAAGTGCGATCCGAACCCAAAGCATATCTACGTACGATTCGCACCAAACACCATACGAACAAAAAATACATACGATTTATATCCGGGTCACAGAGTACGCACCGACAGTACGTAAACAAGCAGCAGTCACCGGCCCAGCAAGTACGATTTGTGTCGGCGACACTCTGTACGACCCTATTGCTATGGGAGCTGAACATTTTTGAAAAAAAGCAGATCCGGGTCGACCCGCAGCATGGTACGCGACAGACACGCCATGAACCCCATCGGCCGTGTCATCCCAGTCCTGTACGCCTACGACCTGGTGCACAGAAACCGACGACGGCGCATACGGTGAGAACAACGTACCGCAACAACGGAAGTGTACTTGCACGGTGCGTCACACACTCGCGTATAGCACCATTGCAATAGTGATACAAGCCTCACACACGCCATCAATGTTGGGGTATGGTGCGTCACACGCTCGCGTATATCACTATTGCAATAGTGATACGAGCCGCACACACGCCATCAATGTTAGGGTATAGTACGTCACACGCTCGCATATATCACCATTGCGATAGTGATACGAGCCGCACACACGCCATTAATGTTGGGGTATGGTGCGTGACATCTGAGGGGTGGGTGCATATGACTCTCAGCAGTGCCCAGACATATGAGGGGTGGGTGGATATGACTCACAGCAGTGCAGAGACAGTATGGGGGGGTGTGGACATGACTCCCAGCAGTGCCCAGACAGTATGGGGGTGTGTGGATATGACTCCCAGCAGTGCCCAGACATAAGAGGGATGGGTGCAGATGAGCCCCAGCAGCGCCCAGACATAAGAGGGGTGGGTGGATATGACTCCCAGCAGTGCCCAGACAGTATGGGGTGGGTGGATATGACTTCCAGCAGTGCCCAGACATATGAGGGGTGGGAGCAGAGGAGTCCCAGCAGTGCCGAGACAGTATGGGTGTGTGTGGATATGACTTCCAGCATTGCCCAGACATAAGAGGGATGGGTGCAGATGAGCCCCAGCAGCGCCCAGACATAAGAGGGGTGGGTGGATATGACTTCCAGCAGTGCCCAGACATATGAGGGGTGGGTGGATATGACTTCCAGCAGTGTCCAGACATATATGGGGTGGGTGCAGAGGAGTCCCAATAGTGCCCAGACATATGAGGGGTGGATGCAGAGGAGTCCCAGCAGTTCCCAGACAGTATGGGGGTGTGTGGATATGACTCCCAGCAGTGCCCAGACATATGAGGGTTGGGTGGATATGACTCCCAGCAGTGCCCAGACATATGAGGGTTGGGTGGATATGACTCCCAGCAGTGTCCAGACATATGAGGGGTGGGTGGATATGACTCCCATAAGTGCATAGACATGAGGGGTGGGTGCAGAGGAGTCCAGCAGGGCACCGACAGTATGGGGGTGTGTGGATATGACTCCCAGGGCACAGGGGAGGGGACAAATTCCGACAGAAGAATCGCCACCCCCCCCGGGCCGCAATCAAGCCGGGCCGCCATACCTGCAAAGGGCAAACAGCCAAGTCCATCGACAGGTGAAGGTAGAAGGACTCCCAAGGTAATGACTCACGATAACCTATTAATAGCTACCTGGAACATCGCAGGGCTAGCGACTAAGTTCACATCTGAGGACTGGCTCAGCTACATAAGGAAATTCCATATCCTATGCCTCCAAGAGACCTGGGCCACCGAACCGCACGATTATAGCATGGAGGGCTATAAAAGCTTCTTTGTCCCTGCAAAAAAAGCTACCTCAGGGAGAGCGAGTGGGGGGCTCGCGATTTACGTCCATTTAGATATTAATGGCACCTGGACCAATACCAAATGGGTCACACGTAACCTTCAGGTACTAAGGTTCACCTCATCAAGTTTAACATTCCTGCTAATAAACTGGTATAATACACCGGCCATAACGGAGAAGGGCGTAGCTATAAAAGAACTTGAAAACTGTTTGAACTTTTTATCTAAGACACCAAAGCCCATGAATTTAATTCTAATGGGAGATTTTAACTGTCATCTCTGCGAAAATCTGTTACCCTCTAATAATGACTGGTCAAAATGCACGATCATGAAAGGCCCACACTTCACCCACTCACCAGAGGGTTGGGACCTAGAAAGACTAATGAAAAGGCACAACCTCACCCAAACCCTGGACCTTGCCATCTTAAATGAGAGAGGAGAACTAACTCCAACATTCAAAGGCAGAGGCTGTCACTCTTATATTGACTTTGCATTAGTCTCTCCTAATTTAAAAAGACTTATCAGTACAATCCTCATAGAGGCCAGTAGCTTCAGTGATCACAATCCGGTGATCATCAAAATGGAAGGTTTTGTCTTTTCAGCGGAAAAGAGACCGGTTATATTGGAAAGAGCAGTGGACCAGGGTAGAAGAATTAAATGGGCCAAAATTGATGGGAACTGTTTTTATAAAAAACTCTTAAGCGAAGCCTCAGCAGCAATCGATAAATGTCTCGACCCCTGCGTAACTGGAGGTGCGGTGGTGAAGGCATTTGAAGAAATCGCGCAGGTTGTAAATAATTCCCTCCAAACCAAAGGTGGGAACTACAATATTTCCACAAACCCCCGCTGGTTCGATCCTAAATGCACAAAGGCGCTGAAAAACCTGAAGGTCAGTCTACACGCCCAACCAAGGGACAAAATAAAGGTGGCAAAAAACAGAGCCGAATACAAAAAAGCCGTGAAGGCACGAAAGCAGAGTTTACAAAACCAGGCTTGGGAAGATCTAAGGGATGCCGCAGAAAGAAAGGACTCTACTGCCTTCTGGAAAGTGATCAATGCCCCCTGCTTCCAGGACCAAGGGGCCCCAAAAATCATGAATACCATCTTGCCGGAGCAATGGCAGAAACATTTCCAGAGTTTATATAACCACTCAAACCAAGCACCCCAAGAGGAGCTATCGAAGGCCCATCAGCCCGCTAAACCAAACTTCACCTTAAAGGAGGTCGAATTAGGAATAACCGGACTGAGCAAAAATAAGGCGCCGGGCCCGGACGGAATACCACCAGACTTATTCCTAAGCAAACCAGATCTATGGGCTCCGTTACTCACGAGGGTGCTAAACGAGGCAGTGGAGGTAGGCCTCCCCCAGTCCTGGTCAACGGCGACCATAGTCCCTATCTATAAAAAAGGCAATCGGGACGACCCCCAATGTTACCGACCCATCTCACTCATCGACGTGACAGCTAAGGTCCTGGGTCGAGTCATCCTATCAAGATTGCAAGACTGGGCAGAGGAGCAACAAATTCTCTCCGAAATCCAATACGGCTTCAGGAAAGGCAGATCTACCACCGACCAATGCCTAAATTTATACCTCCTGATTTCAAAATACACCATCGCCGGGAGGGGGTCAATACATATGGGGTTTATGGACCTCTCAGCGGCCTTCGACCGCGTAAATAGGAGTAAGCTCTGGGCAATGCTAATGGATCTAGGTGTGGATCACTCACTAGTTGACACCTTACAAAACCTACATCGCAACACCTCAGCAAGTGTGAGATACAGCCAGGAAGGAAAAAAGACCGATCCCTTTACCTGCAATAGTGGAGTAAGGCAGGGATGTATCCTCGCCCCATTCCTTTTCTCCATTTACATTAATGCACTGGAACAGGACCTTCTTAAACTTAAAGTTGACTCACCCCAAATCGGTCATCGAGCTGTACCCGTACTACTTTATGCCGATGATGCGGTTTTGCTCTCGAGAACACCCCTGGGCCTGCAAAAACTAATTGACGGGTTTGTCAAATTCATGGACAAATTGGACCTGGCAACAAACCTCGAAAAGTCCTTCATTATGACATCAGGGAAACCTACAAAAGGATCTTTTACCTATAACATCGGGTCACATAAAATAGACCAGGTCAAGTCTTTCATATATCTGGGGGTGTTATTCGATCACGATCTATCGTTCAAACCCCTGATTGAAAAACACTCGACCAAATTGGCGGCCACAGTAGGAGCCATCATGGGGTATGGGCGGAGACTAGGGAAATGGTCCCCGGAACAAATCCTGACCTTATACAGATCCATCTGCTGCGCGAAAGTAAGTTATGGAGCGGAAGTGTGGGGCTTTCTGGGTAAAAAAGCTCAGCCACTCCAGACGGAAGAAAACAAATTCCTACGAAGAATCCTAAAAGTCCCACAGAGTGTTTCGGCCCACATCATACATGAAGAGCTGGGAGAACCCTTCCTGGAGGACAAAATCAAAATTAAACCTCTTCTGGCCTGGGTGAAGGTATGTGTGAGAAGTTGGCCCGATATGCAACGTTCGCTATTCTAGCGACCGCTATGTATCGTTCCAACGACCCTTATGGTGTTTGGTTGTAAGTCAACCTATAGACCAGCTATCCTAGTAGCGTGGATACGAGCAGTCTAAGGCTAAAGACTCGAGAGGGCGTGTTAAGCCAGCTGTCATACCACATATACCCCTTGAACACCCAGTGAAAGGACACCACACAAGTGTTATGAAAATAAACAGTATATTTATTAAGAATCACAACAGCCCTGTACTCTTTATGAGGACAGGGTACTAAGCACAAACCAAATCTCTTAGGAAAATACTTCAAGTGCACAATTAAAACAAGTGTCCGAAGACACGGAAAGTTTAGTGGTCTCGGGCGGACCCGATAAGGCAAGTCGGAAGCGAGGGACTCAGGACCCTAGAGTAAGGAGGCTATGCAGGCACCGAAATGCCGAAGTTACCTAGCCACGAGGGCTGCGGCTGCACAAGTCTTACAGGCGTCGGGGGTCTTCGCTGACGAGCCAGGAGCCGGAAGAAAAGGAGTTGCTGGCCGGCGACCAGTGATGAATAGTTGGTAGAGATCCAAGCCTGGATCAGAGATCGTTGATACCTGAAAGCAGAGGGGACCAAGTTCGTACTACTAGCCAGTAGTCAGAGGGTACCAGGAGGGCACCGGTTGGCCGTCACCTCGACCAGGTGAGTGGGCGACGCTAGGCTCTGCAGTCTCACGGACCAGGAGGCGTTGTCGGCGACCAGGATGGAGGTGCGAGCTGTCCCACGAAGGATGATGCTGTCGGCGTCGCTGGGCCCAGGATTGGGGCAACAAGCCTTGGCAGATCTCAGGGCCACGTGGTAGGCCTAAGATGGCGTCTTGAATGGACCACGAGGGTCCGGGGTGCTCCTCTCGGAAAAGGGAGCAAGGGCCGATCTGGAGCAACCAGACCAGCAGAGTTGTTTGTCGGTCGTCGTCAAGGAAGGGCACAAGCCAGCGGCTAGTGACCGGACAAAGTGCTGAGCAGCGAGCAGAAGGGCCCCACGCAGATCGTGGAGATGCTGGGAGACTGCACTTCGGTGCTGGAGCGGCTCAGGGTCGGGGCTTCTCGGACCCCAGAGCACTCACCAGAGAATTGCTTCGATGGTCGTGCTGGTTAAGAGCGTGCAGGTTCTGATGATGGCCGGTCCCTCGAGGTCTCGTCGCACCCACAGATCACAGCTGAGCTGATGACGTGGGTAGAGGTCAGAGGTGCCAGGGAAGCCGGTTCTCGTCGAGCTGGGCCGTCGGATTCCTTGAGGAAGGACTTACAGCAAACCGCAGAGTTCTTAGATGGTGCCCGCTGATGCAGGGTGACTACTCCTTAGTCACAAGGGAGAAATCTTGAGAAGAGTCTTGAATGTCCTTTCGTAGAAAGTAGTTCTTGATTCAAAGATGATCTAATTTGGAAGGGTCCCCGCTCCGGCCTTTATTCTAAAGAAAGGGGTGGGTACATGACTAGGTCCTGCCCTAAGGGTGGGACCAGGAAGGGGGGTAGTTACACCCCTCTCCCCTGCCGGACTTTCCCCAGGCCAGGGCTGGTGCCCCTGGAACTGGTTCTAACCGGCAGATGCGTAGTGAGCACCGGGGTGCCACTCCGCAGTCACCTTCTCGCAAAAGCCCTACCTACCCAGAATACACAAACCCTGTCTGGGACGGCGCGAACACCGCCCTCGACAGGAAACCCTTTGTCCAAGCTCTCCTCGCTGGAAGGACTCCCAGCAGCAGGAGGTCATACTCGTGTCTGTGGTGGCAGCATCCATTTTGTGGAGCTGAGGCTTTAGTTAACTTTAACCGGGGTTCACAGTTACGTACATGTCGTGTCCCTCTAGAAGGGTGGAATGCTAACCTCGTCGCCAGAATTGGTGAGAGGGCAGCATCCCGATTCGTATGACACCTTACTCGACATGCCTTGATAACGCGACACCGAAGTTACCGATGTGGTACGCGTTATCATGGAACAGCCATTGGGTCTTGATTCCACCAGCTGCAACCGGGCTCGGCTCGGGCCAGAACCTAGTTCACACGAGCCCACGCACTCTGCCTTCAGGATTGTCAAGGCCTGCCATAGGAGTGACTGATAGGAACTCGGGTGTCCATTGTATGGTTAGATATAGAGCTACTATACCTAAAGCAAAGGGTGATTACACGACTTTGCCCCAGCTGTCATGCAGCCAGTTGTGTCAAATTTAGGAGGCCAGCCAGGGGTGGCATAATACATGCTGCAGCCCCTGGCGGCCCTGGGTACACCTATGCCCTGCGTTACGGGGTCTGATAAGGTGGCCCAGTACCAATTGGTAAATGCACCTAGGGTACATATCGTAATTTAGAAAGAGAACAGCCAGGCTGTGGGTCTGATTGGCAGGCCCACAGCCAGAGAAAGTCGTAAACCAGTGAAACAAAAGCAAAAAATCTGGGTGATCATAGGATTGCAGACCCTACTCTCCTACATGACCCCCCCCCAAACGTCGGAACAATAAGCTAACCTTGACCAGGTGAGTCTTCTTGTTCTAAGTGGAAATATCTGGAGATCCCATCGGCATTGCCATGATCAGTACCAGGTCTATGTTCCACTGTAAAGTCCATCCCCTGTAGGGAAATGGACCACCTAAGTAGTTTGGGGTTTTCACCCTTCATCTGATTTAGCCATAAGAGGGGCTTATGGTCGGTCTGAATCTTGAAGTGAGTGCCAAACAAGTATGGCCTCAACTTCTTCAGGGCCCAAACCACAGCAAAGGCCTCCCTCTCAATAGCTGACCAATTCTTCTCTCTAGGGGTCAGCCTTCTGCTTATAAAAGCAATGGGCTGGTCTTGACCATCAAAATTCAGTTGAGAAAGAACAGCTCCCACACCCAACTCAGAAGCATCTGTTTGGACAATGAATGGTTTGGAGTAGTCCGGACTCTTAAGGATAGGCGCCGTGCACATGGCCTGCTTTAGGTCATCGAATGCTTTTTGACAGCTCGCTGTCCACTGAACCTTCTTTGGCATTTTCTTGCTTGTCAGTTCGTTTAATGGTGTCACGATGGAACCATAGTTCCTGACAAACTTCCGGTAGTATCCAGTCAGGCCCAAGAAAGCTCGAACCTGAGTCTGGGTGGTTGGAGGAGCCCAGTCCCTGATTGACTGTATTTTGCTCTCCAGTGGCTGAACCTGGCCTCCACCTACAAGGTGGCCCAGGTATACAACCTGTGTCTGCCCTATCTGGCACTTGGTGGCCTTGATAGTGAGGCCTGCTGCTTGCAGAGCCTCTAACGCTTTCCGCTGGTGGACCAGGTGATCCTCCCAGGTGGAGCTAAAGACAGCAATATCGTCTAGATACGCCGCACAGAAGTCATCCAGCCCAGTAAGGACTTGATTCACCAACCTTTGGAAGGTGGCAGGTGCATTTTTCAGACCAAAGGGCATCACCACGAACTGATAATGCCCACCAGGGGTAGAAAATGCGGTCTTAGGCTTGGCGTCCTCAGCTAACCTGATTTGCCAATACCCAGCTGTCAGGTCAAACGTACTTAAGTAGTTGGCCGAAGCCAATCTATCGATAAGCTCGTCTGCCCTTGGTATTGGGTGGGCGTCAGTCTTAGTGACTGCATTGAGACCCCTGTAGTCTACGCAGAACCTCATCTCTTTCTTACCGCCCTGGGTGTGAGGTTTCGGCACTAGAACTACGGGACTAGCCCAAGGGCTATCCGAGGGTTCAATGACTCCCAGCTCCAACATTTTCTGCACTTCACTCTTGATGCAGTCTCTAACGTGATCAGGCTGCCGGTAGATTTTACTCTTGACGGGCAAGCTGTCACCAGTGTCAACCTCATGGGTGCACCAATCGGTCTGACTGGGTGTTAGAGAGAACATATGTCTGAAAGACTGAAGAACCTGTTTACAGTCTTTCTGTTGATGTTCGGAGAGGCTGCCACAAAAGACAACACCATCGACCGATCCATCGTCAGGATTCTGAGTGAGCAGGTCGGGGAGAGGGTCACTCTCCTCTTCCTGTCCCTCATCTAGGGCCATGAGCAAACTCATGTCCTTCCTGTCGACATATGCCTTGAGCCTGTTGACATGAAGCACCCTGTGGGGGCTCCGGGGAGTTCCCAGGTCGACCAGGTAGGTGACCTCTCCCTTTTTCTCCAGGATGGTGTAGGGCCCGGACCATTTGTCCTTGAGTGCTGCTGGGGCCACTGGCTCCAACACCCACACCTTCTGTCCGGGCTGGTAAACAGTCAAGACAGCCTTTTGGTCATGCCAAGCTTTTTGGAGTTCTTGGCTGGCCTTAAGGTTTTCAGATGCCTTCTCCATGTATTCAGCCATCCGCGAGCGGAGGCCAAGCACATAGTCCACTATGTTGGCTGCAGGCTTTTTGAGAGGTCTCTCCCATCCTTCCTTTACCAAACATAGGGGTCCTCTCACAGGATGCCCGTACAAAAGTTCAAAAGGGCTGTAGCCAACCCCCTTCTGTGGGACTTCTCTGTAAGCGAATAAAAGGCAGGGGATCAGGACGTCCCATCTACGCCGAAGCTTTTCAGGTAGTCCATGAATCATCCCTTTTAGGGTCCTGTTGAATCTCTCAACAAGCCCATTGCATTGGGGATGATAGGGTGTAGTGAACTTGTAGTTGACACCACATTCCTTCCACATAGCAGTTAAGTAGCTCGACATAAAGTTTGCACCTCTGTCGGAGACGACCTCCTTAGGGAAGCCCACTCTGGAGAATACTCCAACTAGGGCTCTTGCCACAACAGGTGCTGTAGTGGTCCTAAGGGGAATAGCTTCAGGATACCTGGTGGCATGATCCACTACCACCAGTATAAACTTGTGCCCTGATGCTGTTGGTGGTTCCATGGGACCGACGATGTCGATCCCCACCCGTTCAAAGGGCACCCCCACCACAGGCATTGGTATAAGGGGGGCCTTTGTCGTGCCACCTGACTTACCACTGGCTTGGCAAGTGACACAGGAGCGGCAAAACTCCTTTGTATCTTCGTTCATATGAGGCCAGTGAAAGTGTGAGACAAGCCTGTCCCACGTTTTCGTCTGGCCTAAGTGACCTGCTAAGGGAATCTCGTGGGCCAAGGTAAGTAGGAAACCACGCTGAGACAAGGGTACAACCAGCCTCCTGGTCATGCCAGGCTTGGGGTCTCTTGACTCAGTGTACAGGAGTCCATCTTCCCAGTATACCTTGTGGGTACCTGTGGCGTTCCCAGCAGCCTCAGCAGCAGCCTGCTGTCTGAGGGGTTCAAGAGAAGGGCTGTCTAACTGGTCCTTCCCCAGGTCTTCCCTTGAGGGTCCCCCTGAACCCAAGAATTCAACTTGATCAAGTTCGAACTCCCTAGGCTCAGTTTCCCTCAATTCCTGTAGGTCAGCCTCCTCGGAGACTTGATCCACGACCTGGGGCAAGGGGGAAGGCGCAGCCTTAACCCTACCGCTCTTTTTCTTGGAAGGTGTCTGGTCCGTTGTTCCAGGATCCAGCACCTGTTCAGTGGGGCATTTCCTGACCTGTGACCTGGTCACAGCGAACACATGTGCTGGCAAGCCTAACATTTCCATGTGAGTCCGGTGCTCCACTTCTGACCATTGTGATGACTCCAAATCATTGCCCAACAAACAATCCACTGGGAGGTCTGAACTAACTACAACCTTCTTTTGGCCAGTTACCCCTCCCCAGGAGAAAGCTACAATTGCCATACTGTGATTGGTAGTGACATTGCTTGCATTGGTCACCAGGAATTCTGTACCTGGCATGATCTGTCCAGGGTCCACAAAGTTAGGTGTCACCATGGTGACACTGGCACAAGTGTCCCTATAGGCCTGAGCCATTTTTCCGTTTATGAAAGGCGTCTGTCTGTATTTGCCCAAAGTATTGGGACTTACGTCAGGGGACATATCCACATCCCCTGTACTGACAAGGACAGCCTGAGTGAGTGTGCCAACTAAGTTGTCACGCCCCTCAGAACCCAGGGTTAACCCTACTAAACCCTTGGGAGGTGCACTACCACTGCTGGCTGTACTAGGGGGCACAGGTGCCTTAGGGGCTGCAGTGGCAGGAGTCTGCCCTCCTCCTTTCTTGGTGCACTCACTAAACCAGTGAGATTTACTTTTGCAGTACTGGCACCATCTTTTGGATTGGCCTTCTTTCTTCGTTTGGGGAGCCTGACCCCCACCCTCTTTGGGTTGTTGGGGACCTGTCGAAGACTTCTGGTCATTTTGTTCCCCCTTAGAATCTTTACCCTTCTGGTCTGCTTTCTTCTGACCACCTTGATTCTGGCCCTGGTTCTGTTTAACTCTTGTACGAACCCATCTGTCTGCCTTCTTTCCCAATTCTTGGGGAGAGGTCAGATCCGAGTCGACAAGATGCTGATGCAACAACTGGTTCTGACAATTGTTTAAAATTTGCTCTCTCATCATCAAATTATACAATCCTTCGTAATCAGTAACCTTACTGCCCAGCAACCAGCCTTCAAAAGCCTTAGTGGCACAATCGACAAAGTCAGACCAATCTTGAGACTGCGTTTTCTGGGTATCCCGGAACAGCACCCTGTACTGCTCTGTGGTTAGGCCAAACCCTTCGACGAGTGTATTCTTCAAGACGTGATAATTATTAGCATCCTCTACCCTTGTGGTGAGGAGCTTGTCTCTTCCTTTACCTTCAAAGGAGAGCCACAAGATAGCTGCCCACTGACTCTGGGGAACACCTTGCACAGTGCAGGCCCTCTCCAAAGCAGTAATCCATTTGTGGATGTCGTCCTCTTGTTTAAAGGGGGGCACTATCTTACCAAGGTGTTTCGTATCAAAACTCCTTTCCCTATTGCTAGGTATAATGCTGCCACCAGTGGGGACTGCCCCACTTAACTGTTGCTCTCTAGCAAAGGCAAGCCTCTCTTTGGCCAGGGCAAGTTCTTCCCTTTCAATCCTCAGATTAGCTGCCCTTTCCTTAGCTTCGTACACTCTCCTCTGAGGGGACGTCATCCCTCTTTGAGAAGAGTTGTGAGAGCCATTGGTTCGAAGGGATCTGCCAGAGTCTCTTGACAGAGATCGGGCTCGTCCATTCCCAATGTTAAGCTGACCTGATAGTGGCCCCAGGGGTCCCCCAGTACCACTGTCATGTTTGCTTAAGTTGGACCTGCTTAGTCTAACGACTTCTACCTGTCCCTTATCTGCCTCATCCCCAGAGGGATCCTCATCCTCATCATCCTCCACATCTTCGTTCTCAGTTGCGAGGTGGATGAGGTCAGGATCGTCTCTGGTTCCCTCGAGGGGAGGCATGTCTCCTTCTGGATTAGAAGAGCTGGGAAGGATCTCAGCTTTTCTGGCATCATAAGTCTCCAAGAGACCAATCAGAAAGGACGTTGTGGGGTTAGACCCCTGCTTGATCTTCCTGGAGTGACACACTTGTCTTAACTCCTTGAAGCTCAGCACAGTATATCTTGAAGGGATGACCTGTGGAGGGTCAACTGACACAAGGGGAGACTCAGAGTTTCCTCCTTTGTCCGACATACTGTTTCTAGTGCGGTGTAAGTGATGCACCTACCTACACTATGTGTTTACCTACTGATCCCTTGCTAAGAGTTGCAGCCAAGGTGTGCTAAGCCTTGAGGAGCTACAACAGCTGGTTCAGTAGAACTCAGAGTATTCTAAGCTTTAGTTATATGTACTAACAGTACTTATGTGATCTTTCAACAAGATATTCTTAGGATACGTGTGGTAAAACAACAGCAAGCTCAAATCCCACCGCTGCCACCAATGTGAGAAGTTGGCCCGATATGCAACGTTCGCTATTCTAGCGACCGCTATGTATCGTTCCAACGACCCTTATGGTGTTTGGTTGTAAGTCAACCTATAGACCAGCTATCCTAGTAGCGTGGATACGAGCAGTCTAAGGCTAAAGACTCGAGAGGGCGTGTTAAGCCAGCTGTCATACCACATATACCCCTTGAACACCCAGTGAAAGGACACCACACAAGTGTTATGAAAATAAACAGTATATTTATTAAGAATCACAACAGCCCTGTACTCTTTATGAGGACAGGGTACTAAGCACAAACCAAATCTCTTAGGAAAATACTTCAAGTGCACAATTAAAACAAGTGTCCGAAGACACGGAAAGTTTAGTGGTCTCGGGCGGACCCGATAAGGCAAGTCGGAAGCGAGGGACTCAGGACCCTAGAGTAAGGAGGCTATGCAGGCACCGAAATGCCGAAGTTACCTAGCCACGAGGGCTGCGGCTGCACAAGTCTTACAGGCGTCGGGGGTCTTCGCTGACGAGCCAGGAGCCGGAAGAAAAGGAGTTGCTGGCCGGCGACAAGTGATGAATAGTTCGTAGAGATCCAAGCCTGGATCAGAGATCGTTGATACCTGAAAGCAGAGGGGACCAAGTTCGTACTACTAGCCAGTAGTCAGAGGGTACCAGGAGGGCACCGGTTGGCCGTCACCTCGACCAGGTGAGTGGGCGACGCTAGGCTCTGCAGTCTCACGGACCAGGAGGCGTTGTCGGCGACCAGGATGGAGGTGCGAGCTGTCCCACGAAGGATGATGCTGTCGGCGTCGCTGGGCCCAGCATTGGGGCAACAAGCCTTGGCAGATCTCAGGGCCACGTGGTAGGCCTAAGATGGCGTCTTGAATGGACCACGAGGGTCCGGGGTGCTCCTCTCGGAAAAGGGAGCAAGGGCCGATCTGGAGCAACCAGACCAGCAGAGTTGTTTGTCGGTCGTCGTCAAGGAAGGGCACAAGCCAGCGGCTAGTGACCGGACAACGTGCTGAGCAGCGAGCAGAAGGGCCCCACGCAGATCGTGGAGATGCTGGGAGACTGCACTTTGGTGCTGGAGCGGCTCAGGGTCGGGGCTTCTCGGACCCCAGAGCACTCACCAGAGAATTGCTTCGATGGTCGTGCTGGTTAAGAGCGTGCAGGTTCTGATGATGGCCGGTCCCTCGAGGTCTCGTCGCACCCACAGATCACAGCTGAGCTGATGACGTGGGTAGAGGTCAGAGGTGCCAGGGAAGCCGGTTCTCGTCGAGCTGGGCCGTCGGATTCCTTGAGGAAGGACTTACAGCAAACCGCAGAGTTCTTAGATGGTGCCCGCTGATGCAGGGTGACTACTCCTTAGTCACAAGGGAGAAATCTTGAGAAGAGTCTTGAATGTCCTTTCGTAGAAAGTAGTTCTTGATTCAAAGATGATCTAATTTGGAAGGGTCCCCGCTCCGGCCTTTATTCTAAAGAAAGGGGTGGGTACATGACTAGGTCCTGCCCTAAGGGTGGGACCAGGAAGGGGGGTAGTTACACCCCTCTCCCCTGCCGGACTTTCCCCAGGCCAGGGCTGGTGCCCCTGGAACTGGTTCTAACCGGCAGATGCGTAGTGAGCACCGGGGTGCCACTCCGCAGTCACCTTCTCGCAAAAGCCCTACCTACCCAGAATACACAAACCCTGTCTGGGACGGCGCGAACACTGCCCTCGACAGGAAACCCTTTGTCCAAGCTCTCCTCGCTGGAAGGACTCCCAGCAGCAGGAGGTCAGACTCGTGTCTGTGGTGGCAGCATCCATTTTGTGGAGCTGAGGCTTTAGTTAACTTTAACCGGGGTTCACAGTTACGTACATGTCGTGTCCCTCTAGAAGGGTGGAATGCTAACCTCGTCGCCAGAATTGGTGAGAGGGCAGCATCCCGATTCGTATGACACCTTACTCGACATGCCTTGATAACGCGACACCGAAGTTACCGATGTGGTACGCGTTATCATGGAACAGCCATTGGGTCTTGATTCCGCCAGCTGCAACGGGCTCGGCTCGGGCCAGAACCTAGTTCACACGAGCCCACGCACTCTGCCTTCAGGATTGTCAAGGCCTGCCATAGGAGTGACTGATAGGAACTCGGGTGTCCATTGTATGGTTAGATATAGAGCTACTATACCTAAAGCAAAGGGTGATTACACAACTTTGCCCCAGCTGTCATGCAGCCAGTTGTGTCAAATTTAGGAGGCCAGCCAGGGGTGGCATAATACATGCTGCAGCCCCTGGTGGCCCTGGGTACACCTATGCCCTGCGTTACGGGGTCTGATAAGGTGGCCCAGTACCAATTGGTAAATGCACCTAGGGTACATATCGTAATTTAGAAAGAGAACAGCCAGGCTGTGGGTCTGATTGGCAGGCCCACAGCCAGAGAAAGTCGTAAACCAGTGAAACAAAAGCAAAAAATCTGGGTGATCATAGGATTGCAGACCCTACTCTCCTACAGTATGGACCAACCCCGAGGCGGCCCTAACCAGACAAATTATCGAGGATTGCCTCAAAAGAGACAAAGGCCATGTAATCCCCTGGCTGAAATTTGTTAAAGAGTCGTTAACAGAGATTGGCTGCTCTAAATACTTCTTAGCCCCCGACTCTTTAACCCCGGAGTGTAAAACCTTGGTCAAAAAACTCTTCCTCACACAGCTGAAGTCAACAAGGGCAGAAAAGGAGAGGCTTAAACCCACCAATCTCTCTTACAATAATCTCACACCGAAGAAAGGCATGGAACCTTACCTAAGGGTCATGTACAATGCGCAGGATCGCTATCTCATAACCCGATTTAGAATCAACATGTTACACCACATCCTTGCAGTGCCATCTGGATTTACCCACACAGTGGAGGAGAAGGGTACCTGCGGCTGCGATCATAGATCTCCGCAGGATACCCTTCATTTTGTCTTACTGTGTCCATTCTACGCGACACCAAGACGCAAGTTCCTGGTGGGTATCCTAAAAGAGCTAAAATTCAAGCACGCGAAACTGGCGTTGAGATTCCTACAGGAAGCCGAGGACGCTTACACCCTATTTTGCACGATAAACTTCATTCGGATCGCAACAAGACTGAGGTCTACCAGAGACATTGTCCCTTAATGGAATTGGACATTTAAATTTCTTAAAACTACCTTGGCCCTCCCATCAAGTACAATTTTTTTTTTAAACATTTATACTTTTTAAACTGAATATTATTAATATCGCTTTTTAACTTGTGCATGTATATTGTATTTGTGCTTTTATGGTGTCTTTTTAAGAACCGAATAAAGTTTATAAATTGACAAATTGACTCCCAGCAGTGCCCAGACAGTATGGGAGTGTGTGGATATGATTCCCAGCAGTGCCCAGACAGTATTGGGGGTGTGGATATGACTCCCAGCAGTGCCCAGACATATGAGGGGTGGGTGCACAGGACTCCCAGCAGTGCCCAGACAGTATGGGGGTGTGTGAATATGACTCCCAGCAGTGCCCAGACATATGAGGGGTGGGTGCAGAGGAGTCCAGCAGTGCACAGCCGGTATGGGGGTGTGTGGATATGACTCCCAGCAGTGCCCAGACAGTATGGGAGTGTGTGGATATGACTCCCAGCAGTGCCCAGACAGCATGGGGGTGTGTGGATATGACTCCCAGCAGTGCCCAGACGTACGAGGGTTGGGTGGATATGACTCCCAGCAGTGCCCAGACATAAGAGGGGTGGGTGCACAGGACTCCCAGCAGTGCCCAGACAGTATGGGGGTGTGTGGATATGACTCCCAGCAGTGCCCAGACATATGAGGGTTGGGTGGATATGACTCCCAGCAGTGCCCAGACATAAGAGGGGTGGGTGGATATGACTCCCAGCAGTGCCCAGACAATATGGGGGTGGGTGGATATGACTCCCAGCAGTGCCCAGACATCTGAGGGGTGGGTGCAGAGGAGTCCAAGCAGTGCCCAGACAGTATGGGGGTGTGTGGATATGACTCTCAGCAATGCCCAGACAGTATGAGGGTGTGTGGATATGACTCCCAGCAGTGCCCAGACAGCATGGGGGTGGGCGGATATGACTCCCAGCAGTGCCCAGACATATGAGGGGTGGGTGGATATGACTCCCAGCAGTGCCCAGACAGTATGGGGTGGGAGGATATGACTCCCAGCAGTGCCCAGACATATGATGGTGTGTGGATATGACTCCCAGCAGTGCCGAGACATAAGAGGGGTGGGTGGATATAACTCCCAGCATTGCCCAGACAGTATGGGGGTGGGTGGATATGACTCCCAGCAGTGCCCAGACAGCATGGGGGTGTGTGGATATGACTCTCAGCAGTGCCCAGACATATGAGGGGTGGGTGGGCATGACTCCCAGCAGTGCCCAGACAGTATGGGGGTGTGTGGATATGACTCCGAGCAGTGCTCAGTAATGGGGGTGGGCATTATCATCTGCATACCACAACAACATGGGGGTATGTTTACATCCCTAACCTGTGAGAGTCCTGATAGTGCCGTAGCAACACATCACTCACAGCAGTGGCCTACTACAGGGAGGAAGGATTTCTGTCACACACTGCATGACACACCACATGTGGGTGTGATGTCAGATCCCACATGCATACCCAGCCATGGAGGTCGCAGTAAACCTACACACCCTACCATCATGACACAATAGTGTATAGTCATGTAACAGCCCTTCAAACAAATAGAGCAAAAGGTAACACACACACTGTCATGTACATCCCTGGCCTGATATGAATGTCCAGGTGGTGGTCAGACCACCAAGATGTAGTCTCTCATGGAAGGAATCGGGTTGAAACCCCTTAGATACAAAGAACAAAATTGTGAGTCACAGACTGATGAGCAGTAGTCATCTGTGAGCAGGCATAGCCATTGCTGAAGGGAACTTTCAACAAAATAGGAAATCTGCACACATGTCAGCACAACAATTGTGCAACTGTCTGTAGTGAAGATCTCATGTGTCAGTGAGGAAGGGACACTCTTTGGGACAATGTCTGTATGCATAGTGAACACACAGAAACAAAGAGTAATTGCTGCGACATTGCGATGGCACATAGATACCATGGTCCAACTCATCACCATCATAAAATAGACATCTTACACAAT
Source organism: Lissotriton vulgaris (assembly GCF_964263255.1). Classification (NCBI taxonomy): domain Eukaryota; kingdom Metazoa; phylum Chordata; class Amphibia; order Caudata; family Salamandridae; genus Lissotriton; species Lissotriton vulgaris. The sequence goes on along the minus strand of NC_141689.1, from coordinate 1,433,909,553 downwards.
CCCAAAACATTACCATGACCCCAACTCCTAGGCACACAGCACCTAAAGCAAGTAGCTGAAATGCAATAGTTCAGAATGAAAAATAAAATGCTTTATTCAGCTCCAAAAGAAAATGTTTTAAAAAATGAGTCCCGGCTCAAACAAGGCCAATGGCCAGTCCACATAAAAGTCTGTTTGGGGGACGTTGTGGAGGTTCTCGACCCCAAACTTGCCTGCACATGATGGAGCATCATCTGGGTCAGGGACCGGCACCACAGGGACAGTAGAGGGAAGGGTAGGTGTTGTGGGTGCAGGGGGGGAGGAATCCTCCTCAGTGGCTTGTGCAGCGCCAAAGCTGGAAATATATTCAGCACTGCACACTGCTGCCAGTTCAGCCAGACCTCCACCTGCACCCGGGGACACAATTGGAGTGGAGGTAGAGGGCTCTGAGTCTTGTGGACTTTGTCTGTGTCTGCGTGCATGCCATCTGACCCCAGCCCCTTTGGATATGCCTGCATCACCCAGAGATTGCGTGCCAGGAGATCTGCGCTTACACTTCCGTGGTGGTGTGCTGGTTGGGTCTGATGGTGTGCATGATCTTGTGTGTCTGGGTGTGCTCTGGACAGGTATGGGAGCGGGGGTATGGATGGGTCTGAAGGAGGGGGGAAGGACCGCTGCAGGAGGGCAACAGCTGCCGTCAGTGAGGAGTCCATGGACGATAGAATCTGATGTTGGGCAGACATCGTATCTGACATGCCCTCCATGAATGACAACAACTGTGTCAGTATTGTAGTGTGGCCATGGAGGACAGTCAGCATTGATGTCTGACCAACATGAATCTGCCGGAGTAGGTCCACAGACTCGGCACTGAGGGCAGAAGGGGAGACAGGGGCAGGGGCTGCGGTGCCGGGGATGAAGGAGACATGGGGGGCAGCACGGACAGAAGGGACTCTAGCAACTGGGAGGGTGGAGATGGGTCTGGAGGAGGCGGAGACAGACACAGTGATGGAAGATGGTGTCACCGCGTATTCCCCCTCCTCCTGGGAGTCAGAAGCCGAGCCGTCCCCATGGTAAGAAGTGTCACCTTCCAAAGGTACGGCCGCCTGACTCCCCTCACCCTCCGTGCCACTGGCTCCCTCCCACTCCTCAGCGCTGTTGGCACTGCAGCTGGGTCCCTCCTCCTGGTCCGGGCCCATGTCTCCTCTTGTGTTGGTTGATGATGCTGTGGGTAAGGAGAAGAAACAAAAATGCATCAGTCACCTGTACACACCTGACACATGAGCACCAAATCAGTTGGTCACACTGCAAATCATATTCTTCCAGAAGAGACTGAAACATGTAGACCGCAACACCTAAGCCAACTCATAGATACATTTCTCTATTTGTAGTTGCACCACAATACCCTGGGCCGCCAAGAATAAAACATTAGGTAAGGATTCCCAGAGGTATTTTTTAGCACACCTTCACCCACATCACACTGTTGAACGACACCCACTCCGCTGTAGTCAGGCGTCGAAGCCCGGCAGGCAGCACTCGGCTGCCTGGTTGGGACCCCGATGATGAAGCATGACACCAACCAGGTTGGTGTGTCAGGGGTCTTTTAACAACACCCATTGGGTCCAGACACAAGACCACCACTACAAGTGACCAAGAATATCAGAGTATATTCACACACATAGTGGGCTTGTCCACATTGTTTCTACATATTACCTTTGGGGACAGGACGCGCCCCTAAAACCCCTTGTTCTTTCTTTTGATTCTTCTAGCACTTTAAGATGGAACACTGTTAGAAATAAATGGCGTGGAAGATATACCATATACATGGTCCAACAGAGGTCCTGATGGCTTGAGACACATTAGTTTGTACAATTGACAACAAAGGAGTCTCAAGCACTCAATACCACTGTGGGGACATGTATATGGAGATCAAGGCACCACATTAATCACTAACACTGGCCTCCTTCAAAAGCTGCCTGATTCTTCCTGAAAATTGCAAATGTTGTTTTGTGTGCACTACCTTGAGAGGAAACTATAATGCAGGCACATAAGTGGAACCTACATAGTTTGTCATATGAACACATTCAAAACAACAACAACTCATAACAAGTGTTGGGAGTGCCAAGGTACATTCATCAATGTGAGACAACTTCAAATGTGTCAGTCCTAACAGGGGCATCTATTACCTGATCATACAGTTGCTGGCACATAAGACCCACTGGATGTCATGTGAAGACGCCCACATGTCCCAAATCAGGACAACGCTCAAGCTAATGGGCCTGCAATTGTGATGAACAAAAATATTTGCAGCATCGTGGACACACCATGATCCCCATGCAAAATGTCAACACAGAAGTGTGCACAATTACACAAAACAGCGTTGCACCAGAACTACATACATGTACCAAAAATGAATCAGGCACAATCATGTCTGGAAACAAATGACATAGGCTGTCAAGCCCCAAATTGAAGCACTGCCCACCATCACAGGGGAAGTTCTCACGCACAGGTCACAACTGCCAATGCCAAATCAGCCAGGCCCATTGGACCGCTCCAGCACAATGCCGCCATCACTCAGTCAATCGGTCAGATACAGCTCAGGAAGTGAGAACTCTGAATCGGGGTAACAAAAACTATGCAGCAACATTATAAAAGGTAACCCAAGCTCACCTTGTGGGGCTGCCAATACATATTAGTCACTAACAACCAACTACAGATTGTTGTGAATAGGCACACAGGCACTGCCCAGTGTGAGTATGCAAAAGCCAGATTTGGTATCCATGTCCAGTGGGAACAGGTAGCAGACACAAGATAAATACAAACCATGCCAGGGACCAATGCCACTGAGGCAGACCCATGCAGAAAACACATAGAATGGGCACAGTGTTGGATGACAGAAATGATTAGGATGCCAGGATATGTCAGGGACTGTGGTGGGCACACTGATCCATGGGTCTGGAATGAGCTGACTGTAACATTAAGAACCGTCATGGCACTATGCCTATCTTCGAAATAATGTACATCATGTCTGACAACACAACATGGGTCATGCATGCTGCAAGGGTGTGCAGTTGAAACCTCACACTCATATGTTGAGACTCATCACCAGTGCAAACGAATGTGAAGGCCTAACACAGTGCACAGGTCATGGCACAGGCAAGGTCACAACACATGTCACAGACCACCCTCCCACATGATACGCATATCAATATGCAGTATAAATAACTTGCACCCTAGATGAGCATGTGCATATTTGAATACACACAGACCAGGGGACACATGTGAAGGAGGGGAAGGGATGAACATGAGAACCTGCTGATCATGGGGAATTAAAAATACACTGCACATATGACCTGTCTGACCAGATACCCCAACTGTGGGAGTGTCTCCAGGCTTCTGAGCACCTCAAGAAGCAGGTGACACACAAGACAACAAACAGGCATGTGCCTACCCTCTCCTTGCTGCTGTCCCTCCTTCAACTGCCTATCGAGGTCGGGAAAGACCACAGCCAGGACCCGGAGCATATGAGGGGTGAAGTGACGGCTGCCGCAATGCCGGTGTGGAGCTTCCAGCTTCAACTGGACCCGGGCGACACGCCGGGTCCAGCACTGGATGTCCTGCCACCTCTTCTGAATGTTATGCAGCTTTCGGCGATGGCCCCCTGCAGTCCTGACAGCCCTGAGGATGTCCAGCCATATCTCTCCCTTCTCGTAGGCAGATACCTGTCAGGAAGACAAAGTGAAACAACATCACTACACCTGCCACATCTCCCAGAGACACACACTTGCACAACTTTGATAAAGTGAATAGGGCATAGGATGCTGACAGGACTTGCATCATTGTCCATGAGAATTAGGCCTGTGGTCCAACCCCAATGCACTACATGGCATTGAAAGGCAACAGATGGTGTAACAGATGTAACACACACACTCATCATGGCACACACTGGAGAACACATGCAACTGCAGGGTGTGGGACAGCACGTGGCAAGCAGTCACATGTCTAACTCAAATTAACAACCCTCAGCAGACCAGACAGACACACCCTGGCACAGATCACTCGCCCATCAATGACAACAGTATACACAATCCTCACTTTGCACATGTGCCACTTCACAAAGAGGTGTAATAGGTGTCGTGCTAACTTTGCAAGTGTGGCACGGATCACTGACATAATATCGACCTCCAAAATATCGACCTACAGTAATATCGAGTCTAAAATATCGAGGGCAAGAATATCGACATCCTATCTACAACATGGTAAGTACAAAAATATCGAAAAAATAATATAGATGTTAAAAATATCGATGTTAAAAATATCGTTTTTTTTTCTTTTAAAATATAAATGTAAAATAAATTAAATAACACTAATAAATATAATATACATAGTTAAAAGTATCTACTAATGTTTAAAATTAATAAATAATACATATATATTAATAATACATTAATTATATATATACTGTAAATATATAATATATATGTTCTGAACAATATGTTTTAATAATTATTTTACTAACTTATAAATTATTAAAATATATTCTAATTTACAAATACATTTACAAACATAAAACAATAACATAAATAAAATGTACAAAACATAAAAAATTAAATATACTTTTAATATTTTTTCAATTAATTATATAAAATGTTGGATAGCGTAGGAGTAAAAATTACTATTCCCACTCCAGGGAGTGTAACAGTAGGGAAAGCTTTGGATAACGTAGAGGTAAAAATTACTATTCCCACTACTGAGAGTGCAACAGTAGGGAAAGCGTTGGATAGCGTAGGAGTATAAATTACAATTCCCACTCCACAGAGTGCAACAGTAGGGAAAGCGTTGGATAGCGTAGGAGTAAAAATTACTATTCCCACTCTAGAGAGTGCAACAGTAGGGAAAGCATTGGATAGCGTAGAGGTAAAAATTACTATTCCCACTCCAGGGAGTGCAACAGTAGGGAAAGCGTTGGATAGCATAGAAGTAAAAATTACTATTCCCAATCCAGAGAGTGCAACAGTAGGGAAAGCATTGGATTGCGTAGGGGTAAAAACTACTATTCCCACTCCAGAGAGTGCAACAGTAGGGAAAGCGTTGGATAGCGTAAGGGTAAAAATTACTATTCCCACTCCAGAGAGTGCAACAGTAGGAAAAGCATTGGATAGCCCAGGAGTATAAATTACTATTCCCACTCCACAGAGTGCAACAGTAGGGAAAGCGTTGGATAGCGCAAGGGTAAAAATTACTATTCCCACTCCAGAGAGTGCAACAGTAGGAAAAGCATTGGATAGCCTAGGAGTATAAATTACTATTCCCACTCCACAGAGTGCAACAGTAGGGAAAGCGTTGGATAGCGTAGGAGTAAAAATTACTATTCCCACTCCAGAGAGTGCAACAATAGGGAAAGCGTTGGATAGCGTAGGAGTAATAATTACTATTCCCACTCCAGAGAGTGCAACAGTAGGGAAAGCGTTGGATAGCGTAGGGGTAAAAATTACTATTCCCACTCCAGAGAGTGCAACAGTAGGGAAAGCTTTGGATAGCATAGGGGTAAAAATTACTATTCCCACTCCAGAGAGTGCAACAGTAGGGAAAGCATTGGATAGCGTAGGAGTATAAATTACTATTCCCACTCCACAGAGTGCAACAGTAGGGAAAGCGTTGGATAGCGTAGGAGTAAAAATGACTATTCCCACTCCAGAGAGTGCAACAGTAGGGAAAGCGTTGGATAGCGTAGGAGTAAAAATTACTATTCCCACTCCAGAGAGTGCATCAGTAGGGAAAGCGTTGGATAGCGTAGGAGTAAAATTTACTGTTCCCACTCCAGAGAGTGCAACAGTAGGGAAAGCGTTGGATAGCGTAGGGGTAAAAATTACTATTCCCACTCCTGAGAGTGCAACAGTAGGGAAAGCTTTGGATAGCGTAGGGATAAAAATTACTATTCCCACTCAAAAGAGTGCAACAGTAGGGAAAGCGTTGGATAGCGTAGGAGTAAAAATTACTATTCCCACTCCAGAGAGTGCATCAGTAGGGAAAGCGTTGGATAGCGTAGGAGTAAAAATTACTATTCCCACTCCAGAGAGTGCAACAGTAGGGAAAGCGTTGGATAGCGTAGGGGTAACAATTACTATTCCCACTCCATAGATGCAACAGTAGGGAAAGCGTTGGATAGCGTAGGGGTAACAATTACTATTCCCACTCCAGAGAGTGCAACAGTAGGGAAAGCGTTGGATAGCGTAGGGGTAACAATTACTATTCCCATTCCAGAGAGTGCAACAGTAGGGAAAGTGTTGGATAGCTTAGGGGTAAAAAATACTATTCCTACTCCAGAGAGTACAACAGTAGGGAAAGTGTTGGATAGCGTAGGGGTAACATTTACTATTCCAACTCCAGAGAATGCAACAGTAGGGAAAATGTTGGATAGCGTAGGGGTTAAAATAACATACTTATAAATAAAAGCTTTTTATTTAAAAAATGATATAAACAATAAAAAAATCAAACCATATACAATACCTATACATAATTATAAAAAACATGATTAGCTAAATATATTTAACCAAAAATAAATATTAAAAAATACCATTTTATAATATTTAATTAGCAATTAATAATTATTTAACAATTATATTATTTACAAAAAATCATTTAAAAAAAAATGATTACTTAATTACATTTACATTACTTCCCACCCTATTCCCCTATAAACCCACTACCAACAACATAACACATTTATCTATGAATTAATTAAAATTATTTACTAATCAATTAAAATTAATTACCAATTAATTACAATTATTTACCAATAATTAAAATTAATTTATAATTCCTACTAATTAATAATTAATTATACATAATTAAATAACTTCCCACCCTATTCCCCTATAAACCCACAACCCGCTACAGAACATATATATCAATTAATCAATTATTTATAATAAAATAACCAAATTTATTTACCAATTATTTAAAATTATTTAATAATAACTACTAATTATTTTTTAATTTAACATAATTAAATTACTACCCACCCTATTCCCCTATAAACCCACAACCCGCTATAGAACATATTTATCAATTAATCAATTAATTAAAATGATTTACCAATTAATTAAATTTAATTTCCAATTATTTATAATTAATTAATATTAACTACTAATTATTTATTAATTTAACCTATTTATATCACTTCCCACCCTATTTCCCTATAAACCCATAACCTGCTACAGAACATATTTATCAATTAATCAATTAATTAAAATTATTTTCCAATTATTTAAAAATAATTACCAATTAATTACAATTCATTAATAAATCCTACTAATTAATAATCAATTTAACATAATTAAATTACTTCCCACCCTATTCCCCTATAAACCCGCTCCGGTACTAAAACATATAATTTACTTATAAATACATTTATTAATATATAAATTTAATACACATATAATATTAATTATTTTAATTACTTAAGTAAAACATATAACACATACATAATAAAAAACAAATGAAATAATACAAATATCGACATTAGTGTAATTGAAAATAGTAACATCGATATATATGCTATCGATATTACTAATTTCGATATTACTTACATCGATATTAAGTATTTCGATATTACTTACCTTAGGGTCAATATTCTGTCCAACGATATTCTTGTCATCGATATTCTGCACCTTCTAAATTACTGACACGATATTTTGGTACATCGATATTTCATACTCGATATTTTGACTGTGTACCATGTGGCACACACCACTGCTTAGTAGTCACATCAGATGGCCATAGCTGCTACAAACACCATGCATCTGTGGTGCAACACTTCACATACACACTCACCCACATGACGAGGAACATTCACACACTGCAATGTCCTTGCAATCAAACACATCATTTGTACAAGCACCACACAACCCCACAAGCCATACACAGCTGTGAGTACAGTCATCTTTCACTCTGGGGGAAACACTGTTACACCTCTGGTCAATTTGGAATAAAGCCACCAAGGTCTTGCATGCCTGAATGTGTCACTGTTAGACGGAGACCCGAAGGGTCGGCCGAGGACAGGGGGAGAGGCCTCCGGTGAGGGCCGTCTCCTGCGATCGTACAGATGAGTAACTTCCCCCCCACAGATGGACACCACACAAGGATGAGGTCAACACTCTTTATATACGATTCTTGAAGCAAGGTTATCAGCGATACAGTGAGGTCAGGACACGAGGGCCCTCTTAATTCTAGTCTCTGAAGGGAAAAGGGTAGCGGGACAGTCTTGGTACCGGTCTGGTACGGGTGGCAAGATGGGTAGCTCACAATCCTCGTGCTCGGAGTTTGAGAAGGGCCGCGGCAGCGCCAGCAGGCAAAGGCGATGGTTCACACAAGGATGGGCCGCGGCAGCGCCAGCAGGTCCCGACGAAGATGTAGGTTGCAGAGGGCCGCGGCAGCGCCAGCAGGCAGGAACGATGTCGCACAAGGATGGGCCGCGGCAGCGCCAGCAGGTCCCGACGAAGGTGTAGGTTGCATAGGGCCGCGGCAGCGCCAGAAGGCAGGAACGATGGTTCACGAGGATGGGCCGCGGCAGCGCCAGCAGGTCCCGATGAAGGTGTAGGTTGCAGAGGGCCGCGGCAGCACCAGCAGGCAGGAACGATGATTCACAAGGCAGGGCTGCGGCAGCGCCAGCAGTCCGTCAAGGATGAGTTCTTCAAGGTGTCTCTCGACTCCAGGATACAACTGCCTTCCTGCTCTGGAGCTGCCCCAGTTATAGGTCTGGCCTCCTTTTATGTCCGGACCCTCGCACTTGGAGGTCGGGAGGTCCGGGATGAGGGAGTCCAGACACCCAGCAGGGGGCTGGAGCCAGCGCCAGGGGAGGCTGGGGGCGATCGGCACCTGGCGGGGGAGAGCAATCGACACTCCTCTCTCCCATTAACCTGCCAAGTGGTCCGTTCACCTCCTGGGTGGATGGTGGTGCCTCGATGTCGTGGCCTGGCCAGGCCCAGGGTTGGGGTCGAGCTGAAGCCACGCAGCCTCGTGGTGCAGTGTCCAAGATGGCGGCTGGGCCGGGGCAACGCTGCTGATGACGGCCCGGGCCGGCCGGTGTCGGGGTGTTCGGGAGCAGGCGTCCCGTTGGGGACGGGTTGCGGGTTGCTTCTGTGGGTTGCCGGGGTGGTTCTTCTGGTGACACCGGGAGAGCCGGTGTTCGGTCCTTATGATGCGGGGAGGGAGCAGCCCCTTCACGAGGCCTGTCCAACATGCGTCCCCCCCAGCTGAAGGCAGGGAGAGTCACCCATCCTCTTGGGTACTCTCCTCGCCGAGGCGGAAAAAGCGTGACAGGCCGTCCGCGTTGGCGTGGTCCTGGCCAGGGCGATGTTCCACAGAGAAGTCCATCCCCTGCAGGGAGATGGACCATCGCAACAGTTTTGGGTTCTCCCCCCGCATCTGCATCAGCCATTGCAGGGGTCGGTGGTCTGTCTGTACCCGGAAATGGGTACCGAAGAGGTAGGGTCGGAGTTTCTTGAGGGCCCATACCACTGCGAAGGCCTCCCGCTCGATGGTGCTCCAGCGCTGCTCTCGGGCCAGCAGGCGGCGGCTGATGAAGGCCACGGGTTGATCGACTCTCTCGGCGTTGAGTTGAGAGAGTACTGCCCCAACGCCATGATCTGAGGCGTCCGTCTGGGCGATGAATTCCCGGCTGTAGTCGGGGGCCTGGAGCACGGGGGGGTGCACATGGCGGCCTTCAACTTTTCGAAGGCCGCTTGACAGTCTGGAGTCCAGTTGACGGTTTTGGGGTTTCTCTTGGATGTGAGTTCTGTGAGGGGCCCCGCAATGCTGCCATAGTCCTTTACAAACCTCCGGTAGTATCCGGTGAGCCCTAGGAAGGCTCGGACCTCGGTTTGGGTGACAGGTGGTTGCCAGGACTGGATGGCAGCGATCTTGAGCTGAAGGGGGGCCACCAGACCGCTCCCCACTTGGTGTCCGAGATAGGTCACGGACCCCTGGCCAATCTGACATTTGCTGGCTTTGATGGTGAGACCGGCCTGCTGGAGGGCGTGCAGGACTTCTCGGAGGTGGTGAAGGTGGTCCGCCAAGTGACGACTGTATACAGCGATATCGTCCAGGTAGGCGGCGCTGAACTCTTCGAGGCCCGCCAATACCTGGTTCACGAGTCGTTGGAAGGTAGCTGGAGCGTTTTTCATGCCGAATGGCATCACTTTGAAGTGGTAGTGGCCATCCGGGGTAGAGAAGGCGGATCGTTCTTGGGCCCTGGGGGTGAGGCCGATCTGCCAGTAGCCTGCTGTTAGATCGAAGATGCTCAGATAGCGGGCAGCCCCCATGCGGTCAACCAGCTCATCTGCCCTGGGGATGGGGTGAGCGTCGGTTCGGGTAACAGCGTTCAGGCCCCGATAGTCTACACAGAACCGGAGCTCGGGGGCGACGCCCGGGGCGGCAGCCTTGGGGACCAGTACGACTGGGCTGGCCCAGGGGCTGTCGGATGGCTCGACCACTCCTAGGGCCAGCATTTTAGAAACTTCATCCTGGATGCAGGTGCGCACCCGATCTGGCACTCAGTACGCCCTGTGTCGAATAGGTGGACTATCCCCAGTGTCCACGTCGTGAAGGCACCAGGGGGTGACCCCTGGGGTGAGGGAGAACAGGTCCGCAAATTGTAGCAGGAGAGCCCGACAGTCTTGGCGTTGTTCCGGGGACAAGGCCTCGGAGAGTCTGACCCCTTCCACTGAGCCATCTTTCTCACGGGTCCTCAGTAGGTCAGGGAGGGGCTCGGAGTCTTCTTCCGTCCCACTATCTATTGCCATCAGTAGGCTGAGCTCCGAGCGTACGAAGTGGGGTTTGAGTCTGTTGGCGTGGAGGACTCGGAGGGGGTTCCGGGGGGACTCCATGTCTATTAGGTAGGTGACAGGGCCCTTGCGCTCTACCACCTTGAAGGGTCCTGTCCATTTGTCCTGCAGGGCACAAGGTTCGACTGGAGACATCACCCATACTTGCTGGCCGGGTTCGAACTCGATGGAGGAGGCATGTTGATCGTACCATTTCTTCATATCCTCCTGACTGGCCTCAAGGTTGGCTTTGGCGAGTTCCCTGAATCGCCGGGTCTGGTTGCGGAGGGTCAGGAGAGACTTATATACGTCCGGAGGGGTCTTCTGGGGGGCCATCTCCCATCCTTCTTTGACCAGGCTGAGGGGGCCCCGGACGGGGTGTCCGTACAGGAGCTCGAAGGGACTGAAGCCGAGGGATTTCTGGGGAACTTCTCGATAGGCGAAGAGGAGGCACGGGAGCAGAACGTCCCATTGGCGACGTAGGGGTTCTTCCAGGCCCATGATCATTCCCTTGAGAGTGCGGTTAAACCGCTCGACCAATCCGTTTCCTTGCGGGTGATAGGGGGTCGTGAACCGGTAGGTGACCCCGCACTGCTGCCAGAAAGACCTCATATACTTTGAGATAAAGTTTGTGCCTCTGTCGCTGACGACCTCCCGGGGAAAGCCCACTCGAGAGAAGATCCCCATTAGGGCTCGGCCCACCACGGGTGCTGTCACGGTCCGAAGAGGAATGGCCTCGGGATAGCGGGTGGCGTGGTCCACCAGGACTAGGATGAACCAGTGCCCCTGGGCCGTTCGGGGGTCTAGGGGCCCCACAATGTCTATTCCCACCCGTTCGAACGGGGTGGTGACGACGGGAAATGGTTGCAAGGGTGCTTTGATCTTTCGGCCGCTCTTCCCGCTGGCCTGGCAGGTGGGGCAGGCCCGGCAGTGGTTGGAGACATCGTTTCGCATTTTGGGCCAGTAAAAGTGTGTTACCAGGCGGTTGTATGTTTTGTCTTGTCCCAAGTGTCCAGCAAGGGGGACATCGTGCGCTAAGTTCAAAAGGAAGTCTCTGAAGCGGAGGGGCACCACCAGCACCCGACTGGCCCCCAGCTCAGCAATTCTTGACTCGCTGTAGAGCAGGTCATTGTCCCAATAAATCCAGTGGGCCCCTGCGGTGTCTCCTGCGCTCTGGGCGAGGGCTTGCTGCCGGAGTCCCTCGAGGGAGGGACAGGTCTTCTGTTCTTGTCGGAATTTCTCCTGGGTGGGACCACCCTCTTGACGCCACTGGGCCAGTTCGGGAAGGTCCTGGAGTTGAACTTGCCCTTCTTCGTTTTGTTCTGGGGGATTGGCACTTAGGGCGTCTCCCCCCGGGACGATCGGGGGAGGAGGTTCTGGCAATTCGGGTTCTTCGGGACTGGGGATGGCGCAGGCGGCCATGGACCGGGTCGTTATGCAGGCCCATTCAGGGAGGCCCAACATCCCCAGGTGCTCTCTTCTTTCGACGGCTGCCCAGGGGGAACTTTCGAGGTCGTTTCCCAGGAGGCAGTCCACTGGGGCATCATCGCGGACAGTCACCTTCAGCATTCCGGACACTCCTCCCCACTCGAAGGGGACGCAGGCCATCCGACACAGGCTTTCTGAGTTGTCGGCTGACCGGACGGGGCAAAGGACGTTCGGCAAGATCTGCTCCGGGGTTACCAGGTGACAGCGGACTGCCGTCACACTGGCCCCGGTGTCGTGTAGGGCTTCAGCCCGGCGCCCATTTATGTTTACCCACTGGCTGTATTTTCTCGTGTTGGCGGGTAGGGGGGCCCGTGGAATCATGTCTCTTTCCCCTAGGCAGACCAGGGACATGGCGGCTGGTTCCCACTCGGGCTGTTCCTGTTTGTATTCTTCATACCCCCCTGGGGCTTGCTCTTCTCCCAGGGCGGCGGCAGCGACCTTGCGGGGTATAGGATTCTGGTTCCTCGGGCAATTAGGGTCATTGGCATAGTGGCCGGTCCGCTGGCACCGGTGGCAAGTAACGTTGGCTCGGAACCCTGGACGCATCAGGGGGGTTTCCCCTGCCGGCCGGGGGCGGGGTAATGCTGGCGGGAGCCGCCGGGACGGCGTCTCTGCCCCGACTCTGGCCTCCTCCTCCTCGGGGGCGATGGGGACCTTGGTTGGTTCTGTTTGGCTCGCTGGGCCCGTTTCGGGCAACTCGAGTGCTTTCCCATCGGTCAGCTTCGGCGGCGAGTTGCCGAGGTTCAGTCAGTTTACTGTCGAGGAGGTGCTGCCTGAGCTCGACGAAGCAATTGTTGGAGAGGTGCTCCCACGCAATGAGGTTAAAGAGTTGTTCGTAGGTGGTGTCCTGGCTGCCCTTGATCCACCCCTCGAATGCTCTGCTGAAAAAGTTCACGTACTCCACCCAAGTTGTACCCGGGATCCGTTTGCAGTTGCGGAACCCCCTGGCGGTACATCTCGGGCGTGAGTCCGTATCGAGTGAGGAGGGCGGCCTTCATGTGGTCATAGGACGTCATCTGATGGTCCGGGAGTTGCAGCAGGGCGTCGCGCCCTTCGTTGACGAACCTCCCCCATAACCCGGCTCCCCAGTCACTTCGAGAAATCCGGTGGGAGGTCATGGCTATCTCGTAGGCCTTGAACCATTGCTGGATATCGTCGTTTCGATAATATTCTCTGACGACATCCTTGGGGATGTGGACTTTAGGGTCTGTAGTGCCAGGAGTGTTCGGGCGCTCGGGCACCCCGAGATTTTTATTTTGTTTCCGAAGCTCTATTTCTGCTAGATTGCGCTCATGTTCATAGGCTAGTTTTTTCTCTTCTAACTCCCTCTGTTTTTGCTTCTCTTCCCGCTCCTCTCGGAGACGCAAGTGTTCCAATGTTATCTTTTGTTCCGCCAATTTCAGTTCTCCGTCCAACCGAAGTCGTGCCAGCTCTAATTCATGGAGTCTGCTTTTCTCTCGCTCTCGGATCTCCTCTGGGGAGAGACCCGTTCTTCTTCCTTCTGTCGGAGGGGTGCTCGTTTCTGGCGCCTCGAGGTTTTGGTTTTGGGGTACGGTCGTACCTGTCTCCGCCCAAGATTCTAGGGCCTTTTTGAAGTCTTCTTTCGTGCTCAGTCCTGTGGTAGCAATGCCTAGTTCTATGCAGAATTGTTTTAGTTCTCTGTGGTTGTAGTCTTCTAGTTTCTCCATCTGGAATTTTTCTGTGGTTCCGCTCTCTTTTGTTGTCATTGTGGTTGAGTCGTGGGGTGAGTTACTCTCTGTACGATTACGCGTTGGTTCGGATCGCGCCGCTGGCCACCAATGTTAGACGGAGACCCGAAGGGTCGGCCGAGGACAGGGGGAGAGGCCTCCGGTGAGGGCCGTCTCCTGCGATCGTACAGACGAGTAACTTCCCCCCCACAGATGGACACCACACAAGGATGAGGTCAACACTCTTTATATACGATTCTTGAAGCAAGGTTATCAGCGATACAGTGAGGTCAGGACACGAGGGTCCTCTTAATTCTAGTCTCTGAAGGGAAAAGGGTAGCGGGACAGTCTTGGTACTGGTCTGGTACGGGTGGCAAGATGGGTAGCTCACAATCCTCGAGCTCAGAGTTCGGGAAGGTCGGGCCGCGGCAGCGCCAGCAGGCTAGGATGATAAGTCTCACTTGAGAAGGGCCGCGGCAGCGCCAGCAGGCAAAGGCGATGGTTCACACAAGGATGGGCCGCGGCAGCGCCAGCAGGTCCCGACGAAGATGTAGGTTGCAGAGGGCCGCAGCAGCGCCAGCAGGCAGGAACGATGTCGCACAAGGATGGGCCGCGGCAGCGCCAGCAGGTCCCGACGAAGGTGTAGGTTGCAGAGGGCCGCGGCAGCGCCAGCAGGCAGGAACGATGGTTCACGAGGATGGGCCGCGGCAGCGCCAGCAGGTCCCGACGAAGGTGTAGGTTGCAGAGGGCCGCGGCAGCGCCAGCAGGCAGGAACGATGATTCACAAGGCAGGGCTGCGGCAGCACCAGCAGTCCGTCAAGGATGAGTTCTTCAAGGTGTCTCTCGACTCCAGGATACAACTGCCTTCCTGCTCTGGAGCTGGCCCAGTTATAGGTCTGGCCTCCTTTGATGTCCAGACCCTCGCACTTGGAGGTCGGGAGGTCCGGGATGAGGGAGTCCAGACACCCAGCAGGGGGGTGGAGCCAGCGCCCGGGGAGGCTGGGGGCGATCGGCACCTGGCGGGGGAGAGCCATCGACACTCCTCTCTCCCATTAACCTGCCAAGTGGTCCGTTCACCTCCTGGGTGGATGGTGGTGACTCGATGTCGGGGCCTGGCCAGGCCCAGGGTTGGGGTCGAGCTGAGGCCATGCGGCCTCGTGGTGCAGTGTCCAAGATGGTGGCTGGGCCGGGGCAACGCTGCTGATGACGGCCCGGGCCGGCCGGTGTCGGGGTGTTCGGGAGCAGGCGTCCCGTTGGGGACGGGTTGCGGGTTGCCGGGGTGGTTCTTCTGGTGACACCGGGAGAGCCGATGTTCGGTCCTTATGATGCGGGGAGGGAGCGGCCCCTTCATGAGGCCTGTCCAACAGTCACACACTATGCAGTGAATGTCTCAGTAAGCACAATGCAAGTGAGGCGTGAACACACATGAACTACATCATGCTCTGCCTGAGAGACACCACCATGTACACCCCCTGGGACACTCTGAAAACCACATTGCATCTCTGTCCCACCAATTCACAATGCATGTTGTGACACTCACACAAAAGGTGCACAGTCAAAGGTACTGCAGTCAGCACTCACCTGCTCCCCTGGTCTCCCATACAGCTTGCTGTATTGTGGTAGGAGGGCATCCAGCAGGGCCTGGTTTTCCTCCTCAGTGAAAGCTGGTGCCCTCTCCATGGTAAGCAAATCAGAGTCCAGGGAATGCAGAGACAGCAGCAGTGTGGTCCACTCCAATGTTGTGCAGGCAAGTGCCCTCTCACAGCCACATGCAGCCTTAAATCGGTGCTGCTGAGGGACTTTCAATCTCAAGAGTACAGTGTGATAGGCCGGATTAGTTTGCATCCGACGTTTCATCCAATCACTTAAAACATAAGGCCCTGACACACATTTGCATGGTTCAAAAATTGAGCTTCAGCTCAACAACAATTTTGCAACATTGTATAGTTTTGCCCAACTGACTTGCTGGACACCTGTAGCACACAATCAAATCTCTGTATCCATGACAACCAGCCTGCATTCTGGGCTTACTACTCGTCCCCTAGGTGTCCCCTATGTATTTTTTGGGACCCACACACGTGTACGGTGCGTTTCACGTCACGTATGGCACCTTTTTAACAGTGAGAAGCTGCGCACACACACACGCAATGTCGGGGTACGGTTCGCTCATGTATGGCACGAATACACTTGTGAAACGAGGCGCACACACGCACGCAATGCCGGGGTATGGTTCGCTCGCGTATGGCGCAATTACACTTATGAAACGAGGCGCTCACATGCATGCAATGTCGGGCATGGTTTGCTCGCGTATGGCACGATTACACTTGTGACACGAGGCGCACATATGCACGCAATGTCGGGGTACAGTTCGCTCGCGTATGGCACGATTACACTTGTGAGACGAGGTACACGCACACGCAATGTTGGGGTACGGTTCGCACGCGTGTGGCACGATTACACTTAAGAAACGAGGCGCACACACGCTCGCAATGTCGGGTTACGGTTCGCTCGCGTATGACACGATTACACTTCTGAAACGAGGTGCACACGCACACGCAATGTCAGGGTACGGTGCAGTCCACACGCTGTAATCAATGCAGGTGTATGGTGCATTTTACACGGTGCATTTCTCACGCTGTAGTCAATGCAGGGGTACGGTGCATTTTACACAGTGCGTTTCACATGCTGTAGTCAATGCAGGGGTACGGTGCTTTTCACATGCTGTAGTAAATGCAGTGGTATGGTGCGTTTTACATGGTGTGTTTCATACGCTCAGGTATGGCACCATTACAATAGTGATACTAGGCACACACATGGCAGGGATGTAGGGGTACAGTTAAAACAAGGATGTCTAACAAGTTTCTGTCATTGCATACTTACAGGAGCAGGCCCTAGGTGTGTCAGGCAGTGATATAGCACAGGGCATCTGATCTTGTTGCGCAATCGATGTGTGATGACCTGTTGACCCATGTCATGTGTGATGGTGCACTATGTGGTACACATCACCTTTACACTTGTCTCATGTGTATCATCATGCACATATTGTCATGCACATCAACACTGGCATGGCACAGTCATCACTACGGGCAACTGTCTCATTATGCCAGTGACCGGGGCACTTTTTCACTTCACAATTTGAGGCTATGCATGACCCTATGTGACAATGTCATGTGTGTCATTTTAATGATTGAGCTTGCTGTTTGTGTTCTGTTAACTGCATCAGCTGTTGGAGCATGTATAATGGGACTGTTTTGTGACTGAAATGGTTTAACGTGTACGCACACCATGCCACATGTGCATTTCCATGGTTTTTGTGTCCGATGGCATCATACATCATTTATCCCAAGGCATACATGTCTGCATCGTGACAACGGCTGTGTTGTTGTGTTGTCAGATGCACAGCTTATTAGAAATTTGTGTGATATGTACAATACATAGACCATGTGACCTGGGCGTGTGCATTGCAGTCAGCTGTGTTGATGGGATGACAACCTTCTAATGCAGGTCTGGTGATGTGTGTCACTCCAGTGATATATATATATATATATTTTTTTTTTAAAGACATTTATAGAGCGCATGGTTACGCCATCCCGGCATGTCCCCGTGCTAAAAGATTGAAGAAAAAACTTGCCAGGGGAGAGGGCAGTGCGAGGCAGAGGACATTAAAGTGAACTATGAGGAGAACAGATGAGTTTTAAGTTGGCGTCGGAAAATAGTTTCTGAAGGCTCCAGGCGGAGACTGATGGGAAGTTTGTTCCATCCTAGGGCAGCCGCCACTCTATAGGACCGACCTCCCATTTTTTCTCTCCTATAGCGGTGGGTCACAAGCGTGCCCATACCGCCTGATCTAAGCGATCTGCGTGGTTCATACCAAGTAACCAGACCTGCCAGATAACCGGGAGCTTTATGCCAAAGGATCCGATGACATATTAGGAGGGCTTTGTACATTATTCTTTTTTTCACTGGGAGCCAGTGGAGGGCCTCCAGGGCGGTTCTAGAGTTTGCTCTTCTTGGGAGTCTAAGCACTAGGCGGGCTGCAGCATTTTGCAGTATCTGGAGTCGTCCTATGCTTTTACTAGAAGCTCCCAGGAAGAGGACATTCCCATAGTCGAGGCGTGACGTAATCAGTGCCTGGGTCATAGTGCGCCGAGCCTCCAAAGGAAGGAGGTCCAGGGTTTTATTAAGAGTCCTTAGGACTCCAAAGCACTTGCCTACTAAACGGTTGATGTGTGCCTCATAAGAGAGTGTGGGATCCATCCATATCCCTAAGTTCTTAGCTTCAGGACATGGTGTAGGCATAGCGCCTAAACAACTTGGCCACCAGTCACATGTCCAGAGCCGTTGATCACCACCAACCACCAAGATATCGCAGGCAGTTCATTCAGATCAGCCCAGCAGCTCTTTTTGAATGCATGTTATGTTCATCTGACAAAAGACAGGTGTATCTGGGTTTTTGTTGTAGTGCCAGCAAGCTGCCATATGTGTCCTGGATGTATTACACACGCCAGACCCCATAGTGACTTGATGTGTAGTTGCAGTGTTGCATGTGCTATGGACATTTGTATTGTATTTGGTTGACAGTTGTCCTCCATTCTTCACAAATATGTCCTGCAGGGCACCACCTCTACCAAGGCCTTTTCCAGACTTGGAGACCATGAAGGAACGTGATTGCATCCGACGTTACAGATTTACTCGAGAGTTGATTCAGGACTTGACGGACAGGCTGGAACCACATCTCCAACCGCAACACAGGTATCCGACTGCGCTGACACCAAAGCTGAAGGTGATGGCAGCCCTACATTTTTTTGTAACAGGTAAATTTCAATTTACCATTGCTGATGTGGGGTTTATGTCACAAACCATGTTGAGCTGTGTACTACATGATGTTTTAGCTGCGATGTTGGAGCGCATTGATGAATTCATCAAATTTCCTACTCCTGAAGAGGTGACAGATGTCAAGGGTGAATTCTATGCCCTGGGAGGGATGCCACATGTCATTGGGTCCATTGATGGAACACATGTGGCTCTGGTGGCACCACAGGCTCAAGAGCAGGCCTACCACAACAGGAAACATTACCACTCAATAAATGCCCTGGTGGTTTGTCTTGCTAACATGCTGATTTCACATGTTTGTGCACGTTTTCCAGGATCATGCCATGATGCATTCATCATGAGGCGTAGCAGGGTACCACAGATGATGCTGCTGCTGCGCAACGATCGGGCATGTCTTGTTGGTGGGTACACTCCGTTTGTCCTGTATGTCTCATTTGTGTTTTTGCTCTGAAGGTATTTCATTACACACTTATTTACAGGATGTATATTTGTAGGAGACGCAGGATATCCCAACATGCCGTGGATCCGCAACCCAAGAATAGCTGCAGACCAGCGGTACAATAATGCACACGGACAGACCAGGCAAGTGATAGAGCCGACGTTTGGACTCCTGAAGAGCCGATCCCCGTGCCTCAATAAGACTGGCGGATCTCTCCTATACGCCCCAGTCAAGGTGTGTCACATCTTCATCGTGAGCTGCATGCTGCACAACATGGCAGTTGAGAAGGCTGTTCCACTCATCCTGGATCCTGAGGAGCTGGAACATCCACCCATTGAGGAATAAGGGCCTGGACACAATGAAAGTGATGAGGAGGATGATATCCGGAGTCAGCTCATACGCAACTTCTTCTCCTAATGGTGAGTCACTGGGAATTAGTGTGCAAGCTTGTGGCATAGAGTGGCATGTGTGTATACTGTGTGTCAAGCTGACTGTTTGCAAAGTCACTTTGATGTATGTTCTGATGTGTCACACAAGTGATGATGTAATGCCACACACATATGCGCAATGATTGATCTTGGAATGTACATGTGTACTACGTTGTTAGTGTTTTTTACATGACCATGTCTGTAGGGAAATCTTTTGGACCCGACCCCTTGTGTGCCTGTCATTCCCAGGTTGCTCCGCCTGTTGTCTGTTTGTGTCATCTTCGTCCTCCTGCTATTCCTCATGATGATTGCAACGTGTGCCGATTAAGTGTTCCATGCACGAACATGTGGAAAAGTCAGTTCGGATAAGAAATACAAACAGGCTGTTTTGGGTTGGTATGGTTTGGGAAAGTGTGGTAACTCTTTCTGTGCATGTTGTAATACCATACATACATGTCTCATGAGCATGGATCAAATTGCATGTTGCACCACTCCCATGACAGGTCAGTCATCCTTCTTGACAGTCATATGTAGTGGAAATTTGACTCTGGTGAATTCAATAATGTGTGTAAACCTTCAACCTGATACATTTCGGAAAACACCGGTTGACATTGTGTGAGGCTCTGTGTGGAATTGTAGCCTCACTGTGTGCAGCAGGATGTCTCGGGCTCATCCCCTTAATCTTGTGGGCCAGTACAGTTGGATTTCCAAACAACCATGTTGTCAAGTTGTGGGCCAGTGTATGCCCCACATGTTCCGTCGACTGTCCTGTGAGTTTGTCTGTATGGATGCATTGCCCCTTGTGTCAGTATGTCATGTCACTGTCACGTCGCTACATCAGTGCGGGTGGAGAACACTGCTTTACAATCCTTCTCTGTAAGTGGAGCTTAACTTTCTATTCCCAAGATGCCAGGAATTTTGCGCTGATGACATCCCAACGTTGTGCTGAGGCAAATGTAAACACTTACGTGACACCAGTCGGGTGACGTTAATCCCAGGATTCTCTTGTGCGCTGCTGCATTTCCTGCTCACGGTAGGGGTGGTTTAGTGGATTTGTCCCTCATTACTCCCTGTTTAGTTTGGTCCCACCTGGTTTTCATGGTCAGCATTGTAAGGCACAGTTTCAATAGGCAATGACTGTCTCTTGCGGGGCTTCCTTGTGTTTAGATATTTCCATTCCTCCTTGGATGAGCTTGTTATGGCTCTTGGGGGTGATGTGTAATTTACCTTCATGACCCTCACGGATCCACAGGGATAACTACGGTTTGTTGGCTTTGTGTGAGTAGCACTGCTACACATTCAATCTAATGTAATTTGGAGCCTCATTCATACACTGTGACTTAGTTGTTGACAGCATGGATCTAATTGCATTGAAGCAGCCTGGTGTGTGTTACACACCCTTCAATTAGGTGACATACTCTACTACCTTTTATGTGTCCGTGTTCAATCCTCAGATCTAGTATCATTTCAGAATATGTGATCACAAATAGGATACAGTGGCTGTGGTGAAACTTCACAGGTGTAACTGTTACAGTGTAGGTAATGAGGTATTTGGTGATTCATTGAGAAGAAGTGTTGAATACTTATGCTTGTTTATCTTTGTTTCAGATCTCCCGCCCTGCTGTTCCCATCCTCTCCATCCCTCTCCTGATCACCCTTTGGAGTCTGTCATTTATACTCAGACCAAGGAGCTATCTGGAGATGAACCCCTTTCATCATCGTACTACTCTGGGGATCAAAGGTACCGACAGTCCCTGGCAGTCGTGTGGAGATAGTTTCACCAGCATTACAGGTAACAGCATTGCATGACTGTTATTTTCTTCGGAGCAATGCCACTGGCCATGTACATTGGCTAAAGCAGCATGGCCTCAAAACAAACGTGATCCATTTGAGTAGTAAATGTGTTCCCAACAGTACATTGTGCCTCATTGCTGTCACCGCAGATCTCTTGCCAGTCTGCATGCGTCATCTATGGCATATTTTACAATGATTGTTCATATGTGGTTATGTGTAATGTGGCAACATGCATGCTGTTTGTAATGGCTAATGGTCCATATTGTTCATGACATACATGGTTGTGTATTTATTGTTTTAGCTTGATAACCATAACGGGCAGGGATCACCTGCTGATGCTGTAGGTCTTGTGCCCCGCTTGGCCATTTGGTGCCAGATCCTGTGCCCGTCATATTTGGTGATTGCCTACCCATTTTCGTGCAGTGACCCATGAATAACCAGACACACCATCCTTTCCATACACATGTTACATGATGCCTTGCATAAATCCATCTTTTTCTGTGCTTGTTTTGCATGGTGTCTCACCCCTTCTGCCCTCATGTGTTCACTCATTCGTGCTGCTGCCTCGCCAGCGATACCGCAACACTGAGTGTCCTGATTCTACAACACACACGCCTCCAAGATGCTCATCCATCCATCCATTCATAAGGCAGGCAGCAGGTTGTCAGTGCCACTGTTGCACCACCTCCGTGCCAAAGGCAGGACCCTCACCGCCTGCAACGTGCACAGTGCTAGACCCTCTGGTCATTCCATGAGACAGGTAACACAACAGAGTCATGCTCCTGCCACCCTCCACACAGTGAACACCAGACTATCAACCACCTGGTATCAGGCAAACCTTAATCTCAAACATGATAGCTTTGCAGGCTGTGTGTGCAACTCATACTGCCAACACCGCGCTGCCCCACATAACAGTGCATGTCCGTACAACCAGGTCATGTGCTTCGTACTGCACACATGCTACTTCCACCAGTACACCATTGCACTCTGTTACCTCATCAACACAACAGCAACACACATCGCCTTCATTACAGTAACCTGGTTGTACGCAACATCAGCACACTACTTCTACTTTGCCATCACAGACGGATACTAGATCCCCCGCAGGGACCAACTCCAACAATCCAGGAGTATGATTAGCAATACTTCATGAGGTACACCCTCAGAGTCACATACAACACCAAGGACACACTACGCATTGTCAAACATATGCACTTCATGTTTCACAACAACACCCTGACCAGCCTCAGTGTAACTATCATCTACAGATCTCCAAACCTACAAACACAATTCTGCTAAGCCATCTACAAATATATTAATATGCAATTATTGTGCGCACATTTAACACATCGGGGTGTTCCAGCGCTGTAGTGCATAGAAATGGAGGCAGCATACGGCGGAGCAAGTAGTGAAGCAGGCAAAATGACCAGGTTTCAAGGGCTTGGCAAGACTCACATTCGGACAGAATTATACGCAGCGGAAGGGGTGGCTTAGACCAACATTGGCTGGTTACTACCTGTAAGGTTTCACCTCCTGATCTATGTTTGTCAAACCAAGGACCAATAAGCAAGTGATTGTCATTGGAACGTAGAGATCGTGATTGGCAATAGGGACAGAGGGTCCTCCTTAGGTAGAACAGCCCACGGCCTTGTCCTGCCCTGAAGGCGCGTGTAACCGCATAGACATCTTGTTGTGTAGCCATGGTCAGCCATTGGACTAGTTGAAGAAACGGGAAGATATGTTGTCAAACTGAGACTCCACATGTCAGGCGGTCAGATGTATTTTTGAGGGTCTGCACTATACGTAGCAAGCCTAATGTGAAACACACGGATGGGCATTTTGCGTAGTCAAAATGGGAGGTGATCAGTGCGTGAACATCCGTTTTCTGGGGTACATTGTGCAGATAGTTAATAGATCTGTAGATGATTCAAATTTTGCCTCCATAAGCGGCACCCGCCTCTTGTACCTGTGTGGGAAGGGATAGCTCATTGTCCCATCTGACTCACAGATCCCTGACCAAGTCCTTGTGTGCCGGAGCAATGCCTAGTTACTCTGGCCACCAAAGTTGAGAAGAGAGGGCAGAAGGTTGGTTTTGGAGTATAGGACCTAGGGGTTATGTGGATGAAGTTTCAAGAAAATGTGTTCCATACAGGCCGCAATTTTGAGACCATTTTGGAGAGGGTCAAAATGTGCTGCTCAGGCAGAATTTTATGTGGTTAGAAGCTGAAGATCATCAGCATATGATATTATTTTTACTGCAGACATGGCAATCGATTCAGCCAGCGGGGTTAAATAAATATTACAATTCAGCGGGCTCAGAGCAGAGCCCTGCGGCACGCACCACTTCAGTGGTCTTATTGGGAAGAAGAAAGGTTAGGTGCCGATCTGCTGTGCTTGGTCAGATAGTTAGGAAAATATCCAGTTCAGCACTGCGGCGTCCACACCTATGGTCTTCATGTGGTTTAGAGTATGGGATGGTCGACGGTGTCAAAAATGTAGACATCTCTAGCAGCACCAACACCGCCTTGGAACCACCGTCGACCTCCCCACGTATTGAGTCTGCCATTTCTATGCAGCCCAACTGTGTACTATAGCTGTGCTGTAAGCTGGATTGCGAGTCGGTAAGGAGGCTATTATCTTCGACAAAGGGTATCAGTTGCTGCCAGAAAAATTGCACAGGATTCTTGGCCAGAACAGATAAATGGAATTTGGTGTATGATTGGACGGATATTCATGATCTGCGTTGCCTTTACTTAAGATGGGCAGGAGGAACGTGTGTCTACAAACATCCGGATTAGAGATCAATGTGATCTAAAGGTTCCAAATGGTGTTTAAATGGTGAATGTGAATCTTAGCAAGGATGTTGTATTGCTTGGCGGGCAAGGGGTCATTAGGGAAAGTGGATTAACACATCTGCTAATCGAGCAGAGAGGCTTCCCCATAAATTGTGTCAAAATCTGAGATCACTGAGCTGGGACACTACTTTATTGATTGCTCCTCAGACATTGGAGTACTACATCAGCACGCAGGCCCGCACCTACTCAGAAAACATGGGTCAGGGTTAGAGCAACTCCTGGATTTTCTTCAGATGGATCCAGTCCTGGTCAAGACAGAGAGCCACCCAGGTCCACAACACCAGCCGGCTCAACTACGGCAACTACCTCTACACAGGAACAAGAGCCAGACTCCAGGAGTACTTGTGCCCATCCAGGTTTCATGCGCACACCTCATCCTCGAAATACCCTGCCACAGCCACATGACCGTCCACCTGAGAGAACTACAATAGTCCCACTATCAACTGCAGGATCACCTTCATACTCCTCAGCCACACTCAGTAGGCACTCCACAACCACACCCCGAAAAGCAAATATGGAGGTCTCCCATCCAACAACCCATTGCACAAAGTCCGTACAGCCACCCTTGCCCTGGGCAACATTCATTACATCCACAGTACAAGTGCATGCGGGTGATAGTTCTCCCACCTCAACAAACAGACCTGGTACTCCCTCCCTGGACACCTACACATTACCCATGACCTCTACACCTTCATGAGACTGTTCCGTAACTGTCTGCTAGAGCAGTATGGCAAGCCACCCCACCCCCTGAGCAGATAGTAACCATCACGGGTGAGTATTGCACTCCATGTATGCAGTTGATGATACATAGTGACCTATGTGTGTCCTCAACCAGACTCGGATCCTAGTGTATGTATGGCTTCAGTTTGTTCTACACTCTGGCCCACTTTGACATATCCCCACAAGTATGTTGTTGACTCTGTGAAAAAGAATTCAACATCAATACGTATTGTGTTTGTTATATTTATTTATCCATCTTGAGCGTGAAATCTGAGTAGGTGGTAGGTGCTGTACAAAAATGCTGGGAATCCAAAGTTCACAAAGGGAGATGTGATGTCTTGCAGTTTGAGTCAACAGAGTCCATACCACAGTGCTTGGCATCATTGGTGATACTGCGACCAGCAAGTCCATGTGGGAGAGTCAGACAGTAAATAAGGTGATGATGTTGCACACAAAGGCAAGATGCCAGACCAGGTGACTTGGGAGATGCGCATGGCCCACTGCCTCTCAACGTCTTCTCCGGGGACGACCCACCTTCCTTGGGGGACCCTTATATGTAGGCCTTGATGATGCCCCGGACGCTCCGTAGGACAAATCCGCCTCCTCCTCCCTCCCTGTGCCAGTTGGCAGTCTTTACCTCGATGTTTCTGGCCTGGTGATACAGGGAGGGTGCTGCATGTTGTCAGCAATACGACGGAATGAATTGCTTATGTCCCACTGAACTGCCAAGAGCACAGCCAGTCTTGCCTCTATCCGTCCTTGGTGTCGTCGTTAACTGGCGTGTTGCTCGGCCTGCTGGTTTTTTAATTCGATGAGGGCCCCCACTCCCTGGCTGAACTCCCTGGTGTCCCGCTGGTATACCTCCATGATGTTTCTGATTTCAGATATACCAGAGCCGGCAGCTTGCTGGTCAGGTTCTCGCCTCCGCCTTGTGCCACTCCCACCACCCCTGCCCACATAGCCTAGCCTGCTGTTGTGGGCACATTGGGTCGACGGAACCCCTGAGGGTTGTCAGTGGTGGTGTTGTCTGCCACCTCCTGGGTGCCCGCCGAACCTTGTCCCTCATTGTCAGACTGGCTCAGTTGTGGGTGGTGGGAAGGGCTCCGAGCTGTCTGCTGGGATGTGGCAGGAATGTGTGTGGTGGTTGGCGCAGATGACCCTGATCCAGCTGCTGCACGGGTTTGGAATCCAGAGGTGCCAGGTTGGTCGGGGTCATCCATGGAGTAGTGAGAGGCGTCGCTGTTGGTGGGAATCAGGATCCTGCGTAGCCTGGGACTGCAATACATCTCCCCCTGGTTGGGGGTAGGTTCCGCACGTTGCCCTGTGGGTGTGAGAGTCAAACAATGTTAATGCCATTTAAGGCAACATCCAATTTTCATACACATTGTCATTGTCACTGTTCGACCTGCTTAGGATTTGTCTCAAAGTTCACTTGTGGATGGGTATTTTGTTGAGTCAGATAGATCTGTGCTCAGGAGTCTTTGACATGTGAGGGTCTATTTACAATGACTGGCACAACCAGGCATATCAGCAGGGATTTGGCAGTCATTGAGCACCACAGCTATGCCAGCATGGATGCAACACTTTTACACTGTGGATCACCATGGTGTGAAAATATGACAGCTGTGTCCCGCATTTGTGCCATGGAGGTGGAGTTGTGTCGCGGGCGCTACGCAGATACAACAATGCTCTGTGTGGCCCTTTCTGCACAATGCTGTGTCAATCCTTACGTCTGCTTCAAGCATGCACAGGCTTTTGGGATAGCATGTGCAGAAAAGTGACTGAGTGAAATTTTTAAGATTTCACTCAGCCACTGTTGTGAGGTGCTGCTGTGCCGTGACGGGCAGCCATCCCCCACCACAACACAACCAGTTCACCGTATTATGGTGCAGGGCTTTAGAACGTGGCACATGTCCCAGATGCATCACCTTGTCAATACCCAGCACCATGGCGCAAAATTTGTGCGTCTGTTGCCTCACAAAGGTGATGCTACAGCGTCGTGATATAAGCGCAAGGGACTTGTGAATCGGCACCGTGCATTTTTTGCTTGGATGCTTCATCAGATATGTATTTGTTGTGTTACATGACAATTGTGACAGTGGCCCACTCCATTGCCTGTCCCAGGTGGCTATGTTTAGTAAAGGGGTGTGTGTGACAGGCTGTGCTGGTAGTTGAGTCTGATTTGCAACTGGGCGACATTCGTGGTGTGGCTGTCACCCCATGAAGCATGCTGCCATGACAGTAATTGTGAGTTCCTGTGCAAGTTATCTGACCTTGTTGTCCTGGTGTTAGTGTTTAAATAGCGTATATCTAGGATGCTACTATATGTCTCTAATTGAACGCTGATACTAGCTATGCACTTTAGAATATTTAACCTGTAAAGGCTTTATTCGATGAGTCTCCTCCAATATCCCTTCCCAGGAAAGATTGGGTTTAGATATATTACGAACATAAACATAACGAAATATTCCTGTGGTTCTAACATATAGAACATCTTCTTTGAACTGTATAATCAAGATACTAATCGGGTATTGACTACCAATTTCGCTAAATAAGCTCTCCACAGACAAGATGAAAAGGTTTTTCTAGGAGATTCTCTGCATCCAAAAAATAGACTTGTTTAGTGTTAACAAAAGCATATCTCTATACTCAAAATTAAATGTGTTTATTGGGGACATTGGGCAAAGACAGTTATAGTAGGTTTACCACTTCCGCAACATATGACTGTATTTAAATTTACTTTAAACGCTGGAATAGGTACACCCTTTTTGCTATTAATGACTACACTGAATCATAATCAGCATCCTCCCATTTATCCCCCATCATTGGGAAAATAAGTGATCTTATAGGTTTATGTTGTCTTCTTCTTTTCTAGGTACCATCTTAATTTAATTACAACTGCTCAAATATATAAATATCAGTTCTGTACCTTGTTTAGCATTATCTATACTGCTATATTAAGTAGGGAGGGAGTGCAATTAAGGGACCTGTTCTGGATTGGTTGTGTAAACTGTTTTCTGAATTGTTATAATTAATATGCGGTTAGAGATAAATATTTTTCTAATACCTATGTCACTGATTTTTTTTTAATTTTTATTTTTAACTATTTGTTTCAGACAGAATTTGTGGCTCCTGAAGAAGGCGTCTCTTGCAACGCCGAAACGCGCTGTTTTATTTTATTATTAACTGATTGTATTGCATGGAAATTGAATAATTTGTCTTTTTTGTAATTTTTGTTTTAATTTATGTGGAATTAGTGTTTGGTTTTAACATGAATATTTGTATACCTATTAAATGAAACAAAGGTTTTTTTATATTTGCTTGGTATTG
This sequence comes from Lissotriton vulgaris, assembly GCF_964263255.1. Taxonomy (NCBI): domain Eukaryota; kingdom Metazoa; phylum Chordata; class Amphibia; order Caudata; family Salamandridae; genus Lissotriton; species Lissotriton vulgaris. The sequence goes on along the minus strand of NC_141689.1, from coordinate 1,433,881,176 downwards.
TGGTTCCTTTATGTACCTACCTCCCCCATGTCTTGTTAATATTATGCCATGATGTTCACACTTAGTGTTTGCACTGGTCACAGGAGAGCCTTGTGTTGCCTACACCAGGGTCCAGTGTCAGCTATCTTGTCAGTACATTCACACACCATGTACATGGAGCACGGTGCATGGGTGTGTATCTGGGCCACATGGGATGACTGCAATTGGGCATGGGCATCCACAGCATTGTTGGTAGAGGTTCTTCACCATCCCCCTTGCACCCTCCTACCCTCCCCCTTGCGCCCTTCTGGTCCTCCCACTTGCAGCCTTATGGCCCTACCCCTTGCACCCACCCCCATACTGTTTGCCACTGCTAGGAGTCATATCCACCCACCCCTCATATGTCTGGTCACTGCTGCGAGTCATATCCACCCACCCCTCATATGTCTGGGCACTGCTGGGAATCATATCCACCCACCCCTCATATGTCTGGTCACTGCTGGGAGTCATATCCACCCACCCCTCATATGTCTGGGCACTGCTGGGAGTCATATCCACCTACCCCTCTTATGTCTGGGCACTGCTGGGGCTCCTCTCCACCCACCCCTCATATGTCAGGGCACTGCTGGGAGTCATATCCACCCACCACTCACATGTGTGGGCACTGCTGGGAGTCATATCCACCCACCCCTCATATGTCTGGGCACTGCTGGGAGTCATATCCACCCACCACTCACATGTGTGGGCACTGCTGGGAGTCATATCCACCCACCCCTCATATGTCTGGGCACTGTTGGGAGTCATATCCACCCACCCCTCATATGTCTGGGCACTACTGGGAGTCATATCCACCCACCCCTCATATGTGTGGGCACTGCTTGGAGTCATATCTACCCACCCCTCATATGTCTGGGCACTGCTGGAAGTCATATTCACACACCCCTCTTATGTCTGGCCACAGCAGGGAGTCCCCCCATGTGACAGGAGTTGTTTTTATACTCACCAGGCTCCACGACTCCTTCAATTCCATGTACTCCCACGGTGGTAGCAGGGCCATGACCTTCTCCTCCCAGGGATGGTACTGTACTGGTCTGCGGGGGCCACCACCTCCAGTGTACTGGCTCTGGGCGTAGTCCTCATCCATCTTCCGCTTCACCATCCTCCGCAGATCGTACCACCTGTTCTGGCAATCCCTCCTGGTGCGCCTGATGGGTGCAACAGCATTAACCCTTTTGACGATCCTCTGCCACAGCCGTGTTTTGTCAGCTATGCTGGTCTTTCTGACGAATGCGCCAAACAGCTGCGGCTCTACTCTGATGACTTCATCTGCAAGGATCTCCATCTACTGGTTTGTGAACTTTGGATTCTTCGGTGCAGACATGTTGTGGGGTGAATGTGATTGGGGGTGACGGTGTGTATGGATGGGGGTTGTGGGTCTGAATGTGAAGGGGGTGTGTGGGTCTGAATATGATTGGGGGTATGTGTGAAGGTGGATGTGTGCAGTTCTTGGTGTGTTGTCAGTCTCTGTAGGTAAATGGGTATGTTGCAAAGGATGCTGGTTTGTGAGTGCGAGCCCTTTTTATTGGTCCATTTGTGGGTGTGGCTTAGTTTGAATTTTTGGTGGGTGTGTTATAAAGGGTGGGTGTGAGTTGGGCCCTCTGTTTCACAGTTTGGATCTGGCCAGGACATTGTTTTGCAATAGTTTGTACACAGGAGACATGTTTTGTGGTGTTGTGCGACTCATTTGCACCCTCCTTGTGCTGTTTCAGGGGTACGCGTGTGGTTCGTTGAAGGGGTGTTCGTTTCGTAATTTATTGTGTAGCTTTCTCATACGTGACGTTTTTAAGGGGTATGCGCGCGCTTCGTTGAGGGGGTTCGTTACGTGATTTATTGTGTATCTCTATCATACGCGATGTTTTTACGAGGTACGCATGCGCATCGTTGAGGGGGGTTCGTTTCATAATTTATTGTGTTGCTCTCTCATGCGCAATGTTTTTATGGGGTATGCGTGTGCTTCGTTAAAGGGGGGGTTCGTTTCATATTTGATTGTGAGGCTCGCTCATACGCAACGTTTTCCGTACAAATCGCAGTTCATACGTGACGACGTTTTCCCATACAAATTGCGTTCTCGGTCCCGGGTCCGGATCGTACTTGGCGGGTCGTAAGGCATGTTTACAAATCGTACGGTTCAATATCCGAGTCCGTATCGTACGGAGCTTTGCTTGTTTTTCGTACGGTTTGTAAACATTCGGACATGTTCTTTGGAAACGGATCGTACTACGCAATTCGGACGGCTTTGTGCGATTGGTACGGAAACGGCTATGAATAGGAATCGTAGGACGGTTTTCTTTACCGAATCGGAATCGAGCCCTTAGAGTATCAAACAATTGTTAGTACCTCCACAACTATATCTATGAAAGGGACAGCTATATTAAAAGATAAAAGGTGCTTCTGTAAAATAGTTAAGACATTGGCTAATTCAAGAGGTCGATGGGGATTGGCCCAAATTGAGATTCAGGGTGAGAAATATGTGTTTGGCTCAATTTATGGATCAAATACCAATGATCCCGGCATGTTTGATTTTCTTAACTTGGAATTGTTGAACTGGGATGGGGAACGTCTGATAATCGGAGATTTTAACTGTGTGATGGACTATATTATTGGCTTAACAAAAAAAGGGGGTATTAGCAGAATGCGAAAGGTCAGGGCAGCAATACTAGAAATGGCTAGATTACAATCCTTGCAGGATGTCTGGAGACACCTATATCCACTTATCTCGGGGTATACTTATTATTCGGCTCCGCATAAATCTTATTCTAGAATTGATATGGCTTGGGTCTCTGACATTTTAATTTTAGGCTTAGATATTGTCATATGCCCTTGGTTGACATCTGACCATAACCATATTCTGTCATTTTTCATGGTTACCCCTGAAGGAAAAAATGTCAGACCATTCTCTTTTCCTAGATATTAATTTACTGATGTGTAATACGTCTCTAGTATGAAGCATCTACTAGAATCTTTCTTTGAGGAAAACGTAGGGACAGCTTCCCCATTGATCGTCTGGGATACTAAGAACGCGTATGTCAGAGGTATGACCCAACAATACATTTGGCGGCAGAATAAATTAAGAAAAAACAATATGGAGAATCTGATTAAGGATTTACAAAATAAGGAAAAACATCATGTAGAGGCAGTAACACGAGGCCAATCAGATCAAGATCAGCTGTTTCATACTTTATTACATGCTAGAACAGCAGTGAAAACTTTTTTTAGTGAAAAAATAGCAGTGAGGTACAATAAGTACCGTCTGGCACAATACAAATATGTTGAACATATTGGTAACGTTTTAGCTTTTCAAACAGCAGAAACGAAGACCCAAACTAAAATTAGTGCTATAAAAAGCCCGGATGGTGTTTTTTACATAATCAAACTTCAGCTATTCTGGTGCAGTACTCACAATTTTATCAGAAACTCTATTCATCTTCTTCTATGATTGATAAGGAAGATATCACACAGTATATTACTGAGAGTAATCTTCCGATATTAAGTGATGATGAGGTAGTATCCTTAGATAATACTATATCATTGGAAGAAATAGGATTAGCCATTTCTGATTTACCTTCAGGTAAAGCTGCAGGGGTAGATTCAATACCAATAGAATTTTATAAGATTTTTAAAAGTATTCTGATGGCACCATTCAGTACAGTCATTCCATATGTTGGTATGAGCCGAAGGAAGCAGGAATCATGGAATAGGACTCAAATCGTTTTTTCCTTAAAAAGGGCAAAATACCTACAGACTGTGGATCGTAACAACCCATCTCCCTCATAAATACAGATGCATAGATTTTTTTGAAAATTCTTACAAATCAACTCGCACCAATGATGTCAGGACTAGTGTCTGACATCCAACATGGTTTTATACCAGGTAGAGACACTACAGCCCATGTCAACATGGCCATTGGTGGGCTTGACTATGCGGAGAAAGAGGGGGTGGGTCTGGGGATGATCCTTTTGGATGCCGAAAAGGCCTTTGACAAGGTCGGTTGGGAATTTTTATGGGCTGCACTAAGTGCATTTGTCCTTGGCGATCAGTTTAGGCAATGGGTGCGTGCTCTATATTATAAACCTACAGCTAAGATTTCATACTTTGGTTCATATTCTAACCCATTCAACATTTCTTGAGGGACAAGGTAGGGGTGCCCTCTCTACCCATTATTATTTGCACTCTACATCGAGCCGTTTATACGTGCTTTAAAAAGTAATATGTAGATTAAACCATTAAGGACCACCTTTAATGAGCTGAAGGTAACAGTATACACTGATGATCTGGCAATGTTTTCCACTAACCCTGCAGAAGCTGTCCTAGTTATTGAGAGAGCTGCAACCAAATGTGTACAAGTAACAGGGTATAGATTAAATATCAGTAAAACCCAAGTCCTTATTAATTTTAAATCTAGCCTTCCAATCCCGGGTAGATGTTCAACAGCTACGTATTTGGGGGTTAAGATCTCTGCAGAAGTGGGCCAAATAATATCCTTAAATTACACTCCTTTACTAGATGAAATTATGAAAATTCAAAAACAAATGGCACAAACTTCCAGTAGGGCTTCTGAGCAGATGTAATCTAATAACGATGAAACTACTTCCAACATTTTTATATTTGTTAAGATCTATCCCTCTACGTCTTTCTAACATTATTTTTTTAAATTAGATGGTGTGTTGAGTAGCTTTATTTGGGGCTTCAAGAAGGCTCGACGCGCCACTGACCTGCTTAAATCACCATATAAACAAGGTGGCTTGGGTTTATCCGGCTTCAAGACTTACTTTTGGGCAGCGTTCGCCGGGTACTTCCATAGCCTCCTGGGGGTTGATCAGCAAAATTCTTTATACAAATTGATACTAGGAGATGATAGTTTATTTTTCTTATACCACGTTAATGACCCAAATTATTTTAAACATGTTAAATTCAAGACAGTCAGAGATAGTATCTTTATATGGCGGGCTATGACTGTCAGAAGCAACTTGTCGTTAATACATACTAAGCTTCCACTCTGGGGTAATCCAATGTTTCCTGAAGTATTTCAAGATTATAACCCTAGATCATGGTCTAAATATGGGATTTTATGCTTGGGGGATTTGTTCACGGCCAGAGGAATCAAATAATTTTAAGCTTTAGAATTACAATATAAATTACCTACTACCTTCCTATTTAAATATCTTCAGATAAGGGATTATCTGGGGAGAAAACTAGATCTCTCATTGGCAATTTGTACAAACAGTTGGCCAGTTTCAAGGTAGATGGTGCTGTACAATTAGCGACACGTTGGTTGGAGTCAAGTGCAGAATACAGTCATAACACCTGTTATGATCACTCAGGCTCTGGGTAATATAAGTGGCTCTGTCCATTCTGTTGGTTTACGACTACAAGAATTTCGCACAGTTGGCATGTTGTATTATACACTAGAGAGAATTGCCAATTGGGCAGGATCTAATAATGACAGTGAGAAGACCAAGTGCCCTAAATATGGGACTCACGCTGCAAATCTTACTCACATGTTCATAGACTGCTCGGAATTGCGGACCTATTGGCAGAAGATTGGTCAAGTGTTTTTTAGCAAGCATGGCGTGGGCCCTATGCTAGCGGATGTAGACATTATGCTAGGCTATAAAGCTGATAAACCAGCTGTCGCACGGTCTTTCTCAATAATGATGGGGGCAGTTAGGCTAGCTATTGCTCGGAGCTGGATTTCACAACTACCGCCAACTATTTGTGATTTGTGGTCTATAATTAAAGAAAACTATGGCCTGGAAACTGCTCTGGCTAAGACTAGGGGATTAGGAGCTATGGTTAAGATTGAAAAATCTGGGGTCCTATTGTCGCGATATAGATTAATTTAGATAAAGAAATTGATTACTTGGCCTTTATGTATATAGGATTGATGGGTCGTAGTAAGAATGAACATTCATGGTGTATTGTAATTATTTTTGTTGAATTTTTGCTGATCAGTTATACCAGATGTTGATTGTAGTTATATTTATCTTTTTGGATCTATTGAATGTACTTTAATGATGACAGCTATTAATATTCACTGTGATTTATGTTACGAAGTTATGCAAAATAATATCCTAATGTGATGTCAATAAAAATATATTTTTAAAAAATTATAAAAGTTTATTGAGGTTGAAAGAAATTATGCAAATATTTTGATACATCATTTAAGAAACAGGAAAAATATAAAAAACGGTTAAGGGCCTTATTATGAGTTTGGCGGTCCTACAACACACAGTGCAGCGCACAGTCTCCTCTGGGACCCCCAAGCCAGTGAGTGGACCGCCTGCCAGATCAGGAGTTTACTCCTGGTCTGGTGGGCAGTCCAGCAGCGGTCTGAGATTGGGGGTCTGTCAGGCTGATTAAAGAACATAATAGGCAGACTGCTACTCTCAGATCATTGCCTCCGCCTTCCTGCACAGTGTACTGGGGTTGCAGATTAACAGGGGGGCACTATATGTGCCCTCATACATGCACCCCAGGCACAGAGGCAGAAGGTTGCCTCACCACTGTTAAAAGGGTGGCAGTGAGGCAACTCACAATATAGTGAATGGGAATAGTAAATGTTGCTCCATTAGTGTCCAACACCCTTCCTGACCTATTTTATCTTGTAGTTGGAATAGTATATTTAACTGTTTAAGTGTTGGAAACCTTCCCTGAGATAAGTTTTATTGTATTGGAGATGCAGAATGTTGCCTCTTTAGTGTCCAGCACCTTTCCTGAGTTAAGTTAGATTGGAGTCTGAATATTAAATGTTGCACGTTTACTGTCCAATACTTCCCTGTTTTAACTTATATTGGAGTGGGAATAGTATATTTAACCCTTTTAGCATCCAAACCCTTTCCTCTGATAAGTTGCATTGCAGTGGAAATGGTGAATGTTGCCTTTCAGTGTCCAGCACCTTCCCAGACTTAAGTTAGAATGGAGTGGAAATAGTTCATCTTTCCCCTTTAGAGTCCACCATCTTCCCTGATTTATTTTATTTTTGAGTGGGAATAATATGTTGAATCCTTTTAGTGTACTAAACCTTTTTTGAGGTAAGTTGTATTGCAGTGGGAATAGAGACTTTAACTATTTAGTTTTATAAATATGTTTTTACTTTGTGTGTAGTAAAGTGGGACCAGTATGTGTTATGTTTGTAGTAACAAATAATTTGTAAAAGTAGTTTTTGCATTGGTATGGTAAAAAAGTGCAGCGTTTGCACATGATTATTATGTTAAAATGAATAAGTATTAGAAGAACACAACACACATAAGCTTTATTATTTTTATTTATTTATTTATTTATTTTTTATTGTAAAGAAAAAACACTTATTGCAACTTTTCATATTTTTGATATATATTTGTTGGAAAGAAAAATAGTAAATCTTTTATTTAATATGTAACACATTTTTAATAGTAGTTAAATGAATCCAGGACGCATGTTTCTGAATACATTTTCAATAATATGGTATAGTATTGTTTAACATATACTTTACAATGTATGTATTAATTTTTGGAACATTGTTGTAGATGTGTTATATTTGTTAACATTTTTAAATATTTTAATAAACATGTTTAGAACATTGTTTTATGACATGTTATGTTATATGGGTATTTGTAAAGCTTGCAGCTACTCTTACGAGTGTTCCGGCGCTGGCTTAACCCTATTAACAGAACAGTTTGAGACGGCTACATAGACTCTGCTCTCATTGAAACAATCAGGTTTTTAATTTTCTTCCGAAGTTAAGGAGAATTTGTTCCTGTCTCAAGAGAGGCGGCAAGTTATTCCACAACTTAGTGGAGGTCACCTGAAACGAGCGATGACCAACCGAGAGCATGCAAATTTTGGCACGACCGTCAGCTTCTGAGTTGAGGATCGCAGGGTTATAACAGGGGCGTATGTCTGAATTCTGCTCCTAATGTAGTGTGCTCCAACATTATGAAGGGCTTTAAAGACTAATACCGGAGCCTTGAAGATCATCCTTTTTCTTATGCATACCATACAAACTTATTGTGACGTAGGTAGATATCCCAATAAGAAGTCCACGTCAACACACCCCCCAGAGAAGAAGCTCTCAGGGACACACATGCCAGCCCATTCGATGTGATCTCAGTGTCAGGATGTTGTGTATACTATGGTACTGGTCTATATGGACCCTCTGCATCAAGTCAATGGGCCTGGAGGTGAAGGTGCCTGTACAGTCATGCACAAGCAGTTTATCCTTCAGCCCCTGTCCAAGGTAACCCTAGTGCCCTGAGTAAAGAGGCTATTGGCCTCCTAAGAACCACAGTCTGACACAGATGGTTGCCTACCTTGAAGGCATTCACACTGCAATGTCTGCCCTACAGAAATCTTTTCAGGCTTTGGCCTCCTCCCTCATGGCAGCTTTCCACACATCAAAACCTTCCACCCCACCTCCTGCCGCTTGCCCTTTGACAATCCAAATTCTCTATTCACATTCCTGTCTCAAACACACGGACACTTTAGCAAGCACACACTTTAACAGACACAAGCACTGCACACAAACAAGAAATACAAAAAACAGAAACCTGCAAGCAAACCCCCAGGCATCTCACCAAATACTTAGACACCACCACCCCAGAACCACACCCCTTTGCACCACAACAACAGACACAGATCCCTCTACCCCCACAACCATACGTCCAGGTACCACAGCACCAGAAACAGACCCCTCTGCAGCCACAACCATACTCCCAGGCACCACAGCAACAGCCACAGACCTCTCCACAATACCCATGCTATCCAGAGCACACACAGGCAATAAACACAAACACTTACAGTCATCCACAGAACAGACACCCATGAGACACACAGTTCAGACAGCACACATATCTCACACTTCCCCCCCCTCTACCTCCGAAACTTAACTGCATCCCGAACATCCTATCTGTTTTCCCTGTGAAGATCCTACCCGTTTTGGCCTTAGCCCTGTGAAACCTAAGCCCACCCCCACAGTTTCAAAGACCCCTCCCTAAGCCCAACCCATCCCTTCTGCATCACACTCCACCCCAGATAAAGCGAATTCCCACCCCACTGTACCTTCAAAGACAAACAAGACCTCCAAAAGCCCAACCCATCCCTTCCACATCACACTCCTCCCTGAGAAACACAATCCCCACCCCACTGAACCCAGCCCAGAATCAAAAACGACAAAAACAAACCCTCCCAAAGTCTAACCGATCACTTCCACATCCTACTCCAGCCCAGAAAAACTAGATCCCAACCCTACTAAACCAACCCAAAACCCCAAAAATCAAAGAAAACCCCCCAAAACTTAACCCAACACTCCCTAACCTGCAACCCCCTCTCAAGTACCATCTTTGAGGTACCTGCTACACCCAATGGATGCACCTTTGTGAGGAGGTTCCCTGGCAATGTCAGAAAGGGCAAGTGTGTTGGCGCAGGTTTCAAATTATGGACTGGCCATTGGCCTTTGTTTAATTTGATGATTTTTTTCATCCTTTCATTACAAGCTTTCACAGTTTGGAAGACATTAATTAGTCCTGCCATTACGTTTCTCATTTTTTTATGTTATTGTATAGTTAGTGATGTGTGACTACAGTTGTGTTTGTTTCATTACTTACTGCTAAGCCAGTTGAAGTGGTTAGTATGATATGACCTTGGACCCAGTGTTGGAGTTACACAGAACAAGAGGAAATGTTGGATTGATGCCTATGTGGGATGAAAAAGCAAACTGGGCAAACATTGCATTGGGTGACATGTTATGTTGTAAGTATTTTGTTTTTTTGGTTGCAGCACCATGTTTTATTTTTTGAAAATATATATATATATATATATATATATATTTTTAATTCATTTTCCAATATGTGGCACATACAAATGTTGGGATCACTGACATAATATCGAGGGACATAATATCGACTACCAAAAATATCGGCGGAAAAATATCGACAGACACAATATCGACTTTATATCTACAAACAGGTAGAGTAAAAAATATTGTTTACAAAAATATAAGGGCTGATTATGATGGAGGATATTCCGCATCCTCCGGGCCGGCGGCAGCCACCGCCAGCCCGGAGGATGCGGAAAATCCTCCGTGGACCCACCAAAGACCCACCGCCACATTAGGATGGCTGGTGGGTCCTGATTTCAGTCCGCCGCTTTTCTGCTGCGGTTGACTTACAACGCTGCGGAAAAGCTGTAACATGGCTGGCGGTGTCTATCAGACACCGCCAGCCATATTAGGATGGTGCAAAAAAGATGCTTTTCCACTGCAGCTTTTCTGCCGTGGAAAAGCATGTGGAACTTCACTGCGGGGGCCCGTTGCGGGCTCCCTGGGTGAAGGGGGGGTGGGGGGTGCACATGGGGGGTACCTATGGTACCCCCATGCATTTGTATGCAGAAATCGGCAGGCACCGCACAGTGCCTGCCGCTTTCTGCATACAAATACAATGTATGCATTTTTACCAACCATTGCGGCAGGTGCAGCTTGAAGCCGCACCCGCAGCAATGGTGAAAATAGAGGATGTGACCGCCAGGGTGGCGGTCACATCCTAATTGGATAGGAGGGAACTCCGCAGGCCATGCGGAGGTTCCCTCCTCCTCTATGGTCGCGGATGGACTCAAGTCCGTCCGCGATCATAATGAGCCCCTAAGTTTGTAAAAATATTGACTTTATTAAAAACAATGTTAAATTAAATTAATATTAAAAATGATTTACTAAAATATACTTAAAAATACTTAAATTACCTTATAATAATTAAATAATTAATTAAGGTTATTAAAACAAAATTTTACAATCATATTTGTTAAAACATATATATATATATATCTAGTAACATAATATAATTAAAAAATATCCAATATTATTACCGTAGGATAGCGGAAGTGTAAAATTACTATTCCCACTCCAGAGAGTACAACATTAGATAAGGCGTTGGATAGCGTAGGGGTAAAAATTACTTTTCCCACTCCAGAGAGTGCAACAGTAAGGAAAGCGTTGGATAGCGTAGGGGTAAAAATTACTATTCCCACTCCAGAGAGTGCAACAGTAGGGAAAGCGTTGGATAGCGTAGGGGTAAAAATTACTATTCCCACTCCAGAGAGTGCAACAGTAGGGAAAGGATTGGATAGCGTAGGGGTAAAAATTACTATTCCCACTCCAAAGAGTGCAATAGTAGGGAAAGCGTTGGACAGCGTAGGGTTTAAAATTACTATTCCCACTGCAGAAAGTGCAACAGTAGGTAAGGCGTTGGATAGCGTAGAGTTAAAAATTACTATTCCCACACCAAAGAGTGCAACAGTAGGGAAAGGGTTGGAAAGCGTAGGGGTAAAAATGACTATTCCCACTCCAGAAAGTGCAACAGTAGGTAAGGTGTTGGATAGCGTAGAGGTAAAAATTACTATTCCCACTCCAGAGAGTGCAACAGTAGGGAAAGCGTTGGATAGCGTAGGGGTAAAAATTATTATTCCCACTCCAAAGAGTGCAACAGTAGGGAAAGCGTTGGTTAGCATAGGGGTTAAAATGACTATTCCCACTCCAGAAAGTGCAACAGTAGGTAAGGTGTTGGATAGCGTAGAGGTAAAAATTACTATTCCCACTCCAGAGAGTGCAACAGTAGGGAAAGGGTTGGATAGCGTAGGGGTAAAAATTACTATTCCCACTCCAGAGAGTGCAACAGTAGGGAAAGTGTTGGATAGCGTAGGGGTAAAAACTACTATTCCCACTCCAGAGAGAGCAACAGTAGGGGAAGCTTTGGATAGCGTAGGGGTAAAAAATACTATTCCTACTCCAGTGAGTGCAACAGTAGGGAAAGTAGATACTTCATATATAATTTAAATATATATATATATATATATATATATATATATATATATATATATATATATATATATATATATATATATATATATATATATATATATATATATATATATATATATATATATATATATATTAATATCTATAAAAAAATAATTAAAAGTAATTACCAATTTAATATAATATAATAATTAATTAATTACAAATACTAATTTAATGTAATCATTACAATTAGTTATCTAATACTAATTAATTACAAATTAACAATTAATTAATTAGTAATTAAAAAGTTACTTAACAATTAAAATCTAATAAATACCCCAAAAAAATAACATATGTAATTAGTTATAATTAAATTACTTCCCATCCTGTTCGCCTATAAACCCACAACCCACTACAGAAAATAAATTAGTAAAATTAACATAATTATCAATTAATCAATTTAATAGAATTAATTCTCAATTAAAATTTAATTAATTACCAAATAACAATTATTTAACAATTAATTATAAATAAATAACACTACATAAATTAACATATTTAATTATTTTATGATTAAATTACTTCCCACCCTATTCCCCTATAAACCCAGAACCCGCTACAGAAATTAAATTAGTTAAATTAACATAATTATCAATTAATCAATTTAATAAAATGAATTGGCAATTACAATTTAATTAATTACCAAATAAAAATTATTTAACAATTATAAATAAATAACACTACATAAATTAACATATTTAATTAAATTATAATTAAATTACTTCCCACCCTACTCCCCTAGAAACCCACAACCCGCTACAGAAATTATATTAGTTAAATGAACATAATTATCAATTAATCAATTAAATAAAATGAATTGTCAATTAAAATGTAATTAATTTCAAAATAAAAATTAATTAACAATTAATTATAAACAAATACCAATAAATAAATTTACATATTTAATTAATTATAATGAAATTACTTCCCACCCTATTCCCCTGTAAACCCACAACCCGCTACAGAATTAAATTACGCAAAATTGAAATAACATTAAATTAATTAATTAAATTACATTATAACATAAATAAACACTTTTAACATAAAATACACTATAAAAAATTCGATATTATTAAATGTTCGATATTTTTATTAACCTATATTATGTACTTCAATATTTTGACTCTATATTTTAAAATTCGATATTACATTACTTACCTTCAAAACGATATTTTTGATGTCTATATTCTGTCCATTCGATATTCTGTCCAGCCTATATTTTGTACTAGATATTATGTCCATTCGATATTTTGTAGTCAATATTTTGTCTGTTCACCCAAATGTTGCAATAAGTCACCACGTCCAACATATCATAAACAGTCTCTGTGCAAGCTCTACATGTCCATCTCAATAGTACAGCTTCAGGTGTAAATTGGCACACCGAGTACAATGACATATCATAGCAATAAATATCTTACCCAAACGGCCCACCCCAGTTCGTGTCCCAGATGTTCGGTATTCCCATCTTTCCATTTACCACCAGTGTAGGCACACACGTAGCACAACACCTCCCATTGTTGCCCTCAATGCAGGCATTGCTAGTTCAGATATAATCACCCCACTTCCTCAGGCACAATACCATTTTCCTATTGAGAATTTGAGGCCTGTTTACTTGCTTCCATGTATCTCCGAAATGGGCCCCATATATCCTTAGGGTGGGACGTAGAGGGTGTGATACTATTATAGTTCTCCATGTTAACATTGCAATAGCCAAGACTGCGTAGCCAATCCTGAACTTTAGGTCCTGTTTTCCTGCCCCAGTGTATAGCAAGCTCCCTTTTTGCCAGCAGGAGCCCCAGTGAGGCAAAATGTCTAATCCGCTTGGGGATGTTCACTGTGAACCTCAGTAGTGCAATCTGTAGAATGGGCTCGAGAGGCAAGCCAAACATCTTCCCAAGTGTAGAGTGAATGTCCACCCAGTAACTCTGGTGACAGGGCCAAATCCATGTCATGTGTATGAAGTCCGCGTGGGGTGCTGCACATTTCAAACATGTATGTGTCCTGGAGGCGTCTATCCTATGTGCTTTGGCAGGCTTAAAATAACCGCGGTGTAGAAATTTAAAAGGAAGCCGCTTGTGTCTGCTGTTAAGAGAGATTTCTTTGGTTGCGGCGCAGCATTTGGGCCGTTGTTCGTCCGTTATTGGACCATCCAAATCTGCCTCCCAGTCGTGCCAGAGCTTGTCTTCACTCACCGGTCTCATATCAGCACTTGCTTTGTAAATCTTAGAAATGAGACGCGCTCCATCGGGGTTCTCTATTATTAGTGTGAGTGGGGGAAACAAGTCTGGCTCAATTGGGAATGTGGGGAGTGTCGCCCGCAAGGCCGACCTCATTCTGGTCATAATAAATCGAGCCATAAAACAGCTACCACTGTACTGCGCATCGTCTTCCAGAGAAAATACATGCCCCTCTGGATACAAATCCACTGTTTTGGCTACGTCTAATGAAGACAGTGTGCGCTGCACCAGGCCTTCCTCAGTAATTGGGAACCATTTAGCAGTGGGTAGTGGAAGGGAGGATGAGTATAGGGTTGTAGCGCCTGTAAGCTTCCTCAATTTCCCCCATGCCCAGCTGGTGGTGGACACCATTTGTATGTCGTGTGGGTCGTGGGGGAAGTCCCTAGGAAGGACTGTGGACAGCCTGTCTGGAAGAACGAGAGCCGCCTGCAGACGCAGAAACAGTATTCTTGTGTCTGGGTGAAACCATGCGTGTGCATAGCAATATTGTGCCACTAAATAATATAATTGTAAGTTTGCCATGCCAAACCCTCCCCACACGTATGGTAGTTTGAGGATCGACCAGCGGATACGTGGTTGCCTCCCCAAACCAGTCATGTGAGGTGTGATCGTAATGTTTGAAAGAAGCCATCGGTGAGAGGTATGGGAATGTTATTGAAGAGATATAAAAATTTGGGAAGTACGACCATCTTTAGTATTGCTACCCATCCCGCTAGTGACAATGGTAACCTCAGCCAACGTTCCACCTGCGTTTATAAAGTGTACACTGCTTGCCCGTAGTTTAAGCGTTCAATTTGTGTGGTGTCCAAATGGATGTGTATCCTGAGATATTTTACCGAAACGAAACACCACTCAAGAGGATACGCGCATTCCCACGGAGTAGTGCTCGTGGTCAATGGAAAAATAATGGAGTTGTGCCAGTTTACGCCCAGCCTGGAGAATCTGCCGAATTGGAGGATTTCGCTAATGAGGGGCGCTAAGATGGTTTGGGGTTTCCATACATATAGTATGGTATTGTCTACATAGAGGGAGACAAGTAGAGGGCCGGTTTTAAACTGTAATCCCCGGTGCAGGTGACGTTCATGGAAATGCCTAATCAACGGGTCCATTGAACAGAAGTGGTGATAAGGGACAACCCTGCATAGTCCCACGGGAAAGAGCAGATGGTCTGGAGAGCGAGCCATTCAAACGTAGCCTTGCTGTAGGTTTGCCATAGAGTAGTGCTGTAGTGGCAATGAATCCCATCGGCATGCCCATACATTTCATTACTGCAAGAATAAATGGCCATTCCAGAGAATTGGAGGATTTCTGCGCATCTAATAATATCACGGCCGCTGGGGTGTCAGGGTTAATTCTGTGAAGGACTGCGAACAGTGTCCGAAGGTTCAAGGAGGTGGCCCAGTGAGGTACAAAGCCAAACTGCACCGGGGAGATAATATACTCCATTAATTGAGACAGACGATTCGCGAAGACTTTGGCTAATATTTTGTAATCTAAATTTAATAGATAAAGTGGGCGATATGATCCGCAGAGCATGGAATCTTTGCCCGGTTTGGGGAGGAGTATGATGCCGGCCTCACATAGTGTAGGAGGGAGTTCTTATTTCTCCAATGCTTCCACGTATACCTCAATTAGCTGTGGGGCAAAAAGGCCCTTATGTTCTTTGTTAAAATACCCTGTGAAGCCATCCGACCCCGGGGCTGTGGAGCCTCAGATCGTGTTGATGGCAAGTGAGACGTCAGGCACCGAGATGGGCTTGCTAAGAAGTCCTGCATGTACCTTTCCGGGTAGACCAGTGCAATCTCGGACAAATAGTTATTTTCGGCTGTGCTATCAGAACCAACCCTCGAAGTGTACATCGTGGTGTAATAATCCAGAAACTTGTCTTGAATATCAGAGGTATTGTTGAGTGTGTGCCCAGTAGTGGCGTGAAGTTCAGTGATGGATGATTTGCTGTATGGCGGCCTCAACATTTCTGCTAACACTCTCCCCAGTCTCTCCCCCTCCCCATAGCGCCTTGTGTAGTATTTCCCCAGGTACAGTATCTCCAGGTCTGCGGTATCTCTGTATTCTGTCAGAAGGGCCAATCATTTTTCCAGATCTACAGGGTCCGGGGTTCCTGCGGAATTGGTGTCAAGTGTAGTGATGTCGTGTTCAATGCTTGTCATCGTATTGTGAAGGTCTCTGAGCACCCCGCATGTTTAGAGATACAAACACCCCTAATAAGCGCATTGAAGCCCTCCCATAGCTTTGCCTAGATGCTCACGGAACCTGTGTTGATCTCGAAATAGTCTTCGGTGGTTTTTCGGACTGCAGCTTTTAAGAGTTTGTCATGTAGGGCTCGACCAGGGAAGCGCCACTGACGTTCATATCCCTCAGGTCATGGGAGTTTCAAGTGTAATGCTATCGGAGAGAGGTCAGAGTATGTGCTAGGGAGCGTCGTCAGTGAGACAAACCAGTCTGTGAATTCAGCGGAGAGCAACCAATAATCTATCCTTGTCCAAGTATTATGTTGGCCAGAGTAGTGAGTGTATTCAGTCTGGGTAGGGTGTCGCTTCCGCCTCATATATCTATAAATGTGTGCTGCTCGCAGAGTTCCCTCAGTGCTCATCTTGCTCACGGCTTTGTGTCAGGTGCCCGTGAAGTTCTGTCAAGTCCGGGGTCAAGTAGTAAGTTTAGGTCCCCCCCCCAATAATAACTTGTGAGGCTCTAGTTTTGACAGTTGGGTACTCAGCGTGTAGAAAAACTCAGGGGAGTCTGTGTTTGGGGCATAGATGTTAACTAGTGAGACCATGTGGCCACTGAGGGAGCCAGTGAAATAATGTATCAGCCCTCCGGGTCGCGAACCACGCCACTGAGCCTAAAGGGGACTCTTTTGTGTATTGAAATGGCGACGCCCCTAGCATAACTGCTGTAGCTGGCAATAAACCTGTGCGCGACCCAGCTGGCACCGAATTGCACTGTATCTGTGGGTGGAAATGTGTTTCGTGCAAATAGGCTATGTCTGCCTTGTGTCGAAGCAGGTAATGAATCACCTGTCATATTTTCTGGTTATCGTTAAGACCTTTGACATAACATGAGATCAAGGAGAGGGCAGAGGGGCCATCAACATTGCCCAGGCGTGCCATCAAAAAAGGGTGCACAATCTAACTTGACAGACCTGTGATTCATGTCTAATATTGCTAGCAATAGTCAACAGTGGTGAAAACTACAAAAATTGAATCGTACATTCCAAACAACCCCCTCCATCCCCCATCCAGCCACCTTTCAACCCAAAGGCGGCAAACCCTCTGCAAATAAGCGAAAAAGAAGTACAAATCTACTTTTCATAGGACTTATATGGCCCAAACATAGTACCGCAGTGTGAAGAAGAACAAACTCAACGGATACACCATGGGGGGTGATAACGCCGGCGTGTGTACCAGCCAAATGACATGATAATGTAACATGAATAACATTTTCCCAATTGAATACACTAGCATGAGGAAACTAAGCAAATGTGTCAACCAGTGCCTGAGTTAGAAAAGAGTTCTGCGCTAGCATCTGAGCCGCTGTGTGGTGGGGAGGGAAGGCTTGTCCTGCGGATGACGGGTTGTTTTGTTGTTTGCATGTCCGACAAAATTCTTGAGCTTCAGCTGGAGTGTTGAATATACCGGCCCTGCCCTCTACATCTATTCTCAGTCTTGCTGGGTATAGCATGCCATATTTGAGGCCTAGGTTGCGCAGTGTGGCCTTCACTCCATTGAATTTACTACGGGCTTCCTGAACCATTAATGTAAAGTCAGGGTAGAAGGACAATTTTGACCCCTGCCAGTCCAAGTCCCCACGTTCTCTAGCCAGCCTCAGCTTCGTATCACGGTCTCTGAAGTTCATGAGGCGAGCTATTATGGGCCTAGGAGGAAGACCAGGATTAGGTCTGGGGCCCAGCGACCTATGGGCCCTTTCCACTACGAATCCTGCTATGAATGACTCCTTGCCAAAGAGGTGGGTATGTAGATTTTCCACGTAAAGGTCCATGCATCCGGCGGCTGTCGTCTCGGGAACTCCCAGAATGCGAACATTGTTGTGGTGACTGCGGGCCTCCAAATCTTTGTTTTTAAAGGCGACTTCCTTAAGTATGCATTCCACTCGCTCCAGCCTTTTGAGGGACTGCGCAGTCCTGTCCTCAATATCGGAGATACGAGGCACCGCCATATCCAGCCGTCTATCATGGACCTGGATTTTAGCCCCCAGTCCTGCAATATTTTTGTCTAGTAGGGCAAAGCGAGAGTCTAGGGCCTTTAATCCTGCCCTCATTTCTTTCAGCATAGCAATGGATGCCATCTCAGTGGACGCGGAGTGTTCCGGGACTTGTGTGCCGTCGGCCATTTCAGTAGAGTCTAGTGGCGTTTTGTTGGCTACTTTCTCAAAGGGGAAAGTTCTCTGTTTGGGGTCTTTGCAGCCCATGCCACCCTGGGGGCTCCAGGGACCGATGCAGCATAAGGACTGTGTGCAAGGTGATGACTTGGAGATGGAAGCCAGATGCAGTGTGCAATGCGTGTTGCTGAACTCTAGAACTTAATTTGCGCAGTTTGTTCATGTGTACATCGGTTGGCGTGTGGCAAAATGGCAAATGGTTTGTGTACTGAGCAAATGGCACTTCTGTGCCCTCAGTAGTTCTGCTGGTGGTGTGACCCAAGATGTGGCACAGGGATCAGGTTGGGGGAAGTTTGTCAATACCCCACACCAATATTGCTAACTGGTGTCCCAAATTATTTATCTTGGTCTATAATGTGGACCTCAGTAATCTTGATCTGGCCCAGTGCGTGCAAGCCTGGCTCTACAAGGTGCAGCGCTCAGGGTGCAGGGCTCAGAAAAGGTCCTGCCCGGTTATAGAGCCGCACTGGCCACGCTCCGTCTTAGGTGCGAGCGGCATTAAGCCAAGCGTCAGTTCATCCCCATCTGCTGCGCTGTCAGTCCCCCCCTGCCAGCACACTGCTCCACCGGTTCTCGTCCCCCCACCAGTCATGGTGGCAAGCAGGCCCTATCCCTGCACACAAAGCGTGCTTTCAGCAGCAGGGCGAGAGGCTGGGAGCACAGTCAGGTGAGTCCTGGATGAAGCTGGGTGAGGAGAGGGTGGGCAGAGTCTCCGCCGAGGTGCAGTCACCCGCTACTCACCACACCAGAGCTGGGCCACCTCCTCCATGTCTGCGATACATGAGGCCTCCCGCACCACCGCACAATGAAGTCGTCAGGCCGTTCAGCCGCCTGCTCCTCCCAGTTCTCAGTCTGTGGGTCTCTTTGTTGCGATCTGGGCTGTTTTCATGCCGGACTTCGGCTCCGCTTGCTCAATGCACTTTCCACAGGTCAGCACTGCGGTTTGGTGAAACTTGCATTAAGTTTCTGTGGGGAAATGTTGATATGCCGATAGTCCATCCGGAGCTTCGCTACCAAGCGGCCATTTTAGCTGCCGGCTTAGCCACGCCCCTCCATGTTGTAAGTATTTCAGGTTGGTCTGGCCACTGTCTACATCATTTAGGCTGCACTACTCCCTATGATGTACGTTGGGTATGTTTTTCTAGTGTTCAATGCAGATATTCGTTTATCCACACATAGAGGGTATCATTGTTAAACATTTGTGGACTTTTGTAAGGAAATGTGCCCATTTTCCTGTGTGTACCTTACACCTACTTTATGTAGATGTGTGGCAAATGCTGTTTGTTCTGTGTTTGCTTTCATGGCTTGCACTTGCACTTTCCCTACGCTCGCATGACACTTGATTATGCTATTGGTTATCCCTGATATACTTCAATTCACAGGCCCTGTGCACATTGAGCTTTTCAGGCAAATGCAAAATGTACTGTGCCCCAAGGCCCCAGCCTTTCAGGGATCACCATGATTGAGGCATCTCTATTCTGCAAAGAGTGTTTCTATTGTGCCCTCAGACTGCTTCTCACATTGATTCTCTGTAATCCCATTTACTGACATTGCCTTTTCATGTGAGTAATGTGTGAGAGTCCAATACAGAGCTGCAGCAGAGAGGGTGTGTTTCAGTTTAATGACACATCCATACAGATATCTATTTGATGTCACAATAGGAACTAGGGTGTATGTAATGTGAGGGTGCTAGGGAGATTGATAGGTGTGATATTGATAAGGAGGTGCTGTTTTGTGTCACAGTATAATGCACACATCACTATCAATGTTTATGAGTTGTCAACACAAGTCCATTTGTGTACAATGCACATGTGCTGTAACAGTGATTTGGGGACAGAGGGCATCATACAGATGTAATTGGGTAATACATTTAAATTAATCCCACGCCATGCCTCAGTAAATAAGTTTGATCAAGCTTTGTGTCAGTTGTGTCCACGATTGTGTAGGTTTTGTACGTGATCAAGCAGGTACAGCCGCAGCAGGTCTTGTACGAACGGCTCCATGGTGGCACAGGATACTTGGAGGTGAGTAGTGGTGAGTTTCGGTCTTATATACCTTGTATACCTCCCTTTCCGGCTGCTCTGAGGTGGTGGTTGGACCGCCATGGTCACGCCAGCAGTAAAGCAACACATGATTAGGCCAGCAGTTTCCCCGGCGGTCCGAACCTCCGACAGACTCATTGGTCTATTTTGCGGTTGGATTTCGCTGGCGGGTGCGGCATCACCAATGCAGTCTTTCTGCTATGCAACCGCATGTCTCATAATACGGTGGTCAGACTGCCAATGTCATGGGGGTCAGACTGCCACCGCAGGAAAGATGGTCTCAAGACTGCTGAACTCGTAATCATGCCCTACGTGTAGATTTCTTAGGTGACGCCATATACTTTGATTAAAATGATAGTCACATCCATGTATGGCTGTATGGAGGTATATATTTAGTATAGATTGGATCACAGCTTGCTCAAAGTCAATAATAATATTTTGGGGAGAGTGGTTGTTTGACTGTTGCTTAATGTGGTTTAGCATTCCATGTAGGTACTGCCTTGTTTATTTGGAAGTAATGCATACATACATAGGTTTTTGAAATTCGTCATGTGTGGTGTAACACTGATGGAATGGTTTAGGACGCATTTTAAAATTGCAATCATCATCCATGTTTGACATTGGGCTAGTTGGAGTAAGGTGTAGGGGTAGCAAATATAAGCATACATTTGTCATTACTTTCATTATCATATAATAGGAATTGTTTCTCTCTGTGGGTGATTGTAAGCTGTGGTGGGATGTCTTTATCTCTGTATCTTTTAGGAGCATGTGGGGTATTACTGGTGGCTCTTTTAGTTAGTGTTATGAGGCATTTTAAGGTGGGTATTGATGGTAACTGGCCTGTTATGCGTTCTGGTATGTGATGTAGTATGTCTTTCAGTATTTTTGTTCTATGGGTTCTTGGGTACTAGTGTTTGCTTCTCTAATATTTTCTAATACTTCTCTCACGTCTATTTCTGTTACATTGGGAGGGTGGCTATTCTCTTTTACATTAATTACTACAGTTTATTTTGTAGTTGCCCTCCCAAAACATTATTATTACAATAATATTTGGTACATTTCCAATTAATATGTTCAGCAAAAGCATTTTCTTGACTGTAGGTGTATCCTATATAACACAGTAACAGTTTCCCCTTCTGTGATGTTATGCATTTTGTACCTTCTGCCATTATGTCTTTATTTACTGTTATAATATGAATATTGAAAAAAAGTTATTTAATAAATGTTTATTAATATACAGTTAATATACATTCTTGTTTTTTTTAACCGTAATTGTATGTTGGTTAGCAAACTTTTGTCATCTTGGAAACCTTTTCTTGAAACAGGTGTTTTTTTCTGTTGGAAGAGAAAAGTTAGTTTTATTTATTACATATATTATATTTTTGATGTTTAACTACGTATAGGTTATTGTGACTTTTAACTGTTTCTGTTTTAGTACATTTAAAGCAGGTTTTTAGATATACTTACTCTTTTTGTGCTCTGTGATGTGTACTTGCCAATGGAGTTTAGTTGAAGGTTGAATAATCTGTAGAAAAGGATAAATATTCCAAACTGTGTTAGTAATTGTTTATTAAGAATTGCTAACAGTATTTAACTTCGTATTGTAAATATAATTATTACTTACTTGGAGAAGTGGATGTACAGATGTATATACTGTAGGCTTCTCTTTTGCAGGGAAAACCAGCAGAGTTTCCTCCTCTTCAGATGTTTGGCATGTTAACTGGAAGAAATCTTGTCTCTATCCTTTCACGCTCTATCCTTTCACGATCAGACCTCACTCTCACTCTCAAAGGTAGTCGCATTAGGTGGCAACCCGACACCTTCCGTTACCTAGGTATTAGAGTGTATCATCAGCAAGCAGACTGCTGGATGACAATCTGGGGAAGGCGATCACAGCTCTCCAGTCCCAGATGTCTTTCTGAAGCGCACTTCCACTATCAGTCATGAGCCAGATTGACCTTTTAAAAATGGTGGCCCTACCCAGACCACTATACTACTTTACCAACCTGTCCCTGTACGTCTTGCCTCCCTTTTCCACAAGATTGAACAGACAATGAGAGAATTAATATGGAACAATTTCCGCTGCCACGTAGCCCTCATCAATCTATACCTGCCAACTAACCCGGATGGATTGGGAGTTCTGAACATGGAACAATATAACCTTGCCTTGCTACTTCAATGGGTGGCCAAATGACTGGCGGGACTCCAACTACATGACACTGCTGAAATCTACCTACGCTGATTGTCTGCATCTGTGCTTAGGCTGTTTCACCGCTGTGCCAAACACAACCTCCCTACACCTCTACTATTGAGAGTTGCATACAAGTGCAACAGCAGAAGTATGTACATTACATGTGTCACTGCCAAACATGCAAGCACTGCCTCTGAAGGGAAAGCAGTGGGGTGGCCTCATAACCTCATCCACCAAGCCGACGGCCTGGTTAGAGGCGAGACTTCACACTTTGGGTGTTTTGTACCAAGAAGGCACCTTGGTACCTTACTACACACTGGCAGAAGTCAATGGCCTTCCTCCTGATCAATTTCTATTGTACAACTCATTAATTGCCGCCTTGAGAAGCAGATTGGGGGACATGCCCACTGAGCACAAAACACACTTATCTATCCAGTACTTACACGTCATGGGGCAAGGGGGGCATCTCCCTAAATGGTTTGCAGGTTCACTGTGCCAGCACACAGAGGTGTCACTTATGCCTCTGAGGCAACACTGTTAAGCAGACAGACATCATCTCTTCATTGACAACGCATGGGCTGAGGCATTGGGTAGTTCCATATATATTTCCCGTAACACTCTTTTCCCCTCATCCAACATTACATTTTGCACAGGGCATACCTCACCACCGCCAAAATAAATTGACGCATCCTGCCAAGTATGCAGAACCACTGATGCTGATCTCACCTGCATGTTGTGGGCCTGCCCAACCCTGAACACATATTGGCATTCGGTTGTCACTGCCTTGACTGCCTGCACCGGTTGCAACCTATCCTACACTTAGGTGGTATGGCTTTAGATCTCTACCCAAGAGGCAAACAGCAGAAAGTCACCTCCCTCTTTCTTGATCTGGGCATGCTAGTGACCAAACACCTGATCAAGAAAAGGTGAAAGTTGCCTGACCTTCCTACCTACATTACCTGGAAATAATTGTTATTGGTGTGGGCCACCAATGGAGTCGTGCACCGTGAGACCCTGATTCACCCTTGTATAGCCGAGGTAGTCACACCACAGGTGGGGCAATGTGCTCGCCCCTTTTCACTAAAGCCTTCAACTGATGCTTACGGCGGCAATCACACGTGTCAAATTTGCAACCCACACACACAGGGCCAGTCAACACCCCAGTTGGGTTAAGTTTACCTAGTTATTATTACTTTGTACCACCCTTACTCAACCTTCTTCAACTACCTAAAGACACAGATGGAACAGATATGCCACATCTGCACTTCCATTGGCATCTGTCGATGCATGCTTCCAAGGGAATCAAGCCTGATATACCTGTCCTCGCAAACCTTCCCTCATGCAACTAGGATTGAGATTGGAACGAAAGCTGTGTTATAAAGGAAATGCTATATATTGTATGACAATGTGCATTGAATCTGACACTGATGTTACAATGGAGTACTAATTACCTGCGCTTGTAACTGCATTCACCAACAATACAACAATAAAACAGATTTAAACAATCGGTGACAGAGAACCTGGTGGTCAGATCGTACATAATGGTACCGCACTGCTATACAATATACAGTCACACTTAATATGGAGTGATAACGCTAAAGGTGGTTGCAACCAAGTTTTCAAAGAGCAGCTATTGGAATTCACAAATTGCAAGATAACATTACAATTAGAAAGTGATAACAACAAAGAGTGTGTCAAGAGAAGCCAAAGGATACAATTATGAAATAGTGCATTACTGGTGGTCCCTTAACTGCACTGCTCTGACGGCGGGAAGCCGTTGCGGGTCAGATGCAGCACAGCAACAGAACAGTGGCCATTAGATGGCCACAAATACAACACACCTGGTGTTCTTTGGCTCATTGGAGACACCTGCATAGCACACTATAAAATACATTCCGTTTCAGACCATGATCTTTTGCCACTCCATAGCACCAGAGCAGTCTGTAAGATTAATCGTGAACAGGGAGAAGGCAGGCTAATTCTACCCCTCACTGGTCACACTTCATATACTTTTTTTTACGCCATCATTTTTCCTGTCTCCTAGGTGTCTTTTCATGTTGTAGTGTTAGTCCCTTCACCATTTCATTATGTCACATTAAAAAAATCCTACGTTTTCAGAGCAAGAGTTGTTAGTCCTGGTGGATGAAATTGCTAGGGTAGAGCTGTATGTGTTTGGAGCCCAAGTCCAACGTTCTCTTCTAAGGGCCTGATTCTGATGCGGGTTGGAAAGCTTTCCCACCTAGGGCCTGATTCTGATGCGGTTAGGAAGGCCTCCTAATGGCATTTGCTCCTTCCAAATTGGATCGGGAATGACCCAGGGCCCAATTATGATGCGATTAGGAACATATGCTCCCATTGAAGTCAATAGGAGTCCAACCAAATCGTATCGGGAAGCATCCGGATGCATTGTACTCCGTCGGTCGGACTGTCCCGATCCGAGTGGGTTGGTAACCCTTTCCAACCCGATTCAGTCGGTAGCATTTCCAACCCGCATCAGAATCAGCCCCTTAGTAGGAAAATGGAAATGTGAGGCAGAATAATCAGCAAAGTGAATTCAGTAGGCACCATTCCACGCACACAGGGGTATATTAGGAAGCACTGCAATGACCTCAGGATGAAGGTGTGTAACCTAGTCTCTAGGCAACACCTGGAGGCCCTGAGGACTGGTGGTGTCCCTCCTAGCACACTAGTGCACTTACTCCCTGGGAGGAAAAGGTTCTGGCCATTATCCACACTGAAGGCATGCATGGAATACCTGAGGGAGCAGAGTCTGGGAAGTGTCACTTCACAAACACACAAAAAACCTAAATAGCAGGATCGTCCACAAACCAGATCTCAATATTGTGTGTAGCAAATATTTCCCTAACTTACAAACTGGAAACTATGGGGATATTCTCAAGAACGAGTGATAATTCTCGCAAAATTTGCTTAATGCAACTCTTCACATCGCAGTCTAATGCGGGGAAATAATGTTGTGTTAACGTTGTATTCTCAACAAGGCTCTACCATGCGGTAGTCTCACAATAACACGTCGAAGGTCCGCGATATAGTCACTGGGAAAGTGATAAAAAAGTAAACCCCAACGCAAAAATGGGCCCAACCGCGATAAAAAATCAGCGATAATCTTCCCCAGGACTGCAATTCACACACGTCAGGCGGGAACAATCATTATAAAAGTAGAAAAAAAACATACAAATCAAAGCCAAACAACAGCGAAGCACAATGGAGGTAGCCGGAGCAAGTAAAGAGGACAACCAGAACTCCACAAGCCCCCAAAAGGACCAGCCTGGGATCTCAGGGTCAGGGAGTGGCAAGGGGAAGAAGAGCAGGAGGAAGCGGTTTAGTCCGCAGGAAAACAGGTTCCTGATAACAGAGGTGGTAGAACACCATTAACTACTGTTCGTCACCTCCACAGTGTCATTGGCAACCAAAAATGGAATATGGCCGTCCATTTTGGACAAGGTGATTGCAGTCAGAGTGCTGAAGAGGACAATCGAAGAGGTCAAGAGGCTCTGGAATAGTGTGAAGCGCAAAACCAATCAGAAACTCGCCAACAACTGGAAGGCAGCAATGTAGATTGGAGGTGGGAGTCCAGCGCCACAGGAGGACCTGGACGAGATGGAGGTAATGGAGTCCACAGTCATCAGTGGGGAGTCAGTGGCAGGAGTTGGGGGACCGGACACTGCTCAACATGACCGGACACAACAGCACCAGGGTGAGTAAAGACCAGGGACAGGGGGGGCGGGGGGAGATGTGCACAATGGCACACATGCACAATTAGGTATAGCACATCTGCGGGCACGCCGTACCCCAGACCCCCAACTCCCACCAAGAGACCAATGTACCCAAATATGCAACATCTCAGCACTCTATAAGCAGAGAAGTCAGAGGCACACTGCATGAAAGAGATAAGGGCAGCAAAAGTAGAGCTGCAGGGGTGACTCCCCCAAAATGCGGCACACACAGATAACATACAGAGCACATTATTATTGACAACGATGTGGTACAAACCGCAACACGTCCACAACAGAACAGAAGACACAACTGGTGCTGCTTGTGTGTAGAAACTGGCCAATCACAATTGGCATTGCAGGGAAATGTGAGTTGACAATCTACAAGTACAAACACACATCTTTGGTGTTGTGAATTGTCCACTGTCCGGCATCAAACAGGCAACTCCTCCCAAACAGTCACAATGTACACTGTCATGCAGTCTGAATGTAAGCATGTACAATGCATCAACATACATGTGCACACAATGTTAAACTGCATCTCCCCTTCACATTGCAGAGGGAAATCCAAAACCCTCCTGCAGAGCAGGCCGAGCCTCTCTTCTCTGATGCCGAAGAGGGCTACCACACCTTTGACTCCGACGCCCTCCAACAGCTCGTGGAGAGCCTCCGCACCCACCTCAAGGAGCAGGGCAGCCATGCTGCTACGAGGAGACCCCACCCTCTGCACAGAACATACAGCAGGCAGCACCCACCACCATGGCTGTCTCCCAGGACCACCACGAATAACACATGGACTTCCAGCGCCGTGTGTTGAGGTGCCAGGAGAAGCTGGCTAAACAGGTGCAGGTGGGGTTTGACCGTATTGCAGCCAAACTAGACGCCATTCAGTACGCTCCATGCTCTCCAACGATCCATCTTGGGTGATCTGAATTTAAACTGTGAGGATCTTGACTTTTCTCCTGTTCAGGACCTTATTGAATGTCTCGAAACATTTCAATTCAAACAAATAGTGACTGGCCCTACGTATAATTAGGGACATCTGCTCGATCCTTTATTGACAAATCTTACAGATATTATTCTGGCTGAATCAGTTGCGGTTCCCTGGTCTGATCATTTCCTATTATCTTTTATTTGGACCCCTCAAGAATCATTACAGCCTTTCGCTCGAACCAAAACATTTGGCCGCATGTGGTCTAAACTCCCAGTAGAAAGATGGGCAACTAAACTTATAGATTCCACTCCTATTCCTCATTCAGACCCCACGAGGGCGAATGAGAATTTGAACAATTGGCTGGAGTCCTCTCTTGACCTAAATCTCCCAAAGACAGACCTATGCCATTGAGTAGGTCCGAATAAGAAAGCTTGGTATACTCATTCTCTGAGACAGCTCAAAAAATCTTGTAAACAACTTGACAGGAAATGGAGGAGGGACTTCACAGTAATAAGTAAGGGCAAATATAGAGAGGCTATTAAGCTCCACAAAAATGGAAGAAAAGCTGCCCAAGCCAGCCATTATCATGGAAAATTATTTTAGCTTCTAACGCCCCTCGGAAAATGTTTTAAATTATGAAAACTCTTCTCAACCCTCCTAGAACCCCTATTGACGGTGATAATGCTTTAAAGCGTTGTGAGGAGTTAGTAAGCTTTTTCTCCACTAAAGTTTATAACATCTATTCTAGTTTTCAGGAAACGATCTTATATACGAATATTCTACTGCCGCTACAACAAGCTATACTGGAAGAATTTCCTCCGCTTACCCTGTCCTTACTGCAGTTTCTTCTGAAGCGGCTGAAATCAGAATCTCCTGCAGAACCTGCCCCCCCCCCCCCGCCCACTCTGAATTTGAGCAGGTTCTCTGTCTTTGGAAACCACCAGAGTTAGGGCCCTCTTAAAGTCCCCTGAGGACTGGGCTAATTACCACCCCATCTCTTATTGCCAGGAATTAGTAAATTAACAGAAAAATATGTGAATTCCTTACTGGCAGCTCATCTTGAGGAAAATGACTACCTCCACCTTACTCAGACCGGCTTCATGCATCATCAGGGCACGGAGACTGCTCTTCTTGCCATAGCTGAAGAATCAAGAAAGATCTTGGACGACAGAGGCTGCTCTGCTAATTTTTTATGAGATCTCAGCGCAGCCTTCGATACTGTGAACCATCATATCCTGATCCAAAGACTCAGGGAGGTGGGAGTTGCAGGCACTGCTTTAAAAAGGCTACAGTCCTTTCTGACAGATAGATCTTTTGGCTGTCTTCAAAGAAGGAGCCTTGTTGAAGCAAAGACCTTTGCAGTATAGAGTTCTCCGGGGATCGTCACTGAATCCTACCATGTTTAGCATCTACATGAGGCCTTTGGCGGGGGTGGTTACCTTTACTGATGACACCCAATTGGTGGTGTCTCTTAGTCAGCAAGATAAATATAGGTCAGGTTTAGCTGCCTGCCATGCAAAGGTATCTGAATAGATGGACCTGTCCTTTCTTATGTTAAATGGGGCCAAGACAGAAATTATGATCTTTGGCCATGCATCCCCCAACAATTTAGATCTTATGTGACCCAGCTGTCTTGGCTCTCCGCCTGCCCCAAAGAAACAAATTAAGAGTTTGGGCGCTTGGATGGATTGCAACTTGAACCTTACTGCTCAAGCATGTAAAGTTGCTGGGACCTGTTATGGTCTTCTTAGGTGGATACGTAAGATCCTTTCCCTGCTCCCATTTGATGCTAGGCGGATGTTGGTTCAAGCCCTCATCTTGTCTCGGCTGGACTACGCAAATGCAGTCTATTTGGGTGCGCCACAGGGAACTATTAAGAGAGTACAGATTGCCCAGAATTGCGTGGCTCGTCTTTTATTGAACATCCCTAAACGTAATTCTGTTAAGTTGGTGCTTGGTCGGCTGCACTGGCTCTCTGTTCAAGAAAGAATCAGGTTCAAGGCCATGTGTATTGTCCATAAGTCCATCTCTGGTAATGGTCCCTCTTTGATTCAGTACATGGTGCAACTTTATTGCACCAAGAGGACTTTAAGATCAAATAATAAGCAACTGCTTGCAGTCCCTAGGATCAGACGGGCTTAAACTGGAGGCCGGCGGTGCTCTTATAATGCAACCAAATCTTGGAACCAGATCCCAGATTTAATTCGTTTTGAATCTGACCATCTTAGATTCAGGAAGCTCTGGGATGCCCTTGGGTAGCCATGCGCTATACAAGTGCGTATTCATTCATTCATTCATTCATGGCTGACCTCGCTGGAGTCCTGACTCAGAGACAAGAACAACTGTCTAGTCAGAGTGGTTCTAGCGATGTCACCCAGGAGTTGGCACACATGCGCAGGATCATGGAGAACATGGAGCGGACGCAGGCGAAAAGAGCGGCTGCCATGGCTGCATACCAGCGAGAGGTAGCTGGGTTCCTCAACATCCTAAAGACCTTCCTGCCACAAGGCCAGGCACTGATGCATGCTGCTGCTACCAATCCATCCACATCTCCACCCCCTGAAGTGTTAGTGCCACACAGTGCGGCAGACATTACACCTCCGGCCCCTGAGGTATCACTGCCAGAAAGTGCTGGAGACAGAACACCACCACCCACATGTGAGGCACATGAAACAGCAGAGGACGAAGATGCAGATTAATCCACCTTCATGGTAAGAAGTACGCAGTAGCATTCATCTCTGAAATATAGCCAGTTTCTGCTTGGTTCCACTCTCTGCATCATCACCTTCCACTGTCCCCCGATACACTCTGCGACACTCCCCTTGAACCTCGACATGGACTGCCATATTCTGTTTGGTCACCAATGACACAGAAATAAGACTGCGGACTGAGCTCTTCCCCTTCCGTTGAACTTCTCATTCCCTGAAGGACTCTGGCTGGCCCTCCACAGGCCTACAATGTAAAGTGCGGTTTACATGGCCCTGTACTGCTCCAGCTACAACACTCCACTGAATGTGCATTAAACATTCATATTCACACAGATATGTCATATCTATGATCTTTCAAATTTGGAAGTATAGATGAGTGTAGGCTCAGTGATTCACCCTTACGTCCATGTTGCTCATGTTGTGGGACTTGGGTCACAGGGTGACACATTGCAGATTGTGGTCCGGGTGCCTCCTGCATTGCAACAGGGACACATGCATTAGTTACTTCCTTGGCTAGCCCAGGACGGAGCCATGCCCTGAGCCCCGGGGTCATTGTTCACACCCTTGTGCTGGACTGGCATACGCTAGGCCAGCCCACTCCGCTTATGCTCACAGGGGGGGTACACAACGCTACATGTCCCTGGTCTTCCCTGTAGTGATCTGCTGATCACAGGTCTAGTTGTCAGCATGCCACAGCCACTCCCTCATGGCTGATTTACACCCACACCACAACCATTCAGCACACGCATCACAAGACTTGTTACCCTGCCATTAAAAATGGCCGGGCGCACGTGCTGGATGCCATTTCCACTGTCTATCTGGGTGTAGCCGTTTGGTTATTATTTATGCATGAGGGCCTAGGGCCCTGCGACTTCACATTTCCCAGTGCCGGAGGTGACATGAAGGTGTCCGCACCACGAGAATCAATCATAAAGGGTCCATAATTTGCGAGGTACAGACTTGCTGGCACTGGATACACAGCAGCCGGCACAGGTACTCCGCCATGGGATGGTGATTTTCGTGCACTGAGGTAGGGGCACCTTAAGTGCTGAGTGGGTGTGCAGCCTGCGATGATGCCCCGTCTTGGTGGTCCGGACTGGTGAGGATATGTGTGAGCCCTGCTGGACCACAGTGTAGGCCTGAGCCAGTGCCAGGGCTGGCCTACCACAACGTGGCGTTGCCTCACGGGTTAATGAGATAGTGGCACCTACACGGCTGAGAGGGAGTGCAGCCTGTGATGATGCAGTGTGCACTGATATGATCTCTACCATAGCGAAATCAAGACCTAGAATCAAGTGTGTGACCTGGTGGCACACGATGCGGGGCTGCATGATGTGGAGGCTGCCAAGGTCACGGGCCCCGGGCTTGAAGCTTGCACCGACAAGAGGTGGGCCCTCTTGGAGAAACGCCGGTGGCAGAAGGTGAGCAGTGAGGCCTGGGTGTGCAGGGGTGGACATTCACTGCTGGGTGGCAGGAGGGGCTGGGGTGCAGCAGCCTAAGTGCGCAGGGGCTGGCAAGCGATGACGGCATGTGCAATTATATGTACTCTGCTATTCATTGATCTGGACTCTGTTTCCGATAAGGGACATGGTGAACTGCAGTACATACCGGCACGTGGTTGGAGACACACCGGTGGCCGCAGGTGAGCAGTGATGCCTGGGTCCACAGTGTCGGCACTCTTTCTCCCTCTCTTCTTGTCACTGTCTCTCTCTCTCCCTCTGTCTCTCTCTCTCTCCCTCTCTTTCCCTCTTTCTTTCTCTCTCTCCCTCTCTTTCTCTCTCTCTCTATCTCTCTCGTTCGCTCACTCTCTTTGTCCTTTGAGGAGCACAGGACACATCTTCTTATCTAGATTTTTGTCTTGCAGGCTGTGACCTACAGATTGTCCTGAGGAGCCCTGCCATGACTCTTTTGAATAGTTGTTTTGTGGTTTATTTAATTAAATGTATTGTTTGGTCATTCAAAGATGAATGATTGATTCTCCTTTTTCTGAACACACATGCATGTTAATTGTTGCAATTGTGCGACATCAGGCGAATTGTTTTCTGCATGATTTTGTGGAGGATGTAACATATCTTTGACCGGGTGGGGTGTCGGTGGGGGTTGTAGCACTCTTGGAGCTCCGGGCTCCATGTTCAGTAGCTCCATGGCATCTTAATGTTCTTCAGGTGGGCTCTGGACTGGGCTCCCTTTTCTGGTGCAGGTTGTCGTCTGACTTTACACCAGGTCAGAGCAGGTGTTAATTTCCTGCTGCTAACACGCCTTATCGCCTGTTTTGGGATCTTATTGTCGAACTGGCTGGTCGTTGAGAATGTTGAGGAGTGGTGTTGTCCCGACTTTTTGCACGGGAACGCCTACTCTGCATATTATTAGCGATAGTTGCCGGGCTCATCTGTGGTGCTGTTTTTTGTGGCTGCTATTGCAGGTAAACTGGTGATATCGGCTGTAAGCACCAGCTTGTGAATGGGGCGATACATTTATTGCCACTATGGCTGTGATAAAATGCCGATAACTCAGCAATGAATCCTTGAGAATATGCCCCTATCAGTCTCAGAGGTATGAATGTTTCATGACGCAATAGGCTATGTTGCAGCAAGCCTTCACGATGCCATGATGCCTGTAAGTGTATGAAAAATTTAAATATCCTAATACATTGGATCTCACTCCATGGAAGTAATAATAGCTCATACCAACAGATCAGTGTCTACAGGTATGACAACAACCATATAGCAATGGCAGGCAATATGGTATTGACTTGACTACAACTACCATGATGCCCATGGACATGCTAAACAAGATTGAAGTTTCTCTGTGTCTAATATTACACAAAAAACAACTGATCCACAACTCCCATGGAGTGAGCAGGATATGTCCAATTTGCTCCTCGGATACATGTCACTAAACCGTCCTGTATGCAGCCCTGGTCACATCAACTGGATTATAGCATGGTATGATATGTGACACAACAAGTGTGTTGGGCCAACTTAGAAAGCCATTAATAAAAATCTAAAGATGTGAAAGGGAAGGTGACCCTTTGACTCGGTACTGCTCTCATGAGAACAAATGGTAAAGACAAAACGAAGTTGTGTCAACTACTGTCTTGTACTCAGCTGGGCCTTGGAAAATTTAACATTACCAAACCCATCTCTGGTGTGTTGGACAGAATGGATGTTAAATGCCATGTACACTACATTAACAAACACCCAACAGCTATGGACATGCTATGAGCTGCGTTTCCGAAGTACATGATTATATAATCTCTAATTGTCAGAATAACATGTTCCTTAACACTGAAACAATCAACTAATTAATCCCTACCTATAGCTTTTATACATCTAGGTCTCACTAACTGTGTTACAAGATCATAAAGTACATATTGTACATCAAACTATAACAGTGTTATACATTATCCAACAGGTCGATCGCTCACACCAAGTGGGCCGAGCTCTGCCAACGAAGAGAGCACCACTGCACCCCAGGAGCATGACAACAGTGAGGACATCAGTGCAGGACAGGCTAACGTGGACGACGGTGCTGGTCCATCTGGTCAAACAGTGAGTCTCATTGTGCCCACAACACTACCCCTCTGCTGCAATTACTCAGCCGCCAGTTGATGCCACAACCTGTAACATCAACTGGTAGCATGACAACAGTGAGGACATCAGTGCAGGACAGGCTAACATGGACGACGGTGCTGGTCCATCTGGGCAAATAGTGAGTCTCATTGTGCCCACAACACTACCCCTCTGCTGCAATTACTCAGCCACCAGTTGATGCCACAACCTGTAACATCAACTGGTAGCATCACAACAGTGAGGACATCAGTGCAGGACAGGCTAACATGGACGACGGTGCTGGTCCATCTGGGCAAATAGTGAGTCTCATTGTGCCCACAACACTACCCCTCTGCTGCAATTACTCAGCCACCAGTTGATGCCACAACCTGTGCGCTGGCACAGTGGCCCCCATCGTGTGTCCCCCAGTCTAGGCTCCAAGGTCCCTGTCACCACCTTTGCAACTGAAGAGCCAGGAATCAGTGGGGCACCCCAAACTGCAAAGGGCAGAGGGTCGTTGGGACAGGGGTAATAGGAGGGTATCTGGGGCCCAGCAGAGTGAGGCCACTGTGGACAGTCACCCCCCGTCGAACATTGGCCTGGTCTAGGAAACATACCTTCAGTCCCAAAAGAAGATTGACTGCATTTGTTTTCCACCTGATCTGTTAAGTACACTGGGACAATATCATGTGATATCTTACAATGTTCAGTTGTGTGTTAGGATAAGTCATATTGTATTTGAAGACACACATTCACAGCTTCATCCAGTTCACCAGACGTTATGATTAAGCCACTGTAAAGAGTGCTTTTCATAAGTCCACAGTACAAGTTCATCCTCCCAACTAATTACTCTGCAAGTTGTCTTGCTTCTGGATTTGTACTCCCAAACTCTGTGTCTGACAGTTCCAGGAGCCAGCCATGTCACCCTTGTACTTATAAACAGCAACATACGGCTGCAGATGTCAAAACTCTGAAATTTCAAAATGAAGATGACATGGTTCAGGTATCTAGAACAGGGCAACATATAAAGAGTGTATTCGAATTCAAACATATACATAATTCATTATAGTTCATCTCTAAAGAACACAGTCTTACCCAACAATGTAACATACACACTGCAACAGAAACAAGACTTGCATATGTCATAATCTTGTACAAAATACACCTTTGACCACAACTTGGTAGTCTGGTTTTACTTATAAATATCCTAAACAGACTTCTGCCATCATCACAACATGAGGTGCTGTAGCAGTCCTGGTAATGTAAGGTTATAAAAATACTTACACTCGGGGGAGGAGCCGTGACAGCGACCAAGATGGCCGCTTAAAGCTCGGCTCCAGCCTACTCCTTCCACCTAACTCGCCATCTTGCTTTTAATCCTGTCCCCCGAACCGTCCGTGGGTGGGGGAACCTGAGCGGCGCCGGTGGACACAACTCCGGTTCTCCTGGGGACCCCGGTGACTACGCTGCATCAACCGGCAGTCTGCGGCCTGCGGCGGTGGGAAGCCGGTGCCTCAAGTTCCTGCGGCCCCCCCAGCCGCGAGTCAGCAACAGCGGCCGCCAGGAGGGTCCCGAGTTAGCCGAGCGGAGGTCACGGGCTGCTTTGTCCCCTGTGCTGGAGATTTAGCTGTGGGCCCCCCTGGCCCCGGGGGTTGCCTGAATACAGGGCCTTTGTGGTTTGGCCTGCTGCTTCGTGACCCGGAGCACCCTTTGCTGGGTGATACGACCGGTTCCCCGGCTGGCTCTCTGACGCCTTGTGCCCGGCTTGGATTGGTATGGTGGCCTGTCCTAGTGGCCCCCGAAGAGGCCTTAGTGTGGTGCCCTGCCCAGAATAAGGAGTGGCAGCATTGGGGGACGGTCGGTTCCCCCCATAGGAGTGAGGGATTGCCGCTGGGGACAGAGACTCTGTGGGGCGCCACCCTGCTGCATTGCTGGTGCCTTGCCCCTGGCGCAGTTTTGGCTGTATTACTCTCTGGGTGGCCCCCGGCGGAGGCCCAACCCGGCGACCCACCCGGATATTGCGGTGGCAGCTATTGATGTTGGTCGGTTCCCCCATCTGAGCCGGGGGTCGCAGGGGGGGGGCTGAGACCTTGGGGGCGCTTTCTTGCTTTTGTGGATCAGGCTGGGCCCGTGTAACTGTACCGCTGCCCGGATTTGGTGCATCCTCCTGTCCTGCTTGGCCCGGCTCTCTGGACGTCCCCCTTTTCCCGGATGGCGGGGGCTGGAGTCGTGTGGAGCACTATGCGGGCCTGAGGGGGTACCTGGCCTTGTCGTTGTGGCTGTGGTGGGGCTGGGCCTGGACTTTGTTTACGGCAGCCTGGGTTTGGGCGGCGGCCCACCCGTTCTGCGATTGGCCCCTGTGAGCTAGCGATTAACCCCCACTTATCATTCCTGTGGACGGTGGTGGAGACCCTTGGGGGACATTATGACGATGAAGACGGATTCAGAGAGACAGGCACCCAAGACCACCAGGGGTGCCAGGCAGATACAATCTAACAAGCTGGATTGATACACTATGCCCAAAGGGTCGCCTCTTGATTCTAATAAATGTCCGGCGGAGGCTCTGACGACCACCCAGTGGAAGAGGAACCGTCCTTACGTGACCTTATGGCGGCCATCACTGGGGTCCGGACGTCCCTTGGTCAGAAGATGGAGACTCTTGACACCAAATTGGATACTGTCTTGATAGAAATGGGGCTGATTCGGGCGGACCTCTCAAAGGTGAACGAGAAAGTAAAATCGCTGGAAGTTAAAACAACAAGT
The DNA here is from genome assembly GCF_964263255.1 of Lissotriton vulgaris. NCBI lineage: Eukaryota > Metazoa > Chordata > Amphibia > Caudata > Salamandridae > Lissotriton > Lissotriton vulgaris. Next base: position 1,433,844,740 of record NC_141689.1, on the reverse strand, counting down.
CTCATTGATGACGTGAATCAGCTGGAGCAGGAGATGCGTGACCTTAGATCCTCGAGGGAGTCTACTGACCGTCGGCTTGATGAGTATGAAGGGCGGGCCCGACGCAACAATGTCCACATCCTGGGAGTCCCAGAGAAGGAGGAGGGGCAGGCAATGGATCTATTCGTTGAGGAACTCATCCTTAATCATCTCAAACCAAAGGGCCTCAGTAAGTTCTTCACGGTGGAGCGTGCCGACAGGGTGCCGGGCGGTAGGCCCCGAGTCGGGGCGAATCCTAGACCGATTATTGCGCAAGTTCTTAATTTCCGTGACCGAGACGCTATCCTGCAGGCGGCCAGAGCGGCAGACCCCCCTACACTTCTGTTCTTCCCGGACTTCACTCAGGCGGTCCAGAAACAAAGGCAGCAGTTTTTGTCGATCAAGAAGAAGAAGCTGAGGGACAAAGGCATGAGGTAAGCAATGATGTTTCCAGCCCGCCTATGCATGGAATTGGATGGAAAGACATGGTTTTTCGATTATCCCGAAGTAGCGGCGGACTGGCTTGATACCATCTCACGACCGGACCAGGAGTCCCGTGAACAAGGAGATGCTGAGGAACAATGACATTGCGGAGCGTGAGGCCAGCAAGAGGTTATTGATTATTGTTTCGGGATTGTCTCAGTGGGTGCCAATGTGAGGATTGCCAGCTGATTGGTGTTTATCTGTTTTTTGAGTGATTTAATGATTCAGGTATACCCACACAGAGTTTGGTGGGGGGGGGGGCGGGGTGCGAGTCTGTCCTCCTCCAGGGGTATATCTTTTAGTTAGTTAGATCAGTTAAGTTGTAGGGCGACAGGCACACTGCAAGTTGGGGACGAGCGAAAGCCGTGAGCAGGGGTGCAGGGTGGAGGGAGGTTTTGCGTGGGTGTGAGTTTGGTTGTTCTTTTGTTGTGTTTATTGTGTTTTTTGTTACTTATATCAAGGGCATCCAGTATCGGGGCATTCTATTGAAAGCTAACATGTTTAAATTGCAGGGTGCGGAGGATGACCACTTCCTTTTCATTTGTGATGATGGGGGGTAGGGATCTAAGGGTCTTGAGCTGGAATGTAAATGGGTTAGGGGACAAAATCAAGCGCAGTGTGGTGCTTCAGTACCTCAAATGTCATGCTGCTGATGTGGTTTTACTCCAGGAAACGCATTTAGTTGGGAACACATGTAGGGCGATGCATAGAATGGGATATAAGTTGGTGGGTCACGCAGGGTTTACCTCGGGATCTAGGGGAGTGGGAATCCTGATGCGGAAGGCGCTCCCGTTGATGATAGATTCAGTAATTGAGGATGATAGAGACAGATACATTGGGGTTACGGGTCGTTGGGAGGGGCACACCCTCTCATTATTGTCGGTCTACGTTCCCTCTGGTATGCAGGCCACAACCTTTTCTGAATTGGGGAAACTCCTCCTTGATCTCCCAGAGGGACTGACGATTTTGGGAGGAGACTTTAATGCAGTGGTATCTGGAGCCATGGATAGATATCCCCCGAGGGATGCGGGGCGAGCTCAGAGGTGGTTGCCTTATTTTCTAGAAGCTATGGGGTTGGTGGATGGCTGGAGATTGCTTCACCCAGACCAAAAACAGTACACTTTTCATTCTGGTGCCCATGGTAGCCTTTCTCGTCTGGACTATTGCCTGGTGCCAGCGGCCCAGGCTACCTACATTGCAGACGCAACACACATCGCTAGGGGCATATCGGACCACTCTCCGCTCTGGCTTCGATTTTGCATTAATTTGGGGTCGGGAGGTAGAGTGGCCCCCATTAATCCATGGCATATACGCAACCCTAAGATCTGGAGCGCACTGATCAAATCTTTGGATCAGTATTTTTGGGAGAATGTCGGGTCGGTTACCTCCTCGGTCTCAATTTGGGAAGCCTTCAAGACGGTTATCAGAGGCCAGGCTCTCTCACTGATAGTGGGGGAAAAAAAGGATAGGAATAAAACCATTGTTCAACGCAGAGGTTGGAATAGCGCGCCTTGAGGCGGGACTGGAGGAGGAGGCGACTCGGTCTAAACTGCATGTTCTGAAGCTTAAGCAGCTTGAGTATAGATCACTGGTTACGGATACAGCCCGAGCCCAGAGTAGAGAGCAGCAGGGTAGGTTATATGATCTCGGAGACAAAGCAGGGAAACTTATTGCCTGGTTGGATAAGAAAGATAGGGCAGATCGGGTCGTCCCGGAAATTGTGACTGCGGAGGTCATGCGACTCACGGACCCACAGAGTATAGTGGACAGTTTTGCTAATTATTTTCAGACGGTGTACACATCGGTATCGGATCTGCCGGAGGAAGACTCTCACCTGCTTCTGCGGGACTTGAGATTGCCGTGCTTGTCGAGTGAGGACCGAGATCTCATGGATGCCACCTTCACGGCCGATGAGGTGGCTCTGACGGTGCCCTGATTGAATGCGGGTAAGGCGTTGGGACCCAACGGGCTCCCGATTGAGCTTTACAAGTTACGGCCAGATAAGATCGCGTCTTACCTGCGGGTCATGTTTGTGGAGTCCATGGAGACGGGGATATTGCCCTATGATCAAAGGATTGCTTCTTTCATAGTTATACACAAGGAGGGCAAGCCAAAATTGAATTGTGCCTTGTATAGGCCAATTTCATTGTTGAATGCAGAGCCTAAAATACTTGCTAAACTCCTCTCCAATAGATTGATTAAGGTGATCAGCGGGCTGATACACCCGGATCAATCGGGCTTTATTCCTCACAGAAACACAGCCTTAAACCTGCGCAGGCTGCATGGAGTAATAGCCAGGGCCCATACCCTAAGAGAGCCAGCCATAATAGCGTCACTTGATGCAACGATGGCCTTTGACACAGTGAAATGGCCATATTTGTGGGCAGTTCTGGCTAAATTTGGATTCGGTCCTGAGTTCATTCGTTAGGTGCGCCTACTATACACTGAACCTCTAGCTCAAGTGGCGGTAAACAACTGGGTCTCTGAGCCATTTTGTCTTGGGTGGGGCACTCAACAGGGTTGTCCCCTCTCTCCACTTCTGTGCTCTCTGGCCCTCAAGCCTTTGGTGGCCTGGATCTGCTGGGAGCCCTCGATTCGAGGTATTCGATGGTCTTCACAGTGGGAAGACTGGATCTCGCTATATGCGGACGATATTCTCCTTTATTTGACTTCACCCAGGAAATCCCTAATTGTAGTATGTGACATGTTGGGCTCTTTTGGCAGAAATTTGGGGCTGTCGATAAACTGGGGGAAGTCACTTTTGTTTGTCCTCTGCGGAGAAGTTCAGGGTTCCCCAGCAAAATTGTCCTATTCAAATCGCCACAGAAGGGTTCAAGTATCTTGGGAACTTCATCTCATTGGACTCTACAATCAGTTACACCAGGAACCTCCTTCCCCCTTTACTCAGACTAAGTGCTGACACAATCGGTTGGAAGAAGCTCCCTCTATCCCTATTGGGGCGTGCGACCCTTTTTAAAATGATGTCTCTGACCCACTTCCTTTATGCTCTTCAAAACACGTTAGATGTGGTTCTGGCTAGTATTTTCGAGAGGTGGAAGGGTTGCAGTGTAGTCTGTTATTGGAGGGAAGGCCCCGTATTGCCTTAGCCAAACTGACGCTCTCTTGGTATGATGGGGGAAGTGCCCTCCCGGATATCAAACGGTACTATTGGGCTTCACAGCTGGCGGCCATCAATCATGGGACTTATGGGCCCGTATCGGACCCTGGTTACGCGATGGACAGGTGGCTTCTCCCTGGAGGTGATTACAATAGGGCACTATATAACAGGCCTCTGATTGCGAATTTGACGGGACCTACCAAACATGCGGTGCGGATTTGGCATGATGCCACAAATTCATTGGGTTGGAGGGATTGACTGACGATGGATACCCCTTTATTTGCATCGGGAAAGTTAGGCAAGCTTTGGCATACAAAAGGGTTCGATAAGTGGGACTTGATTGGGATCTCAACCATTAGGGACATCTGGGTGAAGGGGAGGATTAAAACGTTCGAAGAACTACAGAAGGAATTTGAGCTAAGGGAATCTGAGTATTTCCGATGTGCACAAGTCACACATGCGCTGAAGGTATCTCTACCAGAGGAGACAGACTTGCCTGAGGCCTCGCCCCTAGAAGACTGGATTTTGGATGGCCATATGCCAGATATTACTATCTCTCTGATTTACAAAAAAATTATTAATCGTAGAGCAGATCTTCTTGTGGAGGTGAGGGATAAATGGATGTGCGATGATATTGAAGTAGATGATGAGGATTGGCAGTCAGCTGTGTCATCTCCAAAGGAGGTCCCGATCCCAGCAAGGTTAAGGCTTGTTCAGCTGAAAATACTACACAGGGTGTATGTCACTGGTCCCCGACTGGTTCGGATGGGGCTATATGAAACGGATTTGTGCAAAAGAGGGTGTGGTCTTGTTGGTATATTCCTCCATGTCCTCTGGGAAAGTCGATATATAGTTGAATATTGGAATGAGATACACAACACGATGAGTGGGGTCTTGGGGATCACTGTGCGGCCGGAGGCTTGGAGAAGCCTCCTCAAAATTTGGGAGTGGACGGATCTAAATGTGGCCCAGACTAAGTGGGCTATGTTGGGTGCCATGATCACAAAGCGTAATATAGCTCAAAAGTGGGGGTCCGAGAGGCCGCCTACTCTCGGGGTTGGAAAGAGGATATGGACTGGTGCATGTTCCGTGAAAAGACTGTCTATGTAGCGAGGGGCCGATCCCGTAAATGGTCTTCAGTGTGGGGTCTGTGGAATCGATACAGGGGAGATATTTGTGTACCACCTGCCAACTCTAACTTTGATGTTCCGGGTTCCCCCTGATCTCAATGTACTTATCCTCGACCCTTGTTCACCCCCCCCCCTATTCGTATTCTCCTGTTTTATGTGATGTAATATGGGAAAGTGTCTCCTCTGTATAATGCCTTTGACTTTATAATGCCTTGTTTTAATAAAAAAGAAATATAAAAAAATACTTACACTCAGGAGAAGTTGTTGATGAGATCCTACCGAACGTCCCCTCAATCTTCTTCATCACTATCATCTTCATTTGAAATTTCATGCTTTTCACCCAGTGGTTTGCCATGCTCATCATCCTCTGTGATTATACAGATGTTCCGTCGCAGGGTTTAGCATGCAGCCAGGCACAGCAATTTGGCACACCTTCCCAGGTAAGTAGTGGAGGGATCCCCGGTCTTGTTTAGACATCTGAATTTAGCCTTCAGGAGCACAAAAGCCAGCTCCACAGAATGCCGTATTCTCCCCTGGGCATCACTGAAGTAGACTTCCCCTGGCATAGTTGGGTTCCTCAGTGGTCTCAACAACCATGGTCGGTTGGGATATGCTGAGTCACCTAGATGTAGGTCAGACATAAGTGCAAAAATTAGTCACAAACTGAGTGTTGACCTGCCTTGACATTACCCATACAGAGTTAAGACAGTTCTATTCACCACAGCTCCCACTTTATTTGGAGTTGTAACATCAGCTGTGGTATGCTGCTGTTCCACAGTATGAAGGAGTCATGTGCTACTCCTGGGAACCAAACACAGGCGTTTGAGATGTACAAATCTGTAAGGCAGGCAGATTGCATGTTGATTGATTGGAAGGATTTGCAGTTTCGGTAGGCTTGTTCCCTGTTGCGTGGTGGTACTAAGGCAATATGGGTGCCATCAATCAATCCAATCACATATGGCATGTGAGCTATTCCATAGAACTCTGCCTTCACATTTGACAAATGTTGCCATCTGGGGAACTGGATGTAGCTGTCAATATGTCTCATTAAAGAAGAAATTAATTCTCCCATCACACGACCCTACATTGATTGAGACATACCACCAGAAATGTGAAATGTGAAAGTGTGTACTGAAAGGAATAGGTGGCAAAAAAATGCAGAGCTGCCATCGGTTTAACTATTAGTGTGACACATGTTGGATGTGTTTTCTGCGGCAGGAGATCAGGCTTCAACTGATGACATAAATCACAGATTGTTTGCCTATTTGGCCGAAACTGTTTATCACACCCCTCTCTACCATGGTTTTTAGATCTGGAAATGGATATTACACAGGAAGCGCATCCTTCTCCTTCTTTCAGGGTACCTATGTGTGGATTTACAAACAGTGTTAATATTGGACACAGTGTCCAGAATTACATATATTTCACAAAAGGGTAAAGTTATGTTGACTGAAAACCGTCTTTGTGAAACCATCAAACTACACATATAGATGGGTATAGGCCAACGTACACCTCCAATAACTATTGTGCTCCTCACATGTGTCTGTCATGGAAATGCGCCAAACATACCTTCTAACATGTATCATGATCACTCTACTGATGTTATATTGGAGTTTCTCATAATTAAGCAACTCACCCCCAGTGTACACTGCACTACAGTAAGATCGAGCTTCTACTCAGTAACCCAAAACACTGTCCTTTACTGCAAATTAAAGTGCAGAGCAAAGTTTTATAAGCCTGTCAATAATTGTGAAGTTATTTCTAGTGGTGCTGACCCAATTAACATTCACCTATACTGTATTTACAACTACTAAGATGGCAGATTCCTGACCGCAATTGTAGCACATGCTGAAGCTAAAAACACCATCGGAAGTCGACTGTGTGGTAGGAAATAACATCCACGGTGCACACAGCCATAGGCCAACTGTTGGTCAGAGTCGAATGACTATGACAGTCAACACCCATGACAGCTTACATGGAATACATGTACGTCGATATTTGAAAAATACTTCACTTGGCTCCTGACACTGCTGCAAACACCACCTCCTCAACTTTAGCTACTGTTTACCACCGCTGGGACCAGTCATGCCAGGCCAAACAGGTGAGAGAGCTCGTGCCTTCTCTGCAGAACAGCTGGAGACACCGGTGGATGGAGTCCTTCCCCCCCGTATGGCCATCTCTAAGGCTCACCAGAGGAACAGGTAAATATCTGACATACAAATGTAACTCTTCTAAACTGCCTCATTCCCATCTCCCAAGGCTGCAATGTGTCTCAGAGTTCCAGAGTGTTGTCAGATTCCTGTAGTAACAAATCGTCATTCTCACGAAGGGTAAATATCTGATGGATTTGTGGAGTACTGTACTGTGCCAACTTTACATCAACATTGTGATGTGTCATGCTTGAAAAGCCCTATTTCCAACTAGAGTTGTATGTGTCAGGTTCATGATACCTATGATACATGTGCCAATAGGGTCATGGAAGTGAACAAAACTGGTGTCTGGAAGCTTAGTATGGCTCACAGACCCCCTTCAGAGTGCCACACACCCATGAGGTAACATTGCCGATAGCCACGATGTGCACTGTTGTGTATTAATTAGATTGAATTGAGTTTCATGTACGATCCGTATAATTAACCTTTAGAGAGCAAGCCCTGACAATGAGTTGTGGCCAGTATGACTCATGATGTGCTCTTTCTAGCCCATGGGCCAGGTTGGGACAGAGGCATAGTGGAAGTACTACATAAGCACAGTATTCTCACCGTAGACCTACAGATACTTAGTTGTACACTAAATCTGTAATATGGCCCTCATTGCGCATCCATCAACTACATGTCACTTAGTGGTTGTGGTGAATCCCGGCCCAACTATCTCTTTACATTGGGCCACATTGTCAATGTGTTGAATATTTATCATCATTGGCCACTTCATCACACAGGTCTGTGGCCACTCTCTCATATGTCAAGCTTGCACTGCAAAGGCCAATTGCACATGTGACACAATCAGTGTAGATCGTTATTTTATCCTATGTAATCCTGTTGTCGGAATCACCAGCTTGCTAAATTCCACCATATTCCACAAAAGATTTGAGGAGATGTTGAATGTGTTCCCTGTAACAACACCACATGTGTTTAAAGGTGTGTCCTTTGATGGCTGCATATACCACAGCATGTCATTCATACGTAGTCAGATAACACATTATTTAAATGACATAGCCACACATTCCAAGAGATGTGACTCAGTGACAGAGATGCCTGCCCTTATTTATTTTACCTGAATGTTAGTATGTAGTTTATGCTAAGTTCCCTGCCTATATGGTCCGTATGCTTGTAGTAAATGGGCCCGTCAGTAAAGGTAACTGTGCAGTAATGCACAAGTACCTTGGCCTTCAGAAGGGCATAACGGTGCGGTGGTTTCCGTAGGTCATCACCTGACATTAGGATTAGACTGTCCCTTGTCTACATAATTGTAGTGGGCAGCATTAGTCAGTTCATGACCTGCCTATGGCTGAGAACAGTCAACATGTGTACAAGAACTTGATGCTCAATGTCTTAATAGTGCGCACCCTGTGAAAATGACACATGTAGTGTGTTAAGTTGTAATGAATGTATTTTGTAGCTGCCTACAAGATGTATTTTGGCCAAGAAGATATTCTTACACTAGCGGTCCAGATCTGTTCATCATCTTTCTCATCCATATATGTCAACGCCCATCAAAAGCAAGGTTTGTGGAAAGCTATCACCCAGAAGGTAAAGACCCTGGGGATCTGTAACCGGTGCAGTATCCACTGCAGGAAGAGATGGGAGGACCTAAGATGCACTTCCTGAAAGTGTAGAAGGACATCTTGTCCAGTTCTCCCAACCATCCCCACGTGTGCGTTGGACCCTGACCCCCCTCCTGGCCTGTACACTGGCAGTGGCCTATCCACAGCTAGATGGGCAGCTATGGGCCCAACTGCAGCTACAAGGTGGTAAGTGTTAGCCAGAATCCTTAATGTCACATTGTCTAATTTGCGTGCTACAAAAAGGCATTTCTCCCTACCTATTTTGGGTTGCTCATGTGTGCCGCAAATACAATCATTTTTGTTGTATAGATCTGGTAGTAGGTTCATGCTGATGTGCTTTGCCTATTGGCTTTGTGACCAGGAACGTAGCAAAGTCCAGCCCACTTTCAAGTTACATTTGTTTTCATAAACATGACTGAGTATAGTATTCACTCAGATAATTTTTTATGCAGTAGTGGATGACAATTGTCCCAACAACGACAGTAGTGTCCATTGTGTCAGAGATTATGCTCACTCAGTACTTTGGGCCAGATGTAGGTAAATGAGATTTACCGATTTTTAATTACCGAATTTTACCGATTCGGTAATTAAAAATCGGTAAATCTGAGGGGTGGATATGTAGGAACATCCAGATGTTCCTTTTACCGAATCGGTAAATATCTGTATTTACCGATTCGGTAAATACCGACCGGTAATGCCCCATTCATTCCTATGGGCTTTGAAGCCCATAGGAATGAATGGGGCATTACCGGTCGGTATTTACCGAATCGGTAAATACCGATTCTGACAAGGGTGCAGGGGGTGTCACTTTGACACCCTCTAGCACCCCCAAAAAAGGTTCGGGGGCCATGTGGCAGGCATACCTGCCCTAAGGGCAGGTCTGCCTGTCATATGGCACAGGTGTGCATGCACACATGTGCATGCACACCAGAATCGGTATTTTACCATCAAATAGTATTTGATGGTAAAATACCGATTCTGTAATGCTTGTGGGACTCAGAAGAGTCCCACCTACATATCAATTTTACCGAATCGGAAAAAATACCGATTCGGTATTTTACAGAATCGGTATATTTACCGATCGGTAAATTTACAGATTCTGTAAAATACAGGGCCCTACATCTCAAATTGCATTTACCGGTCGGTAACGGCCGAATTCGGCCGTTACCGACCGGTAAATGCCTACCTACATCTGGCCCCTAGTCTCATTCGATGTTATCCCTCTGACATGTGTGATAGCACATAGTGCACCTTTGATGCAGACACAGAGCAGTGCTTCCCCTTGGTAAATGGGGAATATAAAGTAAACCAGTATAACAGGTATTACTGGTGCCATAACTATTAGACTGTCAAACTGTCATGTGCAGCTTTCCCTGTTGTCTTATGCACTACAGTTGCATATATGATCTACATGTCTCACTCTCCATTTGTTCATGGTTGATTCCATCTCAATTACGTTTGTAGGCCAATCTGTATTAGCAACGATTCTACTGCACATATTGATAAGAAATGGTAGAATGACTTGCCTATCATTCCATCAGGATGTTATATTAGGTATATGGCTGTATGATTGCTGCAGAGTCTAGTATGAAATCTGCATTACTAAATTTCACTTTGAGGATATAATTGAAGAAAGCAGGTTACTAAGGTATACTACAAATCCCAACATGTACAAGGTGTTAATGAATTCTACTAGTTAAAGGAGGATGGAGCTCCTACAACTTCAGTAATGCAATTGTAGATGTCTGAGGGTATGACTTCACTGATTGGAAGTGTTGAAATTTGGGGTAGCATGTATGCATGTCCTCATGATAATTAATCCATGAACAAACAGGTACTTGTACGTTGAGTCTTCTGAATGCTTGATAAATGTTCTGTGGTCAAAGCTGTTAGTAAAGTATGTCCTGGCACATGCAATAAACCTAATATGTTTTGGATTTCAGCATCATCCCAGGCAGGCGGAGGAGACATAGCTGACATCAGGGGAAGCAGCTGGCCACAGTGCTTCTGGTCAAGAAACATCAGATCAGAGACTGATGGAGCCAGTTGCCCAGAGGGTGAGGGGGTACTACGGAGGATGCAAGCTCGATTACGTCATCTTCCTCAGAGTCATCCTTCAGTGGACGCTCCCTAGTGGTGACAGACCCAGCAAGAAAAGTACCACCATCTCCCTTGTCCACCACTCCACAGTCAATCTCCGCCCTCCCTGTTGTCTGGCACTGCCCCCTCATACAGTAGCAGTATCCTTCACACCAAGCATCTCAGCTCCTGTCCTCACTGCCCTAAGTAAGGAGGCGATTGTCCTCCCGAGGACCATCTCTGTAGGTCAGACGGCACTACTGAGTGACATCCAGGGGCTAGGTATGCATCTGCAGCAGACAGTGGCCTACCTGTAAGGCATCCATGCTGCTCAGTCTGCCCTACGTAGACCCTTTCAGGCTCTGGCCATCCCCTCACGGCAGCCTTCCACCTGTCCATGTCTTCCGCAACCACTCCTTCCTCTGTCCCATCCACATACCCTTTTCATTCTCCTATCCCAAGCACACACACACCGTTGCATGCATCCACAACAACAGACAAAGCACTAGACACAAACAAAAATACCACAAGGGACGCAGGCAAGTATCTACACATCACACACTCACCGCCCTCACCACCTCACCTCTCCCCGGCATTCCCATGGAAAACACACCCTCACACACAGACCCATTCACCATTGTCCCACACACCACACCTGTACACACAGACCCATCCACCACGCTCAGCATTGCCGCGCACACAGACCCATCCATAAAACCCACCATACACTGTCAATCCACCTCACACACCAGACAAGAATGCACACCCATGCAACCCACACCTGTACCAACAACACTACCACTCACCTGACACTTCCACTCCCTCTACCTCTACCTCCCAAGTCCAATACACTTACAACTATCCTAAACTCAGTTCACGTCTTGCATTCTTCATTGCCCTTGTGCCAGTGAGCCACAAAATCCTCCCACCCAAAACCAAGGAACAGACTCCCACACCCCAACCCATCCCATCCACTTTGCAAACCACCCCTCCCAAGAAATAAGGCACCAAAAAACAACCCCACCAAAATCCCAATCCATTTCTCCCAAGAAAAAACTGTCCTCTCCTAAATATGAACTCACCACTCCCAAGAAAAATCAACCCCTCCTAAATCCCAAACCACCGCTCCCAAGAAAAAATGTACCCCTCCTAACTCCAAACTCACCACTCCCAAGAAGAAATCGACCCCTCCTAAACCTGAACCCACCACTCCAAAGAAATAAATCGACCCATCCTATAACCCAACCCCCACTCCCAAGTGGCATCTTTGAGGTGCTGGGACTGCTTACTCGATGTCCCTTCCTGGGGAAGTTCCCCTGGCAGTATTTTGGTTGGCAAGTTATGTGGCACAACACTGTGCTGGTCCACAACAGGACACATTTCGGCTGACCATTTACCTTTTTTGCGGTCATTCCCTCAGTTATAGGACAATAAAAAATGTGTTTGTTTTGGAAGACAGTTGTCCTATCATTTATTTTTTTGCTATTTAATGTTCACGTCTACTTGTGGATGTGTGACTATGGTAGTGTTTCTTTAACCCTGATTGCTGTGCATTTTGGAGGGGATTGTATATTCTGGCCTTGCAAACAGTGTTGAAGTCACACAGGACAAGAGGACAATTTCAATGGATGGTGTAGTGACCAAATATTTTGTCCTATTTCTGAGTAAAGGTGACTTTGGTCTACTACCATCCTAGATTAGTGGTTAGATCCCTATTTTTAGCCTATTTGTAGAGCTTGCCTATTGGCTTTGGCATGATTCTATGTCTCTTTTGCCTCTTTTCGGGCCTAAAGGCCTAAACTAGAGAGTAGCCATCTTGTCTTCCTGCCTCAGTTGTCTGAGGCGCTTGTAGGTCAGAAGTGATGTTTAGAGTTGAGCCTATTATTCACTAGTTAGAAACCGGTGAGGATCGGCCCTTATCGAAGGAATGTGCTTACTTCCCCGGGCTCTAGACGCAACTACAGCTGCCCACTGTGGGAGCGCAGGGAGCGCGGGGCTTGGTACAGGAATTCGGTGGGAGGCAGGGTGCTTGCTGGAAATTTCCATGAGCAGAGAGCCTCCCATATTATCAGAGAACAGAAGAGCAGAGAGGTCAGATGATTTTTGGAATTGAAGAAGTCGGTTGTATCAGTTTGGTCAGATGGAGTCAGTTGGTTTGCAGAGCTGGAGCTGAGAGCTGGAGCTGAGAGCTGGAGCTGTGAGTTGGACAGCTGATCTATGGAGCAGTTACCAGGCAGATGGAAGAGTTGGAATTGTTAGCAGACGATGAAGTTACATTTGGAGTGCAGTTGGAGTCAGTGAAATACAGACGCCAGGAGAAACACCAGAAGTTGAACCAGTGGAGTGAAGCTAGTACATTGGTGATGGTGAAGGAGAGGGAGTCCTGATTCCACCAGAGAGAGGAACAGACAGTTGGACCCTTCTTAACAGGGTGAGGTATTCTTAGCTAGTTTGCACTATATATAATGATTTATCCCCTTTTGTTTTCTAGGTTATATTTAGGTTCCTGTTTGCATCAATAATTCCCTACTCTATTATTGCAATGTTTTCTTTGTCTTGTCATTCTAATAAAGAGACCCCAATGTGCATTAGTATCATTTGTATGTTTTCCTTTGGGAGGGAATAAGTGGGCTTTTCATAGCCAGGTGCTGACGTACAGAAGGCTGGTGATCCCCTTCTTACAGGTAACTGAAGACAGTGAAGTGTACTGCTTCTGATCAGAGAATAACTGCAAATGCATTAGTCAGATCTGTGTATCTATTAGGTGTGTATGTGTGCATTCTCATGATTAATTATTTTCCCTTTCATCTATATTGCTATTCCTCCTTGTCATCCTATTAGTGCGTAAAGAGGCCCCAATACGTAGTAATTGCACTTGAGAGTTGTTTACTAAGACAGAATTAACCTTTCTTTTTAGCCAGGTGCTGTCTTATAGAAGGATGGGCAATTCCCTTCTTACAGGTAACTGAGAAATGGAAGAGAGGGTAGTTTTGATAGGAAATAACTCCCAGTAAATATAAGGTACTTAGGAACTTCCCAATAGAGAGAGAGAGAGCAGAAGGTATTAATAGGACAGTGAGATCGCTCAAGATAGGGCGTTAATGAGAACACCAATTGTGATTGGTGTGTAATGAGATTGCTCAAGATAGGGCATTAGTGAGAACACCAATTGTGGATGTGGTGTAGTGAGATCGCTCAAGATAGGGCGTTAATGAGAACACCAATTGTGGTTGGTGTGGTAGAATGAGCTGCTTTCCAATATGAGAAGGAGGGTAGAATAGCCCGGGCCAGATTGTCGCGGGCTATAAGGTGAGATCATAGGATGAGACATGGAATTCCGTAGTTATTAGTGACATTTCTTAGTAATCCCTTAGATCTAGCAGTGTTTTGGATGGTATAAGCTTGTATATTGCGAATTCCACATTCCCGGGTAAGTACTCAGGAACTGTTGTAAGTAGGATCCGGGAAGGGATGGTGTTACGTTTTGGCTGGGTTGGTTGCATCTAGGTGAGTGGGTAATTCTTGGTCCGAGAATCCGGTCATTACAGATGGATGTGTGGAGTGTAATTGGGTCTGACATTGAATTGTATTAGATATCATGTGGTAAGTACGTCTGGTTGTTTTTGTCAATGTGGAAATCATTTAAGTTGAGGTTCTCCCAATGTTGTATATTGTATATGTGTTTAATGTGGGCAAGCTAGTTATTTGTTTCACTACACCTGGGGGTGTTTTTTGCATTGGTATTTTGGATTTACTTTTTGTAGATTGTTCATTAGTTTGTGTACCTTACACCTATTTGAAATTTCAGCAACAAATGAAGTTACTGCTGTGTTTGATTTTATACTTTGACATTACAGATTACACACATCTGCATGCCAGTTTGCTATACTATTGGTTGTCCCTAATGTACTTCACTCCACGGGTACTAAGAGCATGGAGATTTGAGGCTTGAGCAAAATGAATTGCGGCACAGGAATTCAGGATTCTCCCCTGGTAGTAGCATTGCTATTCTGCAGTGATTCTTCACATTGTGACCTTTGCATTCTTTTCACTTTACTACATTTGTATCCTATTTACCTGACATTGCCTTTGTGGGTGGGTGCTGTGTAAGGGTATGTCACAGTGACTTGGTATGACATGTATATTTTATGGTTCTTAACATAGCCTTGCAGATCCATGTTTGATACCACACAGGACCTGCCATATGGGAAATGGGAGGGAGCCACAGAAAATAATAAATGCAATATTCATGAGTTGCTGCTGCTGTGCTACAGTAACTGACTGCTGACATCACAATGTCTGAATACAGCTTGTGACATTTTTGGTGCATGCCTGTGCAGTGTCAGTGAACTGGCCAAGGAGGGCATCATGTAGCTTTAATTGGATTGGACGTTGTGTAAATTTCTGAAGGGGGCCCACAAAATATGTATGGCACAAAGACCCTATACCCTTGCCAGGTCCATGGCGGCCCATCTATTTGCTGTGCAATTGATAGAATAAGGTCCATAGTGAAATCTGACACTTGCCCACCTTTCAACAGTCAAGAATGTAAAGATTTATTGGAGCATTTAATTAAAAGAATCAGAAGAGTACACCTTTGTGGCCGCAGGCCAACAGACTTGTTGAGCATTTTGAGTATACTAAAGAAAGCAGTGCAGTGTTTTAATCTTGAGAAGCTCAATTTTACAACTGTGTTGAATTCTACCTTGAGAGCTTATCATTCAACACCCCACTCAACCACAGGTGAAAGTCCTGCAACATTGAGGTTTGGGAGAGCAATGAACACCAAGTTATCTCAATGAGACAGCAACTCATGAGAAAGATTTGGTTAACAAACAAAAGATGGGAGAACATGCTGACAAAAGACAACATGCAAAAATCATTGCCTTTAAGAAAGGAGATCCTATGCTTGCACGACAATTGTGGAGAAAAAAATATGATGCTACATTTGATACAGAACCTTTTCAAGTGGTGTCAACTAAAGAAAAGTTGGTGACTACCCGGCGCCCTGGGAAGTCTATTACCAGAGACTATTCTCATTTCAGGTACTTTACTAAACGTTCCTCAGATCTAACTGTTAAAGTAGAGACTTGTTCTTAAATATCAATGACTGTTGTTGCATCCACACCTTTGACACAGATCCTGGACAGTGGCATTGACATTTCCCAGTTTCCAAGAACTAGATCAGGTTGAACAATTAAACGCAAAAAAGATTGATTGAAGACATTTAATTGTATATGTTTATACATGTCTATTTTGAAAAAGGTTTAACTTTTTCTGTTTAATGGAGTAGGAGATGTAGAATCTTCGGAGTTAGAAATGAAGAAACTATTTTGACTCCTGATTGACTCTGTAGAACTGTGAAGTAAGTGTTAAAGCAGAAAGCAATGAAGACTGGTTTAGAATGTTGAATTCTCCATCACACACAGATGAATAAAGACATGTAATACTAAGCTACATGTCTGCACAGTCATTGGTGGGTACCCAGGCAAGGGAGTATGCTACATTTTAATGTTATCTGGAAAGGCTATCCAAGAAAATAAGCAACAGATTTTGAAAGCTGCAAAATACACCACTGAGAATCTGCTTCATAAACTAGACCATATCAAACTAGTACTGAGCCTGCTTAACTTGCTTCCAGCGGACCTAAGGATTAAGTTCAAGGTCCTCGGGACTGCCAGCCACATAAAGGCTAATGGAAGAAATCCCAAAAAACTTAGTTCACAAACCCTCTATTACTTTTTTTTTAACAAACTTTATTGGGTTTTTGTTTTTCTGTACTTTCTGACAGCATACTTTAATCATGGTATACATTGTGTCTTCACAATAACAGAATTCTATGTCATATAAAGCCTGTTACATACATGGTTACAGCATGAAAACTCATATGTTTCAGAGGAATACTGTATTCATTAACTGAGGCGGAGCTAGGTTCTCCTACGGTATATTGCACAGGGCTCTTATAAGAATAATTGTACTAAATCAAAACCCTCTAGTCCCACCCTCCACCCTTCTAATACCCACCCTCCTCCCATAACTGGTTCTGGCCATACATTACATTAACTTAATCAAATATCTCCATGGGAACATCGTCTGGGTTGGTATTTTTATAGGCTTCCACCAATGCATTCCATTCCTGGGATATTGGATTTCTCCAAAGGCTGCTGGCCGCTTCTCTGCGCAATGCCGCGCTTTCAGCTCCTGCCCATCTAAGCAATTTGTTATGCCACATAGATGTGGTGGGGGCTCTGGCTGACTTCCAGTGCATTGTGATCGATCTTGTTGCAACTATAAGTGCCAAATCTAAAAAGCGTAGTTGGACCTTGTGTGTTTTTGTTCATCTATGAACTCCTAATATGTACTCTAGTGCTGTGTCTCCCATGGACAGGCATGTGACAACCTCTATCTTGTGTTTGACCCCCCTCCAGTACTCCACAAGGCCCGTACATGCCCACAACATATTCAGGAGGTTTGCTTCCGGTAGTTTACATCGGGGGCATTATTGTGTCGTTTCCGGGTACATTCTGTGCAGTCTACGCGGGGTCAGGTAGGCTCTGTGTACTATCATGCATTGGATAAACTTGAACTTGGCATTGCGTGGTATTTTCTGCGGATATTCCAGTATGTTACTCCATTCTTTGTCCATTAAGTCTCGTCCCAAATCTGCTACCATTGCGCCCTTGTGGGATTCAGCTGGACCCAGGCATGTGTGCAGATGCTAAGATAGAGCCATTTGATTAAGTGGCTTCCACGCCCCATGCAGTAAAGTGATTTCATAAGCGCGTTTGATTGGGGTTCCCCGACTGTGGAGCCTATTGTCTTTTAATATAGTGTATTATAGTGTCAAGTACAATGTGGTTGGCGATCCTGTAACGCGTCTAAAGGTGTTATGATCCAGAAGTGTCCCATCACTAAAGAGCGCTCCAATAGACTTCACCCTTGCATCCGTCCAAGGTTCAAGACCCCCCTGCGTCAGCCTACCAAATGCCAATGGTATCCCTTCCAGTGGAATGTTGTTGACATATCTGCCACCCCTGGAAGTGTATTGCAGAGATTTTACCCAGCAGTGGAGTGCCGTGTTTAGGACGTATGGTAGTACCGGGGATGGTTTGCTATGCGGTAGTAATAAGGTGTGAAGTGTTCCTTATTCGATGTGCCTGATACTGTAATTGATCTCTTGTATGTTGCGGCCCACTGTCCAGTTTGACAGGCATTGTACTTGGCATGGGTAGTAGTAAGCCCTAACTTACTGGTGGCCCTAATCCGCCCTCCCGAGTGCTGATTAGGGGTTTCTTAAGGCTTATCCGGCATCAGCCTTTACCACAGATAAAATCTATGAGGATAGTATCTAATGTATTAAAGATTGTTGTGGGAAGGAGTAACAGTAAGTTCGTAAAATATTACAAAAGGCGGGGGAGTACCACCATCTTAGATAAAGCCACGCGTCCCATAGCTGATAAAGGCAACGTCGACCAGAAAGCTACCTGCGAGCATGTTCCACGAATTGCCTTACCCAGGTTGAACTCTATTATGTCTATGTTTGAGTGATAGACATTAATCCCTAGATATTTGAAAGTGTGCGAGGCTACCGGTAGCCGGAGCTCGCCGAGGCCAATGTAATCCAGGTACTTCCGTTTTTGGAAGAAGAAGACATGGGATTTAGAGTCATTAATGGATAAGCATGACACTGTCGCAAATTCCGGTAATATACAAGGAAGTGGTCGTGGACCCTGACCTTCCAACATGTCTGCAAGGTATAAGATAAGGTCATCAGCATAGGCCGACACAAGGTGCACGGAAGCACCGATGGGAGTTCCGTAGCACGTCGCATCTCGCAGTATGCAGAGTGCTAATGGTTCCAATGCTAAAACAAACAGGATCGGGGACAGGGGACAGCCTTGGCGCGTGCCCCTGTGGAACTCATTCTCCGGATATAAGCTTCCCTGTTTGGACTCTTGTGGTAGGTTCAGCATATAACTTTTTAACCCATTGTATATATGCTGGGAGTAAACCACAGCGCGCAATGGCACTGAACATATAATCCCAAGACAATGTATTGAATGCCTGCCGCATGTCCAGGGACATGCAGCCAGCGTTTGAAAAGTGTGCCAGATCAGCAGACATAATCGGATGCAGTCTGCACAGATTTAGTGAGGTGCTCCTTGCAGGCACAAACCCACATTGATCAATATGGATCATTTTAGTGAGATATGGATGAATTCTGTTCGCCAGCACATTATTTAAGATTTTATATTCTGCGCAGATTAGCAACAAGGGGCGATAGCCTGACATATCTTGACATAATGATGATTCCTTGCCTCTTTTGCTTGATTATGCTTACGATGTTACCTTCTCTTTGTAGAATTTTTTTACTGATTTTCTTCTATGTCTCTTCATACTTTACTAAGTTTTTTACCATTATGTTTTATCATACATTTTGTAAGATCATAACAGTTACCTGTTTTCTTCATTTATGTTCCTGCTTTTTTGTTCTCAATAAACTCAAACTTAAAAATTAAACTTTAAAATCGTATGACTGAATCTTGTCTAAGCCTATTTTTAGATGACCATTTAAAATGAGTCCTGAAAAATGTTAAATGTCTAAAGAGTCTTAGAAGAAGGCAAAGTAATTGGTCCATGTATGTATAATAGGTTCGTGTTTGAGTTGGAGGAGAGTAAGACTCACCGGCAAAAAGTAGGTTTCTGACACCACCAAACTCCTGGTTCTCTGACTTATTCAGGGACGGGGGACCATCTGATGATGGCGGCAGTCTCAGCTGGCACCACAGCCAGAGTCCTTTATCTAGTGACCCATCCAAAACGAGGCTGACAGCGAATTAACATTGGAATTCCTACCCTAGAACTTTATTTGAAACTGTAGTTGAAGGTGGGGCCCACGGCTTTCACCTTTGGGAACCAGTACTTATTTTTCCTCACCAGAATAACCCTCAGAGCAAGAGATAGAAACACACAAAAGGGGGATAGAAGAGAAAGAGAGAGACTGAAAAACAGTGACAAGGGGGAAAGCAGGGAGGAAAATGAACCTGCAGGAGTGAGATAAAGGAGCAAGGGGTATCTGGTGATGGCTTAAAGAGGAACTAAGTGGAATCATATCTACACATACGTGTAGCACCGGCCTTGGGCTTCTTTCAAATCTATGGCCCCATCACTTTTTGTTTTCCAAAGTAACACTGTCTCACCTTAATTAGGACAGATTTTCCACCTTTCAATGTATTTGCTTGTATTGTAAAAAGCAATATTTCTGTCGTGCAGAAAGAAAATCGTGTTTGCTTCGTGGAAACAAACACCCATTTTGGGTATTTTTTCTAAGAGGGGGTTGCCAACAACTGATTCCCGCTGGCTCATAGCTCACAACTTGGCTGCCTGCCTAATTGTGATCCCATAATTCTTCAAAAAGTTTATATTTGAAAAATTCGTTGAGGTTACACGGCTAATCTTGTAGCAGGGAATTACATACAATGCCAGAGTCAAATATTGAACTTTGTAAAGTGACTGGAAAAACTTTCTGGAATAGTTATACAAATACATTTTAGTAGATGATTTTTTTTCTGATTAATTGACTAAGAATCTACATGTTAAGACTATTTTGAAGGCAAATAAGTTACCTGTCTCACGTTTGTTTTATTTGTTTGGGATCATATGTGGATAAACTCAACAAAACAATATATATTTAAAACTTAATTGCTGCACTCAGAATCCTGCCTCTAACAAAATTATTCTGCTGTTATCAGATTCATCAACACACTCACATATAAGGCAGCATCAAACTTGTGTCAATTAACTCAAACTGTGTCAGAAAGGAGGGGCTCTGAATTCCATTGGCTGCCTTACCTGAGGTTCATCAGTCAGTTCAATTGACATTTCGGATATAAGACACAGAGCCCAACCTATATTGACGGTATTTGGAGTTAAATGAGAAGGTACGAGGACCATGTTAATATTAATGGAAGCCTGAAAAATATCTACCTTGTACCTTGTAGGTACACATATGTCGAGTTAAATATATAAAATTTAGACTTGCTTACCTGCCGATATTTTATTTTTGATATTCTGTATTCGATATTATGTCCCATCGATTTTGTTGATTCAATATTTAGCGGAGGGCACCGCTATTGAAGAATTGGCCTGTCATCACCAAGACAATTACATTTTCTCATTGCAGTAAGCCTGATATGTTGTGTGTTTATTTACTATATGTGGGTGTATGCCACAGATGGTTTGATGTGTAATCCTACTCTGAAAGGCCACTTGCAGAAATGTTTTTACAAAACAAAATAACATCTAGAGCCCAAAAATAAATAAGTGTAGCACTAGGGCTGTCTATGACTCTAAATGAAGAGGCAGATTTCATCTTTCTTAATTGGCCCTCATGAAGTAACCTCTGCTGAATCCAAGGAATGTTTATACTGTTCTGCAAAAGATAATTTTGGCAGGCGTGATCGCTCAGCGGGAGCCGGCAACTATTGTTGCCAGAATCTAATTTATTTACATACACTCTATTTCAACCCATGTTTTAGTCTACAATACTGCACAAA
Source organism: Lissotriton vulgaris (assembly GCF_964263255.1). Taxonomy (NCBI): domain Eukaryota; kingdom Metazoa; phylum Chordata; class Amphibia; order Caudata; family Salamandridae; genus Lissotriton; species Lissotriton vulgaris. The sequence continues at coordinate 1,433,823,575 of NC_141689.1, read as the reverse complement.
AACTAACATGGAAAGTGTCCAATTCTATACAAGAGGAAACCAGCCGTTAGGGGAGACACAGGTTGTGATCTCATTCAGATAAAGTAACCACATTTCTCTTCGTAATGCCAGGGACAAGCGTAGAGCGTAAGCAGTGTCTGGTCAACTATGTAGTGTGCAAGAAGGATGCTCTGAAAAGGCTTCCTGGGAGTGACCCCGAGAAGGGTGGTTCAGGTTCTTCCAAGCAGATTGGGGGAGGTCCAGGGTGACACAGACATGTTCCATGGTAGGAAAGGTGGAAAGGATTGCCATCCCCTTTCTGAGAAATTGAGTGGGGGTTCTGGGGGACGTAGGCCCAGGTAGCCCAATTTCCAACCTGACTGTTCCTGACTGTTCCCTGTTAGGACACAAGCAGAGGAACTATTTCTGTTCTGAGAAATCACCCACTGGTGGGAACTCTACATGGGTGACCAATGTAGCCGTACGGGTAATTAGCCCCCAAGGAGAAGGTGGCAGATCATGCCCTAGTCTCCCTCAGTTGGAAGACAGACTGTACAGTTATAGTTTTAGTCAAAGGGTGCTTTCCTAGGCTGTACTGGCAACCCAGCTCCATTACTTCTCCTGTCATGATGCTCTCAAATTGATTAGGTTTGCTCTTTTCATGTGCTTTGCTTTCATATGATTTTGTCCTTGCGCTAGTTTTGTTCTCATGATACCGGATCTTGCCAAATTGTGTCAGTTGAGAAGGACACTGAGACTGAGAGCAGTACAGGTTGTGGGCTTCAACTGCCTTGGAGAAATACATTTAAACTTTTGCACTTTCCTGGCAGGAACTCGTCTTCTTTACATTTGGAGATGAGCATCATTAGGGGCCTACAGACTTTTCTTACCAGCTAACTCCTTACTTGTTTTCGCAACCTGGATCACAGCCCCAGACTTGGCTTTTGCTGGTCTTTATCTCTTCACTTGCAGCATCTTCTCTCAATCTCCCTGCTTTGTCTCTTCACTGGTGAGTACCTTTGGTCCAGTCTGCAGCATCTCCTGTTTAACCGATATGTTTCTGCTCTGCTCTGGGGGAGAGGCCGAGGATCAGTTCCTTGCATTTGTTCCCTTCAAGTTGCAGCAAGTTCTGCGAGTTTATTTTGAGCTCGCAGTACTGCGAGGCAGGTGGTGCTATTCATCATTGGCTATTAAGCCTCTGTGAAGGCTCTACTAATAGCTAGTTACCCTCAAGGCAGGGAGGATCCATTTACCTATTGGCATCTGTCATGTTCACACTTTGGCCTCCTAATGTCTTGGAGTAATAAACTTCAATTTTTTATACTAACCTGCCTGGGTTAAACTCAAAGGGTGAGCTTGTAATCCCTTAAGGTGGGATTCACTACATCTATCAGGCCACCGTGAATAAGATCCCTGTCACTGCTGTGAGGGATACCCGTGCCAACCAGACCCTGGTAGTGGAAAGGCTCTCAGAGCAGTACACCGGACAGGTGTGTGGTGTAACTCAGGCCCAGGACTTTTTCTGTCCTCTAGCTCTGGTGTCCCTGGAATGGGATGGAGAGGTGACCCAGAGGAAGGTCCTAGTTAGTCCCCAGATGCTCATTGACCACATTCTGGGATATGAGTTGCCATGAGTGCAAAAAGAGGGGGGACTGGAGGCCATCCAAGGTGCCCTAAAAGTTCAGATTTCCATGGGTACCACTCCCAAATTTAGGCTACAGAGGCCCAGATGGAAGAGAAAAGGGTGCAAGGTTTACACCTGTCCTTAATTCAGCCAAAGGCTACAGACCCTGGGATGGAGAACCAGTTTCAGGCTAACACCCCTGGACTAGTGCAAAGGAGAGTGGAAGTAGGGTTCCTAAGACCCGCGGCCGTTGTCCCCCCCCTCTGAGAAACCTCAGAGACCTGGGGACCCTCAGGAGCAAGTGCATAACTCCTTTCCAGCCCCAGGGCTGATGGTGCAGCAAGGCTCCCATAGTGGCCCTCTCTACAGGGTCATCCACACAAATGTTACTGTCATCACTCATGCATTCTGAATTTCGTTTTTGTTGCCATTAGCACTCTATGCACTTTACAACTGCTAAGCGGTGCTAAAGAGCTTGTGCTCTCTCCTTTAAACCATTTTACAAAAAACAAGGGGACTAAGGGTAGTAGAGAGTTATTAGAAACAGTGGTCCCTTTCAAAAATGAATACGAAAGTATTGCCACAATGCTGAAATCGGTATTGGGTCTAGATGCGTTCAATGCAAAAGATAGTACATTTTTATTAACAAAAATAAAAACACAAATAATACGAAAAACATGTAGTGAGTTTAACGTGACGGGGTAACTGTAAATCAGCCGATTCCCTTACCTCAATCATAAAGAAAAAAGTGACTTAGTGGTAAGAATAAACAGTCAAATTAGTCCCAACAACACAAGAACATCTTATGCTCCGCTTAATTTTTATAATACAGTCAGGAGTTAAGATGTGGGTGTCGACGACGTTTCGATCCCCAACATAGGTTATGGAGTCATCATCAGGACTAAACGATTAGGGAATGACTGAGAAGTTGCCTAGATAAGGCAGAGGCGTAGGGAAGGAGGGGAGAAACAACAGAGGTGGGAGGGGGACAATGAAACGAAGAGTTAGAGGGTAAGAGGGGGGAAAGGGGGGAAAAGAAACTAGAATAAGTAAGGAAGCAAGTGATCAGTGCTGTATTACCCTTGTAAAAAGGTGACATGCATCAACCGTGAATAAGGGCCAACTTTATGCAGATGCTGGAGTGCCTAAGCGGAAGGGCGCAATAAGGTAAAGGGTTGGAATCCTGTGTCGCTAGTGAGGTTAACGTAAGGCGTTAGTGCTTTAGTATGCACGGTAAAGAAGGGAAATCACTTACAAAGAATAACTACTGGGAAGGGGTTCCCAGCTGTGGAAGGAGCTTGTCTGAATCACAAGTCACAGGTCAAGAGGAGAGGCATGTCCAAGGCAGTTGATACGGCCATGGCCGAGGCACAGGAGTGTCTGAAATAGAACAAGAGGGTGACTGAACTGGTGGGCGCACATGTGTGGCATAAGAAGAAGAAGGCGAAGGCTTACCAGTGTGTGCCTGCAGGAGAGTACGGTGACGAAGGCACGTAGTCTGCAGAAGAGCCAGGCTGGTTCTCGAAATGGGCAGCAGGAAGGGAAAGAGGTGATGGGTGCGGATGGGTGTGGGCGATGGTCAGACGCATTAGGCAAGAGATGTGATTGTACTCACCTGCTGAGAAGCTAGTTCAAGGGGGCACCATCACGGCAGCAGTTCAAGGAATCTTCTGGATACAGATGGGCGGCCACTGAATAGCGAGCGCCGGGGGTCTGGGGGAAGTGGAAGGAACAAGGGTGAGCAGAACCTGAGAGCTGGCAGGATTGCACCAAGTGTGAAGGGCCGGCCGGGCTCACCTACAATGAGTAGTCCGGTCTCAATGGTCAGGAGCCTATGGTTCCAATCTCTGGGGAAGTAGCCAATGGTCTAACGTGACGGCAGAAATAATTATACTTGAGTGTGGAATCGCGCATGCGTGTACGTGAAAGGTTAGCTAGAATGTAGCAGGGTAGTGATGGCCGCCTTCTTAGTTGGAAAAATTACATAAAGGAAAGCGAGAAAAGAATTGCAGCGGAAGAAAATAAACCATGTCATGTTTGTTGGGCATACCCATTATTAATAAATTTACATTGCATAACGTGACCGACAGTATTTCAAGCCAAATACATATGGGTGGAACACTTAATAATATCGAAGTTGCTGTACATATACCATTGCAATTAGACAGAGCTGCCAGTGTACATATAAGCTGAAGGTTGGTTTTAAGCGTAGCTGTAGCTGTGAGTTAGGTGGGATTTCATTCAGACTCTTAGCACTAAAGCGACCTCCACCAACGACTTGCAAAGTGAGATCTGAAATTAACGCTACAGCACCGACAGCTAACTGTGACGCCAACCTGAAGCTCCAGCAACGACCGTCCGTGATGCCCAAACAAATCTTTGTGCTACAGCGACAACAGTATGTAACGCCAGGTCTGCTCTTTGCGCTACAGCAGCCACCCTTTGCAACGCTTTCTCTGCTCTTCTTTGCCTCCCTCACTGCAAACTGGACTATTTGGGTCGGTCTTTAAGAACATAACTTTTTCGGCGGGACTAACGTGGTCCCTGTATCTGGCTCTATAGCAGTCAGCCAGAGCTTGTAACTTTCCCATGGTTTAGCTCACCCACATGCTCGGCAGTCGCACTTTGTGCTTTTAGGCACTATACTTACCTAAAATTTTAAATTGCATATCTCCGGTTCTAATAATTGGATTTCTGTTGTTCTGTTGTTCTGGTACCAATTTATTTATTAACATTTACTCTATTGTCCCAAAGTAGTGTTGAATTTTTCTTGTGTTGTGTTTCACTTTATTACTAATTGTGTGCTGCATAAATACTTAACACAGCGTCTCTAAGTAAAACCTGTCTGCTTTTCTGCCAAGCTACCAGAGGGTTAAGCACAGGTTAATTTAGTGACTTTTGTGGTTCACCCTGACAAGGATTGCTGTTGTTGCTTGAGAAGGGTCTTCATTCCCCTCATTAAAAAAACTCAATTTCTTACATGACCTTTGTCTGCTGCCATTGGAGGGTCACCTAGGACAGGTAGATACCATGGACTGGGTGGAACCCTGACTGGGCTATGTGTAGTAGAGGATGGCATTCCAAAAAGGAAGAAAGATGGCTATTGACACATTTAAAAAAAATCTTAATGGGGAATGGAAGGAGAGATATAGGCCAAATATTCAAACGGATTGATGGATCTGCCGTGGTTTTCTGGTATTTTTCCATTCTGTAAAGACCAAGCCATAAAGTGGGAAAGATTACATATCACCTATACCATGCTGCGAAGGCCTGGGAGGAAGAGAACATAATTTGCCAGATTGTTGCCAGATTGTTGCAGGGCTCCTCTTCTCAATTCCTTCCAAGATTGGTATATGTAGCCAGCTGCAGTCCGTGTAGCTAGGCAGGTTTACAAGAGCACCCAGAAAAAGGCCAAAAAATCATTGGATGAGGCAAGATGGCAGGATCTTAGGGAGGCGTGCTCTCGGAAGAACATCAAAACGTTTTGGAGTATAGTTAAGTGGGACAGAGGAGGTGAGCCAGAACACCCACATAACCATGTTGCACAGGATGACTGGGTAACATTTTGTGAACCACAGTATGCCCGCTCTGATAGTGAGCCACATTTGAAGGACCCCATCTATCCACTATGCGAAGATGATGCTTTTAATAGTATCAATGTTAACGTAGCATTGGGTTTAGTAGTAAGAGGGAGGGCTCCCGGTCCTGATGGCGTCCCTGCAGACATGTTCTTACACGATAAACCAAGATGGAGTAGGTATATTTTGTTGCTGGCTAACTCGGTCGCAAAAGGACGCCCCATACCAGACTCGTGGAAAGGGGCAGAAATAATTCCAATTTATAAGAAAGGAGACAAAACACAACCAGGCAATTACAGGCCAATTAGCCTGATAGACTCCGTACAACAAATAGTGGGCAGGCTTATTCTTAAGATCCAGGAGTGGATTGATGAGAAGTGCATTTTATCCCCCCTGCAGGCAGACTTTCAAGCATACACCAATACCATTGACCAGGTGTTCCGGTTCACTTTGCTATATTGGAAATCGGTGGCCTTGGCCAATGGCAGCCTGTACGCCGCCTTTGTTGATTTAAAATCAGCATTTGATCTTGTTCCATGCCACAAACTATGGGTAATTTTGCATGAAATGGGGATCCTTCCTAATCTACTCACATTACTTGTGAGATTGCATGAAGAAAACTATGCAAAAATTCGATGGGGTTCCAAGGGCATGGTTACCAGCCCTTTCCCAGTAGAGAGAGGTGTACGCCAGCGTTGTGTGCTGACACCGACCTTATTCTCACTATTCATTAATGGTATTGTAGATCACATGGAAGCCTACCCAACTGACGCCCCAGTACTAGCTGGCAACAAAATCATGATTTTAATGTTTGCGGACGACACGTTGATTATCTCAAGGACTCCGTGTGGTTTTCAGAGGGTCCTGAACATTTTTGAAGAGGTTTGCACCACTCGCGGTCTGGAAGTCAACGTGTCGAAAATGAAATGTAGGTCTTTTAACCCTCACAGAACTTTTAAAAGTAAAATTGTAATGAACAACCATCCACTGGAGCAAGTAAAAGCATTTACTTACCTGGGGGTCACTATCCAAAGCGATCTAAAATGGAAACAGCATATTGACCTAGCAACGCTCAAGCACTGACATTTGTCTGGAGTGTTAAATAGGGAGTTTAATATCTCATTGACCAAACCAATCAGCCCTCCAGGTCTACAATATGAAAGTGGGTAACTCTGCACTCTATGGAGCGGAGCTCTGGGGGTATGAAAACCTGTCAAATCTTACGATTTATGTGTAACATCACAATGCTCCCCCAAAGTACACCTGTGTGTCCTCTTCTACATGACCTAGGAAGAAGGCCCCTGGCTGAGGTGGCCAAACTGCTCCCCTTATTATACTGACATAGGCTTTGGACCACACCAGAATTAAATCATTATGCCGCGGGCTTTCTGGACATAATCAGGGATGACACATTTCACAAAAAAAGATAGTTGAGAGCAATCAGAGATGCCCTAGTAAGTATTGGTATGAGAACACTATGGGAAGAACCAGACAGAGCTAGCTTCCCTCCAAAAAAGTTCATGAAAGAAAAATAGTGGGAAATGATCACACACTAAACATTTAGGGCCCTATTAGGATGGCGGGCGGATTGCCCCCGCCAGGCTGGCAGTAGCCACCGCTAGCCTGGCGGGGGAAATCCGCCCGCCATCCTTCCCTGTATTCCCCCCGCCATATTAGAATGGCAGGGGGGACCACGGCGGAGCAAAACACCGCCCGCCACTTTTCCGCCCCGGTCACCTTGCGGCCAGGGCGGAAAACGAGTAACATGCAGGCGGTGTCTGTCAGACACCGCCCGCATTATTACAATGGGCATTTTACAATGTCTTTCCGTGGCGGCATTGCCGCCACGGAAAGGCATGCGGTGTTCACTCTGGGGGGCCCCTGTGGACCCCCAGAGTGAAGGCCAAAGGGGGGTGGCACACGGGGGGGTACCTGTGGTACCCCCCTGCATTTACACAGCATTTTTAGTATTGTGTCGGGCGGAGCACAGAGCTCCGCCCGCCACAATACTAAAAATACAGAATGTGCCCACCACAGTGGCGGGCACATCCTAATGCTGCGTGCGGGACCCCCGCCCTTAGGGCGGGCGGTCCCGATTTCCGATATGATGGCGGGCGGGCAAAGCCCACCCGCCATCCTAATGGGGCCCTTAGTAATAGTGTGTCATCCACTTAAACAGCAAACTTTCTGGAAGCCAAATTGACCCAGAGTTTTGAAGTTTTTGGGGATATAATAGCTAAACCACACAATAGGAAACTAAATTTTCAGTATAGGGTGGGCTCTCTGCCCACAAAAGCTTTTACAGCCAGATGGTCCAAATCTTGTGATAATATGTGTCCTCTATGTCAGACCAAAGAGGAGTCGGTGGCACATCTGCTGTTTGCTTGTCCAGCCTATGCTGCTCCTCGTCGGGTATGGCTTGTGCCAATTTGTAAATTACTGGGAACTAGAAAGAGTGAAGAAGCAGAAAGAATTTTACAAACAAACACTTCTATTCCAATCATTACAGCTGTAGCAAAATCTTTAGGATGGTCATGGGCCATAAGGTCACGCTCTTTTTCCACCTGGCAATTGCTCTTTTTGCACCTGTATATGAAGTTCCATAATTACACTTTGATTAAAATGTATTAGCCCTCCTATGCTGGCTCCACATGTTAGGAAAAAATCTTAATACCTTTCACCTGAGATTTTTAATGAAGCTTGCCTTTAATGGTTGTTCTTAATGTGAGCTATCAATGCTATTTTACTACTGTTTTATGGCTTTAAAGACAATTTCATGAAGATCAAATTGTATTTTAAAGAAGTCTTTCAATCATGTTTAATCATCTTGAATACTGATATTAAATTATCTTTTTAGTAACATGTTTTGTATTTTGCTTTTATGAAAAATTGTTGAATAAAGCTTGTTTGACTGGTATCATATTTACATTGTCGGTATTAGTGCAGACCAACACAGACGAAATATCGTCTGAGATTCCTTGTGCTGAACAATGAATTTCAGGTCAAGACTTGTAGGAAGGTGGATATCTGACGATATGGTTACCCCACCTTTTTGCCTAGTGATTTGTTGGTTTTCGACTTAGTTGGCCTGGGATCCTGCTATTCAGGGCCCCAGGCTATATGCTCTCCCTATAAAATGGACTCCATGTACTTTAGGTACATACCTGATTGGGTATTGGGTCACCTTTGTGAGCCCCTGTATAGTGTACCATAGATACCCAGGGCATAGGTGCATCCAAGGCCTACCAGGGGCTGCAGCATGTATTATGCCACCCTTGGCTGGCCATCCAAACTGACACCACAGGCTGATCACTCAGCTTAGGTAAGGTGGTGTAATCACCCCTTACTTAGATATAGTATATCTATATCTACCTTATATATAGACACATATGCACCTATAAGTCACTCCAATGGTAGGCCTCGACAATCCAATAGAGTGCTTGGTTTTATGTGAGAGGGTGCCCTATCATGAGCTGAGCCCCTCTGCAGCTTTCAGAGCCATCTCCTTATAGCTGTTCTATGATATAGCCATACCATATACTCTTAAGTGCATTAGTGGAGAAGTGTGGCTCAGGGGTTAGAGGCGGCAGACCCGGAAGCTGAGATCGGCCCTGGACCAGGGTTCAATTCCCCGCCCCGATGGGGGTTGGGCTCAATAATTCCACGGACTCGATAGTTCTCGCTCCGGTGCCTACTCGGCTCACGGGTTCACACTCTGCGACTCTGGGCAATAGCTTGCTTAATCTCCACAACGGCCCCTCGCGGCGGGATGCCTGGCTTTCACCTTGTGGATACCCTGCTGGGGTATCTCACAGGGGAATACCAGGACGGGTTCCCTAAGCAAGCGCATAGATGCCTGCGATGTGGGCGATTTGCGCTATATAAATACATGTACATTTACATTTACATTTATAATCCTTGCAGTTACTGCTAACTTTGGTTTGGCTTTATCAAAACATGTCGTGCAAGGTGTCAAACGCTTTAGAATACTTCCCCCCGCCAATTCTGGCGGCGGGGGTAGCATTCAACCCTTCTAGAGGGAAAATACATGTAGGTTACTGCTTGACTGGTTAAATTTAAACAGAGCCCCAGCATCTCAAAATGGATGCTGCCGTCACAGACACAAGTCTGACCTCCTGCTGCTGGACGAAACTCTGGCAGGGGAGGCCTGGATAATAGGTTTCCTGTCCAGGGAGATGCCAGCACCTCCCCAGATAGGCTGCTGTGTATTTGGACAGGGAGGGCTGCATCAGCAGATGCTTTTTGAGACACTGCCTGGGGCACACAAGGTGCTCCATGCATAGCCCAGTTCAAACCAATTGCTGGGACACTCCAGCCCAGCTCTGGCGCAAAACTGGACAAAGGGAAAGGGGTGGAACCACCCCCTTCCCAGGTCCACCCATAGGAGAGGAGGGACCCAGCAGGTAATCCAGCCCATTTTCTTACTATAAAGATAGGTGCTGTGTCCCTAGGACTTTAGATTATCCAGGAATGAAACTCTTGGACCTTCGACGTTCTATTTTGACTAGAACACTGAAGATATCTCCCTTGTGGTCAAGGAGTGACCACCCTGTGCAAACAGGCACCACCAGTAACTTGCCGGTCTGCTTTGTCGAGGCTCCTGCTGGAACCCGAAGACTCAGCGACACAGAAACTGGACTCTCAGATTTCTCTAACTCCGACCCACATCCACAGCAAAGCTGAGACCAGTGGCAAACACGAGAGACGTGGGACCGGACATCCTGGACATCCTGCATTTTGCTAAAAGCTCGACTACCGAGGTACCCTTGCAGTTGTGCCTTGGGGTACGAGAAGCCCCATTTGCACAGAAGCTCAGCCCTCCACACTCCACGAGTGCCACGTGGGGCCCGCTCTTGCATTTCAGCTCAACGCATCTTCCCGGTTGCTAGCCTGCTGGCTAGTGAGCCCCCTGAAGACAAACCTTTAAAACAAAACTGCTTTCTTGGTTGCTCTAGGCTTGCTCCAGCTTCCCTGCAAAGGAAAAGCTCATCAGACCTTGCTGGTCTGCTCCGAAGCCAATCTTCACTTCCTGCTTGGATTGGGTTTGCCAAGGCTTGTTGGGTCCAGGCCGGATACTGACACTGCAGTCAACTAGATCCTTTGTGGGACAGCTCGAATCCAGCACCTGGTCATCATCGACACATCCTGGTCCTCGTGGCTGCAGAGACAAGCTTCACCTCTTCACCTGAGATCATCGCAACATCGCCTGGTTCCTTCCTGGTCACTGGCTAGGGACCCAGACTCTGTCCCCTCTGCTTTCAGGTTCTTCACTTCACTGATCCACCCTTGGATCCACCCGGACACTTTTCCTCTGGTCGCCTGCAGCACTTCTTTGCAGATCTCCATAGAAAACGACAACGAAACCAGACACTAAAAGACACCTATGCACCCGGCTTCCCTGGGTGAGGTAAAACAAGTACTCCAGTGCTCCCGTGGGTCTTGACTCTCGAAGTGTCCTAGTCTAAAGGGGTTTTACCGTAGTCCATCCGGAAGTGTCCTTAAACAGTAACTTTGTAACTTCTTCGTTCTCCATTATAAGTTAATGGTAACTCGCGACTGTGTTTAGACACAGCACACATCTCCTGTGGGTCTCCTACTATCTCACCTTTGGTTGTTTAGTGTAGCCCCAGTGATTCCCTAGGCCCTTGGCCTATTCACTAGTTCTGAAGGGGTTCTTATACCACTTACTTAGTATTTGGTTTGTGAGGCCCCTAGGGCATAACTGTATTTGTGCAACCAGTTGTATGCTAATTGAGGAACGTGTGATGTACTTTGATCTCTGACCTCATAAAGAGTGCAGAGGGGTTGTGTTAGACATAAATACATATATATTTGATATATACCTGGTGTGGGGTCCTTTCATTTGGTATTCAAGGGATTATAATTGGTAAAACAGCTTGCTTCACAGGCTCTCTGAAGTCTTAGCCTATGACTGCAGGTCCATGCTACCACTAGGATAGCTTGTCTATAAGGTTGGCTTTACATCCACCATCAATAAGGGTCGTTTAGACTAGTGCAGGTGCCCACTAGAATAGTGGACATCATATGCCAGGCTAACTTCTCACATTGGTGTGCAGCGGATGGGATAAGAGCTTGCTGTTGTTTTACCATATAATCTTAAGATATCATTTGAAAGATCACATTAAGGTACCTGTAGGTACATATAAATCAAGTTCTTATAATACTTTAAGTTCTACTGAACTTAGAAGTAGAGGGAATGGCTTAGCACACCAGAGGGTGCCCTCTAAGTCTGACTCATTCTGACTCATTCACTAATAGAGCCACGGCCTCGATCCCCCCCTCCCAACCACTCTGCGACTCACTCAACGATTTTTTCGTTGACAAGGTCGCAAAGATTAAGGCCAACATCCCCCTTCCTTCCCCCACCTTCACCAACCCTTCCCCACCTGCTGTCACTTCCAAACTCGCCTTTATCCCCCCCTGACTAAGGCTACACTTCTTCCCCTGCTCCAAAAGGTAAAGTCAGGCTCCCCCCTAGACTTTGCCCCTGCTCACATCCTGAGAGAAATCTTCCTAAACTGCCCTACCCCCCCCTCACACTTCTGAATGACTCACTTAGCAATGGAGTGGTCCCCACTGCCCACAAATTTGCGGCTGTTATCCCCATCCTAAAAAAGCCCGGTGCCGACCCTTCATCCCCTTCTAATTACCGTCCCATCTCCCTTCTGCCTTACCTAGGCAAGGTTCTAGAAACCCATGTAACCAACACCCTGAGCACCTACGTGGAAGCTAACCACTGCCTCTCCCCCCGGCAGGCGGGCTTTCGCCCCCTCCACTCTACGGAGAAGGTGGTGACCTCAGTGATGGACAGCCTACGCGAGGGCATTGATACCAACCTTCCGCAGGCCCTCATCCTTTTAGATCTGTCCGCCGCTTTTGACACGGTGGACCACTCCATCCTCCTCACCCGTGTCAGGGCGGCGGGCATAGAGGGCCCAGCCTTCGCCTGGCTTGAGTCCTTCCTGAGTGATAGGGCTCAGGCGGTCCACCTAGCTGGTTTCACCACTGCCTCGCGTAAGGTTGCATGTGGAGTCCCCCAAGGCTCCTCACTCTCCCCTCTTTTGTTTAATTAATACATCTACCCCCTCATTTTTATGTTACAGCAGCTCGAGGTCACGGTGTTCAATTACGCCGATGACCTCCAGCTAATTTTCAACCTCTCCCATTCTTCCTCATCTTCCCTGAACGTCCAATCCGTCATGCTGTTCATCTAGGATTGGATGAACTGCAACCACCTCAAACTCAATCCGGACAAGACGGAGTTAGTCCTGACCGGAGGTGGTTGCAGTCCCTGGTCCCCTTCCCACTGGCCTTCTTCACTTGGTGTCCCTCCGCTCCCTGTCCCCAAGGTCAAAACCCTTGGTATTTTCCTGAACTCTTCACTTTCCGTTCATTCACAGGTCAACTCGGTTGTTTCTTCCTGCTTCTTTTCCCTCAGAACCATTAGGAAGATCTCTCGCTTTTTCTCTCTACCTGCCTTAAAGATCATAGTGATGGCTATGGTGCTCTCGCGCCTTGACTATGGGAACATCATTTACAATGGCGCCCCAGCCTACGCCATTCACCGTCTGCAGCTAGTGCAGAATCAGGCTGCCCGCCTGATTCACGGCCTGCCCAAATTCCATCGAGTTACTCCTTTACTGCAGGCCCTGCACTGGCTGCCGGTGAAAGAGCGAGCCTTGTTTAAGCTTGGCTGTACCACCTTTCAGGCCAAAATGGGCACCGCCCCGGAGTTCATCTGCTCCGCCATCAAGCCCTACACCCCGGGCAGAGAGCTTCGATCCACCCACCAGGCCCTGCTAACCACCCCTCGTTTCAGAAAGAAAAAGGCAGGCGGAACAAAATTTGCAGTTCTCGCTCCTGCATTCTGGAACTCCCTCCCGACGGAACTCCGTGTGACACCCTCTTACACTGAGTTCCGGAAAGGCCTTAAAACTCTGCTCTTTTCCCGAGCCTACAATGTCGAGATTCCCTCCACTCCTGTCTGCCCCCTCGCAATTCAAAAGCGCCAAGAAACCGCGTGGTAGAAGTGCGCTATACAAATGTTTTTAAATTCAAATTTAAATTCAAATTTTAATGCACTTAGAAGCCTGTGTGCAGTCAGAAAGTTAAAACAAGGACAGAGTCCAACCTTTAACCACCTGATAGATCTCTTAATGGCTCGTGATGTAGAGAATGCCTCAGACCCAGGGAACCAAGGTAATGGAGAGGAGGGTCATCCATCAACAGACGAAAATCCAACTGGAGAAGATCCAGTGGTCTCTGATGAGGATGATGACCAGGATGCAGTAGATGAACCTGACCTGGGCAACACAGAACTATCTGGAGGTGGAGAGGGCCATGGTGGGCCCCCTCCTAACCTTCCAAGTAGGCCTAACCGTAGGAACAGAAGGAACAGATCCCTGTCCAGTGGTTCTGGTCATTCTCATTCCTCAGTAGGGTCCAGTGCCTCTGCTAGGAGGAGGATGACTTCCCCTTAGAGGAGAGAGCATAAAGCTAGAATGAAGGAAGTAAATCTTAGGATCAAGAGGCAAGAAGTAGCCCTCGCAAAAGAGACCCTGGCTCTTGAAAGAGAATTTTTTTTTAGTGGGTTAGAACCCACTGGTGGCAGCAATATTCCTAGATATAGGGAAAGGTCTCATGACCATAGAAACCTGAGCAAGATTGTCCCTCCCTATCAGATTGGTGATGACATTCACAAATGGATAACTGCTTTGGAAAGGGCTTGCAGAGTACAGCGGGTACCCCAAAGTCAGTGGGCAACAATCTTGTGGCTCTCCTTTTCAGATAAAGGCAGAGATAAGCTCCTCACAGTTAGTGATGAGGATACTAACAACTACACTGTCCTGAAGAGTGCTCTAATAGATGGGATTGGCTTAACCACTGAGCAGTATAGGTTGCTGTTCAGAGACACCCAAAAGACACAGACTCAGGACAGGACTGATTTTGTAGATTGTGCTACTAAGGCTCTGGGGGGCTGGTTACTGGGCAGCAAAGTACATGACTATGCAGGATTGTATAATTTGATTATGAGGGAGCAGATCCTTAATAATTTTCAAAGCCAGCTTCTACATCAGCACCTGGTGGACTCTGATCTGACTTCTCCCCTAAGAATTGGGAAAGAAGGCAGACAAATGGGTCAGAACCGGAGTGAGGCCTACAAATTAGGGTGGTGACCAGAAGAAAGATTCTACCAAACCTCAAGAGAAAGGTGGGGATAAACCTAAGGACAAATCCACTACAGGGCCCCAAAACTCCTCTGAGGGGGGTGGGTCCCAAACTCCTTTCTCTAATGTTAAGAAACCTTATTGTCATATATGTAAGCAACCTGGCCATTGGAAAACTGACAGCAGTTGCCCTAAATCCAACAATAAGGAAAATATTCCTCCAAGTAATACTCTAACACCTCCTGTTACTACTCGTAGTAAAACCCCAGGCGGTGGGACTGCCCCCAACAATTTGGCTGGGTTTACTTGGGGAACTCAGGTGGACTCTGGCCTAACCAGTTCCCTACTACAGCAACTCTAGTCTGTGAGAATGGCATGGGGTTTGCCAACTTTACTGCTTGCCCCAATACCTTGGGCAAGTACAGACAGGAGCTCCACATCAATGGTCAGAAAGCTGAGGCCTATAGGGACACAGGGGCTAGAATCATTATGGTGACTGAGAGACTAGCCCCCTCAAAAGAGCTTTTACCTGTGTTCACATAATAGGTGACCAATATTGATGGAGTGCAAAAAGATCATGCCATGGCAGTAGTAAATCTCAGCTGGGGAGGTGTCACTGGCCCAAAGAGAGTGGAAGTGTCTACAAACTTGCCTGTAGATTGTTTACTGGGCAATGTTCTAGAGATCTCAGCCTGGGCTGAGATAGAAAAAGAAATCCATTCCAAAATGGTAGGCCTTCCTGAAAAGGTTGGTAGGGCTGTTTTTGTGTTGTGAAGCCTGAAACTATGGATCACTCCACTCAGACAGAGAGCATTGGGGCGGAAGAAAAGTCCCCCTCCCACTGTTAAAAAGGGTTCCAAAGACAACCGGTAACCAAAGACCCTTTTATGTTGCCCGGCGTTATCGCCTCTATGACCCACCAATATTAATCAATGAAGAAGCAGGCGCTGGAGACTGGAAGGCGGGAAACGAGGATTTTATTCTCTCCGGAGGAGAACACATCAATTCAGACAGCAAGTATCGTCACGAGGTGCTCTAACCACATCTCTGAGGCCTGGCCTCTTATACTAGAGTTTACAACCTTTATTGCACATAACACATTCTCGCAATATTTTAATACTTGAAAGAACATCCTCGGAATCTCCCCTCCAGACCCGTTCCCACATACATTTACAGTTGGATTCCCCACCCCGGTCACAACAGGTGGTGGTGGTCGCACAGCAGGGCATTCCGCCGATTCACGGAATGCGTGGGGTTGATCGGATCTCATGGGGTGGGGGCTTTGATCGGTTCGGGGATCTTTGATGGAGAGGGGAAGCTTCCTACTGTACGGGGTAATAAACAGTATCCGCAGGGTCAGGTGGCAGCCTGGGAACGAGGAAGACAAACGGGGACACAGGAAAAGGGGGTTTGCATCAAAAGGGTTTGAGGCCATGAAAGGAATGAAGGGAGGTGTCGCGCTGGGAACAGGATGGGATTCAGTGGTGAAGCTGCGCTGAAGGGGGTTTATGACCCAAGGCATGAGAGAGCGGGGGTTGTCAGCGTGCGGGGGAATGTTTGCAAGGTTAGGAGAGAGAGAGACGCGCCGGCTATTAGCGAGGGGCAGGGAGGCCATGGTGTTCAAAATGGCTGCCGCTTACGCGCACGAATGGGCCTGGAAAGGGGCAAGATGGCGCCGATAATGTTGACGTTTTGCAGTCTAATCTTTAACAGTCCTCCCTTTTCAACATATCTTAGCCAACTTGCTTACTCAATGTCAATCTTCATCAAATTCCTAACCTCGGCATCATATATTGCTCTCATACGTTCGTTTTCAAAGTCCACAGTCTTAGGGCAAATACAATTTGCACATAATGAACACAGAGGTGGCAGACATTGAATTCCTAAGCATAGACCGCATATCACAACTACAGGAATCAGGATGATGGTGAACAGTCTCCAACCCCAGTTCTTAACGGTGTTCCAGAACCAACCACCAAGCGACCATTCTTCTTGTTCCTGGTGTACTTCTGAAGAGAGTCTGTGGAGATGTTCGATGGCTTTGTACACTGAGGGTGAATTGTCCGGTATGTATGTACAGCAGCTGGACCCAATGATGCGGCATGCTCCACCACGGTCCGCAAGAACCACATCCAGGACAAGGCGGTTCTGGAGAGCCACCAAGCGGACCGCTTGAAGTTCAGCGGTGTTGTTAGCAAGGATACCAGCCGTGATGTTCATTGTTGTCTCAACTGCTTGAGTCAGATGTCGGATGGCACGGCTGTTTGCCATCGGGCCCCAGAGGGGGACCAGTCCTTTCATAGCATCGATGAATTGCGCTCCTGTTGAATCGGCTTGTTCGATGTCCTTGGCTCGTTTTTGTCTGTGATGATTTGCTGGTGCCACATATGTCGGAGGAAGAATGAAAGAAATGAAACAAGAGCCCCCCCAGCCTTTGGGGAGCCAGGTGTAAGCCTTCGTGCCGCAGACGAAATACATGTTTGGAGATGCCACAAAGGAAGGTGGGTCGGCAGAGTCCAGAGTTCTAGAAAACCGGCAGGCACTGTGGCCTACCAGCTGAGTCCCAAGCCCTTCCATGCACATGTGGCCGGTGACGTTGATGACTGACAGGGCCACAGTCAGAGTGGCAGCCGTTCGTTTTCGCAGGTAAGAGAAGGTGGTTCTGGTTGGATTATTGAACACTTGCATTTCAACTTGTTCTTTAGCAGGAATATCCAAGTGGATGGTGTTGTTGTTGGTCTGCGGGCAGAAGTGTGTCTTTGTTCTGTTCCGCCAGACCCCGTGGTAGAAATGCGTTACCGTTTTGCTGGAGGTGGCATTGTCCTTAAAGCTTTCTTGCAGAAGCATCAGCCAGGCAAGACAGGAACCGTGAACTGAGAAAGGTGAAGGGATGAATGGTATCGAGTGTCCAGTGGCGTGGGGTAGCAACCCACAGATCCAACAGTTGGTGGCATTGGTGGCAAGGTTGTGCTGGTGAAGTAGTTGTACGAAGGAGTTATTCCAAAATTCCTTTCGCCTCTCTCTGAGTTGGGGAGAGAGCGAGATCAGATAATGTTCCTTCATGGTGGTAGGCTGGACAGTGGTCAGGAATGTTTCGTGAGCAGGTGCATTTTCTTCCACAATCCAGAGGGTGGTCATGAGGAGAAAGCAGAAGAGGATTGTGATGAAGAGCGCAATAGTCTTTGGGCTATGGAGTCTGTCTGCTTTTGGGTTCCTGCGGTGGGTATTTCCTGTTTCCTTCATCGTCTTCTTATTTGGCGCTTCCATCGTCTTCTTATCTGGCGCTTCCATCATCTTCAAGGGGCTCGGTAGCGGGCAGAACCACAGACTTTGTTTTGCTTCTCTCCGGGTAACCCTTGGTAGTGTTTAGGTCACCGTTCTGAGATTTAACTCAGTCCGTGGTCTACTTAGCCGAGACTCCCTCCTTTCGACGCAGGAAATACCCTTCTTTCGATGGCACTGTGGGATCAGGGAATTTTGAAAGTTCAAGTGTGTCGGTATCAGGATAGCAGGTTAGTGATGGTCGGTCCTTGTTCAGGAGCTCTTCTTGGTTGTCGATGGTTTCGGTCGAGGTCAGGGTCGAGGAGATCTTCTTGCAGTGGTGTGCATGCAGCCAGTTGCGTTTTCCCTCCACCCGGAGTGCTGTTCGGGTGGTGATGAGGACTTGCCAGGGGCCCGTCCACCGAGGTTCCAGACTCTTGGCACGCTGGAAGTTCCGAATCAGGACGAAGTCCCCAGGTTGGATGGTGTGTCCGGGACCCCTGGAAGCGTCAGGGATGGCATGCAGCACCTGTTGATGGATAACAGACAGTGTTTTATTCAACTGGCATAAGTAATCGGACATTAGGACGTCCGGGACGTCATGAATGGAAGTTGGTTTCGGCGCAGACCAAACATTCATAGGCCGGCCGAACACAACCTCGTATGGTGTCAAGTGGTGTTTGGTGGGGGTGGAACGCATTGAGAGCAATGCCAGGGGGAGTGCGTCTGGCCATTTCAGTCCTGTGGTAGCTACTATTTTGGCCAATTTTAGTTTCAGTGTGGCGTTATGTCGTTCAACTAGTCCAGCAGATTGGGGGTGGAAGACTGCGTGGAACTTTTGTTTTACACCCAACCCCTTCAAAATGAGTTGGATAACTTCGGCTACGAAGTGGGGGCCATTGTCGCTCCACAAAATTCGACAAAGGCCGTAACGGGGGAAAAACTCCTTTAACAGTACCTTTGCTGTGGCCATAGCAGTGTTGTCACGGGTTGGATATGCTTCCACCCATTTGCTAAATGCGCATACCACCACAAGTACATATTTCAGGCCTTGACATCTGTCTAGTTGGATGTAGTCCATCTGCAGGACTTCAAATGGGTGATTTGGGACCCCAAACCCTCCCCGGGGTACTACAGTTCCTTTCCCGGGATTGTGTTGCAGGCATATCAAACACTGTTGGACCAAGCGTTTGGCGGACTCTGTGATCTTATCATTGTGCCAAACTCTGGAGACAAGTTCAATCATGGGGGCTGATCCTATGTGGGCAGGGGAGTGCGCCATAGTCAGTATGGGAATCAGATACGAGTCAGGTAGCAACCATTTGTCTGTGTCTTTTGTCCGCCAGCAGCCTTCGTCATCTTTCAATCCCACCCGTGTCCATTCAGTCAGTTCGTGTTGTGTGCTAGCCATTTGAATGTCTTTGATAGTGTCCCTAGCGTCAGTCCATTTTTCTGCTTGTGACCTGGTCACGTACATGCGTGTTGTCGTCCTATTTTCAGCTGTCGCTCGGGCAGTGAGGTCGGCTAGTGCATTTCCCTGTCCAATAATGTCTGTCACCTTTTTGTGCGCCTGGCATTTGATGACTGCAAGCTTTTTGGGGAGAAGGACGGCTTCGATCAAGGCGGAGACTAGGTCCCCGTGCAAAATGGGGGTGCCGTGTGAGGTCAAGAATCCCCTCTCCCTCCAAAGGAGCCCGAAATGGTGAACCACCCCGAAGGCGTACTGGCTGTCGGTGTAAATGTTTGCTGTGGTACCTGCTGCTAGAATACAGGCTCGTGTCAGGGCAATCAGTTCCGCTGCCTGGGCAGATCGTTGCGTTATGCGGGCTGTCTCGACTACAGTTCGAGCCGTGGTGACTGCATAGGCGGCTGAAGTGGTGCCGTCGGGGAGCTTGATGCAAGAACCGTCCACCCACAGCTCTCCGTCGGGGTCGGGGAAAGCCGTGTCTCTGAGGTCGACCCTACTTCTGGTCTGTTCGTCTGTGAGGGTCACACAGTCGTGTACAGGGTGCGCATTGGGATCGTTTTCTGGTAAGGGCAGCAGGGTTGCTGGGTTCAGTGTGGTGCATCTTTTCAGTGTGATGTGGGGTGCGAGCAGAGTCAGTTCGTACCCCGTCAGTCGTGCACTTGTCAGGTGTTGCGTTTTGGTTTGGTTTAGGAGGGTGTCAACTGCATGGGGTACCAGTACTGTGAGGGAATTCGAGAGCACGATCCCCTCACTCTGTCGGATAGAGATCGCGGCAGCAGCTACGGCTCGAAGGCAAGCAGGCAGGGCTCTGGCTACGGGGTCAAGAGTGGCTGAGAAGTAAGCGCATGGTCGTTGCTTTGGGCCAATGGACTGGGTCAGGACAGATAAAGCGCACCCCTCCCTTTCATGGGTGTAAAGGGAGAAGGGCTTTGTGTAATCGGGGGTACCCAACACAGGGGCTGAGCAGAGGGCATCTCGTAGTTGCACGAAAGAAGCCTGACACTCAGGGGTCCAAGGGAGTGGGAGAGGGACGTCCTTTGCTAATAATGAAAGCAGTGGTTTTACTACGAGGCTAAAGTTGGGCAGCCACTGTCGGCAGAAGGAGGTGAGGCCTAGTAGGGAGCGGACCTGTTTCTGGGTCTTAGGGACGGGGGTGTCGAGAATGGTTTGGATCCGGTCAGGAGTCAGTTTCCTTCCGTCTTTGGACAAAAGGTGGCCTAGGTAAGTGACCTGGGGTTGGCAGAATTGCAACTTCTTATCATCGTTGGTTCGCTGCTTCGAGTGCAAATCAGGGTAGAGCGTGGAGGGAGTTCTAACCAGGCACTGGCTTGATGTTTCTATTTCTAGCTTCTGTTTGGTATCCTCTCTTTCTTTTATCTCTTTCTCCAATTTCTGGGCTGCTAGGTGGGCTGCTTTCCGCAGCTCTTTTCCCAACCTACTCTCAGTTCTCTTTTTGCGTTGTTCGGCTTCTTTTCGCCACATGCCGAAGCTGTCAAGCATAGTGGACGTCGTCTTGTTTTTACCAAGGGCTGTTTCTAGTGTGATTATTCTATCGTCTTCGAAGGATCCTATCAGTGGCCACTGACTTTCTCGATCCTTTTTTGTATATTTATGCCACAGTTGGCTATAGGCTATAGCGACTAATCCATGCTTTGTGAACATGTCCTTATTAGGGGTGCCTTCCAGCGGAGCCGGATGGTTCATCTCTAATAAGCGGTCCGGGTTAAACAGGCTACTGACCAGCGGGGAGAAGACAGGCATGACGGATCACAATGGGATAATAGTCAGCACTACCTATCTTATCACTGCGCGCAAAGACTAGACAGAATATTTCTATTCTACGTTGTTTGCACGTAGTGAATACCTCATGAACCAATTCTGAGCAATCAATCAATGTTAGGTCGAAAAAATAAAAAATCAATATGGTCAATGGGGAGAATAAGTAGGCTCGCAAAGATTCGCGTCACCTACCCTTTCACTATCTGTAAAGAGGGGACCTAATCTTCCCTGTTTTCAGACAGAGAATCTCCAGAAAACAATCTATAACCGTTAATCAATGGGGCAATGGGACAATTGTTTAGTGGGGGAGAAAAATAGGTCCGACGGGTGCGTACCTATCCTTCGCTGTTTATAAAGGGAGAGCCTGTTGTTTCTCCGTTTGTAGACAGTGAATCTCCAATAAATTAACAAAGAGTAATACTAGTATTTTCACAACAATTATCAATTTCTTTCAATTATCTATCACTTTCGCAATTCGTCGTGTTTACACGACCTTACCCGGACCGCATGGACAGTTTCTCGTCTTCCGAATCCAGCGCCCGATCGTCCTCTTCTCTTCGTACTTCTCGTGGCACTCCTGATGGTTCCCAGTCAGGACCGCAGATCACTCGAGAGAGGTCTGTTCGGAACCAGTGAAGTTCGGATGATCGGCTGTCAGACGAGGGTCTATCGGACAGGGTACCTTCCGATCGTTGCAGTCGTTCACTCTGTCGTCGGGACCTCTCCCACTGGATCCACGAGTCGCTGATGGGCCCCACGTTTGGGACGCCAATTGTTAAAAAGGGTTCCAAAGACAACCGGTAACCAAAGACCCTTTTATGTTGCCCGGCGTTATCGCCTCTATGACCCACCAATATTAATCAATGAAGAAGCAGGCGCTGGAGACTGGAAGGCGGGAAACGGGGATTTTATTCTCTCCGGAGGAGAACACATCAATTCAGACAGCAAGTATCGTCACGAGGTGCTCTAACCACATCTCTGAGGCCTGGCCTCTTATACTAGAGTTTACAACCTTTATTGCACATAACACATTCTCGCAATATTTTAATACTTGAAAGAACATCCTCGGAATCTCCCCTCCAGACCCGTTCCCACATACATTTACAGTTGGATTCCCCACCCCGGTCACAACAGGTGGTGGTGGTCGCACAGCAGGGCATTCCGCCGATTCACGGAATGCGTGGGGTTGATCGGATCTCATGGGGTGGGGGCTTTGATCGGTTCGGGGATCTTTGATGGAGAGGGGAAGCTTCCTACTGTACGGGGTAATAAACAGTATCCGCAGGGTCAGGTGGCAGCCTGGGAACGAGGAAGACAAACGGGGACACAGGAAAAGGGGGTTTGCATCAAAAGGGTTTGAGGCCATGAAAGGAATGAAGGGAGGTGTCGCGCTGGGAACAGGATGGGATTCAGTGGTGAAGCTGCGCTGAAGGGGGTTTATGACCCAAGGCATGAGAGAGCGGGGGTTGTCAGCGTGCGGGGGAATGTTTGCAAGGTTAGGAGAGAGAGAGACGCGCCGGCTATTAGCGAGGGGCAGGGAGGCCATGGTGTTCAAAATGGCTGCCGCTTACGCGCACGAATGGGCCTGGAAAGGGGCAAGATGGCGCCGATAATGTTGACGTTTTGCAGTCTAATCTTTAACACCCACCAGACATTAAGTGAGGGTCAGCCTCCTCAGGGAACTGGCCCTACCCCTTGTGAGGGAACTGCCCCAGAGGTAGTCAGGCCTGGCCTGGCAGAGCCCCTGATGTCAGTGGACCTTTCCAAGGTGGTACCCAGTCTGGAGCAGGTAACCTGACCCTCTCTACCCTGCCTCAGTCAGCCCAGGGCTGTAGAGGTCAGGGCGGCCAGTGGACCCCAAAGGGCCCCCTGTCCAAAGGAACCCCCATCAGCAGATTAGGGGCACCCAGTCTAGCAGCCCTAGCCAGGTGAAAATTCCTCAAACATCAGAGTGGGCAGGCAGGTGCCGACAAGCTTGCCTTTGCTGTGGCTGTGCAGTGGGCTGTCTTAAATATAGAAGGCTCTGGCCAGTCATGAAAAGACTAGAACACTAGCAAAAATGGCATGTGGAAGTAGGCCAGTGGAGAAGCTAGAAAATGGCGTCACAGCAGGCTCATGTGTACTCCACTTCAGTCCGGCTAGTAGTCACAAATGCGAAGGTTTAGGTCTAACAAAAGCGGAAAGCCCAATTAGTAAAACAAAACAGCAGTTTTACAAAATCCTTCAAAAACAACTGTATTAAAAACAACTTCTACAATTGCTCTAGGAACTATAAAAAGAGCGAACTGTGTAGAAGCAGTGTTCTGTGTCTAAACATTCAAGCTGTTGCCTATGAAGTCCGCTAGGTAGGTCATCTTAAATATGAATGCAGAGAATTTTAAAACTTCCCAGACCACATTATGCTGTATCGGTTGCTTGACTAGCCCTTATGCAACTGACAAAAGTATGTGCAAGAGACTATATAGAATACTTAGGGCCCTATTTAGAGTTTGATGAAGGAGTACACCATCACATAAATCACGGTTATCTTGTACACCTAATCACAAGTGCATTAGGATACAATGGACTTGTAATAAGGTAGACGTGATAGCCATCACGTTTGTGAGAGTACTCATCCGCCAAACTCTGAATCAGACCGAAAATATGAAAACCTATAAACTCCTCAAAGAAATTGGAAGTTTTCCTGGTTGAATAATAAATAGGATAACAGTTATATTAGTTAGAGCCATAGGACTTGGACTTAACTATCCCCTCAAAGAGGTCAAGCAAGGGTAAGTTTAAGACAGAACATCCTTCCCTTCCCATCCTTTCTTTGACCAAGCAGGTGATTGTTCCCTTTCTCATAGTTGAAATATCGCCCTACAAATATACAGAGACCAGATTATTGATCACCTCTATACATTCCAGGTAAATAAATATAGAGTTATGAATAGTAAATCTATATTTACCTGTATTTTAAGCATGGGCGAATTTTGCGAATCTCGCGTTCGCGAATTTTGCGGATTTGCGAACTCGCAATCCGCAAAATCCGCGAATTCTCGCGAATTTGCGGATTTTTTTTTGTGTGTTTGCGCGGGTTTCTGCCAGTTCGCGAGGGTTTTGTACAATGTCGCAAATTGCGAACTTACCTGTCGGGTCGCAAGTTTCGCGAACTTGTTGTTTCTACGTGTCCAGCCTGTTTGGGACACTCTTCTTCATCACTGCCACTCTCTGTCACCACTGCCACTCTCTGACTACTCATGCCACCCTCTGGCCCACCCATGCCACCCTCTGTTTCATCACAGCACCCTCTGGTTGTCCAGTCAGTGTACATTATTGTGGCAACGCAAGCACACCTTCCCTGCCTCAAGTGACCTGAATTAATTTGGGGCTGATTAATGTGTCACAGAATATTTTTTTAGCTGGCACCTGCTTCCTTAGTGCTTCCTGATTAGTGAACTTTTGCACTTGCTAAGTGCTTTCATTGTTGCAAAATTAGTTACAACACCTGCCCTGCCCCAACTGACAATAATGAATTAGGGGCTGATTAATGGATTTGAACTGCCAGCCTGGCTCCTGCTTGTCTCCCTTAGCTGTAATTCAGGACCTTTGTGGCATATGTGTAACTATTCTGAGGTTCAGAGCAGGGTCACATAATAGTTGCAACTGGCAACTGAACTCTGGAGGGGCCCCTCAGCAAGCACTACAGGAAATGGCTACTAATGATGAGCCTGAACTTTTGAACCTGGTAAGTAGTTACTTTCAGTTTGCTAAAATCGTATTTCTGCAATTTTGCACTTATTCGCGGGGCGCGAACTCACGCGAACTCACGCGAACAGTGCGAGCAGTGCGAGCAAAATCCGCTGCTCGCGGATTTGCGGATTTTGCGGGAGATTCGCGAATCTCGCGGATTGCGAATTTCCCGAAAATCCGCAAAATCCGCGAGCGAAACGGATTTTCCGCCCATGCTTACTGTATTTCCTTATTTGACGAAATAGTGGTAGTTGATATAGTGGAATGAAATTTTAACATGCAACCCACCAGCACATAAAAAGTTAAAAAAATGCAAAGCTAGTAATGGCATTAATTGCTATTAGTCCTGAACTTCCTCTTAATGTTTTTCTGATGCTCTTTAGTAACCCCCCAGGGTTGTATCCTCCTACACAGTTCTTAGTGAGAACTGCATTAATGTACATGGAGTTTGCAAACACTCTTTCTCCAATTAAAGTATGCAAATATTTTCTCCCAAGCCTCATATTTTCTTTTTCTTTTTACACAGCCTTAATATCAAAATTATTTGAACATACATTTCACATTTTCATGTCTGAGGGCCTGCTGTAATAACAGAGATCACAATTAGTGGGTGTAAATTGCGTACTCGCTATTTGCGACCTCCCTGTAATTTTGCTATGGAGGCCATGTTGCAAAATAATCTGTATGAATTAGGCAGGTCGCTATTTGCTGTCGCCTTTGAACACAGGGATATGGCCTGCAAAGAAGCAACAGACCACAATTCCTGTATTTTGCATTTCTAAACGGGATTTTGTTTTTCTTTAAAGCCTGCAGTGTTCCTTGAAGAGACATCAGGGAGGGTGCAGTGGTCCCCTGCTCCATTCTCTGTTCTCCCGAGACTGCACAACATGATTCCCAAAAGATAAAAGAGCTGCATCAACTTGGTGGATTTGGTAAAGTGTCAATGGTTTGCAAATCAGTTGTTTGAAACTACAAGATAGGAACCCCTTGCAGAATGGGACAATGGGCCACTGACACTGCCAGATTCCAGAGACATTGTTAGAGCCGTCACCCTTGGGGTGGTCATCCCCAACTATGTGCCTGCTTACCTCCACTTTTTGCTGCATCTGTTTGTTGGCCTTAAGACTGAGCACTTTACCACTAATGACCAGTGCTAAACGCCATGTGCTTCTCCAAAACATGGTGACATTGGTGTATATATAATTGGCATATTTAGTTTACTTATAAGTCCCATATAAAGTGGCATACCATATACCCAGGGCCTGTAATTTAAAGGCTTCTAGTAAGACTGTAGCACTGGATGTGCCACCCACACAAGTAGCCTTGCAAGCCCCCCTTAGTTCTGCCATTGTAGGGCCTGTGTGCGCAGTTTGCTTCCACTTCGACTTGGCATTTAAAACCACTTACCAAGCCATAAACTCCCCTTTTATTACACATAGCTCACTACTAATCTAGGCCGTAAGGTAAAATTAAGGGCAGGGTGCTGTGTAAGTAAAAGGTAGGACATCTACTTTTAAGGTTTACATGTCCTGATAGTAAGAAACAGCTAAATTCACATTTCACTACTGTGAGTCCTACTTCTCTCATAGACTAGCCCTGGAAATTCCTTAAAAACTTTTAAGCTGCAATTCCTGATTAGAAAGGAGCAGCTGTGTCATGTTTCATATCTTTGGAATGGTAATGATAAATCCTTCTCAATGGAAAAGTTGGATTTAACATTCCTATTTTAGAAATGGCACTTTTAGAAAGTGTACAGTTCTCTGCTCTTACTGGTTTGTGTGCCTTGCATCCTGTCTCTAATACACGTTTGGACTGGGTCACAGCTAAGCTTTGTGCATTCCCTCTAGACAGCCACAAACACATGTAGGGTGGGTGTGACAGAGTATTCATCTGCATTCTGGGCAAGAAGGGGGAGAGGGAGCTGACACTTTCTTCTGAATAGGCGGTGTCCTGTTCCCACACAAAGGACTGATTACTCCCCACAGATAGCCTGGAAGACAGGGCTGGGATGAAAGGAGACCTGTGCACTTCAATGAGCTGCTCTGGAGTCACCCCCACTAAAAAAGGCACATTTGGGTAAAAGTACTGAGACTTTGACCCTACCAAGACAGTATGCTACTGGACCTGTGAAGAACTCTGCCAGGAGTAAGGACTGCTGTGTTACACAGATTGCCACTCTGCTGTTTTCTGACGCCACTTCAGCCCTATGCACTGGATTCCCTGGGATAGGTAACTCTGGTGCTTCGGTTTCCACGGGTGGGGTGGCTCTCCAACCTTCTATGTTCCAAAGGGTTTCCTCATAATCAACTGGGAAGGGTCCTTAAACTTTAAAATTGCAACTGCGACTCTCCCATTGAATTCTACGTAGCACACGTACATGTTCTCACACTGCACCCGTCTTCCGTGGGGTCCCTTCTTACTCACCTTGGGTGGTTCCTTGGGGTACCAGCGATTCTGCATCCTCCATACACTGTCTTGACTCGAGTCATGATTCTTATACTACTATTTTAGTATATGGTTTGGTATCCCCCGGGAGCCCACTTTGAATCAGTGCTACTTACGATTGTTTTGGTGATACAGTATTGTATGCTTTGTGTTTATCTGCATGTAACAGATACTGTGAGGTATCTTAGGTGTTATAATAATAAATATATATTCTTACAACAACTGTGTGATTCTCCTTTCATGTAACCAATACAATAAGGTTGCATTCTGGTAAAACAAGCTGCTTAACATTCCTTCAAGACTAAGGGGCCGGTTCCGATTCGGGTCGGAAGGGCTCCAAACCATGTTCTGAGCCCTTCCGAACGAATCGGTCAGTGCAGGTCGGATTCCATTCCAACCGAGCCATTACGATGGGCTCGGTTGGAATTGAATCCGATTCGGATTTCCGGATGGCCAACGATGGGCTCGGAGAGCCCGTCTGCCATCCGGAAATCTTCCAGTACTCCCCCGGTTGCCTCTTTACGACTGATGGAGTACGATGGCAGTTTTTCACTGCCTTTTCGTGCCGGTCTGTCCAGCATGAAAAGGCAGTCGGAAACTGCCTTTGGGGGCCCCAGCAGGGCCCCCATGGGGGCAAGGCTGCTAAATGCCCCTCTGTAGATCCCTGGACCCTGTGACAGGCAACTTGGGGTGTGGGCCACAGGGTGCAGGGATGAGCTGCACCCCTGCTTTTCTCAATGCAGGCATGCATTCTGCTCGGAATGCATGCCTGCATTGTGAAGTATCGGTCGCATCGTATTAGCAGGGCTGTAACCCAGGACAACAGGTCGTGGGTTACTGCTACTGGCCGATGCAGGTTTTTTGGATGGTGAAAGGTGCCCACTTTAATTAGTGGACATCACATACCAGGCCAACTTCTCACAGTGGTTTTTCCATTGTGTTACTGTGTGAGTGTGTTGCACAAATACTTTTCACATTGCCTCTTTAGATAAGAATGACTGCTCTGTGCCAATCTACCAGAGGGTGAGCACAGGTTTTCTTTTAGTGTGTATCTATCTTACCCTGTCGGGGGCGTGACCTAACAAGATGGCCGACTAGACGTGTTCGAGCCAAGCTCCTGCCCCAATTTAGTACTAATTCTGTTGTAATGCTGGTGCAGCGGTGTTCTAGAGCCTGATCCTGCTGTGGGGACGCCCCCACCCGTGGACCCGGAGCTGTGATCGCGCCTCTGCCTGCCTTGCAAGGGAGTTGCGCCGCCCTGGTCGGACCCGCCGGAGCCTGGCCCTGGAAAATGGCAGCCTCCGCGGTCTGGTGAGGGAAAGACGCACTGCGGAGCTAGAGGCGGCATCAGCGTGGGGAGCTGCTCCCCCGGAGGTCGGGACGTGGAGCGAGACCCTGCGGGAAAGTGCCAGGGACTATAGGCGGCGGGGCACGGCCAATGGGCTTCTGCCGCAGAACCGGCGGCAGCGTTCACGTGCTGTGGGGCCTGCGCGCGCCCCAGTTTCTGCTACCAGAGGGCGGAGTGTAGGCCGATAACGTACACTGTGCCGGTGAAGACTGCGTGGCTTGGAGGCTCCAGGCCCCCCCCCCCCACTGCTGGAGGATGGTGAGGCCCTGCTGCTCCAAATGCTGTTGGAGGTGTGCAGTAGTGGCGGGCTGGGGAAGACCTCCATGTGAAGATTCTGGGGACGAGGAGAGGCCTGTGGACATCCCGGCGGTGGCGGCCTGGCGGAGGTGCGGAGGCCTGTGAACTCACTCACTGCTTTTGATGACCAGCTGACTAGTCCCCCCCCCCTTTTGAAGACCGGGTGGGCCGGGGTAGTCCCCGGACCCGTAGCAAGGCGGACAGAAGGTGCTCCAACACATGGTGACCCAGTGGAAGAGACCCTGAGGCCTTGTGGGGGGGTCTCCGAAGAGCTGGGGTCTTGTGGCCTATCATCTCCCTGGTAGGGTCAGCCGGACAATACCTGGAGGACTCGAGCATCGTCCCGCGCGTGGGGCACCCCGATGGAGGGGTCACTGGTGAGTCGTGGTGCGGTGGGACCAGAGGAGACCGTTTGGCGGTAAAGCCATTGCGGTTCTGACCAGCGGAGGGGATGCACAAGGTAAGCTGCTCGCATGATGAGGTGTGAGGTGAGGTACGTGATCTAGTGCTGGGTGGAGGTTAGAGTGGGGACTCTGCATTTGGAGAATGTTGCCTGTCTTGTTCTCCCCCTGGGAAAATAAGCTCACCAACTTTGGTGGCACCCAGCTCATGAACGACATCCATGGGGACGTGAGGGATGTTACGTGCATAGCATGCTTTGCGGGAAGGCGATGACTAACAAATTACATAGAGGAAGTGAAAAAAACTAGTGGCTGTGCGAAACGTTGGTGCCTAAGCACTCAGCGGATGAGAAGAGAAGTTATGTTATTCCTGTACACCAAACACGTGACGTAATGTAACATTTGAATAGCATATAGAGGAGAGGAAATGCAGGATGATAGTGCTGCCCATCGTTTATAAACAGTTCATAGGTGTGAATTATGCAAATTCAGACTAAGGGGTGTATGGCTAGAGTTTCCTGTGGAGAGTAATAAATATGCATACTTCGCCTTTGGTGTGGGAAAATTCATTGGCTCTCTCTGGTTGGGGGTCTGTGCCCATAGACCCGTGCCCAGGCTTTAGCCTGTGTTTAGGAATACTAAGCCCATCAGGGCTAAATCTAAGCATATATCCTCCATCCAAGGTTTATTCTGATCAGGTGTCATTTATATTAAGCAAAATTTTGACCAGAGCCCCCGCCCTCAATCGTGCCCCCTTCCCCGCTTGGAGGGGCTTGCGTTATGCCCCTGGTGCCCATTTGGTTTGGATCGCAGCTCACCATATAACAAGGCGTTAGAGTGGCTCCCTGAGTCTATTCTTCAGGACATTGACACAGTTTAATTCTCTCACAGGTGGCCCGTGTGTGTTAATGTGTGTCTATGTGGTTGTATCTGTAGTTGTGAATGTACACGCGTCTGACTGGCGCGGCATGTGCTTGCATACGTGTGCATCCATCTCTGGATGCCCGCGAGAGCAGAAATGTCGTCTCTGTATGTGTGCTTCAGTGGCCAGCCACTACCAACTCTCCAGAGGACCCGCAGATTGCCTTGTGTTGCGCTGACGGATTAAACTCACTTCCGGATTCCAGGAATGCTAGGTGTTACCTGCGCATTCTCAGGCAAGGCCTTTCAAGAGATGGGCTCCAGAGCTCATCTTTCTAACAACCTGGAGCAGTGGGGCGGGCTGAGGTGCTGAGAGGACTCGGTACTTCAGAACACAGACCCCACATGTTTTGTCTGAGCACTTACAGTCACGGTTACAACCGGCTATCGTTTTCACTGTTAACAGAACATATTTATTTTACAAGTGGGATCAAAGAGGGTATGCAGAGGGACTGTTTTCGACACAAAGAGTAGACACGTATTGCGTGCAATCCTCCAAAATTGGCACTGCTTTTACAATATATAATATGCTGCTGTGATTTGAGGCCCTGTTGAACAGCTCCAACTTTCACCAGACTTAATTTCCTTCACATAGAGACATGTAGAAAGGCAGAGAGGGAGTTTTGCGTACAAGGGAATATGTTAGTGTAACCAGGGCATAAAGTACACCCTGCTGTCCCTCTGGTGCAGGGTGCCCTCAAATCCTCCAATGGGGCCCTACTGAAGGCCAAGATTTATCTGTGATATATGGGAGACTCAGGGGTCCTCTTCAAATTATGCCTGTTGGCCCCACCATTTTGCATTGCGTCAAAAAGTGCTAAAAAAAGAAGTGGGTGGACGGTGCCACCGGAAGTGTCGTCACAACAGGAAGTGATGTCACGAAAGGTGGCTTGCACCATCGGGCTCATTGCCTCCCCTCGCTCACCCCTTAGATGCGATTGCATCTGAGAAGTCAGCGCGTGAGCAGCGTGCTGTGAGCTCCGAGCTCCTCATTCCAGAGAGGCCAAAGAGTGAAGTCCAGCTGTTTAGCAGGGGGGACGGCGTACACCCAGTAAAATAAGTGGGGGGACGCCGTCCACCCGCGTGATACCCTGACTCGAACCCTGGCTGTAGGGCACAAGGCGGCTATGTGCTGCACATGGTACCTTTGTATATTTCCTTGTCTAGAACTAGATATTCCCCAATACTTCTCGGAAAATCCGTTCTTGTCGGATGAGCAAGTGTGACACTGAACAGGATGTGATGCCGGGGAATAGGAGCAAGGGGATTCAGGAACACTAACATCATGGAAGGGCCGTTAATGGTGCAGGTGTAATGATGGAATACCTTTCGGCACTTACATTATTTAAGGAAATGAGCTCCCTTTGCTTTCCAGTGAGGAGTGTTGAGTGCACGGTGTAGTACAGAAAAATGGACATGCATACCCCGGATCAGATTGTGGCAGCTAGAGATGCAGCAGAGGTTCATGGTCACTCACTTCCATTTCTGCACATTCATGCACCTTGGACCGGAAAACGTACGCTTGTCCCTAATGTAATCAGCGCGAGGCCAGGTGCTGCAGCAATGCTCCATAGCTGTGGGCCTGGAGCGATGCTCTAGGTTTAAACCTTCTCTAATCTCAGTTCCTTTGTTAATCGGATGCACAGACCAGAGCCGTAGCCTCCATTAGTGCAGCAGGAGCATTGGCGCCGGGGTTCAGAGGCCCTATGTAGACACCCAAACACACACACACACGATCGCCCTATCTAGACACATGCATTTAAACACACACAAACTCCTTATAGACATCCAAACACACACGACTCCCCACAGAGACACCTAAGCAAACCACATGCCCACATCCTTTCTGTAGACACCTAAGCACATATTCACGCAGACACACCCACAAATGCTCGCACACCCCCACAGATACACAAACTCTTTTCCAGACACTGAAGCCCACAAGCACATGCGCGCACACACAATGACGCATTGACAGACACACTGGTCCAAATTGCAAATAAAGCAAAAGGGAGAAAGCAGCATTTTTCAATTCTCGCCTAGGGTGGCAAAACACCTAGAAACGGACCTGGTTGTTTGTACATGAATGTGCGCTCTAAGTTGTCCTCCCAGCATGTCTGCTATGGGTGCAGGGTGTGAGATTTGGATTCCTGGATTATGGCATAGATGCGTGAGATCAGGCTCTTGGTGCCTTCAAATGACCTGACCACCTTCTTGAAAGGGGTGGGGGTTTGCATGACTGCTTGCACATTTAGGGAATGGAGAGCCCAGTGGTGCAGTTGGTAATATTGAAGGCGAGCAGCTTCTTGAAATTGGAAATCCTGTTTACACTACTCAAAGGTTTTAATGGATGAGCCTTTAAAAAGGTCGCTTATAATCCTACAGTCTGCCAGGTCCCGAATGACTTGTGGTCAAGGTGCGGGGAAAAATCCAGGTTGCCGGCACAGGGAGTTAAATGTGAGAGGAAGGTGGTGACATATTTTGATCACAGTCCTTGTTTGCGTAGCTGTGTATGCGCTTTTGGGGCGGCTCTATTTCGGTAGCCATGCTAAGACCCATAGTGACCTGCAGGCTTATGTGCGATCCATTTGTAGGCATGCCTTTTTGCTCTGGCACCACCTAGTCAGAAATATATCAGCCCAGAAGTACTCCACCATGTTGGGGCAGATCAGGCTTCCTTTTGAGAAGGGGAGCCGCAGAACTTGTTAGAGATGCGTGGTTTCGCCCCCCCCCCCCCCCATGTAAAAATGCACAAATTGTTGTTTGGTACCAAAGTTAGAAGGCACTGAAAAGGGTAAAGTTCCCAGGGCATTACATTCATTTTGATCACATTAGTGCGTCACAGCCAGGGGATGTAAAGGAGTATCACTTTCCACCTCTTGAGGTCCTCCAGAATGTTATGATCTAGGGTCAGCCACTTAGTTTTGGTCCAATTTTCAAGGCAGGGAGTTATGGTGAGGCCCAGGCATCAGATGGAGTCTGGTGCTCAATGATAGGTGGCCAGCGACTGGAATTGCGGAAATTAGTCGCATGGGATGGTGAGGTTTGGTGACTAAGATTTCTCTTTATTAAGTTTGGTGTTCATAGGTGTCTAGTGCTCAGACTACTGCTGGTATGGGGATCTCAGGTTTTGTCAGTGTGAGGAGGAGATCATCTACCAAGAGGTTTATTTCATGGATACTGCCTCCGAATGGGATCCCCAAGATCTTTAGTTGCCCCTAATCTGTATAGCTAAGGGTTCAACCAAAATAGCAAAAAAAAAAAAAAGCAAGGACGATAGGCATCCCTGCCTCATACCCCATTCTATACTGAAAGAGGGGGAACGTAGGTCGTTGAGGCGGATACAGGCAGACAGTGCAGAATGTGATGCCATAATTCTATTGATCATTTTAGGCCCAAGTGCAGGTTTGTACAGCACTGCAGTTAGCAAGGCCCAGCTGGCCTGGTCAAAGGTCTTCTCTGCATTTAAGGATAGGAGCAGGGAGGGAATATCGCTTTTGATCGCCTTTTTCATCAAGTGTGCCAGACAGAGAATGTGGTCTGATCCCTGGCAACTGAAGATTAAAGCCACTTGGTCGGGATCAACTAGGCTGGGAAGTAGGGGGTTCTAATTGTAGCAAATAACTATGGTGTAGATCTTGGCATCTGTGCCTAACAAAGCTATACTGCAGTAGGAGGTGCATTTGGTCAGGTCCTTTCCAAGTTTGGGGATGAGCACCAATTTTGCTTCGCACATCATGGGAGTTGGGCTTGTGGCAGGAGTAAAGGAGTTGACTAGTGGAGTGAGTTAGTCCAGAAGGCAGGAATAGTCTGAAGAATGTGACTGGGAGGCCATCGGGACTGAGGATTTCCCCATTGGAACAGCATGGAGGGCATCCTGAATTTCAGTAGGCTCTATTGGAGCCTTGAGGAGGTCACAGTGTGCAGTTTGTAAGCGGGTCCAATCGCAGGTTGATAGGTATGCCTGGATGTCTTGCCAAGTTATGGCATCTCTTTTATACAAGGCTTAAAAGAACTCTTGGAAAGCTTTTTGCTTCCCTGGTTTTCTGACTGCCCAGGTGTCATCACTCCCCTTTACTCAGGATATATGTGTCTTTGCCTGGTGGATATTCAGCTTGCTCGCTAGGAGGGTTCCCACCTTGTTCCCTTTGTCATAGTAATGTTAAAGCATAAGAGTGAGCGTTCAGAGTAGGCTACGTACAAGGGCTACTTTCCTATGGGATGTCCTTGAAGGTTTCTGCCTATCTTGGCATTCCAGCTCTTTTATTTCAACCCATAGGGTGATTTCCAATAAACGGACTCCCTGACTCCATCAATTTAAAGTGTAATGAGGGTGCCTCATATCATCTCCTTGAAGGCATCCCATAGCGTGCGAGGGGAGATGTTGCATTGAGCGTTCATTGAGAAGTAGACTTTCATAGGCATCTCTCTATTTAGTGGTTTGTGCAGGATGCTGGGCTTAAGGAGCCATTGTGTGTGGCCCGGAAGGGGGCCTTGGCCCCACGATCAATAAATGTCTGTATGGGCATGGTCAGATATGGAGTCATCCAACAACTTTACAGTGGATAGAGTGAAATATGAATAACTAGTCTATTCGTGAATATAAATTGTGGATGTTGGAATAGAAGGAATAGTCTCTGACGCATGGATGGAGATATTACCAGGAGTAAACCTGGTCTAATGTGGCTAGTTCTTTCCTGAGGATGGCCGACATGCGCAGAGTCCCTGGTAGGAATTCTGACTCCCATCTTTCCCTGCATCCCATACCAGGTTAATGCCGCCCCCAGCTATTATGTCCCCCTTGGCG
Organism: Lissotriton vulgaris; assembly: GCF_964263255.1. Lineage (NCBI taxonomy): Eukaryota > Metazoa > Chordata > Amphibia > Caudata > Salamandridae > Lissotriton > Lissotriton vulgaris. The sequence continues at coordinate 1,433,788,726 of NC_141689.1, read as the reverse complement.
TCCTTCATGTGGTCTCAAAACAGGCAGCACAGGAAAGCATTCTGTGCGAGTAAGGGTCATATATATTTAAGAGTGTCAGAGTGGAGTCCATTCTCGTTAGGTGGTGCTTAAGGAAGTGTCCCTCCTTATCGTTGTAGATGGAGTGTTGTCCCTTTCTTACGTGGGCTTGCAAAGTATAGCTAGTCCTGTTGTTTTCACAGTGGAGGAAGCCCAGAATTGATGGGTTATAGTGGATGGTGCATGTGGAACTGGTCTTTCTGAAGGGGGTGGATCTCTTGTAAGACGATTATGTCAGGGTTGTGTTGTATGAGAAATCTCCAGAATTGGCTGCACTTGTTTGGGGAGTTGAGTTGATGGAGCAAGGTTCTGCATGTAAAGCAACTTACTTGGACTCAGCCCTCTCGAAATAAACTGTAATACACTAATAAACATGTTTCGTCTTATTAACAATGCACCACACAACATTTCTAGTATCTAGGGGAAGCTTTTCAATGTGCTTTTACTAAGCGTAACTCGAATGCATTAAAATGGCAGTCGCAACGCAGGAACTTTTCTGCGCATTAGTCTGTCACACTCATGTGACATGACGTACTTACTGCTTGGTGGGAAAACTTTGCTTCTGCGCACTAGAACTAAAGATGGCTGCTCTATGTTCTCATGTGCTAACTGCTTGCATTGCTGCTTTTACTAAGTTATTCTTTCTGTATAATCCCTAATGCTGTAGTTAAAATAAAGTAATGGGAATAGATTAGAGATAAGTGGTATACCGTGCATTCATTTATAAAAGTTTCTAAAACTGTTTCTCTTTTACTTTGCTATTAGCTCATGTTCAGACCAATCGAGTGTAATGATGTTCCATCTTGGGTCCTGAAACTGGGCATGTGCCAAATTCACCCAAGTCTACAAGCCATGGCATTGAATCCATGCCAACTCCTGACTTGCTAGAAGATGTTCCTGGGAATCCCACCTCCTGAACCTCCAAGAGGATGTCAAATTATACATTGTATTATTATTGGAACAATCATTGTTGGATGGAATAAAAGTGCATGGGAAAATAAAATATTGGGCTGGAACATGGATCTGAATATTGAAGAACATGACCTCATAACTGGTATGGTGTGATGACCTCTCCTCATCTTTTGACCAATCAAATCGAGCGAATTCACACATTTGCAACATTGGGGGGTGGTGCACTGCCCTGGAAAATGGTATATCTAAGGTAGGTATGAGCTAGTTAGATTGTCCGACTTGTCCGAATAGCAGACCTGTCACTGACCCAACGCACTCAATGGCCGATTGAGAGCAGAGGTGCTGGCGTAGCACTCTGTCAGAAGATTCGATAACCCAATCGGAGTTCTGGGAAGTAGTTGGATAACCCAATCGGGGTTCCTGAAGGATAAGATTCGTTAACCCAATCGGGATCCGACTGTTAGCTGCAGAGAGGGGTGTGACGCTGGCATTGCACTTTAGCTGTGGGTGCCGGTCCTGACCTGCGGTGGTCCTGTCCTGATTCAATTTGGTCCGTACTTATCCTGATTCTGGTCTGCACTTGTTCTATCCTGTTGGCACCTGCACTATCGGGGGTCCAGTCCTTTATCCCAGCCCGTGGCCAGGGTTGGTCTTCACACCATTCTAGGTAAATATAAAAGTTGTAAGTGTATGTTATTGTACTGTTTCCCTTTTCTTACCCTTCCTATGTTTCAATGCTTAAAGAACGTTTCATGATACTCTGACATCATCTTGCTTTGATATTATTCTTAATTACAAAACACACAAGATGATGGACGGAATGTTGCACAATGGCAAAACATTCACCCCCAGTCACAGATCTGGGTTTAATCCATTTTTATTTTGCTCACCAAGCCACCCCAGTTCAGACATGGCCATATGCAAATCAGTCTTGACCCTGTGCCTCATGGGAACAGTCCAGACCGAACTGCTAAGCGATGTCTTCCCTAGACCGGAATCAAGCATCCTAGGACCGGTTTCTGGATATCAGCCTTCATCAGCCAGGATAGCTTGACTCCAGTGGCGTAGTGAGCACGGGACCCACGTCTGGGCATACCCTTCCCACATAGGTTGAACAGCAAAACACACAAGATGATGGAAGGAATGTTGCACAATGACAAAACATCCCCCCCAGTCACAGATCTGGGTTTAATCCATTGTTGTTTTGCTCACAAAGCCACCCCAGTGCAGACATGGCCATATGCAAATCAGTCTTGACCCTGTGCCTCATGGGAACAGTCCAGACCGAATTGCCAAGCCATGTCTTCCCTGGACCGGACCGTCCTCTCCATGCCTCTGGAATTAAGCTATCCTGGTTGAAGAGGGCTGAAAGCCCGAAACCAATCCTAGGATGCTTGTTTCCAGTCAAGGGAGGACCTGGCTTGGCAGTTCGGGCTGGACTGTTCCCATGTGGCACAGGGTCAAGACTGATTTGCATATGGCTGAGTCCAAACTAGAATGGCATGGTGAGCAAAAAAACTATGGATTTAGGCCCAGATCTCTTTACTGGGGTGAATGTATGACATTGTTCTGCATTCGGTCCATCAACTGTTGTTTTTGCACTCTTCACTCCGAGTGGGATGGGTATGCTCAGACGTGAGTCCCGTGCTCTCCATGCCTCTGGAATTAAGCTATCCTGGCTGATGAGGGCTGAAAGCCTGAAACTGGTCCTAGGATGCTTGTTTCCAGTTGAGGGAGGACCTAGCTTTGCAGTTCGGGCTGGACTGTTCCCATGGGGCACAGGGTCATGACTGATTTGCATATGGCTGGGTTCAAACTGGAACGGCATGCTGAACAATAAAACGATGGATTTAGGCCCAGATCTCTGTACTGGGGTGAATGTATGGCATTGTTCTGCATTCTGTCCATCAACTGTTGTTTTTGCATTTGTCACCCCGAGTGGGACGGGTATGCTCAGACGTGAATCCTGTGCTCTCCATGCCTCTGGAATTAAGCTATCCTGGCTGATGAGGGCTGAAAGACCGAAACCGATCCTAGGATGCTTGTTTCCAGTCCAGGGAGGACCTTGCTTGGCAGTTCGGGCTGGACTGTTCTCATGGGGCACAGGGTCAAGCTTGATTTGCATATGGCTGGGTTCAAACTGGAATGGCATGGTGAGCAAAAAAACGATGGATTTAGGCCCAGATCTCTGTACTGGGGTGAATGTATGACATTGTTCTGCATTCTGTCCATCAACTGTTGTTTTTGCATTTGTCACCCGAGCAGGACGGGTATGCTCAGACGTGAGTCGCGTGCTCTCCATGCCTCTGGAATTAAGCTATCCTGGCTGATGAGGGCTGAAAGCCTGAAACCGGTCCTAGGATGCTTTTTTCCAGTCGAGGGAGAACCTAGCTTTGCAGTTCGGGCTGGACTGTTCCCATGGGGCACAGGGTCATGACTGATTTGCATATGGCTGGGTTCAAACTGGAACGGCATGCTGAGCAATAAAACGATGGATTTAGGCCCAGATCTCTGTACTGGGGTGAATGTATGACATTGTTCTGCATTCTGTCCATCAACTGTAGTTTTTGCATTTGTCACACGAGCAGGACGGGTATGCTCAGACGTGAGTCCTGTGCTCTCCATTCCTCTGGAATTAAGCTATCCTGGCTGATGAGGGCTGAAAGCCCAAAACCAGTCCTAGGATGCTTCTTTCCAGTCCAGGGAGGACCTGGCTTGGCAGTTCGGGCTGGACTGTTCCCATGGGGCACAGGGTCAAGACTGATTTGCATATGGCTGGTTTCAAACTGGAATGGCATGGTGAGCAGAAAAAAAACATGGATTTAGGCCCAGATCTCTGTACTGGGGTGAATGTATGACATTGTTCTGCATTCTGTCCATCAACTGTTGTTTTTGCATTTGTCACCCCGATTGGGACGGGTATGCTCAGACGTGAGTCCCGTGCTCTCCATGCCTCTGGAATTAAGCTATCCTTGCTGATAAGGGCTGAAAACCCTAAACCGGTCCTAGGATGCTTGTTTCCAGTCCAGGGAGGACCTGGCTTGGCAGTTCGTGCTGGACTGTTCCCAAGGGGCACAGGGTCAAGACTGATTTGCATATGGCTGGGTTCAAACTGGAATGGCATGGTGAGCAAAAAAACGATGGATTTAGGCCCAGATCTCTGTACTGGGGTGAATATATGACATTGTTCTGCATTCTGTCCATCAACTGTTGTTTTTGCATTATTCTTAACACCTTAGCTGCTTTGGAACGTCCAGCTCCAGTGCTGAACGTTCCATTGCGCAGGTGCAGTTGGAACATCCAACGGCCGACGGCAGCACTCCCGAGGTAGTGGTGCCGTCGGCCGCTGGACGGGCGCAGCGCTTAAGGGGTTAATTGACCAAGCTCTGATTAATCTAGAATGGACATTGACATTTAACCCCTTCGACGCTCATGACGAGCTCTGCTCGTCATGAGTTACGCCTGCCGTATGCTCATGACGAGCTGAGCTCGTCATGTAACGCGGGTTTTTTTAAAACTCGGCGCACAGCGGGAAAAAGGCCCGCGCGCATGAGGTTAAAGAATTATTTAGATAAAGCATTGAAATCTTTCTAGAGTCTGTGGTTATTTTATGAGTGCAAATGTTTATTTACTACCTACTTTCTTGCTAACTCCCTTGATCCCTTAGGACTCTAGGTAACAGTGACTAGGATTGGTAAGTCGAGGTATAGGTCCTAAAAAGGTTAAATTAATCACTGGTTAAGCGTAGCTTAGGGTTTACCTGTTCAAAGTGTGTAAGTGTTTATGGGCCCAGGTGAGTATGGTAAAATCCTGAGCAGGTGAACCCGTGCTCTATCAGAGTCCTCGGACATTTAAGGAGAGGAGTTTAAAGTAAGAGTGGTCTCCCATTCAAAGTGTCTGGGGCATGTAGTTAGGTTCATGAATGGTCCCCTTTTCCCTCGTTCCTTGACCCTCCCTCCCTGTGACTTCCCTAGGGTAAAAAACTGTGCTGGTGAACAGATCATATTGAAACATGAGGCCAACTGAAACAGATAGCATAGCTCTAAATGTGTGGTGTGGGCGCAGGATAAGTCCCACCCAACAAGAGGTGCAACCCTCTATTGTGGATGTTGAGGTGGGGCCAAAGCCATATAGTATAGCGAAGAAGAAAGGAGATATAGGGGCTAAACATAGTACCGACAAATCAAGCATGCTAATCTGTGTACGCCTCTTTTCAGTGACACATTTAGGTAGTCCATGTCAGCACGGGGCAATTTTCTCACTGGTCCATTGATTTCCCCCACCATACACTGCCCTATTCTCCTTGTTGCTCTCTCCCTTGTGTGCTACCCTTGCCAATGCCCTCTATGTTCCTCTCTTCCTGTGTGCTTCTAACACCTGCAAAACTCCTCCCCCGGTGGTCCATATTGCTATCTCTCTCAAGCGTTTCTCTCCCTAGAAAACACCCAACCACTCTAGGCTTTATGTTGCTCTCTCCCATGTGGGCTTTGCCCTGCAAGCTACCTCCTCCCCATGCTCTCTCCCTTGTGTTTCCCCAGACACGCATGCTCTGCGCTGCTCTCTTCCTCTTGTGCTTCCCCTCGAAATTCGCCACATCCAATTTAATCAGGTTTTCTCTTTCCATTGTGTGTGCCTTCCCCCACCAGGAAACACTCTCACACTCCACATTGCCCTCTTCCTCGTGTACTTTCACCCTGCAACGGCCCCCCCACCCCTAACAGCGTTGGCAAAGTCAACAGGTCTAAAAGGAACAACCCATTGGCTTTGTCAGTGCTTGTTATCATATTACATTCATGGTTTTGATTTACCTTGTGTTGATTTTATTCCTAGATGGTTGCCTGCCAGAAACCATACCACTGTGTCATGTCGTTGTGCCTGACTCTGCTTAAGGACAGAGCAGGCAGACAGGAAGCGGAAGAGGAGATACCGGAAAAGGAACCCCAGTTTAGTTTGTAAGCCAGTTGCATCCTGGCAGGGAATAAAGAAGGATGTTAAAGTCTGGCTCCGACTCCTGAGTCGTTATTGTATGGGTGAAGCGCGACATTGGCGACAAGGGTGAAATGTCATTACCCCACAACAGAGTCGCGTAACCCAGCCGCCTGCACGGCCCAAAACGACGAGTTCGTGGTTTCCCGCGCCGACTACCTGGAAAGGCGCGAGAAACTGCCTGGAGCCGCGACCCGGCTAGATAACGCCGCGCTGCCACCCAAAGTGCACAGGGCTGAGAGAGTGTGCACACGCATCACCGGACGGCCGATCCCCGGGACAACTCACGACACCACGGCCAGTGCGGAGGTCCCGCCCACTTGCAGAAACGCCGGAACGAAAACAGCACGCGAGGGTGAGTCCCGCTACAGCGCAATAAAAGACTGGAACGAAGTGAGCGCGCTACGGCAAAAGCAAGAGATCGGAGCAAAAGGAGTGCAATTGTGGCAGCCAGTGCAAGCGTGTGATCGAGAATAGCGTCCCAGTTGGCGGCCATCTTTAAGTCAGGCGCCAGCCCTTGAATAACACACGCTTCAGACGCGGCGGCCATCTTAGAACCAGGCATTACCTATTTCAGGATACAAGGCCAGTAAACAAAGCGGGAAAACAAGCTCACCTCAACCAGAAGAGACAAGAAAGCAAACAAACACAACAAACCCTAGCAACAACAAGAAAATAGGGTGAACAAAACTCTGAACTACTCAAACCATCACCCAAGCCTCACATGTCTGACACTGAACCCAATAGTACCACTGGAAGACACGGAACAGCGGGCCCAGCAGCACAAGCTAACGCAGCCATGATGCCTCAGGCGTCCGTAGGGGCACCCTTCATGCGACAACCACAATAATAAAGGGGATCTTATCATGCGCAAACTTAGCCCAGTGGGCATCAAGGCGCCTAATACCAAATCCAGCTCATAACAGAGAACTCTGCAGCTCAGCCTGTGTAGGCTCTAGAGAAGCACCACGTTTTTAGGGCCTTTTTAAACAGCGCCAGAGAGGGTAGCGTCTTCATCTCCATCGGCAAGATGTTCCAGAGCTGTGGGGCAACGACGGAGAAGGCTCTTGCTCCCCATCTGGTGAACTTAAAGCGAGGGACGACGAGTTGGAATTGTCCCGAAGAGCGCAAACACCTTGTAGGGTGATAGCGGGTACGCAGGGAGCTGATAGCGCCTTTAGGTCCATCCTCAAGAGCTCTGTAAGTCAGACACAGAATTTTAAAGGGAATTCTGTGCTGGATAGGCAGCCAGTGAAGGTCTCTCCTAGCTGCAGTAGCAGAGGAAGACCTGGGAAGATCAAGGACGAAACGTGCAGCAGCGTTCTGCACTACTTGCAGTCGATGTATGAGGCCCTTGTTGGATTCCATGTAGAGAGAGTTGCAATAATCTAACCTGGAACCAACAAGGGCGACTGCAATCTGCTTGCGTGCTTGAAGAGACAAGTAGCTGCGAATTCTGTTGAGTGTCCTGATCACACCCCAGCAAGTCGCAACGGTCCGATTCACCTGTAGAGACATCGAGAGTGAAGTATCGAACATCACACCCAGATTTTTGGCGGATTGAGAGGGAGTGGGGCAAGTGCCAAGGGAGGAAGGCCACCACTCACTCAACCAGATATCTTGGTCCTTCCCGAAGACCAGGACCTCAGTCTTGTCGCCATTTAGCTTCAGGGAGTTGGTAACCATCCAATCTGCAACATGTTGCATGCAGGACCTGAAGCTGGAGGCAGATGTTATGACAGAGGACTGAGTGAGTGAGATCATGATCTGGGTGTCGTCGGCGTATGATACCACCTCCATCCCCAGCGATCTTACAAGCCTAGCAAGGGGGGCCACGTAGATGTTGAATAGGGTCGGACTTAATGCCGACCCCTGTGGCACCCCACAGTGCAAAGACTTTGCTGGGGAGAGGTGGTTGCCGAGCATCACTCTCTGTTCCCTATCTAGGAGAAAGGAGTTGAGGAGACTCAGGGCTGAGGCAGTGACACCTGCCTCCCTAAGCCTAGATGTTAGAATGGCAGGAGACAGGGTGTCGAATGCGGCCGTGAGGTCCAATAGCACAAGAACAGTTGTTTGTCCAGCATCAACCTTGCGTCGGATGTTATCGACTACAAAGGTGAGGGCAGATTCTGTGCTGTGATGTTTTCGGAATCCATGCTGGGTAATGTCCAGGTACTGTGAGGTTTCGAGGAAAGAAGATAAATGGCGATTCAAGTGTGCTTCCAAGATTTTAGCGGGTGCAGGGAGCAGGGAAATGGGTCTGAAATTTTTCAATAGGCCAGGATCAAGTGAAGGCTTCTTGAGGAGCGGCTTCACAATGGCCTTCTTCCATATTGATGGAAAAGTGCCTTGGGCAATTACCTTATTCATCACCTCAAGTAAGAGGGGATGGAGGCTGTTCCTACACTCTTTTAACTTTTTAAGAGGCAGTGGGTCAAGTGGGGAGGAGGATTTGGTCTTGTCTAAAAGAAGATTCAACCCCTCCAGAGACATAGGCGGAAAATCGAAAAGAAGGCTGGAAGGGGCTATATCCAGTGACTCCAAAAAGCTTATGCCTGGGGAGTTATTTTCAGTCAAGGAGAGACGTTGTGCTTCTAAGGAAGTATGAATATCAAAGATTGTTTTATGAAAAAAGTCTGCAATATCGTCACAAAGGCGTTGAGAGCTGACTACGGGATCTGGAAGTTGGAGGGAGCATAGCGAGTCCGCAATTTTAAAGAGCTCCCTAGAGGAAGTGAGTGAACTAGTGAGGCTGGAAAAGTATTCCTGCTTCTCCAATATCACTTTCTGCTTATAATCCCGTAGAGCAGACTTATGGGCCTCCCTATCCGCAGGATCCCAAGATTTCCTCCACCTCCTCTCACTGCTTCTGCAACCCTGTCTTAATAATCTAAGATGGTCCGAGAACCATGGAGCTGATGGTTTCCTCCGGCTACATACCGCAGGGAAGCAGGGGCAAGTTTTTCTACTGCATTAATGATGGAGTCCTGCAGAACTTGTGCTGCCTCATCCGCGTCTTTTAGGGAGAGAGCCTCAGGTGTAGGGACGAAAGGGGCAAAAGCGTCATTGGTAAGATTTCTAAGATTTCTCCTGGAAATAAAAGAGGTAGTCCCCTTCTTAGTAGAATTAGAAGTGGAGAAGGCTAGATGAAGAGGAACCGCAAAATGATCGGTCCACACCAACGGTAGAGGTGTGCCGCTGGAAAGTCTTGGATCATTAGAAAAAACCCCGTCAAGGATGTGACCTGCTGAGTGGGTAGCACTGGTGACAAGCTGACTAAGATCACAGGCTCCAAGAGAATCAACCAATGATTGAGTGTCCTTAGAGTGAAGCTCATCAAGATGGAAATTAAGGTCACCTAAAATGGTGATAGAAGGCCTTCCAAAATAGGGTTCGAGGATTCTCAGAATGTCCGAAACGAAATTAGCTCTAGAACCAGGCGGCCTATAAATCAATATACCTGTGAAAGAAACTGAAGGGGCACAAGTAATACAGAAGTATAAGGCTTCAAAGCGATCTTGCGGCAAGGAGAGAGGGTTAACCGAACATACAAAGGAGGATTTAAAGAGAATGGCAATACCTCCTCCTCTCCGTTTAGGTCTGTCAAGCTTTTGAAGAGAATAGCCCTCAGGGATGGCGAGGAGAAGGTCATGACCAGAAGAGTCAGTGGCCCAGGTCTCTGTGATGAATACCCAGTCCGGCTGCCTTTCATCCACAAAATCATGGAAGGCAAGATTTTGTTTAATTAGCGAGCGTGCATTTAATAGAAACCCGGTATTATGAGATACAGTAGGTAATGGGGAGGAGGGACAGAGGCTAATAGAACAGGGGCCAAGGGGATGGAATGAGGAAGAACAGGCGGTACAACAGCGAGAATGTAATAGCCCTAGCGGAGTAAAACAGTGCATAGAAGAGCATGCGGGAGGTCTAAGAGCCAGAAGCATAGAAGGAGTATACCGCAGAGATGTTTTACCTAAGTGCAAAGTAGAAGAGACCAGGGCCGGCCCGGCCTGCAGCCCGTCCTCAGCGCGGACGGGCGCAGACGGGCTGAACTCTGGCGTAACTCCGGCGTCATTCTGGCGTCTCCGCAACCACTGACACTAACGCCCGGCAACACTATGGGGCCGCATGGAAAACCTGGAGTGAGGATTTTGAAGACTATATGGAGGGCTCTTTAGTACAAGACCCCAAACGTAAACTAGTTGCACTGCGAAATCTAGCAGGCCAAGAGATAGCACAAATCATCAAGGAGATGCCGGACGCAGCAACTGCCACTTATGATGAAGTAAAAGCTGCCCTTGATAGGCGATTCCTACACAAACGCAATGTGGACTACGAGCGGTATGTGTTTAACCTAGCCACCCAAGAAAAAGGAGAATACATGGGCGATTTCATTGTGCGTATTAAAAGGATGACGCGATATTGCGAATTTGAAAATTTCAAGACGGAAGATGCACTGCGACTTCGCATCATCGATGGATGCCAATCTGAATCACTACGCAGACGTCTCCTGAAGAAACCATACACCTTAGAAGAGATTGAAGAACTAACAAGAATCAATGATCAAGCGGAAGATCACGCCAAGCGAATGGAAACTCACAAGCCCGATCATAAAGAGCACGCCCTCCGAGTACAAACACGCAAGACCTCTCGATCTGCGATGAACACACATAGATCGAGCAAGCATCATCACAGTTCCCGGAAAACGTCACCCAGACGAGAATCACGACACACCAAATCCACCAAATCTACACCTGCATGCTATCGATGCGGACAAGAATATCCTCATTCGGGACAATGCCCAGCAATGGGCCAGCGATGTCATCGTTGTGGAAAGGATAATCACTTTGAGATAGCATGCCAAGCCAGACAATCAACACGCCAGTCTCCCATCTCGCGACCCAGCACCCGACATCACGCACGTGCTGTAACAGGAAGAGAGAGACACTCATCCAGCTCCTCAAGGTCAAGTAATCGATCAACAAGCTCCTATCAACCGCGAAGCCGATCCACGAGCACGCATTACTCCCGACATCACATGACAAGCTCACGCCGAGCGCACAGATCCAAATCCAGCGACTCATCGTCACATGCACCTGTGTCACAAGACAGTGACGAGTCCATCTGCATGGTGTCTGACCCGGACCATCTGAAACGATATCCCAAATTAGACATCATGAAAGGGGACCATCCGGCAAAGTTCGTCCCGGACTCAGGAGCATCGCTGAATTACATCTGTGCGCTGGAATACTACAACATGAAAAATCGACCCAAACTGGAGCCAGCAGCGGTTCGTCTAGGTCGGTTTCACACCACACTGACCTTCAAGGACAGGAAAGTTCCAGCATACATCCATGTGGTGGAAGGACCAGATGTTGCTGACTGCCTGCTTAGCTTGTCAACAGCTGAAAGATTAAAACTAGTGGAACTGCTGTACATGACTGAAGATGCCCCTGACATCGTGGCGAAATTCCCAAATCTCTTCAAAGGCCTGGGAAAACTAAATCACTTCAAGGTCAAGTTACATATCGACGGACGTATAACACCCATTGCCCAGCATCACAGAAAGGTGCCTTTCCACTTACAGCAAGCCGTTGATGACGAGCTCCAAGATCTCTTACAAACAGACATCATTGAACGCACGTCAGGACCCACTCCCTGGGTATCCCCAGTCGTAGTTGTCCCGAAGAAAGGACAGGACAATAAAGTCAGACTATGCGTGGACATGCGTGCACCCAACACAGCCATCGAGCGAGAACGCCACCCAGGGCCACACATAAGTGACATGATCACAAGACTCAACGGCGCTACAATATTTTCCAAACTTGACTTTAACAAAGGGTATCACCAGCTAGAGCTTCACGAACAATCAAGGTATATTACAACATTCACCACACACCAGGGCCTGTTCCGTTACAAACGGCTAAACTTCGGCATTTCGTCAGCCGCCAAAATCTTCCAGGAGGCCATCCGGAGAGTCATTCAAGGGATTCCAAATGCATTTAATTATAGTGACGATTTGCTAGTATTCGGTAAGGATCGGATCGAGCACGACACAGCACTGGACAGGGTATGTCATGCCCTACTGAAAGCAAACTTGACGCTCAATGCCAACAAGTGTGAGTTCCACAAAAACACCCTGAAATTCTATGGACACATCTTCTCAAATGAAGGGATGAAACCAGATCCTGACAAGGTAGCTGCACTTGCCGACACCCCGACGCCCCGAGACGTGAGTGATCTCCGTTCTTTCCTCGGAATGGCGAGCTACTGCGCACGGTATATCCGTGACTACGCCACCATCAGCTACCCACTTCGAGAACTCACGCGTCAGGGACAGCCCTTCGAGTGGTCACAAGCATGCGAGCAAGCCTTCATGGAAATCAAACAAGCTGTTGGCTCAGCCATCAACCTCGCCTATTTTGACACGAACAAGAGAACAGAGATCACTATCGACGCCAGTCCGGTGGGCCTGGGTGCCATCTTAGCCAAATATCGTGAACACTCTGACCAACGCCATATCATTGCATACGCAAGCCGCAGCCTCACGGACACAGAGAAAGCGTACTCCCAGCCGGAGAAAGAAAGTTTGGCTGTGGTATGGGCGTGCGAACACTTCCACCTGTTTGTATATGGTAAACACTTCACCATCGTCACTGACCACCAGGCATTGATCACCATATTTGGCAATCCCAACGCCAAAATGCCGCCACGCATTGAGCGGTGGGGGCTGCGCCTCCAAGACTACATATATACCACCATTCACAAGCCTGGTAAAGCTGAGAATCCAGCTGATTACATGTCTCGGCACCCCCTATCCAGCGCCACGACTGCACAATCACTGGCGGACGATTACATCCACTTCGTCATCGATGCAGCATGCCCCCCTACAGTTCCCCTGGAGGCCATCCAAGAAGCATCCGCCTCGGACCCACTCATCCAAGCAGTCATGGCCCACATACGCGCGAACTCCTGGCGGCATGTCAAAAACGCTCCTCAAGGCTCAGAAACACCCCTCCGCGACCTCGCAACTTTTCAACGCATTCACAAGGAACTCTCCATCAGTGACAATGGACTTCTCTTGAGAGGGGGGAGGATTGTGATCCCACACAAACTGCGCCAAGGAATCATCAACCTGGCCCACGAAGGCCACAGAGGCATAAACGCCACGAAGAAGGCCTTGAGAGAACGCGTCTGGTTCCCGTCCCTCGACCTGATGGTAGAGTCAACCCTCAAAGACTGTATGACCTGCCAACTGGTTAGCCGCGAGGAACCCCCAGCCCCACTCCAAATGTCCGAACTCCCAGACGGAGTGTGGCAACAAGTCGCAATTGACTTCTTTGGACCACTGCAGTCAGGACAGTACATCATGGTGGTCATGGATGAATACTCACGATTCCCTTTTGCACACATGATACCATCCACTAGAGCAACAGCAGCCATCCCCATACTAGATGAAATCTTTGCAGCATGGGGAATTCCCTCAAGAGTCAAATCCGACAATGGACCCCCGTTCAACGGCCATGATTTCACAGACTTTGCAAAACACCTCAATTTTGAGCACCAGAAAATCACACCCCTATGGCCGCAAGCCAACGGCATGGTGGAGCGATTCATGGGAACGCTGAAAAAGGCAATCCAGCAAGCGGAACTAACACACAGAGACATCCAGCAGACACTGAATGAGGTGCTGAGGGCCTACCGAACCACTCCGCATAACACCACAAATCAGTGCCCAGCCACAATAATGCTGGGAAGAGCACCCCGGACTCGGCTACCCACGATAAGCACGACATCCCAACCACGGACCATCACTGTTGATCACAACACGCTGGTTGAAATAGACGGAGAAAAGAAACAGAAGATGAAGACATATGCAGACCGACGCCGACATGCCAAAGACGCCGACATCCGAGAAGGAGATTGGGTCATAGTACGAGGTGATCAGCGAACAAAAGCAGATAGCTGATACCTGGACATTCCACTGCAGGTCTACAAAAGGAAGGGAACAATGGTCACAGCAAAAGCCGATCACAAACAAATAACAAGAAACATATCGCACTTCAAAAGATGCACTCCCTCAAACCGCCGAGAGACCTCTTCGAGTCAAACATCAAGTGACTCAGCCAGTCGAAGTGACAACAACGATACTCATCGTCACAATTCTCCAAGAATTGTCAACAGCCCCAGTCGACATGGCCAAGTGTCAGAACAAGAGGTCCGTCCCAGACGTCAAGTGAGGAGACCCAGGCGACTCGTCGAAGAGATGTAGGGAGTAGCAGGACTTTGTACAAAAGGGGGAGATGTCATGTCGTTGTGCCTGACTCTGCTTAAGGACAGAGCAGGCAGACAGGAAGCGGAAGAGGAGCTACCGGAAAAGGAACCCCAGTTTAGTTTGTAAGCCAGTTGCATCCTGGCAGGGAATAAAGAAGGATGTTAAAGTCTGGCTCTGACTCCTGAGTCGTTATTGTATGGGTGAAGCGCGACACACGGGGCATATTTACAAGCCCCTATCGCCACCACAACACCACTTTTTCTGATGTTGTGGTGGCGATAGGGGCTTTGCGTTATTCACAAGGCAGCATTAAGCCACTTAACATAGCTTAAAATGAAATTGTAAATAAGGGCAAGGCAACAGGAGTATAACCCATACCCCGGATTGAGATCTGGGTGTACATATGTTTTGAACAACAATATCTCAATCGGATTCAATGAAAAGACAAGTATATATGTATGTACAAGACATAACAAGGATGCGAAAAAGAAGAGAGACTTTTGATTTCAGCTTTAAAAAGTGCATAGAGCATCATGTATTAAGAAACATTTTATACACAGGGCAGTTGTAGCAGCACTGTTGGCATAAAATGCGGTGGCAACCCAAGGGGGCTTTGTGCACTCGGTGTTGATGAAACAAAGAGTGACTACGCAAGTGACAAGTGGGTGAGCACAGTGAAGGACACAAGGTGACAAGGTGAAAAAAACAATATATACAGAAGCAATGGTTCATCCTCAATCAATGAGTAAATAATATTCGTTTGGGAACCAAGGTTGATGGTGTGCCATGAGATGAGTTGCGCTGTACGAAGGGTCGACGGCGTTTCGATCCTATCTAGTCAGGGTCGGTATCAGGACCGGGTTGCCAGTTTGGTGAGTGAGAAGCGAGTGCTGGGGGATAGGGTCAAGTGTAATCCTGAAGGGCGGCGAGGTAGAGTATCCTGTAACCGCAGAGTACGTACATAGAATTCCTTCTGGACCCCGTCGAGCTACTCCGCCGTTACAGGACACTCTACCTCGCCGCCCTTCAGGATTACACTTGACCCCCCCCCCCCCCCCCCCTCTTCCCCCCAGCCTTGCCTCTCACTCACCAAACTGGCAACCCGGTCCTGATGAAGATCCTGACTAGATAGGATTGAAACGCCGTCGACCCTTCGTACAGAGCGACTCATGGCGCACCATCAACCATGGTTCCCAAACGAATATTATTTACTCATTGATTGAGGACGAACCATTGCTTCTGTATACATTGTTTTTTTCACCTTGTCACCTTGCATTCTTCGCTGTGTTCACCCACTTGTCACTCGCGCCGTCACTCTTTGTTTCACCAACACCAAGTGCACAAAGCCCCCTTGGGTTGCCACCGCATTTTATGCCAACAGTGCTGCTACAACTGCCCTGTGTATAAAATGTTTCTTAATACATGATGCTCTATGCACCTTTTAAAACTGAAATCAAAAGTCTCTCTTCTTTTTTCGCGTTCTCGTTATGTCTTGTGCATACATATATACTTGTCTTTTCATTGAATCCGATTGAGACTTGTAAATAAGGCCCCCTTTCATGCCATACTTAGCATGAAATGGGAGGGCAATGGGTGTTGCGGTGGGCATTCCACCGCAACACCCATTAATTTTGAGCTGCCCCATATTTACAAGGGTGGCATAAATATGCGGCAGCGCCAAAATTAAGACCAGGGAAAACCTGGTGTTACCCTGTCGCAATGAGGAGAAATGTTTCATTTCTCCTCGTCTTTGCTGTTCCATGTGTGCTGCATTGTGCAGCACACATTGAAACAGCAAAACGCCATGAATGATTGTTTATGTGCAGGAAGTTGTCCCTTCCTGCAAATATACGATCAATAAAAGAATGACGTTTTGCAACTTCTATGTGCGCTGCATTAAGCAGCACACATAGCAGTTTCATAATGCCATTTTAGATTGTTTATGTGCAGGAAGATGTCCCTTCCTGCACATAAACAATCTTCCCCTACAACACAGTCACCTGTGCACTAGGTGGAAACACAGGGCTGTGCCATGTCCTTGTAAATACAATGCAGCTTAGCGTTTTGAAAGTGGCGCAGTACAGCGTTAAGCCAAGATGGCTAACACCGCGCTCCGCCACTTCCCCGCAAATATGCCCCCACGTTTGTTGTGGGGCTGCTTGGGCTATCCCTTTACTTTTATATCACTTTATGTGTTGTTAGTGGTTGATCCACTCCACTTCAGTTGTGCTGGCATTCTGTGTGTTGTGGTCTCTTTTTTCCCTTTTCTGCCTTCATGAAGTTGCACAGCTCCGACTTGCCAGGCAGTTATGTTATGGTTGGGAGTTTCAGTACTTTGTTGCAAACTCAAATGGTAGTATTGGATGAAGAAGTCACACCAGGTGTTAATGAAGAATACTGATAAGTAGGCAGAACATTATCTGATACCATCCAACAATGAAAACACAGCTTGGACCACCTTTGATGGAAACCTGAGATAACACACATTCTCAAGGACAAACTGGACATGACCCCAGCAGTTTAATAACACTAGGACACAGACGTGCCTCATATAAAACAAGCAACCTTGCAATTTCATTTAATGTAAAGTTAGGTTATATCTCCTCCCCTTTGTCTCCTTTTAGAGTGGGGGCAATTCGGATAATGGCTTCCCCCCAGATCCACCGCAGTGCTTTTAGTGATGAATTTTCAGATTTATGCAGCAGAAGAAAAATCCATTTCATTGGTGTTGGCACAGGATGTCATTAGAGGCCCCGGTGCTGAGCGCGGCTCCATTACAGTGAAATGAAATGTTCATGGAAAGAATGAAGCGCGCCCAAGGATTACAGCTGACCTTGAAATGTTGTGGGGGCAGAGGGAGAGAAGTTACACATGAGCCTCACTGTTTGGCTGAAGAGGCACTTTCGCATTGTTCATTAACCATTGCGTATTCTGAACGAAGACGCCTTAACGCTGAACAGCAACCAAAACAAAGGTGCCATAGGCAAGGAATATGGCCGCCTCAGACCCCGTACTGGAAATAAAAGACAGACATAATTGGGGTTCCCTGCCGTTGCCTGGCCCCTGTGCCACCCCACCTGCTGCTTCACTAATGGTAGCTGCTCTTCTCCTGACCCCCCTCGCTCATTGGTTTTGCTAGCACGTAAAGAACGTAAGGTTGCAATTCTTTCTGTAAGTAATTTTAAAGGAGGGAAGGCTAGGCCAGTGTGAAATTTTCGTTAAACCAGTTGTAGAAGTGGGGAAAAAAAAACAGTAGGGGACTGTGGGTGGAGAATCAGAGGGTGGGAATAAACCGAGGATTGGATCTGTGAGAGGAGTCAGAAGTGTGGCCAGAATGCACAAAACATCCCAATTTTTTGTATTGTTTGGCATTTCACTGACCAGTTACAGCGTATTATGTTATTTATTTCAGCCAATGGATACACATGGTTATTTAAAGTTTACTATGAGTTATTGACATTAAAATACATTCACAAATTGGGATATGTTTCCAATCACAGAATGTCCCAAATATGCTTAAAAGTGAAAGAACAAGCCATTTGTCTCAGAGCCATGGAGTTTCTGTCATCAGTACTTCTCTTTTTTTCCACAAGAGCAGTTCAAACATGAATAGCAAAATGTCCTAGATTGCAAATGCTTTCTAATAATGATGGCTCTGCCATATTTGACACATAACACAACATCTGTTACATAATCTAACAATTTTAATCTATAAATTGTTTGTAGCTCAAGTGGATCAAAGGGTACAAAAAAATGTGCCTTGTGTTGCTACGAAGTGGACAGCCCTTCGCAAAGGTTGACTGATCACTTTTCTCACTGGTCTATTTGTATGTTACACGGGTACTAATTAGGCAAAATCTTTACAGAGACTATTAGCACGTGTAAAATGTCAAAATAATAAAGTATTAGAAAATATACTGCGTTACGCTGCAGCATTTCTTTTGCTGCATCATTTAGTTAACACCACAGCATCATATTGTTCTCCTTTGCTGAATAATTCCAGTGCCCCCAAAGCAGGCAGCAAGTTAAAAGTGCTTGTGCATGAAGCAGAGAGACAGTGATGTTTGCGAACTTAGTTTGATGTGCGTGCAAATCCTGTATTTCCGATCCCTGGTGAATTATAGCTACTACTGCTGAAACAAGGCCAATGGAAGTACTATTGGGTGAGGCGGACTGGCCTCAAGGGCAGGGCTGGCTTTAGTGCTGGTGGCGCCCTGTGCAACAATGTTTATTGGTGCCCCCAATGACCACCTCTGCCATGGATTCCCTCACTACCACACTTTAACAGTGCCCCTCAAATCTCCATAACTATATTCTCTCTCAGACACATGTAATTGGATTTACAGCGCCACTCATACCAGTGTAGGGTGTCAGAGCACTTCACATCACACACATTACAGAGACAATCAATTATACGTGTGTAAATCACTGTATAGGAAATGTTACATAAGACAAAGGACTACAAGATGCAGGAGTCACATGACAACCGTACTAGTTGGCAATATATTTTAATAGTGATTGGTTTGGTGAAACACAAAATGAGAATTTAAAACGTAATACCATGCTTGGGGGTTCTCTTTAATAATCATAATTGATTTCAACCTGAATGAACACCTTTTGCAACATTAAGATAGTCAAAGACTAGGAAAAAAAATGTAACACTCTAATTTATACCTTGCAGTTTGCGTGCAGCTCTTAGATGACAGTTAATAGCTCACTTTTCTATGTTAGGATTTTAACTTATAAAATGCAAGTAACAAAAGGATCTCTCTGACAAAAGCAATAACCCACTGACCTATTTACATTATGTGCACTTTGAAATCTGCATGGTACATGCTCTTTGCAGCAGGCACATTAACCCTATGTGCTAACCCTATGTGCTACCTTTCAATGAATCAAAACTTCCACTAGACAAAACTCTGATCTCTCTCTCTCTCTAGGAAGAAGATTAACCACCAGAGTAAACACAACACTTTTATTGTTTCAGAAAATTGCTGGAGGCCAGGAAGAAGGCAGCAAGTGTGTGTAAAACCATAATATATATTTGCAAACACGACACCCCCACCCAAAGTTAGCGCCCGGTGCAGTCACACTGGTCGCATTGCCCTAGAGCCTGCTCTTCTCAAGGGTCCTGTGACCTCAGTGACAGAGTCACTGTTGTTCTAGGGTGTCCTGCTTCATAGGCCTTACCGCTAGACCAGAGGTGAACTTCAGTATGGATTGTGGTGGACAGGCTTCAAGGTCAACCTACACTTGCCACCACTAGGATCCACCTGCTGGTGCTAAGATACCAGGGTTTCTAAGGTCTTGTGGAGCCTTCTAAGGTCTAGCATGGCACATGCTCCCTCAGCAGAGTGGACTGGGGAATGGTCATGAAGGCTGAACCTGGTTCCCCAGTTCCAAATTCGGCAGCTCTGACCATGGTGCCACATCCTCTCCCCAACTGAACACCATACTGCCCCACTGAGAGAAACTTGCAATGCCTTCAGCTACAACCCAATTGTTCCCCGCTATAAACACCTGGATGCGACTCAATTCAAATTACGTACTAGACAAGAGTAATATGCAGCCTAAAAAAAAAGTAATAACATCCCGGAAAAGGTAAATACTCATAGGGAATGTAAGAATGAGTAAAGCATGTGAAATGTAAGCAGGAACAAAATGGTCACCTTAACACTTTTACACTCACTATTCAGAAATCAGTGAGTGCTTTTGCCTGAAAAGTTAAGGACATGACTACAGGACCTGGAAGGGACCCATTTCAATGTCCATTGTTTATATCCTTACAAAACGTAAGCCGTATGGTTAAAAAAAACATATCCGTGAACACAAATCCGTGGTATACATTTTGCTTATGAATCCACCCATTAGTCAGGCATTGCAGTACATCCAGGATTGTTGCACTTCCCGACCCAGGGAAAAACAATGTTGTTCAAAGAAAGACAATAAAACAAAAGTAGGCTTTACTGGCAAACTCGGTAAAGTGATGCTAATGTGTTTGGGTGTGAATAAAATCAATATGGGCACTTTGCAAACTCTCTGTCTTGCTTTTTTTTCGTTTTTATTTACTTTTCATATTTTGAACCTTTTATTCCCAAGGCTGCATTTTGGAAAAGAAAAATGCCTGAAAAGACGACAAAAGTGTTTTTATTTTTGAGATCCATTTCACAAGGTAACAAATAAACGAAAGGTGGAAAGAGAGGGTGAGAACCGTTTCTTGAAGACACAGTTTTCAGTAAGTGAGTAGGTAGAGGGAATAAGAGGAAGAAATAGAAGGGGACAGCTGCTGGCAGCAGAGCAGAAGTGGAAACTGTCCTTGTCTTATGTGGCAAGAAGGAAAAGAGTCCTTTTGTTTCTCTGCCCGCCATGCCCATCTTCAAACAGCCATGAACACTGAGCTTTCTCAGCAGGCCTTGGCTATTTCTGCCGTCCAGTGACAAATGTTTAAAATAAAAAAGTTGGTGAATGGAATCTATTAAATGAAAGAAGTAGGGGCACACCATGCCCTGCCAATCCCGCCCACTTCGACCACTGCATTAAACTGGTGTAATCCAGCGAAATGTCCTGAATTGTGTGTTATGCTTGTAATGCAAGATTCCCCCTAATTCCCCAAATTATGCCATTTTTTACTATAACTGGACCACAGGAACAATGCGAACAGACAGAAAGCAACTGCGTGCCTGTTGTTTGCCGCACTTGTATTTTTTGCGCTTTGTTTTTAGCACAAAATGGGTCCTTGCATCCGACGTATGTCACCGTAACATATAGCACTAAATAATAGATTGACATGTCACATCATTTTCCCAACATTTTGTAAAAATTATCTAAAAAGAAATTACACAAATTTTGCACATCACTCGGAAAGATGTAGAACTCAGAAGGGTTGGTGAGTAAGTGGCCGTAAATAATGACTACTGATAGCTCACACGGTTCTGAAGTAGCACAGGACCGGTGGTAAAAACCCCCTATAAAATAATAAAATAAAGTAAAGGTAAGAAATGTCAAAAGCTATTCAAAACCCATCTCCCAGCTTTTCAGTCTTAGGAGGTTCATAAACAGAGGCGGATTGGGAACAAAATTAGGCCCGGGTACCGAAAGAAAAAGTGGCCCACATTTATGGATAATGAACTTTCATGAAACTTTGCTTAGTATTGGGAGTGCTTTTGATAGAAATCTCTGATGAATTAAGCTTTCAAAGCTCATGGGGTCAGAAGCACTGGCCAAGTCCAGACACACCACTTGACAAACCATTATTCCACTGCAACTCACTCACAAGCCACCTCACCTAATCATCATGGTAATACAATGTTCTACTTCAGGTGCCAGAATTTGGTACCAGGGGTCTTCCTCTTTTGATTGCCACTCCGGAGCCTCTATGCAAAAAATGTATCGGGGACTGCATACAGCTTCGTACTTAGTGGCTTATTACGATGTCGGGATTACTTGCGTCTGCCCGACACCGTTATGAAAACAGGACCCACCGAACTCCGGACGGCCGTCCTGACCGCCTCATTATAATGCGACTGCACATCGTGCGGCCTCATTCCAACATTTTCCTATGGGAGCATAGTACCTAGAAGGGATCTTTCCGTCCTGATGAAGAAGCCTTTGCTTCGAAACCTGTTGACTTTATAGGAGTATCCGCAAACTATAGGCAGGACATCTCCGCATCACGTTTTTAACAGGTCCAGCCACGATGACCTATTAAAGTTTTTAAGTCCATGAGGCCAGGCCCTTTTTATTCACTTAGACCCATACTCACTCCCGACCTCTCCTCTCACCACCCAATCACCACACATAGTTTTGTCTAACAGTGCACCTGCGTAGTCTTTGCTCGTAGCACGCCCTGTCCCGTAGCGGGCGGGAAGACCCTTATGATGAAGCATGACACCAAGGGCCCTTTTGGTGTGCGAGGGGTATTTAAGCAAACACTGTGTGCCTCCTCATCTGGATGAGCAATACATTTCCTTGAACATTTTTCCTTGTACACAGTCCGATCTATGTGGTGGAGCTTGTTGATTTAATTATTCCAGGTAAATAGCCTCAATATCCCCCTTGGTCTACATCTGTAATTGGTCTATTTAAAGTGTTGTGATTGTGTAACACTTGGTCTCAAATCCAATCATATTTCCCCTATGTAGAACAAAGCACAAAATTCAGCAATAGAATTTCCTACCATGCTATGTGTACACTCAACTTCCATAGCTTCCATGCATATTGATTAGGCCCAACAAAATAACATCCCATAAAACATTACTTTGAGTGGAACACACATGGGGGTTGATGTTACCAGCTTTCAAGCTCCACAGCCTTCCCATTTACCAGGTATGTCTTAAAGAACACTGTGGGTACCTCTTCAAGTCCCATAAGTGCCTAATCCGTGTAGCCCCTTTGCCATAAATAGTACACCATATGCCATTCCAGGTACTGCAGCTCCAGTATTTTACACAAAGTAAAATGTGCCCTCCTAGTTCTGCTGCAATGCGAATACAGTGCCCTTGTCAGGAATTATCGAACAGTCTTACCAACAGACAGCCTCTGACCATCTATCTGGAACAGTATATCCATGCCATCAGCAATTGGAGTGCAGGAGAGAAGGACATTCCTGTCAGCTTTCTTATTGTGCAGTCCTAGAGTTCCTGCTTCAACAGAAGGCCCCATAGAGCACTGCAGGTGCAGTCTCATACCTATTGCTAGCTTTGCGGATTCGCCTGTGTGAGCAATTGTTCCTCAGATTTTTGCACCGCACCCCATCATCCCAAGACCGCCACCGAGAGCTTTGACGCCCGCTGGCAAGCTCCCTCAGCTTGATGAACTGCACAACTAGCTTAGGGTCTGTGAAATAGTGTGTTTTGCCCTCTGATCTTATTCTCAGATTAGCAGGGTGCAGTCTGCTGTAGTCCATATTTAATTTATGTAATCTTTGTTTTCTGTTGCGCTTCCTGTACCTGCTGGGTGAAATCCGGATACAGGGATATCTCCGTTCCCTCAAGACTCAGTTTCCCAGCTCCTGAGACTTCCACAGGTTTGCATCGCAATCCCTCTAATTTAGCAGTCTAGCAATGATTGATCTCAGGGCAGTCCCCAGCACCGACCGAGGCGCCAGCAAAAGATGGGCCCGCTCCACAACAAATATGTTGGAAAAAGTGTCTCCACCCAGCAACTGAATTAACACACGCTCTACATACTGCTCCATATTATTTATGTTATTCTATTCCACTATGCTTAGGATTCTAATGTTTCTTCACGACCTGGCTTCTAAATCCTCAGCTTTAGCCTGACGCAATTTTAGGAGCTGATCCATTGATTTATATGGCATGGATTCGGTTTGCAGGGCATCCTCCACATCTGAGACCCTTGTTGTCACTGCATCGAGACTCTTGTTTTGCTTACCCAAACATACAGACATCCTGTCCATGCAAAAGGTGACGGCGTCAAATTTACCGTCAATTTTTGGCAGACTTTATTTCATTGTGAACAGTGGGTGCTTAAAAGCTGCCTCTGCCAGTGGCTCTGCGTCATCGGATGCCGCACCTTGTTCCATAGTATTGACATCCCGAGGTCTGGGAGTCTGGCGCTGGTCGAAATTTGATTTTAATGAAAATTATGTTTTTTTGAGATAATTGAGGAACATGTCAGGATACATATCATTGAGATCAGAAATGTTTTTGGTGTCTTACTCCTAAAACCGTTTTGCGCTTTAATTTAGGAACCACAGAAAGGAACCAATTACCCTTTGTGTAGCTGGTCGAACTGCAACTTTGATTGCGACTTATCAGGTTTGCCCATCTCGTGGATCTGTGAGCGTGCTGTTTGTCCACCACTCAATATCAACCTGTGACTCGAATCCGCTACGATCTGCGCACTGACGCACACGGCTAGGCATTTTATCACTCTGATGGCATGCCCGATTTACGTTGATCCTCCAGTGCAATGTGGAAGGGCACCAAAGAACAAGCTCTCTCAATTGTTTCTGTCCTGACGGTGTATCATCTTTTGGCAAAGAGGTTGTAACCTACGCACAATTTCTCAAGCGATAGGCCAGATGCCACTACTCAGTTTTAGGCCTCTGTTTTTCCTGCCGTGCGTTTCTGGCTCAGACTATTGCCCTAATCATGATCGCTTAGCTCCCCATGCAACAATGTCTAGATTAGGCATTGGAGCAGTCCATAGGGGACCTCCAACTAGCCATACAGCTCCACAATCTGTTTCCCGGACCTCCGGCTTCAACGTTTCCTCTGGGGTCCGAGCCGCCACCAGTCACTCCAGCCGTTTGTTACCCGGCCCCAGGCAAAACCTCTTTTCCAGGTCGCCTCTCCACAACACTAGAGGAGGCGGCCGCCGCACAGAACACTCCGGCAGACACGGCCTGCCCCCGTCCCAACAGTTGCACACTGGAGGCACCACTCACAGTGCTACTGGCCACACACTGACCATCAGCATTGCAGTTTCTGGTGGGCACCACATCGAGGGTCGGACAGCCTCCAACGCGCTCTTTCTTCCCAATTCGCTGTCTGCAGCCAAACTCCGCTGCATTGCCCAGGTTAGAGCCAGGCTCTGGGGTCTCTCCGCTGCAATCTCCCGTCTGGTCCGGAGATCGCATCCGTACGTGATACAGAGGCCACACAAGCGTCTCAGTTGGTGTGCCCCAAACATGTCCCACGGGGCTCAAATTAACCGTGATTTTTTGGGAGCTTCAATTACTCACTCCCTTTCTGACGCACTCTCAGCAGTATCTGGGTCATCAATGCTTAAGGGGCACCAGGATTTTGTCAGATGGTGGCAGCGGCCACGGGAGCTTCTCTAATTAGTTGCCATCTTGGAATCTGGCAAGCTCTGCTCCCACCAAAAGTGTTTCTTAGTTGGCAAACGTTGCTACTGCCAAATATCATGGTTGCCAAATACTAGTGCTGTCCAGTCCAGAATCCACCTTATGCCTTTTTATTCCACCACCCTTCAATTCCTCTCTCTTTATCTCAAGCTTGTGGGTTGTTGTCCATCACTACTTCCTCGCTTTGACAATGTTTCACACATTTTTGTTTCTCAATTTCCTGTCTCTCTGTTTCTTGCTTTTTCAAAGTCTGATTGTCGTAATTTGACAATGGCCGGGTTAGCGCTTAGCTTTGCTACACGTTATTTCCCTTAACTTGGCCTCACTCGAAAACGCCATATTTGTATGGTACGGCGGCCATTTTGGGGAATGAGCGGCCTCGTGGTCAGCATGCCTTTTAGTCCTTTGTCTGTGCCGCTGACCACTCGAGTTTGCCCAGTAACAGGCTATTTTTAGTGACGGTCAAGCTTGTGCATGCGCAGTCCCAACTGACCAGTCACCCCTCAGGAATGTTCCGCCAAACTGACCAGTGAAGTTGTAACCCCT
Source organism: Lissotriton vulgaris (assembly GCF_964263255.1). NCBI lineage: Eukaryota > Metazoa > Chordata > Amphibia > Caudata > Salamandridae > Lissotriton > Lissotriton vulgaris. The sequence continues at coordinate 1,433,763,119 of NC_141689.1, read as the reverse complement.
CCCATGAGTTGGCTGTGTTCCAAAAATGACCATATATGTACATAAACTCTGTAACCTTGTACCGCCTATTTTTTTATTACCTGTAAAGTGTATAAAAGAATGACTCACACCAACGTTCGGTGTGATACTTCTTGCATTACCGAAGGGTGCTGTAGGAATGTACCACCACCCCATGGGATCTTAATAAACTTGTCTTTTGTACTTTTCAGTTTCCGTGCCAACAGTTCTTTGGTGTAAGTGGGTATTTCTGCGGAGCATGTAGGCCTTGGGAACCCAATACCACAAATTGGCGACCACGAAGGGACTCATCGGCGACTCGGATGCCCGAAGGAGAGGTCGTGACGAAGGATCGGAAACTCGCCATGGACGCGTATGCTGCCACTGAGTGACCCGAGTCTTGGCACCCACGGTGTTTTCTTCCTTTCCTTCTGATCTGACCTTCCAGGTGGCGCCGGTCTCCGACTGAGATCCTGATCGTCAGCGTTGCTGCATAGTGCCCGTTTGGCTGATTCGATTAAAGACCTTGGCAGTTGGAATCTGGACATTTGAGATTTGGGTAAGATTTGTGATCGGTAAGGTAGTCTACGGACGCTTACTGAAGTTCTATGATTGTGACTTTGATTTGAGTTAGCTAACATTTTGACTTTGTGAACTTTGAATATATATGTGTAGTGCACTTCACATAGGCAGGCATGTAGAGATGTTTCTCTAATTTCGTTTGTATTCTGAGCGGCACATTTGTGTGAAGTGCTGTAAGTGCCATTTTTACGGTATCACGCTTTCGTGGTACTTTTTGAACATGCCTGTTTTAAGCACACTCCAAGGGATGTGCTGTTTTGGAAATGGTACCACAATTAGGTTAGCGGAATCCCAGCCGGCTCCCCCAGAGGGAACTCCAAACCGTGAGATGTATGTTAAATTTGGCCTTCCCCTATACTGTACAGTAAATTATGGCATAAATACACTAGAACTGATCCCGAGTTGCAATGGCCACTACATGGGTCGTTTGATTTAAGAAAGGTTCAGTTTGTGGGGCAATGTTTGTTTCAGCGCAGGTCTAGACAGGATATGTTTGATTGTGTACGAATGTGGGAGAAAGCGGTGCGTGAATGTATGAAGCGTGAAGTTGCCTTGGCGGACAAAGAGCAGCGCAAGGCTGCTCGAGATAAAGCTTTACAGCTTGAGGAAAAGGAGGCACAGGAAAAGAAAGAGAGGGAGGCACGGGAACGTAATTTGCAAACGACCGGTCAATTTCCTATTCGACGACCGCTTTATCCTGTCCTTAATAATGAAGTTGATGATTTTTCGTTATTAGATCGATCTCCGCCTCCGTACGTTCCTCCTACGGCTCCGATTGAAGATTCTGGTGATGAAGAACAGGATAAGTCGGGAAAAGGGGATAAGTCAAGTGTCAGGTTATCTGCGGAGCGATCCGCGGAACTGCGTAGTTGTGCTCGGAAATTGAATTTAAATCATATAACTGTGTCAGACGTTGTTGCCGAAAGGGGTAAATGGACAGAACGAGAATTGATGTGTTTTTTGAATACTTTTGCAGATGAAGTTGTTACTCGATTTCGTAAACATTCAGAGACTTTAGAACCTAAGGCTGTGTCGGTTCATCGTGAGAATTTGGATAAAGGTTTATTTGTTCTTGCAGATGTCGATACCTTTTTCAAACAACTGATCCAGCTACGGGATGAGACGTCCAGGTTGCGGGAAGAAAAGAAAAAGGATAAGGAGTCCATGCCGGGGTCAACAGAGCAGTCTAAGGAGTGTTCTCTCCGGGGTTCAGATAAGAATTCTAAAGTGCATGTTATGCCTATGCGTGAAGCTGCACCTTTGTATGTTCCCCCTAAGGGGGATGGTACAGATGATGATAAAACGTCAGCAAACTCAAAGGGGTATTTTGTATATAATTGGGTGTATACGCCTTGGAATAGAGCAGATGTTATGGCATTAAAAAATGCTTTACCCGATCTTCGTAAAAATCCAGCCGCATTCTATGAAGGGGTGGAGGGGGCCATTTCTTCTTGTGTTATGACTCTTGTTGATATAGATCTATTTTTTGGGTTAATTCTTCCGCCTGATATGTGGAGGTCGATTCGTAAAACTAATGATCAAGCGACGTTTGGGGCAACTTGGAAAGAAATAAACCAGGCTGACTTAGACAGGGAACCTGCATGTAAGCCATGTGATATGATTTTAGAACTCCCAGCGGCTATTTTAACTAAATTAAAAACACTTGTTCTTTCTAAAAAGATTGATTGGACTATGTTAGCTTCATGCAAACAAAAGTTAGATGAATCGGTATCAGATTTCTTTACACGTTTCGAAGAAGCGTTTCACGATTACAGTGGTCAATCGTTAACAGATGATACGGGTAAGCATCTGTTTGTTGATAAGTACGTGGCTAATCTCCTACCGGAGATTGCAAAACGATTAAAAGTGAGTGAAAGTTCCTGGGCCACGGCGACCCCTGCGTCTTTGTTAACTATGGCTCAGTATTATGAGCGGCAGGAATTAGAGGCTAAAGAAAGAGCAGATAAGAAAACAAAGGAATTGAAAACGAAGGTGATGTTGGCACAGGTTCGCGGAACGCAATCTAGAGGGAATGATAGAGGTAGGCGAGGAGGGGGTAATGCGTCGTACGGTCGTACTGACATAGCAGAGGACCAATGTGCCTATTGTAAGGAGTTTGGGCATTGGGCTGAAGATTGTCCGGTACTCCGTGAGCAGCGTAGTCAGCGTGGTCGAGGAGGTGGAAGGTCGAGAAATAATTATTCAGGAGCGAGAGGTGGCGGAAGTGATCGTGGTAGGTTTGAAACGAGGGGCCGTGGTCAGGATGAATGAAATGCTTTTGATAGACGAAATTAATATCAGATCTCGGAGGGTGAGAATGTGGAGCATCAGGATTATGTACATGCATAGGATTGCGTAGGATGGGGTACGGAATCAGTTGAAGTGCCAGTGGATCAAAGAGGTCCATATGTATCAGCGGGCATTTTGGGTTCTACTGATCAGTTTTTAGTTGACACAGGAGCTACTCGTAGTGCTTTGTCCAAAAACTTGGTTCCAAGGGCTCCCCTGTCTGGCGAAATGATAACATGTATAGGGTTTGATGGCACACCCTCTCCTAGCCCATTATCACAACCTCTTGCACTTTGCATTGACATATTTTTCAGTTTTGGTCCATTTTTGTTGTCACCTCACACCCCAGATAACATTATGGGCATTGATTTGCTCAAATACTTTCGAGCAACGGTACGCTGCGCTCCCGAGGGAGTGCGAGTTATTTTGAATGACAATTACCCAGATTCAGACAGATTTTGTACCATACAGGAAATTGAAGCATTAGCCTCTCTCCCTCATACGTTGTGGGCGACCTCAGATACGGATGTGGGACAGATGCTTATTCCACCTATTCGAATTACTGTCAAGGAGGGAGTACTTTTGCCACGTGTGCCCCAGTATAAGATTTCTAGGGAAGGTGAAATTGCCCTGACGCACATCGTTCAGGATTTGATTGTTGCAGGAGTAGTGGAGGAAGTTCCTTACAATGTCTGTAATAGCCCTATTCTCCCGATTCTTAAGAAAGACACCGACGACAAAGTCTATCGATTTATTATTAATTTGAGAGAAATTAACAAAATTGTCATCCCTCAATATCCCGTGGTGTCTGATATCACGACATTGCTTACATTGGTCCCTCCAACAGCGACGACATTTACCGTCATTGATCTCAAAAATGCATTCTTTTCCATCCCCATCCATCCCGATAGCAGATATTTATTTGGCTTTACGTTAAATAATAAATCGTATAGATTTTGTCGTGTTCCTCAAGGTTACACAGAGAGTCCTAGCATCTACAGCCAGGCTTTAAAAAGACAGCTTGATTCTTTCAAATTGCAATCTGGAGTAGCCCTTATACAGTATGTTGACGACCTCCTATTGGCTGCAGACACTTATGCACAATGTGAGGAGAGTACACTTGCTTTGCTTTCCTTTTTGGCTCAGAACAACCATAACGTTTCTAAGAAAAAGCTTCAATACTGTTGACCCAAGGTGACCTACCTCGGTCATCTTTTGTCTAAGGAGGGGCGTGCATTAACATCAGATCGAATTCAGGCGATTTTAGACACACCAGTCCCCCGCACTCAGAGAGATGTACGCGCCTTTATAGGATTAACGTCCTTTTGTAGACAGTGGATCATGGGGTTTTCGCACATTATAAAACCTTTGTTAGCGTTACTGTCCAAAACTACACCAATGCCCCTTGAATGGACAGATGAATGTCAGAATGCTTTTGAACAATTGAGACAGGCCCTTTGCTCTGCACCCGTGTTAGGTACACCAGATTACACAAAGATTTTCACATTGTACGTGCACGAGAAAGATGGGTGCGCGTTATCAGTGTTAGTGCAAGCACACGGGGACAAGCAGAGGCCATGCGCGTACTTCTCAGCTATTCTTGACCCTGTAGCACGAGGGTTACCTGGGTGTTTTCGAGCAGTTGCAGCAACAGCAGTAGCTATACGGCAGAGTGAGGGAATAGTGTTATCGCACAAACTGTTGGTGCTAGTTCCCCATGCAGTAGATACCCTGTTAAATCAAACAAAGACTCAATATCTTACGAGCGCACGTTTAACAGGATATGAGCTTACACTTTTGGCGCCACATATCACACTGAAAAGATGTGCTACCCTGAACCCTGCCACTTTATTGCCTTATCCGGTCGAAGAAGGTCAGGAGGAAAAACATCATGATTGTGTTTTCCTGACTGAGGAACAAACAAAGGGTCGTGTCGACTTGCAGGAAATGCCACTTCCAGATGTGGATGGGGAACTGTGGGTTGATGGATCGTGTTTGAGGCTGCCAGATGGCACGACCTCTGCAGCATATGCGGTCACGACACTTAAGACGGTGGTAGAAACAGCACGAATACCCCAGAAATCAGCCCAAGCAGCAGAGCTGATAGCCTTGACAAGAGCCTGCAAACTGAGTGCTGGCCTATGTGTGAATATCTACACAGACAGCCGGTACGCCTTCGGAGTAGCGCATGACTTTGGCCTACTCTGGAAAGAGCGTGGGTTTTTGACCTCTCATGGAGTACACATTATGCACGGAGAACTAGTGCGTGATCTCCTAAACGCGTTGCTTTGCCCAAAGAAAGTAGCGATAATTAAATGCAGTGCACATAAAAAGATCACTGATAAAGTGGGACAAGGCAATGCCTTTGCAGACAGTATAGCAAGACAAACAGCTATGTCTCGAAATGATTCCCCCATGTATGTAGCAAAGTCGCAGGCCGAGCGATGGCATGATGCTAGAGCAGAGATACTAGATATCCAAAAATCAGCGACTGAAGCAGAACTTGTAGCATGGGCAGCAGAAGGGGTACTGGATGATGAGGGTTGTTGGAGGAGTAAGGACATGGAGAGATGGAAATTGCCTGCAGCTTACTTGCAGGCGATGGTCCAGATGACACACGGGTTAGCACATGTGGGAGCTCTTGCAATTACTCGATTGTTAACACGAGTTTGGGAGCATCCTGAGATTGCCAATACTGCTAAGAGAGTAATGCAGACCTGTTTGATATGTCTACAGCACAATCCTGCAAAAGGGACGCATACTCCGAAAGGAGGGTTCGTTCCACCTTCTGCACCATTCGAGGTACTTCAAATGGATTACATCCAGCTTGAGCGCTGCAATAACCTTAAGTATGTCTTAGTGGTGGTGTGTGCTTTTAGCAAATGGATCAAGGCCTTCCCCACGAAAGATAATACAGCTTTGACAACAGCTAAGGTTTTGCTCAAAGAGTATTTTCCTCGATTCGGAGTTTGCAAATTTTTGTGGAGCGATAATGGTCCTCATTTTGTTGGGAAAATTGTGGAATATGTGCTAAAGGGACTGGGGATCCAGCAGAAGTTTCATGCTGTGTTCCACCCTCAGTCAGCAGGTCTTGTCCAGCGGTACAATGCCACGTTGAAATTGAAACTAGCTAAGATTGTGGCGTCCACGTCATTGAAGTGGCCGGATGCCTTGCCACTAGCATTGCTCTCTCTTAGATCAGTGCCCCACTCTCAAACTGGCCTCACACCGTATGAAGTGGTGTTTGGAAGGCCTATGAACATATGGGGAGTTCCTAAGCCGCGATTGTTACATGATGTGCCTTGTATAAAGATGAACGATTATTTGGCACGATTAACAAATGATTTGCTTTCTATTCATCAACAGGTTCGAGAAGCGCTTCCTGATAATTCCATTGGAGAAGCCCATGGTCTCCGTCCTGGGGACTATGTGATGGTGAAATCACTTGAGAGGGCGAACAGCTTGGAACCGAGGTGGCGTGGCCCCGAGCAGGTCCTCTTGGCGACTCGAACAGCTGTGCGAGTGACCAACAGAAAGCGGTGGGTGCATTCAACTCACTGCCGCCGCGTCTCTTCGGACCTGGTGAACCCTACTGTGCTGTCCGACTACAAAGAGATCTTGGACAAAGACAAGAGCCCAGCTGTGACGTCGGCCGAATCTGAGGGAGCCTTCCCGGACCACACTGTTTCTGGACGACAGCGCTACGATCTGCGGCCGAGATAGGAAGAAGATTTTTTTTTTTGTGCGAGACTGGTTGGTTACCACTCTGGGGTTTGTGAAACGGAAGCTGGGAATCTCAAGGGGGGGGATCAGTTCTGCCAAGAGTAGCGACACCCGTCTTGACCCCGGAGAAGAAAACAACGGCTACCTCAGAGCTCAGCACCATTGTTTTTAATTTTCGTAGTTGTATATTTGAGACATTGTGAACTTTTGAACTATGGCGTCTTCAGCATCACGAGACAAGAGAATTCTTGGTGCCATTTTGTTCACATTGACAATTGTGGTGATAGCAGTAATAGCCTGGGTAGTAGAACTTGTGGTGCCTGTACGAGAACATTTGTTGCCGACTACCCCGGCTCTATCTGAACATTTCCACTTCACCTTACCCTACCATGAAGAACGGCACCGACAGACTTACCTGAACAATAGTTTCATTCAGATTTTGCATCATACTCATAACATGACGAACATTTCTAATTGTTGGGTGTGTGGGATGTTGCCTGGTCATCAGAAGAAAGGGGGCACCCCGCTCATCCCACTCCCGTTTTCCCACAATGGTTCCTGTAACGCCTGGTATACTCTCCTATTCACCTTACGATGGCCAACGAAAGGGGGGGTGCTTTTCCGTTTGAACAAGATATGTTATCATGACCGGGATGGTTATCCACGAGCTGAGGGTACTCGATTTGAATGGGAAGAGTACCGCCCCGATAATGTTTCTGCACCCCAAATTTACAGCAATCAAAGGAACATTAATATGTCTAGTTCACATGTCATTAATGTTATAAATACCAAGGCTGATCTCTGTATACGTAATAAAGGTACAATCCCGGTTGGAAAAAGTGAATGTAACACCACACTTACATTTGACAGTCCGAATGGCATATCATTTGTGGCATCCCGAAATACATACTTTATCTGCGGTAATAAAGGCTATCATCAGCTCCCTTTAGGATGGTTAGGCACATGCTATGTATCTTTTGTATTGCCCCCTGTATTCATTGCCCCACCAATGTATCACAATGACTACGTGCTCTACCACGACTTTGTGTTAAATCGAGTTAAACGTACTGTGGTCTTGGACGATATTGACCAGACCGATACTGCCTTACAACAATATGTAGACTTTAATTTGGGATTGTTTTCCTTTGTGGGGGCTGCTTTGAACAGTCGGAAAATACGACGACTGACTCGTGTTCTCGAGGCTGTAGCTAATGACACTGCTATTGCACTAGGGAATATAACGGAAGAAGTTCAAATTTCTAGAATTGTTACGCTCCAGAATCGCATGGTTCTTGATGTGGTTCTAGCTGATCGAGGGGGGGCATGTAGAATCATCGGAAGTAGCTGCTGCGTTTACGTGCCAGATAATTCGCCATCTGTTTATGATGCAATTTCCAAACTCCACAAAATCGCTGCTGAAATACACCCGGACAATGGTACATGGACTCTTTCGGGGTGGTTCTGGTCAATGCTTAGCACTTGGGGCTGGAAGCTGCTGACGATTTTATGTATCATAGTTGGGATACTATTCTTTGTATGTTTATGTATACAATGTGGCCCTGCCTTATGTTCTATGTGTTTATCAGCATGTATTCCATCTAGACGAGCTCTTGCTCAAAAAGAATTGATGCTTCATAAAGAAGTAGCTCAAATAATGTCAATAGATATCGAAGATGAGTATCCAGACTACGTCCACTATGAGGTAGCTTCAGCTAAACGCTAAAAGGGTCATCTGTCGTAATTTGACAATGGCCGGGTTAGCGCTTAGCTTTGCTACACGTTATTTCCCTTAACTTGGCCTTACTCGAAAACGCCATTTTTGTATGTTACGGCGGCCATTTTGGGGAATGAGCGGCCTCGTGGTCAGCATGCCTTTTAGTCCTTTGTCCGTGCCGCTGACCACTCGAGTTTGCCCAGTAACAGGCTATTTTTAGTAACGGTCAAGCTTGTGCATGCGCAGTCCCAACTGACCAGTCACCCCTCAGGAATGTTCCTCCAAACTGACCAGTGAAGTTGTAACCCCTCCCATGAGTTGGCTGTGTTCCAAAAATGACCATATATGTACATAAACTCTGTAACCTTGTACCGCCTATTTTTTTATTACCTGTAAAGTGTATAAAAGAATGACTCACACCAACGTTCGGTGTGATACTTCTTGCATTACCGAAGGGTGCTGTAGGAATGTACCACCACCCCATGGGGTCTTAATAAACTTGTCTTTTGTACTTTTCAGTTTCCGTGCCAACAGTTCTTTGGTGTAAGTGGGTATTTCTGCGGAGCATGTAGGCCTTGGGAACCCAATACCACATGATGATGAAAGATAAGGAAGCCAAGTATATGCAGTCTCCCATAGATTGTAAAACACCTATACAGTATGTGTTTTTACAAGTTCAAAACTGCTCTGGCTTACAGACGTGGACACTTTTTTGAGGGTATTTTATTAGTTAATGGGTGCTGAGCTTATTTTTTGTCCCAGTCCAGCCTGTGTTAAAATAGCGAGGGAAGATCATTAAATGTCAATTTTAGAGGCACATGAGTTAACTCAAAACTAATCAAGGTATTTGATTAAAACTAATCAAGGTATATGATTAATTTAGTTTACTAAATCGAAATACAGAGGAACATGTAGAGTAATGTACAGAGTAATGTGTAGAAGGATAAATGGATAAATAGCTCATGTTTAAATCATGTCTAAATTATGTAAAGCTCTGACCTTCCTAAATCTAAGAATAAAATAACGTGGGTGTGCATATACACAATCGTTTAAATATATTGGTAGTAAAAATATTATCAAGCACAATTAAATCTTTATGACTTTTTGTCATCATTTCCCCCTTCTGATGGCTCTGTGAGCCATGACATAAAACATATACCATTGCCCTTCATGACACTTCTCAGAAACCGTTTGCTGTCCGTTGATACTTACATCTAGATTCTTCCAATTCTTATAACACAGCATAGACAAAATACTGTATCTCTTCCATCTCAACTTCTTCTTTCTTTTTTTTCACCTCCTTGCCATTAGCTGAATTCCTTCCATCTTTTTTCTCTTAACCCTTCTCTCTCTTCATCAATTTAAAACCATTTAACACCAGAAACAAACAAATCACAAAAACTCCAATAATTAAGATAGGTCTGCAGCTGAGAAACCTTTCCCAATTGCTTCCCATTCACCTGTCTCTTCCAGCATCTGCAAAATCCTTCGATAGATCTGTGATATTTTCCCACATGCTTATTCATCGCCTTGCACATATCTGGCACATTAGTGGATCATAGCTGAACACCCAAAACTTTACAAACTCCATTCTCTTTAGCAAGCAAAATGCCTAAAGCAAACCTGTTCTGATAGGACAATGGCTCCCTGTGGTAGTAATTCGGAATTAAGGGCATTCAATGCTCTTGCCATGTCAGCCGTTAGCCTTTCAACTAAAGTGGACAACATTTTATTTTTCTCATAATTCAAAATCACACCTACAGTACGAATAAAGGCTCCAAAAATGACACCCGCTAACTGTGATGCACCACGAACAGATCTCCCATGTTTTACTTTGCTCTTGTTTAATAATTCATCAACATGGTATACATTTGGAAAGACTAAGTCCATGTAACAACTACCCACCCAATTACATCAGAGCAGGAAATAAGCATTAGTCGCACAGGATCTCTTCCAGACAGAATATGCTCATTTTTAACTTCCACTCCTTGTACACACTTACTCCATTCTACCTCTAGTGGATTCTTAATTTATAGTTTCATGCTGATAAAACATACCTTTCCTTCCTTTAACATAACCAGAATCAATCTAGGATGTTGTCCTGCATCCTTTAACTCCTGCTCTTCATTTGCCCCACTAGTAGCCTGGCTATTCTTTGAAATCTTACCAATCTGTTCCCTCCTTACCTCTAATTCGTCTATAAAATCCCTTTCATCCCTATTCATTTTACAAGTAAGATTTCCCTAATCCTCAGACAATGTAATCTCACCATCCAGAAAGTATCCCTATTCATTTAAACATGCAACTACATTACACAGAATCAATGCTTTAAACATAGGTACCATATGCATAGGTTTGTCAACCTTTGAAAACTGAAAACCAAGAGTGTACCTTGTCTATAAAACAAAACAGTGGAAATACAACAAGTTAGGGAGTAGGGTATTGGGATACGGTGTTAACTCATATAATCATCAACAGACGCTGACATGTAAGTGCATACATAGTATCCGCTAGCGTCTTTTACCTGATAAATAATCATGCAACAACTAAGAGAAAGCATTTTTTTTCAATGTCCCTCAGTCCCTTTACCATGTAAAAGCTCTAACTTAAACTCTTGCTTCGTTTTCACAACATTTAACTATGCCGGTCTTCTACAGGGGAAGGGATACATTTATTTTCAAGGAATAGCTGGTGGTGCAGGGAGAAAACAAACTGAGTAATAAGCTTATCATGAAAGCAATAGAAATGATTGACAACATGACCACTATTGCTCTAAACTGATTGATTTGGAGACAGCCTCACCATGATTTCTTGCAAATTAGAAAGGGAAAAGGCAAAAATCAAAAATAGCACAAAGCAAATAGTCCACAAGTGTTACCTAATTTGTGCAAAATTCAGCAAAACTGTTGAATTGTCCAAAAGCAGTTTGTGGAGCATTTCTTAGAATACTATTGCAAAAGTAAAATGTGTAAAAGGTAACAGGACTAAGATTAAGTCCGCTAAAAATGTGTAAAATGTAAAACTAAGAGGAGAACCAAAGTGGCTCCACAAAGACTTCACCCCACCCTCCGCTTGGCAGTGAAAAGACACAGCTTCTACATAAAACTAGTCTAAAAATAAAGCATATAATGAATAGACACTGACACTTTAACAACCCAAGAAAACTAAAATTCTTCAAAAATGTAAGTTAAAAAGTTACAAAAGGAAAAAGTTTAAATCAATTTATAAAACAAATGGGCAAATTTAACAATCGCAGGAGGCTCCCAAATTGTCATCCATACTTCCAGTGTCAAGAGAATCCAAAAAGGATTCGTCATTCACAGACAATATTCTCTCAATGGTCACGTTAATTAGGTCCTTTGAACATATGTGGTCTTGACCCCCAGTCACCACTGAAGGCATGTTATCCTGCAGTGCATCCACATCAAAGGAAGATGGCTCATAAAATGCCTCCCAAAGCAAAGGCAAGTTCATGGGACAACTCCAAAAATGGGTCCTCAATGGACGCATCAACAGATCCATGACCATAGAATATACCAGTTGCATTGCCAGGCAGATGTCGAGTGCACTCTCGAAAGGGCACCACAGACAATGGAACACAGGTTATACGCAGGTAAACCACACAGCTCAAAATGTTAAGAACCAGTTACAGTTCTGTTCAAGAACTCCAAAAAACTGTAGCATACATTCACAACACAATCGGATGTGCTGTAGATCCATCACCATTTGGCCTTGAGGTGTAACATCTATTGCGGATCAGCAAAAATCGAACCAAAATACCACAGATCAGGAATAACACAAGTGGTATACCTCCAAAAATACTAGAAAATATTGAATGAATGAAGGACAGAATCACTCTCAAAATGGTCTGAAATGTGCTGCCAAAACCAGACCCAAACATTTAAAGAAATGTACCACACCAGCAGTGTCAGAAGCATTAAATATGCATTGCACAGGTTCACCAAAATGGCGAGGAAAAGTTGTCCATAGTAGCGATTGTATTTCGGAGGATGACCTTGCTACTAGTAAGTCAAAGGTTTCTCGGGCAGATGTGAGTGCCACATCCTTCTGAAATATAAGGCCTTTAGTCTGCTCAGTTTGTCAAAGTTGACCTTCAAGATTGGAATGGAAGGCCACAAGTTTACTCCCGAAATCATGTGCGTTGGGGGGAATAATACACACTTGCAACATGTGACTATCTGAGAGATCTAAACCACATATGGGATTTGCTCTCATCCCACCTCAACCGTGATCGTTCAGCTTCAAATAACTTCCATTTTAAAGTAGCTTAATGATTGGAAAAGTCAAAGCAGCTGGTACTCCCTTTAAGTAACACACCAAATTGGCCTTCGAAACATTGCACATTCCGTGTAGTGTCACCGCTTTACAAACTAGTGGGTGGTCGACAGAATATTCACATTCGTTTCCACTAATGAACACGTCTCGTTCCCCATGGACACATTTATAATCAAAGGGCAGTGACCAGACTTCATAGATAAAACTCCATTAAAGACTCATATCTACCTATAGAAAAATGCTTCATGCAAGATGTAAAGTGAAATAGATATCGGTAAAGAGATCCCCCATATAATAACTGTTAGAACTGGCTATTTCTGGTAGGCTATGGCTGACACCAAAGCCAGGCAGAAACCACCATTCTAGTCAGGGCAAGGAAGCCACACGCCAAGATAACCCCTGCTCACCCCCTTGGTAGCTTGGCACAAGCAGTAAGGCTAAACTCGGAGGCATTGTGTAAAGCATTAGCACCAGCACACAACAGCAACAACATACTAGGCACACTACAAAAGGAACTCCACACAAGGTTATTATAAAATAACTTTTGTATTGTCAAAACACATATCAGATAAAAATCACACATGTACATTGTGCCAACTGGCACGGGCAACATTCATAAGGGATTATTTACAAGACAGGGCCACATGGGCCACTGTCAGAATCAGATATAGCACTTTTAGAATAAGGAATAATAAACATAAAATGGTAATCAAAAAGATCACAACCAGTATCCACTGGTAACAGGAACCAGGACCTTACCAGGACCACCTGTACTAAAAAGAACAACCAACTAAGAATAAAATACATTTAGGGGTATACACAAGAACACATTCAGAGGAGTAATAAAGAGAAACACATGATGCCTAAAACATTCAGAGGTGTTAAGAATAAAGCACATGATGCAATAAAATACATTCAGGGGTGCAGCGCAAGAAGACACATGATGCCTAAAACATGCAGAGGTGCAGGGCAGGGAAAGAAAGACACATGATGCCTAAAACATTCGGAGGTGCCAGAACAACACAATAGCGCAAAAACACACAGTAGGCAATTACTATTAAAAACATAGAAATCATATTGCGCATAACTTACATAAGCCACCACCTGTGGCAGTCCCTAGGCCAACTGGCCTTGTTGGGGCTAAGACGCCCTGAGTCTCAATGTCAGGGTGCGCTGCCATGCAGCGCCAGTCTCAAGAAAAGAAAGCCTAAACGTAGCAGCTGGCACTAAGTGCTGCGCAGCTGTGAAGGCCTGGCACCACTGTGCCCTCTCTGTCCCACACAGGGACTCTCTCCTTAAATTGCTCCTAAACGGTGCAGCTGCCCAATAATTGCTGGGCAGCTGGGAATCAAAACTGCGGCAGGGCTCTCACTAGCCCTCAGGAGCAAACTGCGCCCACTGCTGCCGCCAAACATGCCCAACGTTGGAGCTCTCAGGCTCTGGCACAAAACATGCCATCAGGGAGCCTCTCGGGGCTCTAAACAAAGCATTTCGCAGGCAGGAGGGGTGTCAGAGCTCCAAGCATTACCTGATATGTAATCACCTTGACTTATACTTGCGCGGGAGCAGAGATGATTCAGGCTCAGGAACTAGATGCTAGTACCCGAATCCCAAGAGACGATGCCGGCAGGTCTATAAGAACCTCCCTACATCATCCTCCGGGAAGGGGGTGTGGATAAAATAACAAACAGAGAAGAGACAGGTCCGGAAAGTTTCCTCAGACAACTTCCTTCAGGATGTCTGCGTATTAGAAACCTGTAAGAGGAGCACACCATTAGTTTTCCCTCCTAAACTACTCTGACTCTGATATTCTCGGGTTCTACTTTAACTCACTTAATATTTTCCTGGACCTTGCTTCTCTTCTATGGGATATGGTTTTTCTCGTCTAGTTAGTCGTAACTGCATAGGGAGACAAGAGCGAATGGGTTAATTCCTTATTAATGCTATTCTGTGGTCACCTCTGAGCTAATCTTTTCTAACATACTTACTTGGCTACTAATCGAGAACACTGCTTTCGGGGTTCTGTAAAGTTGCTCTGAGTTGGAAACCTGGAACAAGTCTTTACTTATAGATAGTCTTTTCTTAAGCAATTGACTCAAGGAAGAATGTTCTGGTAATCCTTCCTTTCTCGCTTATTTCATACAAAGTTCAGGAAACGGTTTCTCTTTTCTCTTTTCACTCAAAGTTCAAGAAATAGATTTCTCGTTTCTCTTTTCACTCAATGTTCAAGAAGTTCGAGTTATGCACTTGACAATATAAACTACGTCACTACGAATATCTTCAGTTTGGCCAAACACTTGTTATTCCACACTTAGCTTTCTGTTGCTGACTGACTCTCTTACTCGTCGAAGATCTTCTTCTCCACAGGAAATCACCAGTACTCGCTATACTCTTCGACGCCTCTTCGGAGGTTCTCTTTACCGCTGGGAAACTTGGACTTGGAAAAGGGGCAGGTTGTTACGCGTTTGAATTAATACGCCGTAACAACGTTTCCTCGACACTCGCGCTAAACGCAAATGGAGTACTACAACCAGGTTACTTAAAACTAAGGATTCGAGGAATTCACCAGAGTACGCACACAGGTTCTTCTTCTCTAACGGTTCAGGTGAAGTGCGTAGTTTCTAGAACTTGCGTTCCGCTCATACTCTCCGCACCAAAACGAGGCTAAACGACTAGAGCGTCAACCTCACAGCACCACGGCACCGCGGCAGCCATTTTGTCTCTCCAGAATCGGACCCTCTCCGACCATGATGAATCTGCGTACCTTCGGGCTTCGCTTTGGGTCGAGGTTGAACCACACATCAGCGTATCCACATGACGGGTTCTGACAAGGGGACGGGCACCGGCAATGTGCCCCGGCGCCCCCTTTACCTAACATGGCCCCCAAAGCCTTCTCGGGGCTCTACACAAGCATGGCCCCCAAGCCCCTCACAGGGACTTCTGAAACAACTGCGGGCCCTCGGTGGAGCCTCTCTGGGCTCTAGACTACGTTGGGGCGACCCGCTGCCAACCGGGGCCGCCCTGCTCGCACCAACTATGCCCCCCTAGATAGAGGGCTGGACACGGGCCATCGAGAGAGCCTACGGGGCTCTCAAACACATCGCGGGAAGAAGAGAGGAGCAGCCCGCTGCCACTGGGCCGCTTGAACGCTGCCTCGATCAGGCACTGCCATCCGCGGAGCTCCCCGCCTACCTTCAGCCCTTAAAACACTCACCGGGCTGGTCGGGGGGGGCTCTGCCTCACACACGGCTTTCTCTGCTGGACTCTCCTTTGCCGGCGCTTCTCTCTCGGCTCCTCTGCTCCCAGCAATTCCGGTCTCCCTCTCCACACGGGAGACCAGCGACGAGGCAGCCAGGCTTTTCTCCTCTCGGGGCTCCCTCTCGGTCACCGGAGCCCCGCAACGGCCGCCATCTTCTCCCTCTCTTCGACGGGCATCCCTCGACCAGCCAATCCCGTTGCGGCACCGATGACGAGCCTCCACTCTTCAGCCAATCACAGCCCGACAATGGCGATGACGCTGCGCCGCACGGGCCTATCCCGTCGCGGCGTTGGTGAGGGGGCTTGGCTCTCTCAGCCAATGAGAGCGCGGCGGCTCCGATTTTCGTCGCTGCAGCCTCCATTTACAGACGGCAACTTTTAGGGATATTCCTGGCCCCGGGCAGCTGCGGTGAACAACACGGGGCAATGCCGGGTGGGCACCGGCTTCCATTCAATATGAAAATAAAAGCGCTACTAAGCGCTTGGGCAAGATAAAGCGCTCCAAAGCGCTAAAGGGGCAAGAACACGCGCCCTCAAGCCCATGATTAAGAATAAAGCGCAATCAGCGCTAAGAATCAATCTTCAGCGCCCCCAGCGCTATTATGACATCCAAAGTCCAGTAAAGTCTTCCAGGAGATGCAGCAAAGTCCTTAGCAGTCCTGGCAGAATAAAGATGGAGTAACACAGCTCCCAGAAGGGAAAGTCCATCAGGAGTACAGGGGCTGGGCAGGGCCCAGGGATTCCCCTGAGCCCCAGCAGCAGCATGCCCCTGGCAGATTCAAGTTAGAAACAAGAACAAATTGGAAGGGGACACAGCCCCTTCTTATACACAGAAAAGTATTTGAAGTCTTTGTGTAGGCAGTGTGAGAACCAGCTAGAACTGGTTATAGGGAAGTCCTGTCAGTATCAGGGACAGAGGTGACAGTCGCCCAGCGAGAGGTGGAGCCAGCTTTGTAGTCAGGCAGGCACAGCCCTTCACTATCAGGTGCCATCTCCTCCCACTTCCCTGGCAGCAGATGCTGCCTTTCATCCATGGGCTGACTCAGACAACCTCCTGGGCTCTCCAGCCCCTGTCACCCTCAAACCAGACAGTCAATCCACAAGCAGGCCCAGGCACTCCTGACCCAGGCTCACCAGCCAATCACACGCCAGACACAAATTACACAAATATGCCAACCTCTAAAAGTGGTACTTTTAGACTAGACACACTCATGCCGCATATACCATTTCGCAGCATTCAGTCTCACGAGTTCTCTCATACCAAACTCACCCCTGCACTCCCCACACGTCAGGAACTACCATGGGCATACATATTCCCCATTCATTCCTATGGGAGGGCAGGTCACTCACCACACATACACAGAGAGCTCAAGCACTTTACACTGTACCACAGTAAAAAAGTGCGCAGAGGGATAAAATCACCACCACCAGGTTCCAAAAACAGGCTAGGAAAAACAAAAAGTCTCGGGGTGAACCTGCCCAAAGGGCCGGATCCAACAATAACCATACTGCTAACTGTCTCAAATACTGTAAAAGGCAGCTGTTCTAACTTCTGAATGTTTTACAGTGTGTGTGTAGCATCTTTTTTTAGCCATTAGTTGTTGCTTATGTGTCAGATTAGAAGGCAAAAATAGTTGTGTGGTTTTCAAATAGCACCAGGGCTATTCCATGCAAAGAAGAACCAAATAAAGGAACCGATTAGAATGTTGAGGAATGTGCTTACGTAATTCTAGAAACTGAAAAATAAGAAGCATTGGTATCAAGAGAAGGGAAAGGACCTCTGCCTGCTAAGGTGATAGGGCAAAGGATGTAACTAACTAACAAGCTTCACACGGTTAAAACTTGGAAATCTCAGCAAAAGATGTTTTGCACAAGTTCCCATGGAATAAGAACCAATCAAAAGCCAATGATCTTTCTGTACTTGGTGTTAGGCTACTTCTCACAGATAATTCAATGCCAACAGTATTCACCTCCTCTCCTCCCATACTGCAGGTGCTGGGAACCACAGTCCAAACCATTTAACGGTCACTTTACAATCTTCAAAATGTAATCTAAAAAACAATTACATTTCTAAATGAGATTGTGATGATTCCTGAGCCTGAAACAGAAAAAAGGTTTTATGCACAGCAAGCAGAATTGCAAGGTTTATTGCAAAATGGAGTGAGCCACCCAGGCCCACTCATGTCAACTTTAAATGCCCATGGGTCAACTAAAAACTAATCAAGATATATGATGCGTTTAGTTTACTAAATCAAAATACAGAATAACATGTAGAATAATGTATAGATTAATGTGTGGGAGGGTGAAGAACTCGTGTAAATCATGCAAGCACTCACTTTCCTAAATCTAAGTGTAAAATAATGGGTGCATACATATAAGCGATTGGTTGAACATATTGCCAGTTAACATAATAATAAGTGCAATTAAATTATGTGACTTTTCGGCACCAGGATCGCTCAATCACAGATAGTAAAATCGCATTAACAAAGGCAGAGAATGTTCTTCAGGAAAGGGGATATATTACCACTCTCGAAAGAGTCTACATAAGAAGCCAGAGTTGAATTTAAATCCTTAACTATGGCTCATAAATCTATACACGGGATTATCCCCAGACAATTTTAAATCGAAACTTCAAGTTTAAAATACAGAGAGGCATTTAACATTTAAGATGTGGTGGACCAAAAACTCCTTATTCTACCAGTTAACAAGCGAATTGGGACTAGAGGCCGCTGGACGTCTCTTTCTCCCATCAGACATATATTATAGAATAAACTGAGACACGGCTAAATTCCAAGGCACTCTGGGGCCACTTGAGCCTTTGAGCGCTATACAAGAAAATATAGTGATGACAAATGGAAAGGACTGGTCATGTTTTGATATGACAGAGTATAAGTATTACATACATACATTATATATTCGGAGATTATTATATGTTCAAAAAATCATATCCCTATGTATTCATGGCACGTTGTTATCCTCTGGTTCATGTATCCCAGCTCTGGAAGACACAGCCAAAATGGTGAAAAGAATGTGCCTTTTTGCATTGCCGATGCTTTTTTAAAATTGTATTTATGTTTCACTTTTGCTTCTACGTGTTCTTTTGAGCAATCCATATCTTTTTGAGACTGAGAGTGGCTGACGAGCCGAACCGTGCAACAGATTTATCAAAAATATACCACCGAGTCCGTGTTTATTTGCTGTCTTACTGTGTGGGTTCGCAACAGACGTCACTGAAATGACCGCGCGGCTCGAGCGGTTCCGCCACCTTCTGGTGTTTCCAAGGTGAAGGGGGCAAGAAATGTGGGCGTAATCACGGTTGAAAAGTGAGAAAGATGTAATGGAAACAGCTACCGGCTGCCGCTTCCTAGAAAGGATAACAGTTTCATAAGTGCCATGGCAGTGTCTGTGCGTTAAATTGACCCGCACACAGGTATCTGCGAACGCCCTGGCAGTGAATCCATTAACACACGCTGGCTGAACTAATGTGCAAAATGTGCTTAGACTTTATAGATATTGAAGGCTAAAGAAAAAAGAAAAATTAATTTCTGAAGTCCGAGGAATAGCCCTAAATGTCTGCTTCCATAAGACATGGGCATGGAGAAGGATGAAGAAAAAGAATGAAAAGAGACGGGTTCTGATTCTGACATTTCTATAGCATTTTAAGTCAGTCTAAATTCAAATCGGAGAGAGGAAACCCCTCCCAGGCGACGAGTTGCCTCCCCATCCCTTACACTTTCCAACTGCGCCCCTTCGACCTCTCTACATATTATGGACAACTTGCATGGTGCCAAAAAAAGGTCGCAGTTTATTATCAACATTTAACATTAATGATTTTTTTTTTTTTTTTTAAATATCTTTTATTTTATCTTTCAAGTAGGAAAAAAGCACACATTACAGAAAAATAGAAAAATAGAAGAATAACCAAAAATACAACATTTTGTTCCTACATTTGTACGTCTTACAGTACAATCCAAATAAATTTCACATTAAAGTTATTTAACCCCCAAAGGGGGAAAACATATCGTATATTAAATTATATAGTATAGTAGACACCATCATATTACGTCAGTAAAAAACTAAATCAACCTATTCCTGTTCTCCATTTCTCCAAAGGTCCCCATATCTTAATACCTCGTGCTCTCCCACTCCTACCCTTTCTTGCATATATGTACTTTTCTAAGTTATGAATGGCAATAAGATTTGACAACCATGTTTGCAAAGACGGGGGATTCTTATCTAGCCATACCCTGGCTAACATTAATCTAAAGACAGCCGCTGCCATAAACAAAAACATTTCGTCCCCTGAATCCGCATACTCATTTCCAATATCCACACCCAGCATAATTAAACCGACCGAGAAGGTTAACCTGATCTTTAATGAATTGGTTAAAAAGTTTTCTACATCCTTGATTAGTGTGTATAGTTGAGGGCAGGTGGCAAACATGTGGACGATATCTGCCTCGGTAGAGTTGCACCTGGGGCACGTAGTGCCTTCCGTACCCCCCCACTTCGCGATCCTGGCTGGGGTGTGGTATAGCGAGAATAGCGTTTTGTAATGTTGGGATTGCAAGGGGGCGGAGCATAGGATAGACCGACCTAGCTCCAGTGAAACGTTGAATGATTCGGGTGTGGTGTCTATCCTTTCCCCCCATTTGGCCCTATGTTTATCTAGATCATCAAGTCTGGTTTTTGCCAGTACAACATATATTAGCCTAATGGAGTATTCCTCCCCTGTAACTAGCCCTTCCATCAGCTCAGTTGGCTGAAAACCCAGCGGGCCTCCTTGTTTGTTCCTAAGGAAACTCCTGATCTGAAGATACTTAAAGAAGTCCCTTCTGTTTACTTTATATATTCTAATCAAGTCCTCAAATTGTATTATGCCCTCTGATTTGACTAAGTCCCCCACTTGCTGTATCCCTTTGCCCTCCCATTCTGCCATTAATGCATCAGAAAAGATTTCTTCAGGGAATGATTTGTTCTTGTAGACTCTGGTGTACCTATTAAATCTACCCATGCCTGATTTCTTTAAAAAAATACTCCAGACTTTAAGTGCTGCCCTTAGGGTTTTGTACGGCTGCCTTCTAAGGTACCCCAAATCCGTATAGTACAGGAATCCATTGACAGCGTTTTGACCCAATATCATTGTGTACGTTTCAATTGACATATTCATGGTCTGTGATGTCCCGCCACCTCCTCCAATTAATCCCTGCATATACTGGAGTGCTGCCGCCAAAAAATATAATCTAAAATCTGGTGCTCCCCACCCCCCTCTATCCCTTGGCAGGGAAATGAATTTATATGCCCTGCGAGTTTTCCCTCTTGCCCATATAAATCCATTGGCCAAACTTTCCAATCTATTAAACCATTTGTTGTCAAAAATCAGAGGTATTGACCTGAATAAATACAAAAATTTAGGCAGGACTATCATTTTCAGCACGTTTGTAGTTCCAACCAAAGAAAGATGTAAATTGTTTATTCTTTCCAAATCTTTTTTTACCTTAGTAAGCAACGGTTCGATGTTTTGCTCTACTAAGTCCTCCAATTTTACAGTAACATCAATGCCTAGATAGGTTGCCTTGCTGACCACCCTGCTATCTAAGCTTGTTGCGAATCTATTCAGAATGA
Organism: Lissotriton vulgaris; assembly: GCF_964263255.1. NCBI lineage: Eukaryota > Metazoa > Chordata > Amphibia > Caudata > Salamandridae > Lissotriton > Lissotriton vulgaris. The sequence goes on along the minus strand of NC_141689.1, from coordinate 1,433,741,635 downwards.
TCTGTGTTTTAGTTTTATTTAGGTTATAACCTGATATCAACCCAAACTCATGCGCCTCTGCCTCTACCCCAACCATAGCCATATCTGGATTTGGAGTCAAAATAGCCACATCGTCAGCGTAGGCCAAAATTTTTACAGTGCATCCATTGAATGAGACGGGTTGAATAGCCTGGTTTTCCTCTAATTTACGTAGTAGTGGCTCCATGTACAGAGCAAACAGTAATGGTGAAGATGGGCAGCCCTGACGTGTCCCCCGTTGTACCTGTATTGAATCCGAGTGCCCTCCGTTTACTCTGATTTTGACCTCCGGCTCTCTATATAGAGCTTGTATAGCACGTATATAGCCTGGCCCGATACCACACCACCTCATAGTTTCCCATAGATAGTCCCAGGCGACCCTGTCAAAAGCCTTCTCGGCGTCTAAAAACAATGCTGAAAAAGGGTCGCCTGTAACATCTGCCACATCAATCGTAGTAATTAACGCCCTAATGTGTTGAGTGGTACCCTTCCCAGGTATGAAACCATGCTGTGACGGGCTCACCAAATGTTCAATACAGCCTGCTAGTCTCTTTGCCAACATTTTAGAGTAGACCTTGCTATCTGAGTTCATCAGTGTGATGGGTCTGTAGGATCCCGGGAGGGTTGCGGGCTTCCCTTTTTTGGCAATAACAATTAAATCTGCGCCGCGCCAAGAATCTGGTGAAAGCCCTCCTTGTTGCACATGAACCATAACTTCAAACATATAAACCAACAAGCAATCGCGAAATACTTTATAAAATTCGACCGGGATTTGATCGGGTCCTGATGCCTTTCCAGCTGGTAAGTTATTTAATGCATCTATAAATTCCTCCATACATAGGGAAGAGTCCAACATTTCCCCTTCTTCTTTTGTAACTCTTGATGCTCTCACCCCTCCAAGATAGTTCCTAACTTCCTCCATATCCTCAGTATTACCCTGTGTATACAGTTTTTCGTAGAATCCTCTAAAAACCTCTCTTATCTGATCTGAGCCTGTAACAATGGTGCCCGTTGTATCTAATATCTCTTTTATTTCAGCATCCGCTCTTTGCTGCCTGGTTTTAACCGCAAGTATGTGACCCACCTTCTCGCTACATTCATATAGTTCTTCCTTCTTAGCCAAATATTTTTCAGCAGACTTTTTCGAGAGGCTTTCAACTGCGTCCGCCTTAAGTGCTACTATTGTTAGTATTATATCTTCCAAGCTGGACTTAGAACTTACTGCAGAGACTAGTTTACCTTCCTCTATGATTAATTTTTGCTGAAAGGTTTCATACCTCAACCTCTCTTTCTTGCGACTATTCAACACATAGCTTAGAGTTTCTCCTCTAATGCCTGCTTTAAAACAATCCCAGGTCTGCCCTACAGAAGCTGTCCCGTGATTAATCTCCCAAAAAATCCTGATCCACTCTGCCATATGTTTCCTATATTCAAGATCTTGGAGCAGACTCCTCTCAAAAAATCATTAATGCTCCAACATTAATGATTTTTTTTTTAATCATTTATACATTTTTTTCTCCTTGTTGTACATAGCATTCGTTCTTCACTTAGCGATTTGCCATCGTGTCTCCTTTTGTCCATTCTTTCTCTCAGACAGATCACCTTCGGGAGTGGGCCCCAAAACGTCGGCCACTATTGCCAAGGGGCTAGGCTTCAACCTGCTACCGATTGGGTGGGTGTCCATCCGGACTTGCCCGGGCCACAAGTGCCGTCCCGCTTGCCTTCAGTGCCATCTTGGCCCCCTCCCTGCTCTTCGGGGTCCCTGCCGTGTGGCATTCCAGGGACCCCATCTGAGTACCTCATCTATCCAGCCTGCGGCTGGGTTCTACCTTTGACTCCTTCTGAACCCCTGCCGTGTGGCATTCCAAGGGCCCTGCTGGAGCCTTCCATCTACTCTTTTAGTGGCCACTGGCCACTGCTTGCTCCCTGCGTGTCCCTGCCATGAGGCATCTCAAGGACATTGTGTGAGCCTTCCATCTACTTCTATCAATTTCTCTTCCTTTCCTATCCTTCAGGTTGTCTTCACGCCCCACCTCAACCCTGCCTTTCTCTGGAGCAGGTGGGTGGGATTCCTTCTTCGTCTACGCTGTTGAAGAGGATTGGATGCTTGATGGGGGCTGCTTGCCCCCTTCTTGAGCCCATCCACGGCTTGCGGCCTGCTCCCCCTGATTGGGGGAGGCCGCCTTACACTTAGGGCGACCAATTGCGTTTGCCCCTTTTTTCCCGGGCTTGCGCTCCAGGGGTTGGGAAGGTTCCCGCCTCCAGGGGGCGTTTGGCCCGGGCCTCCTTTGGGTCCGACTTCACCTTCCCCAGGCCAGGCTCCGACCTGCATCTATAATATAATGAGAATTTAATTTCAGGATGAAGAAGTTTATTGGAGTGTTATATATGACTTATATTTTTCAATTGGCTTTTTTATGAGGGAAAAACTGAAAATTTGTTAAAACGACTTTGACTTTTGTCCATGACAATATACATTAAATGTAGCCAGCAGGATTTGCTGCCTAAAACAAGCATTGGCAAAACCAATACATCTGAATTTAATGAGATAATGCATGCAGTGTTAGCACATTACACCAGGGCCAGAGAGTGCTATAGTTGTAAACAAGTCCCTTGTGTACTTCAATGCATGCACGCGCTGGAGTGAAGGCAGAAGCACATACCCACACAGCCAACAGAATTGTGTGAGAGATGATTACTCCACTGGGCTGGCCCAAGACGTCATCAACAAAGTCTCAAGCCAATGGCTGGAATAAGCTGCTTGAAGAAAGCCGGTGGTTGAAAGGGGAGGACCCAGAGCCCACTTTAAGTAAAACGTTAGCAATACCTAAACATTATATAGTCGTCCATACTGCGCCCGAGATGAGAATGGGGTCTGCTAAAAGACAGCTTTCTGATTTCAAATGAGTATTAGGTGTGTGACCTCAACCACTACGAGGAATATGCAGGGCTTGTGTAGTAGCTAAATGCAGCCCTGGAACAATATTTTTATTTTAAAGTATTTTGTTGTCAATTGTCATGTGGCATATTCTTTTATGTGCTTCTATAATTTTACATATACCATAGGCTTTGCTGTATGTTAACATGGTCACTGTTTGGACCCTGCATGCTTTGAAGATTGAGATGAAAGCACAACGATTACTTCTTTTTTTAACAAGAGGTAATTAAATTGTGTCAACTAATAAAGTAAGTGCTTGGCTGTCATGTTTTCTTAGCTTCACATTAACAGATCGAAGAAGAGGAAACATTTAATTTTCTGAATCTCTGTAAAAAGCAGGGCAGTTGAAAGGTGGAGCGATTGTCTTGCAAGGCCCATCGTGAAGAAAGGAGAGGAGATATCATTACAGTAGGCTCACCGATTAGAGCGGCAGACCCTGAGGCAGAGGTCTGGCCCGGGACCAGGGTTCAATTCCTGACGCGGAAGGGTCTTGGGCTCAATGTCCACGGACTCGATAATTCTCGCCTAGGTGCCTACTCTAATCATGGGTCCCACTCTGCAACTCTGGGCAATAGCTTGCTTAATCTCCACAACGGCCCAGAAAGCGCTAGGATACATGGCCTCACCTTGGAGGTGCCCAGCAAGGGGCATCTCACAGGGAAAGCCAGGAAGGGTTCCACAGCGGTATACAGCGCCAAGATACCTTCTAGGTGATAGTGCGCTTTACAAGTATACACACATTTACATTTACATTTACATTACTTCCTATAACTGAACAAAAGTAGTGTTCACATGTAGCAAAGCAGGAGCCACCCATGAATGGACCCTTCCTTGCTCCATAGAGCACAATACATATGCAAGCTATATAAGATACTGGTGTTTGAAGTGGGGTTACACGCAGAGACCAGGTTTCTGAAGGGGTGTTGAAATATGGAGCTCAAACTTCAGACCTGATGGTATAATAAGGGACGTTTAGGGGCTTATGCGACTTGAAATGTAAAAATAGAATAAAACAACTCTGCTGTTAGATAGCAAGTTATACCTCAATAAAGGAACTTGGCTAATTGATTAGAGTTGTGTGATTAAATATAATCGGGGCTTAACTATCCTTTCCCCTAATGTGCACATTACTTGCTGAACTGCTCAGTTTACAATGCTTTTTTCACGTGATTGTGTTGATTTCAGGGATTTCAGCTCTATCGGTTCAACTGCAGATTATAAATTCTCTGACTGGTTTTCTCTGACTCTTTATATTCTTATGATGTCATGACCAAAGATGCACTTGAGAACATGCGAACCCCTGGGCTAATTCTGCAATTAAGGGAAATAGTCAGTAACATTCAACTGCGGAGTAATACCCAGAGGGGCATATTATCAAGGGGGTTTATCTCCGCTTTTTTGGATTTAAAAGCCAAGAAAGCGGAGATAAAATTATCTCCCTATTACCTAGCTGTCGCTAACACCAGTTAGCGACAGCTAGTAGGAGATAGCGACCATCTTGGGCTCCACTTTGCATGTCAGTGATATTTATCACTAATGACATGCAAAGTGGGCGTGCCAAGATGTTAGCGACTGGAAACAGTCGCTAACATCGCTATCTCCTATTACCAACTTTTGGAGATATTCGTGCTAAGCGCGAATATCTCCAAAAACTAACACCTGCCCTGAGCAGTTCTTAGCCATGTTATCCAATGGGAGGTGGATAACATGGCTAAGAGCATTAGCTCGGTAATGCATGAAATCGCGGACTTTTCGGCGATATTCATGCATTGCGGGCGATTTTTATCGCATTTGCGATAAACCTTGGGTTTATCTGCGATAAAAATCGCCGCAGGTCGGCGATACATTTTTGTCTCTAACCAAGCAATAGCGATAATTATCGCTATTGCTTGGTAATATGCCCCAGAATTCTTAAGTAAAACACCACACGGAGAGGTGAGTTCTGTAAAAATGTCATCATTTCTTTTTGGGGCTCAGGAAAATCTTGTGTGTGACCCCAATAATTTAAAGGTAACATGAGGGAATGCTTCCTCAAACAAATCACACGCCTTGAGCAAAATAACTGCCAATCTTTTTACATGAATCCTGTAAATCTGATACATCATTTATTTCTTTTTTAGTTCATTTGTGCTATTATTTCATTTAACACCATTCATGTTGTTCCCAATGCATTATGGGTATAGGTCCCCTTCATAAGGAGGATACATCTTTTTTCATAAAATTAAAGAAATAGGTAAACAAATATTTATAAATTACTTTTAAAACAACTTTATCAACAGCATAATATATTCAATTCAAATTGCCTTTATTCGATCTTATGAGGACAGATCATAAAAGATACACACAATATTCATTTCAGAAGGTCAATCCTCTTCCTGAGCAAGATTCCGCTCTCAATTGGACACCATCTGGTGTTTAGCGATCAATCCATCATAATGTCCTTCTCCACCTTCAAACGGAAGTGACCACTCGATTTCAACATTCCTTTGGAATCTTTCCACTGTATTCACAGTAGTCCTTTGTAACATCTATGTGAAAGTACCCAACTTTACTCCAACAGTCCTCTGTAGTCTTTCTACTCCATGGTAGTTCTTCACAACTTAGCACCAAGATGTTTTCAAATTAATTCCCTTCTCAAAGAGAGCATTGAATTGAAGAGTGAAAGAAGCGGGTGCAGTCAATTAATGCAAGCCATGCCAGGCTTGGCAAAGTCGCAAGGACCATGTACAATGATTGAGTTCCTCAACAAGGAGTGTCTTAAATGTGATTTGTGCATTAGGATGTGATAATAAGGACAGAGGCCTTATTGAGTCAGCAATGGATTGAAAAGGAAGGTCCCTTTAATATAGCAAATAGGCGTTGTGAATGGATTTCTACCACCCCATTGAAGTGAGTCATAAACATCCATAATAATGAAAGGTAGTGATGTTCAGGGAAATTGTCCCATGATTTGAATTGTTCTGTGAATTGTCCCATGTTGTATTGGAATCATCAGCATGGGAAGGGGGTGTGCCTTTTATAGGTTGAATGGAAAGTGAATTTTAAACTGCATCCTTTCTGACCATACATTTCTAACATGCAGCAAGGTTATATGGCTCACGGAGAGCAGCATCACAGAGGATTTTTGGGGGTACCCTAAGGGATAAGGGAGACTGTAGGGCACAGGGTTGCTGAGAGAGTACTTACATTTTGACTTGTTCTTGTTAAAGAAATTACTTGCCTTCCATAAGACTTTTGATACCTGATGATGTAATGGTGGATATCGAATAGATCTTTTAACACAATGGTTAAAATGTTTTACCATTTTTAGCTACAATGGAGAAGGTGCACTAGAATGCCTCCCTATCAAATTCCTCCATATGTTTAGCTGCTATGTCAGACCACTTAATTTGCCATGATTGATTTCCCCCAACATTATATGCTGAAGCTGTAGCATCCCAATACTTATAACTGCATTCTAGAGAGAGTTCAACAAACTGAATTGAATATACACCTTTATGATTTGTCGATGGTGCGTTGACAGTGTCTCCAGATCCTGCAAATACCAGTAAGCACTTGAGCCGGTCAGTACAGTTTATGTTGCCAACCAGGTAGATGGATGTGGTTGGGGCCATTATCGTAGAAGCAGCACATATCCTTGTAAATATTGGCGTTGATTTAAGGATCTTCATTTTTCATGTGACTTATATGTGTTTAGGTCATCCAAGTGCTGTTTGACTGCGTTGTTCTCCTACGGGCTGGAAACTGCATCTAGTGTGCTCATGTCATCCAGAGAAATGCACAGCACTTGTGGTTTTAGAACCATTTTCGCTGGTCTCAGAACTTGATGAGGAACTTCATACCAAAAGATTCCATTAGGCAATGTATGGGCATCATAATACCTACAGGATAATTCCGTACCACACAATGAGAGATAAGTGTCACTGCAACTCTTCTAAAACAGGAGACTATGGTGAATGGTTAGGAAGCTAATGGCTTGAACCATCTTTTTGGTGAGGATCAGCACAGTAATACCGTAATAAATAAACCACATGCACCATTATCCTTCTTTGATTGTCTACTGGTGAGAGGAATAAAAAAATTCCTAATTGAGCACATCAAAAAGCATTGCGTTACTGATGTTAGTCAGTACCCACTCATCTAAATCAAACTACTTCTAGATTAGTTCATTTTGCCTGCTCTCTATTTCGAAGTTACCCTCAGAAGAAATCAGCCATTCTGAGATCTTATTCCTGAAGGGAGTGGTGGTGAGTCTCAAGCTTTGCCAAAGCAGAATCCCGATTGCTGCCAGTGACCCCTAACCATTGGCACCACCACAACAGGAACCTGCACATGTGATGAAGCCAAGCTCACCTTTCAGCCTCCTGTTCAAGACAGCCATTGTCTGAAACCATTGTACAGCTCACATGGACTGGGAATTACTGCAGATACTTTGGCAGATACATCTAACCACCTTGTTCTAATGTTTGAGTTACAGTAACTCACAAATCACTGCTTTTGTGGATCACTTGGCTTCTGGCTTTAAAGGAATCCGAACTTGAACACACAGCTCACTTTGAAGAGAAATCACATGTGGGGTCAAGTCCTTAGTCCACCCCATTTTATACTAATAGAATACAGAGGCTTGTTTTGGGGCCCACTCATGTGCATTGTTTCCCTGAGGTTCACAAGAACTGTTTCAAGTATTAGTCCCTCCCAATAGGGTGTGTCTATTACAAAGGGAGGAGGCAAATCATTTTTGGGTAGGCTGATATAATATGTCTTGAATAAATGTTACAAGAAAATCACCTTTATGGTGCACAATATGTTGAATTCCATTTGAATCTCAACTGTATAAAGGTGGTCAAGTAGGTTTACGTGTCCACCATGTCTACAGTCAGTATTGTGACTAGATGATTTTTGAGAGTCTGACCGGCTATTATGATCTCAACTACAATGTCTAAAAGCACCATTGCCCATATCCCATTCTTCCAAAATACTCTCTTTTGCTGGAGTATGCTGTCTCTTTCTGATCTGAACCTTTCTTCGCTCTTTTGCATCTCTCATTAGAGTCCGGTTTTCGAGGTAACCTTTTGTCTGCTTTGTTTGTGAAGTACTCATCCTTTCTCGGATCTCCAGTTCATTCACTCCTTCTGTCTTCAGTGTGTGTCTGGGCACCTATTATCTCTAGGGTCTTCCAAAAATGTGAATGACAGCCATCAATATACTGATACAAGTCAGGCTGTTTTAATGTTTTACACTCCCTCAGTTGATAATCACCTCTGGATTCTTGTTGCTGCAGTAATCTAGTCCATATTTTCTTTTTATCTCTCTGCTCCTTCTCAACATCTTGTCCTTTATCTCACAGTGTCCCATTTAAATGGTGTTTTGGCTTTACATGCGTTTTCAGTGGGTTGGTACCTAAGATGTCTTTATCAATCGAGGGATATATTTTCCAAATAATATAAGTAACTAATTTGTCATGCTTTGGTGACACGGTGGCAATATGTTGGGGTGTGACTGAAAGCCTCTAGCTATGATTGTTACTGAGAATCAACTTAGAGACCATTTTCACATTTCCAATTAATTGCATTGTCAAATTGACCACTGGAGCAACTCTATGCTAATTTTGAAATTGCTTAAAAACCTCCAGCAGTCCCACTGTAAAGAGGGAGTCCCATTTGGGATTACTAAAAAACCAAAGGGACATTGTAGTTAGGCTCAGAATTCACTCGTACAAAACCATTGATATTCAGCAGTTATACCATTACTATAACTTACGCCCCGCCATACACTGCTTATGACGTCACATATTACACCACTCATGATGTGGTCAGTGACACCACTGATGACCTCTCAAATGACATCACTGATGACATCATCGAGTTTTGCCGAGTGTTTTCTAAAAGTTTAGGATAGTCAAACATGTACTGAGATACCACAAAAGTTAAACTAGTATACTTCGTGTACTAATAATGAGTAATACTATTTGTAATACATATTATGTGAGTGGCTGTGTGACTGTGTGTATCCATATGTGAGTAGGTGTCTGAGTGGCTGTATGGGAGAGTAAGTGATTGTGTGTGTGGCTGTGTGGGCGAGTGAGTGGTTGTGTCAGTGGTATATGGGTGAGCGGGTATGTGAGAGGCTATATAGGTGAATGATGGGGTGTGAGTGGCTGTATGAGTGAGTGAAAGAGTGCATGAGTGGCTGTATAGGGGGGTGAGTGGGTGCATGAGTGGTGTATGGGTGAGTGGGTATGTGAGTGACTATGGGTAACTGAGTGAATGTGAGAGTGGCTGTGTGGGTGAGTGTGTGATTGTGTCAGTGACTATAGGTAAGTGAGTACACATGTTAGTATCTGTATGAGTAATTGAGGGGTTGTCTGAGTAAATGTTGGTGAGTGAGTGGCTGTGTGTGACGGTATTGGTAAGTAGGTGGGTGTGTGAGTAGCTGCTTGGGTGAGTGACTCAGTGTGTGAGTGGTTATATGGGTGTATGAGTGGGTGTGTGAGTGGCTGTATGTATGGGTGAGTGGTTGTCTGAGTGGCTGTATGAGTGTGTGAATGGGTGTGTGAGTCACTCTATGGATCAGTGAGTGGGTGTGTGAGTACTTATATGGGTCTGTCGATGGGTGGGTGAGTGGTTGCATGGGAGTATTAGTGTGTGTATGAAATGTTGTTTTGGAGTGTGAGTGGGTATCAGCGACGTCATCAGTGATGTCACTGACCATGTCATGAGTGATGTAATATGTAACGACATAAGCAGTGCATTGCGGGGCATAAGTTATAGTTAGCTGAGGTGACTATAACTACTGAATTTCAATGTCTTGTTCGAGTGAATTCTGTTTCCTAACTATAACGTCGCTGTAACCTCTGGTTTCTTCAGTGATTTTCTAAGGTTTTTAAAATTCTATTTCCTAACTATAATGCCCCTGTAACCTTTGGTTTTTAAGTGAATTTCTAAGGATTGTGTTTAGATTTTAGTTCCTACTTCCTAACTGCAACCTGTAACATTTGAGAGTGGGTGTGTGAGTGGCTGTATAAGTGAGTGAATTTGTGAGGGGCTAGGTAGATCTATGAGTGGATGTGACAGTGTCAGAATAGGTGCCCAAGTGGCTGTCTGAGGTCTGTGTGGGTTTATCAGTAGCCCTGTGAGTGATTGGGCCAGAATGCCAGCTAACCTGTTATTTTATTCATCAAGAGTACACAGCTTTGTACAACATGTCTACCCAACTGGAATACTTTCTATTGGTTAATTAGTGCTACCTTGTTGGGTAAATGTGTAGTGCATATTCTACAGTACAGCTGGGTAATGGACCAGGATGAAATGTCTCCTGAGACCTTGTGTGCTTTTCAGCAATGTGATTATTCCTCATGCATCTTTATCCATAAATGTATGATAACATGAATCCTCCTATAGAGGAGACAACAAGATTACAAAGAGCTGTATCTACCCCAAACATGGGCACTTCCTCTTAAATTTATAAAGTAAGTGGATCTTTATTTGGTGGAGATGTTCTCATATTCTTCAGCATCAAATACACGTCACTAAAATCTAAAGAAAATCTGGCAACAAAATGAAAGATCTTTCTATAATACTAAGGCGGACAGGGCAGGGCCAAATGGGTGATACCTCCTGTTGATTTTGCACATTAACATACTTGCAATAATGTAAAGGGAGAACCATGTATTTTCCTCTCACCAGGAGAGGACAACAAATGACCCACTCATTACAGTCACTACGAATTGCAACTCTGATAAATCAATGATGTATTCAATTCTACCAAGCATTTCAGATCGTTTTTTTAAATGTGGAATTGCATAGAAAACACACTCACTTTGCCTTCACCAAGCACAGGAAGTTTACAGAAATATTTTATCTTGCAAGAAACTGATGTGCCCAGAAGCTTTTTAAATAAATGTTTTCATATATTTGTGAATTCATCATGAAAAGTTGTGATATGTACACTCCAGTACCGCGGTTAGTTGTGAAATTGGCATGATTTTTAAAAACTCTAAAAAACACATAAGCACATTTTCTAATGAATGTTTGTGGTCAGTAGTTTACTAATGTAACATATAAGGTTAGATTTTCATGAGTCATTATATGGTTCAACACTGTTTTATTACATTTACCGTAATTGCAAATACGTTGGTATTCGCTAATATCACATGTCTACGGTATAAAGGGATTTCATTGGATAAAACACTTTTCATTATTCTAGAAAGGCAGTCCCCACCCAGTTGTCATTTCTTGTATTTTCAAGGGCTGAAATTGGAGGTTGTGGTTGTAGCAGCTCCCGTTTCGATATTTCAAAAACATTTTGGACATTTTTGGATATACTTGAAAAAAAATGGCATCTGGTGGCACTCAGGACAACAGCCACACCACACTGACGACAGTTCCACGGAGGAAGAACCACCCGGAGAAGTGCCAATCTATTGCATAAGATTTTTTCACCATCCCCTCAGGGGAAAAAAGTGGTCGCAGAGCACATCAAGTGCACTTTATGTTAGAAGACTCTCTACAGGGGAACTTCAAAGAATTACTCATGTAGGACACCATGAGTTTGCAGAAGCACCTCAAGAGATACCACTGAAACCACTTGGCCAGAGCAGAGAGGCAGAGCACTGCATCAAATTCATCTACCTCTGCATTGACACCAATTGCTCCTGGGGATCCTCTTTCACCTGAGTTCCAGCAACAGCTCCCGGAAAGAGCACCAGAGCTGGAGAGGATTGGTACTTTTTGTTTAGACTGTAAAAAAGTACTTTTAATTGGGGAAAAATCTCTTGCTGCAGTTTCGAATGCAGCAAAACTTCACAAGTTTTAATTTTGTTATGTATTTTATTTGAGAATTAGACTTGTTTCCCCAGTTTGAGTTGTTTGTGTTAAAACGTTTTCCATTTGCCATTTTATTTGAAAAAAATGCAAACAAATTAGAAAATGTAAAAAAAAACTCCAAAAAATAAAGAAAGGTTTGGAAAAAAACTCCAAAAAGTAAGAAAGGTTTGCAAGAGTTACAACAAATCAAAGATTCTCATTAGAACCCCAATTCTTGGTTTTAAAACATGTGTCTATATATGTATAAGAAAGAGTATGAGTGGGTGATTATGTGGATGTGTAAGTGGTTAATTAAGTGATTGTATTAGTGAGTGAGTGCAGGTGTGAGTGCCTGCATGGATGAGTGAGTGGATGTGTCAGTGGGTGTATGGGTGAGTGTGTGCATATGCTACTAGCTGTTTGAGTGAGTGAGTGAGTAAGTAACTGTACGGTGGAGTCAATGTGTGAGTAGGTGTATGGGTGAGTGAGCGGCTGTATGGGTGAGTAAGGGGTGCATGAGTGGGTGTATGGGTGGGTGAGTGGGTTTGTGACTAGCTGTTTACACGAGTGACTGAATATGTGAGTGGCTGTGTGGGTAAGTGAGTGGTTGTGTCAGTGACTGTATGGGAGACTGAGTTTGTGTATGTCAGAAGGTTACTGACTGGCTTTGATAGTACCTGTATAGGTGAGCCAGTGGCTGTGTCAGTGTATGTATCTGTGAGTGAGTGGGTGTGTAAGCAGCTGTATGGGTGAGTAATTGAGTATGTCAGTGACTACATGCAAGAGTGACTGGGTGTGTTAGTGACTGTATAGATGAGTGAATGGATGTATGGGTGGCTGTATGGGTGAGTGAGTACTTGTATCAGTGATTGTATAGGTGAGTGAGTGTGTGTGTTAGTATCTATATGAGTAAGTGAGTGGGTGTGTGACTATCCATATGGGTAAGGGAGTGCATGTGGTAGTAGCCATATTGGTAAGTGAGTCAGTCGGTGAGGTACTGACTGTATGGGTGACTGAGTGGGTATGTGAGTGGTTGTTTTAATGTATGACTGGGTGTATGAGTGACTGTACTGGCATGTGTCTGGATGTCTCAGTGGCTGTATCAGCCTCTCCCTTGGTGTATACCATGACAATGTAAGTTTGTTGAACTACACAGAAAGAAGTAATCAGGAAATTACTTTACTCCAATAGATTATGTAATTCATCTGATTAAAAAAGAACATAAATATAAGTCAATATTACATTTTACAAAATTCTACAGTAAACCTTTAGTTTCTGTAATACATAAGCTCATATTATAATAAACAGAAGACATTTATTATGCTGTAATAATATTTCACATTATAGTAAAGCATTTCACATTAAATTTTCCCTTTTTTACTGTTCTTATCTTTTAGAAATGTACACATAAACGTTGTACTGTATAAAGATTCAACCTTGAACAGTGGGGAAAAAACAACCAGAAAGATTGTAGAAAAAATCCCCAGAACTGCGCAGTATTTCACTACAAATAAATGACTCTATGCATTGCACTCAATACAATTATTTAATAATTTTTTTACTTACAGTTGCTTAACTATTCTAAACAAACATATCTTAAACATATCTTTTTAATTTTTTAGAAGTAGTACATAAATACTAACAGATATAAAGGACACTTAAATCATGGAGACACTTTTTCAGACATCACACCGGGGGGCCGAATGATGTCATAAACACTGACAATTCACAAAGAACAAATACAGTGTACCACATATTTGGACAGTAATCCTCCTTAGAACCTTGGTTGAAGAACCAAAAGATGAGAATTTGGTAGCTTGACAGGCAGTTTTTGTGTGAATTTAATGGTTGCTGTCATTGCATTCCGTCCGTCCAATTTCACTCTTTAAATAGACAGTATAGTATCCATCTGCTAAACTAAGTCCTTCATGAAAGATGATAGCCATAGTAGTATAGGTTCTTCCTTGCATTGATATTTGTACAGCTTTGAAGTTTGACTTTGTATAAGTAATGTAGACATAACATCTGATTGACAATTTGGGTAGGTATTATTTTGGTTAGCTTTTTTATCAATCTGTCAAAAGACACAGTTTTGGAATCTAGTAATGTTAAGTACAGGAATGTTTCAGAATCTTTTTCTTCTAAAACTCCAAGGATTCCTATTATAATTCCTGTGCATCTTGCTGGCTATTGTGAGTAAATAGTACTGATCTACTACATATATCTACTAGGTTTTGAAAGCCTGAAGCACAATGTATTACAGTCCTATCACTATGTAAACATTGCAGCAAACCACAGAGTGCAGAACATAATCTCTTATGTGGTTTATGATCAATTGCATTTATAAGATGTGGTAAATGAAAGAGTACATTGAGAACAAAATTTGTATAGAAGTTGACACCAGAATGGTTTGACAACTCGCAACCTACAATATCTCTCTCATATCTCTCTCAATCTTTACCAGATAACTTTTGTTACTTCAGTTTATTGTCAATCTCAACAGGTAGCATAAGTAGTCGATGTAAAGTATTCTCTTTAACGTTGTGTGTAGCTAATCCAGTTGATGCTGTTACTGCACATGACAAATTTGATTCTGTAATCCTCTGTAGGTAAACAGTAAGAACTCCAATTGAAAATCTTTTCCCGGTGCCAGCTTGACAACTGAAGTATAATAGCATTGGCTTAAATGATGAGTATTTACATCCATTCTTCTCATGGAGGAATCCATGCTCTCTTTTTTCTTTTACCTCCATGTAAATTTCTTTCGGTTCATCATTCAGTTGTCCAACCAACTGTTCTAAATCAACAATTTACTGTCTCACCTGTTGCATTGCACTTTCCACCTAATTCATGGCTGTTGCAGCTTCATTTTCAATAACTGGTTGTCCAATAGGATCCTGACTCAGTGGTCCTGAACTTTGGCTTCTTTGTAAATTTTCTTTAGCTATCTCAGCAGCAATTGTTCCTTCCTGTTCAATATCATTATTTAACATCCTCAAATAGTTTGGAAGCACTGAGTACTGTTTTTCTCAGAGATAAAAGAGTTTTCCTAGCACCCACAGTCTCTGAGTAATTCCAATTCAGAACACCAAGGTTTGAAGAGTTGCACAAGCGCCAAATAGAAAAACTTTCTTTGGCAACTAAGGGCCCAATTAGGATGGTGGTGAGACTGCCATCGGCGACTGTATCACTGCCCGTCACATTATGATTGAGGGCAGTGTGTTGGCGGTCGAAAAGACCAACCGCCACGCATCTGACAGAATCATTGAGCCTGCCGGTGCATCGGAGGCAGCCATAATCCCTACAATGGTGGTGGTGCTTGCCAGGCACCATATGTGGGATTATGGTGTCCCTCTCCGTCATCTGTTTCATGGCGGTTTACCCGCCATGAAAAGGCTGGCAGAAAGGTACATTGGAAGCCGTATCAGGCCCCCTTTCCTCCTGGCCCTTGATTTTGGGTGTTGGCATATCCCTGCACCATTTGGCAGGCACCACATGGTGCCTGCCACGTAGTACAGGGATATGTACAGGGTTTATTCTTTGCATTGCGGTGGGTGCTGCAGCCAGCAGCACCGCAATAATGCAAAGAATACATGGCGTGACCACCTTGCAGGCAGTCGCATCGTAATCCTTATGGCGGGACTGCCGATGGCTAGTCGTCGGTCCTGTTTCCAATACATCTGCCCACCATCCTAATCAGGCCCTAAGTTGTCTTTGGTTAATTAGATTTCCTTTTGTTTGTTAACCCAAACAACTGTCACAGCCAACTACTGCATATTTTCTTTCATCTATGTTTTCTGTTACATTGCATCTGTATCTGTAGTGTTGATATATTTCATAAAAACAAATGCTTTTGAGATGTGGACTCCTTCTTGAATAGTATGTGTCCAACATATTTGATTTCACAATGTCTGTACTTTCCAGTTCGAACTCTGCTAGGTACTGAATTTCTGGGAAAGACTTCAAACTTTATTTCACATGCTTGTAAGGCCTATACTTACCCCAACAATTCCCCTTGACTTCAATTACAAACTGGCTGAGCTTTAACAATCACAGCATTCACAGGAGTCTATCTCTCTAATGGAAAGCATTTTCAAGCTGAAGCTGTACAATTTCACGTTAGAGACTTTTCTGCAGAAATCTCCTTCCATATCTCCTTCATCACATTCTTCTCTGATTTTGTAATGTATGTATGAAGTCACATACAAAGCAATAGCAATGGAGTTGTCTGCAACAAATTGCATATCCATATTTGCATTGTAAATTTTTTGAATCACATTGTTATAGTCATTAATATATTTGGAGGCATCTGCTCTTCTCAGGTTGTAAACGTTTTTTGATGATATTCATGTTAGTGTATGTCTGACCGCAGATAAAATGCTGTCCCTCTTCCTTTATTTACAACAAGGGGTGGTGAGGGACAGAGTCTCTGAATTAAGCAGAAAGCTCTCACCCAGTCAAGAGATCAGGGCTAGATCCAACACCGTTTTTTAGCTCACTGCACCATCCCAGTTTCAGAACCTGGCTGTATGCAAATTAGTCTGTTCCTGTCCCAGTGCATGATGGGAACAGGGCAAACCAAACTACAAAAGCCAATTCTTACACTGGGAAGGAAACAAGCTCCCGGGGACCGGTTTCTGGCATTACAGCCGTCTTCGGCCCGGTTTGCTTGAATCCTGATGGTGCAATGAGCAAGGGTCTCACATCTGAGAATACCCTTCCACGCTTAGGGTGGACAAAAATATTTACAACAAGGGGTGGTGAGGGACAGAGTCTCTGAATTAAGCAGAAAGCTCTCACCCAGTCAAGAGATCAGGGCTAGATCCAACACCGTTTTTTAGCTCACTGCACCATCCCAGTTTCAGAACCTGGCTGTATGCAAATTAGTCTGTTCCTGTCCCAGTGCATGATGGGAACAGGGCAAACCAAACTACAAAAGCCAATTCTTACACTGGGAAGGAAACAAGCTCCCGGGGACCGGTTTCTGGCATTACAGCCGTCTTCGGCCCGGTTTGCTTGAATCCTGATGGTGCAATGAGCAAGGGTCTCACATCTGAGAATACCCTTCCACGCTTAGGGTGGACAAAAATATTTACAACAAGGGGTGGTGAGGGACAGAGTCTCTGAATTAAGCAGAAAGCTCTCACCCAGTCAAGAGATCAGGGCTAGATCCAACACCGTTTTTTAGCTCACTGCACCATCCCAGTTTCAGAACCTGGCTGTATGCAAATTAGTCTGTTCCTGTCCCAGTGCATGATGGGAACAGGGCAAACCAAACTACAAAAGCCAATTCTTACACTGGGAAGGAAACAAGCTCCCGGGGACCGGTTTCTGGCATTACAGCCGTCTTCGGCCCGGTTTGCTTGAATCCTGATGGTGCAATGAGCAAGGGTCTCACATCTGAGAATACCCTTCCACGCTTAGGGTGGACAAAAATATTTACAACAAGGGGTGGTGAGGGACAGAGTCTCTGAATTAAGCAGAAAGCTCTCACCCAGTCAAGAGATCAGGGCTAGATCCAACACCGTTTTTTAGCTCACTGCACCATCCCAGTTTCAGAACCTGGCTGTATGCAAATTAGTCTGTTCCTGTCCCAGTGCATGATGGGAACAGGGCAAACCAAACTACAAAAGCCAATTCTTTCACTGGGAAGAAAACAAGCTCCCGGGGACCGGTTTCTGGCATTACAGCCGTCTTCGGCCCGGTTTGCTTGAATCCTGATGGTGCAATGAGCAAGGGTCTCACATCTGAGAATACCCTTCCACGCTTAGGGTGGACAAAAATATTTACAACAAGGGGTGGTGAGGGACAGAGTCTCTGAATTAAGCAGAAAGCTCTCACCCAGTCAAGAGATCAGGGCTAGATCCAACACCGTTTTTTAGCTCACTGCACCATCCCAGTTTCAGAACCTGGCTGTATGCAAATTAGTCTGTTCCTGTCCCAGTGCATGATGGGAACAGGGCAAACCAAACTACAAAAGCCAATTCTTACACTGGGAAGGAAACAAGCTCCCGGGGACCGGTTTCTGGCATTACAGCCGTCTTCGGCCCGGTTTGCTTGAATCCTGATGGTGCAATGAGCAAGGGTCTCACATCTGAGAATACCCTTCCACGCTTAGGGTGGACAAAAATATTTACAACAAGGGGTGGTGAGGGACAGAGTCTCTGAATTAAGCAGAAAGCTCTCACCCAGTCAAGAGATCAGGGCTAGATCCAACACCGTTTTTTAGCTCACTGCACCATCCCAGTTTCAGAACCTGGCTGTATGCAAATTAGTCTGTTCCTGTCCCAGTGCATGATGGGAACAGGGCAAACCAAACTACAAAAGCCAATTCTTACACTGGGAAGGAAACAAGCTCCCGGGGACCGGTTTCTGGCATTACAGCCGTCTTCGGCCCGGTTTGCTTGAATCCTGATGGTGCAATGAGCAAGGGTCTCACATCTGAGAATACCCTTCCACGCTTAGGGTGGACAAAAATATTTACAACAAGGGGTGGTGAGGGACAGAGTCTCTGAATTAAGCAGAAAGCTCTCACCCAGTCAAGAGATCAGGGCTAGATCCAACACCGTTTTTTAGCTCACTGCACCATCCCAGTTTCAGAACCTGGCTGTATGCAAATTAGTCTGTTCCTGTCCCAGTGCATGATGGGAACAGGGCAAACCAAACTACAAAAGCCAATTCTTACACTGGGAAGGAAACAAGCTCCCGGGGACCGGTTTCTGGCATTACAGCCGTCTTCGGCCCGGTTTGCTTGAATCCTGATGGTGCAATGAGCAAGGGTCTCACATCTGAGAATACCCTTCCACGCTTAGGGTGGACAAAAATATTTACAACAAGGGGTGGTGAGGGACAGAGTCTCTGAATTAAGCAGAAAGCTCTCAGCCAGTCAAGAGATCAGGGCTAGATCCAACACCGTTTTTTAGCTCACTGCACCATACCAGTTTCAGAACCTGGCTGTATGCAAATTAGTCTGTTCCTGTCCCAGTGCATGATGGGAACAGGGCAAACCAAACTACAAAAGCCAATTCTTACACTGGGAAGGAAACAAGCTCCCGGGGACCGGTTTCTGGCATTACAGCCGTCTTCGGCCCGGTTTGCTTGAATCCTGATGGTGCAATGAGCAAGGGTCTCACATCTGAGAATACCCTTCCACGCTTAGGGTGGACAAAAATATTTACAACAAGGGGTGGTGAGGGACAGAGTCTCTGAATTAAGCAGAAAGCTCTCACCCAGTCAAGAGATCAGGGCTAGATCCAACACCGTTTTTTAGCTCACTGCACCATCCCAGTTTCAGAACCTGGCTGTATGCAAATTAGTCTGTTCCTGTCCCAGTGCATGATGGGAACAGGGCAAACCAAACTACAAAAGCCAATTCTTACACTGGGAAGGAAACAAGCTCCCGGGGACCGGTTTCTGGCATTACAGCCGTCTTCGGCCCGGTTTGCTTGAATCCTGATGGTGCAATGAGCAAGGGTCTCACATCTGAGAATACCCTTCCACGCTTAGGGTGGACAAAAATATTTACAACAAGGGGTGGTGAGGGACAGAGTCTCTGAATTAAGCAGAAAGCTCTCACCCAGTCAAGAGATCAGGGCTAGATCCAACACCGTTTTTTAGCTCACTGCACCATCCCAGTTTCAGAACCTGGCTGTATGCAAATTAGTCTGTTCCTGTCCCAGTGCATGATGGGAACAGGGCAAACCAAACTACAAAAGCCAATTCTTACACTGGGAAGGAAACAAGCTCCCGGGGACCGGTTTCTGGCATTACAGCCGTCTTCGGCCCGGTTTGCTTGAATCCTGATGGTGCAATGAGCAAGGGTCTCACATCTGAGAATACCCTTCCACGCTTAGGGTGGACAAAAATATTTACAACAAGGGGTGGTGAGGGACAGAGTCTCTGAATTAAGCAGAAAGCTCTCACCCAGTCAAGAGATCAGGGCTAGATCCAACACCGTTTTTTAGCTCACTGCACCATCCCAGTTTCAGAACCTGGCTGTATGCAAATTAGTCTGTTCCTGTCCCAGTGCATGATGGGAACAGGGCAAACCAAACTACAAAAGCCAATTCTTACACTGGGAAGGAAACAAGCTCCCGGGGACCGGTTTCTGGCATTACAGCCGTCTTCGGCCCGGTTTGCTTGAATCCTGATGGTGCAATGAGCAAGGGTCTCACATCTGAGAATACCCTTCCACGCTTAGGGTGGACAAAAATATTTACAACAAGGGGTGGTGAGGGACAGAGTCTCTGAATTAAGCAGAAAGCTCTCACCCAGTCAAGAGATCAGGGCTAGATCCAACACCGTTTTTTAGCTCACTGCACCATCCCAGTTTCAGAACCTGGCTGTATGCAAATTAGTCTGTTCCTGTCCCAGTGCATGATGGGAACAGGGCAAACCAAACTACAAAAGCCAATTCTTACACTGGGAAGGAAACAAGCTCCCGGGGACCGGTTTCTGGCATTACAGCCGTCTTCGGCCCGGTTTGCTTGAATCCTGATGGTGCAATGAGCAAGGGTCTCACATCTGAGAATACCCTTCCACGCTTAGGGTGGACAAAAATATTTACAACAAGGGGTGGTGAGGGACAGAGTCTCTGAATTAAGCAGAAAGCTCTCACCCAGTCAAGAGATCAGGGCTAGATCCAACACCGTTTTTTAGCTCACTGCACCATCCCAGTTTCAGAACCTGGCTGTATGCAAATTAGTCTGTTCCTGTCCCAGTGCATGATGGGAACAGGGCAAACCAAACTACAAAAGCCAATTCTTACACTGGGAAGGAAACAAGCTCCCGGGGACCGGTTTCTGGCATTACAGCCGTCTTCGGCCCGGTTTGCTTGAATCCTGATGGTGCAATGAGCAAGGGTCTCACATCTGAGAATACCCTTCCACGCTTAGGGTGGACAAAAATATTTACAACAAGGGGTGGTGAGGGACAGAGTCTCTGAATTAAGCAGAAAGCTCTCACCCAGTCAAGAGATCAGGGCTAGATCCAACACCGTTTTTTAGCTCACTGCACCATCCCAGTTTCAGAACCTGGCTGTATGCAAATTAGTCTGTTCCTGTCCCAGTGCATGATGGGAACAGGGCAAACCAAACTACAAAAGCCAATTCTTTCACTGGGAAGAAAACAAGCTCCCGGGGACCGGTTTCTGGCATTACAGCCGTCTTCGGCCCGGTTTGCTTGAATCCTGATGGTGCAATGAGCAAGGGTCTCACATCTGAGAATACCCTTCCACGCTTAGGGTGGACAAAAATATTTACAACAAGGGGTGGTGAGGGACAGAGTCTCTGAATTAAGCAGAAAGCTCTCACCCAGTCAAGAGATCAGGGCTAGATCCAACACCGTTTTTTAGCTCACTGCACCATCCCAGTTTCAGAACCTGGCTGTATGCAAATTAGTCTGTTCCTGTCCCAGTGCATGATGGGAACAGGGCAAACCAAACTACAAAAGCCAATTCTTACACTGGGAAGGAAACAAGCTCCCGGGGACCGGTTTCTGGCATTACAGCCGTCTTCGGCCCGGTTTGCTTGAATCCTGATGGTGCAATGAGCAAGGGTCTCACATCTGAGAATACCCTTCCACGCTTAGGGTGGACAAAAATATTTACAACAAGGGGTGGTGAGGGACAGAGTCTCTGAATTAAGCAGAAAGCTCTCACCCAGTCAAGAGATCAGGGCTAGATCCAACACCGTTTTTTAGCTCACTGCACCATCCCAGTTTCAGAACCTGGCTGTATGCAAATTAGTCTGTTCCTGTCCCAGTGCATGATGGGAACAGGGCAAACCAAACTACAAAAGCCAATTCTTACACTGGGAAGGAAACAAGCTCCCGGGGACCGGTTTCTGGCATTACAGCCGTCTTCGGCCCGGTTTGCTTGAATCCTGATGGTGCAATGAGCAAGGGTCTCACATCTGAGAATACCCTTCCACGCTTAGGGTGGACAAAAATATTTACAACAAGGGGTGGTGAGGGACAGAGTCTCTGAATTAAGCAGAAAGCTCTCACCCAGTCAAGAGATCAGGGCTAGATCCAACACCGTTTTTTAGCTCACTGCACCATCCCAGTTTCAGAACCTGGCTGTATGCAAATTAGTCTGTTCCTGTCCCAGTGCATGATGGGAACAGGGCAAACCAAACTACAAAAGCCAATTCTTACACTGGGAAGGAAACAAGCTCCCGGGGACCGGTTTCTGGCATTACAGCCGTCTTCGGCCCGGTTTGCTTGAATCCTGATGGTGCAATGAGCAAGGGTCTCACATCTGAGAATACCCTTCCACGCTTAGGGTGGACAAAAATATTTACAACAAGGGGTGGTGAGGGACAGAGTCTCTGAATTAAGCAGAAAGCTCTCAGCCAGTCAAGAGATCAGGGCTAGATCCAACACCGTTTTTTAGCTCACTGCACCATCCCAGTTTCAGAACCTGGCTGTATGCAAATTAGTCTGTTCCTGTCCCAGTGCATGATGGGAACAGGGCAAACCAAACTACAAAAGCCAATTCTTACACTGGGAAGGAAACAAGCTCCCGGGGACCGGTTTCTGGCATTACAGCCGTCTTCGGCCCGGTTTGCTTGAATCCTGATGGTGCAATGAGCAAGGGTCTCACATCTGAGAATACCCTTCCACGCTTAGGGTGGACAAAAATATTTACAACAAGGGGTGGTGAGGGACAGAGTCTCTGAATTAAGCAGAAAGCTCTCACCCAGTCAAGAGATCAGGGCTAGATCCAACACCGTTTTTTAGCTCACTGCACCATCCCAGTTTCAGAACCTGGCTGTATGCAAATTAGTCTGTTCCTGTCCCAGTGCATGATGGGAACAGGGCAAACCAAACTACAAAAGCCAATTCTTACACTGGGAAGGAAACAAGCTCCCGGGGACCGGTTTCTGGCATTACAGCCGTCTTCGGCCCGGTTTGCTTGAATCCTGATGGTGCAATGAGCAAGGGTCTCACATCTGAGAATACCCTTCCACGCTTAGGGTGGACAAAAATATTTACAACAAGGGGTGGTGAGGGACAGAGTCTCTGAATTAAGCAGAAAGCTCTCACCCAGTCAAGAGATCAGGGCTAGATCCAACACCGTTTTTTAGCTCACTGCACCATCCCAGTTTCAGAACCTGGCTGTATGCAAATTAGTCTGTTCCTGTCCCAGTGCATGATGGGAACAGGGCAAACCAAACTACAAAAGCCAATTCTTACACTGGGAAGGAAACAAGCTCCCGGGGACCGGTTTCTGGCATTACAGCCGTCTTCGGCCCGGTTTGCTTGAATCCTGATGGTGCAATGAGCAAGGGTCTCACATCTGAGAATACCCTTCCACGCTTAGGGTGGACAAAAATATTTACAACAAGGGGTGGTGAGGGACAGAGTCTCTGAATTAAGCAGAAAGCTCTCACCCAGTCAAGAGATCAGGGCTAGATCCAACACCGTTTTTTAGCTCACTGCACCATCCCAGTTTCAGAACCTGGCTGTATGCAAATTAGTCTGTTCCTGTCCCAGTGCATGATGGGAACAGGGCAAACCAAACTACAAAAGCCAATTCTTACACTGGGAAGGAAACAAGCTCCCGGGGACCGGTTTCTGGCATTACAGCCGTCTTCGGCCCGGTTTGCTTGAATCCTGATGGTGCAATGAGCAAGGGTCTCACATCTGAGAATACCCTTCCACGCTTAGGGTGGACAAAAATATTTACAACAAGGGGTGGTGAGGGACAGAGTCTCTGAATTAAGCAGAAAGCTCTCACCCAGTCAAGAGATCAGGGCTAGATCCAACACCGTTTTTTAGCTCACTGCACCATCCCAGTTTCAGAACCTGGCTGTATGCAAATTAGTCTGTTCCTGTCCCAGTGCATGATGGGAACAGGGCAAACCAAACTACAAAAGCCAATTCTTACACTGGGAAGGAAACAAGCTCCCGGGGACCGGTTTCTGGCATTACAGCCGTCTTCGGCCCGGTTTGCTTGAATCCTGATGGTGCAATGAGCAAGGGTCTCACATCTGAGAATACCCTTCCACGCTTAGGGTGGACAAAAATA
Organism: Lissotriton vulgaris; assembly: GCF_964263255.1. Classification (NCBI taxonomy): domain Eukaryota; kingdom Metazoa; phylum Chordata; class Amphibia; order Caudata; family Salamandridae; genus Lissotriton; species Lissotriton vulgaris. Next base: position 1,433,717,844 of record NC_141689.1, on the reverse strand, counting down.
TTTACAACAAGGGGTGGTGAGGGACAGAGTCTCTGAATTAAGCAGAAAGCTCTCACCCAGTCAAGAGATCAGGGCTAGATCCAACACCGTTTTTTAGCTCACTGCACCATCCCAGTTTCAGAACCTGGCTGTATGCAAATTAGTCTGTTCCTGTCCCAGTGCATGATGGGAACAGGGCAAACCAAACTACAAAAGCCAATTCTTACACTGGGAAGGAAACAAGCTCCCGGGGACCGGTTTCTGGCATTACAGCCGTCTTCGGCCCGGTTTGCTTGAATCCTGATGGTGCAATGAGCAAGGGTCTCACATCTGAGAATACCCTTCCACGCTTAGGGTGGACAAAAATATTTACAACAAGGGGTGGTGAGGGACAGAGTCTCTGAATTAAGCAGAAAGCTCTCACCCAGTCAAGAGATCAGGGCTAGATCCAACACCGTTTTTTAGCTCACTGCACCATCCCAGTTTCAGAACCTGGCTGTATGCAAATTAGTCTGTTCCTGTCCCAGTGCATGATGGGAACAGGGCAAACCAAACTACAAAAGCCAATTCTTACACTGGGAAGGAAACAAGCTCCCGGGGACCGGTTTCTGGCATTACAGCCGTCTTCGGCCCGGTTTGCTTGAATCCTGATGGTGCAATGAGCAAGGGTCTCACATCTGAGAATACCCTTCCACGCTTAGGGTGGACAAAAATATTTACAACAAGGGGTGGTGAGGGACAGAGTCTCTGAATTAAGCAGAAAGCTCTCACCCAGTCAAGAGATCAGGGCTAGATCCAACACCGTTTTTTAGCTCACTGCACCATCCCAGTTTCAGAACCTGGCTGTATGCAAATTAGTCTGTTCCTGTCCCAGTGCATGATGGGAACAGGGCAAACCAAACTACAAAAGCCAATTCTTACACTGGGAAGGAAACAAGCTCCCGGGGACCGGTTTCTGGCATTACAGCCGTCTTCGGCCCGGTTTGCTTGAATCCTGATGGTGCAATGAGCAAGGGTCTCACATCTGAGAATACCCTTCCACGCTTAGGGTGGACAAAAATATTTACAACAAGGGGTGGTGAGGGACAGAGTCTCTGAATTAAGCAGAAAGCTCTCACCCAGTCAAGAGATCAGGGCTAGATCCAACACCGTTTTTTAGCTCACTGCACCATCCCAGTTTCAGAACCTGGCTGTATGCAAATTAGTCTGTTCCTGTCCCAGTGCATGATGGGAACAGGGCAAACCAAACTACAAAAGCCAATTCTTACACTGGGAAGGAAACAAGCTCCCGGGGACCGGTTTCTGGCATTACAGCCGTCTTCGGCCCGGTTTGCTTGAATCCTGATGGTGCAATGAGCAAGGGTCTCACATCTGAGAATACCCTTCCACGCTTAGGGTGGACAAAAATATTTACAACAAGGGGTGGTGAGGGACAGAGTCTCTGAATTCAGCAGAAAGCTCTCACCCAGTCAAGAGATCAGGGCTAGATCCAACACCGTTTTATAGCTCACTGCACCATCCCAGTTTCAGAACCTGGCTGTATGCAAATTAGTCTGTTCCTGTCCCAGTGCATGATGGGAACAGGGCAAACCAAACTACAAAAGCCAATTCTTACACTGGGAAGGAAACAAGCTCCCGGGGACCGGTTTCTGGCATTACAGCCGTCTTCGGCCCGGTTTGCTTGAATCCTGATGGTGCAATGAGCAAGGGTCTCACATCTGAGAATACCCTTCCACGCTTAGGGTGGACAAAAATAGGAAGTCCCTCTTCCTTTGGAAATAACAACAGGTTGTGGAAATCCAAAATGATATCTTGGGTAAACTTTTCCTTTACATCTGTATTTTTTATGACAGTACTTGCCACATCTATGTGTTTGAAAGCGCAAAACTTGTTGTCTCAGCCCTTTTTCATCATTGTCTTTCTGGATGGCCTGTCACATACTGTTCTGAAAGAGAGTACGTAGTCATCACTGTCTGTCCCAAATTTTGATGCAGCTTTTAGCCATAATAGCATGTGAATACGAGGAGCACCTCTTGCTTGGAACTAATTACGTTATAAAAATAAGTAACTTTACCAAGTGGCGGATTTATTTTGTTGCAGATGAAAGACAGCATGGCTTGAAAACTGTGGTTAAAATATCAACAAACATTAGCAGGATACAAAGAGCAAAGTTCTCCTGCTGTCTTCACATTGATGTCCCTAATCTTTGAGTTTGCTTCTCTAAAAAATGTAAGCAAGTCATCCCATTTGCTGCACTCTGCACAACTCAGTGTCACAAACCAAGTAGGTGCACCTAGGTTTCTCAACATACATTTCAGCTCTCCATAATGTTGATACCAATACTCATTGGTGCCATGTTGGCACGCCATCAAATTAATCAAGTTTTATTCCAACTTCTCATCCTTTCCATGAACTATGACAAAGAATTCCTTCACAGAGAGATTTTGTAGGTTAACTCCTGTCTTCAGTATGTGGTTTACAACATATGATAGTCCAGACAAGTCACCCTCAATTAGAAGATGGAATATATATATGGAATACACTGGCGAAATTTAGGATCCCCTGAATATAATCTGGTTGACCAGTCATTAGCTGCTGGTATTTGTATGGGACAAACTGAGTATGGTCTGGAGATTGGTGCACAGCCTTTTAGTTTCGAGAAAAATGTTTGTAGTTTGTGCTGAAGATTATGGGTGCTACAAGGGTAACGCCTCTTGTCCTTGTCCTTAGAACCTAACGAGAATTTGACATGATTTTTTGCAGATACGTTTTTTTCACATCGGCATTGTACTACAGACGACTACTGTGGCATGTAAGTGAACGCGTTTTTTTAAGGATAGAGAACACTAGGATTACCGTTTCACAAACACATGGCACATTGTTTTTTCACGTTGGGTTTATCATTCATGAGTTGTATTAATGGGTCCATGCACACTATTCACGTGTGATTCACCGTTGAATATAACACGGATTCATTGAAGACATTGCACAAACAGACTGTGAAGTAAATGTAGTCATTTGTTTTTTTGATTTCATAGCAAAGCTCCCTGATGAAGGGCTCTATGCCCGAAATGCATAGGATTTAAAGCCAGATGCCATATGTCATGTGATTAAATGAGATGATAAAACATTCTCATGAATTACAATCTACAACGATGAAAAGAAGTAATTGAAAAAAAAACATTTCAAATTGCAAATCAATAAGAAGTGGACTACATTTTATTTTGGAGTTCTTGGGTCACCACCAAGAACGAGAAGGTGTGCATAGGGGGATGTGACTAATGATCCATTAGGAACACATGTATCAATTTGTATGGGACAGTCATCATATCGGCCACCTGCTCCAGTGGAATTAAGTTGTGGAAAACAGAAAGCCTCTAAAATGTTCTCCCACAAACTCATGGGAGCTGCTTTTGCTTGTTTCATTTGAAGAGATCAATGGCATCACCAATAACTCCTTGAGAATGCAGTGGATGGATGCTATAGTGTTCATAAATCTCTTCTAATTTAAATCGATTCACTTTTTCAATCTTTCCACTTGTTGGTAATGTTTCATCCTCTATACATCACGAACAACATCAACATTTTTGTAATATATATTATTTTCTACCAGGTATAATGTTGCTTTTTTTTACTTTCTGAAGATCCACTAACTCCTGCCAGATTTTTGTGTTCTTTGTAGGCATGTCATTTACTAGTTCATCAAAGTCTCTCTCTACCTCTACAGTTTCAATATTCTGTTTAAAATCTAAAGGTAAGTAGACAACTCTTCCTTTAAGGCCATTCTCTAGCTCAGTTGGTGGCAACATCTTGGTCTTTGGTTGCATACAAACAATTGCTGGAAAGGGTGTATATATTTTATGAGAATTGTTTCATAAACATTTAACTCTCTAAGTTGTTCTGGAATTGATACTAATTCTAACATGTTATATATTGTTCTGGCTGGCATTTTGTTATCCTCCAACTTATCATAGCAATACTTGCATGTAATTTGCCGTGTAGATAAATCAAAGTGTTCCTCTACAAATAAATATACAGCAAATTCTTGCCACTTATATCTGTTCTCTTGTTCAGTTTTTGAGTACAGAACAAAAATTGCGAGTTTGGCTTATGTACTGAGTGCGTCGACAACAAATACAAACACAGTTTGGTTTCTCTGAAGAACCTGCTAAATTTTGCAATCCCTTGTGTAAAGTTATCAATACTAATACCTGTGTCCTCCTGTTACTCTACATCTACAAATGCCAACTCCTCATTTTCCCTAGACTCCTGTTGAGGACCAAAGAAACAAAACCGAACATCTTCACAAACTTTTTCTAACTCTGCTATTGTATCAGGCAATAGAGCTTTATTAATTTCTCCTAAACATAAGGCAGGAGTTTTCACTAGCAAGCCTCCTAACTAAATGTTGCATTTTAGACTGATGGACAGCTAAAATTCTGATGTGATGAAATGTGCTTGTGCACACATTCTTTGATAGACATGTCAGTGAATGTCCATGTAAGTTAGTATACTTCCTTACTTTGCATAGATCTAATCTTTGCAAATTGCAATTTTCTGTTTTAGACTTCTACATGGAAATGCACATATGAAGCTTCTCTCCATAGCAATTGATTCCTGACAAACACTGCAAATACTGCTACAGTTCCATTTATAAAGAGGAGCCTCTGTCCATCTTCCTTGTACCTCTTCATCTATAATTTCCTTAACATTCCTAGGAACCATTTCCTCTTTTGCAATGGGAGTATTATCTTTAACTTTATAACATCAACCAGTTGTTTCAAATGAATGCACTAATGTGTTCTCTTGTAAGTAGCTTTCTTCATAAAAGAAAGTCTCAGTACTGGACGTATGCTTTCATTCACTTCTGTGAAGTTTATAGAAATCACTTCTATTCACAAGTCTATTTTTTGGTCGCATCTTTTCATAGACAACACTATTTAAGTCACTGTTCTCATTCTGCTCTGAATCAAAGTAAACAGCTTCCTCTTCAGGCAAATGTCTTATCAACTGCAGTAGTGTGGCTCACTGGTTAGAGGCGGCAGACCCGAGAGCAGAGGACGGCCTGGGACCAGGGTTCGATTCCCGACGCGGCAGGTTTCTGGACCAGGGTCAGCGGACTCGATAATTCTCTCGCCTCGGTGCCCACTCTGATCAGCGAACACACTCGGCAACTCTGGGCATAAGCTTGCCTCATCTGCACTAACGGCCCCACCAGACCGCCGGGGATGCCTGGTCTCACCCTGGAGATACCCATTAAGGGACCATCTCTCAGGGAAGCCAGGAAGGGTTTCGCAGCGGTCGAAGCGCGGAGATACTCCTCCGGGAGTCGATCCTAGCGCTATATAAACTTGCAATTAATTAATTAATTAACTATAGCCTCAATATGTTCTTTTTGTTTGACTGCTTCTCCTATCCTTTTATACTCATAGTTGGTAGCAAATTTTGAATTACCCAACTATGAAACATTCTGACTCTTTTTTCCTTAAATTGCCTCTGTCTTCTTGTTAAACTATCTGCCTTCTTCTAGGTTTTATTTCTCTTAATGTCACTTAGGGCCTGATTTACATTTTGGCGGTCGGGTTACTCTGTCACAACGGCGACAGATATCCCGTCTGCCAAAATATAAATGCCATACTATCCTTTGGGATTTATGTTTCAGCCGAGGGGATATCCGTCATCATTATGATTGAGTAACCTGTCCACCGAAATCTAAATCATTCCCTTAGATTTTCTCCTTTCTTATCTGATTTCAAACCATACTGTTTATTTGCATAGTTTTGCTTACTTTATATTTTTCCACATACTATTTTAAAAAGCTTCTTAGTTTTTTACCAGCAGCTCTTTTCTCTTCATTGACCACGTTTTGTCCTTTTTCTTTCTCAGTTGTACGCAGATAGTATCCTTTATTCTATTTCTTTCATGTTTCTATTTTTTTCGGCATTATAACTCTGTTTGTAGGTACAAGTAGATGTCTAACAAGAAAAGAAAATCAATTAATTTAGATTTTCATTATGTACAATGAAATTATATTTTTAAGCATGTAAGTACCAACATAAACAGGTATGTCACTATATTATAACCACTCTAAGTCTGTTACTTTTCATGTTTAAATCAGTGTGTGCCTGGCTGTGATAACGTATGCATCAGTGTGTGCCTGGCTGGGTTATTCTATGCATGAGAGTTTGCTTGGGTGTGTCAGTGTATACACCAGGGTATGCCTGGGTATGTCAGCATATGCATCAGTGTGGGCCTGGGTGTGTTAGTGTATGCATCAGTGTGTGACTGGGTGTGTCTGTGTATGCATAAGTATGTAATTGGTGTGTTAGTGTCCCGGGTGTGTAAGTGTATCCATCTCTCTCAAATTGGGTGTGTATGTGTTTATATCAGTGAGTGTCTGGTGCACTACAGTATGCATCAGAGTATATCTAGGTGTGTCAGTATATGCATCATTGTTTACTTGGGCATGTCTGTGTATGGATCAGTGTGTGCCTGGGTTTCTTATTCAATGAGTCAGTGTGTCACTGGGTGTGCTAGTGTGTGCATTATTAGTGCCTGTGTGTCAGTGTATGTGTAAGTGTTTGTTTGGGTGTGTCAGTGTATGAGTCGGTGTGTTAGTATCTGTATTAGTGTGTGTCTTCCTCTGTTAGTATATGCATGAGAGTGTGTCTGGGTGTGCCAGTGTATGCATAATGTGTGCCTGGGTGTGTTAGTGAATGCATCATTGTGTTCTTACAAAAAACACAGACGATGGACAGAATGCAGAACAATGTCTTACATTCACCACAGTACAAAGATCTGGGCCTAAATCCATCGTTTTTTTGCACTCCACACCATCCTAGGTCAGACAATGGCTATATGCAAATCAGCCTTGACCCTGTGCCTCATGGGAGCAGTCCAGCCCGAACTACCAAGCCATGTCTTTCCTAGACCGGAATCAAGCATTCAAGGACTGGTTTCTGGCTATCAGCCTTCTTCAGCCTGGATAGCTTGACTCCAGTGATGTGGAGAGCCTGGGACTCACATCTGAGCATACCCAGCCCACTCAGGTTGAAAATCACAAAAAACACAGTTGATGGACAGAATGCAGAACAATGTCTTACATTCACCCCAGTACAAAGATCTGGGCCTAAATCCATCGTTTTTTTTCACTCCACACCACCCTAGGTCAGACAATGGCTATATGCAAATCAGCCTTGACCCTGTGCCTCATGGGAACAGTTCAGCCCAAACTACCAAGCCATGTCTTTCCTAGACCGGAATGAAGCATCCAAGGACCGGTTTCTGGCTATCAGCCTTCTACAGCCTGGATAGCTTGACTCCAGTGATGTGGAGAGCCTGGGACTCAAGTCTGAGCATACCCAGCCCACTAAGGGTGGAAATTACAAAAAACACAGTTGATGGACAGAATGCAGAACAATGTCTTAGATTCACACCAGTACAAAGATCTGGGCCTAAATCCATCGTTTTTTTGCACTCCACACCACCCTAGGTCAGACAATGGCTATATGCAAATCAGCCTTGACCCTGTGCCTCATGGGAACAGTCCAGCCCGAACTACCAAGCCATGTCTTTCCTAGACCGGAATCAAGCATCCAAGGACCGGTTTCTGGCTATCAGCCTTCTTCAGCCTGGATAGCTTGACTCCAGTGATGTGGAGAGCCTAGGACTCACGTCTGAGCATACCCAGCCCACTCAGGGTGAAAATTACAAAAAACACAGTTGCTGGACATAATGCAGAACAATGTGTTACATTCACCCCAGTACAAAGATCTGGGCCTAAATCCATCGTTTTTTTGCACTCCACACCACCCTAGGTCAGACAATGGCTATATGCAAATCAGCCTTGACCCTGTGCCTCATGGGAACAGTCCAGCCCGAACTACCAAGCCATGTCTTTCCTAGACCGGAATCAAGCATCCAAGGACCGGTTTCTGGCTATCAGCCTTCTTCAGCCTGGATAGCTTGACTCCAGTGATGTGGAGAGCCTAGGACTCACGTCTGAGCATACCCAGCCCACTCAGGGTGAAAATTACAAAAAACACAGTTGCTGGACATAATGCAGAACAATGTGTTACATTCACCAAAGTACAAAGATCTGGGCCTAAATCCATCGTTTTTTTGCACTCCACACCACCCTAGGTCAGACAAGGGCTATATTCAAATCAGCCTTGACCCTCTGCCTCATGGGTACTGTCCAGCCGGAACTACCAAGCCATGTCTTTCCTAGACCGGAATCAAGCATCCAAGGACCGGTTTCTGGCTATCAGCCTTCTTCAGCCTGGATATCTTGACTCCAGTGATGTGGAGAGCCTGGGGCTCACGTCTGAGCATACCCAGCCCACTCAGGGTGAAAATTACAAAAAACACAGTTGATAGACAGAATGCAGAACAATGTCTTACATTCACCCCAGTACAAAGATCTGGGACTAAATCCATCGTTTTTTTGCACTCCACACCACCATAGGTAAGACAATGGCTATATGCAAATCAACATTGAACCTTTGCCTCATGGGGACAGCCCAGCCCAAACTACCAAGCCATGTCTTTCCTAGACAGGAATCAAGCATCCAAGGACCGGTTTCTGGCTATCAGCCTTCTTCAGCCTGGATAGCTTGACTCCAGTGATGTGGAGAGCCTGGTTGCTCACGTCTGAGCATACCCAGCCCACTCAGAGTTAAAATTACAAAAAACACAGTTGATGGACAGAATGCAGAACAATGTCTTACATTAACCCCAGTACAAAGATCTAGGCCTAAATCCATCGGTGTTTTGCACTCCACACCACCCTAGGTCAGACAATGGCTATATGCAAATCAGCCTTGACCCTGTGCCTCATGGGAACAGTCCAGCCCGAACTACCAAGCCATGTCTTTCCTAGACTGGAATCAAGCATCCTATACTATGGCTTGGTAGTTCGGGCTGGACTGTTCCCATGAGGCACAGGGTCAAGGATGATTTGCATATAGCCATGTCTGACCTAGGGTGGTGTGGAGTGCAAAAAAACGATGGATTTAGGCCCAGATCTTTGTACTGGGGTGAATGTAAGACATTGTTCTGCATTCTGTCCATCAACTGTGTTTTTTGCAATTTTTACCCCGAGTGTACTGGGTATGCTCAGACGTGAGCCCCAGGCTCTCCACATCACCGGAGTCAAGCTATCCAGGCTGAAGAAGGCTGATAGCCAGAAACCGGTCCTTGGATTCTTGATTCCGGTCTAGGAAAGACATGGCTTGGTAGTTTGGGCTGGACTGTTCCCATGAGGCACAGGGTCAAGGCTGATTTGCATATAGCCTGTGTCTGACCTAGGGTGGTGTGGAGCGCAAAAAAACGAAGGATTTAGGCCCAGATCTTTGTACTGGGGTGAATGTAAGACATTGTTCTGCATTCTGTCCATCAACTGAGTTTTTTGCAATTTTCACCCCGAGTGCACTGGGTATGCTCAGACGTGAGCCCCAGGCTCTCCACATCACTGGAGTCAAGCTATCCAGGCTGAAGAAGGCTGATAGCCAGAAACCGGTCCTTGGATGCTTGATTCTGGTCTAGGAAAGACATGGCTTGGTAGTTTGGGCTGGACTGTTCCCATGATGCACAGGGTCAAGGCTGATTTGCATATAGCCAGTGTCTGACCTAGGGTGGTGTGGAGTACAAAAAAACGATGGATTTAGGCCCAGATTTTTGTACTGGGGTGAATGTAAGACATTGTTCTGCATTCTGTCCATCAACTGTGTTTTTTGCAATTTTCACCCCGAGTGTACTGGGTATGCTCAGACGTGAGCCCCAGGCTCTCCACATCACTGGAGTCAAGCTATCCAGGCTGAAGAAGGCTGATAGCCAGAAACCGGTCCTTGGATGCTTGATTCCGGTCTAGGAAAGACATGGCTTGGTAGTTCGGGCTGGACTGTTCCCAAGAGGCAAAGGGTCAAGGCTGATTTGCATATAGCCAGTGTCTGACCTAGGGTGGTGTGGAGTGCAAAAAAACGATGGATTTAGGCCCAGATCTTTGTACTGGGGTGAATGTAAGACATTGTTCTGCATTCTGTCCATCAACTGTGTTTTTTGGAATTTTCATTGTGTTCTTAGGCATGTCAGTGTATGCATAAGTGTGTATTATGGTGTGTCAGTGTATTCATTAGTGTATGTCTTCCTACAGCCTATCTAAGTGGTGACTTACATGATCAAAAAAGAGGTTAAGGCTTGGCAAGCAATTTTAAATGCGTACTCAAACTGGTAGTAAAATTGCACACTTATTCTTGTCACATACAGGCAACTGCTGCTGTTAAGAATTCTCCTCGGGAATTCAGTTTTTTTACTCTGTCACGATATGGTAAACTCCATCTGCCTTACCCTGGGGGATAAGGGTATCCAAAGATATTGGAGTAGGCACCTAATTCACTTATCATGACATGCTTCATAACTGGCGCCTATCCACACCCAAATAAGATGATACTACCTGGGCGGACTCACCCATAGATGGAATGGGAGTTCTTAGATAAAACACTACTGGGTAAGCAGAGATCCAGATGAGTGATGTTTAAAAATACTTCTAGGTATACCCAAAAGCTATATTTTATCCGGGGGGTACCTGGAGTATGGATACAAATGTGAATTTGTTGAGTTCTACCAACTATAATTGTTCAGTTGTATCCTTTTCGCTGTGCCAACATGTTCCTGCCATCACTAGGAGCCCACATGGGTTTGGGGCCTTCGTCAGGGCAAAGTTTATGTTCTATTGTCCCTGCTTCTATATTGTGCACACATTTCATGCACTAAAGTGAGGCCTAATGCGCTCACCTGTCTTCTTTCTGTTCTCAGTAGATTTTCTAGGAAGGGAGAAGAAATCATGATTACTTTATTTACTTTTCCTGCCTCTCTTGCATATCCTAATTAGGTGCAGGACACAGTGGCACTTAATTTCCCTATGGCTCTGTGTTTAACCCCTTGTATGCTCATGACGGCTCCTGTCTGTCATGCTTCACGGTGGGCGTGGGTGCCCGACGGCCGGGAGGCGTCCAAATCCCGCCGGCCGTTTATTTCTCCCACACAGCGCGGGAAATAAACCCGCATCCAATGGGTTAAAAGGGTCTATCTGTGATCATGTGAATATTTACATTACTGTGGTTCGTGATTTGACTATGTACACCAGCGATCTATATAAAAGGGCGACCTGTATCTCAATATATGCTAAGGAAACCTATATCTTAATAGGTTGTGAGTTATATGGTAGGTCTGGATGCAATTCCTGCATGCAGTGATTAAAATCTTACACATTCATCCTGTGGTGGTCCCCTGGATGTGACCCACATACTCCATCATTATTGTGCTTACCCACTAGTTTCTTTTTCCAAGTGGCATGCGGATTGGGTGGGAGGTGCTGTCTTTTAGTCACACTCTACGGGAAGGAAGAATGGTTGGATCAATGATCTGTATTTAGCCGAAATGTTCCAAGCCCATCTCATATGCGATGTTTCTTTACTGCTTGTAAGTTTGAGTAAATGCAGTTTTAATTTTGTACACTCTTACTCTCTGTTACCGAAGGTGTTTGCGCTATGTTTGTTGTCCATATCAATCTGCCCCCGGGCCTACTGGGTAACCTAGAAACCCTCATGCATATCCAAGATTGCTTTAATTTTTGTTTAATTTTATCAGAGCCAATCACAGATCTGTTCTTATTTTTCCTTAAAATCACTACCTAATATTATCTATCTGCATATTTACATCATCCAGTCAAATACGTCCTTTTATTTAAACCAGTTTCTGTCCTCCATTTTAACTGCCTTTCATTCTGAAAACTATTTTATTCAGCTCCAGCCTTTTCCTGTGTGCTACTCCTCCTTGACTTCAAAATGGTTAGAGTGTAGATTGCGGGTCATATCTATGTGTTTTGGGCCAGAAAGTGTGCTAGAAAGATTAACATTGACAGGGACTTGAGTTTGCCTAGTGTGGACATTACTTGGGTTGGCCAGATAGGGTTAAAGTGGCATCAATTGCTGCCTTTGGTTGAAAGCATTGCGGATTGCCAACATCTTGATTGTGCTCTGTGGTGGCAATGACCTAGGTACACTTGCCGGAATAGGACTGGAAATCCTATGAAAGTTACCTTTGCTCAATTAATGGTACTTTTCCCTCACACTCCCTTGGTGTTCTCCAACATATGCCAAAGGCAGAAATAGAAGTGGTCAAAAAAATTCTGTCCACAGATAGACAAAGCCAGGAAACATGTCAATAAAATTGTTTCTGCTTTCCATAACATGGGTTCGATATACTACAACAATATATGCTTTGACATGGATGGTATCTATAGAAGTGATGGAGTTCATTTCACAGAGGAAGGCAACAGGGTGTTCCTCAACAACTTGAAAGACTGCATTCTCTTTTATGAGTTAACATCTACACACAAAAACATAAAGGCTCTTCTCAGAGCCACCCCTATTCCTAAACACTGGTTTATTTTCATTTTCAAATTCACAAATCTGTCACAAATCCACAAAACAAAAGCACATATTCAACAGACACCAGCACATTTGAAATTCACAACTGTGTGTGTGACTCTGTGCATCTGACTGTGTGTGTGAGTGTCTGAATGGGTCTGTGAGTGAGAGCATAAGTGTCTGAATGGGTCTGTCAGCGAGTGCATGTGTCTCTGAGAAGGGTATATTAGTAAGTACATGATTGCCTGAATGGCTCTCTGAATGGGTGCATGAGTATCTGAATGGGTTTGTGAGTCGGTGCATCCATGTCTGAGTGGGTCTGTAAGTGGGTGTATTAGTGTCTCAGTGAGTGTATCAGTGGGTATGTGAGGGGGTGGGTCAGTGTCTGAGTGGGTCTGTGAGTGGATGTGTGAGAGTATGTATGGGTCTGTGAGTGGCTGTGTGAGTCTCAGAATGGGTCTGTGAGTGGGTACATGAATGTCTGAGGGGGTCTCTGAGTGGGTGCATGTCTGAGGGGTCTGTGAGTGAGTGTCAGTATCTGAGTGAGTCTGTCACTGGGGTTGTGAGTCTCTGAGTAGGTCTGTGAGTGGGCAAATGAGTCTCCGAGTAGATCTGTGAGTGGATGCATGAGTCTTTAAGCTGCCCTATTAGTGGGTGCACCAGTGTCTGAGTGGGTCTGTGAGTGGGCCTGTGAGTGGATGCATGAGTGTCTGTGAGTGGGTGCATGAGCATCTGAGTGGGTCTGTGAGTGGGGGCATGAGTGTCTGAGTGGGTCTGTGAGTGGTTTTGTGAGTATCTGAGTGGGTCTGGGGTAAGTGCATGAGTCTCAGTGTGGCTCTGAGTGTGTACGTGAGCATGTGAGTGGGTCTGTGAGTGGGTGCATAAGTGTCTGAGTGGGTCTGTGAGTGGGTGTATGACTGTCTGAGTTAGTCTGTGACTGGGTGTGTGACTGACTGAGTGGCTGCATGAGTGTCTGAGTAGTCTTGTGAGTAACTGCATCAGTGTCTGAGTTTGCCTGTGATCAGGTGCATGAGTGTCTGAGTGGGTCTGTGAGTCAGTTTGTGAATCTCTGTGTGGGCCTGCCCATATGTGTGTGAGTGTATGAGTGAGTCTCTGAGCAGATATCTGAGTGGGTCTGTGAGTGGGTGTGTTGTGAGTGGATCTGTCAGTGGCTGTATGAGTCTCTGAGTGGGTCTGAATGGGAGCGTGAGTATCTGATTAGGTCTGTGAGTGGGTGTGTGAGTGTCATAGTGAGTCTGTGTGTGGGTGAGTGAGTGAATCTCTGAATGGGTCTGTGAGTGAGTGCATATGTGTCTGAATGGGTCTGTGAGTGGATGTACTTCAGAGAGAGAAGATACCAATGGCTCCACATAAGTTGACGCTCCATCTACCGAAAGATTACTTTCTTGTGACCCCAATGCCACCAATGAGGGGATGTCTTTAACTCCCATTGTAGAGGGGATTAGAATTGGGCCTCCCCCTGCTGGAGAAGGAAGAGACGCAGGCATCAAATTGTCATTCTTTTTCTCGAATAGGGGAACATTTTTAGAGATTTTCTGTGCCTGTCCTAGCCCCCCCATCTTTAGAGGCTCCTGGTTTGATCGTCTCGCCCCTATTCACCTTATGTACAGAGTCCTCTTGCCCTAGGGGTGGGTTCTCTGGCAAGATTGATTGAGCAGAGATGGGAGGGACAGACTCCGTGGACTCTTCCTCCTCATCCCCCGAGGTTCCAGAAATATCAACTAATAAATCCTCTTTTTCAGCGCTTATGTCAGCATTCTTAGTGGCAGCTGCCTCATCCTTCATCTGCTGGCATTTGATACGCGCTTTAGCGCGTGCATTCAACTGTTTGCCCATGCCACTAATCGAAAATTTCCTTCAACCGCTGCGTGTTAACTTGAAGCTGCGGAGGTAAAGAGAGCCTTATACCCCGCAGGTGCGGTTCCGCAAAATGGCAGAGAGAGTCTATGCCAATAAATCAAAGCTAGGCCAGGCGGCGCCAAGCACCTGATAACGGGATCTTATGCCAATGCAATGTCACAGGCCCCAGAGAGCCCAATCCGTAACACTTAGACAGTAATTGCACATTTCTCATCCAACCGCCACTGAGTATTTTGCCTGCAGCAGCGCGTTACCACTTGTACCTTTAAAACTGTAGCTATAACTGTAGCCTAGTCGTTGCTTAACATCAGCCAGACAAAGAAAGTCTCAGCAGGCTCCAAAAGCCATATCCATCGAAGAAGTGTAGAAAGCGAGCCCCCGAACTGCAGCCGCTGCCTATTTCACCGCATCCTCAGTAGCAGAGATAGAGCATTGCAGCCCCTGCAGCACCGGCCAATAACAGCGTCTCACCGCTCACGGGACCCCAAGCACCGATACCCCTCTGCTGCTCCGTCGCCTTTACTCTCCAGCTTGAAACATCATTTTTGCCCAGCGAGTCCCTCAAACAAAAGTGGGGAAAGAAGAGAACGGCAGCTCCGCGGACTACAGCTTCACGGAGAAACGCCAGTCCAGCGTTCTCACTGCATCGCCATTGACCACGAGGTGTGGGAGGGGTCAGGGACGGAACTCCGGCTACGCGGAGGCGTGGGACTCCAGCGTTGTGAGCCTGTGTTCAACCACAGGCGCGGCCCTGCTTGTCGCTATCTTCTCTCTCTGAAGTGCAGAGTCCGATTCTAGGAATGGAGACTGAGACCACAGGTGAATTCAATATTTCAGTTAAAGACATGCTCAACATGATATTGAGCGAGGTGAGGGAAATGAAAAACTCGCAACGGTCTGAGCTGGCCCTTATTAATCAAAGGCTGGATAAAATTGAAGAAGTGATATCTTCCTTTCCTGCACGACTACAGGAAGCTGAGACAAGGATTTCGAATCTGGAGGATCATGTGTCTGATGTTAAAAAAGAGGTGTCATCTCTTTCTAAGACCTCTAAGTCTCTAGAAACAAAGCTAGACGAAATGGAAAATTATAATAGGAGGTCGAACCTTAGAATCGTTGGAGTCCCCGAGAAAATTGAAGGTTCTGATATGATACAGTGGCTTACCTCCTTCTTCCTCCATGAGGTCATTCCAGAATTTAAAGGGGATTTGACGATCACACAAGCACATCGTGTCCCTGCTCAACCATTTCCAAACTCCTCTCTACCCCGGACTAGCCTTGTTATTTTGCAGATATCCGAGTGAAAGAAACTATCCTGTCTAAGGCCTTCAAGCAGAGGCAATTTTCAGCTAACCCCTCTACTAAATGCCGGATCTTCTCGGATATGTCCGCTGCAGCAGCTAGAAGGATTAAGGAATTTGTAAAAATGCTACAATTGTTCAAGGACAGGGGAGCACAAGCTAAGATTGCTCAGCTATCAAAACTGAAAGTTCTGGTTAAGGGCAAATTTTATTTATTTTCGGATATTGACGAAGCACAGGGGCTGTTAACCATGATCTCCAGTCCAGGACCAGAGTCACGGAGCAGGAGGGACTCACCTGGCACACTCCGTCGCTGCTGCTGGGGCCCACATGCTGTGAGTGCTGCACGCCGCCGTTGCTCTCCACCTGCACGGCCGCCGGCAGACTACAGCTCCCAGCAGCCTGTGAGGGTCATTTCCCGTTGCTGCGCGCCCGGAGGCGCTGATAAAGGACGAGGCTCCCACTGAGGAGCGGGGGGACACAGTCCAGGACTAGAGTCACGGAGCAGGAGGGACTCACCTGGCACACTCCGTCGCTGCTGCTGGGGCCCACATGCTGTGAGTGCTGCACGCCGCCGTTGCTCTCCACCTGCACGGCCGCCGGCAGACTACAGCTCCCAGCAGCCTGTGAGGGTCATTTCCGGTTGCTGCGCGCCCGGAGGCGCTGATAAAGGATGAGGCTCCCTCCGCGACGCCGGACGCGCGCGGGGCTAAGCCTGGGCAAAGGGCGGGCCCTCTGTGGCCCTCAGAGGCACAAGGAGGCCGGGTCGGGCCACCCCACTTGGCTGCTACTAAGTTGAAGGTATTGCAGCTCATCACTATTGATTCTGACTTTGCACTGTCGCTATACCATGTCCATCTGGGAGGAGCTGAATGCACTGTGTGGTACTAACTATGTCCAGAACGTATCTACCCCCCCTAAAGTGGTTCGCGATATTGATGATACCGACAATATGTTCACTAGTCCCTCACTACAACCTTCCAACTCACCACCAATATTGCCGACTGGGGCGGCTAATAAAACACCTAACCCAGTATCACCACCTCAATCGACCCTACTGGCACAGATCGAACAATTGTTATTTACTGCATTATCACCTTTGATTACTAAAATCAATAAGCTGGGAGATAGGTTAACCAGTATAGAAAATAAACTATTAAGGAACCATACCTCAACTGGAACAACGGTTACACCCACTCACCCTATTCTCCCCAGCAACAATGAATACTTCAAACCCTCGACACCTATGGAAGCTCATACTTCTGAACCCCTCATTTCTCTACCTAAGCCAAGAGGCCGGAACAGTATCATTAACCCCGTACCTGTACCCCATAGATTTCCTAGGCTCGCACATGAAAGCAGGAATCGGATCAACCTACCTCCAGAAGCTGCCCCCTATGTGACTGTTCTTTCAGGGGTCCCCGCACCTAGTCAGGGCAAATTTGAAACTCATCAGGACTTGTTACACAAAACCATCTCCTGGCTAAAACAACACAGACCATTGCAACCTGCTTTAGATGGCGGCATCTTGAGTGTTAGGAGGGTAGGGTGGCTAGGCATGTCACCCAAAGACATCCCGGGCGACCTTATTCTAATTAAATTCAAGTCTACGAGCATTGTCCCTTATTTGCGATTCTCCCAACCCAGGGAGGGAGATGGCCCCATTCGCATCTGGGACTTGTACGATTTCTATCCCGCCCCCCGACCCTATCCGTCCCCCAGGCAATTGGCATGGAATCATAATTCATGGTAAAAGGGGACGTTAGGAACCTTGTCCCAACAGCCACTACCCTTTTCCCGATTTCTGCATGTACCTTTTCATTCACCTGAAATGGACAAATTAATTTTAGTCTGTTTTAATAGTTGGTCTTTCTCTTTTATTTTGCAAATGATATGTCGAGTTATTTATACATGTTTTGTATTTCTTTGCTGCTTTTATGGTTTTAAACAAAAGCCGAATAAAGCTTATTTTGAGTTTGAGTAACCATGATCTCTAAGGACCAATGAATTTGGGCTGTAACACTGCCCTTTGAACTTTGGTATAGAAGTTTCTTCGTGAATTTGGGTTTTCTGGTGACTTTTTCGAATTATGGAAGTCTATCTGCAGGCAGAGGAGATTACTTATCTCGCTGAATACTAAAAAATTTTTGTTTGTTGTGCGAGGGGGGAGGAGGATGGGGACTGGACTCAGAGAAAGGTTAAGGGGTGCTAATTCAAGGCACCTTATGGGTGGGGAGGGACTGAATGGCTGCCGTGGGGGAAGAGCCATAAAGGATGGGGGGACTAGAGGGGGAGGGTGGGGAGGGGGAGGGTGGCAGGGGGCAAGAAATCAAAAAAAGAAGTCTTGGATGATTCTATATATCTACTTGTACACAGCTGGAAGTCTAAGAATGTCGTTAATTCTGAAGTGTGGTACTCCTGGCAATGTTGGGTTTAATAATGGTCTGTTATCAGATTTGGTGACCAGTTATGTAGTGATTTTCCTTTGTTTAGATTTTCGAGTATGGGGGTGAAAATTATTTCCTTTAACGTAAATGGTCTAAATAATAGGAAAAAAATGAGTGCAATAGAACTATGGGTTAAAACGCAACAGCCGGATGTGATTCTGTTACAGGAAACCCACATACCCAGGTCGAAAAATTAGGAATTTTCTATGTTTAAAAGTTGGGCACCTTGTAGAGTATTATCTGCATGTTCCGAGTCACAGAAGGGAGTTGCACTATTCTTGAGTAAAAAACTAGAAGCCCAGGTGGGTCAGGTGGAGCATGATGGAATGGGCCGATGGTGTTGGCCACCTGTGTTATTCCTAATAGAAACAACCCTGTGACGTTTGTTAGTTTTTACGCTCCAACGGAGAATAGACCAGAGGTATATGAGGAGCTTTTTCATTCCTTGTTAATGGTCAAGGGGGAAATTATTATAGGCCGGGATTTTAATATTATGATGAATAAAGTGCTGGATTCATCCAGCAAGTCGATGGTTCAATATAAGCCTAAATCCCTTAGATCGTTGAGGAATAATATGGCGCTTTTTAATTTATGGGACCCCTGGCGCAATCAAAACCCAGATAAAAGGGAATATACCTGTTGGTCCGGCAGGTACAAATCCTCCTCTCGAATTGATTTCTTTTTAATTTCACGTCAAATTATTTTCTCCAAACAGATGATGCTCTATAACGGATTCTCAGATCACGCTATGATTATTATGGAAGTAGGATCGGTAGATAGGGTAAGAACCCCGAAGCGCTGGGTCTTTAATAAGAAATATCTGACTGATGAGACCTGGGTGGAGGTTATTAAAACAGAAATTTCAGATTTTCTCGCACGGAATGTGGGTACAGCCCCCATAACTATGTTTGGGACTCTCTGAAGGCATATATTCGAGGGCTGGTTATTGGAGAGATGCGGTCGATTCATTGGCCGCCAAGAGCAGGAATAAAGCGCTTCAACAGAAAATACAGGCTCTGACCATACCTATGCAACATAACTTAGATAGATTGCTATATGACTAACTAATTGCGGAAAAAAGAGAGTTCTCTCAGGAGCTCTATGCTCAGAGTGAGGAGATTTTTCGTAAGAGCTCTCAAAAAATCTATGAAGAGAGTAATTTTACTGGCAAACTCTTGGCGTGGCAGGCCAGAGAACAAGCCTCGTCGAATTTAATACATTCTTTGAGCTCTCCTGAGACTTTTAGAAACACTTCGGATCCAATCGAAATTGGCGATATTATGGTCGCACATTATAAGAAAATCTATGATACCCAAGCATTGATAGACCATCAAAATGTATTGAAGTATTTGGAAAAACAATCTCTTCCTACTCTTTCTCCATTTGATCAAGCGAGTATGGTGATCCCCTTCTCGCGAGAGGAAGTAGAGAAAGTAGTTCATCAGCTCCCACTTGGGAAAGCTGCTGGCCCTGATGGGTTCCCCTCAGAATTTTTTTAAGTTTTTTTCAGCGCCTTTTCGGATTTTTTTATACAACTATTAAATTTTATGTTTATGGGCTGACATGTTCCGGATTCATTTCAGGAAGGAACAGTAGTAAGCTTTCTTAAAAAGGGCAAACCCCCGACAGACCCGAACTCTTATAGACCCATCACGTTATTGAACACAGATTATAAAATTACCACTTGTTTTAATTCTTTTGCCGCAGATTTGATTCATGGAGATCAAAATGGTTTTGTTGCCGGAAGGCAATTGTTGACCAATACACATTTTCTAACGGAGGCCCTTGATTTCTTTGAAGCACGAAAGATTCCAGCATTAATTTTATTATTTGATGCTGAAAAAGCTTTTGATTTGGTGGTATGGGAGACACTTTTTGTTATTTTACAGCACTTCGGCATTCCAGATGTACTAATAGATTTAATACGGAATCGTTATTCCGGGGCTCGGGCCAATATCATCATCAATACAGAATCAGTGGGACTTGTTTCGGTGAAACGCGGCACTAGACAAGGCTGCCCACTGTCTCCGATATTATTTGCTTTTTTCATAGAACCGTTAGCTACTGCAATTAGGAAAGATCCTCTGTTACTTCCCCCTATTAACTTAATGCCTAAAATCAAACTTTACGCAGACGACATAATCCTGCTAATTAGGCCAGAAATACAATGTCAAGCTCAGTCCCTACAAATATTCAAAGAGTTTGAGGTTCTGGGGGGATATCGGATAAATAAAAAAAAAAACAAAATTATAGTGTGTGGGGGTATTAAGCCTGTAATTCATCCCGACTTAAAGTCATGCATTAATAATAAACCAAAAAGATACTTGGGGATATGGTTTTCATCTTCAGTTGCTGATCTTTATAGTTTGAATTTCGTACCAATGCAGCAGAAAATCCGAGTAATGTTTGAAAGATGGAATTCCCTACCATTAACTATTATGGGACGTATTGCTCTAATTAAGATGTCGGTTCTTCCGCTTTTCAATTTTCTATTTTCAACTATCTCTTGTGCTCTGCCTGGCTCATTTTTCTCTAAGTCTGAATCTTTGTTTTCTTCCTTTATATGGGCTAAAAAGACACCACTCATTGCTTTGCACACTTTATTTGAGGATAAGGAACAAGGAGGCTTGCTCTTCCCAATCTGAAAGACTATTATAATGCTTATTTGGCTCAATTTTTGACTAGATTTAAGGACAATACCCAACAACTTTTTATCAATTTTTTCTTGGATTTGATTTGTAAAGAAGCTCAGATTCCCTCACCGCTTCAAGTTTTCAAATCACCAAAAACAGTTAGGTACAAGGTTTTGCACTGTTTTTTTAAAAGACGTACAGCACTTCTAAAGAGGCACTCTCTCTCATTTCTCAATATATTCTCTCCCATTAGCTCAGTTTTTTCATTCTTTGGGGTGGATATTAATTTGGAGTTAGTAGAAAAATGGCAGAAAATAGGGTTCAGGAAACTGGATGATTTTTTTAAAAATGATACCTGGATTAGGATGTCAGATTTGACGGCCCGGGTTCAGGGTAATTTTATATTACTGGGCTCATATAAGCTGATTCATGGTGTTTTGCTTCAATTAGATCCCACACATCTTCCCCCCTGTGATTCACTATTCACTGAACTTTTTCTGTCAATACAAGAAAGGAAGCCAGGGGAGTGGAAAAGACGTTTAACCATGAACAGGGATCCGAATCTATGTGGCAAAGCAAGTAATAAATGGCTAGACTAGGAAAACATGGTATTAACGCCCGCCGTATGGAAAAGAATTAATGTGTTGAATTTCTCTGCATTGAGAGGGGCCAATTGGCGCAGAATGCTGTTTTTCAGTAAATGGCTTCTGTATTTAACCCCGGTCAAAATTAATAAGATGTATCCTGAATGCTCTTCGAATTGTTATAGGTGTTTACAGCATGACTCTGCTAATTGGTCGCACGTGGTTGCTAAATGTCCTAAAATTGTTCCTTTCTGGGAAAATATATTCACGTTTCTGCAAAACCAGTGCGAAATCTCAATCTCTGTTAATTATAAAATGATTTTGTATGGATTCGATTCTGAAATGATGCTAGAAGGGCAACTAGTTAAATTCTATATATCGCTATGGCTGTGGCAAGATCATTAATTCTACAAAATTGGCGATCGCAATATTGCCCCAACGTACATGAATGGCGTTATAAAATGCAAAAAGTTAGAAACAGCGAACAAGTGTATGCTCAAAGAGTGGGGTCGATTCGGAAGTTTGAGAAAATCTGGGGTTCATTCTATTTTGATGTTAATTGAGCCTGAGGGTATATATGGTTGTTTTTTCTTTTTTTTTCTTTTTTGTGTTTATCTTTCTCCCTTCAGTATTTATCTTCATTGCTCAAATTTACGGTCATGGTGATATGTGTGTTTACTGATTTTTGATGTTTCGTGTACATTTGGGTTAATCAACGTTATGCTTTTCTGTGTCCAAGACTTCAATAAAAAGTTTACAAAAAAAAGGGTCTGTGAGTGGATGTGTGAGTATATGAGTTGGTCTGTGAGCAGATGTGTTGTGAGTGTCTGAGTGGGTCTGTCAGTAGGTGTACGAGTCTCTGAGTGGGTCTGTGAGTGGGAGCATGAGCATCTGACTAAGTCTGTGAGTGGGTGTGTGACTGTCTGAGTGAATCTATGTGTGGGTGAGTGAGTCTCTGAATGGGTCTGTGAGTGGGTGTATAAGTGTCTGAATGGGTTTCTGAGTATGTGAATGTGTCTCCGAGTGGGTCTATGAGTGAGTACATGAATGTCTGAATGGCTTTCTGAGTGGGTGTATGAGTATCTGAGTGGGTCTGTTGTTTCTTTAGAAATGGTCCTGGAAACAGAGTATATTGTGTGGTGGGAAAACACTTTACTATGAAGAATCAGACATAGTTCATCAAGGAACTTGGACTATATTATAAGGTATTATATATATATATATATATATATATATATATATATATATATATATATATATATATATATATATATATATATATATATATATATATATATATATATATATATATATATATATATATATATATATTATAAGGAAGTGAAAATTGCAGAGATAAGAGTCATTATTGAAAATTATCAAGAGGATATAAGGTTAATATTTTGTCATTATGAATTGTGGAAAAAATTATTTAATTAGTGCGTTTCTCTACCCCTGTGTCTGATTGAAAACCGCTTAAAAACAAAATTAATTTAAGTGAGTTAGTCGATGTGTAGGAGCTAAATATGATTTATGAAATAGCATTAGATGTAAACATTTTAAATGTCATGGATATACAATGTTATGGCTATGATACAAATAGGAATAGCAAATAGATTGTTTAAGCACTTAATATTCACCTATTGTTCGTATGACCATGTTCCAACATGGCGGCCAAAAATGAATTAGAGCAGTCCTCTGTTAATGTTAATGCACTTTATCGCTTTGCTTTAACCCCTTCGGGGCTGATGACGAGCTGGGCTCGTCATGGCGTAGCCTCCTCGCACGCTGATGCCGAGCCCAGCTCGTCACGTAACATGGGATTTAGTAAATCATCGCATAGGAGGGGAATTGCGCTAGCGCGCATGTGGTTAACTTCCAGAAAATGAATATAAAAAACGGTTGTTCGGAAAAAACGGTTGTTGTGACAAGCGTGCTCGGAGGCACGGAATCACGTTGGTGTTCATTCTGCCTAAAGAAATATCTGTGCAACCACACTGGAGTGCTGAGGTTTCCTGTGACATTGTAGGAGGCGTTGGGAGTATATATATATATCTGTATTGTGGTTATTGAAGTTTTTAATAAAAAGAGTCTGTTTGGTGAAGTTGGGTCCGCTAGTTCAGTGGTTATTGCAATTGATAGTTTTGAATATTCATTGCAAAAGCGGATAATGGAACATGCAAGAGCCACGACACATAAGGACAGAGCAAATGCGGTGGCAAAACACATGGAGCAGAAGCACAATGCTGATTGGCAAAAACTAAAATTCTTCGGGATAGAGACCATACCGAAGAATATACGGGGAGGAGATCGTGAAAAAATCATGCGCAAAAAAGAATCGCGACACATCCTAAATTTCAGAACCTTACATCCACACGGCCTGAACCAATCGGAGGAGTTGTACATCCACCTCGTGTAAGAAATCACAAGGAGCTGGTGAAGAGCCAAGAGAGATGAGCGACACATGATACATGCATGGAAGGACAGGAGAACAACAAAATGAACTACAGGGTCAGAAACATGCAATGGCCTTTCATGGTGCTGCTAGTCAAGTAATCCCACTGGAGGGATACAAACAATAAGAACACGGTTCAAAACGAGAAATATTCATGATGCAATGAATATTCAAAACTATCAATTGCAATAACCACTGAACTAGCGGACCCAACTTCACCAAACAGACTCTTTTTATTAAAAACTTCAATAACCACAATGCCTAGAGTAAAACAGGATGTGAGGTAACATCCATGTCATTGGTTACTTTAAAAGAAGTAAAAAAAATGTAAACAAGTGATCGTGAGCAAGGTGCCAGGAGCACTGAAACGCGTTGATCGTTGTTTGTTTCCAAGCTGTTAAAGATCAAATAAAATAATTGTGGAAGGCGGCGAGTGTGCGCCCATTTCTTTCGCTAAAAACGGAGGAGTGTGCTATATTGAACGGCGAGGTTCCGCCGTAGGGAAACGCACCCACATCGAGCGCTCGAAGTAGCTGGGAAAGCAGGAACCGGCGTGTGAAGATATATATATATATATATATATATATATATATATATATATATATATATATATATATTTATATCATGTAAATGAAGAGGACAACATTTTTCGCCTCATAGTAGGATACAGTAAACAACTTAAAGCAATACATAAAATCATTCAGGATGAATGGCCCGTACTGCTCAGCGACCCTGTACTAGGACCCCTGCTACCGCAGAGGGTGTCCATTACATATAGTAGTTTAATTCATCTACCTAAACTATAACTTACTCCACTGGGACCTACTTAGGCCACCAAAAACCATTGTTCTTCTTTAACAATAATTCCACCCCAGGTTTTATTAATGGGGTACCCTTGTTCTCCATAACTACATTACATATAGTAGAGTTCCCTCAATGAGAGATTGCTTAGTTGTATCCGACCCGGAAATTATCAGCAAACCAGTTTGGTACCAGAATCTGAAAGGTTTTACGAAATGTACATCGTGCAAAGCCTGCATACATGGGACCAATACTAAAACATACTTCAGTCCATTTAAAACCAAACATATACTATAAATAAAATGTTAAATTGTAAGACTGAATTCTCTGTATATGTGCTTACTTGCTCATGTGGATTAATCTACGTAGGTTCCACCAAACTTCAAGCACCTGTCCGAATACTCCAGCATCTCCGAGCTATAGCAAATACAGACAATACATATCCGGTGGCCCGACATTTTAAGGCATGCCATGGATCGAATAATAAAGGATTGTCGTACTATCTTATTGATGCAATCCCTCCCAATAGACAAGGAGGTGATAGAGAGAATAAATTAAGGAAGCGGGAGACCAGATACATTTTATTGTTAGATTCGAAACATCCTAATGGATTGAACCTAACGGAAGATTTATATACTTGTCTGGTATAGGGAATCCTGAGGTAATGGGCCCTGATTTATTAACTAGATTACCAGTTGAAAATCAAATATATATGCACTATCTTGCACCTTTTACAAAACACAAAAGACATATATACTACATCTGAAAACTTGATTATGTTGTAAATATTTTACTTATTTATATGAAGAATTTTTTATACCAATGATTTTAAATATTTGTAAATATCTTAGGATGTTTTTTAACATTATTTAAAGATCAGATCATGTATAAATGTTTTGTATTTACGGAAGAAAATAACACTGGTATCTATATATCAAGTATTTACTGTGATAAGAACTCATCAATTGATGTGGTACAGGTGGATGAATAACTTCATGATATTGATGTTGAATGCTGCTACTTAATGGAACAAATTATAAAAATCATTAGTAATGAACATGTGGAATACAACAACATAGATGATAGCAGAAATTCTAAATTTATTTGGTTTTGAAAAACATAATGAGATCAACTGTAATGATTTTACTATCACTTGCACATTTATGCACTTTAAATATGTTTTTCACTAGAAGAAAAAAAGACAGAACATATACATTATGATGCAATTGTTTTAGGGCTAATGTATTTTACACTGATTTTTCTAAGTGAACAATGATTTCATATTTTGCTTTTAAAAAAATTGGTTGATTTAAAATAAATTGTATTTTACAAGTATTTATGTATCAACCGATAGCCCAACGTGCACAAAATGCAGTATAGAAATATATACGGAGTGTTTTGTCTATTTCTATAGTGAGTTGAACTCACGTGATTCACTGATTCATGCACTGTCACTTTAAAAATGCCTTCTGGGTAAACACAAACTGTCGAGTGAACAAGCGGCGTTCGCGCTGCGAAACGCGTCTCATACACTTGGGCAAATAAAAAATTAACGAGCACGAAACTTGGGTCCGTGTCCTGTTTGACTGCATCACGTGAATCAAGACGTGGCGGCTGCACAGGATTTGCAACATATATATATATATATATATTCACTGAAAAAACCATAGGTTATAGACCATATATAGTTAGGAATTAGCATTTACAAAACCTTGAAAATTCACTGAAAAAACCATAGGTTATAGACCATATGTAGTTAGGGATTAGCATTTACAAAACCTTATTTTACTCACACAAAACCATTGAAATTCGCATATATAGTTAGTTGCACTAACTATATATCGCACACCCGCAATCCACTGCTGATGATGTCACATATTACATCATTCATGATATGGTCAGTGACATCTGGGTTTAATATACAACAATAACTTGCGTTACAACATGCAAGACATCTACAAAGGAGATGGTGTGCACTTCTCCGATGAGGGGAATAGAATATTCCTCCTGAATTTAAAACTATGCATTGGAACCTACTTGTAGGTACCTAAATTAGCCACAGAACCCAATAGCTCTTTTCAGAGCTACCCTACCTCTGATCATTCAAAATGTTTTTCTTTTTGTAACTTTTTTCACTATTTTCACCAAAGTACGCTCCCTGGTTCGCTTACCGGTGCGCGTACCGGGCGCTCCCCACGCGTTTTTTGGGGGGTTTTTTTGCCTATATGAGCGTCCTAAGCCCCCCTCAGAAAACCTAGAGGGTCAGAAAGTGTCTACCGTGCCCCCTTCTACCCATTCCGAACATTGTTTCCCCTCCATCTTGTGTCTCAATTCTACCGATACACAAAATGGAGGACTCCCGTAACGCTGCCGGTACGCGTACCGGTGCGCGCACCAGTGAGCGCTCGCTAAAAAAAGGTGGGAAAGTAATTTACAGAAAAACCACTGCAGACACTTTCATCAAATATAGAATAGGCCCTACTACATAGCAGTCCCTACCATTTACCCAAATTTGATGGAATTCCATTGAGAAAATTATGCTGTAGGCCTGACTAAATATCCTGAGGTAAATTACATGACAAAAACACATATGAAGTGTTAGAATTGACAACCAATTAAAATGTTACTTTCATTTTCTACTATTATTTCAAGACATTTGATTGGTTATGTACCTGAATATATATAAAGAAAGAGAGAGAAACACAGCCATTTTGACTACTACTTCCTGAAGTACATTTCAAGAGCATTTTCACTGTCAACTTTAACTTCTTTTTCAAAGGTAAGATATAATTTAAAAAATTTGAAAGGAGAACTATGTTATGCACTTTAAATTAATTTAGGAAAACGTTTTCAGATAGTTACATACTGTCCCTCTATAAGAGTTAGTCATTGAGAAAGACTTAATTATTTAAATTATTGATTGAGTTAGGCTTCTGTGGTATAATTATGAATTTACTTAGGCTTCATCACAGGCACTTTTTAATATATCTACTTCCTGCCTGAAACCATGCACTGCCCAAAGATTACTTCACTGTTAAAAACTCACAAGTACCTGTCTGAACTTAAACCCAACAGTGCCCTATCTCCACTGATATATGCAATTTACAGCAAGAAAATGGAAGCACAGCAAAAAGAAAATACAATTTCATTTGAAATTAAGATTAAAAGTATTCCAAACCAAGAAAAAGAAGAACTAGACTTTATGGATGAAACAGTGGACCAAGAATTATTAAAATGTGCTGAAGAATGTGATTCTTGGAATGAAAAGGAGGACATTCCTGATGATTTAATGTTACAAATTCTCTTAGATTTTGAAAAATCAGAACAATAAATGTACATTTTAAAAGTTAAAATTGTTTGAGACATTATTCTTTTTAATATGAAAATTATGAAATAGTACCCAAAAAGATAAAATATAAACTGAGACTTAAAATATACTGTGCAACTTTTTTGTGTTACATAGTAAGTTTGCTCATAGTTACTTCCTTTCTCCCACTATATTATCTCCAATGTGTATTTAACATCTCTTTATCATCTCCTGCCTCCATGTTCTTTCTGCTTTCCTCACAGACTATGCTATGAATTCCATATACCACAATAACTTCTGAAACAACAAGCAAGATATCTACAAAGGAAACAGTGTATATTTATTTTTAGACTCTGCATTGGTACCTACATGTTGGTACTTAAATAAAAAAAATAAAAAAAAAATACAACAAAAAGAACAATCAATAAACATACAATATTTGAACATTCTTTCATTCTTTTTTCCCTATATTACGCTCCCCGGACCGTTTCCCGGTGCGCGTACGGTGCGCTCCCCCCGCAAAAAAAACGATAATAATTTATTTTTTTTGCCCCACGGGGCCCTTTTAAAGCCCCCTCATCAAACCTAGGGGGTCAGGGAGGATGTACTCTGCCCCCTTATGCTCATTTCCCCTTTTGTTTTTGCCACCTCTTGTGTCTCGATCCTACCGAGACACAAGATGGCGGCCGCTCCGGACTGTTTAGAATGTTCACAGTCACCGGGGAGCCAATCCGCTTCTCCTCGCGAAGTTCCGTTACGCGTCAGGTATGCGAACCGGGGCGCTAACCGGGACGCTGTCACAGATATATATATTTTTTTGAATGTTAATTTCTCAAAATCCACTGGAGAACATATCTTGAGACCTAGCAAAGGCACACCAGGCTACCAGTCCCTACAATTTTGCCAAGTTTCGTGTAAATCCATTCAGCCGTTCGAGCTAAAAGTGAATCCAACCGCCCTATGGAAAAATGGGAAAAACGCGTTTTGGGACCCCCCTTTTTTCTCGGCCCCCCCCCTTGACAAAACCCCCCAAAATTTTCAGGGGCTGCTCAGAAACAAAATGTGCCATTTTCCTGTAAATTTCAGCCAATTCCGTCCACAAACGCCAAAGTTATTCGACATAGAATTTTCAGAAATCCCATAGGAAAAAAATCCTAACTATATATACCTACTGGCGACCGCCAGTAGGTAATATATATATATATATCGTCAAGTAAAACGTTTGCCATAAGCCATAAAAGTCAGCAATAAAATTGTACGGTACAAAAAATTGTTCTTAAATTATGAAATATTCTCCTGGTGAAGCCATTGTTTTCTGCGCATGTGTGTAATAGTTACTAGAAATACAACCTGTCTTAATCAGTGCAATAACGAGGCATCATAAACCATTATTTCATCCTCTAAAAATATTAAAAAGGCAGCATGAAAAAGTATGATAGTAGTATGAAAGATAAAGTGCAACTAAAGGGGGTGACATTCATCACAGTGCGATCATTTCATATCTTTTCTGATTGATATTGATTTCCTTATCAAATTAAAGACAGCAAAACATACTTCTATTGTGGAGAGATTTTGTAAAATGTCAGGCCAGCCACGTGAGTTCTAAAGTTGGATTTCCGAAGAACCGCCCATGAAAACTCAATTCTGGCATCAGCATATAATGAGCAGAACAAGATAAAGTGACAAATGCTTTGTTCACCATTATGATGCCACTGATAGGGGGGGTAAATTGTGTGACTATACGCATGGAACAGGAAAAGCCACCTTAAAATATACCATGGAGAACATCAAGAGATTTAGATAGCAGCGGTGAACTGGGTTTGTTACCCAGAGTAGGTATGGTTCTATGTTACAGTTGTGTAGATCGTAACATTTCTAATAATTGCTACCAATGATTGGGCCTTTTGAAGCCTTAAGTTGGAGCAATGGTTCAGAAAACACATTTTAACTTCCTCTTTGGCTTTTAAAGTTATCTGTGCAGGATTTGTGAACAGATCTTTCACACCTATGTATTACAAAGTTTCCTTCAGGTTGGTGAACCAAGGAATTTGGGCCACCCCAGTCAAAGAAGGACAATCGGAACTGCAAAATTGGACTAACTCTGCCTCCTGGTTTGTCCAGGTCTTAATCCACATTAGTATAGGTGCCAGGCCCAGTGTGTCCTCTAATTAAGTAAACCCCAATTCTTCATGGCATATCAATGTGGCAGTCCTTGTGGGTGCTATAAATAATCTCCGTAAAAAAAAGAATCCACCTGTTGGAGTGGGGTCATTTTTGCATATTCCCATAAACCTGTCCCATATGGCCCAGCAAAAAATACATGTGGCATTATAAAGGTGGATTCATTCTTTGATGGGTTTCTATCCCAGCCTGTGAGGGAATCTAAAAAATATCTCAATATTCCTTTACAAAAGTTGTACTCTGGCAATTAAAAGTGCTTTTCAATAAAAGGAGGAAATAAAAAGAATACCTAAATAATTAAAATCATTTACTTTCTTTAAAATAGAGTTCCACATCACAAAAGTTTTTGATTTAGTACAACGTGGGCCACAGGTCATAATATAAGAAGTGGAGTGACTTATTCTGAGATCTAGGTTTCCCATGTATATTGAAAAGGCGTCCAATAGAGTTTTCAACCCATTTTCCAGGAATGTGAGACGGTATTCTGCAAGCCGGAATCACGCTGTACCTTCACAGTGCTGTCATCAGAACGAATGCATCTTTAGTACGCATTCATTCAGCATGCAAGTTGTTATAACGACTTGCCTTAGGGGTGCACTGGATTTAGTAAAATAGGTTAATTTACTATTCCTACTCCAGTATGCGCAACAGTAAGGAAGGTGTTGGACTTTAATTCCGACACCATTCCACCAATGCATCCTCCTAAAGGCAAGTCGTTATTATAACAACTTGCATGCTGAATGAATGCATACTAAAGATGCGCTTGTTCTTTTGCTGGTGCTGTAAAGGCACAGCAGGATTCCGGCTTTAGTGTGAAGGATGTTTCCCATTTGCCGGGCATGCCATTAATACGTCATCATCCACATTAAGTAAAATGGAGATTAATTGACTGCCTATTCATGGAAGTCCTTCCCTTCCTTGACCAGGTGTTTAGAAATTCCATTAATATATAGCAGGAAGAAGAAAGAGGCAGAATACAACTCTATCTCACCCCCGTAGGGATTTTAGTTTAGGGCTCAGTTCAACCTGTAGGTCATACAGGACATTCACCGTCAGATTTTGATGTAATTGTTTCATCAATAGTAAGAGATTGAGTTTAACCCCCATTGATTCCATCAGTGCACAATGGTTGGAATGGTTAACAAGGTCGAAAGAACTGGTTAAATATATAAAAGCCAAATTAGATCACCAATTTTTTGCCATAACATACTTCCCTGATATCAAATAAAAATTGAACACTGGTCAATTGTGCCTACCCCTGTTCTAAATTCAAATTGAACATTAGACAGGATGTTGTGTACAGTAGCCCGCTGCCCCAGCGGTACTAGGGGCACGCTTCTAAGTATTTTCATACTAGAGTGAATTAATGATATAGGTCTGTAACAAGATGGTGATTGTCGATCCCCTTTTTTATATAATGGAATAAATATGACGGTCTACCAGGAATCAGGTCTTCTTCCCTTAATTAGACTCCTAAAAACATTGGTTAAAAGTGGTGCTCAAAAGCCTAGGTAAGATTTTAAAATGTCTGCTGGTACTGGGTCGGGCAGGGAGCTTTTTCCCAGACACTTTTTTTAATTGCCTTTACTACCTCACCTACTTCAATGGGTTTGTAAGTAGCCTAATCCTTAATGCTAGACAGGTTTGGGTCTGGGACAGATAGAATGGGTGGGATAATACCTGATTCAATCACTTCTTGTTGGAAGATGCGTGAATAATTGGCCACCCATGTATCAGCAGGGATGACAGCTTCTATTTTTGGTGCCCATTTTCAGTAAAGAGAGGGTGAATGATTATATCCCAGAAGAGATTGCAATCTCTCAATGTAGCTGCTTTTTGGAGATCTTCCATTGCTAAAGGCTGTGTTTCTCTCTTCCTTTCCTCAACTACATGTTTCTATTGTTTCCTTGCTATTTTTACCTCCTCTATGGAGCTTGGCTGCTTTTCTTAAATAGCCTTAAAATTCATGTGGGCTAAAGAGCATTCCAAGTTAAACCATCTGTGAAGGAGTGGAGTTAGACCTGGTTTTTCAATTGGGGTTATCCCGAGACTTTTTGCATTTTGCCATCCTGTTTTGGACCCTGTTTTTGTTTATTTTCTGGCTCTGGGTACTTTACCACTGCTGATCAGTGCTAAAGTGCATATGCCCTCCCAGTAAATTTTGTGTATGGATTGATGATTTCATGATTGACATATTTGATTTACTGGTAAGTCCCTGGTACATTGTACTGTGTGTGCCCATGGCCTGTAAATCAAATGCTGCTAGTGGGCCTGCAACACTAATTGTGCCACCCACATGAGCAGTCTGTAAATGTAACTCAGATCTAACACTGCAGTATCTGAGCGCAGTTTAGTCCTGCCATAATGACCTGGCAAGTGCACCCACTTGCTAGGCCTCAACCTTTCCTTTTCATACATGTAAGACACCCCTAGGGTAGGCCCAAGGTAGCCCCATGGGCAGTGTGTAGTGTATGTGAAAGGTAGGACATGTACTGAGGTGTGTGAAATGTTGTGATAGTGAAATACAGTGTATTTAGTTGTTCAGTATTGAAAGGCTATCTGTACCATAGGATAGAATGGGAGTTCATTTCTAACATCTTACAAATATAACTTCCCATTGGGGGAAGATGAGAAGGTAACGTTTAGTATTGCTGAACTGAGAATATAAAGATGCATATTTTAGTGAGGGTGATTTTTACATTCTGTGTTTGAAAATACTACTTTTAAAAAGTAGGTATTTTCTTGCTTATCCATCCTGTGTGCTTCTGCTAGATTGTGTATTGACTGTCTGGTTTTTGTTGGAGTGACAGGGTCTGGGGATGTGCATTCACTGTAGACAGCCACGGGGGGGGGGGTTGAAGTGTGTCCTGTCTGTCCTGGATGAGTCAAGGCTGGGCTGAATAGGCCTTGGCTGCATTTAGAGTAGGGGGGGGGGAGATTTCCTTTCACCTGAATGAGCCTGGTCTGCCTTACACAATGCTGTCTCCACCTCCTGCAGGGAAACTGCACCAGAGAGGACAGAACTGGTTTTGGCTGGGCAAATAGCTTCTCTGCCACAAGGGAACACAGGAATTTGTGCTATAAAGAGTGGGACCCAGACCCCTGAACTTTAGATTACAGATGAATTAAGGAACCTGCCAGGAAGAAGTATAGGGAAAGCTGGAGGAGATGTACTGCCCCTGTGTTGTGTGCTGTTGGAGTTGGCCTGCAGTATTTGCTTCTGTCTTGGGCAGGGAAAGGACTGAACTGTGCTTTAATCATCCGGCTGTTGGAGTTTTCTCCAACGGCTTGAAGTAGAGCTTTCCTCCTGTTGGACGTCTGAGGGATAGAAAAGACTTCAAAGATTACTTCTGCAATTCAAGAGGAACCTTTGCCAAGGAGAAGAGCTGGAGAAACTGAAAAGTACTGCCCCTTTGCTGTGTATTGTCTGGTGTTGGCCTGCTGTGGCTGTTTCTGCCAAGGGAAGGACAAGGACTTTGCTGTGTGCTGTGTGCCCTACTTGAGGAAGATCTCCAAGGGCTTGAAGTAGAGCTTGCCTCCTGTTTTGAAGTCTCAGAGATAAAAAAATACTTCACCCCCAGCCCCCCTGAACTACCTTGCTGGTAGTTCTGGCCTACTAAGAGGTGCCTGTTGCTGTTCTGGGCCTCTGGAGGTCGTTTCTGCTGTTGGAAGCTGGAAAAGTAACGCAACAACGAGAAGCACAACGCATCCGTACCTGTTTCCGACGCATTGCCGAAGAAACTGATGCAGCAGCTGCCCGCGGTTGGAGAAGTCACCGCACACCGCATCGATTTCACTGATCTACAGAGTCTAGGATCACCACACCGATTCCGACACAGGACCTGCTGTGCAGCTGTAAGAACCAACGAACCGTGGGACCACGGCTGAAGAAACCAACACAGCGCCATTGCCGTAACCACAGCGAAAACCGCCGTATCCCCGATCCTCAAGCATCGCACCGGGGCCCCAAGTCTAAAAGAACATAGGGGCCACAGTAAGAAACCGATGCATCACCTCCCCGCACAGTAAGGAACCAACGCATCACCTCCCCACGCAGTAACAAACCGACGCATCACCTCCCCTGCGTGGCAGTAAGGAACCGACGCATCACCTCTCCTGTAGTAAGGAGCTGATGCATCACCTTCCCTGCACGTACGGAACCGACGCATCACATTCCCTGCGCCTGTTCTTGCTTTTGATTTTGATGCATCCAATGTACTTTGTATTGAAAGAGTCGCGTCTATAATTTTCTACAATAGAACTGTTTCTACCTTTTAAACGTTTATTTTGATAACTGTATTGTGGATTATTATTGTTTTGATCTTTTTGGTTTAGCTAAAGATTACTTATTGTTCTAAACGGGTGTGGTGTCCATTTGTAGTGCTTTCACTGTATTACTGTATGTGTGCACAAATGATTTCAACACTGTCTCTGAAACAAGCCTGTCTGCTCATGCCAAGCTACCAAGGGGGTGAGCAGGGGTTATTTTAGAAGTATATTCCCCTATCATGACTAGGAAGACGGGTCCCTAATTGGACAACGGTGCAAACTATGCCAACTAGAGACCCCCATTTCTTACAAGAGGGTTTTCTCTCGGAGTAATATGTGCAGTAAGATTATCTGAAATTACTTTACATAAGCCCTCAAAGCCCTGTAGAATATGATGGCTCTGTAAGTTGTCTTATAAACATGTAGTCAACAGGGGTAGGTGATGGGTAACAAACTGGGTGTTAAAATGTTCCGAATTTACCTTTTCCCATTTGCCCATAATGCCCTTTTTATTTGGGCACTCCATTTTGCAGCTCTTGACTGCTTTTGCACGCTTCAGCTGATGATTCAGGACTAGCATGAGGGGATTGTGATCACCAGTTAAAGTGGAGAGTTTACTTCCCCCTGCAAACCCTCTCTTTTGCTTAGTCTAAGGGCCTTATTTAGAAGTCGGTAGGAAGGAACTCTCCATCACAAACGTGACTGATATCCTGTTTGCCGTATTATGATCACATTCTATCCTATGGGGATTGTAATACAGCGAACGGGGTATCCGTCTTGTTTGTGACTGAGTATTCCCTCCGCTGACTTCTGAATCAGGCCCTAAGTCATGTTTTAGAATGAAAATTTTCAGAACATCACCATACTGTGAATGGATGAAGTGGGTAGGACTTTCAATGTTTTAATTCGTAAGACCACAACCCCATTTCCCACTAAACCCACTTATTGATTATTTAAGTCACCTGCCCCCAGTGTCATAGTCTTGTGTTGAGTGTTCAAGAGAAAGGAACCTACAAAGTCTTTAAAGAGATCAATGACTTCTGCTGCCAAATGCTTAAGAGTGTTAAAATAAAAATGTATTAACATATTCAACATCATGTCGTAGTTATTCACAAAAGTGAGTAAGGTGACCAGGAAAAAGGATGAGGGACACATTTTAAACACTTTGTCCGAGGGTATTTGTGCAGACATAAAAGTTCCCAATCCACCTTTATCCCTTCCTGTAGGGGAAGCACAAGCTGGCTCCAAGGCGGCATGGAAGCCATTTAAATGGAAAACCCTGAGTCATCCATGTTTCCTGGAGACTTACTATGTCTGCAAAATTGGTCAAATCAGGATGATCAAGTTTGGATCGGGCCTCAGCAATGTTCCAGGAGATGAAGCGCCAGCCCACCTTTGTCGGAGCAATACTAGGGTCTCCTTCTATGTCTTTGGTGTGTGCAAGGAGGGTGGGGCTAAAAGATGCAACTTCCACAGGGAGTCAATCCATTTGGTCCAAATCTGAGATTGGATTAAACCTATTGGCTATAGTAACAGTGTGAAGGATAGGTGGGAGAAGTGGACAGTTTGGTGTCGATCTTCCTTGGGGCCTATATAAAAACCCCAAAGAAGAATTCTCAATCTCATTCTGGGGGCGGCGCAGTTGGTTAAATCCAGATTATGGGTTTTTTGCTACCACTTTGCTTTTGAAATTGACAACTATTTAGTAATTTTTATCAATTTTGGGAGTAGTGCCTACCGAGGCGAGTCTATTGACATGGATTATATGTTCATGAAGGAGCCCAGGGCCACAGAGGCTCTTGTTCACCCAATGCGCCACTTACTTTTTAAGTTGATTATGATCTTCTTTTGAGTCATTCCTTAGTGGGGGACACCTTTCAGAGCCAGTACAAGGGGTCAGGTAATTGTAGAGCTATGTGGTTGGTTGTCCCTGGAAGGACTCCCAGGAACTTCTTGGAGTAACATCCTGAATAGCCATTTTATTTTCCTAATTACTAGCCCTATTTTTGTTGTTTGAAGCTGTGGTGCTATTGAGCCTTCCTTGACTATACAACAAGCACCCGAAATAAAGTTAATCAAATCAAATCAAATTAGTCTTTGTTCGATATTTTCAATCATGAAAGACACATATACAAACATACAATATCATAAAATAGCATAAAATATTTTAAAAGAGAACCAGTATGGCAGTTGGGGTTTCCTTAGGGATGTCATTAAAAAGAGATTTTCCACTGAACATATGATTCTAGATAATAACATTTGATATTAATTAAAGGGAAAATGGTGGGTAAGATGAATATCCATAGCAAAAAAAGGAATTACATTCATAACACCATATATAAAACAGATTATCAATGAAGATACATAAAGCAGAGAACACATCGCACCAAATATGTAAACAGAGTAGAGGCTTCAGAAGCATCCAAACTATTCCTACTAAGGGCCCATGACCAGCTCAAGAATTTCACCATAGCTATAGCTACGTCTTCCTGTGTGTCTGTTTTTAAAATACGCAGTACTGTTTGGCAAGATCTTGTGCCAAGATTTGAACAGATCGGCTTGAGCCACTTATGTCGGGGGCGCTTGTAAGCTGTGCACGCAAACAGTACATGAGATATAGACTCCTCCATAGATAAACACATGGGACATTTTGTGTCTGGGGCTTCATGCCACTTTGCCGTAAAATATTTTAGGGAAAGGGTACCCACTCTAAATTGGTGATATAGTTTCCTGTCGCCTGGTCTTTCAATAAAATCCCAGTAAGCTTCCGGCCTAAATTCGTACTTATGTTCTAAAAAGATGCCTGTAGCTAAGCCCCATATCAAGTAGTGTGCCCTTAATCTTTTGTAGCCAGTTAATTTTGGAGAACAGGTCAGCTTCTCTAATATACTTTACTGCATTAGCATATGGTGCTAGCTCCGGGGTTGTCCATAGCCGCCTCCAATACGCCAGGGGTCTAAAACCCGCTGCCTCCTTGAATGAAATACATACCAGATCAAAAAGTAGGGATTTGAGAGGAGTCAGTTGGGGGAGACCAGTCAGTGATCTCAGAAACTTATTCTGGGCAAGGACTAAGGGACCTAGATTTTCAAAACACCACAGCTCTGCACCATAGATTATCGATGCCCTGATTTTCACTTCATAGATTGTTAAAGCTGGCCCTACCGGTTTAGTATGTGATAGCCAGTGCTCTTTTAATAGGGCCCCTGCTAATTGATTGTGCTTGCGGACTAGTAAATCTATCTGGGGTTTCCAGTTCATCCTCTTGCCCATTGTAACGCCCAGGTACGTAAAGGTATCAGTTTGCTCAAGGGACGCATTGTCCATTTCTACTCTGCCTTTCACTATTTTATGTTTATGCAGCACCATGAACTTGGTCTTATCGACGTTAACTACTAGCTTATGGTCTTAGCAAAAAAGAGTGAATCTGTCAAGTGCACGTTGCAGACCAGATTGAGTTTTATACAAAATTAGAGTGTCGTCTGCATACATTAACAGTGGGACCTTTGTGCCAGCAAAAGTAGGGGCGTCAGTTGGATACAAAGTAGTTCGCCCTGTTGTCACCCACCGTACCTGGGCATAATTAGACTCATGGAGTTTAATGATAAAACATAAGATCTCAGGGGGCATACCTGCTTGCTTTAGTGTGTCCCACAGCTTGTATCGGGGCACAAGATCGAATGCTGATTTTAACTCTATGAATGCAGCATAAACAGTCCCCCGCTAAAATCACAGTATTCCAATAATCATCATGAATCTGAAAACTTGATTAATGGTACTAACACGAGGACGGAAACCCACTTGGAAGGTAGATAGAATTCCCTGGTCTTCTATCCATGTGTTTACCCTGCTTAGCACGAGTCTGGCCACAATCTTTTGTAATGTGTCTATAAGGCTTATAGGCCTATAGTTACATGGGCTAACCCGGTCCCCTTTTATGTAAATTGGGATTATTGCTGCCCTGTGCCAGGATTCTGGTACAGGGCACCTCTTGCCAGGGCATTAGATATAATGTAGATGTATTTGAGCCAATTCTACCTATCAGATTTTAATATATTGTCCGGAATACAATCCGGACCGGGAGCCCTGCCTGCTGGAACACAGTCCAAAAGTCTTTCAATCTCCCCTATATCAAAGGTTAGGTCAGTATCAGACGTTAGTGGTGGGTAATGTCTGGGGCTACCTGAAGTAAATGCTAATTGGACCTGGTAGTGCAAGACCCATTCTTCTGGCGACACATTATTAACTGGTACTGGCCCTTTATCTCCGCTACCCCATTTAACTGTTTGCCAGAATCGCCACCAGTTTTTCCCGTTACTTGCATAAAGCAAATCCTTCCATCTATTTTCATCAAAGGTCTTCTTTGCCCTAAATTGTGTTTTCTTATATTCGGACCTTGCTTTCCTGACCGCCTGCGATACCCTCAACCTAATAGTATGAGAGAGGTGCCTAAATGCGGACCTGCATGCCCCATGTACCATTTTTCTGACTTTTGAATAATCTGCCTAGAAGATCTTTTGTTAATTAAAGAGCCCTTAGGTCCATTTCGAAAGTTCCTGCGTTATTCACAATCGTAAAATCCAATCAGTAAAAAGCATCCAGCCAACGCGGTTCGTTCAAGCAGTCTTGAACTTCGTAAGGGCTTGTATTTGTATATTGTTGAATATCAATCTTGAAATATAATTCATCCATCAATTGTTCAGTACTTTTTCATTTTACCGTCGTGAATATATGCCAAAGTTACTGATACTGTTCTAAGGGAATAGTTATCATTCCCTTTCTCCAATACCTGAATCCGTATTGTAAATCAAAAACACCATGCTCCTTGACTATATGCTCATTCTGGGATGTTATTTTCCCCCCTGTTTGATGTAACTGAAGGAATAGCAACTTTCTTTAGATTGTACTTATGTGCTACAATAGCTGTTCCCTCCTTGATAGTACGGTTCAAATTGGAAAGATGTTCTTTTATTTTTCCTAGGCGACCCATTATGGGTTTTAAAGCATCTAAAAAAAGGTATGTGCGTATATATGTATACATATATATATTCACTGAAAAAAACATAGGTTTCAGGGACGTTATGGTTGGAAATTATCATTTAAAAAACCTTTGAAATTCACTGATCAGATCAGAATATGCTTTATTCGATTTAGAAAAATATTACCCCATAAAAGCACAATACATGTTAAAAAGACATACATTACATCAAGATAATTTGAATAAAATAGATTAAAAAAGGACTCAGACAGTTTAAGAAAGAGGGGGACCATCCATTGTCATCCGGTGTCTAACCACCCCTTTCAGATATTTGGCAATATGATCAGTCACAGGTCCATCATTCAAATGTTGCAGCTTTAGGAGGGCAGGTCGGAAATTGTCTCCGGCCATACCTTTTTAAAATACGTAAAATCTATTTTTTCCTGGACATAGAGTAAAATTTACAAAAAAACATAACGTGAATTGTCGACTGAGCAGAGATGTTATCACATGCACATAAACATAAAGAGCGAGACCAATCATTAAGCTTTGTAAAAGTGACCCTGATGTTTAAAATACCAAGGTGTAAACGAGTCAATAACAACCTATCATAAGCTCCTATGGTATTTATTAGGTATGGCTGTATTCCTGGGTGAGTCAGAAGTAGTTGGTGTGCTCTCACTGACGGTTTTGCAATATTACCAGCTAAATTAATAGTCTCCAAGTAATCTAGACATAATTATGTTAAATAATTTCTAGTGACATTGTTCAAGCTGTCAGGGTTGGAAAAATACTCAGGGTGTCCTAAATCCTATAGGAAGTTTTTAAGGTAGATCAACCAGGGAATGCGGTCTGCCCCATGAAGGGACAGGCAATCGTTGATCAAGTCCCTGTTCAGGCCAGTAGAAGTACAGGTCCAGACCTTATGCCACATCAGGATAAGCTGCAGTTTGATTAAATCCGAGAGATAGGGCAAACCCAGCTCATCATGGCATATGGATATGGCTGTACTGTTAGGGACCACTAGGAGATATCGTAAAAACTTATGTTCTACTAGCTGCAGGCACTCGACATTAGCATAACCCAAAATGCCTGCTCCATACATGGCAATGGGTGTACATTTAGCTTTGTAGATTGTTAATAGATCACCGATTGGGTGCCTCCCCAACTTCCTGCCAAAGTGAATCAATGCACCAGTTGCTTTACAAAATAGTAATTTTCTAGATTCTATAGCTTTAGCCCATAGACCCCTTCCTTCAAATACAATGCCTAGGTATGAAAAGTGAGCCGTAAATTCGAGTTTCCTGTTATCAATAAAGAATTCTCGGCACCTAATACTGGGCTTGCAGCATTTAATTGTGAATGTTTTGTTTATGTTTACATGGAGGTTGAGATTTGACATACAAGCAGAAAAGCTAGAGATCACTTTTTGAAGGCCAAGGAGGGTACGGGCCAACAGGACGGCATCGTCCGCATATAACAATGCTCTGATTGGTTGTCAATTTATACATGGTAAGTCCTGACAGTCACTACTTAGTTTTGCTCCCAGGCTGTTAATCTAAAGAGTGAACAGGAGGAGTGCTAACACGTACCCCTGCCTCACTCCCTTCTTTACAGGGAAGCTGTGGCTGAACTCGCCACCTCTTCCTTAGCGCACCCGGGCCCTGGCATCTAGGTGGGACTGTTTTAAAAAGTTTAGAATAGGTGGATCAACCCCCATGGTCTCTAGAATGCTCCAAAGCTTCTGGTGATTGACACAATCAAAAGCTGAACTCAAGTCAACAAAAATAAAAATAGACTCCCCCTTTTAGCCTGTAGATATTTTCTCTGCAGCAAATTCAGATTCAGGCTCTGTTTGACGGTTCCCACACCTTGACGGAAACCGTACACTAATGTTGAAATTATGCCCTTTTCCTCCACCCAGAGCTGGAGGCAATTTAGGACAACATGTCCGGCCACCTTTGCAAAAGAGTCCGATAATGATATTGGTCTGTAACAAGGCGGGTTGTCACAATTACCTTTCTTGTAAATAGAGAAGAGTATCGACTGTCCAGGTGGCTGGGAATCCCAGGGTAAAGCAGGCCTTTAGGATCAGGTCTAAGGAGGGTCCCCAGAGCTCTGGACTTGATTTAAATAAATCCACTGGTATACTATCTGGGCCTGGGGCCTTACTGCCCACACTTTCATTTATAGCTAACATAACCTCCTGGGCGTCAACATCAATCTTGATCGGAAGATGATATGAGGAGTTTATGTTTAAGGCCTCTTCCTTTTTGGGGATCCACCAGATTGTTATAAAGGCCAGAGAAGTAAGTCACCCTTTTATCCTCCCCTATTGTGATTTCGATGCTGGACGAATTACCTAAGGCAAAAAAGGGGCATTCACTGCCTTCCAAAAACCTTTCATGTCTATTAAATCTGACGCTCTTTTTAGATTTTGCCATAATTCGAGCTTTATGGCCGATTTACGTTTCTTAAGGGACATCTTGTAATCTAATCTGGCCCTTCTTATTGCTCCTCAATCTTTTATGGGCTTTTGTAAGGCGGTTATCAAGGCTGCATGAGCTGGTGAACATTTAGAATCAAACCAACCTCTCCTCTTATTAGCCCGTTTTTTACATTGTATCCATAATCTATTTTGTATAGACTGTGATATGTTTATAAAGGAGCTAAGAACGTCAGATTTGTTAGCAGTTTCATCGAGGCAGACCATGAAG
This sequence comes from Lissotriton vulgaris, assembly GCF_964263255.1. Taxonomy (NCBI): domain Eukaryota; kingdom Metazoa; phylum Chordata; class Amphibia; order Caudata; family Salamandridae; genus Lissotriton; species Lissotriton vulgaris. The sequence goes on along the minus strand of NC_141689.1, from coordinate 1,433,675,880 downwards.
TCGTTTTTACAAGTGGTTAAAAGGTGCTTGCATAATTCAGATGAATTTATGGCTGCCCATTTGACTGTTTAGCCATTTTGTCTGTTCATAACAATATCTTCCGCCGGGTGGGCTACCATTGTTTTACTAGTTACCACCTTGGCAGGAAGATCAAAAAGAATGCTAATGGGGTAGTGATCACTAAAAGCAATGGTGTGTACTTTAAAATAGTGGATTCTGTCTGTGTATTTATTTGATGCTAATATGTGGCCTATAACTAAGGACACGCCACGTCCATTAAAAGTGCTACTAAAAGGAGTTGGAAGTGAACACACATTATTAGCAAATCCCAGATCCAAATAATATTTTAACAAGTTAAATTGGTCACCAGGAGCAGAATGTAAAAAGTGAGACAAATCATTGGCATTATCTAGTTCTATACCACAGACATCTCCTATGGCATGTGGGCAGGGTCCACAGTAGAGGTCCCCACCCCAGATTATGCAGTAGTCTTTGCCAGTACTTTTTTAAATCTTATCCAAGTCTCTCAGTAGGTGCATTAAAATTTGTTGGCAATCCACAACGGGGATATTGTTATAAACATTTATTAAAAATAAGTAATGAATGTCGTCTATGGTACTTTTAAGCACATCTTGCGTACATTTAACCTATAGGACACATAAGTACAAAGGCCACCCTTGTTCCTCTCCTGACTAGAAGAGACCGCTGGGCTGAAGAATGTTTTATAACAATTAATATGTAATATAGTATCAGTCCAGGTTTCTTGAGTTCATATGATGTCGAATTTATGAATAAATTCCAGCCAGACAGAGTTGGTCAATTTGGCTTTAAGGCCTACCACATTCTAAAACAGGATTTCCATTTCTTTAGTTCTAGGCCCAGGCGAGATGCACAATTAGTGGGGGAAGGGGCGGCATAAAGGCCATCAAGGCTATTTGGTATTTCACTATGAGTAATGCTTATGCTGGATTGAGTTATTCCATTCTGAGTATTACAATTATTAGCAATATCTCTTGCCTTGGTGTCAACTTGCTCGACATTGACTGTGGGGACTGTGCATGGCGAGAGTATTCCTGTGGTTTGACATAGGGCCTCGTTAATGCTACTGTGGCTGAGTCAATCAATGTCTTTCAGGGAAGAAAGCACCTCAAATCTGTTAAGCAGGGATAAGCTGGGTTGGGAATGATTCATGGGATAAGCCAGGGTCTGCTGTCTTCCATAAGTTAGTAGGAGGATAGAAGTAGCCCAGGGGCAGTACATTTATACCATAATTGGTCACATGGATAGAACCCTGTTGGCGCAAGATCTCTTGTATCAGGTTTGGTGTTCTAAATGTGAGGACAATGCAGTGGCCAGGGACCCTCTTATTGCTTTTCCCCATCCATCCTACTCTCCTTGCCATTTTAAATTCCCTAAATAGGACATCCGTTAGGCCGGTTTTGGATCCGAGCCAGCAAAGGGTCTTATTGCATAAGGACTCCCAAGATTCAGTTGATTTTGAGGTGGATTGTGGTACATTTGCCAATATAATTTTGTAAAGTGTGGCTTCTGGTGGTAAATTTAAAGTCACCCCCTCTCCGTTTGCCCTTTCCCTTTCCCTAAGGATAGCACGCAAATTAAGCATCCTTTGAGAGTCACTGGGTGCTATTTGAGATGGCACTTTATTATGATTTAAATTAGGAGGACTCTTGAAGCCAACGCCCCCCCCTGAGACTGATTGTAAGATATCTGCTGAAGGGGGGTTGGCTGCCCTACCGCCATTTAGTGTGCTCACTGGGCGATTATGCAGTGTGTTATTTAAGCCTACACCCTGTACTTTACTCAGCAGGTCCTCGATGACCGATGTCTTAGCCAACAATTTCTCTAGTGGAACTAGGGCTGAGTTTTTATGGTCAAAAGCATTGCCAGGGCCCTGACCCTCCCTAGACACCTGGGGGTTCACAGGGGTGGAACACAACTCTAAGCGCCCAGACAGGTTAGTCAATTCGCCATCCAAAGGCTCTAGACGACCGTCCAATAGGGCAAAGTTTCTATCTATGGATTCCTTAATCCGTTTAAGGGCAGTGTCCAGGGCGGTCACACCAGCAGCAATGGTGGCAGTGTTATCCTCCAAGGGGCAGGGTTGCGTTGACGATAAAGCGTCCGTGGTCTGTGTGCCTATAGAGCAGGTCCTCACCACAGATTTAAACTGAGTATTACGCCGGGGCTCCTTTTGGTGTTTTTGTTTTGGTGGGCCCGCACCCTTCTTGCGGTTCACTGATGCCTTTGTCTTAACCCTTGTGCCCTCTGTAGGGAGGTGGGGAGTCCGGGTCTTGGAGGCTATATGTCCATATGTGGTACTAACAAGTCATCATGTGCGAGGGCCGGGGTATCCGGGGGGGCCGGTACTATCCCCGGATTGAGTGGTGATGAGCAAGAGTTAGTTGGGATTTGATTTTGAGAAATGCCAGCCAGGTTATGTGTTCCTAATGATGATCGCCTCAGGAGAAATGAAGGGTCTAGAGACAGCTGCCTCTCTGTTAGTTCTATTCTGTGGCAGAGCAGTGATTCTGCCCTCATTATAAAGGCATCCAAAGTCCCCTTGGCACCCTTGATCTTAATCGCTGCAGGATTGCTCATTTTTTAAACGTCGATGTAAATCGCTCCGCCACAACAATAAGTACCAGTCACACTGCACACAGAACGTGGAGGCAGAAAGTATAATCAGATGACAGTACCTGGAGATTGAAAAAGGATTGTGGGGGGCCTGTTGTTCGAGGGGGGCCCAGCCCACCTCCTCCGGGCTCCAACGGGCCCGCCCTTTGCCGGGCACGCCCGTGTCCAGCCAGTTGCGATTTTATGCACCTCCTGGTGAGTTGCGCTGACGCTGGCGGTGCAGGTGATGCTCGGGCTTCTGGGTATTGTGGTCCTGGCAGCCCCAGGTGATGCCCCGGGTGATGGATCTACCACTCACGGGATCAGGAGGACCGCTGGTGGCAGGGCAAGGTGGTAGCGGCAAAACAGGCAGAACAGGTACGTTGAAACTTCCTCTGGATTGACTGGGTCTCTGAACACAGACTCTCAACACAGGATGCAAAGAAAAAGAAAAAAAAAATAACAGTTTGCTCCCCTGCTCCCTGATCCAGACCTCTTGGTTCCCACCAGGATTTATTCACCAGCACCATGCGCAGTATAAACCTTCCTCAAGGGCTACCTGTAATAATTACAATTGCTCTTCTTTTTTTCCAACACCATCCTGCACTGCACTGGTGCTGGTGTAGAGGATGAAGAGACTGAGTCCCAGACTGGGTCCAGTTCTGGTCCGATCCGGTCGGGCTGAGAGACTGAGCTCCCCCATGGCCTCACTCCAGGTCCCTCCTGCTTTGCGCTTTGCCGCCCTCCCCGCTGTTGCACGCTATCCACAGGGACTGCTGGCGCAGCAGGAGCGGGTGCCGTGACGCAGATAAACCTGAGCTGTGGGCCGGTGGGCGGTGAGCTGTGCTAGGCTACGCTCATCCCCACTCTGCTGCCTGTTTCCTGCGGACGCTGCTACGGGCTCAGCTGACTCAGGCAGTGATTGGTGATGGCACAGGTTGCTGGCTGGAACACTCGAGGGGACCCGTAGAATGAGGGCGGCGGCGCGAAAGTGGTGCTCCGGATGAGTGTTTCTGCCATACAGTCGGGATCTTCTCAAGCTTCTCAAGTGGCGGCCATTATTCAGTATCCCTGTGCCTCGGTATCACTGAAATCCAGACTCTCTACTGCAGGAGTTTGCTCTGACCAGCACGCTCAATCCTGTGCACCATCCCTATTTTCTTTAATAACTTGTTAATTTCATGGCCAGATTTGTTTTCTTTTATTATGCTTCTTCCTTTAATCCTTCTTTGCTCATAGGTTTTTTTCTACACCACTCAATAAAGTGGAGTGCCTTTTTACCAGCGACCTATAGAACCTATGCTCATGTGCTGATATTTTCGGAACACGATGTACTGATAATTTCGAAACACGATGGCAGCAGTTTTTGCTCGCCCAGTCAGGGCTGTTCTCCATTCCACATCCTGCCTTGTCTCTGCTCGTACCACATCTTCCCAGTTCTACCAACTCTCTCAGGAAAAAAAGCATAGGTTTCAGGGCCGTTATATTTAGAAATTAGCATTTAAAAAACCATAGAAATTAACTGAAAAAACCACAGGTTTCAGAGACGTTATAGTTAGTTGGACATTTCACTCATACAAAACCAGAGAAATTCGGTTTGAGCTAAGTATAACTCGCGCCCCCGCAATGCACCACTGATGACATCACATATTACATCACTCATGACATGGTCAGTGACATCACTGATGACATCACTGACGACATCTCAAATGGCATCACTGATGACATCATCCACATGATAATCTGAGGCACCTCCTCACACCCTAATATAACCTTTGATACACCCACTCTAAAATACAGACTACCATTCTCGAAACCATAGACACACCAATACCATATACTACATACAAACACTTGAATACCTGTGTTTTAAACATCATACTCTGTAAATTTGTGTAAAAAAAGGTGTATGCATCTCTTTGTGCTCACAATGCAGGGCACATGGGTATTCAATAGTATATTTGAGGGGCTCTACAACACATATATACATAAGACATGTCTGCCTGTGCAACCGAATGACAGAGCAGAACTAACAAGATTTGACCACCTATAAGATAATCTACCCGCTTTTTAAGCTACCCTCTTCAGATGCATAACACATGTGAGAATACATGTACACGTAGACATTTACCTCAGAAACAAGAGCACGCAGACCTTTAAACTTGACAGCTTGCACTTCCCATTTGAATATAGAAACAGGCGAGAGAAGTACTGAAAGGAGCAAGAGAATTGCAGAAAAAAACAAGAGAGGTGCAGAAAGAGGGAACAGTGGTGCAGAAAGAGGCAATAGAGGTGAAGAAAGAGGGAAGAAGGGTGCAGAAAGAAGGAACAGGGGCGTAGAAAGAAACAAGAGATGTGCAGAAAGAGGCAAAAGAACTGCAGAAAGAGGCAAGAAAGTTGCAGAAACAGTCAAAATAGGTGCAGAAAGAAGGAACAGGGGTTCAGACAGAGGCAAGAGAGGTGCAGAAAGAGACAAGAGGGGTACAGAAAGAGATAAGAGGGGTACAGAAATGTGCAGGGGAGGTGCAGAAAGAAGCAACAGAGGTGCAGAAAAAGGCAAGAAAGGTGCAGAGCGAGGCAAGAGGGGTTCAGAAAAAAGCAAGTGAAATGCAGAAAGAGGCAATAGAGCTGCAGGAAGATGAAAGAGAGGTGCAGGAACAAGCAAGAGAAGTGCGGAAAGAGGCAAGTTAATTGCTGAAAGAAGCAACAGAGGTGTAGAAAGAAGCAAGAGAAGTGCAGAAAGAGACAAGTAAGGTGCAGAAAGAGGCAAGAGAGGTGCAGAAAATGACAAGAGAACTGAAGAAAGAGGCAAGAGGAATTAAAAAGGGAAGAAGGGTGCAGAAAGAAGTAACAGGTGCAGAAAGAAGCAAGAGCAGTACATAAAGAACCAACAGAGGTGCAGAAAGAGGTAAGAGGGGTACAAAAAGAGGCAAGAAAAGTACCGAAAAAAAGCAAAAGAGCTGCAGAAAAAGGCAAGAGAGGTGCAGAAAGAGGGAGGAGAGGTACACACGGAGGCAAAAGGGATACAGAACGAGGCAAGAGACGTGCAGAAGGAGGCAACAGAGGTGCCAAAAGAGGCAAGAGAGGTGCAGAAACAGGCATGAAAGGTGCAGAAAGAGGGAACAGGGGTGCATAAAGAGGTAACAGGGATACATACATTTGCAAGAGAGGTGCAGAAAGAAGCAAGAGCATTGCAGAAAGAAGTAAGAGAAGTACAGAAAGAAGCAAGGGGGGTGGAGAAATTCGGAGGGGGTACACAAAGAGGCAAGAGGGATGCATACATTTGCAAAAGAGGTGCAAAAAGAAGCAAGAGTAGTGCGGAAAGAACCAACAGAGGTGCAAAAAGAGGCAAGAGGGTGCTGAAATATATAGGAGAGGTGCACAAAGAGGCAATAGGGATACAGAAAGAGGCAGGGAAGGGTGCAGAAAGAAGCAACAGAGGTACAGAAATAGGCAAGAGAGGTGCAGAAAGAGGATACAGGGGTGAAGAAAGAGGCAAGAGGGGTGCAAAAAGAAGAAAGAAGAAAAAGGGGAGCATAAAGGGCAAGAGGGGTGCAGAAAGAAGCAAATGAGGTGCAGATAAAGGCAATAGAGCTACAGAAATATGCAAGAGAGGTGCAGGAACAAGCAAAAGAAATGCATAAAGAGGCAAGAGAATTGCTGAAAGAAGCAACAGAGATGTTAGAAAGAAGCAAGAAAAGTGCAGAAAGAAGCAAGTGAGGTGCAGAAAGAGGCAAGAGGGAATGCAAAAAAGGAAAGAAGGGTTCAGAAAGAATTAAGAGAGGTGCAGAAAGAGGGAAGACGATTGCAGAAAGAAACAACACGGTGCAGAAAGAAGCAAGAGAGATGCAGAAAGAGGCAAAGGAAGTGCAGAAAGAAGCAACAGAGGTGCAGAAGGAGGCAAGAGAACTGCAAAAAGAGACATGAAAGTTACAGAAACAGGGAAAAGAGGTGCAGAAAGAGGGAACAGTGGTGCAGACAGTGGTAAGAGAGGTACAGAACATGGGAAGAGGGGTGCTGACAGAGGCAAGAGGGGTGTAGAAATTTGCAAGAGAGGTGCAGAAAGAAGCAAGAGCAGTTTAGTTTAGTTTAGTTTGCCATTTGTAGAGCGCATGGTTACACCACTGGTGTGTCTCCTTGCTAACACGGTTAAAGGATTCAGGCGTAATTATATACTTGCCCGGCAACTGTATTTTAGTGTGTAGTTGTGAAAAGCCATGTCTTCAGTTGTTTGCAAAATCTAGTTTCGCATTGTTCCGTTCTTAGGTCCATTGGTAGAGTGTTCCACACTTTTGCCGTCAGATATATGAAGGAGCGTGCGCCCATTCTAGCTTTAAAGATTCAAGATACTGCCACCAATGCCCTACCCTGGGATCTTAAAAACCGGCCTGGCGTACACTGTATTAACAGTGGTAGCAGGTACCGTAAGCCTTTCTTTGATAGGAAGCGGTGGCAGTGGCACATTGCCTTAAAAACAATTATTTTTTCCACTGGCAGCCAATGTGGTTTGGCCAGAGCTTTCTTGGCAGAGGCTCTTCCTGGGAGGCTTAGTACCATGCGGGCCACCACATTTTGTACCGTTTGCAATTTGGACAGCCCTTTTTTGAAGCCCCTAGGTATAATACATTGCCATAGTCCATTAGCGAGGTTACCACGGTGTGAACTATGGTTTTCCGTGCACTCGGTGGCAGGAGGCCAAGGGTCTTTCTTAGGATTTTCATGGTCCCGCAGCATTTGCCTGCTACTTTACGAATTTGGCTGTTGAATGTCAATTCTGAATCAAACCAAACTCCAAAGTTTTTAACTTCCACTTTTGGGGTGGGTATTTGGCCCAGTGTCCCCAGCCACCAGGTTGATGACCAGATGGTGGGGGTTTTACCCACAATCATTACCACCGTTTTATTCCCATTGAGCTTTAGGCAATGGTTTGACATCCATGCAGCTACATCTTCTAGACACTTAGAGATGCGAGTTGCTGCCTGTTCCCTGTCTTGAGACAGCATCACAATTAGCTGTGTGTCATCAGCATATGACACAATAGACACCTTGTGCTCATCCACTCCCTCAGCCAGTTGTCCCACATACAAGTTAAATAGGGTCGGAATCAGAACCGATCCCTGTGGGATGCCCTGGGATAGGGGGATGCTCTTTGATCGAAAGGTTTGTTGAGCAACTTGGAAGCTTCGTGCAGATAGAAAAGATGTCATCCATCGCAATGCATTCCCCCTGACACCGCATTCCTCTAAACTTTGGAGAAGTATTTTATGGGAAACAGTGTCAAACACTGCACTGAGGTCCAGCAGGATCAGCGTGACCGTCTGCCCCTAGTCGGCATATTTTCTCATAGTTTCTGTTGCCATGAGTAGAGCTGTCTCAGTCGAGTGTGCCGCTCTAAAACCCAATTGAGAGGGGTGCAGCAGGTCATTCTTATCGATATGGTCTACTAATTGTTTCTTTGTTACCATATCCGCAATCTTTGCCAAAAATGTTAGCAATGAAATAGGGCGCAGATTTTCTAGTACTGCCTGGTCGGCTGACAGCTTTTTTTTTTAGTGGCCGGACTATCGCTTGCTTCCTTTTAATTGAAACCTATCCTGGTTGAAAAGAGCATTTGATGAGTTCTGAAATTTGTGGCACAATGAGGTTCCTTACCTGCATTAGTATCTCTGGGCGAGCGGGAAGTAATGGGGAGCCTGATTTGATCCCTTTGGCTGTAGATTTAAGATCTTCTAGCTCCTGGAGTTTGAATTCATCAAGAGTCTCCCCTAAAAATGTGGTATCTTGTCTGCTAATTGTATTCATCCCTAGCCGTGCTTCCATAGGGAAGGTATCATAGATTTTAGTAACTTTGTCAGCGAAGAATTCTGCCACTTTGTTTCAGCTCTCAATGGAGGCTGCAGCATCATGGTTAGTGTTTTAGCGCGTTTTAAGAGACTTCAGTATGGTGAACATTTGTTTCGAAGAATTATTAGCCCTTTCAATTTTTTCTGTGTAGAAATCGCCTCGTGTTTTCTTAATTAGTGCATGGAATTTTTTTAATTCCTTTTTATAGTTCTCTTTAAGCATGGGCGAATTTTGCGAATCTCACGTTCGCGAATTTTGCGGATTTGCAAACTCGCCATCCGCAAAATCCGCGAATTCCCGCGAATTTGCGGATTTTTTTTTTTGTGTGTTCGCCCGTGTTTCTGCCAGTTCGCGAGGGTTTTTACAATTTCGCAATTTGCGAACTTACCTGTCGGGTCGCAAGTTTTGCGAACTTGTTGTTTCTACGTGTCCAGCCTGTTTGGGACACTCTTCTTCATCACTGCCACTCTCTGTCACCACTGCCACTCTCTGACTACTCATGCCACCCTCTGGCCCACCCATGCCACCCTCTGTTTCATCACCACACCCTCTGGTTGTCCAGTGTACATTATTTTCGGCAAAGCAAAGCACACCTTCCCTGCCTCAAGTGACCTGAATTAATTTGGGGCTGATTAATGTGTCAAAGAATATTTTTTTAGCTGGCACCTGCTTCCTTAGTGCGCCCTGATTAGTGATCTTTTGCACTTGCTAAGTGCTTTCATTGTTGCAAAATTAGTTACAACACCTGCCCTGCCCCAACTGACAATAATGAATTAGGGGCTGATTAATGGATTTTAACTTCCAGCCTGGCTCCTGCTTGTCTCCCTTAGCTGTAATTCAGGACCTTTGTGGCATATGTGTAACTATTCTGAGGTTCAGAGCAGGGTCACATAATAGTTGCAACTGGCAACTGAACTCTGGAGGGGCCCCTCAGGAAGCACTACAGGAAATGGCTACAAATGATGAGCCTGAACTTTTGAACCTGGTAAGTAGTTTCAGTTTTGCTAAGATCGTATTTCTGCAATTTAGCACTTATTCGCGGGGCGCGAAGTTGTACTGGGAAGCCGCGAACTCACGCGAACAGTGCGAGCAGTGCGAGCAAAATCCGCTGCTCGCGGATTTTGCGGGAGATTCGCGAATCTCGCGGATTGCGAATTTCCCGAAAATCCGCGAGCGAAACGGATTTTCCGCCCATGCTTAGTTCTCTTTGGCCTTATTACCATAATCTTTGTGCCATACTCATTCTTGTTGCTTGCATTCATTTTTTGCTTTCAACAGTGTCTCATTGAACCATGGTGCTGATGCTTTATGTCTCTTGGGGGCTTGTGTGTTCCATGGTGCTATCTCATCTAGAGCAGTCATTATCCATGTTTCGAGTTGGCTATTGGCTAAATTAACCTCTTTATCAAGTATAATATTGTTTTTTATTAGTGCCTGGGTAAAAGTGTTGGGATTTAATTTATTCCATTTCCTGTTAGTAACTTCCTGTGTCGTTTTCTCCGTCCTCTGTCTATTAGATGGCACAGTGAAAGGGACTAAGAAGTGGTCTGACCAAGGGATTAGCCATGGTGTTTCCTCCTCTGTCTCCCTAAAGTTTGAGAAGATAGCATCTAGGATATGCCCCCCTTGGTGTGTTGGTGTTACTTCTTGTCGCTCTAGGTTCAGAGTCCTTAGGTCCTTGCATATGGAGTGTGCTTCCCGGTTCTGTTTGTTGTCAAAGTGTATGTTCATGTCACCTAGGATAAGGAACTTTTTATGCCTAAGAGCTTGGTGAACTTCTTTCTCCTCTAAACTTGTCATGAATTGAGCTACTGGTCCTGGTTGGTGGTAACCCTGGAGGAAGAACTACGCTCCGTTCGCGGAGTTTGCGGAGTTTCGGCAACTCCGCGCTCCGCGGAGAACGCGAAGTTGTCGAATACTCCGCAAACTGCTGCGTAGCGTAGTTCTCGCGCGCTCAATAGCATTTTCGCGTGCGCGAGGATGCTTGTCGGTAAGATCGAGTTGCCGAACACGCAGAAACTGCAATCTGGCACAGAATAACTCGCGAACACGTTAGTTGTGACCGGAAATAAGGGGACGCGAGCGGGCGGGACAAACCTCATGGGTAACTTCGCGCGCTACACATCCCGAGCATGCAGGCAATCAATCAATCAATCAATCAGGATATTTGTATAGTGCGCTACTCACCCAGAGGGTCTCAAGGCGCTTGGGGGAGGGGGGTCCGCTACTCCTCGAACAGCCATGTCTTGAGTTGCTTACTGAAGCAGAGGTGGTCTTGGGTCAGGCGGAGGTGGATGGGGAGGGAGTTCCAAGTCTTGGCAGCCAGGTAGGAGAAGGATCTTCCTCCCATGGTGGTTCTTCGGATGCGTGGCACGGCGGCGAGGGCGTGGCTGGTCGATCGTAGCTGGCGGGTGGGAGTGTAGAAGGTCAGGCGGTTGTTGAGGTACCTGGGGCCCAGGTCATTGAGGGCCTTGTGTGCGTAGTTGAGGAGTTGGAACGTGATTCTCTTGCTGACGGGGAGCCAGTGAAGGTCTCTCAGGTGTCCGGAGATGTGGCTGTGTCGGGGGATGTCCAAGATGAGTCGTGCGGAGGCGTTCTGGATGCGTTGGAGTCTTTTCTGGAGTTTGGCTGTGGTTCCGGTATAGAGGGTGTTCCGAAGTCCAGTAGGCTGGTAACGAGTGCCTGTGTGACCATCTTCCTTGGTTTCGGTGGGGAGCCATCGGAAGATCTTTCGGAGCATGCGTAGGATGTTGAAGCATGATGATGAGACGGCGTTGACTTGTCTGTTCATCGAGAGGGAGGAGACCAGGATGAAGCCCAGGTTGCGTGCGTGGCCCGTTGGTTTCGGTGCGCTGCCCAGGGCAGGGGGCCAACAGGAGTCGTCCCAGGCGGAGGGTGATGATCCAAGGATGAGGACTTCCGTTCCGTCTTGTCTGAGTTCAGTTTCAGGCGGCTGTTCCTCATCCACTCGGCTACGTCTTTCATCCCTTAGTGTAGGTTGGTTCTGGCGGTGGCTGGGTCATTGGTGAGGGAGAGGATCAGCTGGGTGTCGTCGGCGTAGGGGATGATGTTGAGGTTGAATTGGCGTACGATGGCTGCGAGGGGGCTCATGTAGAAGTTGAAGAGGGTGGGGCTGAGTGATGATCCTTGTGGTACGCCGCAGATGACTTCGGTGGCCTTGGATCTGCACGGGGGAGACGGACTCTCTGGGTTCTTCCGGTGAGGAACGAGATGATCCACTCCAGTGCCTTCTCTTGGATTCCAATGTTGCTGAGGCGCTGCACTAGGGTGCGGTTGCAGACAGTATCGAATGCTGCGGAGAGGTCCAGGAGGATGAGGGCCGCTGTTTCCCCGTTGTCGAGCAGGGCTCGTATGTCGTCAGTGGCTGCTATGAGGGCAGTCTCGGTGCTGTGGTGGGCGCGGATGCTGGACTGCGAGTGGTCGAGGGATCCATTCGTCTCGAGGAAGGCAGCAAGCTGTCTGTTGGCGGTCTTCTCGATGACTTTGGCAGGAAAGGGGAGGAGCGAGATGGGGCGGTAGTTCTTGAGGTCGGCGGGGTCCGCTGATGGTTTCTTCAGGAGGGCGCTGAGTTCGGCATGCTTCCAGCTCTCTGGGAAGGTGGCGGTGCTGAAGGAGCAGTTGATGATGTCCCGGAGTTGGGGTGCGATGACGGAGTCGGCCTTGTTGAAGACGTGGTGGGGGCATGGGTCTGTTGGTGATCCGGAGTGGATGGTGTTCATCGTGTGGATGGTGTCTTCGGTGCTGACCGGGGTCCAGTCGCGGAGGGTGGTCGTGGGGGGTGTCGGTTTGGTGGTCTTGCGTGGGAGTGATGTCTTTGTTTCCGGCGCTGGGGTTGGAGAGCTCTTTGACGATGTTGAAGAGTTCCTTGCTGTTGTGTGCGTTGTTGTCGAGACATTCCTTGAATGCTGTCTTCTTGGTGGTGTGGATCAGCTGGTGGTGTTAGCGGGTGGCGTGCTTGAGGGCGGTCATGTTGTCTGTAGTTAGGTTTTTTCGCCAGGCTTTCTCGAGGGTATGGCAGTTCTTGGAGTTCTTGAGGTCGTCGTTGAACCAGGAGGCTTTCTTGCTGCCGGGCCTGCTGGGATGGTTTTTCAGAAGTGCAAGGTCGTCAGCGCAGTTGGTGATCCACTGTGTGAGGTTGTTGGCTGTTTGGTTGGGGTCCGTTGAGCTGGCGGGAGGGTTCTGGCTCAGTGAAGTGGTGAGCTGGTCGGTGGTGATCTTGTTCCAGCTCCTGCTGGGAACCTGTTGCGGGTGGTGCTGAGTCGTGGTCTTTCTGAAGCTGAAGTGGACCCAGCTGTGGTCTGTCCAGTGGAGTCCGGTGGAGTGGCTGAAGGAGATGTACTTGCTGGAGGAGAAGACTAGGTGAAGCGTGTGTCCGACGTAGTGGGTGGGGGTCGTTCCCCAGTTGCTTGAGTCCGTGGTTGGCGAGGTTGTCCAGCAGGGTGGTGCTGTTGTTGTCGTTGTTGTTCTCCAGGTGGAAGTTGAGGTCCCCTAGGAGGATGTAGTCAGCGGAGGCGAGGGCGTGCGGGCTGATGAAGTCTGCGATGTCTTCGCTGAATTGTGTGCGAGGTCCTGGGGGTCTGTAGATGAGGGTGCCTCTGAGTGTGGTCTTGGGGTCAGTGTGTATCTGGAAGTGAAGATGTTCGGCGGCTTTGAGGGTGTCGTCTGAGTTGGTCGTGATGCGGATGGTGTTCTTGTGGACGATGGCGATGCCTCCTCATGTCTGGTTGACGCGGTCTCTCCGGGTGATCTTGTATCCGTCCGGGATGGCGACGGCGATGTCGGGCGCTGAGGAGGCATTCATCCATGTTTCCGTGAGGAAGGCGACGTCTGGAGATGTGGTGTCGAGCAGGTTCCAGAGTTCCACGGCGCTCCCGAAGACAAAAAACGGCTCGCGAATGGGTCAAGCAAGCTACTACGCATGTTCGCGGAGTTATGCGTAGTTCGCGGAGTGCAAGTGCATCTTCGCGTAGCTCCGCGGAGTGCGGCTACGCGAACTACGCCCAGGCTTAGTTGGTGGTATATTAGAAAGCCCGCTATGGTTTTGTCTTCTGCCACTGTCAATGTAAAGAAAAACGCCTCACAACTTTCAAGAGTAGCCTCCTTGACGTTGCAATTTATTGTGGTCTTATAGATTATTGCGATTCTACCTCCTATTTGACCCTCTCGATTCTGCCTTACTATCATATAGTTATGTGGGAGTGCCTCTAGGACAGGCGTCTCCAACCGGTCGATCGCGAGCTACTGGTAGCTCGCAGATGCCCTGCCAGTAGCTCGCGGCCTGACTTTAACTTTAGTAGCCTATTGATGTCATTATGTTGATTTTTAGGCCTTTTTCAGTTTTTTTCTCTGCCGCGGTTGGAACCAACTGCAATTTGAGCCCATCGAGGGCGGGATGTAGCTGTTGACGTCAGCCAGCACATGGGCAGTGTTGGCTGTTCACGGAGAACCCCTATGCGGGCCTTTTGCTGCCCGCCTTTTGCTGCCTGCCTTCCTGCCATTATCCTGTGCATTTTGCAGCCGGAGCGGCAGCCTTGACAGCATAATCGGGTCTCCATGCAGCAATACAGGCGAGCAGTGCCAGCCACCTGAAGCAGAACGAGACAGCTATCAGGTTTGTGGCCAAGTGAAACTTTATATTTTTTTAAGTAGATGCCTGGCCATACCGTTATTCGAGGCATCTGAAACATGACTCGTAATACATCAATCTGAAACTCTGATTTAAATTAATCATTAAATTAAAGCAGCGTTTAACAGGCATCTTTTATTTTGAAATAAATAGTGTTCCTTGCACTTTGTTCCTGGCCACAAAACGGAAACGACAAGATAATTGTACATGTCTTTTCATTACATTTTAATTAAATAAACGAAGAAATGTAATGCAAAATTAAGTTACTGGCTCCGGTTTGTGCCCAGGAAGAACTTCAAAGAGGTGCTTTTTTCAAACACAAAATACGTGTAAAACGCATTTAGTCTCAGGATATCATGCGAGTTATTTAAAATGAAGTGCAAGGCTTCACAATTCACTGCTAATGTAACCCATTTAAAACAGCTCCTCACCCTTGCAGTGGCCATATGTTTCAGAATCTGTTGTAAGCGAGGCCAATAAATTAACTCGTAGACCAGAGCATGGGCCAAGGAAGCTACGGTCTGAGTCCCCTTCCTTGCGTGAGCAAAGAGTTGAAAATAATGCAAACAGGGGCACAAAAGGCACATCAAATATGATGGAATGTTTTGAAAATGACAACGTTTATTTCTTTCGTATGAACAGCATTTTACAGTACCTACATTGGGAGGCATTTTAGTAGTAATAACGTTTGAACATGAACCAATCATTGACTACCACCATCCCTGATGATTTATATTTAATAATGAACTAAGTGGCAAGTCATGTGCACCATACATGTGGACCAGGTTATTATTATATGGAACAAATTTAAAGTCTGTTATGAGATAATTTGTATAGTGCACACCCTGAACTCCGGCATTTCAAGGTCTGGTCATGTCATGATGTAGAAAAAGGGGGTATGATGTAATAAAATAATTGCATTGCAGCATTTGTTTATAATGCTTACTACCCTGCAAGCCAATCCAGGTAGGGTCTGTGGTCGGAAAGGTGTTGTCTTTATTTTTTGAGCCTATGTGGGAAGTGTTCCATGTTGTGTGTGATGATCACTGAGGTTCTATAACCAAGTTATGGAACGTAGTAGTGAGGTGGATGAAAAGGTGTGAGAGACAGATGTACAGGTTATGGTTTTTAGTATGAAATTTCTAGTTTTAGTATGATTTCTTATGATTGAAGTTTTTTAGCTCATTATGCCAGAGGTCAGGAGTACACAGTTTGTTGAAGAGGAAAGCGAGGACTAATAACAGGCTCTGGTTTCATATTGTGCATTGCAGCCACTAAATAGGTGTCTGTTTATCCCTCGTCAATGAAGCTGGGTGTGGAGGGACTTTGGGAATAATGTACAAGCTGCTTGGCCTTTAGTAGCTCGCAATGATTTTCACGGATCAGAAGTAGCTCACACCGCAGAAAAGGTTGGAGACCCCTGCTCTAGGACATCTGGGGTGGAACTCTCACTAAGCCAAGTTTCAGTCAATGATAGAGCGTCAAGTGATTTTTCCCTCAGTAGGTAATTATTCTCATATTTATGTTTAGTCAGTGACCTACAATTTAGTAAAGCCATTCGCAATTTGCCCCTATTATTCACAGTGTTTATAGTGTGTGTTAGATTCTTGTCACAATGATCGTATTTAAGTAGCTTGTTCTCTGCATTGATCCTATGTTTACAAGGCTCAGCGATAGGCTTTGATAGTTTGAGTAGCTCTTCTGCTGTGTAGGTAATCCAATTTTGGGACTTTGATCTGATAGGGGTTCTGGCCCCTGGGCCCGGTCGGGCCTGGTCAGGCACAGACAAGCTTGCCTATGGCGCGCTGGTGGCGCGTCCGCTGCGCACGTCCGCAACAGGGCTCTCATTTTGTATCATCCCTCCACCAGCAACTAGCCCGCCAACCTACACAAGATGGCAGCCGTGTGGCGTCCAACCGGAAAAAGCCTCACCTACACCCTTCCACACGCAGCAGCGTAGGGGGTGGTCGAAACACAGCAGGACCTCTGAAAACAAGTAAGCACACTGTGTGCTGTTTTAAACAGATAGCAGTGAAGTATTACAAAAATGAACTTTGTTTTTTCTTAAGAACAAGAGTTAAAAGCAAAAGAACCAACAGAAGTGCAGAAAGAGGCAAAAGAGGTGCAGAAAGAGGGAAGAAGGGTGTATAAAGAGGTAAGAGAGGTGCAGAAAGTTTAAGAGATGAGCAGAACGAGGCAAAATAAGTGCAGAAAAAGAAAGAAAGGTGCAAAATGAAGCAACAGAAATGCAGAAAGAGGCAAGAGAGGTGCAGAAAGAAGCAAGAGTGGTTTACACACCATTAGTTCCAATTTAATAACCACATTTACCAATCAGTAACATATGACAATTCTAGCTTTGCAGAGGGCTTTCCATCACACTGTAACAGTTGTCGCTGCATTTTTGGTAACATTTGAGCCGTTTAACCTAGAAACAAGTTTTTTTTTGTTCAAATCTACAGATTATGCAGCAGATGATGGATTATGTGGCAAATGTGGAAAATGTATAATTGTGCGAAAGTCGGTGCAGCCAAACAGTCATATAATTCCAGTGGCCCTGCTCATACCTCTGACTAGGTCCAGAAGTGCTCCTCAGTGGTTCCTTCTTTTTATTGTCTCTTGAGTTCATAATTTAGCTTCTATGGAAACAAGGACGACTAAACCTGAGGTTACCACTCCACAACACAGAATATCATACCACACAATTACTCTCCATAACACATAATCTCACTCTACATAATTCCTATACACTAAATATCACATACTTTCTATCCACATAATTTCACTGCAAAACATACCACATAATTCCACTACGCACAACCTACATCCACTCCAAGAAACATTAATAAAACACTTTTACATTTACAACGCCGAAGGTCTAACTCTCGCAAATGCAAAACCTATTACATTGCAAATACTTCTTTAACCTCTTCGCCGCTAATGACAAGGGTAACTCGTCATGGACTTTCCATTGATTTCAATGGAAATTACATAAAAGAAGGAAAATAGCCTTAGCAGTAAAGGGGTTAACTGGTAGTAACGTTTGCAGAGTGGTGGAGAAAGGGGGCTGGGCCTCCAACCAGCACTCAGGAATTCCGCTGAGTAGGACTTACAGGAGGTACCAGGAGGGCTTCTTGGCCCCCAAAGTCCCTCAGGAATAAAGTGGACTTCATCCCCCAACTCGTAGTGTGCCAGGTGACGCGTTGGCAGGTGGTGGAAAAAGGGAGGGCATGGCCACCGAAGACCTCTTAGCAACAGGAGGGGTAGTTGGCCCCCAAGGACAACCTTGGGGGCCAACTACCCCTCCTATTACCTCCAGTAAGTCCCACACAGCAGCATTGGTAAGTACTCATAGCAGACCATGCCCCCTTTGACCACCAGTCTGCAGACACACTCCCTGGCACGCTCTTTGATGGGGATTAAAGTTCCCTTCACTGCTGGGGGTCCTTAGAGGCTAACTAGCCTACCTGATACCTCCAGTAAATCCCAGAAAGTGGGATTGCTGATAAGTGGACACAGGAGACAACCCCTTTCTCCACCACTCTGCAAACACGCCTCCTCACACGCTCTTGGTTAGGGGATTGAGTCCCCTTGTCTCCTGAGGGGTCTCTGGGGGCCAACTAGCCCTCTTGTTATCTCTAGTAAGCACCACACAGCTGGATTGCTGCAAGTGGTCTGAGGCCATGCCCCCTTTTTACACCACTCTGCAAACACGCCTCCTGGAGCACTGCTGCTCGGGGAATGAAGTCCACTTTAGCCCTTCTCTTACTATTTTTGGGGCCCTGGGGACCCCATCCACCAGGGCCTGGCCAGCCTTTTCTTTTTTTAGGGCCCCCCTTCTGAGGCCTTTATAAGCCCTGGGGACCACATCCCTGGGGCATTGCCACTTTTTTTTTATGATTAAATATCTGGTAGGGGGGCCGCGTGGCCCTCCTTCCCTGGGCCACTTCTGGCCCCGGTGACTCCATCCCCGGTGGCCTGGCCAGCCTTTTTTATTTTATTTTGGAGGGGGGCCGCTGCTATAACAGCACGAAACCATCATAAATCTGGGACAGCAGTAGTTTCCTTTGGGTGCAATGTGAGTTTAGGGTCATTTCCTGTAATCGTGGTGTAATTGTTGCTGTAGATTGTGGGTGCAATGCAACTTTGCAGTATGTAAATGTGGGATACTTGTATAGCGCACAGTTACTCTACCCGAGTGTCCCGGCGCTGTAGACTGCTGGGGAACCCGTCCTGGTTTTTCCTGTGAGATGGTCCCTTTTGGGTATCTCCAGGGTGAAACCAGGCATCCCTGGCGTCTGTGGGGGCCGTTGTAGAGATGAGGCAAGCTAATGCCCAGAGTTGCCGAGTGTGCTCCCTGGTCGGAGTGGGCACCGATGCGAGAATGTCTGCATACTTGTGTGTGTGATGTGTGTGTATGTTTGTGTGCCTCTTGTGAATGAGAACTGTGTGTTAGGGGAACTTTTTTTTTTGTCAAAGGTGTATTTTATTGAGAGAAAAAAAAGAACATAAAGAATCTTGCGACAATCTCGCACAACATCCCACGCAGGGGGTTAGTCAAGGAAGGCGGGAGGGCATTAAAGGTATGGGCAAATCTAATCATTGGGCACACCGGGGAACTTAAGCTAAATAGTCACAGGAGGTGCAGTCCAAGCCCGATGTGCCACCAGTAATTAGCAGCGTGTATCCATTGGGTCACTTGAATCATGAAGAACTACAATCGGAAGAAGTCCCTTTGGACGAACAGCTGAATGCCTCCCGCCGCAATCGAGTCAATAGTGTCACAAATAAACCAAAACAAGGAACTCCCCCCCCCCCCCACTCCCCTCCTCCTGGTGGTGGCAGCCCTCCGCATTCATACTAATCCATACGCACAACACTCATACCTGGAAGAGATGTAGGCTCCGCAACGTGGGTGGGTAGACTGCTGATGGCAATCTCCTAGAGAGGAAGCGGACCAGAGGCCCCCATCGGTAGGTAAAGTTCTTAAAATCGCCCAGAAAGACCTCGGCCTTTTGTTCCATGCTCAACAATCTCCACAGTCTAGCATGCCACAAAGAGATCGCTGGGGCCTCCCTCTTTTTCCAAGCCGCTGCCAGGGTGATCTTGGCTGCCCCAATACACAATCAGAGGATTTTCTTATAAGCCCGGGTCTGGTGTTCCAGCAGTGGATCACGAAGGCCCAATAGCACATGTGCCATTGAGTCTGCTATGGGGTATCCCAGGATGTCTTTAATGTAGGAAAGGATTTCCTCCCAGTAGGGGCGGATAGCGGGGCAGTCCCACCAGATGTGGCGAAAGTCACCTAATAGGCCACAGCTGCGCCAACACCTGTCGGAGGTGTCAGGGTATATGCGATGTAACTTAGCGGGAGAGGGGTACCAGTCCATCATTGTTTTGAGATGTGCCTCGCGAAGTTCAATTGAATGATTGTGTTTCGCCAAATCTCTCCACAGTTGTGACCATTCCACATCCGATATATCGCGGTCCAACATTTCCTCCCAGAGGCCCATGTATCGCGGTCTGGGGGAATTAGCCGTGGACAAGAGGTGGCGGTAGAGAAAGGAGATAACTCCCCGCATGGCAGTGGCCCGGGAGATGAAGGCCTCAAAGGGGGTCAGGGCTCGAGTGGCCGCGTCCCGAACAGCAGGGGAGAGCGCCCAGTGAAGCAACTGGGCATGATGGTACAGCTCCGCTGGGAGGACCTCATAGTCCTGTCTACAGTTGTCAAATGTGAGCGGAGCATCCCCATGGAACAGGTGGGTAAGGGCGAAACAGCCCCCACTCCTCCAGGCATCAAAGGGCCCCTCACATAAAGCAGGTGGAAAGGCAGGGTTGAAATGAATGGGCGGAAAGGGGGAGGGGAATGTTGTCCACCTCTCATCCCCGGAGACTGAATCCCATACCTTCAGGGTGGTGCCAGTGGGAGTGCTAACATATGCATTCTTAGGTCTATCTCTCTTGGGCTTCCAAGCAAGATCCCAAATCGATCTCCCCGCCACACTCCAGTCCATATGTAGCCAGTGTTTTACTAACATAGGCTGAGACCACTTCACCAACACCCTGAGCTGCGCTGCTTTGTAATAGAGAAGCATGTCAGGAAGGCCTACCACCCCCCTCTCGCGGACGCCTAAGAGAGGTAAGGGAAAAGCGAGCCCGCCCTCCCTGCCAAATAAAGCGGAGCATAAGGGTTTTAACACGACGAAAGAAGTCAGTGTCTACAACAAATGGGAGCGCCTGGAATAAATACAGAAGCTTGGGGAGGAGTGTCATTTTAATCGTGTGTATCCTCCCTAGCCACGAGATATACAAAGGCAGCCACCGTCTCAGATCTGTTCGGATACGCGCCAACAGGGGGGGGGGGAATTAGCGGCGTACAGTTTCCCCACTGTGGGAGTAAGGTGGACCCCCAGATATAGCAGAGAAGAAAGGGTCCACTGCAAAGGTGACAGCGGGCGAAGGCGGTCCACCTCTGCTAGGGAGAGCGTGAGGTTTAGAATAAAGGACTTGTCGTAGTTGACTTTAAAGCCCGCCACCGCCTCGAAACGCGCCAGTTCCGTCTGAACGTGGGGGAGGGAGTGCGCGGGGTTGGAGAGGGATAGTAGGACATCATCCGCAAACAGGGAGATTTTGTGTTTCTCGCGGGTGAAATGTAGTCCCCGGATGTCGGGGTGCTCCCGTACCGCCATCGCCAGCGGCTCTATACTTAGGGCAAATAGCAGGGGAGAAAGTGGGCCCCCCTGCCTCGTGCCACGTGAGTGTGGAAAAAGGGTCGATAGGTGGCCGTTGACCGAGACTCTGGAATGGGGGCAGCTATAATTCGCCCCCACCATGGACAAGAATCTGGGCGAGAAGCCAAAAGCCATCAGCAATAAAAATCCCCAGTCCACCCGGTCAAAGGCCTTCTCCGCATCTAGACCCACCAGGACAGCCGGGATACGGAAGCGATTAGCCTTTTCAATAAGGTGGACCACCCGTCGGGTGTTATCGTGGGTCTGGCGTCCCTTAATGAAACCCGATTGATCTGGGTGAATGAGAGCGGGCATGAGATCTTGTAGTCTGGACGCTAATATAGCCGAGTATAACTTAGCGTCAATGTTCAGCAGAGCTATAGGCCTATATGAGGAACACTTGGTGGGATCTTTCCCCGGCTTGGGGATAACCGATATAACAGCCTCCGCCATGGAGCCCGAGGTCGTGCCAGACTCAGCCATGGCGTTAAAAAGGAGCACCAGATAGTCACTTACTTCCGCTGCAAAGGTCTAAAAAAAAAAGCGCTGTGTAACCGTCCGCCCCGGGTGCCTTATTGAGTTTCAGAGTCTTAATTGCCGTCAGAACCTCCTCCCTAGTTAAGGGGGCAGCGAGCAACTCATTCCACTCGGCAGAGACACGAGCGAGCGGAAGTGCATTTAGATAGTCACGCTGAGCCTCCGGGTCCAGGGCGTCCCCCGAGTACAATGCTGCGTAGAACTCCCCAAAGAGTTCCGCCTTGGCCTTGTCGCGGTGCCTCAGCTCCCCTCCGTGGTCTTGAATACCGCCGATATACTCCTTCTCCCTCTTATCTCTCAACTGACGCGCAAGGTGCTTCCCTATCTTATTTCCTTGTGAGTAAGAGAGACGGCGCAATTTCAGGAGAGTGAACTCCGCTCGGTTATTATAATGGGCCCTAAGCTTACCCCGGACCGCCATCAATGAGCGGAGTGTCTGCCTGGTGGGGTTCTGTTTGTGGGTCTGTTCCAACCTGGTTAGTTCCTCCTCCAACCCCTCTCGTTCCTACCGCCGCAGCTTATTGAGGGCCAAGCAACTACCCCTGATCGACGCCTTAAAGGCGTCCCAAGTAACAAAAATCGGGGTATCTTGGACAGGGTTGAGGTCAAAAAAGTTGCGGATCACTGTCCGCAGTGCCTTACAGGAGGAATCATCTCTAACCAGGGAGGCTGGGAAATAACACTTGCGGGTTCCAGGACTGTCCGGATCCCAGTGAAAACAGAGGGCCAATAGGCTATGATCGGAGACTGAAAGGGGGAAGATCGTCGCCCCACACAGGGATGCCCGGAGGGACTGGCTCAGGAAACCAAAGTCTAGACGGGAATAAGAATGGTGGACATGGGAGTAGGTGTAGTCCCGCGCAAGGGGATGAAGGGAGCGCCACCCGTCAATTAACCCCAGGTCTGTAAAGCGTTGACATGTCTCAGCCGAAAAGACCCCAGCGTCAGCCCTTTGAGGGAGGGAGCAGTCCAATTCTCGATTCAATGCCAGGTCAAAGTCGCCCAGCACAAAAAGGGCCCCCTCAGCAAAGTCCTCCACACAGTAGTCAGTAGATCCTGGAGGAACTTATTCTGTCCCGTATTGGGGGCGTACAGTACTAGAAAGGTACATAATTTGCCGCGGAGCATACCCTTGACTGAGATCCATCTGCCCTCTTTATCGCTCCGAACCCCCAGCGGTTGGAATCGCACTGCTGAATGGAACATAAGGGCCACTCCCCTGTGCTTAGGAAGGGCAGAGGACCTATATATAAGCGGGTATTGTCGATGCTTAAGGCGGGTTTCGTCCTTCCGAGCCAAATGCGTCTCCTGGAGACCCCCCACGTCTAAGCTATGGTCCCTACCACCCCCCCTCCCAACTCTTCCCCCACTCCCTCACCCCAGGACTGGAGAGCCTCAATGGGAGTGCCTCCCCCGCCCTTAACTGTAAAGGCCCCGAAGGGGCAAAGGAAAGGAAAAAACATAAAGAACAGAGAACCACCATAAGGGTGGTCATTGAGAACCCTAGAGAGCGGTGGTTGAGGTACCAGTCAATGTCCCACTCGCTCTCCGGACCGGGGCGTCTTCTCCAAAAGTGCATAGTTACCCACGGTACCTGAGCAGAGGGGGGGTCCCTCCGGCGCCTATCAGCCTTCCCTCCTTAATCATGCTGCCCCCGAACTGTCCTGCGATTGCGCCTCCATCACGCTCACCACGGAGGCCACTGCTCCACCTCTTTCCTGCTGACTGGTCGTAGGATCTGGCCTATTCTGTGTCACGGGGCGCCCCACTCTCTGCCTGGAGGAAGAGCGCCGTCGTCGCTGAGTCGGTGATTGCCCAGTCCTCGGGGAGGGGGCAGCGTCGTCCAGGCCCAGAAGCTCTCCGGCCGCCTGCAGCGATCGAATCTGGATCAGCCTGTTCTGCCACCGGAAGATGAGGCAAAAGTGATGGCCCCAGGAGTACGCCACATTATGTTCCTTCAGGAAGGATGTCACTGGCTTAAAGTTACGTCTCTTTTGTAGCTTTGATGCTGCCAAGTCCTGGAATAGCTGGGGGAGATGATCTCTAAACTGCAAATCAGTGATTCCCCTCGCCTTCCGAAGGATACGCTCCTTGAGCTGAAAATCGTGAACACAGACCAGAATGTCAAGAGGCGAGGCTCCCGAACCTCTCGGTAGCCCTACTCTATGTACTCTGTTCATTCTGACCTCATGAAGGTCATCCTCACCCAGAATCTGTAGGAAGAGTGCCTCCACATAGCCACGCAGGTCTCCTGCCTCTCCGTCCCAGGGTACCGCGCGTTTGCGAATGTTATTCCGGCGTGAACGGTTCTCTAGGTCTTCTGCATGGGCCTGGTGATCCAGGTTTTGCTCCGTCAGCCTGAGCACATCCTGTTGGAGCTGGTGCACATCACCCGCCAGCCCCAGGTTGTGTTCTTCAAGCGTCGCCACTCTCTTGCCGATGCCATCCACATCCCTCCTCACCTCCCTGAGATCGGAGGCGAGTTGGGAGCGGAGCTCCGAGATATCCTCCTTGATGGCCGAAAAGAGCTCCAGCATAAAGGCCTTGGTGGCAGGGGACGTCGTCGAGTGTGTACCCGTTAGAGGCCCCTCTTTGCCCGGCTTGTCCTTGCGGTTGCTTTGAGCCATCGTGTCTCGCTCGGTGGCGCAGTCCGACCAGGGCGGCAGGCGGCGAGCACTCCGGGCCGTCGCCCCCAATCCAGGCAAAATCTCCTCTGATGCTCTAGAAGCACCGCCGCGAGTCCAGGACTCAGGCTCAGTGGCCCAGACAGCACAGGGCTCACTCTCTTCCTCCACCGAACGGTCTATGCAGGCACCCGACCGCGCCCACACTGCGCTTCTTCTGCCTCCACTGGCTCTCAGGCCGCTTCCAGTAGGCCGCACCGTTCCGTCTCAGGTGTGGACGTGACCTGAAGGTCCTGCCCCCAGGCACGATCCCCTGGCGTTCCCAGCCAGTTATCTTTACGTCAGTCCCCTTCCTCAGGCGATATCAGGGGCGCGACCCCTGCGTCTCCAGGCTAATTCTGGCCGCACCGGCCCACACGTGTGCGCAATGGCAGGTAGGAAGTCCAGGGCCTAACCACTAGCAGGCCACTGCCAAGGGCCGGTATCTTCGTAGGTCATTGGCGGCCCTATGTTCCAGGCCTGGGGGAGTCACCGACTGGGTTCCGCAGTCCCCGGTGCTGGGACAGAGGCAATCGCTCCTCCTAACTCCCGCCGCGGTCCGGGCCAACAGCACCCCAGGAGGCCGGGCCTAGGCCTCCAATCCTCGGCCTCGCGTGCGACAGGAGTTCGGCTCGTCCGTCGGGCATGCCTCGCTCCTACTCCCACAACTCGGCAAGCTTCTCAGGGCCCTCTCCTCCGGCAGGGCCGCCGGAACGCGCTCCGATGGGGTCTCACCCGGCTCCTCAGTCGGCAGGCTCCGCTACAGCCGCGCGGCCGGATGTCACCGCCCCGGCTGTGCTGTACGCGAGTCTCCCGGGTCACGCTGCTCAGCCACGCCACAGGCCTCGGAGCCGTCAGGGGGTCACCACTCCACTACCGGAGCCACGAAGGACACCAGATCTTCACAGGTGACTCCTGAGGCGCCGCGCCAAAGTAGGGTCAGTCGGCAGGGTCCAGGGAAGGCGCTGGACAAGGCTATAACAATCACGGCGGCGGAGGGACTGAAAGCACATCCTACTACGTCGCCATCTTGGACACGCCCCCCCTAGGGAAACTTTTTAAATAAGGGTCATAGGTGAAGGGTTTTGAGGTTGTGGGTGCATTCTGGATAGTGTGTGTTTCTGTGTGTGTGATGGTATCTTATAAATGTAGAGCACAAACAGTATAGCTTCGGAGACCTCCTTACATTGGATAATTTACCACCATGGTTAAAACAGGCAAAGGGCTCCACCTGCAGGTTGTGCAATAGCGACAAGCAAGCAGTCATTAAAACCAAGAATCCGACACCTGATTTGTAAAATTTATAGGGTAGTGTGAAAAAAAGATTGGATCATCACTCAGTTACCGCTCACGAAACCAATGTAAACAAAGCCGAGTGAGTGAAGAGTTTTACCATGGCGTTCTATGCATGGAATTTATTTATTTATTTTGAAGTTTTATATAGCGCTGGCCAGACCCGAAGGGTATCGGAGCACTTTACAACAGTCAAATTGCAAAAGCACAACACAGTGCATAATGCACAACACCATACATAATGAACTTCTGCCTTTTGCACAATGCAGCATAACACTGCACATAAGTAACTTTTTCTATTTGCAGGGAAAAACTCTGGTGCTCAATAAATACTAGTCTTCTTTCTTTCGCTTCAATGGATCAATGTAACCCTATGACATTTCAGCACCATGGACAGTTCCACAGCAAGCTAAAGAATTCATATAATTTAATATGGGAGTATGGTGCCCATGTAGATGTAATTCGTGTACTGACACCTATGGGAATACCCTGCTGCAGTCATAAATTCCCAACTCTAGTACCCCAGGCGTGTCTTGTGCTGGTCTAATGGCCACAAACTTAAAAGGCTAGTTCTTTGGAGATTCTAGTTTCAGTCAAACAGTTCCCGTTCTGGAATGTTCATCTCCTAGTTTAGGATGAGGGCCGGGGTCAATAGTTTTAGTCAATGGTGGTGTTAGTTGGGGCTCTGCAATAGTTATGTCATCATCAAAGGCGGACACAATGACACACAAAGGTTCATTGTGGACTAATCGTGAGAGGCCCAGCTTTAAACAAGCATTAGAAATGCAATAGGTCTCGCAGCATTAGAGTTAGTGCTTTTAGAATTGTTTATGGTTTTTTTTGTAAATCTTTAGCATGAGGTTGAGGGTGAGTGAGGGTGAGTGAGGGTGAGGGGTTGAGGGTGAGTGAGGGTGAGGCTGAGGGGTTGAGGGTGAGGGTGAGTGAGGGTGAGGCTGAGGGGTTGAGGGTGAGGGTGAGTGAGGGTGAGTGAGGGGTTGAGGGTGAGTGAGGGGTTGAGGGTGAGTGAGGGTGAGTGAGGGGTTGAGGGTGAGTGAGGGTGAGTGAGGGGTTGAGGGTGAGGGGTTGAGGGTGGGTGAGGGGTTGAGGGTGGGTGAGGGTGAGGGGTTGAGGGTGAGTGAGGGTGAGGGTGAGTGAGGGTGAGTGAGGGGTTGAGGGTGAGGGTGAGTGAGGGTGAGGGTGAGTGAGGGTGAGTGAGGGGTTGAGGGTGAGTGAGGGTGAGTGAGGGGTTGAGGGTGAGTGAGGGTGAGTGAGGGGTTGAGGGTGAGTGAGGGTGAGTGAGGGGTTGAGGGTGAGTGAGGGTGAGGGGTTGAGGGTGGGTGAGGGGTTGAGGGTGGGTGAGGGTGAGGGGTTGAGGGTGAGTGAGGGTGAGGGTGAGTGAGGGTGAGTGAGGGGTTGAGGGTGAGGGTGAGTGAGGGTGAGTGAGGGTGAGTGAGGGTGAGTGAGGGTGAGTGAGGGTGGGTGAGTGTGAGTGAGGGTGAGTGTGGGTGAGTGTGGGTGAGGGATTGAGGGTGAGGGGTTGAGGGTGAGGGGTTGAGGGAGAGCAGGGGGCATGAACACTACCAGGGTGGTGAAGTAAGAGCCTGGACATAAGGTTGTGTGTCAATTCTGGGGCATCTGGGTGAGTAGGCAATTGGTAGGGGAGCAAGGGCGGCCAGGTGGGGGGAAGGGGTGAAACACAGAGTGGCGAAGAAGCTCACGGTGGCTGTGCAGTAAGCGGGAAGAACAGAATGAAGAGAGTAGCCTCAACGTCTGCAATCACGTCATGGTAATGGGCTAGGAAGCCGGCAGGTAGGTGAGTCTAGAAGAACATACCGAGGCGGAATAGCGAGAGGCAAAGGACCCGAACTCGCGATGTGCAATTAAGTCAGACTAAGGGTGACAACGAACAGTTTCAAGGTGGGGGCCAGGAATGGGAAGTACAAAAGCTGTGGGTTAGTAAGGTCAAAGTGCAGGAGGAGGGATGTCGAAATCCTGGGGCTTATTCACTCGCGTAAGGCATAGTATCAGTGTGGCGGCATCTGGAATTAAGCGCTCAAACCATGGCCAAGTTGTCGGACCGGGTGGGGTGACATACCGGAGCAGTGCGAAAGAGAAGTGGCCAGATGAAGCGCTTAGGCGGCAGAGTTACCTGGAAAAACAATGTAGATCGGAAGATCAGTAATTAAGGTGCTTCCAGTCGGATGGGCAACATCTGTAGTGGGGGAATAAAGGAGTGGAATGAGGGACGAGGGAACATTGGTGAAGCCGGGCGGGTGAGCTGGGGGAGCGTGTAAATACCTGAATAAAGCGGGAGGCACAGCGCGGGCGATCGGTGCCACATCCGTGGACGTCAGGTGCTTCGCAGTCCGGCGTTCCACGCGTTGTGGTAGAATACCTGGCAGAGGAAAGGGAGGGGAAAGGCTAAGGATAAGGACTGGTGGAGGACGGTCGAGGAGAGGGGGGGTAAAAGAACACGGCGGGCTGTGTTCCTGAGTCAGTAGAGGAGCTCTCATGGAGTCAATCCAGGGGCCGTTGTTGCTTCGGCAGGGTTACTGTGGAGCCGGTCGACAAAGTTGAATACCAGGAAGTGGTGTGTCACGAGGGGTGTGATGTGGTAGCAAGGGGCCAATCTGGATGTGGTGAAGGGGGGGCCGGGGAGGGGAGTGGAAAAAGGGGAGCCGACGGAAGGAAGAGAGGGGAGGGGGAGGAGAAATGCGACACGGCGGGAGGGGGCGGAGCGGGGAGCCGGTCGACAAAGTTGAATACCAGGAAGTGGTGTGTCACGAGGGGTGTGATGTGGTAGCAAGGGGCCAATCTGGATGTGGTGAAGGGGGGGGCCGGGGAGGGGAGTGGAAAAAGGGGAGCCGACGGAAGGAAGAGAGGGGAGGGGGAGGAGAAATGCGACACGGCGGGAGGGGGCGGAGCGGGTAAACAAAGACGGACGTGCACGCGCTTTTAAGGTCAATGCGCATGCGCATAAGCTCAATGCGCATGCGCATTGACCTTAAAAGTCACGGGCACTGCAAGGAATCGCCACGATTCCTTGCAGTGTAGATAAAGAGTGGATAAGTCGCAATAGTCTCGCTTGCTCGATGCGCATGCGCATCGACAGGCGAGACCTAAAAAGCAGTGATCACACAGGGGTACCATTGATTAAAAAGTCCATATTTTCTAATTGCAGAAGAAAACCAAGTAGGGCAAAGAAGTTATAATATTAAAGCAGTGTAACCTTGCCAGCACGGCTAAGACAAGTTAAAGCACGCATTTTAATGATATGACTTTCTGATATAGTTTTATCATAACGATTTTTTAAAGCATGCAATTATTTGAATTAATAGTAAGTCAAACAAATAACTATTTTTCGCTATGGTTCTAATCAATAAATCCATACTTTACTAGAGCCAAGTTATGTTGTGTAAATTGTGATAAAGCTTAGATTTTTAATACAATCTTAAACAATCGGTTAATCAGTTAACACTACGGGTGGTTAAAAATCCACAAGACACACCGTTTAGTTGATTGTGTATCATTTCAGTGTAACTTTTTTATTCGCTGCTTCTGACGCAGCCTACGGCCCTTTGTTAAAGGGGGCATGCAGTTTTGCGATGTATTATTATGTTACTGTGTTGAGTGTCTTCCGCTTAACCTTTTCTTAATGATGTTTTAATGAACTATTGCTTACCGAATTTTTCACAACAATCTCCATTTCCGATGATCTGTTTGCTAAAAAGACACTCAGTTTTGAAGGTCAGCTTACAGTGCTGGACACTGCAGGTGTGAGCAACACATACCTCTGTATTCGGCACACCCACCCATGCCTATACACGTACAATACACCAACAAGATCTTACAAGAGAAAACTCGCTTACACTTTCAACCTCACACAATCCATTTCGAAACTACACTGAAAACACTCTTTTCTAACCACAGACAACAACATACACTGGCAAATGCTGGTACTTTGGGATCAATGGATGGACTTCTCAGATCTGCATGAAAGAACGACCACTATACAAGTACAACATAACATAGCAAGACATAATATAACATAGCATAGCATACAATACCATAACATTCCATAACATACCATAGCATACCAAACGATAACATACCATAACATAACATAGCATACCATTAAATTGCATAACATACCATAACATAACATAGTATACTGTCCCATACCATACCATAACATGGCATAACATAGAATAGCATACCATAACATAGCATATCAAAGCATAACATACCATAACATAACATAACATAACATAACATAACATAACATAACATAACATAACATAGCGTACCATACCATAACACATAACATAATATAACATAACATAATATAGCATACCATAACATAACATAGCATACCAAGACATAACATAGCATACCATACATACCATACCATACCATACCATACCATACCATACCATACCATACCATACCATAACATAGCATACCATAACATAGCATAACATACCATAACACAGCATACCATACCATAATATAGCACCCCATACCATAACATAGCATACCATACCATACCATAACATAGCATACCATACCATAGCATACCATAACATGACATAACATAGCATACCATACCATAACATAGCATACCATACCATACCTTAACATAGCATACCATACCATAACATAGCATAACATAACATAGCATAGTATACCATACCATACCAGAACATAGCATAGCATACCATATCATACCATAACATACCATACAATAACATAGCATAGCATAACATACTCTACCATATCATAACATAGCATAACATAACATAGCATACCATACCATACCAGAACATAGCATAGCATGCCATACCAGAACATACCATACAATAACATAGCATAGCATAACAAGCATAACATACCATACCATAACATAGCATACCATACCATACTATAGCATACCATAACCTAGCATAACATAACATAGCATACCATACCAGAACATAGCATAACATATCATACATACCATAACATACCATAACATAGCATAACATACCATAACATAGCATACCATACCATAACATAGCATAACATACCATACCATAACATAGCATACCATACCATACCATAACATAGCATAATGTAACATAGCATACCATACCATACCAGAACATAGCATAGGATACCATACCAGAACATAGCATACCATTCCATAGCATACCATACAATAACATAACATAACCTAACATAGCATAGCATAGCATAGCATAC
Organism: Lissotriton vulgaris; assembly: GCF_964263255.1. Classification (NCBI taxonomy): domain Eukaryota; kingdom Metazoa; phylum Chordata; class Amphibia; order Caudata; family Salamandridae; genus Lissotriton; species Lissotriton vulgaris. Next base: position 1,433,645,293 of record NC_141689.1, on the reverse strand, counting down.
CATACCAAAACATAGCATAGCATAGCATAGCATATAATACCATACCATAACATACCATGCCATAACATAGCATAGCATATCATACTATACCATAACATAGCATAGCATACCATACCATAACATAGCATAGCATAGCATACCATGCCATAGCATAGCATAGCATAGCATTTCATACCATACAATACCATAACATAACTACTGTAGAGAGCAGCATTGTCAGGTATTGCCAATTCCTTGTTGTTATTGAACCTTACATGAATTTGTTGTCACTTCCATTCTCCGTCTCCCTCATTATGCCTCTCTCCTTTCCTTATATAGTTAATCCTCTATTGTCCATGATTCTCCTGTCTTGGACTCCCTTCCTCTGTTCGGCAGCATTCTCACAGTAGCTTCCCACCTCCTTTAAATGCATATCTTTGTCTATGCTTCGCACATCACCACATCCCCTTGCTTACGTCCCATGACCCCATTGAGCAGATCCTTCTTGAGCTGCTCCTACGGTAAAATAATTGCAAATGTCTGTGGAGGTTAATATATCTGATACTGAAACCTTTGTGTGACCTTCAGGTTCCAATTCAATTCAAGTAACATGGCTGAAGGGCTACTGACCCTGCTGCAGTGATAGTCTTGCAATATGAAACCTGCAGCATTCAGGTTTGAACCCAGAGGTCTGCTGCCTAAATATTTCATCCATTTTTAAAATCAATAAATAGGCTGCCCAGTAGTAGCATATGGTATATACAGTGATAAAGAGCTACAGTAACCATTGCTTATTAGAACATTGAAATGTTGAGAGCCCCAGAGAAGAAGATTGAGTAGCTCAAGGACAACAATGACTAGTATGGTCCTTCTAATCTAGCGTATCAATGTCTGTGTCTCTGTTTCTCCCTTTTTAGTGTAGAAGTATGTCCCTGGAAGACGGAATGTTTTAATAGCCTCGTAGCCCTTCCGCCTTGTGCTATACCAGATAAAAGGCCATCTCCATCATCAGAGGTCTCATCGGCCTCTCACATCCATAACTTGGGTTCAGGGCCTTTAACAACTGGGATAGTTCTTGTTGGTGGGTTATTATGCCATAGTAGTTGGTGATATATTTATTGTTCATATTTAATCTTGGGTACACCAAATCTCTTTTGCAGCCTAGTGTGTTCTAAATCTCTTTCCCAAGTGGGAATGGGCTCAGAACATCTCTCACAGCTTATGTGGGAAGAGTAGGGCAAGGGGTTTCTTCACAAGAAGAATTGATTAACTCACTAGAAGCAAAATTAGTAAGCATTGACAATACCAATAGGTCTGGCTTTCGATAAATAATACATAGCACAGGAATAGATATGTATTTGTGTGGAAGGAAAGAACTGAAGTAGAACATTGTTGTAGTTTAAATAAGTCAGGTGACAGTTACACTATTGAACAACACCTAAAAATCTATGTCAATTCATGATTGTCCTTCTCCTATCTGTGCTGCTTCCAGAGAAAAACAACATCAATTATCAAATTAACTAAGATAGTTTAGTAGCATTCCAGTATCCTGTGTTCGCCCCTGAAAGTTCAAGCTTATGCAGCTGGATAAATAAATAAAAAGATCACAGCTGTATTGATGGCATGCTCTTTATTTGTGGAAGCACACTATTTCTACGAATTAAAACATGTACTCCTGGCTCCCTATATGTGGGTGGAGCCAAAGCCCCTCTCTAGTTATGCTCACATAATTGTGTGGCGACAGCTGTGTTGTTAAGCCAGACAATAAAAAGGGCCAATTCACAATTAATCAATCAATCAATCATTTGTAGAGCACACTAATCACTCATGAGGGTCTCAAGGTACTGCGGGGGTGCAGCAACTGCTCCTGGGTCTGACGCAGCTGTGTGGGTAGGGTGTTCCATGTCTTGTCGGCGAGGTAGGAGAAGGTTCTGCTGCCGGTGGAGGTCCTGTGGATGCGTGGGACGGTGGCGATGCTGGGGTCAGCGGAGCGAAGCTGGTGGTTCGGGTATAGAAGGTGAGATGGTTGATGAGGTATGCTGGTCCGGCGATGTGGGACCTTTGTGAGCGTGGGTGAGGAGCTTGAAGGTGATCCTTTTATTGACTGGGAGCCAGTGCTAGTCTTTCAGGTGGGCGGTGATGTGGGTGTGGCGGGGAATGTTGAGGATGAGGCATGCAGAGGCATTCTGTATGCGCTGGAGTCTTTTCTGGAGTTTAACCTTGGTTCCTGCATAGAGGGCGTTGCCTTAGTCCTGTCTGCTGCTGACAAGGGCCTGAGTGACGGTCCTTCTGGTTCTGGTGGGTATCCACCTGTAGATCTTGAGGAGCATGCAGAGGGTGTTGAAGCAGGAGGAGGAGACGGCATTGACTTGCTGGGTCATTGAGAGCGATGAGTCAAGGATGAACCCAGGTTGCGTGCGTGGTTGGTGGGTGTGGGTGCAGCTCCCAGGGAGGCTGGCCACCAGGAGTCATCCTAGGCAGAAGGGGTGGAGCCCAGGATGAGAACCTGTGTTTTGTCTGAGTTAAGTTTCAGGGGGCTGTACTGCATCCAGTAGGCGACGGCCTTCATTCCTTCATGAAGGTTGGCTTTGGTGGTGGAGGGGTTCTTGATGAGAGAGAAGTTTAGCTTAATGTCGTTGGCATAATAATAATAATAATAGTTGCATTTGTAGAGCGCATGGTTACACTGAACCAGTGTGTCCCCGGGCTACCGTGGGAAAAAAAAAGGAAACAGGATCGCCAATCATTCAGTTCTGGCTCCAGGGAAGAGGTTGGTCTTCAAACCTTTACGAAAGGTCATTTCGGAATGCTCCAGGCGGAGTGTCTGCGGGAGAGAATTCCACAATTGGGCTGCCAAGTAACGAAAGGAACGCCCACCCATTCTGGCTCTCTTAACTTTGGGAACCTGTACAGTGCCTTTTCCGCGGGACTTTAAGAGTCTGGTTGGTACATAGGGCGTGAGAAGACTGTGAAGGTATGAAGGGCCCCTTCTTTGCAAAATCCTATGACTTACGCACAAGGCATTAAACTTCACCCTTTTCCTAACGGGGAGCCAGTGGAGAGAAGCCAGCGCACCAGTCGCTGAGGCCATTCTAGAGAGCCTGAGAACCAGCCTAGCCACTGCATTTTGAATATACTGCAGGCGCTGCAGGCATCTTACAGTAGCGCCCAAGTATAAGATGTTTCTATAGTCCAGGCGAGGTGTTACCATGGCGTGAACCAGGATCTTTCTAGATGTAGTGGGTAGGGCGTCAAGGGTTTTTACAGTCTCTTTAGTATCCCAAAACAAGCACCTTCCACCTGCCTGGTATGGTAGTCAAAGGACAGTTTGTTATCAACCCAGATGCCAAGATTCTTAGCCCGCTCACTAGGTATGGGAGTAGATCCCAGAGACTGGGGCCACCATGCCGAAGACCAGAAAGAAGGAGCTTTCCCGATCACCAGCACCTCGGTCTTACTGCCATTTAGTCTCAAGCAGTTATTTGCCATCCAGTCAGCCAGTTCTTGGAGGCAATCTACAAAGTTGGAGGCAGCATCTGCTCGGGATTGGGACAGAGAGACTACTAGCTGGGTGTCATCAGCATAGGACAAGGCACTGATTCCATATTTATCCGAGATTTTAGCCAGAGGAGCAACATACAGATTGAACAGTGTAGGGCTCAATACAGAACCCTGAGGCACCCCCCTGGCCAGCTTGATATTCCTCGAGTAATGGTTACCTTGCATAACTCGAAAACTACGCTCGGATAAAAAGGACTCCATCCATTCTAATGCTCTACCAGCTATACCCCCTTTCTCCAAATCGTAGAGCAAAGTATGATGGGCAACAGTGTCGAACGCGGCACTTAAGTCTAAAAGAATCAAGGCCGCCGTCTGACCCTCATCCACGTACGTCCGGATGATCTCAGTGGAGTACAGCAGGGCCGATTCCGTGGAATGCAAAGCCCGAAAGCCGGACTGGGAATGATGGAGAAGATTATTAGTACAGATATGGGCAGTCAATTGAGCATTCACAATTTTTTCCGCCACCTTTGCAAAGTACGGGAGCAGAGAGATTGGACGCAAATTGTCCAGCTGATCCGCACTGATGTGAGGCTTATTCTGTAGGGGAAGAACCACAGCCTCCTTCCACATTTCTGGGACCACTCCTGAGATAAAAGAGAGTTCTAATAGGTGTCTCAAAAAAGGTTCGCGTACATCCATGCTGCCCCTCAGCACCCAAGGGTTAGCCGGGTCGCGGGAGAACCTGATTTAATACCCATAGCAATACTCTTAAGGATGTCCAGAGGTGGTACAGAAAATTCCGAAAGCCCCTTGGTTTCAGCCACATCCATTCCCTTCATAACCACTCTTTTCCCATCACGAGCTGAAGTGGGAAAGGTCAAGTAAATCCTCTCCACCTTATCTGCAAAATATTCCGCTACACGATTACATGACTCCTCAGAGCCATTGTGGGGTGCAGAAGCAGACGCCAAGGAGGAATTTCTGTAAAGATCTTAAACATCTCTTTAGTAGAGTTTTCTGCTGTTTGTATTCTCTCAGTGAAATAGGTTGCCTTTGCCTTTCTAATGAGATAATGATAGTGCTTGAGACTGAGTTTATAGTCTGCTTTCAGGTGAACACAGAAAGCCTTCCTCCAATGCCTTTCCAACCGTTTACAGATGGTTTTAGCGCACCGTAACTCTTCACTAAACCAAGGCGCAGTTTTACGCCTGTTCGTGGACATTTTAGAAGACCAAGGTGCAGTATAGTCAAGAGCGACAATAATGCGTCTCTTGAGAGATTTGCAAGCCTCATTTACATCCGACCCGGATCAGAAGTGCCAGGTCAAAAGTTCCTTGCGAGACGCCAGCCCACTTTCTTCTCTTTATTCCGGCCTTCGCTCCTTCCTGAGTTTTTACAATGGCAAGCTTGATCCAAAACGGGATCAAAAAGTGATCCGACCAAAGCACCGGAAGTGGAGGCTCAGGAGGCATAGGAGATGATGTTAAGGCTGTGCGAGCAGACGATGTTTGCGAGGGGAGCCATGTAGATGTTGAAGAGGGTCGGGCTGAGGGATGATCCTTGGGGTACACCGCAAATGATCTTGGTGCCTTCAGAATGGAATGGGGAGGCAAACCAATCACAAAAGCTGTCAGTGCCAGAGGCCCTCTTCTCAAACTTTGGGTGGCAGTGTTACTTATTCTACCAATACTTTCTTTTGTGACACTACTGTTCATTTAATTAACGTACATTTCAATTATTCCATTCTGCCAACTTTTCTAACAAACTGTTGAGGCAGATATTTTACTGTCTATCGACCTCATAAATCCTCAAGATAATCCTCTTTTTACTTTGAAATGTAGACTTTTAAAAAATTGCTCTGTCATAAAAATCAAATTGTCATTAAGGTCTTTCTTTCATGATGCTGTCTAGATCTGTTTTCTCACAGAAATGTGGCTCTTCCTTTAGACTGGAACTATTCTAGTAGATCTTACTTCTGATGGTTTTGCCTTTTTTTTATCAAAACATGTATAAGGGCTTTTGCAATGACTCTGTGATTCTCTTTAAATCACACATTCCTCTTAGTCTTCTAACCCCCTTCTGATAAGTGCAGAATGGGACTGCATGGAAGGGTTCTGAATCTCCCTCTCTCAAAACCAGGAAAGCATTATTCCTTTGCCACTGCGCACCAGGTCATATCCATAAGGAAAGTGTAGTAAAGAGCCCACCATGATCAAGTTGAAGAGTTTAGATTACTCGACGCCAGCCCAGTCAGCACTAGGATGCAAACTGCCTGGAACCGTGCTGGCTGATCATGCGTCAAGATTTATAGGCTTCTATGATCTTGGCCTCATCCACTTAAAGATACATCTGCAAAACATTTATTTATTAACACATTATTACTTAATAATGATGCATCCCTTGCTAAGGGACACATAAGTTACTAAGCTCACAAGAAAACTTAAAAAAAGAAATAATAATCTACAACTTTGCTACAAGATACAATAAATGATAAATATACTCAGAAATGAACGAAAGGACTAAACATCACAAAATCTCTTAGGCTTCATGATGACCCTTTAACTTTTGGATCTTAGGGGATGTTCTTGTTTCCGGATGATTCTATCACCTTCCGTGTCACCATGTGTCTCAATCCCAGATGACTCACTCTTCACCTTGACAACCCTACTCATATTCTACCACTCATGACTATAGACCGCATTGTCTTTCACAACTTCAACTCCCACAGGACTCCTGAACTTGGAATTTTTCTTGGGTACATGCAAATTCCCTGACCTTTGAGCCCTAAATTGTGCTTATATAAAAATATTTTCCTCTCTGGGCAACACCTGTTCCTACCAACAGCAACCACATATTTGGTGAAAGCCCTAAACCATGTCTTTCATTTGATGAGTGTATCCCTTGGTATTTGTAGAAAAGGAGTGGTCGCTCGAACACATTTGCTTATAACATTCTGTGCAGAAAGGGATTAAAGTTGGTTTAATAACCCCAAGGATTACAAAAAGCCCATTATCCTAAATACACACAAGTCACCAAATAATAAAGGTTGCAATAATATTTTTGGGTGAGTAAGAACCTATAGCGTGCGTGTTGCTGGCTTTCCTGTAATAAACAAGTTCAAAGGATAAATCGAAACATGGAGATAACAGGGCTGTAGAAAGGATGACACGCAGAATTAAATACAGTGTGCGTGTCACTAGTTGATTCACTGATACGCCATGTCATTGAAGAAGGGTAAGCGGTATCCTGTTTGTTAGTTTTCCCAAACCACTTTGGCACACAATCAATCAATCAGGTTTCTTGTAAAGGGCAACTACTCACCCGTGAGGGTCTCATGGTGCTGAGAGGGGGGTCTGCGGTTCAGTCGATGCGCCATGTCTTGAGGTTCGCCCTGAATTGTGACAGCAATGGTGACTGCCTGAGGTGCAGAGGCAGGGAATTACAGGTCTTCGCAAAGAGGTAGGAGAAGGATCTTCCTCCAGCCATGGTCGAGGATCCTTGGGATACTGGCCAGGGCCAGTTGGGTGGAGCGCAGATGTCTGGTGGGAGTGTAGACAGAGAGGCGGTGGATGAATTATGCAGTTCTGATGTTGTGAGGGGCTTTGTCAGCTTTACACAAAGGTGTAAAAGGCTGGAAAAGCTCACTTGAGCATGGAGACATTTGACAATTTCAACAGATTTTATGACGAGAAGGTGTGCATACTCGTGTGAAGGTGGGTCACTGGAGTCACATTCCAGAAAATAAGCGGTAAGTGTATAAAAAACACTTAGCTCGAGCAGGAATTTAAAATGCACTGAGTTAAACATGGAACGTGAAATTAAATTTAGACATCTGCCCACTGAAATTCAAGTTCACCAACAATCTCTGAAACCACAGGGCAGTTTAAATGGGGGCAGTTTAAAGGTGGAAATAAACACTGAAGTAGAGAAAGATAAACTTCCCTCATAGCACCCTAACTACACAAGTACCTCCAGCTCTCATAGTGCAATTCAGAAAACCTTATACTTGCGTAAAACTGATAGAAACCACAGCGCTTATGTAGAAGAATTAATGCATAGAAAATCAATGAAAGTTTTCAAATCATAGGTTTAAGTCAGCAAGAGCACATCTTTTAGTGAAATTGTAGGCAATACAGTCCATACACACGCAGCGTTCATGAGTTGTGGTGAGACACATAGTTTGTTGCCAATTTGTAGTGAAGACTTGAGGAGGTAAATGTTTTCACCACCAGGACACATACCGCCTGGAACCCAGCTGGCTGATCATGCCTCAATATTCTCTAGACTTTCTGCGAACATAGCCTCATCTATTTAAACATATATCTCCACAGAAAGTCTATTCTTTTTTGACGATGTGACTTTCTTTTAAATATACTATATTTTCATCACTAGTCTAGGTGACTTTAACGTATGGATAGAGGACCCTTTTCAACCAATTTCTTATCCTGATTTCCGGGGCCAATCCAAATTAAGATTTATACAGAAGCCTACCTTGATTGGCCTACAATCAAAGGGTTGGTCTTTGAGCTTCATCAGAATGCAATTGTCAAAAACTGTTTTTATAAAACCGAACAGACTAAAACGTATTTTACCTCTCAAGTCTCAAAAGAATGAGGCCTTGGTGGCTAGAGTGAGAGACAATGCACAATTAGATCGTTGAAATGCCATCTACATCAGCTTTCCTAAGAACCCTGTGGCATGGGTCTAACAGACCCAGAATGCTGTGGCTTCAGAAATCTATGGCCTCTGACAAGAGCTCTTAACTCCAGTCTCCCTGCGTAAGACCATTCTTTGTAATTTGAGAACCCTGCTGTCCAGCAGGGTTTGTTTTGGTGAAAGTGCTCCTACTGGTGCACCAAATGCTCTTTCAGAAACTCTGAAATGCATGCCTGGTACCTGTCATGGTAGCCAGTCAGTATTGTATTTTATTTTGCACAATGCCCCAAAGAAGGGCTATCTTTCTGGAAAAAAATAAAAAATCAAAGGCCTTGGCACACAGGAAGTTGTCTCAACGCATGTTGGGAAATGTTGTAACCTGTGTGTGAACAGTTTGCCTGACACAGTGATAGCTAATGATAAAAAAGAAACAAAGACTCTGAATGCCTGCCCTAAATAGCCTAGATGTTCCAATGCACTGAAGGTAGTGACTCAGTGGCAGTCAAGCTATCAGAGGTGGGTTGCCTATATCAGAAAGGTCTGAGGCCATGCTACTGGAGACCTGGTGGATCCACCACCACTGATGAGTCAGGGCAACTAAAGTTTGGTGGAGTAAGCGAGACTTACTGAGTTACACCTCTTTTCCCTTTATACCATAATCTAAATGGCCCCCACTCTGTCGTTAGAAGTCAGCCCCTCAACATTTGACTTCTAAAATCAATTTATGAGTTTTGCATATAAATGTGCAATTAGTAATACTAAGTTGGTTTTCTATGTCCCTAAGTAAGTAGAGAAAGGGCTCACTCATTCTCTGTCGCAGAGCCCAGACTGTGGAATTCCCTATTAGTAGACTTGAAGAACTCTTCCTCATTTGTAAGCCTCAAGGAAGACAATTTCTATCCCTTATCCTACACCAAACCTCTTTTCAGAAAAGCTATCTCACCCTTACTCACCATTATCACTGCCTCCCTCTCTAGAGAAATCTTCCCATAACCTCTTAAGACAGGCTAGATCGTTCCATCCCAAAGAAACCTACACTAGACCCTGATAACCTCACCAACTACCAATCATCATTCATCTACCTTTCATAAGAAAGATCATCAAAAAAGCACTCTACGCTCAATTCCAAGACAGACCATGGCATGCTGGCTATCTCCTGCATGATTACCAATCTAGCTTCAGATTATGTTACAGCACGGAGACCACTACCTTCCACATCGTACAGGACACCCTACCAACTGTAGATGAAGATGACCCTTCATCTTCAGCTGGTCCTCTCGGCTGTCTTTAGCAAAGTTGATGATTCCACGCTCATCCACTCCATCAAGTCTCGAATGGCATTCACAGGCAAGGTCCCTCATTGGTTGTCCTCCTACCTTTACAACCTGCACCAGTTTTTTCACATGGCCACCTCCAGATCCTAAAAGATCCCTGTAAATTGCAGAGTCCCCATAAATTCCATACTGTCCCCGTCTTCTCCAACATCTAAATAAAACCACTTGGTCTCTAGTCACTGATAACGACATAAAAACTCACAAATATGCTGACAATACACAATCCTATTTGAAAGTCTCCTCTACTCCAGATATACTAAGTCTCAAACACTGCCTGCACATCATCCAGACCTGGAAGCCCAGCACCTACCTGAAGCTCAAACAAACCAAGACAGAATTCCTGTCATTTGCAAAGAACAACAAGCAAGAAATAGTTAAAACCTGACTCAATGAATATCGTGGCTTCGAACCCCAACTTTCACTGGATGCCAAATCACTTGGTTTCTCCTTGGACACCAACCTCACCGTCAAAAAGCACATTGTCAAAACAACAAATATGACCTGGAACTAGGTCTCTCTTACAAAGAAAGTGAAACAATTTCTTCCAAAAATACAGTTTAAAACTGCTGCACAAGACATTGTATTCTCGCATCTAGATGGTGGCAATGTCCTGGCCCATCGCCTCCCAGACTCCTCCAGGGCCTGAGAAAATATAACCAAATCAACCCCACCCTGTTGAAATCCATTGGTAACCCTTCCTGTCCCACACCATCTTCAAAACCAGCTGCATCAGTTACAAGCCACTGCGACCAGCCCCCTCCCTCCCTTATCTTTAATACAAGCTCACCATCTTTCGTGACTCTAAGTATATCTGCAGCCAGGACACCATCAGACCGGAGACTGGGAAGTGTACAGAAGGAAAAACAAGACAGCAGGCCTTTTTCATCTCTGCACTCAGAATCTGGGACAACATCTCCCTATCCATCAGGACCAGCCCAACTCTGTTCCAATTTAGGAAAGAGATGAAGACACACCTATTGAAAAAACACTACATATAGTGCAGAAACACCACAAACCAGCGATCTCTCCCATCACTCGGTCACTTTATGCTTGTCTTTGGCCCTGTTCAGCGCTCCGCTTCCTTTTTTCTTGTTTTGCGTGATACACATACCACATAAATACATCAGGCAAAAGAGGAAGACCTACCTTTTGGTTGGGCAGTTTATTAGACCAGTGCCAGGAGTGTTCTTGGGGCGGTGGGTACAATATAAATGCTATCAATAAATCAATTAATCAGGTATCCAAATGTATTCTGTGAAACCTTTTTTGATATATTAAGATTTGGAATTTGGCACTGAGAGGAACATGTATGGAAAAATGCATTGTGAAGTTCACTGTTTTGGCCATAAATGAAACAGAGGCTGCTCTCCTCATTTTTTAATATAAAAAAATAATGTTAAAAAGGTTCACAAGAAAGATGCCTTTTTTCGTACACAATTAACTTTGCAAAAATAAAACCCTACTGTTACATCCTGCATTATATTTATTACCTTTATTACTTTCCCTTTAATGGCATGAGACTTGGTTCATTGTGTTCTGGTTCTCAGAACTTTCCTAGTGATGCATTCTGCATCCTGGAGTCAGTTGTACCTGATCCTTGAAGCTGCTTACATAATAATAAAGGGGTTTCTAAAGCGCCTGGTGACGCCATCACGGCGTATCCCCGCGCTGTGGAGCGAGAGTCAAGAGGGCAGAGGCATCCATCCCTAGAGGGCAAACAGATGTGTTTTTAAAAGTTTCCGGAACATAGTTTCAGTTTTGGCTAGTCTGATCACAGCTGGAAGGCTGTTCCACTGGGTGGCTGCCAGCACCCGAAAGGAGCGGCCTCCCATCCTGGCCCTTCTTACACGAGGAACTGTAAGGAGACCCATACCCACAGAGCGAAGTGCTCTTTGGGGTAGATAGGGGATAGCCAAGTCCTTCAAATACCCTGGCGCTTTTGCAGAAGTTATCCTATAACAAAAGAGGAGGGCTTTAAAGAGGATTCTTTTCTTTATAGGAAGCCAGTGAAGGGCAGCCAAAGTAGGCTTGGATGCTGTTCTTTTGGGGAGTCTGAGGACTAAACGGGCCGCCGTATTTTGCAGCACTTGCAGTCTTCTCAGGTTCTTCTCCGTAGTTCCTAATAACAGCACATTCGCGTAGTCAACACGAGAAGTGACCAGAGCTTGGATCATAATGCGTCTGGCCTCAAGTGGCAGTAGGTCCAGAGTGCGGTTTAGGGTCTTCATAACCCCAAAGCATTTCCCCACCAATTTGTCAACATGACTCTCAAAAGAGAGTTTAGGATCAACCCAGACCCCCAAGTTCTTGGCCTCACTGCACGGGATGGGCAGAGAGCCAAGGCAAGGCGGCCACCATTCCTGAGTCCAGCTCGCCCCATCTCCCCCTATCACTAGCACCTCCGTTTTAGCCCCATTGAGCTTCAGGCAGTGTTGATTCATCCAGCCAGCAAGCTCCTGCATGCAGGTTTTAAGATTGGCTGCTCCTAACTTGGGTGACTGTGACAGGGAGATGAGCAGCTGCGTGTCATCGGCATAAAATACTAAATCTATGCCGTATGACTGAACTACAGCTGCCAATGGAGCCATATACAGGTTGAACAGGGTGGGACTCAGGGCAGAGCCCTGAGGCACCCCCTGTTCTAAGGCAATGCTGTTGGAGAGGAACATACCTCTCTGAACCTGGAAACTACGGTCAGAGAGAAAGTCCTTGAGCCATCCCCATGCTGCCTTGGTAACCCCAGCGCTGCTCAGACACTGTAGCAGGGTGGAATGTGCCACAGTGTCAAATGCGGCGCTGAGGTCTAGCATGATAAGTGCCATAGTGTTACCCTCATCAGCTCCGATCCGTAAAGTTTCGGTTGCTCTCAGCAGGGCAGTCTCAGTGGAATAGTTCTTTCGAAAGCCGGACTGAGAGCTATGAAACATATTGTTTGACTCTAAGTACTCCATAAGCTGAGTGTTTACCAGTTTTTCCGTCACTTTCGCCAAGTAAGGTAAAAGGGAGATAGGACGGAGATTTTCCAGTATATCCTGGCTTACATTAGATTTCTTTTTTATCGGCAAAACTATGGCTTTCTTCCAGTCTCCTGGAAGGGTGGCCGAGGAGAAAGACAGTTGGATAACATGTCTGAACAGAGGCTCTAGCACATCCAGACTGGCATTGAGTATTTTGGGGGGGGCCGGATCACGGGGGGAGCCTGATTTAACCTTCTTGCATACAGTGACTAGTGTTTCCGCAGCAGGGACCTGAAAGCTGGGTAATTCTGAATCTAATAAACCCACCTCCCTACTACTGCCGAAATCAGGGCCATTAGTCAGATTACCCGTAAAATTGGCATAGATGTCCGTAATTTTACCTGCAAAGTATTGAGCAATGTTGTTGCAGGTTTCCACTGAATCAGCGGAAGACACACTATTGTTCGAGATTACAGATATCTCTTTGAAAATTTTAAAAAGTTCCTTCGAGGAATTTTCAGCCTCCGCAATGCGATTTTTATAGTGTGTGGCTTTGGAGACCCTTATAGCCTTATAGTACTCTTTTTGCATTTTCTTATAGTCTGTTTTAATCCCCGGGCAGAAGCTGACTCGCCACTCTCGTTCCAGCTTCTTGCAGGCAGATTTCGCAAGTTGAAGTTCCGGAGTGTACCAAGGGGTAGTTTTCCTCACATTCTTCGTGCTTCTCTCATTACGCATGGGGGCCGTTTTATCAAGTGCACCTAAAATGCGATTATGTAGCTCATGATGGGCCACTTCACAGTCAACTCCTCCTAATGGACCACCTACTGTAATTAGTTCACTGAAGGTAGACTGCGAAAAGCCTTTCCATTTCCGTCGCTGATACCTCTGCTCAGAATCTCTCCTAGACTCCGCCTCTGCAATCTGAATCAGGAACGGAATCACAAAGTGATCAGACCAGGGGACCGGGATCGGAGTGAGAGGTTGTACCCCAGAACGGTAACCAAAAATGGGGTCTAAAAGGTTCCCTAATCTATGCGTAGGGTCCTGATTGATAAGATCAAGCTGTAGGGAGCGGAGATTGGAGCAAATATCCTTCGCTTCCATATCCAGTGGATCGTTGAAATGAGCGTTCATGTCACCAAGCACAAAGAAACTCTTTTTCCTAATAGCTTGGTGAGCAGTGACCTCCGTGAGGCTGGAGCTAAAATCAAACATCCTACCAGGTGGTCTATATACAAGGATGCCTGAGAAAGAGGTTTGGGGTCCTAAGTTAATAGTAAAAGCACCGGCTTCAGAGTGATTAATGGTAAGGGGTGCTAAGGAGCATTGGAGAGGCAGTCTGGTGGCGATAGCAATCCCCCCCCCCCTGCCTTCCTTTCTATCCAATCTGGCCAAGGAAAAACCGGGGGGCATGGACTCTATGATATCAGGATCAGATGAGCCCCCTAGCCACGTCTCAGTAAAGAACATAATGCCATAGTCCTCGTCCTCAAGTAGATGGTAAATTTGAGTGCTATGCTTACTGAGCGAGCGACAGTTGACCAACCCCGCCTTAACCTGCCTGTTGCTGTGCTGCCGAATAAAGCTTCTCCAACTTTACCTATTTCCTGGATTCTTACACCTACTCTTCATTCACCGAATCAGGGTTGGTGGAATTATATGTCCGCAAACCAAAGTTACAAATATGGAGAATCTGCCAGGATTCTGGATTTTCCCCATTCTAAAACGCAGAGGAAAGGGGATCGGGTTTAGGCATTTATGGTTGTGGTACTTTTTAAGTGAACACCCACAAGCCTGAGAGTCTTCTGGATATCCACAATGGTTTCCTATTAGATGATGTCCCATCCAGTGAATGCACTGAGTTTTGCTTCCTTCAAAAGCAGGCACATGCCACGTTATGCTGTGGGGATGCAGAGGGAGTGCCTTACATTCAACAGTGTTGGTGGCAATCAGGGAAATTATTTTCCTGTGGAAAAAACCTTAATGTACATCTGGTGAAAATTAGGCGTGCAGCAATGCTAGCATGCGAGTGCTCCTGAAAAACTACAGGTAGTATAGATTTCTAGGAGCACACTAGTGCTGCTTTGTAATTTGCACGAGAGGTGGGAATTTCCTCCAAATGTAGTAGTACTACTTTCCGGTCAAACATTTTAGCCATGCTTTGCGTATTGGGCCATTCAAGGCCAGAGCTACAAAGAAAAGTCAAATTGAGCAATGGCAGATCTAAATATACCTCTGCTTACATTTTTCAACACAATCTGATTTTAACAGGCAACATTATGGTTTTCGTACTAAACTTTTAATAAAGCACAAACCTGGCACAAGTGCCTTTTACAATAGAACCAGGATATCTAATATATTTTTCCTCTGTTTTAGAAACAGAGAGATTAAGTGATTTGCTTAGAATTACAGGTTGTTTAGGTGAGGCAGTGATTTGAGCCTGACTCCCCATGCTCAAGGGTCAGAAGCTCTAGGGGGGCTCCAACCTCTTCTGTAGTAAGAGCTACTTTTGATCAATGAAATGAAAATCAGTGTGAGCTACTGAAGGCCAAGTCACTTGTTTAGTGTTACCAGACACCCCCATGCCCAACTTCATTGACTTTAATCCTAATGTTCAGGGATCCAGATACTATGGTTTGAACAAAATACTGTGGCTAGGGGCACTTTGACAGGGCTGCCATGTGTGAGCATGGTCTTTGGGGATTCATGACCATGTGTGCGTAGGAATAGAATATATCTGTATGGGTGAATGAGAGCATGTGGCATGTGTACTTATGGCACAGCACATACCTTTCACTATATGTGTCACGGTTACATGTATAATACAAACATACAACCATTTTTTTAGATGGGAGAAATTGAAAGTGCAGAAAAATGTTCTGCAAAAATGTTCATAATATAGAAACTTTTTGTGCACTGGTGACTCGAACCACCATGAAAAGGCTGTCGGAAAGGAACATCATAATCACACCACCATTCTTGGGCAGGGTCCTGTCTTTTCCCTACAAAAGGGAATAGAGTGGGCCTAGAAGAGACAGATGGAGTGAGATGGGAAGACCGTTGCTTGACATACCTCAGCGCTAAAATTTATCACACCCTGGAAGACTTACTGGAGGCTGAAAAACGGGAGAGCCATAAGAGGGGCGAAAAGCAGCTTTGACTTTTGAGGAACGCTCCCACTATCGGTGATTGGCTGAGTGGCTCTCCTTAAAATGATTACGCTACTGAGACTACTGTATTATTTTGGGGTGTTGCCGGTCTGGGTTCCAGCAAAATTCTTTGTCCAGCTCAGATCTTTGGTCTCGGCTTTCTATGGGGGACTGGACAGTGCAGAGTAGCTCTGGGAGTGCTTATGAGGCCACGGTCACAGGGGAGACTGGCGGGCCCTGATTTTGAGACCTATTACCTGGTGGCACAGTTGCAATGGTTCACCAGATGGATAGCGGGCAGGCTTTGGGGGGCGGAAGAGCTGAGCAAGGATTTCCCACCACTGAGACTGCTGTCCCAAAGTGTGCTAAAGCTCACCATGCGACTTAACACTCTGCCCATGGAAGTAAGAACGGTGCGTATGTGCTGGTGTAGGAGTTTGAAGCGGGCGCGGATAAAGCGTCCATACGCCCCAGAAATACTGCTGCTGCTTTGCGGGGCATTACCTCATGGAGGAACTTGGTAAGGGCTGGAAACCTGGGGAGATGTGGGGCTTTGGACACTAGGGGATTTATATGAGGAAGGCGCCAATATTCCATTCCAGGACCTTCAGGAGAGAAATGACTTACCCGGGGGCGACTTCCTACTACACTCAGCGCTCACTGCAGCTATACCAAAGCACTGGGGGGAGTGGCTGTCCGAACCGCAATTGTCAATGGGGTGCCAATACTTGGTGACGGCGGTGGGAACATTTAAGGCGGTCACATGTTTATATAGGCGTATGACCCAAGAAGTGATGCTCCAGCTGAAGGTATTAAGACAAAAATGGGAGGCAGACTTCGGAGAGGGCGTCCCAGAAAGGGCTTCAGGGGAACTAGTGGAAAAGACATGAAAAAGCACCAGGAATGCCATAGTCCAGCTAATAAACTTCTATGTCCTACACAGATCGAATCTCACCCCAGCAAAGATGAACAAATACTTTGAGACTCAATCAGCGGCTTGTCCACAATGTAGTAGGGAAGGTGCAGACTTTTGCCATATGTTTTGGAGCTGCCCACAGATGGGAGATTTCTGGGAGGAAATCACTGAGGTACTGACTGGTGTGACTGGTAGGGAAATTGAGGTAACCCCGAAAGCTTGCCTGCTGCACTGGTTCCCCCAAACAGCAAAGAACAAAGTAACAAGCAAGTTTTTGCACCTGGGGTTTACACTAGCTAAGAAAGACATTACTATGCATTGGAAGGCAAAAAAGGGCCTGAGTATAAATAGATGGCAGGCAGAACTAGTTAAATGGGTAGATTGCAAGGGGAGAGCCAGAATGCAGCAGCGAAAAGAGCTAGGAATGAGAGAGCGGAGGAGACAGCGAGATCGTGAGAGGCACTGGTGGTATCACTAAGGAACCTAGAGGACATGAAAGCTGACGACTGGGTGGAGGAGTCCCCGAGGCTTCAGGATGAAGCGTGAACATTAAATCATAAAATTGGGCTGGTCTCTAAGCTAATTAATGTAAGGCATGGGTAAACCGGATGTAGAACTATGCTAGATGTACTGGTCCTGAGGCATATGAAATGCAGGGGGCATACTCGTCGGCGCAGAGCAGTCGCACATTGAGAAGTGACACGCCTGGAGGGAGGGTTGGGAGGGGGTAGGGAGAGTAAGGTAACATGGGGTTTTAAGTTTGCGAACCAATTAGTTAAAGTACGAAGTTTAGTCCGGTATGTCACAGGATAATGGTAAGATCTGGAGTGAGGTCTGACCCTGGTTAGCGGGACACCATCCAGTTAATTGAGGCATGCAGGGCATAGCGGACTGTATGTCCTGTGGTAATGTCTCTGATATTTAATTGTGATAAATGAATATGTTTGTAAAACCCAATAAAGTCTGTTGAAAAAAAATTCAAGGTATACGATTCCGACCACCAACCCATAGGGATAGGAGATCATGTCGGAGGCAGCAGCAACCACCCCCTCCCCCACCCCCCCCCACCTGATGGTTTCAGTCTGACTGCCTGCATTATAACGCAATAGTCGGATTGAAGGGCTGCCTGTCAGTAGGACCGCCACCGACAGCCTGTTGTCGGCAGTCCCACGGACATCGTAATGAGGCCCTTAATGTTTCATAGAAATGTTTTTCTTCACTTAAGATTTCCCCCATTTTAAAATATGAATGTATATTTTTGTTACAAATATGGCACAGTGCCTACTGGCCACTGGGAGCCTGCTGTTTGAACATTGAAATGGAAGAAAATTAAAATGGAGAGTTGACTTTATGATTAAGTTAACTCTTTTTTTATTTTCTCCAATTTAAAAGCATTCAGAAACATCATTTTGTTCTCCCTCCAATATTAAGTAGACAAGGACTTTTATTTAAAGAGTTAAGTACCTCAGTGTTTCAGTTCTTCACCTGTGTGCCGGACCCTTGGCCTTAAAGCTGACTCAAGCACTGCTCATTATCATGCCCTGTTATCTGTAAACTGATGATAATAATATAAAATAAACACAGAAGAGAAATTAACTCAATGCTGCAAGCTACTCTGAAGGTGTCTGTGAACTACTGGTGACTCACGATCCACTGGTTGGAGACACCTAGTCACTAGTCCACATGTCCTCATGTCCTACCTGGAAATAGAGGGAATCATGAAGCTTTTATCCGGACAAGACAGTTTAGACTTCACAGTAAATAGTGATTGTCACCACCATGTTGGTGACAAATGAGTAATATGATCATTCATTACTGCTGTAAGAATGGCATGCCTGTAATAACTGCCACCTGACAGTTATGAACCAACATAAGTGAGGCAATCTGTGCCTCATTACCTGGCAGGTGCACCTCAATACACTGGCAATTTTCTTGGGAATACTGTAATCGTTGTGGGAAAAGTTCTACGCAAACGGTTCTTGACATATGACTTCCCCACAAAATATTAAACATTGCAAAATTCAATTATGCTGTCAAAAGAAGAATTTTGAGGGCTGTATTGTGCCAAACCTGGCACATCTGTGCATATAAAGCCTTACTATCCCCTGCAGATACAACAATAGTTTGTGAACTATCAATTGCTATTTAATGGACACCAATTCACTGCCTATCCCATTGTACAGTAAATCCAACTGCATCATGTGTTACACTGTATGACAAAACTAGTGGACCTTTACATCAACCTAACTACTACATTATAATGTAAGACTAGATATATAGATGAGGTGTTAAGAATAGTAATGATAAACCTAAACGGAGGATGAAGTGGTAGATGATGTAGAGGATGCTATAAGCAATGCTTAATTTGAGCCGGTGGTAGCTGGTGGGTGCCACCAGCACTTATTTTTTGGTCACCAGCACTTATTTCTTCACAACTGATACTGCAAGAGAGGTAAAAACTCACAAATTGGAAAAGTGGAGGAAGAGAAAGACGACAAAACCATCACAAAGAGAGAAAGCAGGAACCTGTAAGGCCAAAAAAGTGGCAGAGAGTCTCTGTAACTCGACTACTGGCCTTTGTGTATGGAGTGCTGATGGTTAATGACACCAACCGCCTTCTTCTGAGCAGAGATTTGGGAACAAGCACTCTTTCTTTCACAAATCAAGCTCTGTCTATATGGGTATTACTGACCTCAATATAGTGTTAAATGCCTGGGACTTCACAAAGTATGGCGGAGGTATGCAACTTAAATCTAAGAGCACCAGGTCTACACCAGATTTATAAGGTAGCTACATAGGACAAATGTATTTAAATGCAACTAATTAGCATATGGTCCTGGCCCTTTCGAGTAATGTTGAACAACCCTAGAGTATTGGAACATTGGTCCAGTTAATATTAATGAGACTTGGCATGAAGAGGCATCTGTCTCTTCACTTTCTATGCCCCAACCCCTAATTACTATTCAAACTTTTACCTGACACAAAATGTGATGTATTATGCTAATATAGACTAAGGATGAGAAATGCTAGTAACTATATATGTGTGTGTTTGGAGCACGGAGGTGGAGCGCTTTGAGCTGCACCCGCACCTGCACGGAGACCCGCTCGGAGACGAGAGCGGGCGAAGGTCGACGGTATCACAGCATTCATCGCAAATGCGGACCTGCACTTGTGGCACATGCGGATTAGCGTAACCCAGCTCACCCGGACCCAGACCCGGACTCAGATTGATGCTGCCCCCAGAGACTCCCTTGAGGCTCCCTTGAGGCTCCCTTGAGACTCTAAGCGGTTTTCAGGTGGGAAAAACGCACTGCCTCGCCTGCATTGCCTCGCCCCCTACCACTGCTTGACTCAACTCGCCCCATCATACAAGCAGTAACCCCCTCGTCCAGGACAGCCCCTCCCCCCTCTGAACGCAGAGAAAGGTAATTGAAGAAAGAGGTGGAGGCGGAGGGGTTAAACTGGCGGTTGATGAGCAGCGAGAAAGGGGTCTAAGATCTCTACCAATAGCTTTGCTCCTGCTTCAGTAAATCACCTTAAGAAAACTATTTTTAACCATTTTTAAAAACCATTTCGAATACTTGGCATTAACCACTCCACCATTGCCAGGTCGGATCTTTTCAGTTGGAAATAAATGGGGATTATTGCGACATTTCCCCCCCAGCTCCCATCATTGGACAACCATTCCGAACGAATAGCAGCCGTCTGCTCTCCTACGCCTGCCATTTCATGCCCCTCTACACCGGACAGGATACTGGGCAAGATTGACATATTTTGCACGCCTTTTGTAACTAGTTCTTACACCTAGTTCTCACACACGGTTGGGCGACTGTGAGGCGACCAGAAGTTTTGTTGCTTCGCCGTGTTCCAGGGCCGGTATCAGTGACGCCTGGCTTTTCTATCCAGCCAACCTTGCCCCTTCTCTTGCCTGACGTCAAGATGCTGAGTGAAAAGTGAAGTGAAGTGAAGTGAAGGGCAGGGACAAAGTACGAGCGCGGTTGCCGTTAGAGGCAGCCGCTATGTAAGAGCCCGGGGGGCTGCCCAGGCCAAGCTGACTAGGTCCGTTTTGGCTTAAGGTACCCCCTGAGTGCACCGCTCGTCCGTATCAACTGTCCCCCCAGCGTTCCACCTTGGCATATCCTCGCCCAAACCAGTAGCCTATTCAGCTCCCACGCCAGCCTCAAAGCTCAAAGCTACTCAAAGCTACTTAACATCTTGCGGCCCCCGCTTCACGGGTGCCGCTCGCTGCTGCAGCTACCATTTCTGTTTCCCTGAGGGCATTTGGACTTTCTGGACTTTGATGTTTTAGTGTGGGTCCCTGGTGTTGGAGCTGAACTGGGACAGGGGGGCACACTCACCAGAACTGGGGGACGAGGGGAGTCCTCTTCTGTTGCCGCCACCGCCAGGAGTCACTACATTGCAGGCAAAGCGCCGCCGCCCCGGGACTGTAATTCCCGGCTGCCTCAGCGGCGGCGCATTTTCCACACGCACTGCAAGCGCCAGGAGGCTCCTATATACAGCGCTCTGATCAGCTTCGCGGGACGCAAGCGGGATGCCAAGCGAAGCCAGGGCAAAGGGCGGGCCCTCTGTGGCCCTCAGAGGCACGAGGAGGCCGCGACGGGGCCACCCTCATCGACTCCATCACACTGACAAGGTAATAACTGTACGTTCTTTCTGACATTCCGGCAAGGGATTACCCACTGGACTTAAGTTGCAAATTTTCTAATACCCTCAGATTTTCTTGCGGCCTTGTTATAGCCTAACTTTGCACACCTTACAATGGCTCATAAGGGAATGACTAATAAATCCATCAGCCAGAGACGTTTGCACTCAGGGTCACAAGTTCTTGGCGGGCCATCTCCGCCCACCGCTCTAACGAATGAACTTGCAAGGAATAGCATGTCTACCAATCAACCGCCCCATACAACTAATGGTATAGCGCAACAACTCTCACTGCTGGACAAGTTAAATTCCCTCTGCAAAACAAGGTATGCCACTATGGAACCCAGAAATGAAACTAAAAGTCCCTCCCCTTGCCCTGATAAAAGAACCTGTATGTCAACCCCAACCGCTAGTCCTCTGGTACATCTTCCCCAACCCAAAAATGTTAATACACCAACCACAGTCTTTCCCCATCCTCAACTAGCAAAAGGAAGTGGGATGGGGTTAAGCCCCCAGGGAACAAACCTAAACAACAAAAACTGTGTTTTAGCTCCCCACTGACTGCAACTAACCCCTTTCTAAAATTGGAAGAAAAAATGGACCAATCAGTAACATCCTTCAATTCAAACTTTCTGGCCCAGATTGAACAAATGGTTGGCTCACTCATTTCGCCACTGATTGTCAAAATTTCCACCCTAGAGGATAGGCTGCTGGGAATAGAGAAATGTATTAAGAACAGCCAAATATGTACTGAAAAACCTGTAACACCAATCTGTCCCAACCCACCTGGTACAAGCAGTAACACTCAAACTCACCTCTTAGCCCCTATCCCTTCACCCCCTAATGCCACTACAATTAACGCCAAATCCAGACCTACACAATATACTGTTACAAGAGTAGAGCCTAATAAACCAACACACATACAGCTACCCCCGGAGGCTGTACCCTTTGTGTGCGTTCTTGCGGGAGTTCCAGCACTCAAAAGTGGGAAAATTGAGCGGGAACAAGACTTACTTAACAAAGTCACGCACTGGTTAACTAAAAACAGGCCCCTGCCACTAGGATCGGATGGTACCATCATGGCTGGTAGAAGGGTGGGCTGGCTAGGTCCCCTAAAAAAAGACATCGACGGTGACCTTGTTTTAATAAAATTTAGAAGCAGTTCAGTCGTTCCCTACCTGTGAACTTTGTACCTCCGTCAAGGTGTTGGCCCTATATCCGTCTGGGACTTACGTGACTTTTATCCAAGCATGGCATATACCCGTGCCTAAAACCAAGGGCAGAGTCAGCTCACTCGAGGAGCAAAAATACCCGTGCACCTTGTGGCCATGGCTTTTCGGCCTTCAATTACCCTGTAACAATGTACAATGGCCATGGGTATGGAAAATCATGAATTCTACTATGAAACAAAGGAATTTATTCATGTAGCATAGACAAATGTTTTATCTTCTTGCCATTTTGTGCTTCTGTATGTAATTTTTGTTATGCTTGTTTTTAAATGTATGCTTTTATGATTTTAAACAAAAAAATCGAATAAAGCTAGTATTATGATTATGATTATATGTAATCATTAATGCATCCACTGTTAATCAAATATGAATATTGTCCTCTATTTGTTTGACACTTCCCTAGGCATTATATTAACTACAACCCATGCAGGGCCTTAGTGGGCTCAGGAACAGTAATAGTCTATGGAGTACACTGCACATTTTCCACCAAGCATAACCTCATTTTCAAACCTGCGAAGAGAAGAGGTATTTTAGGGGAAAATGGAGTTAGTACTGTGGATATAAATGATATCTTTTCACCCCTCCCAGGCCTGCGAGTTCACACTCCCCCCTCCGTTCCATGAACCCATCCTTTACACTCCCTTTTCTTCACACATTTGAAGGACACAAGCTTATGGTGTAAAAAAGGCTGCACTTTTATTTCATAAGATACACAAAAAACATGGATCAAACATTTCACAACGATATGGTTGGTCATTCATGACCCATGTCTTTTGCCATAATTAACATCTCTTAGTAATATTGTCCCACTTGTGTTGTTTCCTTTCTAGCTGACAGCTCTAATCTTGCGCAGTGGTCCGTTCAGCAGGTACCCCAGTGTTTACGGTTCTAGACTTCGCTTGCTCCTGACCTCGTGGGCAGCCATTTGGACTGGCCTGGGCTGCAAGTGCTGTTCCGCTTGGCTTGCACCTTTGCTGACCACTCACCTGCTCCTCCAAGCCCCTGCTGTGTGGCATCCCAAGGACACTGTCTGAGCAGCCCTTCCATTCTGGCTGTCTTTGTGTGATGTCCCCTGCTCACCTGTGCCCCTGCTTTGAGACATCCCAAGAACACTGTTTGAGCAGCTCTTTTATCTAGGTTACTCATTTCCGTGGGTACCTTTCTGCGCTGCCTCCACCACGCTGCCAGCGGTTTCCCGATCAGGGGCAGCTCCATCTTTCTGCCCGCTCCCTCATGCGAAACCTAGCTGCTCCAGAACCCCGACAATGTTTAATATGAACATATCCATGCCCCGCCCACCCGGTTAAGTGTACCCCATCCTCAGCATGGTACCTGGCGCCCAAGGCTGATCAGCCCGTGTCTCATGAACCCCCAGACATTCGCCCTACATATTTTTGCTATTGTGATGTTAAGCTTCCGTCTGGACCTCTCTACCGCACCTGGCTCCATGGCCTCCCTCCATACCCGCCTTGCTATCAACTCTGACTAAACCAGTTCCGCCAGGCGTATCATCCTGGCCAGTTCTGCCATACCTGATGTCATGGCACCCAGCAGTTCCCTTCTCCCCATGCTCCCCAGGTTGTTTCCTCCTAGATGTATGATGACCGCATCAGGGCCCCTTCCATTCTGTAATTCCCTTTGCATTGCTGGGAGCCAACTATGCTATTCTGCCTTCTTGCCATTGTTAGCCCTGACTGACCTGGGCTCCTTCATAATACTCTCTGTGCCATGCTTCGTTAGCGTACTGCCATCCCAATTTGTCCGCGTTTCGGAAAGTAGTAAAAACGCACCTCTTCCCTCCTCTGTAGTCTCGTCCCCCTCCCCCCCCCTTCCTCAGTTGGTTATGCTTTGGTTCTTAGCACCGGGACGCCCCGTTGCTGGGGCAGCTGTCGCGCTCAACAAAACTGATAACATAACATCCTTCACTGAGAGGTGCTCAGTTGACACTTCGGAAAGACCTGGCACTGTGCACTGACTTTTTCGTCATTGTTAGGTAGACACAGGGTATGAAAACTATAGGTTCTGGGCCCTATTGGGTAACCCCACATTTACATGGCAACACATTCTGCCACTTGATTGCTTAACTCCTGAGACCTCTGTAAGAGCCCCTTCACGCAACCCCGCCAATGTACCCCACTGGGAATATTATGTACCTATCCTTACTATGCGCCTGTGATCCTACCTATGGGGTTGCTGTCCATGGATGCCCTCGTTAACTCCATTCTGTGGGGTATTATCTGTAACTCGACTCCCTGCTTGCCCTGCCACTAAAATTACCACTCCCACTGCACACCATGCACTCTTCCAAGTCTGACAATTCAGCTTATTCCAGGCCCACAACAGCTCAACAATAGTAGGAATTAGTCCTCTAATGTATAATGGCTTACTAAACAACTGTTATACTTATCGCTCCATTAGGCAGCAGAGTCACCTTAAGGCAGGTTGTCGTAGGAGCCAGTATTAACTGAGCGCAGGTGTCGTGCCACAGGACCACCAGCTCAACTTAAGCACTGCGCATTCTGCTTCTAGCATTTGCCCCCACCTGACACTCATTCATTCTTGCCTTAGGGTACAGCTCATTTCCTGTGTGGGATTTCACTGCCCTCCCTCCGTAATGTATTGTGAGGTGTTAGTAGATGAGTGGCATGCCCGTGACCTGGGCCAGTTCAGCAGGGGGTGCCCCCTGCCAATGTGTCCATTTGAATTTTGTGTCCCCACACCCTTTGGTGGGGGTGCCCACCCTTATACTAGCAGCTCTATGCAGCTCTTTCACTGCTCCCCAGATTTATCATGACCACTTGCTTTCCGCTCCAAATTCCATCACTGTTGCAAAGCGTTTTATACTCTTGTTTGCTTAGTGAGCTCCATATTCCAGAAGCTCCATGCATTGCTTGCGCTGATATTCACAGATTTATCGGGACAACTACAAGTGCCTTGCTTCCTGCTTCAAATTCCATCACTGTTGCAGAGCGTTTTATACTCCTGTTTGCTTAGCGAGCTAATTAGCAAGCTAGCCTCAGGAAAGTGGGCAGTCTGGGAAGATATTCAGTTTTGGGTATTTGAATCCCCCCGCAGTAGATCCTGTTGCTTTGGAAATACTACCATGTACTAATGATCGACTCCCTTCTTGCTCGTTTGGGGTAGGGAGTACTTGATGTCCTGTAACCAGAGGTGTTCGGGGCTTTCTACCTTTTAAAGTCATTTTTGCCTCTAAATTAGCCTTGTCTTACCAATTGTGAACCAACTTCTGTCACAAGGGTGGGGTTTCAGGTTCTGGGACCCAGCTTTAAGGACCCACTCTCAGGCCAACCATAAGTGTTGCAAGGTCAGTTGTGTAGTCGTTGTGTTTCAGGAGGGCCCTCTGCCCCCATTCTTACCCTATTCCTTTGGCCGCCGCCTGGTCTCCTATAGGGCGGTACCCATTTTGAATAATGCACCCCAAACACACCGCTGCATTTTCGCGGGCTTTTGCCAGGTGACCTTGGTCCCACTTCCGCCGCCCTGAGGGGTTCACCGTGGGCCCTGATTGGGCCAACTTCGCTTCCCTGGCCTACTCTACTTCAAGGCTATTGGAAAGTGGGTTATTGGTAGGGGCAAATGTAGTTCTGCCACGGGCAATAAGGCCACTAACACATGGTAAGACCCAGCATAGGTCTTAGAAAATTATTCCTATGCTCAGCCCTTGGTAACGTGGCTGCGAGCAGACAGGCTTAACTTCAAAGACAGGTATGTAAAGCATTTAACAACACCATTTCAGTAAATAATTAAGAAAGAACACAAAATAAAATCCAACACCAATTTATAAAAATAGATAACATTTTTATCTTTTAAATGACACCAAAATGTAAAAATCCACTGTAGGGAACCAGAGATATGAATTTTTAAAGATTAGTCATTCAGGTGCTTAGAAACCAAGAGTGCCCATTTTAGTGATTTTGTTGTTCTCTGACAGGGATACCTTTAGAAATTGTTCTGGAGAATCTCACCAAATGTATTGTGCCGCCTTCTCCAGCAGGCGGGGTCCAGTAAGAACTGCTTCCTGAAGTTCTGCTTGCGGGTCCCAAAGTATCCAACACACAATCCAAGGATCTAGAATCTCCAAGAGGGTCCTTGAAAGTGTGACCTTTCTATTCTTCAATCCACTTGAACAAAACCCTTACAAATCCACTGGCATTCTAGGCTGGGAATTCTTTGTGGGGATGTCCAGGTGAGCTCTGTTAACCTGTAGCTTGCAGGGAGTCCACTTTGTAGTCCTTTTGCAGCAAGGTAACAGAGCTGCAGTTTCAGTTGGCACAGTCTTCAGAGGTAAGGCCTTAGAAATCTTGGCACAGTAAAACTTCTCAGCAGGGCACTTATTGCTTCAGTAAGTTTCAAGCAGCAGATCTGGAGTGCTCTGCCCCTCTCAGATACTTATTCCAAGTTCTCTGGGTTAAGCAGGAGGTCACTTCTGACCAATGGGAGCAGGGTAACTCCTCATAGTTATGACCACGTCCTGTAGAGTGTGGCATTATTTTGTCCCAGAGTGCATCAAATCTTCCAAATCCATAATGGCTGATTTTCCAGCAAGGAGGTAAGAGCTGGCTAAACACATCCCCTAGGATGGCTTATTTCCGTAGGCTCTCCCCCTACCATCTGCACATACCTTACCTAATCCTGGGTCTGGTGGGGGTCAAAAGTGTAAAGTGGAAACTGACACTGTGGCCATCCCTCTGCCTTTGAAGACCATGGTTTACGACCCCTCCCCCTGGCCTGGCATTCCTATTGAACAACACTCTGTCCTGCCAGCAGAGCTGGTTAACCCCAGGGGCTCTTTATCATCTCTTCAAGGCAGCCTGGCTAATCCACTTAACTCTGACCAATCAGGGCAGACCACTGGAAGACGGAATTTGGACTTACAAACAAGAAAGTCTTATAATTTCTTGAATGAACATTTTAGGAGAAATTCAACAATATGATATTGTTGGATTTACTACTCCCATTCTGGGAAGTCTTTGAGTGGCCAGTCTAGTCCTCTCCTATCAATAGTTATGAATCAATAACTTCCTACCATGTTAACCTATGCAAGAAATGATCGGCAATGGGAAAAATGACTTGGGCCATTTTTCCAGCACCAGGACTTACGGAAACATATTTTATAAGAACTTGTCTCATATCTATAGGAACCCTACCCCATGTGCAACTAGGGGAGACTTTAGGGGTTCTGAATCTGTAGAAATATTGCAGATTCTACTTTTACTGTGCTCCTAGCATCAAAGTCGAATTTGAGCAGCACTTTACCACAATGTGGGGAGTGAAATGTGAAATTTCACTTTACCCAGGCATATAAAAACTCATTTTATATGGGTGTACCTTATAGATAACTGACCCCCCACCTGTGGGATACCTAAGGGAGACCCTAGGGGTCCCTAATATGCCACAATATTGTGGGTTATTCCATTTTTAAGTGCCCCTACCACCAAAGTTGAGTTTGGGCACAATTTACTTTTTAAAAGCAGTCTGGTACCCAGGGCTGTTTTTAAACTGACCTCAGGCTTCAGCAGTGCACACATGCAAGAGCATAAAAAGCTACTGGCCTCTAAACTGCCATGACTGCCATGCCCGAGGGTACCGGGGACTTCTAGGTAGTTTCAATCCTCTGCTCTATTATATACTAGGGGCTTATAGGTTAGGTCATGCCATTTGCAGGGGGTACCCCACCATACCATAGTGTACCCTAGTGTATGTTAGGTGTTTTAACTGTATTCTAATGTGTCTCTTTCAGCTTAGCACTTGCCTTGGGCCTGGTTAGGCAGAGCCCAGGGTCAGTTAAAATCAGTTACCACCAGTATCAGTCAGCAAAAAGTTGGGGGGTGCCCAGGGCACTTGATGACTTTGCAACAAAGGCGTCCTGCGCTTCCTTGAAGGAAGGATTATATTACCTGCACAGTAAATATGTTTTCGCTGAAAATAACCACTTTATGTCATGACACTGATTTATGTTGAGAGAAAATGTATATATACTATGGCAATTATATTTGTTATTTCATCAAATAGCTCCAACTGACCATTTTCTAATAAGATTAGTGGACTGTAGAGAATAAAGATGTGGGGGATGAGAGCACTTGATGGATTTAGCCTTATTGGAGACTTATTGGAGGATTGTACCATATGAAAACACGAGCCTTGTAAAAGCCCCAGGCCTTAAAGCCACAATAGGGGGCGAAACATGTGTTGGCTGGTTTGATATCCAAATGGACAGTTGTGAACCAATTAAAGGACTGGTTTGCTAATTAATGGAAGATTGGAGTTTCACCAAATTGAATATACTCTCTTGCTTTAGATACATTTCTCAAAGAATGCTCATAATTAAGAAAATTGCACAGTTCAACGTGAACACAGTTCGTGAAGAATGCTAATTACTAAAACTGTATAGCACAACGTGATGTAATTCATATTCACGTCTGAAAAGAATCAAGGATAGCAAAGAGATTCAAAGAAAAATGGCAAAACTTAGGTAACTTTACAATTTGATAATAAGACAAAAGATTGTGCAACTTAAAAAATTGTTACCTATTTACAAATCTTGAATAGGTACTCTCAAAATAAGGAGAAGCTGTTTTGCACTTTACAAATATATTTCTTTCAATTATTCATTTGTTCATTTATTAATAAAAAATTTCTAATAAGAGCCTGGTCATTTGATATGGGAATCATCTTTTGAACTTTTTCTTTGGTGCCACTATTGTGCATGAACCTGTACCAGGACTTAGGCTTCCTCACGTGTTATTTTTTTTTTAACTGTAGACAGGAAAAGTATCACAGATAGAGGAGAATCATTAATCCATATGCCCTCTGCATCTATTCATGTCTATTTGGATGTTGGTCCGCAACCTGGAACACGGTGGCCCGTGGGCGAGAGATCGTAGAACATACCGTTCCGGTATCAGCCTAGCATGAGGAGTTATCCGTTCCTCATTTCCTTCTTTTTCACCTGCAGTGCCTGGCGAGACAAATTGCGATACACTGCTTCTGCTTAACACAAGTCATTACCGGTCCATCACCTGAGATACCATTCAGGTTTTCTCATATTCCGGGACGTAAAAGATCATTACATTTGTTTACGGCACATCTGATTCGATTTTTACAAACCATTGAAGTTGACTAATTTGTCTCGGGCCCGGCCGGGTCGGAATTATGACCGGCTGAGCGACAACCCATTGATTTAATATCTTCGGACACAGCCCTGAGGAAGTCGCGGAAAGATTGTTCCACATGCGACGAAACATGTGTCGGCTGGCTTGCTTGAAAATTAAAAGACCGAACATTTTCTAAACTATTCAAGAGATCAATTCTGTTTTTGTTGGCTGGCGTATTGTATTATATGTATTTACACTAACACACTGGTTTACCTAATCTATGTGTGCCTAGGTATCTGTTGGTATTTCACAACAGTGTCTTATTTATTTATTTAGTGTTTTATAGAGCGTGAACGTGACCCGTTAGGGTATCAGAGCACTTTACAGAGATAACAAGCTATTTACAATATTAGAACCACGCAATCATGAGAACACTTTGCAGAGAAAACAAGCTATTTGATTTATTTAAAATTTGTAGGGCATGCAGCTATCCCTAAGGGTTTCCCGGCACCAGGTAGGGTAGGTCTGAGAAAAGTGATTATAAAGAAAAGCTCATTTAAGAACAACCAGGTTTTCAGACCTTTGCGAAAGGCGAGCAGAGAGGTCTCAACTCTCAAGGAAGCTGGTAAGGAATTCCATAAGGTCGATCCCAAGTAGGCCAATGACCGGCCTCTCATACGGGCCCGTCTGATTTTAGGAACAACTAAGCTAATTTGCTGAGCCTAGCCCAAGAGACAAGGCGGAATGTAATGCTGCATCAGACCCTGCAGATATTTTGGGGCCAAACCTGTTTTAATTCTAAACATTTAACACAGAGTCTTAAATTTTACCCGATTCAACAGTGTCAACCAGAGCAAGTCTTGTAGACACCTTGACACAGAGGAAATTGTCTGAACTGGGGTGGTGGAGTGAGCTAAAGAATAATGATGGATTAAACCCAGATCAGTTGACTCGGGTGAGTGTTTCATTTTCTCAAACGCTCCGTCCATCATCCCCTTTGGTATCGCTTTGTTCGAGCTAAGGTGGCAGGGTATGCCCAGACGTGGGTTCCTGGCTCACTTTGCCACTGGAATCAAGATAGCCTGGCTGATGAGGGTTATGAACCCGAAATCGGTCCCAGGATGCGTGTTTCCGATGCAGCGAAGACATGGTTTGGCAGTTGGGCCTGGACTGTTCCCATGAGGCACAGGCTCAGACTGATTTGCATATGGCCATGTCTGAACCGGGTTGGTGGAGTGAGCTAAGGAATGATAATGGATTAAACCCAGATCAGTTGACTCTGGGTGAGTCTTTGATTTGCTCAAACGCTCCGTCCATCATCCCCTTTGGTATCACAGAGGAAAATGTAGGCAGTCATAAAAGCAGTCTTACTGCTGCATTTTGCACCAGCTTCAGCCTCTGAATGGTCAACTTATCTGCTCCCAGATAGAGGGCATTACCGTAATCCAGTCTTGAAATAACAAGAGCCTGGACCACCATTCTCTGGACTGAGAGAGGAATCAGCCATAGGATATTCTACAACCATTGCAAGACTGCAAAACAGGTGGAAGAGATCTTGGGCACTAGTTTTTTCATTGATAGATTTCATCAATAATGAAACCCTGGTTCCGAACACTGTTCACTGGCGTGAGAAGAGAACCTAATTCGGGGGGCCAGTGTTGTGGTCCCCAGAGGTCATGTCTTTTGCCTAAGATCATAACTTCTTTCTTGTTGCCATTAAAATTGAGCAAATTATTTTGCACCCTTGAAGCAACTGTGCTCAATTCTAGGTTACGGTCAGAGGGCTTCTGTCCTTGTGACGAGGAGAGAGAAAAGGCAATCTGTGTGCCATCAGCATACGAAAAAAGAGACAGTCCTGCTTTTTCATCAACCTCCAATAAAGGGCAAACGTATATATTAAAGAACAGCAGAATCAACACCAAACCCTGTGGGACACCATAAGGAGATGCATGAGAATTAGAGCAGGTAGTTACTGAGGAGACCTGCAAGGTCTGATCCTTAAGAAAGCAACTAAACCACTCTAAAGCCATTCCATCCAAGCCTAGTGACTGTAAGGCTTTCTCCAGGATATGGAGGGATACTGTACATACAAGAACTGTGCACACGTCAGATAAACAATTGTGTAAAATTTGTATAACAGGACAAAAGGAGATGAAGCTGTTGATTTGAAGAAAGCTTTATAAGGTTCTCTTTATAGAGTGTAGACGCCAGCCGACACGTGTTTCATCAAACAGGGCGAAACCTGTGACTCATCAGGGCTGAAAATGGCGTGGCAGGTCATCAACTGAAGAGTCGAGTGGTTGGATACAACGGAAAATAATCTGTGTTCTGGGCTTAAGCAGGATGAGGTGTGGCGGGAGCAGTCGGGTGCAACTGTCATCCGGAGTCGCATGAGCGTAGAAACAGGGTCGTTACTTTAGTCCGTGGTGCTCATGGAAGGATACTGTGTGCAAAGCGGCATTAAGGTCTAATAAAATGAGGGACGCAGTTCCGCCTTCATCTAGACGATGCCTTAGCATTTCAGTCAGCCCCAACAATGTGGATTTAGTAGCGAAACCAGCTCTAAAACCTGTTTGGGAGGTGTGGAAAAAGTTCTGGGTTTTCACAAAGGAGGCCAGCTGGCCATTGACATGCTTCTCCAACATTTTCTGAGAAAATGGGAAGCAGCGAAATAGGGCGAACGTTGGACGGAATGGAGGGATCAGAATTGGCTTTCTTTAGGAGGGGAGGACCATAGCGTGTTTCCATCTATGGGGAACTATCCCGTCCTTTAAGGAGGCATTTAAGAGCTCCCTTATAATTACTAGAATGGAGGGATCCAACGGCCCTAAAACATGTGGAGGTAGGGGATCAAGTGGAGAGCCAGATTTAATGTTTGAAAGGAAATGATTAAAGGAGGTGGAGTCCATGGGGGCTCAGGTGGCCAGTTTGAAAGAAGAACTAGTATTTCTTAAGAAATCAAGTCAAGTCAAGTCAAAAAGCTTTATTTCGATAAAAGTAATTATCATAAAAGCAGCTCAGTGTATAAAAAGTTACAGATAAGAACAACAGTAATACATTTAAAAGATTTTGTATCTCTGTACCAAACATTTAGAAAAGACAATAGTTTCAATGAGAATGCTTGTACAATGTTGGACTAGCCAACTAATTGGTTAAATTTTACAGTTTA
The DNA here is from genome assembly GCF_964263255.1 of Lissotriton vulgaris. Taxonomy (NCBI): domain Eukaryota; kingdom Metazoa; phylum Chordata; class Amphibia; order Caudata; family Salamandridae; genus Lissotriton; species Lissotriton vulgaris. Next base: position 1,433,612,620 of record NC_141689.1, on the reverse strand, counting down.
AGCAAGTATGGCAGTAGTTTCAATTTAAGAAGTTTTTCTAAAAATAAGAATTAAACAGATTGTTTTAGCTTTTTGGCTCGGATAGCCCAAGCCCAAGATAGAAATTTGGCTAGGGCGCAAGCATAAGGTACGCTACTGTCCGAAATAAGTATCCTGATTGCCGCGTCATGACTCCTAGTCCCCAGCTGACGGCATAGATTTTTGAGCCAGACCCTCCTTGGAGTAGCGTACTCGCCGCACACGAACATAAAATGTGCCAGTGTTTCCGGTTTAACAAGACATGCTGGGCATAGCTCGGACATTTCCATACAGGATTTCCATCTTTTGGTAAAAGTGTTAAGTGGAAGAGTTCCCATTCTGAATCTGAAATACAAGGCCCTATCAAAGGGTTTTCCAATTGCATCCAGGTACAATTCCCGTCCGGCGTGTTTCCATCTATGGGGAACTATCCCGTCCTTTAAGGAGGCATTTAAGAGCTCCCTTATAATTACTAGAATGGAGGGATCCAACGGCCCTAAAACATGTGGAGGTAGGGGATCAAGTGGAGAGCCAGATTTAATGTTTGAAAGGAAATGATTAAAGGAGGTGGAGTCCATGGGGGCTCAGGTGGCCAGTTTGAAAGAAGAACTAGTATTACTTAAGAAATCAGATGTAGCAGGGCCCTCTCGAGCATTGAGTGATTCTGCTACTTCTGACTTAGTATCGGGTGTGTTTTTTCTTTGTAGCCCCGTGTGTATGTTTTCAATTTTGTCAATGAAGAAGAGAGCAAGTTCTTCACATTGACTATGGGAAAGGGCAGGAGACTTTATCCGTTTTTCAGTGCCGGAAAGTTCTTTTACTACTTTAAAAAGAGCTTAAGTGCAGTTTTGTGACTGTAAGATTCTTTTTGAGAATATTTCTGCACGGGCCGCTTTGCATAAGCTATGGTATGTGCTTAAAGCCTTTTTATATGTTATTTTGACGAGGAGTAGGAACAGGCGATCATGGGTACACTTGAGGGAGATAATACAAACATTAGCAGGAGCAGAGGGAGACTGCCCAACACCTTCTTCGTAAAACATCTTACTGTGTATTTCCCAGTTAGACCTACTTAAGCTACCATGATAGCTGTGTGATATCGTGTACCAAGTGGTCCCAAATCCTTTGACTACAACATCTAGTATGTGCTTCTTCCTCCCTTGAATTTGAAGAAGGTATTTTTCAATCTTTGACTTGGTGAGTCTTCGAAGAATAAGGCTACATTTTATGTAAAGTTAGCACTGCAATTACTTTCCTAGACACCTTTTGGAAGTCTTGCTGTTCCACAGGCACCTTTGCAACAGTTGCTGTAGGCGCTGCGTTCCAAAAACCACCAGTGTCAACAAGAAGTGTGATTAGAAGACGGACGAAGTATTAATGGCATGCAGTGAACTGAGGCGGTCTGTGGGCGAGAGAGGAATGGATGCGGCTAAGAATGTCTGGCACGGAGGGCAAGTGAACAGAAGAGGGAGGTTGCAGTGTCCGGTTTACAAAGAGAAACTGGTGCAGTATTCCACAACAAAACAGAGGTTTTCCGCTTGGCTGGACGGGTTCACAAAATAAACAGCAGTATCACCACACAAAAAAGACCCTCGGCAAAAGGGCAAAAGACATAACAATGACTGAGACGTTGGGGTCGGGTTACCTCATTAATCAAACACACCTTCAAAATGTAAGTATTTCGAAAAGAGTATCCGTCACTTAACCCATATAAACAGTCCAGTCTCAGGAGTCTTCATAGGCACACCTACACAGTTTTTGAACAATCGATTTTGAAAGAAAATTGCCTTTTCTCCTGAATACCGCAAATGTTTGTTATTGAAGTGGTTAATTACCTAGCTTAATCAGTAGTGATTTTTTAAAGCGTCATTATTTCTAAAGAAGTAAAATGATAACTAGACTGTCTGTATTTTCTGTTTTCAGGACTATACTCCGTAGGACACGCTTCACGTAACTGTAGAATACTTTTTATTTTAACATTTATTTTTGCTGCAGATGCCCGCATACCTTTTATATATGATGTTGGTATTGCGCTACAGAGCCACTGGAGGTAGCCCCAGAGCGCCATATATCAGATAATATCGGTACAGGTCTAACTAGGCTGCTAAATATTGGTAAGAGCATCAAATGTACCGGATTATCTGAAGGGAAGCGGTAAAAAACACTTACGAAAAGTCAGACCCTGGGCTTTAAGTGGAGTGCTGGCTGTAGGCGTCGGGGAAAGGTGTGTGTGTCTGTGTGTGTGTGTGTGGGGGGGGGGGGGGTGTACACAAAGAACTCTCGTGTTTGGTGGGTCCAATTGATACTAAGATGTAATGGTGGTGGTAGCACGAAGTATATGGCTGGAATTCTATGTCAGGACAGGAGGCTCCGATTATGCTTTTTCATTTCTTTATTAGAAATGCTCAGCGGCCAACAACTTAGTAAAGAAGAAAACAACTACAGAAAGGCCATCGCTATTCAGATCTGGTTCCTCTTTCGGAGGAGGCGAGGTGGGAGATGCAATGGTGGTTGGACCACATGGATGCCTGGAACGGGCGAGCCCTGTTCGGATCATCTCCGGAAATGGTGATAGAGTCCGATGCCAGCCTGTGGGGTTGGGGAGCCTGGTGCGGTCCAGTATCGACGGGGGGTTGGTGGTCTCCCCAGGAGTTGTCTCTCCATAACAATTGCCTGGAACTCCTGGCAAGGTCCTTCGCGATCCGTTGTTTCACTCCCCTTTGCTCCAATTGCTGCATTCTCCTCCGCATGGACAATGTTTCAGTGGTTCGATATGTCAACAAGTTGGGCGGAACGAAGTCCTGGATCTTGGAGGAGATCGCCAAAGATTTTTGGCACTTTTGTCTACAGAAAAAGATCACTGTTATTGCTGAATATCTTCCCGGTCGCAACAATCAGATTGCGGACTGGAATTCGTGTCATCTTCGGGATTTCAGCGATTGGAGACTTAATCCTCGCGTATTCTGTTCTCTTCTCTGGGTTTGGGGCCAGTGTCAGATCGACCTATGTTATTGTGCTGTAGCCCTCCTTACTCAAAGCGCCGGGACACTCTTTTTGAGTAGCCGCGCGCTATATAAAAGTAAATATAACATAACATAACATAACATAACATAACCTGTTCGCCTCTCGCCTCAACACTCAGCTTCCCCTGTTCTTCAGCTGGAGGCCGGACCCGGAAGCCCTGGCCACGGACGCTTTCCTCCAGACCTGGCTGTTGCTTCTGTGCTATGCCTTTCCCCCGTTCATGATGATTTCCGGAGTCCTGGCTTGCACAAAGCGTTATCAGTCGGAACTGATTCTGATTGACCCTCTGTGAAGGGCTCAAGCTTGGTTCCCAGTCCTCCTGGAAATGTGTTGTGCAGTGCCGCTCCTTCTTCCCCAGAAGTGGAATCTCTTGCTGGATCCTCTCAGCACTCCGCATCCCCTGATCCAATCAGGCAGTCTCCTTCTTCTGGCATGGCGAGTTTCGGGACTCGCTGGGAGATCCCGGGCCTTTCACGAGACGCTTCCAAGTTTATCAGTGAATCTTGGGCACCCAACACTCATAAACGCTAAACAGTGTCTTGGAAACGATGGTGTGATTGGTCTATCCAACGGGAGATTGATACTGCTACATCAGATGTCTCTATGATCATTCATTTCTTGCTTCCCTTCCTTCTTATTGTTTGGCTTATCGGACTGTTAATAATTTCCGTTCCGCCATTTCCGCAGGCCACGTTCCTATTGATGGTAAACCTGCGGGTGAACATCCTTTGGTTTCCAAATTGCTTAAGGGCATCTGTCTGGCGAAGCCTCCTTGTCCCAAATACGTATCCCTGTGGGATGTTTCAGTTGTTCTGCGATTTTTGGAGGCCTGGCCTTCCAATTCCTTGTTATCTCGTAAACAACTTTCAGCTAAACTGACTATGTTGTTGTGCCTCGTATCCTGTAAACGTGTGTCTGATGTTCGCGCTCTTGACTTGGCTGGTCGTAGTTTTACGCCTGAGGGTCTTACTTTTGTACTTTCTAGTCGCACCAAAACGAATACCACTTCGATTACCTATCCTTCTTTTCCCCCTCATCCTAACCTTTGTGTTGTGCAATGTGTTAAAGATTACGAGGTGAGTACTGCTCCTTTATGCTCAGATATGCAGGGTCAGCTATTGATTGCTTTGCAGAAGCCATTTCGCCCTGTCTCCCCAGCTACATTGGCCCGCTGGGTCAGATGGCTCATGTCAGAAGCGGGCATTGATGTTTCAGTCTTTGGTGCTCATTCTGCACGAGGGGCTAAGGCTTCCAAAGTTTTCTCAATGGGTGCCACTTTGTCGGACATTATGAGGGCTGCAGATTGGTCTTCTGATTCAGTATTTAAATCCTTTTATTAAAAACCAATTGATCATATTGCTTCTGTGGTGGTGGATCAGCTTTGAACAAGCATATTCGGAGCCTCCTGTCCTGACATAGAATTCAAAATTTGCGAACATTCGTGACACAAATTTTCAATTTTATTAAGGACAAGGAGGCGAGGATTATGCCACCTATATTATCTGTTTGCATTTTATTGTTTGATCTTTTGCTCTGTATGCAACTGTATTATGCATTGTTTCCTGTTTTTCTCTCGCCATTCTTAACCCTCCCTCTTTGGTTCTATGTTTGATCCATTGTGAGTATGGCATAATACGGCTCTGTTTTACTTTTCAGGTTCTGATCCTAAATGATGTGCTTGCTGTACGTTCTTCCTTCTGCATGTTGGCTGTTGACTGTTGCTTGTCCCGGAGGCTCTTCAGCTGTTACAAGCATCGCTTCTGCCTTTCCTGTGGACTTCTGCTTCGTGCTGTTGTTCGTTCCTCCATGGTTTCAATTGGACTTGGGATTTTTTCTTGACCTGACCTGTTTTACTATGGACAAAGAAAGAGGATATCTTATTCTCTATGGTCCCTTATATACTGTATATACTCTATGGTTGCCCAGAGTATTCATGGGAAATGTAGTTGTTTTTTTCTTTACTAAGTTGTGATTGGATGCTGAGCATTTCTAATAAAGAAATGAGAAAGCATAATCCTCGCCTCCTTGTCCTTAATAGAATTGAAAATTCTTGTCACGAATGTTCGCAAATTTTGAATTGTGCTAGATGCATTGTGTGCCGTTGTTTTTGCATCAGTCATATAATTTAATGCACATTGAAATAAAGTAATTTGCTCAGAATCCCACGTCTTTTGGGTCACATTACAAAACAGGAATCCATCCCCTGAACCAAATCCTGGGCCCCGTTTCTAAAAAAAAAAGATGAGCGTGTATAACCCAACTTCCCAGTCCCCGCTCACTTGAAAACAGACTGAAATTAGTGTACCATAATAACCAGTTGCCTCTGACAAGAAGCGGCAGCCTGGAAACCAAAGGCCTGCGTGTAGGAGTCCGGATCACACAGGTGGGCGCCTGAGAGCTGCCTCATACGTCTCAGACGCACGGTGGGCTTCAAAGGCGCGATTCAGACTGTACACAGGAAATGCTTCCTCACTCTTTGGAGCTGGGGTAAGAATTACCTCGAGGTGAAGAGTACCCCAGGCAAAAGCACGCCATTTCCTTCAAGAATGAAGTCAAAACGTGGGCTGTTCAGTGAAGGGCGCCGTATTGTGTATTACGACGCTTAGCTTGTTCATTTACCACACATTCAGTGCTAATTGGTTGATTATTTTTTAAAGCTTAGAAGAAAGGTAGGTAAATCATTAAGCAAAGCAAATTACAGATTAATAAATATATTTACAGTAAAGGCAATAATTATAAACGGCACCCCGTTTTCTTATTTCTCATCTGTTTGGTATGTATCCATATTTATTTTTTAGTTGGTGAAAAAAATTAAGCTGCAACTAATATACTTCAACAATTACTTTACTGATAAATTAATATTCATTTAATCAAACTACGTTCAAGGGTATCTTATATGTATGTAATACAAAGACTAATTCTATGGTAATTTAACATTTCTATTAGCTAATAAAAGTGATCAGTCATTGGTAACACAAATAGACATTGTCATGGAGCAAAAAGAACTAAAGTTTGCATAATCCAGTCTTATCCTGTCATATTTATTTCGGCTGCAAAACTAATCACAAAAGCACAACACATCCTTATCAAAGCGGTGTGCAACATGTTCCCATTTTCAGTGTACATCAATAAAATACAGAATAAAACACATCTAATATATAAAATATAAGCATTTGAAAAAGTAATTTCCAATAAAAAAACATACATATAACATCTCAGGCGAATTTGATTCAGGAAAAATCCTAACCCTCAAACTCAACCCTCAGAAAGGATTAATACAATTGCACATAATCAATATTGTGCTCAAACATTACAAGGCAAACAAGGGCTAGAATGAATAAAAACCACAAAATTAGCATAAAGAGAATAATCTTAACCCATCGCATTATGTTCCCTGGGGCCCCATAAGCCAAGTTCATGGCTTTATTGCTCTGGCAGTATGGAACCCCACAGCGGTGCAACAAAGTCCTGCACCGGATTGGCAAACTTGGACTGGGTGCGGTAACAAGCACCCACACCCGGCAGGCACAAGTTCTCTCCTCAGAGCCACGCTACTAGCTGGTTCTACCAATCGGGGTTGTTCCCGATCCAGTGGTCGCAGGGTAAGCCACACTTTTCTTCGCAGGTGAGGGAAGTTGATCTCCTTGCTCTGATCGGGCTCGGGCGATGTTTTTTGGACCTCGGGCTTCCGTTGGTGCAGTTTGCAGTATGCGGACTGTACCCGCCTTGGTCACAGCAGCAGATTCTTGGTCTTGAGCGATGGTCTGAACCCTTGGCCTCAGCGTCTCCGGCAGCCTTTCCTGGCATATGAGGTCAACACCATGGCACTCAGTAGTTCGGTCATGCTGACCTGGCGTTAATGTTCACGGTGGCCCCCTTTCTGGCACATGGGCCACCCACCAGGAGGTGGTGCAAGCCTGGCACCCTCCACAAAATCCTTACTCCTCTGCTGTAATCAGAATGGCCAGGAGCTGTGGCAGTGATGCTCGTAACTAAAATAACATTGACTTCCTTTTTGCAATTGCACATTTCAAAAAGGAGAACATGCTTGCACAGATAGAGGGAAAGTTAAGTTGTTGGAAGTACAGCAGGGCATCCGCACATCTTCTGATTCCACACATCCTTAATAGGGGAATTTAAAACCTCTTAGAAAAAACAATATAAAATTGGTAGGTAGAAAAAAGGTAAAATGGAGCAAGCTCAGGTGAGGACTCATCACATGGACACATTAAAACTTTACTGTAGTCGAACTGGCCATGGGGGAAACCAAGGTGCCACCTCACAAAACCAAGTCTGAATCTGGTTAGAAGTCTGTCCCAGGAGCTATCCATCCATTCTAGATACAGCTCTACTGCTGGTGAGATTTGGAGCCTCGCATAGACCCTGACAGTGTTATTTGCTATCTCAGATTCATCCCTTAGACTTAACCATGAGGACTTGAAGGTCTTCTTGACCCAGACAAGGTCAGATCTGGACATAGCAGAGGGGCTGGAAAAGAGGTCGGCCTCCCCAAATTGCTCTGTTCTGACTTAATATGTTAAAGCCTGGGGACTTTCAGGCATCTTTCTCTAGCTAAGCAGTTAAGAAGTATCCCTCAATCAAGACCAGCATGTGGACTTGCCCAAATGGCGCATCACAAGGCTACAGGGGACAAATTGATAGTATCCTCCACATACTCAACCCCAAGCTCTTGATCTACAATATAGGTTGAGCTGGTTAGAGGCATGCCCAAAAAGCACCTCAGCACCCTATTCTGCTCTCCCTGGAGGGAAATGGCATTCAAATAGCCCCATAGACCGTCCCCATAAATAAGAATCAGGAGACATTTTCTCCTGTCCACCTCCAACAAAGGGGCCACTGGTTTACTTCCAATGCGAGAGGCTAAATTGTAGATGTACCCAGCTGCACTCACAAATCTTTGGTAGGCTTTGAGTTTGCATGGTCCCCAATTCCCCCTTGAATTGAAGGCAAAACCCCAAAAAGAGAATTCCGGGGTATAAGCAACAGTATGACCTTGTAAGTAAAAACTTAGCATCTTACCATGCTTGGGGCCACAGACTATAGTAAACATTTTGGACTGATTCATGGCAAGGCCAAGTGAACCAATAAAGCTAACTAAATCGAGAAAGGAGGTGTTTTAGCTGTTTACTGTTCTAGCAAGTAAAACAGTGTCATCTGCATACAACAGTACAGGGATAATTTTCTTTCCAATAGGAGGGACGTCCAAAGATTTCCTAGTGAGAGCAGATGTCTTACATCCTTGAAAATCAATCTCCCTTTTAGGAAAGCACTAAAAACCTGGCTGTTTACCCTACACAGGCACCAGGGGCCCAATGTAGGTAATTCTAATTGACCACTTCTTAAATACCGAATCATACCGATTCGGTATTTAAGAAGTGGTAAATTAGAGGGGGGAAATGTAGGTAAATCAGAATCGGTAAATACCGAATCGGTAAGATTCGGTATTTACTGATTCTGTAAATACCGAATCGGTATCTCCCATTGATTCCTATGGGCCTTGAAGCCCATAGGAATCAATGTGGAATAACGAATCGGTATTTACCGATTCGGTAAATTCCGAATTTTGCAAGGGTGCAGGGGCTGTCACTTTAACACCCTCTGGCACCCCAATTCCGGACTTGTGTGCCATGTGGCACACAGACATGCCCTAAGGGCATGTCTGTGTGTCACATTGCACAGGTGTGCATGCACAGATGTGCATGCAAACCTGTATTCGGTATTTTACCATCCAATAGAATACCGATTCTTAAAGCCCTGTGGCACTCTGACATGTGCCTGCAACATCTGCATTTACAGAATCGGTATTTTACCAAGTCTGTATTTACCGATTCGGTAATTTTACAGAATCGGTAAATACAGAATCGGTAAAATACCGATTCTGTAAATGCATGCCCTACATCTGAAAAACGTAATACCGGTCGGAAACGGCCTAATTCGGCTGTTTCCGACCGGTATTAGGGCACCTACATCGGGCCCCAATATTTTGTATTTTACTAGTCTTCTGCATTATGTGCTATACTACAGGACCTTTGTGCACTTTATAAATCCTGATCAAATCAAATCAAATAAAACATTGCACCACCGTGCCTAGCCCTTGTGGAATCTGTACTGAACCCCTGACAGGGTGCCTGACTCTCTGACCTAAGATAAAAGACATGTCAACACAAACCTCCCAGCAATCTTCACAGAGGAGTCCAACAAGGAGATCAGCCGATAACAGCCTGGGAATTGGGGATCGCCCTTTTAAAGATGGGAACAAAGGTGGAAGTATGCCACGAGTCTGGGAGACCCATCTTAACAAGGGCATTGAAACAGTTACACAGCATAGGTGTCCAAAACTCTGGGATGGGTTTTTACAAGTCCCTGGGTACCTCATTTGCCCCAGGGGCCTTATCCAGTCAGTTTGGGACTAAGCCATAGTTTAAATCATATGGTGGTGGATATATAACATAACAATTAATCATAGCTACATAGTCTGAATATAAATTAATCAGTAAGAATACTGATGGACATATAGTAGTGTATAGGTGTGAGCAAAGTGGTTTACTATATGGCGTGGATGTGCGACCTCACCGTGTAAAACAGACACAGATATGTATCAGGTACAGTCAGGTTCATTTGTAAAACCTTAGTTCAGTTCTGGGTAGCTGTGGTTAAGAGAAGTCAGGACTCATCAAAGTCTGAAGTGTAAAGTATTAAGAAGTAACAAAACACTAGAATAAGGAGAAAATGCAACACAATAAAAATCCAATACAAGCTTATAAAATAGGTTGTATTTTTATATTTCGATAGATACCTAAAAAACAGAAATCCACTAGAGGGTTTTGGTGATATGGATTTTTAAAGAAAAAGGAAATCTCAGCTTTTCCCTCAATGCAACAAATGAAATCTACTGCCACTCATGGATTAGGGTTAACTACAATAGATAACCTGTGAACAGCTATGAGGGAATTTTTATGGGGACCAGCTCCGACAGGGAGCCAGTCACAGGGACCAGAAAGGTCCAGCTGAACAGTTACCTCACAGTTAAAGAAGTCCCAGTCCAGCTCCAGGATCTATGGGCGAACCACCATAGAAATCAGCTAAGTGGTCCTGGGGCAAGGAAGGTTTTACTGTGGTCACAACTTGGTCACCCCGCATGGTACGATGGCTTTCGTCTCAGGGGTTGATGTCCCACAAAGTCGAGGCGAAATCCAGCACACAATCAGTTGCTACTAGTCTACCAGTCGCCGGTTACAGCAAAACCAGTGATTCCCTTTAACTTACAGTAACTTCCCTACTTGGCAACCAAGCTGCACTCTGATGACTCTCCCAGGGCCAGACCATTCTGATGCAACTTTGAGGATCAGGACTCGGTCTGTCAAGCTGCACCTCAGCATGCAGTGGCGATCAGACTTTCTTGGCACTGGGCTCTCAGAGAAGCAAGTTTCTCAGCATTTATGGGCAATGGCTGTAACAGGGAGTCAGCCAAATGGCTCTTGGAGTCACTTTCTTTGTCTGGGGCTGGGGGATGACTTTTCCTCAAGTGTGATACACCACAGGTATCCAACCAGCCAGAAGGATCAAACATCTCTTACCTCGGCAGGTCCTGTGTTTTTCCCTTCCTGAGAGTGAATCACACCTCTCACCAGGAGGGCAGAGGGCTGTTTCGAGGACAGCAACTTGTGTACAACCGTAAACGGCTACATGAAACCTTGGGTGACAAAGCAGCAACTTTCTAAAATTGCCCTTTGTATAAAAGTTGCATTAAATTCGACTTGAGCAAAAAGTCAGCTTTAACATGACAATACATTTGATACCTTTAAGTACCATGTTTAGAAGTCCCATTTGGAAGGTAACTCTATACTAGCCGATGGGGCTACTAGTCTTTCCACAGTGAAAACGACAATGCAGGGATTTTAACTGTTGGGACATCCAAAGTCAATAAAACACATGTATATCTTTTAACATAATACACCCTGCCTTTAGGGCCCACTAGGCCTGCCTTAGGGGTGACTTACAAATATTAGAAAAGGGCAGTCTTGGATTTGCCATTGGTGTAAATGGCAAAGTCCAGTTTGCAGTTTAAAAACTGTTTTACCCACTAACAATGGCAGGCTGGGAGTAATTATTTGCTTTGTCACATTTGTGGTGGCGCAACCAGTTCTGAAGTGCATGAGGGACACTTAACTTACAGGCCCTGGGTACCCCTGGTACCATATACTAGGGACTTATAAGTAAGATGACTTATGCCAATTGAGGGTACATATAATTTTAAGGGTTAGGGCACACGTACCGAGGCCTGGACAGTGGGCCCAGTGCATTACAGAGTCATTGCACCAGTAAATAATAGTCACAAAGTGGGGGTGAACCTGCAGAAAAAGCCATTGCCTCACAATATGCAGACAAATATTTGATCACAGAAGTACAACACATGTTTAACACTCAGAGCTCACTTTTCCTCTGTCATATTCAATGTGTGTGAGGGAAATGTTTAATGCCAGCAGTCAGGAGACATTCAACAAATACGCATCTATAGCTGATAGTGCCATAGAGAACACTGAGTTAAAAAGAACTAACTATGTGCAGATGGAAGGGCCAGATAGGCTGGAATTGATAGTAGATCAGATCCTGTCAAGATGGTAGTCTTGTTGAACCTGTAATACTCCATTGCTGGTACAGTACACAGCACATTTGAGTGTACACAAAAGATCCCTCCAGAGGAGGTAAGCAGGTGGGGTAGGGCGCAAGGAAAAAAGCATGTCACTCAGTGACAGGACCTCAATAGAAAGATACAGGATTAGCAATGTAGAGAAGAACATGCCACGTGTATTGGAGATGCCAGCTGCATAATTTGACTCACCCGAGAAAAGTAGTGAAGAAAATTCAAGTTGTTCAAGCTGGTCATGTGTGATCTGGGGCAATATAGGGCAATCACTTTTCCAGAGCCTGCAACTGAAACATGAGGAACCATCAGGAGGAGCAGAGCTTCTCCTCACCTGCCCCAGGACTTCCACCTCCCTGCCCACCACAGTCACTCTGCCTCCCCATTCCTACCCTGAACCTCCCTTTGACCTTTGGTTGAAAGGATTGCATTTGTAAAAATATAAGCTTAAATTTAGTATATTGATTATTTCTTTCTTGCACAGCAACACAATGATTTTCAACAGAAACTAACCGAGAAAGACATTTTACCTGCCAGCCTATGCAAAGGCCTCGCACCGGCTCCCTGAACAAACACTGCACCAACAATTCCATGAGCGTTTCCGGTAGTATTAGCAATAATAGAATAATAATCAAACACTTCTTTTAAATAACAAAGATAATCACCAGGAGTTCTGCCTTTGTTCTGTTTGCTATTCTTAATTTTGGTAAGGTCAGCTTTTAACTGACATAAGCCAAAAACAGCAGTTATGAGTGCATTCCTAGCAGCAATAAGAGCATTCACCACAACATTTGGCCACAGGTGCTTGCTGTGGCCAAATGGCCTTTTCTAATCAGCAATTTTTTACTTTACTTGGTAAAATAATATGTAATAGTTGATTACCATCAGCCCAGTTAGGTTTGTGATAATCAAAAACTGTTTCTACTTATTCTTTTATGAAAGCTTGTAAAATCTTATTTCCAAGTATTATTATTTTAACATTTTCGCTTCCAATTTCTACCCAGATAGTGGCGAGCACCCTTCCACAAAGTCATCTTCAATCAGATTTTCTTTTTCTAATTCGCTAGAGGGGTCTCCTGAATTTTCACTGTTGAATTTGTTATCACTGATGCAAACAACCTTTCATGAGATGTTAAAGGCCTTAGCATTGTATAATTTGTGTCAGGCTAAGCAGATTCTGTTGTTAGAAAACGGTGAACAGACACAATATCGACTCCAAAATATCGACTGGACATAATATCGACTTTTAAATATAGACTGGACAAAATATCGACTGGACAGAATATCGACTACAAAAATATCGTTTTTAAGGTAAGTGAAGTAATATCGACTGTATAAAATATAGATAGCAAAAATATCGAATTTTTAATAATATATAATACTTTATAGTGCATTTTTATGTAATAATATGTGTGAAAAGTGTGTATTAATGTTATACAATATTTTATTAAATGAATTTTGTTTTTATAATAATTGCGTAATGTAATTCTGTAGCGGGTTGTGGGTTTATAGGGGAATAGGGTGGGAAGTAATTTAATAATAATTAATTAATTAATATATGTTTGTAAATATTTTTAATTAATAATTAATTGATAATTAATTAATATTAATTAGTTAATTAATTATTATAATTTAGTACATATTTTGTATTAGTAATAATTGGTAATTAATTAATTGTAATTAGTTAATTACATTCATTCGAGTAAATTTTAAATATATATAATTTTGTGTTATTGTAAAGTAATTAATTGGGGTAAAATAATATTAATTATTAAATTAATTACAGCTAATGTGCTAATATATTTACTTTATTGTTATTGTTAATTAATAATTAATTGGTAATTAAATAATATTGATTAATTTTGGGTAAAGGAGTATTTTTAGGGTTCAGGGTCAGTTTTCAGCTTTTGGGTAAAGGGGTATTTTTAGGGTTCAGGGTCAGTTTTCAGTTTTTGGGTAAAGGGGTATTTTTAGGGTTCAGGGTCAGTTTTCAGTTTTAGGGTAAAGGGGTATTTTTAGGGTTCAGGGTCAGTTTTCAGTTTTAGGGTAAAGGGGTATTTTTAGGGTTCAGGGTCAGTTTTCAGTTTTAGGGTAAAGGGGTATTTTTAGGGTTCAGGGTCAGTTTTCAGTTTTTGGGTAAAGGGGTATTTTTAGGGTTTAGGGTCAGTTTTTAGTTTTTGGGTAAAGGGGTATTTTTAGGGTTCAGGGTCAGTTTTGGGTTTTTGGGTAAAGGGGTATTTTTAGGGTTCAGGGTCAGTTTTGGGTTTTTGGGTAAAGGGGTATTTTTAGGGTTCAGGGTCAGTTTTCAGTATCTTATTTAATTATAGTATGTTACTATATATATATGTTTTAACAAATAATATTGTAAACATTTTTTTTTTTACTTTCATTTATTATTTAATTATTATAAGTTAATGTAAGTATTTTTAAGTATATTTTAGTAATTACATTGTAATATTAATTTAATTTAACACTGTTTTTTATAAAGTCGATATTTTTTACAACTATATTATTGTAAACGATATTTTGTACTCGATATTTTTGTACTTACCTGTTTGTAGATACAAACTCGATATTTTGACTGTCGATATTTTGTCCACGATATTTTTGCAAGTCGATATTTTGTCCCTCGATATTATTTCAGTGATCCTTAGAAAACATCAAGCTAGCTCTTGATTGTAAATTTAACAAGGCCCAACCCCCGCGAGCGAGTTAAGAGTCAAGACATGCTCCCTCTTTTCAGTCCCCAGCGGTAGCTGAAAATATCTGTGTATCCCGGCATCCCAGTTTGATTTACTGCTTGGGAGAAATGTACGGGGATACAGGGGTCCTCTCTCGATTCAGCCCTTCAAGATTATTAGACGGCTGAGAAGATCTAAACATAGGAGCGCCCCTCTAAAGCATGGGGAACATTTCACATCTGTGGGTTCTACTTCGACTGCTGGTCTTGGCCTAGGTAACCAGTCTATAAGGGAAGATAATGGCAGAAAGTCATCTAGCAAGGATAAGAAGGAAAAAAGGATGATAATCCTTACCCCCAAATCTGCAATTTTCAGCTAGCCAATCATTGCACAGGTTATATCGAAGCAAGCACAGCCCTGTCATGATTGAGGGACTAAGGGCCAGATGTAGGTAGGCCAATACCAGTCGGTAAAGTCCGATTTAACCAAATTTCGGCCGTTACCGACCGGTATAGGCCTTTTGGGATGTAGGAGACAGAAAAACATCCGAATCGGTAAAGTTACCGAATCGGTTAATTTACCGAATCGGTAACTTTACCGATTCGGTAAAGTTACCGAATCGGAAAATATACCGAATCGGTTAATTTACAGAATTGGTAAAGTTACCGAATCGGTAAAAATACCGAATCGGAAAATAACAAATGGTAAAAATGAGTAATTGAGATGTAGGGAACCTCTGAAATACCGATTTTGAAAGAAAATCGGTATTTAAGAGTCTGTAATTACCATGGATTCAAATCAGGTGGTAAACAGGTGCAAGCTATAAAAAAGGCTCCAAAATGCAACATATTCTCTACAATGGCGGCATTCTATGTCATTGCGAGGCGGCTACGCCTACAGGCAGAAGGTGAGAGGGTCTGGAGGAGGGAGGAGCAGGTGTACAGACAGAGGATCACTCTATTCCAACTAACTGACCCAGAGATCCTGCAGAGGTACAGGCTGGATCCCCAAACCATCCTGGACCTAATCAGGGACCTCCACCCACTATTGGAACATCCAACCACAAGGGCCCATGCCACCCCCCCCCATGTCCAGGTGCTGTGCAGCCTACACCTGCTCGCATCTGGAAGTTACCAGAGTGTGGCTGCTGCAGTAGATGGGGTGTCCCAGAGCTATCTGTCACGTTTCTTTCAAAAACTGCTGGATGCAATGTTGCAGAGAATGCATTTATACATCCGCTTTCCAGCAACGCATGCAGAACTGCTAAGGACAAAGACAGACTTTTACCTGGTGGCGCATTTCCACACATCATAGGCTGTATTGATGGCACCCATGTACCAATATGCCCACCAGCTGCCACAGAGTACATCTATCGGAACCGCAAATCCACCCACACCATCAACGTTCAGGTGATCTGTGATGCAAAATACGTGATCACTGACATAGTGGCCAAATTTCCAGGGAGTACCCACGACTCCTACATATTCCAAAACAGTAGGATCTATGCACGCCTGACTGCGGGGGAGTTTGGCAAAGGATACTTGCTAGGTGAGACACTGTGTGGTAATCACTTCGTATTACAGGTGGATGTGTGTGAGAATGTGAATAATGTCAATTTCTCCTTATTACTAGGGGACAGTGCATATGCCCTCTGGTCCTTCATCCTCACACCCTACCGCAACCCAACAACACCAAGTCAGAGGCGATACAACCAGGCACACAAAAAACTAGAAACATCGTGGAGCACACCTTTGGCATGTGGAAAAGCAGGTTTTGCTGCCTCCATAAAAGTGGAGGGGCCGGCCAGTACACACCAATCACCTGCTGCAAAATGATTGCAGCCTGTGCAATGCTGCATAACCTGGCGGTCAAGAAGGGGACAGAAGTGGAACTCTCAGATTTTGAGGACCATGACGACGAGTATGCCGTCCCTGAACCACACACATCTGGTGGAGCAACAGCTACTGATGGCAGACACAGACGGGAAGAGGTGACACGCAACTATTTTTATGTAAGTAAGGTGACAAAGACAGGTAGTATGCTACAACACTGGTTTAATTTTCAAATCACTTTTGTTATATAATCACAAAAGTGCAACAAAATCACCTTTAACGGCAATGCTCTGAGTAATGTAGAGTTACACCTTCAACTGTGTAAGTCATTTCCTAGCTCGCTTCCCAGTAACACTAGGAGGTTGTTCAACCTACTCACTGTCTTGTTGGCCTGCGGCCTCAGCATGGCGCCTGCTCCTCCTAGTTTCTGTCACAGGGGTGCTTCCAATGCTGCTCCTGCTCGTGCTCTCCTCACTGATAGGCACATCCATTGCAGCTGTGTGCTCAGTTTGGGCATTCAACAGTGCCTCCAGAGCACTGGTCACCCTGCCCATGCCCCTAGTGACCTCATTAGTGTTTTGCATCATGGTCTCCTGCATGTTGGAGTTCCTCCTGCATAAAAGGAATGCAGCAGTGGCCAGGCGGTTGATGGCAGTACTCCGGACATGTGCACGATGCCTATCCCTGTCCCTTGCAGCAAAGTCATTGTCAAGTTTTGTGCATAGTAGCTGCAACAAATTGTTTATTCCTCTCATCCCTACAGCCATCTCCTTGTTTACCTGCACCACCTCCTTGTTGACCTGCACCATCTCCTTGTTGTCCTGTACCATCTCACTGATGCCCTTTCCTATCTCCCCAATGTTGTTATTCAGGGACCTCAGCTGTCGTTGGCATGCCTGGATGGCTCTCCCCTGCATCCTCTGTATCCGGACCATGCTCCCCTCCAGACCAAGGAACACACTTCGACCCTCAACTGGTGCATCTCCTGGCCTTTCCTGCACTCTGCTGCGTCTTCCACTACTATGGGCCATCCCTGCACTGGAGTGTGTTGTGCCAGGGCTCGCTGGTACAGGCAAGTTCTGTTCTCCATCACCCTCATTGTCAGCTGCCACGGACTCGAAATCGGGGAGTGGACCCACGACATGCCTCCTGCCTGGTTGTGTTGGGGGTATCACATCATGCTGTGATGCAGGCATCTCTGGTGATGAGAGGAGGAGTGGGGACTGAGATCTGCTAGGGGTTGCCAGCAATTCTTGGGCCATTTCTGTGTCTTGGCCAGTTGGATGGCTACTTGATGCAGCTCTCCTGTGGTGCGTTGGGGGTACTTTCTCCTGCACTCTGCGGCGTCTTCCACTACTATGGGCCATCCCTGCACTGGAGTGTGTTGTGCCAGGGCTCGCTGGTACAGGCAAGTTCTGTTCTCCATCACCCTCCATGTCAGCTGCCACGGACTCAAAATCGGGGAGTGAACCCACGACATGCCGCCTGCCTGGTTGTGTTGGGGGTATCACATCATGCTGTGATGCAGGCATCTCTGGTGAGGAGAGCAGGAGTGGGGACTGAGATCTGCTAGGGGTTGCCAGCAATTCTTGGGCCATTTCTGTGTCTTGGCCAGTTGGATGGCTACTTGATGCAGCTGTCTCCTGTGGTGCGTTGGGGGTACTTTCTCCTGCAGCCTGACTCTCCTCCCTCTCAGGTGGTGTCCCTTCAGCCTCCTGCGAGCGCCTACGAGATGTTTTACCTGTGGACATATGAGCGTACATTAGCTAAGCGCTACTGTCTCACAGTCACTACAATAAAATAATTTTCACTTTGGCCATGTTCTTTATGCTGTCATTACATGTACTAGTTGGTTGGTGTGCTCTATGACATGGCCTAACATCTCCTGTCTACATATTGCATCATGCATTGGCCCAGTGTATTGCTAGCAGTACTGGAATTGGGTTTACTTGCCCACTAAGGGTACAGGTAAGGGAATGGTATGGGGGAATGCTGTGCATGTCTCTTACCTTTTTGGCTTGCAGCTCTGGCCGAGCTGTCTACGTCTCCCAGTCCGCAGACGCTCTCCGTTTCAAGGGTTGAGGCCAACTTCTCCTCCAGGTCAGTCAGGGGGGGTGCTGGGTTCTTGCCTCCGCCTGTTTTATTTGCCTGCTTGTGTAGTTCTGCCATTTTTCTTTTTGTTTGGCTCCTCAGGTCATACAACCGTTTTTTGAGGTCCTCTGTATCCCTGCTGGTGACCCCCACAGCATTCACTTTCTCCATGATGTCCAGCCAGATTTTTCTTTTGGCTGATTCAGCCACAGTCAGGGACTGCCTGCCAAACAATTTGTGGTGCACCCTGACCACCTCCTCCACAAGGACCTGCAGCTCCATACTGCTGAATTTATGTTTCCTCCTCCTCCCAGGCTGCTCTTTCTCTTGGCTGCTTGTCATTTTTCACTTTTAAAAGTGCTCCAAACCCTTTCTGCTGCTCCTGCACTCTGCTCTGCTCCAACTGCCTTTCCAGAAGGTTCTGATTAGTTGCAGCTGCCTGTGTAGCCACTTCCTGGTAGGGAGGGGGAGGGTGGTGGCACATGATTGGCTGCCTACTTGAGTTTCACTTTTGTTAGGTTTCCGATTCTGTATTTACCGAATTGGTATTTACTGATTCGGTAAATACCGATTCGGTATTCCCCATTCATTCCTATGGGCCTTTTGGCCCATAGGAATGAATGGGGGATACCGATTCTGTATTTACTGATTCGGTAAATACTGATTCGGTAGTTTCCGATTGTCATATACCGAACTTTACCGAATCGGTATTTTTTACAGATTTTTTTCCTACATCCCATTTTCCGATCCTACAATACCGATTCGGTAAAATTCGGTAATTTCAGATCGGTAAAATCGATTTACCTACATCTGGCCCTTAGGGCCAGATGTAGGTAGGCCAATACCGGTCGGTAAAGGCCGATTTTACCGAATTTCGGCCGTTACCGACCGGTATAGGCCTTTTGGGATGTAGGGGACAGAAAAACATCTGAATCGGTAAAGTTACCGAATCGGTAAAGTTACCGAATCGGTAAATTTACAGAATCAGAAAATATACCGAATCGGTTAATTTGCCGAATCGGTAACTTTACCGATTCTGTAAAGTTACAGAATCGGAAAATATACCGAATCGGTTAATTTACAGAAGCGGTAAAGTTACTGAATCGGTAAAAATACTGAATCGGAAAATAACAAATGGTAAAAATGAGTAATTGAGATGTAGGGAACCTCTGAAATACCGATTTTGAAAGAAAATCGGTATTTAAGAGTCTGTAATTACCATGGATTCAAATCAGGTGGTAAACAGGTGCAAGGTATAAATAAGGCCCCAAAATGCAACATTTTCTCTACAATGGCGGCATTCTATGTCATTGTGAGGCAGCTACGCCTACAGGCAGAAGGTGAGAGGGTCTGGAGGAGGGAGGAGCAGGTGTACAGACAGAGGATCACTCTATTCTAGATAACTGACCCAGAGATCCTGCAGAGGTACAGGCTGGATCCCCAAACCATCCTGGACCTAATCAGGGACCTACACCCACTATTGGAACATCCAACCACAAGGGCCCACACCACCCCCACCCCCATGTCCAGGTGCTGTGCAGCCTACACCTGCTCGCATGTGGAAGTTACCAGAGTGGGGCTGCTGCGGTAGGTGGGGTGTCCCAGAGCTGTCTGTCACGTTTCTTTCAAAAATTCCTGGATGCAATGTTGCAGAGAATGCATTTATACATCCGCTTTCCAGCAACGCATGCAGAACTGCTAAGGACAAAGACAGACTTTTACCAGGTGGTGCATTTCCCACACATCATAGGCTGTATTGATGGTACCCACGTACCAATATGCCCACCAGCTACCACAGAGAACATCTATCGGAACCGCAAGTCCACCCACACCATCAACGTTCAGGTGATCTGTGATGCAAAATACGTGATCACTGACATAGTGGCCACATTTCCAGGGAGTACCCACGACTCCTACATATTCCAAAACAGTGGGATCTATGCACGCCTGACTGCGGGGGAGTTTGGCGAAGGATACTTGCTAGGTGAGACAATGTGTGGTAATCACTTGAATCATATTACAGGTGGATGTGTGTGAGCATGTGAATAATGTCAATTTCTCATTACTAATAGGGGACAGTGCACATGCCCTCCGGTCCTTCATCCTCACACCCTACCTCAACCCAACAACACCAAGTCAGAGGCGATACAACCGGGCACACAAAACAACTAGAAACATCGTGGAGCGCACCTTTGGCATGTGGAAAAGCAGGTTTCGCTGCCTCCATAAAAGTGGAGGGGCCCGCCAGTACACACCAATCACCTGCTGCAAAATGATTGCAGCCTGTACAATGCTGCACAACCTGGCGGTCAAGAAGGGGACAGAAGTGGAACTCTCAGATTTTGAGGACCATGACGACGAGTATGCCGTCCCTGAACCACACACATCTGGTGGAGCAACAGCTACTGATGGCAGACACAGACGAGAAGAGGTGACACGCAACTATTTTTAAGTAAGTAAGGTGACAAAGACAGGTAGTATGCTACAACACTGGTTTAATTTTCAAATCACTTTTGTTATATAATCACAAAAGTGTAACAAAATCACATTTAACGGCAATGCTCTGAGTAATGTAGAGTTACACCTTCAACTGTGTAAGTCATTTCCTAGCTCGCTTCCCAGAAACACTAGGAGGTTGTTCAACCTGCTCACTGTCTTGTTGGCCTGCGGCCTCAGTATGGCGCCTGCTCCTCCTAGTTTCTGTCACAGGGGTGCTTCCAATGCTGCTCCTGGTCCTGCTCTCCTCACTGATAGGCACATCCATTGCAGCTGTGTGCACAGTTTGGGCATTCAACAGTGCCTCCAGAGCACTGGTCACCCTGCCCATACCCCTAGTGACCTCATTAGTGTTTTGCATCATGGCCTCCTGCATATTGGAGCTCCTCCTGCATAAAAGGGATGCGGCAGTGGCCAGGCGGTTTGATGGCAGTACTCCGGACATGTGCAGGGCGCCTATCCCTGTTCCTTGCAGCAAAGTCATTGTAAAGTTTTGTGCATAGTAGCTGCACCGAATTGTTTATTCCTCTCATCCCTGCAGCTATCTCCTTGTTTACCTGCACCATCTCCTTGTTGACCTGCACCATCTCCTTGTTGTCCTGCACCATCTTACTGATGCCCTTTCCTATCTCCCCAATGTTGTTTTCAGGGACCTCAGCTGCCGTTGGTATGCCTGGATGGCTCTCCCCTGCATCCTCTGTATCCGGACGATTCTCCCCTCCTGACCAAGGAACACACTTCGACCCTCAACTGGTGCATCTCCTGGCCTTTCCTGCACTCTGCGGCGTCTTCCACTACTATGGGCCATCCCTGCACTGGAGTGTGTTGTGCCAGGGCTCGCTGGTACAGGCAAGTTCTGTTCTCCATCACCCTCCATGTCAGCTGCCACGGACTCAAAATCGGGGAGTGGACCCACGACATGCCGCCTGCCTGGTTGTGTTGGGGGTATCACATCATGCTGTGATGCAGGCATCTCTGGTGAGGAGAGCAGGAGTGGGGACTGAGATCTGCTAGGGGTTGCCAGCAATTCTTGGGCCATTTCTGTGTCTTGGCCAGTTGGATGGCTACTTGATGCAGCTGTCTCCTGTGGTGCGTTGGGGGTACTTTCTCCTGCAGCCTGACTCTCCTCCCTCTCAGGTGGTGTCTCTTCAGCCTCCTGCGAGCGCCTACGAGATGTTTCACCTGTGGACATATGAGCGTACATTAGCTAAGCGCTACTGTCTCACAGTAACTACAATAAAATAATTTTCACTTTGGCCATGTTCTGTATGCTGTCATTACATGTACTAGTTGGTTGGTGTGCTCTATGACACGGCCTAACATCTCCTGTCTACATATTGCATCATGCATTGGCCCAGTGTATTGCTAGCAGTACTGGAATTGGGTTTACTTGCCCACTAAGGGTACAGATAAGGGGAATGGTATGGAGGGAATGCTGTGCATGTCTCTTACCTTTTTGGCTTGCAGCTCTGGCCGAGCTGTCTACGTCTCCCAGTCCGCAGACGCTCTCCGTTTCAAGGGTTGAGGCCACCTTCTCCTCCAGGTCAGTCAGGGGGGTGCTGGGTTCTTGCCTCCGCCTGTTTTATTTGCCTGCTAGTGTAGTTCTGCCATTTCTCATTTTGTTTGGCTCCTCAGGTCATAAAACCGTTTTTTGAGGTTCTCTGTATCCCTGCTGGTGACCCCCACAGCATTCACTTTCTCCATGATGTCCAGCCAGATTTTTCTTTTGGCTGATTCAGCCACAGTCAGGGACTGCCTGCCAAACAATTTGTGGTGCACCCTGACCACCTCCTCCACAAGGACCTGCAGCTCCATACTGCTGAATTTATGTTTCCTCCTCCCAGGCTGCTCTTTCTCTTGGCTGCTTGTCATTTTTCACTTTTAAAAGTGCTCCAAACCCTTTCTGCTGCTCCTGCACTCTGCTCTGCTCCAACTGCCTTTCCAGAAGGTTCTGATTAGTTGCAGCTGCCTGTGTAGCCACTTCCTGGTAGGGAGGGGGAGGGTGGTGGCACATGATTGGCTGCCTACTTGAGTTTTACTTTTGTTAGGTTTCCGATTCTGTATTTACCGAATTGGTATTTACTGATTCGGTAAATACCGATTCGGTATTCCCCATTCATTCCTATGGGCCTTTTGGCCCATAGGAATGAATGGGGGATACCGATTCTGTATTTACCGATTCGGTAAATACCGATTCGGTAGTTTCCGATAGTCATATACCGAACTTTACCGAATCAGTATTTTTTACCGAGTTTTTTTCCTACATCCCATTTTACAATCCTGCAATACCGATTCGATAAAATTCGGTAATTTCAGATCGGTAAAATCGATTTACTTACATCTGGCCCTTAGGGCCAGATGTAGGTAGGCCAATACCGGTCGGTAAAGGCCGATTTTACCGAATTTCGGCCGTTACCGACCGTATAGGCCTTTTGGGATGTAGGGGACCGAAAAACATCTGAATCGGTAAAGTTACCGAATCGGTAAATTTTCCGAATCAGAAAATATACCGAATCGGTTCATTTACCGAATCTGTAACTTTACCGATTCTGTAAAGTTACAGAATCGGAAAATATACCGAATCGGTTAATTTACAGAATCGGTAAAGTTACCGAATCGGTAAAAATACCGAATCGGAAAATAACAAATGGTAAAAATGAGTAATTGAGATGTAGGGAACCTCTGAAATACCGATTTTGAAAGAAAATCGGTTTTTAAGAGTCTGTACTTACCATGGATTCAAATCAGGTGGTAAACAGGTGCAAGGTATAAAAAAGGCCCCAAAATGCAACATTTTCTCTACAATGGCGGCATTCTATGTCATTGTGAGGCGTCTACGCCTACAGGCAGAAGGTGAGAGGGTCTGGAGGAGGGAGGAGCAGGTGTACAGACAGAGGATCACTCTATTCCAGCTAACTGACCCAGAGATCCTGCAGAGGTACAGGCTGGATCCCCAAACCATCCTGGACCTAATCAGGGACCTCCACCCACTATTGGAACATCCAACCACAAGGGCCCACGCCATCCACCCCCATGTCCAGGTGCTGTGCAGCCTACACCTGCTCGCACCTGGAAGTTACCAGAGTGTGGCTGCTGAGGTAGGTGGGGTGTCCCGGAGCTGTCTGTCACGTTTCTTTCAAAAATTCCTGGATGCAATGTTGCAGAGAATGCATTTATACATCCGCTTTCCAGCAACGCATGCAGAACTGCTAAGTACAAAAACAGACTTTTACCAGGTGGCGCATTTCCCACACATCATAGGCTGTATTGATGGTACCCACGTACCAATATGCCCACCAGCTACCACAGAGTACATCTATCGGAACCGCAAATCCACCCACACCATCAACGTTCAGGTGATCTGTGATGCAAAATACGTGATCACTGACATAGTGGCCAAATTTCCAGGGAGTGCCCACGACTCCTACATATTCCAAAACAGTGGGATCTATGCACGCCTGACTGCGGGGGAGTTTGGCGAAGGATACTTGCTAGGTGAGACACTGTGTGGTAATCATTTGAATCATTTTACAGGTGGATGTGTGTGAGCATGTGAATAATGTCAATTTCTCATTACTAATAGGGGACAGTGCATATGCCCTCCGGTCCTTCATCCTCACACCCTACCTCAACCCAACAACACCAAGTCAGAGGCGATACAACCGGGCACACAAAACAACTAGAAACATCGTAGAGCGCACCTTTGGCATGTGGAAAAGCAGGTTTCGCTGCCTCCATAAAAGTGGAGGGGCCCGCCAGTACACACCAATCACCTGCTGCAAAATGATTGCAGCCTGTGCAATGCTGCACAACCGGGCGGGTCAAGAAGGGGACAGAAGTGGAACTCTCAGATTTTGAGGACCATGACGACGAGTATGCCATCCCTGAACCACACACATCTGGTGGAGCAACAGCTACTGATGGCAGACACAGACGAGAAGAGGTGACACGCAACTATTTTTAAGTAAGTAAGGTGACAAAGACAGGTAGTGTGCTACAACACTGGTTTAATTTTCAAATCACTTTTGTTATATAATCACAAAAGTGTAACAAAATCACATTTAACGGCAATTAATTAATTAATTAATTGTGTGCTTATATAGCGCAGGAATCACTCCCGAAGGAGTACCTCCGCGCTTCGACCGCTGCGAAACCCTTCCTGGCTTCCCTGAGAGATGGTCCCTTAATGGGTATCTCCAGGGTGAGACTAGGCATCCCCGGCGGTCGGGTGGGGCCGTTAGTGAAGATGAGGCAAGCTAGTGCCCAGAGTTGCCGAGTGTGATCGCTGATCAGAGTGGGCACCGAGGCAAGAGAATTATCGAGTCCGCTGACCCTGGTCCAGAAACCTGCCGCGTCGGGAATCGAACCCTGGTCCCGGGCCGTCCTCTGCTCTCGGGTCTGCCGCCTCTAACCAGTGAGCCACACTACTTCACTTCGCAATGCTCTGAGTAATGTAGAGTTACACCTTCAACTGTGTAAGTCATTTCCTAGTTCGCTTCCCAGTAACACTAGGAGGTTGTTCAACCTGCTCACTGTCTTGTTGGCCTGCGGCCTCAGCATGGCGCCTGCTCCTCCTAGTTTCTGTCACAGGGGTGCTTCCAATGCTGCTCCTGCTCGTGCTCTCCTCACTGATAGGCACATCCATTGCAGCTGTGTGCGCAGTTTGGGCATTCAACAGTGCCTCCAGAGCACTGGTCACCCTGCCCATACCCCTAGTGACCTCATTAGTGTTGTTTTGCATCATGGCCTCCTGCATGTTGGAGCTCCTCCTGCATAAAAGGGATGCGGCAGTGGCCAGGCGGTTGATGGCAGTACTCCGGACATGTGCACGACGCCTATCCCTGTCCCTTGCAGCAAAGTCATTGTCAAGTTTTATGCATAGTAGCTGCACCAAGTTGTTTATTCCCTGCAGCCATCTCCTTGTTTACCTGCACCATCTCCTTGTTGACCTGCACCATCTCCTTGTTGTCCTGTACCATCTCACTGATGCCCTTTCCTACCTCCCCAATGTTGTTATTCAGGGACCTCAGCTGCCGTTGGCATGCCTGGATGGCTCTCCCCTGCATCCTCTGTATCCGGACCATTCTCCCCTCCAGACCAAGGAACACACTTCGACCCTCAACTGGTGCATCTCCTGGCCTTTCCTGCACTCTGCGGCGTCTTCCACTACTATGGGCCATCCCTGCACTGGAGTGTGTTGTGCCAGGGCTCGCTGGTACAGGCAAGTTCTGTTCTCCATCACCCTCCATGTCAGCTGCCACGGACTCAAAATCAGGGATTGGACCCACGACATGCCTCCTGCCTGGTTGTGTTGGCGGTATCACATCATGCTGTGATGCAGGCATCTCTGGTGATGAGAGCAGGAGTGGGGACTGAGATCTGCTAGGGGTTGCCAGCAATTCTTGGGCCATTTCTGTGTCTTGGCCAGTTGGATGGCTACTTGATGCAGTGTGTTTTGTTAAGGTATGCTATGTTTTGTTGTGTTTTGCTATGTTTTGTTATGCTATGTGTAGTTGTGTTTTGTTATGCTATGTTTTGTTTTGTTTTGATAGCATAGCATTCTAAAACAAAGCATAGGATATCAAAACAAAACAAAACATAGCATAACAAAACAAAGCATAGGATAGCAAAACTAAACATAGCATAGCATTCTAAAACAAAGCATAGGATATGCTTAGTTTTGCTATCCTATGCTTTGTTTTGTTATGCTATGTTTTGTTGTTTTGTTATGCTATGCTATATTTTGTTATGCAATGCTAAGCTTTGTTTTGTTATGCTATGCTATGTTGTGTTTTGTTATGCTATGTTTTGTTGTTTAGTTATACTATGCTATGTTTTGCTATGCTTTGCAATGCTATGTTTTGTTATGTATGTTATGTTTTGTTGTGTTTTGCTATGCTATGCTTTGTTTTATGTAATGTTATGCTATGTTTTGTTATGCTATGTTATTTTTTGTTCTGCTGTGTTTTGTTGTGTTTTGTTATGCTATGCTAGGTTTTGTTATACTATGCTATGTTTTGTTTTGCTATGCTTTGTTATGTTATGCTATGCGTTGTTTTGTTATGCTGTTTTGTTATGCTATGCTGTTTTTTATTGTGTTTTGTTATGCTATGCTATGCTTTGTTGTGTTTTGCTATGCTATGTTTTGTTTTGTTATGCTATGTTTTGTTTTGCTATCCTATGCTTTGTTTTTTTATGCTATGCTATGTTTTGCTATCCTATGCTTTTTTTGTTATGCTATGCTATGTTGTGTTTTCTTATGCTATCCTATGTTTTGTTATGCTATGCTGGTGAGGGTGTGTGAGTGTGTGTGAGGGTGAGTGAGGGTGAGTGAGGGTGTGTGAGGGTGAGGGAGGATGAGGGTGTGTGAGGGTGAAAGGGTGTGAGGGTGAGGGGGTGTGAGTGAGGGTCAGGGGGTGTGAGGTTAAGGGTGTGAGGGTGTGGGGTGAGTGAGGGTGTGTGAGGGTGAGAGTGTGAGGGGGTGTGAGGGTGAGTTAGGGTGAGTGAGGGTGTGTAAGGGTGTGTGAGGGAGGTGAGGGTGTGTGAGGGTGAGTGAGGGTGTGTGAGGGTGAGGGGGTGGGGGTGTGAGGGCGAGTGAGGGTGTGTGAGGGTGAGTGAGGGTGTGTGAGGGAGGTGAGGGTGTGTGAGGGTGAGGGTGTGTGAGGGTGAGGGTGTGTGAGGGTGAGGGGGTGTGAGGGTGTATGAGGGTGTGAGGGTGAGGGGGGAGGGTGTGTGATGGTGAGGTGGTGTGAGGGGGTGTGAGGGTGAGGGGGTGTGAGGGGGTGTGCGGGTGAGGGTGTGTGAGGGTGAGGGGGTGTGAGGGGGTGTGAGGGTGATGGGGTGTGAGGGTGAGGGGGTGTGAGGGTGAGGGGTGCGAGGGTGTGGGTGTATGAGGGTGAGGGGGTGTGAGTGTGAGGGGGTGTGAGGGTGAGGGCGTGTGAGGGTGAGGGCATGTGCGGGTGTGTGAGGGGAGTTGTGAGGGTGAGGTTGTGAGGGTGAGAGGTTGTGAGGGTGAGGGAGGGTGATGGTGACTTGGTGAGGGTGAGAGGAAGGGTGTGGGGTTGTGAGGGTGTGGGGTTGTGAGCGTGAGGGGGGTGAGGGTGGGAGGGTGAGAGGGTGTGAGGGTGAGGGGTGTGAGGGTGAGGGAGGGTGAGGGTGACGGGGGTGAGGGTGACAGAGGTGTGAGGGTGAGGGGTTGTGAGGGTGTGAGGGTGAGGGGGTGTGAGGGTGAGTGAGGGTGTGTGAGGGTGTGTTAGGGAGGTGAGGGTGTGTGAGGGTGAGGGTGTGTGAGGGTGAGGGTGAGTGAGGGTGTGTGAGGGGGTGTGAGGGGGTATGAGGGTGAGGGGGTGGGGTTGTGAGGGTGAGTGAGGGTGTGTGAGGCTGAGAGTGTGAGGGTGTGTGAGGGTGAGTGAGGGTGTGTTGAGGGAGGTGAGGGTGTGTGAGTGTGAGGGTGTGTGAGGGTGAGGGTGTGTGATGGTGAGGGGGTGTGAGGGTGTATGAGGGTGTGAGGGTGAGGGGGGAGGGTGTGTGAGGGTGAGGTGGTGTGAGGTGGTGTGAGGGTGTAGGGGTGTGAGAGGGTGTGAGGGTGAGGGTGTGTGAGGGTGAGGGGGTGTGAGGGTGAGGGAGGATGAGGGTGTGTGAGGGTGAAAGGGTGTGAGGGTGAGGGGGTGTGAGTGAGGGTCAGGGGGTGTGAGGTTAAGGGTGTGAGGGTGTGGGGTGAGTGAGGGTGTGTGAGGGTGAGAGTGTGAGGGGGTGTGAGGGTGAGTTAGGGTGAGTGAGGGTGTGTAAGGGTGTGTGAGGGAGGTGAGGGTGAGGGTGTGTGAGGGTGAGTGAGGGTGTGTGAGGGTGAGGGGGGTGAGGGGGTGGGGGTGTGAGGGTGAGTGAGGGGGTGTGAGGGTGAGTGAGGGTGTGTGAGGGAGGTGAGGGTGTGTGAGGGTGAGGGTGTGTGAGGGTGAGGGTGTGTGAGGGTGAGGGGGTGTGAGGGTGTATGAGGGTGTGAGGGTGAGGGGGGAGGGTGTGTGATGGTGAGGTGGTGTGAGGGGGTGTGAGGGTGAGGGGGTGTGCGGGTGAGGGTGTGTGAGGGTGAGGGGGTGTGAGGGGGTGTGAGGGTGATGGGGTGTGAGGGTGAGGGGGTGTGAGGATGAGGGGTGCGAGGGTGTGGGTGTATGAGGGTGAGGGGGTGTGAGTGTGAGGGGGTGTGAGGGTGAGGGCGTGTGAGGGTGAGGGCATGTGCGGGTGTGTGAGGGGAGTTGTGAGGGTGAGGTTGTGAGGGTGAGAGGTTGTGAGGGTGAGGGAGGGTGATGGTGACTTGGTGAGGGTGAGAGGAAGGGTGTGGGGTTGTGAGGGTGTGGGGTTGTGAGCGCGAGGGGGGTGAGGGTGTGAGGGTGAGAGGGTGTGAGGGTGAGGGGTGTGAGGGTGAGGGAGGGTGAGGGTGACGGGGGTGAGGGTGACAGAGGTGTGAGGGTGAGGGGTTGTGAGGGTGTGAGGGTGAGGGGGTGTGAGGGTGAGTGAGGGTGTGTGAGGGTGTGTTAGGGAGGTGAGGGTGTGTGAGGGTGAGGGTGTGTGAGGGTGAGGGTGAGTGAGGGTGTGTGAGGGGGTGTGAGGGGGTATGAGGGTGAGGGGGTGGGGTTGTGAGGGTGAGTGAGGGTGTGTGAGGCTGAGAGTGTGAGGGTGTGTGAGGGTGAGTGAGGGTGTGTTGAGGGAGGTGAGGGTGTGTGAGTGTGAGGGTGTGTGAGGGTGAGGGTGTGTGATGGTGAGGGGGTGTGAGGGTGTATGAGGGTGTGAGGGTGAGGGGGGAGGGTGTGTGAGGGTGAGGTGGTGTGAGGTGGTGTGAGGGTGTAGGGGTGTGAGAGGGTGTGAGGGTGAGGGTGTGTGAGGGTGAGGGGGTGTGAGGGTGAGGGTGTGTGTGAGGGTGAGGGGTGCGAGGGTGTGGGTGTATGAGGGTGAGGGGGTGTAAGTGTGAGGGTGTATGAGGGGGTGTGAGGGTGAGGGCGTGTGAGGGTGAGGGCATGTGAGGGTGTTTGAGGGGAGTTGTGAGGGTGAGGTTGTGAGGGTGAGGGTGAGGGTGACTTGGTGAGGGTGAGAGGAAGGGTGTGGGGTTGTGAGGGTGTGGGGTTGTGAGCGTGAGGGGGTGAGGGTGTGAGGGTAAGAGGGTGTGAGGGTGAGGGGTGTGAAGGAGAGGGAGGGTGAGGGTGACGGGGGTGAGGGTGACAGAGGTGTGAGGGTGAGGGGTTGTGAGGGTGTGAGGGTGAGTGAGGGTGTGTGAGGGTGTGTGAGGGTGTGAGGGTAAGGAGGTGTGAGGGTGAGGGTCCGAAGTAAATGGTGGCAGGGAAGACATCATAAGACAGAGAGAAGAGACTGTGTGGTGACTGTGTTGGTCAGTTTCAGAATCAGGACTGGCAGAGTCAGCACGGTCTGCGAGGGATCAACGTGTCAAGAGGCAAAACATAGCGGATGTAGCATTGCAGCTAGCAAGTCAAGTGTTTTCAAGCTGAGTGTCCCTAGAGAGAGGGCAACACAGCAACAGCATTTGAGGAGCAAGGCTACTGTAAACAAGCACGGTAGGCTTTCACTTTCGTCCAGAAAAAAAAACGAGAAAGGTGCAGAGATCGCCGAACAAAACACAGCTTCCCCGCGAAATGGATGCAAAAAAAACCAAGCTCTCGGCATTGCTGTGGCCGTGTGAGGATGAGGGGGGGTGAGGGTGAGGGGGTGTGAGGGTGTGTGAGGGGGAGAGGGTGTGTGAGTGTGTGAGGGTGTTTGAGGGTGAGAAGGAGTGAGGGTGTGTGAGGGTGAGAGGGTGTTTGAGTGTGAGAGGGTGTTTGAGGGTGAGAAGGAGTGAGGGTGTGTGAGGGTGAGCGTGTGTGAGGGTGTGTGAGGGTGAGGGTGAGGGTCTGAAGTAAATGGTGGCAGGGCAAACATCATAAGACAGAGAGAAGAGACTGCATGGTGACTGCGTTGGTCAGGTTCAGAATCAGGAGGGGCAGAGTCAGCACAGTCTGCGAGAGATCAACGTGTCTAGAGGCAAAGCATAGCGGATGTAGCATTGCAGCTAGCAAGTTGAGTGTTTTCAAGCTGGGTGTCCCTAGAGAGATGGCAACACAGCAACAGCATTTGAGGAGCAAGGCTACTGTAAACAAGCACGGTAGGCTTTCACTTTCGTCCAGAAAAAAAAACGAGAAAGGTGCAGAGAACGCCGAACAAAACACAGCTTCCCAGCGAAATGGATGCAAAAAAATCCAAGCTCTCGGCATTGCTGTGGCGGGGGTGAGGATGAGTGGGTGTGAGGGTGAGGGGGTGTGAGGGGGTGTGAGGGTGAGAGGGTGTGTGAGGGTGAGAGGGTGTGTGAGGGTGAGAGGGTGAGTGAGGGTGAGCGTATGTGAGGGTGAGGGTGTGTGAGGGTGAGGGTGTGTGAGGGTGAGGGTGTGTGAGGGGGTGTGAGGGTGAGGGGGTGTGAGGGTGAGGGTGTGTGGGGGTGTGAGGGGTGAGGGTGAGTGAGGGTGAATGAGGGTGAGAGGGTTGTGAGGGTGAGGGGTGAGGGTGTGAGGGTGGGTGAGGGTGGGTGAGGGTGTGATGGTGAGTGAGGGTGTGTGAGGGTGTGTGAGGGTGAGAGGGTGTGAGGGTGAGGAGGTGTGAGGGTGAGGGTCCGAAGTAAATGGTGGCAGGGCAAACATCATAAGACAGAGAGAAGAGACTGTATGGTGACTGGATTGGTCAGGTTCAGAATCAGGAGGGGCAGAGTCAGCACAGTCTGCAAGGGATCAACATGTCTAGAGGCAGAGCATAGCGATGTAGCATTGCAGCTAGCAAGTCGAGTGTTTTCAAGCTGGGTGTCGCTAGAGAGATGGCAACACAGCAACAGCATTTGAGGAGCAAGGCTACTGTAAACAGTGGAGAAGTGTGGCTCAAGTGGTTGGAGCGGCTGACCCTGATGCAGAGGTCTAGCCCGGACCAGGGTTCAAATCCCCGCCACGGCGGGTCTTGGGCTCAAATTTCCCTGGACCTGACAATTCTCGCCTCGGTGCCTATTCCAATCATGGAGTCCCACTCTGCAACTCTGGGCAATAGCTTGCTTAATCTCCACGACAGCCCCTCGCAGCGGGATGCCTGGCTTTCACCTTGGGGATGCCCAGTAATGAGTTATCTAACGGGAATACCAGGACGGGTTCCCTAAGCAAGCGCTTAGAAACCGGTCAGTGATACAGCGCTATA
This sequence comes from Lissotriton vulgaris, assembly GCF_964263255.1. Classification (NCBI taxonomy): domain Eukaryota; kingdom Metazoa; phylum Chordata; class Amphibia; order Caudata; family Salamandridae; genus Lissotriton; species Lissotriton vulgaris. Next base: position 1,433,580,602 of record NC_141689.1, on the reverse strand, counting down.
TAAATGAATTACATTTACATTTACATTCAAACAAGCACGGTAGGCTTTCACTTTTGTCCAGAAAAAAAAACGAGAAAGCTGCAGAGAAAGCCGAACAGAACACGGCTTCCCCGTGAAGTGGATGCAAAAAAACCAAGCTCTCAGCATTGCTGTGGCGGGGGGGGGGCGAGGGAGTAGGAGCGCATTCCTTTGAAGTCTGATGGGGGGTGGGGGAGCGGCTTGGGAGCGGATTCCTTTGATGTCTCATGCCGAGGCTCAGACAAATGGTGGTGTGCGAGCGGCTTCCTTTGAAGTCTGAGGCCGATGGTGTTTGATGTGCACCCACCTGCCTTACTGGCCTGCCTCACATGAACTGTACGCGATCCGCAGGCTAGCTAGACTTTTCGGACTGCTTACTATAATCTCGCCTATTCAATCCCTAACGAGATAGAATAGTCGAGACCTAAAAACTGCCGGTGCTGAGAGCATCGGTGAGACCCGGACCCCTTAAAAGCAATTCTCATCCTTATGCTTTAAGAGCGCAGACCAGTGGGGAACAACTGGGAGGAGATCGTTGACACCTTGTCTAAAATCACACATATGATTCTTACCCTCACAGTTAAAGAGTGCATCCTGGGACTCGTGCAGAGACCCAAGAAGAGCAAAATGTCCTACAAGTTTGCCGCCTAAGGAAAGGTACTGGCGAATGTAGGAATCCACTGGATTTCGGTGAGAGGAGTGGCTGTGCACGAGGCCTGGCTGAAAGACATGATAGAATGGGTAATGGGTGAGGAGGGGCATCTGAAAGTGGTTCGAAACGGCAACAAAGCAATGGACAAAATATAGCGATGGCAGAATTGATCCATATGCTAACTGCCCCCGCAGGACGCTTGTCCGACCTGACTGACCACTGTAACATATTCGGATGGCCCTCTGGGTCTGGAAGGTAGGCGCCTGGAATGGGTTAGATAGACGACAATAGCTGAGGGTGGGGGAAGTTAACAGACACTGTAGGAGTGGCTCTGATTTTGTGTTGCTAATTGTATGAGGGCATTACAGCTTCCTGTTCGCTTCTTACTGGACTTTCGAAAGCTAATGGGGCTGTCTCTACTCTCTTGGGGGGCCATTGCAGTTCATACCTGCTTCCACCGGCTTACTGACTTGAACACTGGGAACTTCTCCCTCCCGCCGCCGCTGCTCCCAAACAGCGGCCGCCGAGCGGAGCGGAGGAGAAGAACTACCTCCCCAGACTCACCAGCGGCATTGCCACCTGCCGCCAACGCCAATCACGCGCCCGGAGGCGCCTTTAAATCACAGCACAGCCCCGGTGGAGCGGGGGCTGTCTCTACTCTCTTGGGGGGCCATTGCAGTTCATACCTGCTTCCACCGGCTTACTGACTTGAACACTGGGAACTTCTCCCTCCCGCCGCCGCTGCTCCCAAACAGCAGCCGCCGAGCGGAGCGGAGGAGAAGAACTACCTCCCCAGACTCACCAGCGGCATTGCCACCTGCCGCCAACGCCATTCACGCGCCCGGAGGCGCCTTTAAATCACAGCACAGCCCCGGTGGAGCGGGGGCTGTCTCTACTCTCTTGGGGGGCCATTGCAGTTCATACCTGCTTCCACCGGCTTACTGACTTCAACACTGGGCACTTCTCCCTCCCGCCACCGCTACTCCCAAACAGCGGCCGCCGAGCGGAGCGGAGGAGAAGAACTACCTCCCCTAGACTCACCAGCGGCATTGCCACCAGTCGCCAACGCCAATCACGCGCCCAGAGGTGCCTTTAAATCACAGCACAGCCCCGCGTCGTGGGAGCACGCGGGAGCGCCGGGCTAAGCCCGGGCAAAGGGCGGGCCGTCTGTGGCCGTCCGTGGCTGGCCAAGGCTGGGCTGGACCACCCCCCTTGGCAGACCGTGTAACATTGCCGCTAGCACCCTGGGACATTGGAATTAATGTGAGTTAGCTTTATTAATTCGGGACATTTGCGTCTTGTGGATAAGGACTGTACTGTGGTTAGGCATTTAGGCACTGTCTGTTACGTGTCCCTGTGGATACATTGCTGCTGTTAGTAATATGGGGAAGAAAACACCTGCTGTGTCAGGATCGCAGATCAGACAGAAACCAACTATATCTAGTGCTACCCCCCTTCCTAGTCTAACTGCCATTGACAAGATGCTGCAAAAGACAATAGGGGTCGTGGCTACGGCCATAGAGAATACCGAGAGACGTCTCCCGCTCCCCCCCAGTATACCCACATTTCTGCAACCAACTAATTCACCACAAGTTTTGGCCAACTCCCTTGACTCACTGCTCGCGGCTTCATACGCAGGGCTTCCCGGAGCAGAGAACCATGGGAATAGCCCAACAGAGCATTCCTGCATGGGTGGTAGGCTTTCATCTACCCCCAACATGAAGTCACAGAGTATAAGTAAAGACCTTGCTTCCCTGGTTATTGACGACTCTATAGTAGCAGAAGGTCTAGAAGGTCTAGATGCCGATCCAAATACTGAATCACCTAACTTGGACAGGGTAATTACTGATAGTCCACCAGCTCGAACAAGGGGACAGAAAGCAAAGAGAAAATTAAAACATACTACCAGCGATAAACACACACGATACTGATGCCCCACCCCCCGAGGCTAACATTGAGGTGGGTAGCTCAGGCTTTTGGGTGAGAATGGAGACTTTGATCTCCACACTATTGGGTCCCATTTGCTCAAAGATAGTAAATATTGAAACAAGGATGTGCTCCTTAGAAGAGCAAGTAGTGAAACTTGTAGGATGCCGTAGATATGGTGTCACATCATGTTCATCACTGCAAGCATCAACCTCCAAAGGGCATTACCCAAGCCCACCCAAAAGAAAGACGACACAAAGGCAAAAGAAAGGGTAGAAACAACACATCAGAGTGTTTCCAATGTTGCAACTAAAATAAAATTATAGTACCCGCAAATGGCAATTCTAACACGAAGGATAGAGCTCAGAGTAATAGAAAGGGCACTACACAAGGGAAACAGCCTGTTCTACCCAAAGAGAACAGGGTAAGTACCCAAAAAGGGGATGGGGTTCCAGGGAGGACTGGGTCCGAACTGTCGAAGGCTACATGTCCCTTGGGAAATTCAAAGCGCCGTGATATACCATTGGTAATGAATTTACCACCTGAAAGTAGTTCCTATGTCACGGTTCTTTGCAATGTACCCAAACTGCAGGAAGGACAAACGGAATCAACAGAAACCCTTAAGAACAAAATCCTCCACTGGATGAATAACGATTGCAGTTACCCCAACACGGGCATGGAACAGATATTACTTACCCAAAGAGTGGAATGGATAGGCCCAGCGCCGAAAACCTTTGACAGGGATTGCGTGATAATAAATGTTAGGTCACCGAACTGGGAGCATGCAACTTTACTTAACGCCCCCCACCGTCACGCAGAGAATTTAACATGACATTATTGCCTTTGGGGTACTTTTACAGACACTTACGGAATAATCATCCAGTATCCGAACATAGATTTTTGGGCCCCAATGCCATAAACTGTGTGCCCTTCCCACGAGTAGTATACCCATCGCAACCCTGCATCCCGCTGTTCAACAGATATGAATGTTTATCCAGGATGGAGGAAAATGATTGACATACAATTATGGAAAAGGCACTACCTGGGTTTGAGGCAGACGAGATGCACACATTTGATAAGGGTTGTGGCAATAGAAACAGACAAAATCCAAAAATAGGTAATAACACGGGGTACATAGCTGCTGGAATTAGTGAGAGCAGTCTGACCTGTAAGTCAGTTTTGGTTGTTCCTGCTGAGTCTTTGGTAAAGGTGGGTGCTTCCACAAATACAACCGCAAATCCAAACTCTGATCCAAATTTAGAAGTGATCCAGGGCACGGAAAGCGTAGAACAGGAAGGGTACACGTTAACCACCTGGAATATTGCAGGACTGAAGAAAAAGTTAGAAACCCAATTCTGGCAGGAGTTTATTACCCATGGTAGTGACTTTGTCTGCCTACAAGAGACATGGTGTACCGAAGAGGTTGTTGTGGAAGGATACACCTTACTGTCTTAATGCCGTACCCTCTCAAACAGGAAGAGCTAAAGGGGGGCTGTTGTTACTTATATCGACCAAGTTAAACGGGTGTAAAGTGATAAGTTATACACCAATCGGTAACTACAGCCAAATCCTGAGACTAACGTTTGTGAAGGGTAGGGACCTGGTTTTAATAAATTATTATAATAACATTTTCAATAAGGAAAGAGAATCACCATTAGTACCACTAGAGAAGTAGTTAAATAGAGTATTGAACCTTTCCAGGAAACTTGTGGTTATCTTATGGACGGGTGATTTTAACATTCGGGTTTGCCCAGCGACATTCACTAATTCATGTGGTTTCATGAAGACCCATAGTACCACCACAGTAAATGATGATCATATTATACACTTCCCACATTGTGATTATGGCATGGCATTGAACACACTTATGGCAAAATGTGATATTGAGCTGTTAGATTGTTCAATGAAGAAAGGACATATCAAATGCCCAACATATACTGGGAGGAACGGGAACAGTAATAAAGACCACATTGTAATTAGAGGAAATAGTTATTTTAAAGATCTTTGGATAGCGGAGCAGGCGGTTAGCGACCATAATAGCATCTCTATAGTATTATTAGATTGGGGTAGAAAAATACCTAATACTGGAGACTGACTTGTAGATATTATCCCTGTCCGGCCCAACGGGGTGAGAATAAAGTGGGATGGTGTAGATCCCTCGACGATTCAAAAAGAGGTGGTCACCAGATGTAGGGATGCCATTAACTACTGCCTTAAAGAGGACGTTGTACCTGAAACTTTATTAACAACTTTTTCCGAAATAAACAACATAATCAAAAAATTGTTAACTAAAATCCCTAGAGCGAATAAACAGGGTGGCTCGAGGTGGTTTAACCCAAAGTGCACTCAGGCATTACACCAACTTAAAATAGCGCTAGGGTCTAAGCCTCGTAACCAACTGATTATCCAGGAGCTCAGAAAGGTTCATAAGCAAACCTTGCTGACGCATAAAAAAAAACTGCGGCAAGATGCCTGGGACAAACTAAGCATGGCTGCTGACACCAAAAACAGCAAACCTTTTTGGGATACTGTTAACAGTCCATTTGTAAAGGATAACTGTACTCCCGAACTGACATCTCACGTAAATTGCACTGAATGGATTCAACATTTTTCTAGCATTTTTTATCCAGATAGGTTGGTTTTAATTTTACCTTCAGATAATGATTTTACATGGCCTAGATTACCGCTATTAATTGTTGATGAAGAGGTGGGGGAAGGGTTAATAAACAGTAATGGGGGAAAAGCACCGGGCCCGGACGGTGTCCCGATAGACCTGTACAAGGACTTGATGGATCTATGGGCCCCGATTCTGACAACAATCTTTAATATTGCAGCACTGGGTAATTTCCCTGTTACATGGGCCCAGTCACTTGTTGTTCCACTTTTTAAAAAGGGGTCATATTCGGAGGCCTGTAACTATCAGCCAATCTCATTGCTGGACTCCTCCATAAAAGTGATGAGCAGGGTACTTTTAAAAAGACTGGAAACTTGGGCCACAGATAATGGGGCTTTAACACCAGTTCAATATGGATTCCCTAAGGGTCTGGGAACAATCGAACAATGCGTTAATTTAGATCTTCTCATCAGCAAATACACTGTAGTCAAAGAGGGTAACTTGTTTATGTGCTTTGCTGACCTGAGTAGCGCGTTCAATTTAGTGGACCATTCCTTTTTGTGGAAAGTCTTGCTCGAATCTGTTGCCCCGGAGGAGATAGTATTTTTTCTGGCAAGAGTGTATGAGAGGCTAACATGTAGTGTAAGATATGGGCCTACAGGTGAACAAACTCCTTTTTTCCCAGTAAAAAGAGGTATAAGCAGGGCTGCGTATTGGCCCCCCTTTTATTTTCTCTTTTTATTAATCAAATAGCCACAATAATAAATAACACCCCAGCAGATGCCCCAATAATTGATGGTACAGTGGTGTCTGTTCTGCTATATGCAGATGATGCTGTTTTAATTTCCCGCACCCCTTTAGGCCTTCAGCGGCTTATTGATGAATTTGCACATTTTATAAAGGCTAGGAAACTTTTAATTAACAGGTCAAAGACCTATACCATGGCTTGCGGGAAGACAAAGAAGAATTAAGGCCTTTCTTTCTTGATGGTTTAAAAATACAAGCCGTTAAAACCTTTTGCTATTTAGGCATCACCTTTGAACATAATGGTAAATGGGCAGGCGAGCAAGAAAATATCAAACTTAAAATGATAAGGAACACAAATGGGATTTTTCATTTTGCAAGTAAACTAGGGGACCGGAAGATAAAAGATATGGTGACCATCTGTAACGCCAGATGTGTTTCCTCAGCCCTGTATGGAGCTGGACTCAGTATGGGGTCACTCCTCCACAGTCGAAGTTCAAGAAAACGAGAACTGTTTCCTAAAACGGCTTCTGAGTGCCCCAGCGTTGGCCTCAACCTATCTCATCCACCAAGAAACCGGCCTCAATTATATATCGGATTTAGCAGCTCTACGCCCATTGCTATTATAGCGTTCAATTTGGGATAAGAGCGAGACCGAGTTTACACAAAGAATAATTAGAGGCTGTCTTAAATTAGATTACTGTTCTCGCATCCCTTGGTTGAGCTATATTATTTACTGGTGTAGTACTTTGTTTGATTTTAACATTCTAAAGGAGTCAGAATACGCAATCCCCTTTACAAAGAAAGAAATTAAAGACTTGTTCTTAATACACAAAAGGGAAGAGCGACTAAAATTAATCAGGACCCACATTTTTTTTACATTTTATAGACAACTCGGACTCAAAAATGGGTTTCAGGCATACTTGACGGATGTGTCAAGACCTTCCCACCGTTTTGTCCCGATACGCCTGAGGTTGGGGATTGTCCATCATTTAGTATCCTTTCCAGAAATAGGAGAAAGGTCCCCGATGAAATGTCCTTGTGACAATATTTCCAACCAGAGTTGTTGCCATTTTTTATTATTCTGCAAATTTTATTCATTTATTAGGAAATTTTATTTGAAGCCTATCTTTTTAAAATATCATGTACGTAAAACAGTGGACGCAATGAATTTACTATGTGCCCTTGAGAATACAGACACCTGCTTTCGGGTTGCACTGTTTATATTGAAATGCAGAGCAGCCAGGAAATCGATAGTATTATAACAATTTGTAATCGGTATTCTGGGACAAGTATATGCTAGTTTACATTCTTGTGTATATAGCTGGGGTATATAGCCGAGTATTGACCCTAATATTACAGCGAATATCAGCTTTTACCTGCACTTGTACTTTTTGCACATGTCACTTTGTATGGGAATATGAATATGCACATTACACTCTGTGCTGTTAAAAACTTAAGTTCTCTCTATGCATATGTCACTTTAGTAAAAATTTGATTTAAAAAAATGTTTTTTAGCTAGGATGCTGTTTTAGCACAATGCACTTTAATGAAATAGTTTCTTTTATCTGCTTTCTTAGCTTATATGAGAAAGTTGTAATTCGTACTTTTTAAAAATATTTATTAATAATGTTCTCCCATTCGAGTGCTATTCATTGCCTGGTAATAACTCTTAGATAAATATGCCACCAGTAGGGTAAATAACAATTTTGTATCTTTAAGATCAAATGTAATTGTATGCTTTTTTTTCTTTTTTGTTTTTTGTCGCTTTTATGGTTGTATTATACAAACCGAATAAAGCTTTCTGAACGATGAACGAACGATGAAAGCTAATGATCTGTGTAGTAAGCGTGTTTATCTTTCCATCTTTTGCTTTCTTTTTCACATTTGTTTGCTCCACAACCTTGTACAGATAAGATTTTTTAAAAATCAAAGAAATGCACATTTTCCTCGAATCATTGTCCACTGGTCCTTTGCAAAGCACCTGTGTCCCTCTGTCTAAATGAAAAGAAACAGGAGACTGAGACCTGAGGCAGCTGCAAAAAATGCACCTTACGTTCAGATCAAAGTGCCCTGGATTGTCTAACTGTTCTTCATTTCTTACCATTTGTAGATTAGTTTTTTGATTACATCTCAGGCAGAAGGAGCACATTATCCTTCTGTAATCAGCCAAATGCGCCTTCTTACTCATATCCTGTCTGGAAGCGCAACAACATTCTAGGCCCGTGGATAAATGCGCCTACTCGTGGATAAGATACACAATCAGAGAACTGTAGGCGCCTTTCGAAGCAATTATGTCTATGAACATTAATCAAGTAATAATGACCAAAGTGACAGGAACCGTGTTGTGTGTTGCAGAACTCAACAACATTCTCTCAGTGCTTAATTTGTGCCATGTGCTGTTGGAGGAGGGAACAAGCATGCCTCTCTGGGAACCAGGGGCCTCAAAATGTTAAGCGCACAGTGCCTCTCTTTGTGCTACTGTGTGCTGGGATGTGGTAGGAGCAAACAGGACAGTGAGTCCTATAACAGATAATGCGCTAAGTACCATCGAAGATGTGATTTCATGTCTGTCCAGGGGGTGGGGGTGGGCGCACTTGTGAAGGACAGTGAGGCTATTTGAAGCAGCCGCTCCATATTTCACAGTGCATGTGGCCGGTTTTACAAGGAGGGAATAGAGATCCTCCTGCAGGCGGGTGCAATGAGTGACTGCTCTTAGCTACTGGGTGTGTCTGGGGCTCCATGGATTCACTGCCCTCACTTCAGGCGTGGGAGTCAGTGCCCCTCATGATGGTCTCTTTGTCTATGTGCCCGCATCTTTATTTCGGCAGGGGCAATGTATTTCCTGCAGATGCATGGGGCAGAGCCCCCATGCAAATGACGGAATGCCCAAAAGGGTCAGTGTTATACATGCCTAGTGGGATCCCTATTACAAAAGAGGCGTGCAAGCACCTGCTGCCCCTTCTGTCATACCAAAGTACACGCGGAGGGTACAGTACAGGTGCACATGCCTACTGTATCCCCCTGGGGCACTTTCTGTAGTATGGGCATAAGAGTTATTTTTCATCATCAGACTTTCCCCCAAAGTAAAAGAGTGTGAAGGAGAAAAGGGGGTAAGGGTGATGGAGACAGCTAGGATAAAAGTGATATAGGGAAAAGGCAAGGATGAAAAAGAACCAGCAGGAGACAAGGAGGAAGTGTAGGGTGGTGGAAGAAAGAGGAATCAATATGATGCACACTTCGCATTAGATAACCATAGTATTTGACAGCGCTGGTGGAAGGCTGCGAAGGAAACCTTTGTGCCCTTGCACTTATGTCTTTTTACAAATGAAGCTCTGATCTCTACAGCAGACTATGCTAGTGGTGTGTGGCTGATTTAGGAGTTTGGTGATTCTTGTCATTTCTCACATCACAAGCCTTGGTCGAAGAAAATCTGATGGCGGGTGCAGTGAGTGACTGCACCCACACGCAGGGGGAAATATGGGGCATCCGTGGGACCCTCTTTTTTTCCTCCCAGATTGCAAACTTTAGGAGTGCACTGCCTAAAGTCATGTTTGCCTCTGCACTCGTGTTAATAATAGAGAACGGGCATAGAGGCAAAGTGCTTCCCTCATTTCCATAGGGCCATGCCCCCTGTGAAAATGAGAATGCACCCTCTCATTATAGCGCTGTCACTACAAGTGCACCAGCACTATCAGTATTACATAAGGGGATGCATAAGCTGTCCCTTCTGTAATAGCATTGTGCTCAGGGGACACACAAAGCGGGTGCACACGTCTGAAGCACTTCTAGGGCACAGTGTATAATACGGTCTCAGGTCTTTAGGAAGGCATTGAAAGTGTTGCGATTCACATTTGTGGAGAGTAACTAGTGTCAGAAAGAAAACGTGTGCATATAAGGTGCATACATTGCTTTTGTATTAAGCACAGGCTTGTAATTGGATGAGTATGTGTGTGAGCGCGAACACAACCCAAAAAGGAACCCATTTCAGTTCCATCAGGCTGCACAGCCCCAACACAATTTGAATCCAATGAATCAAATTCATTTATTTATTCTCAACTGTTTCCTCCTTTATTTCACCATACTTGTAATCCATTTTACTCTTAACTTTAGTTCAATCCATTTTATCCAAATAACGCTTGTCATCAAAGTTCACAGAGACAAAGGAGTATAGAGAGGGTTTCACACGCCATGATTTTAATCCAATCACCCAATGCATTTCGGGAAATACATTTCCCTTCGTTAGGGGCATCTAAAAATAGAAGTACATATTTTATAATTTAGCTTACTACCTTTATCTAATACAACATTTGTTCAATGAGAAACATTCCCCAAATCATAAAAAACGAAATTCATCGTATCTGGACTGCAATTTCAATCAATCAATCAATCATAGGCATTTATAGAGCGCTCTACTTACCCGGAGGGTCTCATGGCGCTAGGGGGGGGGGGGTGCTGCTGCTACCCGAACAGCCAGGTCTTGAGCTTCTTCCTGAAGGCGAGGTGGTCTTGGGTCAGGCGCAGGTCGGGAGGGAGGGAGTTCCAGGTCTTGGCGGCCAGGTAGGAGAAGGACCTTCCTCCTGTTGTCGTTCTTCGGATGCGGGGGACGGCGGCGAGGGCGTGACTGGCTGATCGGAGGTGTCGTTTGGGAGCGTAGAAGTTGGTGCGGTTGTTGAGGTAGCTCGGGCCTTGGTCGTGAAGAGCTTTGTGTGCGTGGGTGAGGAGACGGAAGGTGATTCTCTTGTTGACCGGGAGCCAGTGCAGGTCTCTTAGGTGTCCGGAGATGTGGCTGTGTCGTGGAATGTCGAGGATGAGTCTGGCTGAGGCGTTCTGGATCCGTTGGAGTCTCTTCTGGAGCTTGGCGGTGGTTCCGGCGTAGAGGGCGTTGCCGTAGTCCAGTCGGCTGGTGACGAGTGCCTGGGTGACAGTCTTCCTGGTCTCGGTGGGGATCCACCGGAAGATCTTCCGTAGCATGCGCAGGGTGTTGAAGCATGACGAGGAGACGGCGTTGACTTGCTTGGTCATGGAGAGGGAGGAGTCCAGGATGAAGCCCAGGTTGCGTGCGTGGTCTGTCGGTTTGGGTGCGGTGCCCAGGGCGGGGGGCCACCAGGAGTCGTCCCAGGCGGAGGGCGAGGATCCCAGGATGAGGACTTCCGTCTTGTCCGAGTTCAGCTTCAGGCGGCTGGTCGACATCCACTCGGCTACCTCTTTCATTCCTTCGTGAAGGTTGGCTCTGGCGGCGGCGGGGTTGTTGGTCAGGGAGAGGATCAGCTGGGTATCGTCGGCGTAGGAGATGATGTTGAGGTTGTGTTGGCGTGCGATGGCCGCGAGGGGGCTCATGTAGACGTTGAAGAGGGTTGGGCTCAGCGAGGATCCTTGAGGGACGCCGCAGATGACTTCGGTGGCCTCTGACTTGTACGGTGGTAGACGGACTCTCTGTGTTCTTCCGTCGAGGAAGGAGATGATCCATTCCAGCGCCTTCTCCTGGATTCCGACGTTGCTGAGGCGCTGCACTAGGGTGTGGTGGCAGACGGTGTCGAAGGCCGCGGAGAGGTCTAGTAGGATGAGGGCCGCTGTTTCTCCGTTGTCCATCAGGGTTCGGATGTCATCGGTGGCAGCGATGAGGGCGGTCTCGGTGCTGTGGTTGGCTCGGAAGCCAGACTGTGAGGGGTCGAGGGATCCGTTCGTCTCGAGGAAGGCGGCCAGCTGCTTGTTGACGGTCTTCTCGAAGACTTTGGCTGGGAACAGGAGCAGCGAGATGGGGCGGTAATTCCTGAGTTCGGTGGGGTCCGCTGTTGGTTTCTTGAGTAGAGCACTGAGTTCGGCATGCTTCCAGCTCTCAGGGAAGGTGGCGGTGGTGAAGGAGGTGTTGATGATGTCCCGCAGGTGGGGTGCGATGACGGCGTCGGCCTTGTTGAAGACGTGGTGAGGGCAGGGGTCGGTCGGAGATCCGGAGTGGATGGAGTTCATCATGCGGACGGTTTCTTCGGTGCAGATCGGAGTCCAGGCGCGGAGGGTGGTGGTGGGGGGCGGTGGTTCGGTCGAGTTGAACGTGGCGTTCGTCGGTTGGGTGTTGAAGCTGTTGTGTATGTCCGCGATCTTGTTGTGGAAGTAGGAGGCGAGGGAGTTGCAGAGTTCTTGCGATGGGGTGATGTCGTTGTTTCCGGCGTTGGGGTTGGAGAGCTCCTTCACGATGTTGAAGAGTTCCTTGCTGTTGTGTGCGTTGTTATCCAACCGGTCCTTGAATGCAGTTTTCTTGGTGTCGCGGATCAGTTGGTGATGCTTCCGGGTGGCAAGCTTGAGGGTGGACATGTTGTCCGGTGTTGGCTCCCTTCTCCAGGCTTTCTCGAGGGCTCGGCAGTTCTTCTTGGAGCTCTTGAGTTTGTCGGTGAACCACGGGGCCTTCTTGCTGCCGGGTCTGCTGGGCGGGGTCCTCAGTGGGGCGAGTTCGTCCGCGCAGTTGCTGATCCACTTCGTGAGGTTGTCGGCGGCCTGGCTGGGGTTCGCTGAGCTGGCGGGAGGGTGCTGGCTCAGGGAAGCGGCGAGCTGGTCGGCTGTGATCTTGCTCCAGCTTCTGCGGGTGACCTGTTGCTGGTGGTGGTGGGTCGTAGTTCTTCTGAAGGTGAAGTGGACGCAGCTGTGGTCCGTCCAGTGGAGTCCTGTGGCGTGGCTGAAGGCGATGTCTTTGCTGGATGAGAAGACGGCGTCGAGTGTGTGTCCGGCGAGGTGGGTGGGGGTGGTCACCAGTTGCTTGAGTCCGAGGTTGGCGAGGTTGTCGAGCAGGGTGGTGGTGTTGCGGTCGTTGTTGTTCTCCAGGTGGAAGTTGAGGTCCCCCAGGAGGATGTAGTCAGCGGAGGGGAGGGCATCCGGGCTGACGAAGTCGGCGATGTCCTCGCTGAATTGGGTGCGTGGTCCCGGGGGTCGGTAGATCAGGGTGCCTCTGAGGGTGGTCTTCGGGTTGGTGTGGATCTGGAAGTGTAGGTGTTCGGCGGTAGTCAGGATGTCGTCGGTGTAGGTCGTGATGCGGATGGTGTCCCTGTGGATGATGGCGATGCCTCCTCCTATCTGGTTGGCGGTGCGGTCCCTCCGGGTGATCTTGTAGCCCTCTGGGATGGCGATGGCGATGTCGGGTGCTGAGGAGGCGTTCATCCAGGTCTCCGTGAGGAAGGCAACGTCAGGAGCAGTGGTGTCGATGAGGTTCCAGAGTTCGATGGCGTGTCTGTGGACTGAGCGGGTGTTGAGCAGGATGCACTTGAGGTGGTTGCTGCTGGTGTTCGTCTTGGCGGGTGCTGGTGCGAGGCAGGTCCGGATGCAGGTGAACTTGCAAGCGGTACAGCAGAAGGGTCCGTGGGAGCGTCTCGGGGTGGCACGGTAGCATCCCGGGACTCGTCCGTCGTTAAATTTCATTTACTAAAGCATATTATACATTCATTTACCACATACCCAGAGCATATGTTAAATTCCACTGGTCACAAGCCGACTGGACTACGGAAACACCCTTTATGCCGGAACCACAGCCAAACTACAGAAAAAACTCCAACGCATCCAAAACGCCTCAGCAAGACTCATACTAGACATCCCTCACCAAGCTCACATTTCCGGTCACCTGAAAGACCTCCACTGGCTCCCCGTCAACAAGAGGATAACGTTCCGACTCCTCACCCACGCACACAAAGCCCTCTACGACCTAGGACCCGAATGCCTCAACACGCGCCTGTCCTTCCACACCCCCACCCGCCAACTACGATCGTCCAATCAAGCCCTCGCCGCAATTCCACGCATCCATAGATCCACCATGGGGGGAAGATCCTTCTCCTACTTAGCGGCCAAAACCTGGAATTCTCTCCCCACCCACCTCCGCCTTACACAGAACCACCTCTCCTTCAGAAAGCAACTTCAAACTTGGATATTCGATAAGTAATGTACCCCTCCCTCCCACAAGCCCCTTGAGACCCTCTGGGTGAGTAGTGGGCTATACAAATTTCCGAACTTGAACTTGAACTTCGTCATGCAAATGTGTCCCAACACCTAGTCTCCCAATTATTTGAAAACGGCTTACTTTACTGCATAAACGGTGAAGCTTTATCATAATTGAAAGCTCCTCTCACTCGTATACACTCACCATGGTCTGCTAACAGATTTGTTCTCTTACAAAATTCATTAAATTCGTCCTTTCAATCCCGGCGCACAGAGACGCTCGAACCTGCTTCTTGTACTAGCTGAACATGAATGCTAAAACCTCCCCTTATCCCTCCCCTTCTTTGCTTAAAAGCACCCGTTTAATTAATTCCACGTGTGGACACCAAAGCTCTAAACCAGTCCTCTTGCTGGGTTCACTATGTTGCACTGTTTGTTGGAACATGAATCTCACTGCATCTCCCAGAATGCCACATCTTCTAGCTCCGTTCTGTCCACTAGTATGCCATTGTTTTCACTTTCTTTTCAATAAATAAGTTCATTTGCAATCCTTTCATACCATAGTTCATTCTCATTAACAATTGATGACTCGTTGTGAAGTGTTTCCCTCTTAGTCATATTTTATCACGATTTCTCACGGAAAGAAACCCAGCTCCTGTGCGTTTTCACCATCTGTTGTACTGTCTTAATCATAATTTGCTGTTTATCTTCCAATATTCTCCTTATCAGCGTGGGTGCAATCTCATGCAGTGAAAAAATGTGAAGTGAGATGCACACCTTAGTAATCCTTATTTTTAACATCCTTAGTTTTCTCATGTTTTTTTCTTTTTAATTTTTTGCAAGCGTGCAGCACCTGCTTCGCGCTTCGTCTCGTGGCGCTGTAACGTGACTCAACCCAAAAAGGAACCCATTTCAGTTCCGTCAGGCTGCACAGCCTCAACACAATTTGAATCCAAAGAATCAAATTCATTTATTTATTCTCAACTGTTTCCTCCTTTATTTCAACATACTTGTAATCCATTTTACTTTTAACTTTAGTTCAATCCATTTTATCCCAATAACGCTTGTCATCAAAGTTCACAGAGACACAGGAGTATAGAGTGGGTTTCACACGCCATGATTTTAATCCAATCACCCAATGCATTTCGGGAAATACATTTCCCTTGGTCAGGGGCATTAAAAATAGAAGTACATATTTTATAATTTAGCTTACTACCTTTATCTAATACAACATTTGTTCAATGAGAAACATTCCCCAAATCATAAAAAAACGAAATTCATCGTATCTGGACTGCAATTTCATTTACTAAAGCAAGTACTGAGCGCGAACAAGCATATGTACGGATAAGTGAGTTAAAGTGAGTAGGAAAGAGGTAAGGAGTTAGTGAGAGAACAGGACATCTTAGTAAAGAGTAGAAACTGCAATTGGAATGTTTCTAGACATAGGGACCAATTCAGAAAGGCAATTAGAAGCATGTACAGTGGTGCTACTGTAGTGTTAATTCACATTCTCATTAACGCATTCGCCAAGGTGTTGGAGATCTCTGCCTATGCCATTCCTATAGCTTATGTGTAGAGTTCACCACCACAAGTGCATAGAACTCCACATACATAGTTCTACATTTTATTTGTATATCTTGGACTGAGAAGTGAGAGTGGCTGGGAAATGGGGAATGCCTACTACAAAGTGGGAGGAGGAATTGGCAAATTAAGAAGGGGTATAGGAATGGACATGCAAATATAAAAACATGCCCACAAAAGGGTAGGCCAGTTGAAATTTACAAAGGTTACATCCACTTCTACTCTAGTAGTCACACAACCCAAACAGGTTCAAATCTACTCTAGAAGACTAAGGGCCAGATGTAGGTCACCCAATACCGGTCGGTAACGGCCAAAATGACTGAATTTCGGCCGGTACGACCGGTATTGGGCTTTTTAGATGTAGGTGGCATTTTCTTAGGATTCAGTATTTTACCGAATCGGTAATTTAAGGATTCGGTAAAATACCGAATTCTTAACATACCGATTGGGTAAATTACCGAATCCAGGATGTAGGGAGCACTCAAGTTAGTGCATTCCTCAGTTAAGGATTCGTTATTTACCACCAACTACAAGTTGGTGGTAAATAATGAAAACCTTTGAAAAAGCATTTCTTTTTTGCTTTTCCAACAGTGCGATGTGGCAGACATACATGCACTTAGGGCATGTATGTGTGCCACATGTGCACCCATACATAATTGAGGGGTGCAAAAGGGTGTCAAATTGACACCCTGCCACCCTTCAATGTTTTCCCCCTTTTACCGAATTGGTCTTTACCGATTCGGTAATTGCCATTCATTCCTATGGGCCTCCAGGCCCATAGGAATGAATGGCAATTACCGAATCGGTATTTACCGATTCGGTAATTACCTAAACTTACCGATTCGGTCATTTTTAAAGAAAATTACCTACATCCCATTTACCTATTCTTAAATACCGAATCGGGAAAATTCGGTATTTAAGAATAGGCAAATTAAGATTACCTACATCTGGCCCTAAGTCACACATAATACATAATACATGGCTATGCACAGGTAACACAACTGAATCACACTTAAAACAATAGTGGCAGGTGATAACAGTGCCATAACAGAGACCAACACCTAAAAATATGGTAAATAACTCTAAATATGAAATAAACCCATGTAGATCACATTAATCTTTGCCTGTGGATTTACCATACTGAATTGGTCTTGATGTGCACCTTACATCTGCTGGGGAATGCTTTCTCAGCTGCCCACACGACACAAGCAGGTTAGACACTGTGGCACAGAACTTAGGAAACACTCATCCCTGAGAACCTAGAAGAGACAATTTTTTTCCTGAAGTAGCAATAGAGCCTGCAAATAATGTACTCAAGAAAAAGAGGGTTCCTGACATGGATGTAGGCAGGAGGTCTGGTAAAACCATAGAGCCAAATACACCATCCAAAAAGGGGGAAATTGCCGCCTGCCTTTAATACAATATAGCTGAAATATCTTGCTTATAAAAAAGAAGTTTACATCATTGGCATGGATCGAGAATTCAGATAATGCACCTCTCATAGATACATACACTTTTCCGGTTTCTTTATTATTCATGTATGTGTCATATCAAAAATATATTGTGAATAGCTTGTGAACAATATGTACAAAATGATAGGTATATTTCATTTCTTCTTTTTTTCTCCTCACCATTCATTCAAGATCAATCACACCTCTACACAATTGTCACTCATGCCACAACAGTACTCATGCAACTAACAGGATAAAAATCAGGATAAACCAACTTTGATGTGCGAAAACAGGAGTAATGGAAAAATGTCAGATCTCACAATCCTAGACCTATAACAGAAACGATTCTCTTTAGATACTTATAAAACAGAACCTTCAGCATATCATACAATTTGGCCTGCAAATAACTTAGCCTGGGATCATAAGAGGTTTAAAGAACATCGCTGCCAGCTTGAATCTGATTCTTAAAACAGTGCAAGATAGTAGTTATATATGTAAAACAAGACACCCATCCCAGGATCCAGAATGCTATGTCTTGCACTGTCTGGAGCAACCTAGCGAGGTACAGATCTAGTGTCAACGTTTTATCTCATTTGGTGTTGTTTTAAATGCACTTAGCAATTCAATGAGATCCATTGAGCAGGGAGGGGGCTGTGAGCCCTAATACGAGGAGCACTATTTAGTCACAGCGAAAAAGTAGCACGAGAAATACATTATTCTATGTTACTTTGTAGTAATTTTGGCTGTGTTTCACAGAGGTATTGAGCTAGAAATATGTTGCAGTGTTTACAGATGATGTGTGCTGTGCATGTGAGACATTTGATAAAACCCAGGCTCTCAAAGACTGTACTAACATCACATCATAGGCATGAGGCACTGACAATCTTTCCACTGCTGTCAATGCAGCAATCTTGATGCCATATTGGAAGGACACCGACTCTTCAGGGCTACAATGCATTTATCTAAGTGTACACACTAGCTGTTTTTGGACCAAGAGCACTTCGGCCTCACAGGAACAACCTTCTTAGAAACTCAGTTAGAGGAGAGTGTCTCCTTGAGCCTTGCCCTCTCTGCCTTTCCAGAAGCACAAGCGCCAAGAGAAATGTTGGGGGCGTGTGTCTAGTCAACCCTGTGCTCCACCCTCTCCATGTGCATCTTTGTAAGAAAGTGGCTCTATATATACTGGACCAAAGTAAGGTACAATGGGGCAGATTTATGAAGGGCTTGCGCCACGTTAACGCCGCCGTTGCGGGACGCAACAGCACGGAAACGTGGCGCATCCCTGCACCCTATTTACAACGTGACGCATCTAGGAGATGCGTCACGTTGTACAGCACTGCGCCATGAGGAGGCGTTCCTGCGCAGGGGGGGCGTTCCTGCGCAGGAACGCCTCCTGAAAGTGGCTGAGTGAAATCTATGAGATTTCACTCAGTCACTTTCAGGGCAATGCTGCGTCAAAACCCTGCGCCTGCTTGAAGCAGGCGTAAGGCTTGAGGCAGCATTTAAAGAATAGGCCCCCCCAGAGCATTGCTGGAGCTGCGTCGCGCTTGCGACGCAACTCCAGCAATGCGCCACATTTCCGGCACAGATGCGTCACGCATCTGTGCCGTTTTTGCCCCATGGTGCGCCGCATCATAAATGCGGCGCACCATGGGTGGCGTAGCTGTGGCGCACTGTGGCGCATGTAAACTGGCGCATCCCTCGGGATGCGCCAGTTAACATAAATCTGCCCCAGTGTGTATAGAGTCCCCAATCCTCAGAGGTATAACAGAGGTAAAAGTCAGATCTGACCTTACTCTCTAATGTGGTAGCTTGGTCGAGCATTAAGGCCATATCAGAGGACAGTGTAAAGCATTTGTTGTACACACTCAGTCAGCAAAAGTTTTCACACACTCAAGAACTGAACTCTAGGCCAATTGTTTTTATATCAAAAGATATAGTTGTTTTATTTTAGAACCAACAGGTATCAAAATATACTTTTCTCAATATGAGTGACTTTGGGTAATTACTTTGCAGACAGGCAATAGACTTAGTAAGTACAATAGTTACTGGGGTTGCAGGAGGCAACACAATTCTAAACACAATTTAACATTGAGCTCAATGGGTTTTTCTATAAAAATGCAATAGATTACTTTCAGGATTACTTTGCTAACTACAGGACTGGATCCTGGAGTCAGTCCTGGGACCTAAGCTGTAAACAGTTAAGTAAAAGCATTTTGGTTACAGTTGTACTTTTTAACGGATATAAATATATTATCAATGTTGACACTTAAAAACTTTTCAGAGCAAAACTTGCAATTTTATCCTATGGAAGGTAATTCAAGTCACAGGTAAAGTAGGTTCTCGTTACTTTTGTAATCCAGTACTGGACTCCTAAATCCAGCACGGGGACCTCTATCTAAGACAGGTAAGTATTTACGTTTCAGCAGTTGGTACGATTTTTAAGGAATATTTGTAATTTGCAAAAATCGACACAAAAGAAATTTCTGAGAAAAATAGTCAATGGCTTCCTATGGAAGAAAATGCAGGTAACTGGTAAGTACAGTTAAGATTACTTTTGCGGTTCAGCACTGAGGCAGCTGGGTGCAGAGAGAGTAGGCCCTATGCAATCCAATGGAGGGTAGGGGGCCTTTGGTTGGTGGCTGCAAGCAGGCAGGTCACAAGGCTGTAGGAGCTGAGCTCCTGGTCACTTACTCAGGGCAAGAGGAGAAGTAGAGTAGGGTAGTAGTTTCACTTCCAGCGGAACTCGGCGGCTGGGTGCAGGGTGCTTTTGAGCCTGGGGGGACGTCCTCGTGGTCTTGGGTCACTCGTCACGGGCCGACCTCGGCAGGTGCAAAGTGGGCTGGATTTGCGGTTCCTGGCTGGCACCAGGGGTATGGTTGTTGGAGCAGAGCCTCTGCTCAGGGGAGTCCCAATCTTTGAGAGGGTCAAGGCAGGCAGGTCCTCCGGGTTTCCAAGGTTGCTGTCCTCAGTAGTCGCCGGGATTTAGCAGGGGCAGGTTCCAGGGTCGACAGGCTGTTAGGGCTGGGGCCAAGTCAGTGGGTGTCGTCCTGTTGTTAGCAGCTGCATGGCGGGTCTTCTTCTTCTTGATCTCCTTTCTAGTTTTCTTATCAGGATCTGAGGAAGGAAGGTTTAGGGTGCCCCTAAATACTAAATTTAGGGGCGTTACAGGTAGGGCAAGGGCAGGGACCCATAGGTCCCTGTCCTGGGGTAGGTACACCCCCTAGCCTGCTCCTCTCCTGTGGGAGGGGGCAGGAGCCTAGCTGTGATTGGGCAGGGCTCCCCATCTTCAAGATGGCCGGAGCCTGGGGTTGTGCTTCCCTCACCTCTCCCACCTGAGGAGTGGGGTTGGCACAGGCTGGCACTTCCCCCTTCCTGATGTGGGGTTTCCCCCAGTCTTCCCACCAGAGTGGGGGTCAGAACTGGTGGGGGCCAGTTGCTGAGTACAGCAAGTGGCCTGGAGAAGCTCACAAGGGCAGCAGGCGTTTGAAGCTTCCCCCTGCCCATCCTGGGGGAGGAGACCTAGCACCTCACCCAGGATGTGCATTGTTGCAGGCCCAGTAGGGCGGGGGCTCTCCACCCAGGGGTCTAGCAACATGTCTACTCTGTGGAAGCCTAGGCAGACTCTCAGTCCAGACGTGGATTGTAGGTTATGTTTTCAGCCCTCTAGTGCATTTTACATTAAATCCCATACTGGCATCAGTGCGAGTTTAATGTGCTGAGAAGTTTGATATCAAACTTGTCAGTCTTCAGTGTAGCCATTATGGTGCTGTGGAGTTCGTAATGACGAACTCCCAGTACCATATACTCTTAATGGCATCACTGCACTTACAGTGCCCAGGAATGGCCCTGGGTACTGTAGGGGCACAGGGCTCATGCACCTGTGCCCACACCGCTGGCATAGGGCACCCAGCTAAAGGGGTATCTGAGGTATGCCAGGGCAGTGGGTTTTTTGGGAATGGCACACAGGGATATGTGCCATGTCGACTCTCTGTTTAGTTCTGCACTTAGACACTCAGCCTGCAAATGCAGTGTGTGGGTGTCAGATTACAGGGCCCCTAAGGGTGGCACAATAAGTGCTGCAGCCCTTAGGGGCTTCTCTGGTCACCATGCCCTGGATACCTAGGGTACCATTTACTAGGGACAGGTGGCCAGAGATGCCAATTGGGTTTTGGTTTCAACACAGTTTTAGGGAAGGAACACAGGCCCTGGGCACCTGGTTGGCAGGAGCACAGGGCACACTCAGTCAAAGCACATCAGCAGTTCAGCAAAAAGTGGGGGCACACCAATGCAAGAAAGATGACACTTTCTCACAATCTTCAGCTGGGGCTAAAAGGGAATGTTGCATGTAACGGAAGCAAAATATGAAAAAATGCACGTAAGCTGAAGAAATTCTCTTGAAATGAAGAGTTTAATCCAATGAAAAGACCCATGACAGCTTCCCTGCTTGGCATCTAGAGCAGTCTGCCTAAACTCACAATCTAATCCCAACATTCCCCGAAGGAACATTCCAAGTACTATTACATTAAAAAACGCCTTAAATAAACACAGAAGAAACTTACACACTGCACCGTCCTCATTTCTCTAAAATAAAAAAAATGAAAATGAAACTTGAAATACAAACAAAAACATAAGTAAAATATTTAATCTTTGAAGTTTGTAGGGGCATACAAAACCCTTCAGCTACGGGTAGGTGCAACACCATCACCAACATTAGCAGTAGAAGGAACAACAACCTCAATTACCACTTCAGCATAAGTGGGACAATCTTCACTGGCAGCCCTAATATGTGAACTGTCACAACAATTACCATCACCAACTTCTCTGAATTGCAACCATCCTCATCATCACACACACTTCCATCCATCACAACTTCAATGCCCTCACTGATGATTTTGGCTTCCTCCTCACTCACTTTGACAACAGCATTTTTATCCACCACCCCTTTCCTTTAAGTAACACTGCCATTTTGGAAACCTTAAGTGTTTTAGTTGGTTTGGATGGCCTTGAAATGCCTTTCACCAGTTTAGCAGGTTTTTTTTACCAATACCCAGTCATCAGTACTCAATCTCCCACATTTTTGATTTTGTCAAAATACATCTTGCCAGTGGCTTGCTTGGCTAAAACACGTACCCGCACTTCCTCCAAATGTACACTACTAGAGCGCTGTCCTAATCTGTCATCTAGCCAAACTGGGTTTAACAGAGCAAAAGCTTTTCTAACTCTTAACAAAACAAAAGGAGAAACACCTGTAGTGCTATGTGGAGTAGTATTATAACTCCACACCTTCTGCTTTTTTTTAAAAATATCTTATAAAGCGCACTATTGTAGAGGCGTCTTGGCGCTGAGGTGAAGGAAAGCAGAGGTACCGCAAATACTCAGCCATATTTAACTTAATAGCGATTGCAGCCTGCACTCCTTCTTTAAGCACGAGGTTTGCCCCTTCAACAAAACCATTGGACGGTGGGCTTTATAAGGGAACTCTAACCTGCTTGATATCCCATGATTGAAGAACATTAGACATCTAATCAGAGACCAACTCCTTAACAGAAACTTCCAAATTAAAAATGCGTTCAAGAAACCTTATAGCAGTAACAGAATCAGGACACAAATGAAAAATAATCAATTGCCACAATTATGTATTTATTACTGTTATCTAACACTTTGTACCAACTAGCAAAATGAACTCCAATCTTTCTTTTCCCATGCACCTTCCAGTCACTCAAATGAGCAAACCAGTGAAGTGGAAAATTTCCAATGTTCATCTGAACACAGAAACTCATGACAATTCTCCACATACTTGCCTCACCTGCCCACTTATCCAAGGCCACCAATAACATTAATATTTTTACCATGGCAGACCTAAATGTCCCACATGTGCCATAGAGCCAACTTCCTCCCTCAATCCTGCTGGAGAAACAAAAACATCTTGTCTAACCACAATGTCATCAACAAGGAATAGTTCAGAGGAGACTTGAGAGAACAATGCAATCCATTCACCACATATTTTTTAATTTCCTTCAACACGTCATCCTTATCACAACACGTATTCCACTCTGTTTCTGAAATAAGACACTTGGAGGTAGCATCAGTAATTGTCATGATACAGTTATCCTCTTCTTGGTATTTCAAAGTCCCTTCTTCATCTTTAATAGGTAGGCGAGATAAACAGTCAACACAGATGTTTTTACCATCAGGAATATACAATGTCTCAAAGTAGAATTCCTGGAGTCGCAAGAGTAATCTGATCGGGAAGAAGATTTATTTGAACAACTGCTGCCCAACTTATCAATCAAAGGTTTATGGTCAGTGAACACATCAAACTCAGATCCCATGTATATATTTTGAACTTTTCAGCTGCCCAAGAACATGCTAGGACTTCCCAATCAATGGTACTATTTTTCTGTTATGAAGAACCAAGCATCCTAGAAGCAAACACAATTGTTCTTTCTTCTTGATTATTGAATTGGCTAAGCACAACACCTCAACCTTTTGCATTGGCATCAACTGTGATGACACACTTCACACCATGCGTGAATGGCTTAGTAGCAGATGCATTAATAATTACACTTTTGATGTTATCAAAAGCCAATTGAGTTTCCTCCGACCATATATGTTTCATATTTTTCTTTAACACACTTCTCAAAGGTTGCACCTTAAAAGCATACCCTTGCACAAACCTTGTATGGTATTCGCTGGGACCTAAAAATGAACGGAGGGTGTCTTTATCCTTCGGAACATGCGATGCACTACGATGACACTAATGTTATAATACCCCTTCATTATAATATCACAATCCCCAAAAGGCTTAGGAGTGACATCTGCAGGGATCAAAAGTTTCTTAGACCACAATTTGTCAAAGGTTTTTTTCAACTAGAATGGTAATGGGTGAACCTGACTCTGCCATCACACTTAAATCAACCATACCAATAGCAAATTCACAAATTGGTCCTCTGCACCTTCTCTTTTGACTGCCAACAATATTAGCCACCAAATTAAGTAACATTTTATTCAAAGACTCACATAGGTGATCTTCATAAAATTCTACCTGGTTCTTTTTGCGATTTACAAACAGAATAAAAGTGACTCACTTTCTTGCAGTTAGCACATGGTTCAGGACACAAAGCACTGTTTCCATTTTGCGATTTCAAACCACTTCTATAACTTTCACCTGCTTTTTTGGTAAAAAATGTTTTATAAAGTCTTGTAAAGAACTGCACTTACTTCTAAGTCATCAATATTTGCTATAGAGGCAACATACAGTGCAACATTTGACTCCCCAACTTAATTCTATGATCTTCTGTAAGCATCTACATAGAAATAGCAGAACACTCAATACTGCGGGCAATACCCATGACTTCATCAAGTGATGAGTTTTTACATGTCAAAATCCGTTCTTGGATTTTTTCGTTTTTACAATTCAAAACCAACTGATAAAGTAAAGACACATCAAGACCAAGCTCAATGTACACTTAGTGGTTAAACATTTAAGTACTTCTAAATAATCCTTATAGACTCATCAACCATCTGCTTCCTTTTGAAGAAATTATGCCTCTCAAGCATAACAGAAGGATCGTCTGTATACAGTTTGGATAGTCCAGCAATAGCATTTAAGTAAGCATCCCAAGGTACCTCATCAGAGAGAGGTGGAGACACAACAGGAAAGTTCTCAAAAAGTTGTTGATCAGTATCAAGCAAATGAATAAACAATAGAGTAGCACGATGAATAGCATTACACATAGTAGTGTCTATTGCTACCAAATAGTTTTCGAAACACCTAAGCCATTTCCTCCAAGGCATTGATGGTTTTTCAGGATTCTGCAAAAATGGTGGTGGTTGAACAACGTTGCTTGAAGAAGCCATCAATTAATAAAATAAAATGTAAAATGAACAAACACACACCCTTGAAAAGAGAAGATTGGAATTTATAAATATATATGTAGGCACCGATAAAATGAAATAAATGAAACAGGTCCCCAGCACCAAGTGTGCCTGTAACCATACCAACGACGTAGCAGAAATAAAGACAATATATATATTTTTCTTTCAGTAGCTGAAGCAGTTACAGTAAAAACAGACACAAATGATAAATTGTGTCTGTCACTGAAGAGCCAAAATGAAGAAAAAGATGAAACAGGCAGAAGAAACAAATTCTATGTCAGGACCGATGCTCCGATTATTCTTTTCTCAATTTCTTTACTGGAGACAGCAGCCAATGAAAAAACAGTAAAGAAAACAAAACAACTACACTTCCCATGAGCACATAGCAACCATAGAGTACATAGAAAGTATAAATACAGTCATAGAGGTTCCAACTTCCTCTTTCTTTGCTGCTCCGCAGCCAGTTAAGTGCTCTTTCATTATTACTTGGTATTTTGCCTAAATTTATGATAAATATTGTATGCGCTTTGTTGTTTACTGCAGTGTTATTACTTATATGCTAATTGGAACCTTCCGGTTCGCGTGTTACCGCTTATTGCTCTGGCGTATTGCAGTTCGCATTTGCTGTTGTTCGACGCTTCTCGGCGTCGGCTGTGCGGGCGTGGGCTCTCCCCCCCGTGACAGGCTTGCTTCTTGCGCCTGTTCTTTATTGTGGAGCGGGAACGGGGCTGGGAGACGCGTGTCCTGCTACGCGCATCTTCCATTTTCGACAGGCTGCATCTAGCGCATGCGCAGTCCACCGGCTGTCTTTGTGGTCGGCGGTGGTACTGCGCATTTTGTTCCTGACTTCTGACAGGACGTCCAGCGCTCGAGTTTTCTCTTCGGAGTTTGATGAATTGGCTTCTGCCTTTGCCCATATTCCTGTCGATAGGCTCCTGACACCCTAGTGCTGTTTTAAATTGCTGGGGTTGTAAAATAATTGCAGAGGCTTTGCCTAGAGTGTTTTAAACAAGCCCTCCCTCCACATTTTACTATTATTTTGACAGGTTCTCCTGTTTATTGGCTTGGTTTGGGGTTACACTCCCCCTTGAAGTGCCTTTGAGTGTTAATATTGTTCTTCCTCTTGGGCATATCACCTCACCTGAGGCCAGAATGGCAGATTATTATGAGGATGAGGAGGCATATTACTATGCTGAGGAAGTGCCTGCAGGCTCTGAGGGTGCAGAATTCATGGACCACGCATTGTATCAGGCTATAGCCCCTCTCAAGAGACATTTGGCTGAATATGCTACTCAGCAGGGTTGGATTCCTTCTTCAGGTCGGTCCAAAAAATCACCAAAGACTTTGTGAAACTGGCAAAAAATCTGTCCACCAAGTCTTCCAAGAGATCTGCCACGTCTTTTCAGACTCACCAAGTCTCTACTGTGACTGAAGATTCGTCTTCATCTGATTCTTCTTCGGATCCCATTATTCCACCTCCCAAAAAGAAGGCTCGTAAAGAGCATTTTGTCGATGCTTCTTCTACCCCACAACTGTTAACCTTTGAACCAGATGATATTGTTCACCCAAACTCCTCAGCTTGGCTTCCTTCATCTGAGGTTACTGAGTATGTGCAAGCACATATTCGTCGTCCCTTCGAGAAGGATGTTCGCGCCAGGCTGCGCTCTGAGTGTCCCCGCCCAGACCTGGCGGACAAGTTAGCTGAGACTCCAGAAGTCGATCCGTCCATGATTGCATATTTGCGCAAATATGCCAAAGATCCGAAGAAGGGTCTGGATAGGTCGTGGAGGTCCTGCCAGGACAAGTTACTGGACCTCTTGGGTCCGTTGACAAAAATTTTGGATTTGGCTTATTCCGCAAAACATTCTGGTTCTCTGATTGATCCCGATGAGTTGGCAGGGTGGTCTCAAAGAGCTATCTACATTTTAGGCAATGCAAATTGCGCCCTGTCCTGTGAGCACTGTCGCTCAATCCTAATGAAATTAGACCCTAAACTAACAGATCTTGCATCTTCAGAGTCAGACCCTTTGGCACAAGGTCTCCTTTTTGGTCCTCCATTCCTAAAGGAACTCACTAATTTTGTTGTGACCTTTAGTGGCCTGGACAAGGCGCAATCAAACCAGCGCTGTGCTTTCCGTCCGGTTTTCGGATGGGCCGGACGAAGGGGACGTTCGTCCGGCTGGGGAGGTCAACAGCCTGCTCAGCGAGGAGGCCAGTCCCAGCGAGGAGGAGCCCAGGACACTTATGGCTCAGGGAAGACCAGATTCTACCCCTCTCGCAAGGGTAGAAACAACTACGGAAAAGGCGGCTACAGAGGTGCCCAGGGAGAACGTCAAGATTCCTCCAACTCAGGTGAGCTTAATTCTGACATCCGAAGTTGTTTTGGGGGGCGAACTGAAGTTTTTTCTTCACAATTGGCAGCTAATCTCCAGCGATGCTTGGGTGATGGAGACGGTACAAGGTTTCAAATTCGAACTCTACGACCGCCCTCTCCAACACCGTCTTCCTTTACCCCTTGTTTTTTCCCAACGAGATCAGGACTTCATCTCCGAAGAAGTCGAGTCCCTTCTGACGAAAGGAGCCATCCTTCCATCTTCCCGTCATCCAACGGTTTCGTCAGCAATATCTTCCTAGTGGAGAAAAAAGGGGGTGGTTCCCGTTTAGTCTTAAACCTCAAAGATTTCAATGGCGGGGTGGTTTACTGTCATTTCAAGATGGAAGGTATCCATTTTCTTCGAGACCTTCTCCAAGAAGGGGACTGGATGGTCCGCTTGGACCTGAAAGACCCCTATCTGTCTGTTCCGATTTATGCTCCCCACCGGCGCTTTCTTCAATTTCAATGGTTGGGGAAATAGTTTGCATACACTGTACTCCCCTTCGGTCTTTCTTCCGCTCCATGGTGCTTTACGAAGCTCATGAGACCGGTGGTGGAGTCTTTGCGGGCCCGGAGTGTCCATTTGATTGTGTATCTGGACGATATTCACTTGATGGCTCATTGCCCCCTTCTTCTGCAACTTCACTTACAATGGTCCATCGATCTATTGCAGTCCCTAGGTTTTCTTATCAATCCTCTGAAATCAGACTTTCTTCCCTCACAAAAGATGGATTTTCTCGGTTTCAACATCGACTCACTAGCTTGTCAGCTTTTCCTTCCAGGCCAGAAGATCAGAGCGATCAAACGGGAGTGGCGCCTTGTCTTGTCCCGACAACTGGTCTCTTTGCGAACGGTGGCTCGGATTGTAGGTCTCCTTTCCTCTTCAATCCAAGCCATATTCCCGGGTCCCTTACATTATCGCGCTCTCCAGCGCCTAAAGATCAGACATCTTCAGAAGGGCCTTCGTTACTCCGATCTCATTCCCCTGTCGGAGGATGCTCGTGGGGAGATGTTGTGGTGGCTGGACCACATGGAATCCTGGAACGGTCGAGCGTTGTTCGGGTCGACTCCAGACATCATTATCGAGTCCGATGAGAGCCTTTGGGGATGGGGAGCTCGGTGCGGTTCTCTGACGACAGGAGGCCGTTGGTCCCGGGAGGAATTATCCCTCCACATCAACTGCCTGGAGCTTCTTTCAGGCTCTTTTGCGATCCGCTGTCTTTCCCCTCAAGCGACGAACTGTTGCATTCTCCTCCGCATGGACAATCCGCCGATTCATCAAACAAAATTGCGCTCGCAAAGGGCCAGATTCTGAGAATCTGGCCCTTTGGGAGTGCGATTTTTGCATTTGGGATTCAGCATCCCAAATGCAAAAATCGCTAATTGCGATCTCGCAATTTTGCGAGGAATTACATTTAAGGAATCTCTATTTGAGATTCCTTAAATGCAATTCATCATCCAATTTTTTTTTGCGAATTCGCAATTTCTGGCCGCAATTTACCGCGAGGTCAGACCTCGTGGTAAATTGCAAAAACTCAGAAAAATGCATTTAAATGCATTTTTCTGAGTTGCATGTTACACACACACATGTCCTTTGGACATGTGTGTGTTCAAAACCTGTGTAAAATTTCATTTGAGGGGTGCTACAGGGTGTCATTTGGACACCCTGGCACCCTTCAAATCGCTATCTTATTTGCGATTAGCAAATTGCTAATCGCAAATAAGGAATACTCCCCATTCATTCCTAGGGGCCTTTTGGCCCATAGGAATGAATGGCGAGTGTTTCCTTATTTGCGATTAGCAATTTGCTAATCGCAAATAAGGAATATGTAGGAATCGCATTTCTTTATGCAATTTCTACATGAATCCCGTTTTGCGAGTCCTTAATAGCGATTCGCTATGAATCGCTATTAGGGGCTCGCAAAACGGGAGAATGATGAATCAGGCTGAATGTCTCAGCGGTGAGATATGTCAACAAGCTTGGAGGCACGAAATCCAAACTCCTTTCGGAGACAGCCAAGGACTTTTGGCATCTTTGCTTACGCCGACAGATCACGATTTTTGCAGAGTATCTTCCAGGTCGCGACAATCTAGTGGCGGATTGGAATTCCCGTCACCTCAGGGATTACAGCGACTGGCGTCTCCACCCTCGAGTGTTTCGGTCCTTGGTCCGGGTTTGGGGCCAATGCCACTTGGATCTCTTTGCCTCTCGCCTGAACACACAGCTTCCGCTGTTTTACAGTTGGTGCCCGGATCCGGAGGCTCTGGCCACCGATTCCTTCCTCCAGTATTGGCCTCCTCGCCTGTGCTACGCGTTTCCCCCCTTCTTGATGATTCCCATGGTTCTGGCTCGCATGAAGTGTTTCCTCTCGGATCTGATTCTCATCACTTCCCTTTGGAGGGCTCAGGCGTGGTTTCCAGTTCTTCTGGAGATGAGTTGCTCTCCACCGCTCCTTCTCCCCAACAGGTGGAACCTGTTGCTGGACCCTCTTCTGCAGCTCCACCCTCTCATTCTTTCGGGTCATCTCCGTCTTGTAGCGTGGCGGATTTCGGGGGACGCTGGCAAATCGCAGGCCTTTCTTCTGACGCTGCCCGATTTATCGGCGAAGCTTGGGCCCCCAACACCCACAAACGTTATTCATCAGCTTGGAAACGTGGAGTGATTGGTGTACTCAGAGATCAGTCGATCCCTCTTCGGCAGATGTCACCCTAGTTCTGAATTTTCTTGCTTCTCTGGCTTCTTCAGGCTTGGCATAAAGGACAGTCAATAACTTTTGTTTCGCTATTTCAGCTGGTCATATTCCAGTGGAATCTAAGCCTATTGGGGAACATCCTTTGCCCTAAGTATGTTCAATTATGGGATGTATCTGTGATTTTACGTTTTTTGAGTTCTTGGGCTGAGAATTCTTCACTGTCTAGGAAACAGTTATCCGCCAAGTTGACTATGTTGCTTTGCCTCTTGTCTTGCAAGCGTGTGTCAGATGTTCGTGCTCTAGACCTCGCCGGACGCTCTTTCTCACCTGAAGGTGTTTCTTTTTCCATTTCTCGCCGCACTAAATGTAACACATCTTCTGTGTCTTATCCCTCTTTTCCACACAATCCCAAGCTGTGTGTAGTACAATGTATTAAAGATTATGAGGTGAGTACTGCTCCTTTTCGTCATGATTTGCAGGGTCAACTACTTATAGCTTTGCAAAAGCCTTTCAAGCCTGTGTCTCCCGCTACCCTGGCACGTTTGGTTCGTTGGCTCATGTTAGAAGCGGGCATTGACGTTTCCGTCTTTGGGGCCCATTCTGTTCGGGGAGCTATGGCTTCAAAGGCTTTTTCCTTGGGGGTTGGCCTCCAGGATATCATGAGGGCCGCAGATTGGTCTTCAGAATCTGTTTTCAAGACATTTTATTTCAAACCTATTGTTGATGTTGCTTCTGTTGTGGTGGATAAGCTTTAAACAAGCATAATCGGAGCCTCCGTCCTGACATAGAATTTAAAATTTGCTAACATTCGTGCCAAGAATTTTCAATTCCATTAAGGACAGGAGGCGAGGATTATCCCACCCTTAATGCCATTTATGCATTGGTTTAAGTATGCATGTTGCTATACTGTAATGTTCTTTATTGTATGACTCTATTCCTGCCCTATTGTGAATTCTGTCTTCTATCCTTTGGAATGGCCTTTACGGCTCTGTTTTTATTTCCTCCAGGCTCTGACCTTAAATGAGATGTGCTGTGAGTTCCTGCTCTTCGTGGGTCTTCTTCTGTTCCTATGGCTTTGGGAGGTGCCTCCGTCCCTTCATTTGGATGATGACTTTTCCTTTGGACGTTCGTAATGGATTTTGATTTCTAATGTTCTTGGTTCTGGACAAAGAAAGAGGAAGTTGGAACCTCTATGACTGTATTTATACTTTCTATGTACTCTATGGTTGCTATGTGCTCATGGGAAGTGTAGTTTTTTTGTTTTCTTTACTGCGTTTTCATTGGCTGCTGTCTCTAGTAAAGAAATTGAGAAAAGCATAATCCTCGCCTCCTGTCCTTAATAGAATTGAAAATTCTTGGCACGAATGCTAGCAAATTTTTAAATTGTGCCTGTCACTGAATCCACGCTGTGAAGAAATCAAATTAATCCTGAGGAATACCTGCAATACAATGAGCTGGAGATAAAAGCGTGTAGCGTTGATCACAATAGGCTGGTGACTGATTTATGAAGTGTAAAAAACACAGAAACTGACTCCAAGTTCCAAATACAATGATAATGTGTAAACATGTACACCCAATATGGCCGCCGGAGTACGTGTTGTACGTGCTTTCTAAAGGAAATAGAGCACATTGTGAAACCGTCTCAAACAATGACACACAGGATGTTCTGCAACACAAAGAACAGCTACATGGCAACACTCCATGAAAGAAGACACAACACGAGAAGAAGGGAGCTCTGGCTTTGAAAGATGAAGCATAATAATACTCAGAACCCCCACTTGTCCAATAATCAACATACAAATCATGGTCATGAGCTTGAGTATTTATCTCAAACATATATTATACTTATTTGTCATTCTCTTAATATCAATCAAATCCATCTGGTACAATCAAAACATCAATATACACAAAAAGACAACAAAAAACTTAATTAATACAAGTATCAACACAAACTGACTTAAAGCCTTAGAAATTCAAAAATAACTTTTTTGCTGAACACTAGTGAGTTGTTGCCAATGAGTCCAAAATTGATCACTCTAATGAATTGTCCTAACCCTTAAATAGACATGGGGTTATATATATAATTTTGTGTTCCCACACTCAGCGTTATCCAAAGGGGAGAAACTTTATGGTTCCTTTTCAAATGGAAAGATTCTTTTCAGAATCATGGCCAGTAGTTGTATAATTGACGTGGTACTTCCAATAAATCCCCATCAGAAAATGCCAACGCATTTCGACCTCATGCCGTGTAGGGGTATGTAACAACTCTTTTTAAGAGGTCATCATCAGGGCTAAGGGAAAAACTTGTGCAAAAACGCCATTTTACAGATCACTCTGTGCAGCCCAAAAAAGGTTTGTATATTCCTAAGGGGAATATACTGATTTATGTATGTACTGTCAGAAGGCTGCAAATTCTTCCCAGAGGCAGTACCGAGGCTTGTCCCAATCGCCCACCTCCCAGTGCCTCCGCTAAAAAGCTGGGTGCACCAGCAAGGGGGAAAAGGGGAAGTGGAAGAGAAAGAAGAGACACCTTGAAAACTGCTGCCACCCACGCCAGCTGCTAGACATTGCAGTATTCTTCTGCCGTCTGTCCAATGGAGAGGAGGGTGCCTAATACACAGAAGGGAAAGAGTAAACAACAACAACCTACCTTTCCCAACACAACACTCTCTTAAATAAATAATTAGACTTCTCCTACCAGCTGTTCCCAGGGCCTTGCTACTCTTCTATGTTATGGTGAGATTTTGTCAGGAGCTTTTAACTAAAAAAAGGAGAGACTACGTTACTAATGGTTCAGAACCTTATAACAACCTTATACTGAATTGTCTATCTATAGCTACCTGAAAAGCTTCCTGTCAAGTGGAGTACAATTCCTTTCTGGTGAGTAGTCAATGTATACTTCTTAGTTGCAGTCTTTAGGTTTTACAATCCTTCAAGCACGCAGAAAGGTTCAAGGTAAGGTACTGAGGGAGACGGAAAGAAGAGGGCAAGCGCAAGAAGGGAAGGGTAAGTTTCTTAGAAACACTGCGTTTAACTGGCAAAGGCTGAAAGTCTTACTGTCTTTGCTTTGTTTCTTCTGCGGCCGGTACAGCAGTCTCAGGACTGAGACTTCTATGTATCTGCCGAAGTTCCGTTAATTACTGCCGCTTGACTGGTGAAAACGTGACTGGTACTTCAGCTTGGCAATTCTTCCTGCAGTCACTTTCCGCAAACACTCTCACTAGTTACTGTCTTTGAAGCTGCTACTGCAAGGTTACGGAATTCGCTCTTCACTGTGACAAGAATACACTACGGATAACTGACTCCAAATTCCAAGAATTACTCTCAGAAGAAGAACCCCTTAAACGCTCCCGTCATAAAAAATAGGCGCGGAGCTAGGTTTCCATGCTGCTGACTCCTCACGAACGTCGTTGAAGTGCGCAGTTAAGAACTCGCATCTTCTCCAAGAGCGCTAGAATGTGCGGACTTCAAGGAATGCTCTAATGACCTTTGCGGCGGCCATCTTAGAAGGAGAGGAACTATATACAATTCATTAGGGAACCTTACTCTACAGTAAACGGGGACTTTATACAAGTAAGCTGAGAAACTTTATGAAGGGCAAGGATACCAGATATTTGCCCGCTTGAGTTGGGACATTGTCTGAATCTTTAATCGCCGCTTGGGAGTACAGATGGTGGTGATTCGGTGAATCCTGACATGTACGACTTACACCCCTTTATTGTGGTACCTATAATGGACCTGCAGCTGGTAGACCGTTTTAACCCAGGGATTATTTAAAAGCTTCTACCGTGTTCTCAATGAAAAAAGTGTGGACCAAAAAGATTATAATAGCTCAACACCCTTGGTGAGACACTGCAGTGGGTTCAAAAACCAACTCACCAGAGCTAGAGGGTATAGGTTCATACGTTGAGAAACGACCGTCTCATAGCCATCTCAGTCTCAACAGTAGACCAGGAGAAAGTGTCTGAAAACTATAAATATTAAATATATAAGTTCTGTCCCCAGGTGTCCGGAGGAGAAAAGTGAAGCAATTAACATGGCGAGCTACAGATTTCCTTGAAGAAAGCGGGTTCAAGTCCATTCCTAATATGTACAATAGATGGCAAATAAGTAAGTAACGCTTCACGTTTCTCCTCCGGACACCTGTCTTGCTGGGCTTGATGTGTAATTTGACTTCGGGATACTTGGAACCTCAGCCCAGCAATAAGAGGAAATAATAATAAGAAGAATATTATCCCTCGGCTAAGGGTTTCCGAATATAAACCCGTTAGTGGAGGAAACATATTTACTGGACCCGACTGGACATCTTGCAAAGATTTGATTTGTCATGAAGAGAAGTAAAAAGAACCTTCCCGTTTTGCAGTGAGACTTTGAACTCAGATGACTAAGCTACACTATTACTTATTCTCTTTCAATACCTGGATGAACACCACCGACAGTGATTATTCATACAGTTAGTACTCCTAGGAGGGTGGAAACAATCTCTTATCTCTTTGTCCTGAGGAAGGTGAGATTTATATAGTTACATCCACCGAAACGCATTGACGCTAAGTGTTTCTGAATTCGACCACAAGGAACCTCTGGGATGAATTGAATCTCTGATTCACCAGGATACTAACTTGATGCGAACAGTCGTATCAGTTTATGCATTAGCACTTTAAGAACGGTGAAATGGGGTCTCCCTGTTAGGACTTGTGGTCCCCTTTATCTTATAGGTTGGCTTAAGGTTTTTATGTATTGTATACATTGGTCTCTATATTGTATACATGGACGTCCGCAGAAATTTTTCCAGGGTCGGCTAACCTGGCAAATAAAGGGGCGTGGCTAATGTTAATCATAGGGGTGGGGCTAAAATGGCAGACAAACAGGATCGGGTAATGCTCAGGCCAAGCTGAGAAAAAAAGTGGTGAATTCTGCATGTGAAACTGAACAACAATAACAGCACACATGAACCCTAAAATTACCCCCCTGGCCCCTTAAAACTCATACATTCCCTGATCTCTAAAATTAGCTCCCCGGCACTCCAAAACCCATAATCCGTACCCGTCCTAACCCCTAGAATTGTCCCCTTTGAACCCCAAAACCCATACCTGCCCTGGACCCTAAAATGTCCCCCATTGCACCCCAAAAC
The DNA here is from genome assembly GCF_964263255.1 of Lissotriton vulgaris. Classification (NCBI taxonomy): domain Eukaryota; kingdom Metazoa; phylum Chordata; class Amphibia; order Caudata; family Salamandridae; genus Lissotriton; species Lissotriton vulgaris. The sequence continues at coordinate 1,433,545,620 of NC_141689.1, read as the reverse complement.
CCATATCCACCCTGAACCCTAAAATGACCTCCTGGTACCCCAAAATCCATACCCACCATGAACCCTAAAATTATCCCCCTGGCACCCCAAAACCCATATCCACCCTGAACCCTAAAATTAACCATGCCCCCTCAAAACCCATACCTGCCCTGAACCCTAAAATTACCAACTGGCACCCCAAAACCCATACCCACCCTGAACCCTAAAATCACCCCCGCCCCTTAAAACTCATACATTCCCTGAACCCTAAAATTACCCCCTGGCACCCCAAAACCCATACCCACCATAAACTCTAAAATTACCCCCTAGCACCCTAAAACCCATTACCACCCTGAACTCTGAAATTACCCCCTGGCACCCCAAAACCCATATCCAGCCTGAACCCTAAAATGTCCCCTGGCACGCCAAAACCCATATCGACCCTGAACCCTAAAATTACCCCTGGCACCCCAAAACCCATACCCACCCTGAACCCTAAAATTACCCCTGGAACACCAAAACTCATTACCACCCTGAACCCTAAAATTAATCACTGGCAGCCCCAAAACCCATATCCACCCTGAACCCTAACATTACCCCTGGCACCCAAAATACATACCCACCCTGAACCTTAAAATTACCCCTGGCACCGCAAAACCCATACCCACCCTGAACCCTAAAATGATCCCTGCCTCCCCAAAACCCATACTCACCCTGAACCCTAAAATTACCCCACTGACACCCTAAAAGCTGAACGCTATGGGCAGATTTACAAGTCCCTTGCACCACTTTTGAGTCACTTTTAATATGGGAAGAGTGACTGAAAAGTGGCCCAAAGGGCTTGTAAATCTGCCCCTACAAGCTTACACTACATTTGCATATTCGGAGGGGACTGTTCTCCTGTACGTTTTCATGCATGTAAGTCTAGAACACCATTCACTTAGAGTAACCTAGATATGCAGCCAGTAGGTAATGCTGATGCTGTAGAAGGCATTACGTTACTGGAACTTAGTTAAAAACTGCTGCCTGCTCTTCTGACACTATTCAGTGGAGTCGGGCTGATCAGCAGCACTGTCGTCCTGGCATCCAGACCCTCTCGAAGGTCTTACTGTGTAGATAGATGTGGGTCAAAGGTCTCCTGCTTTCTCCTTGCCTGGTCCTCCTCTGCTTCTTCGTGGGTGTCCTTGGATGCAAAAAGAGACTGATCCATGGTCCTGTTCACCATTCATCTGGTGAGCAGCACCGTGGATATGCATTCCATACAAGTGTACAGACAGCAGAAGAAAAGGGACGGCAGTGCAGGTGACACTTTTCCTTTGTAAAATAATTCCTGCAGGTTTCATACGTAGCCCAGGGTGTGCTGTCTCTGCACTTGTATGGAATACACATTGATACAAGTGCACAGACAGCACACCCTGGACTATGACACCAGCAGACATTCCTTTACAAAGTCAAAAAGGCACCTGCACTGGCCATCCCTTTCCCCCTGTTGTGCACATCTTCCCACTCCCACCCCATGATGAGGCAGCTAGAAGTGGTGATTTGTCATTCTGAGGGGTGTGAATGTTATAAGAATATGTGTGCCTGGCTGAGGCAGCTTCCCAGACACACTCACAGCGCACCCAAGTACTTCACACGGGTCTTCAAAAGACCATATATTTGGTAATTAGGCTTTGTTGTGTTTTCACCCCTGTATCTCCACTCTGCATATGGCTTTGGCTGGATGCATTAGGCCCCCCCCCCGAAATTTATATATCCATAGCGTCCGAAGGTTTTTTGCTGGAAGTTGGGTCAACGAGCTGGTCGGGTTCTTTTCCCAGCCCCAAGCAATCGCCTCTCCTTCATGTGGTGGTGATGAGTGGGTTGCAGGGCACCTGCACTTGTCACCTCTATCATCGGTAGCACCCTGCCTCCATCTGAATGCTGAGGATCACCCCCCCCCCCCCGAACCACCAGCACCTGGAGGGGTCGCCGTGATGTCCTGCCTGAGGACGAGCCCCGGCGTCAGGCCTCCCTCCGGAGTGCATTTGTGTACATGGGCGTGCGCATGGTGGGCAAGGAGGGGTACTCCAGGGGTGGGCAAGTGCCCCTCCTTGCCCCCACCAGCGGACGCCCATGATTGTATATGACATTTTTATTATTGGATGTTTTTAAGGATGGCTATAATGGTATTTTTATGATGTGATTTTCCTTTATAATTAAAGTCTTTGATGTCATATCTCTAATTTGGTGGCATGTTAGTCTGTGTTAGGGGGTTTGAGTCTATATGTTCCTTTTATGTGTGGTGGATTGTAATTCTGTGTGATTTGGTGAACGAGTGTGTTTAATATTTCTGCTCTCAAGGGAAAAGATTTTTTCTTCTACTAACCAAGTATTAAGACAGTTTTAACCTGGGGCTAAATAGTTCATAAATGAGAGCCAGATTTCCTCGATTAATGACTTGTGACTGCCTTAAGCTAAAGCAAACCATTAGTACATCAAACCCAAGTCAAAAAGATGTTGGCCTTCTCAAAATGACAAAAGGAACCTCTTCCAACTTGTTTCACTCTTGCCAGAAGCTACTGCGTGACCATAACACTGAGGTCGTACAGTGTTTGTAGTTTGATTGGCCTACCAGAAGTTCAATGTAAACAGGGTAAACCATTTTCTACACGTGTTTATATGGACCCTGATTATAAGTTTATTGATGTTTTTCTAACCTTGTGCAAACCCCTGTTTGTGCAGGAGTCAGAATTCCGTGTTGTGTGGCATTTACCCCTTCATCATTACATTTAGCCAGGTCAAACCTGCTGGAATGTAACCCCTTGCATGCTTGTGACGGACCCGTTCCATCACAAGCCTCGGGTGAGCTGTGCTTGTGACGGAAAGGTTCCATCACGGCCCGCTCGCCGCGCCTGCGCGGCGCAAATTCCGCGCCTGCGCTGACGAAATAATGGGCGGGCGGGTTCGTGACAGAACCGTTCCGTCACAAGCACAGCTCACCCGCGAGCCATGACGGAGCGGTTCCGTCACAAGCACGGAACCGTCGCGCGGCCGCCCCACCCCCTTAGCGCTGCGGCGGAATAGCCGCCGCAGCGAAGGGGTTAACAAGGGAAACAGAACTTTCACAGTAACATGCGTCAATCTGCATGTTATCCACGAATTCAGAAGAGTTGCTATTTATTGCTCCCAATAAATGACATATCCCAGGGAATCGTTATTTATGAGATGCAGCAAATATTGTACATAAAATCGAGGCACATCTAATGAGGGCCTACGTAGGGTGGTCACCCTACTTAGGGGCTCAGTTGCAAGCCCTTGTGCCTCCGGTAGGTCACTGTTTCCCATGTTAAAAGTGACACACCAGAGGTCCCTCAGATCCAGCTCCAGAGACCGAGCGGTTCCTGCCGTGAGGGGGTTTATGATGGCATAGGAAACTGAGGCTCGGCTGCAGGGGCGTAACACAGGCCCCTGCAGCCCCCGCGGTGCAGGGGAGGGCCCTTACCCTCCAGGGGGCCCCGTCAGCACCGCACTTCTGCTGGGGAGCTCTAGATTGAGTCTGGAGGGGGCCCCTTCACGTACCTTGCAGGGGGAACCCTCAAGGTTCGCTACGCCACTGCTCGGCAGTTGGATGACAGCAGTTCTAGCAACTATAAATGAGGTGGGATAACTAGGTGGCCAGACGACACTTGCCGATTTTTGGAAGAGGATTCTGTTGTTCCAATTATATGATCCTGTCCCCATCATATCCTGTTTTCTGTGATCTGGTTTTCGAGGGTCACCCCTACATACAACCCTATTGTATGTAGAACACTTCCAGTTTGAGATGCTTCTGCTGCAATGAAAATGTTCTCAGTAAAGTGCTGTGCAGCTTTCCCATGAGCTTGGTTACGAACATTCAAATAACCAAAGTAAAAACACAATGCTGGCTATTCACAGGCATGAAAATGACACGTTCCATTAAATATAATGCAAGAGTGAGTGTATTCCTATCGACAAATCAAATAGTGCGCTATTTGGATATGTGGGAAAGTGTCTTTCTGCCCAGTGCACTTTTTAAACAACTCTACTCCGGGGTGCCACAGGTGCTAGACCATATCCTCACAGTGAAAATTTCTGCCCTGTGACTGCTGTACACCATTCTATTTTAATACTTATTTTCTCTAAAATATGAATGTGTGACAACATGGCTGTGATACTGCATCATTACTGTAGGTTACGTTGTTTTGTTGATTCCGACTCCCATTGCTTTCACATGATTGTGGTTTTCAGAGCATGCAAAGATACTTAAAAAATATTTTGCAATCTCAAAAAAAGAAGTTATAGTGATCCTGAAATACTTTTTTGCAACATGAGACCAAGAATTTTCAGTAGTGCAAAATCACGAAAGTAGCAGAGCATGAAAATGGCAAGCTTTTTTAGTTCTGACGAGATTATACTGTATTATATTATATACTTTATGGGGCTTTCTGCCAGCACTCTTTATCCACTAGTCTGTTGTTGTATCATTCATATTTTTCTTCTGTCCTCTACAGCATGTACGCATGTGGCTATAGGTTACCCCACTTCTGCCATTGGCTAACTGCACTGTGAATGATTTGTTTTGCTCTTTCACAGGGAATTTATCCGCTCTCAAAGTAGTTTCCTTCAGTGCCAAGGTGCACTCTGTAATGTTTGTGTTTTTGAGCCCAAAAATACTTTTGCTTTGAAACAATGTTTTTTGTATATTGGCAAGGGCCCTGCATCTTCGTCAGCAATAACGTTTTACAAAAACCAAGAGAAAACAAAACAAGCATTGAAAAAAAACGAAAGGCTGGCATCCAATACCAGACCTATTTGCTTTTCCAATACAACACTTCATACTGCACAGCTACAGATTCTAAGAGCCCGATTACGATGCCATCAGGAAAGGCTCTGAATGGCATCCGATTCGGTCGAATCAGATTCGGAACCCGCCTTTCCGACTGACTCGGACACCTTTCCCAATGACCAATTACAATGGCTGGAAACCGTTCGAACTGTCCGACTCAGTTCAGAAAAAGGCATTGGGGGTAACCGAGTCGTTCAGAGCTGAATCGTAATGGTATATGGACCGCGTTTCCAGCCGAGCGACAACGGCGTAGCTATGAGGGTGCGGGGGGGCGGTCCGCCCCACGCCCACAATTTTGGGGGCGGCACTGGTGGCCTGTTGTGGCATTTATAATTTATTTGGGGACACTGTGTTCCCAAATAAATTATAAAGGCAGCGCGCGGCCGAGTTTCAAAGTGCGCGCTCAAAAATTGCGGCCACGACGTCCCGGCCGTCCCGAGTTTGAAGTTGCTGTCACTCAGTCCCGGCCTCCAGGGCCGTCAATCAATCTAGTAGCGAGGAGCGCTACCAATGACAGCCCTGGGGGCGACATTAAATAATGTATTTTTTTGGCCAGCCCTGCCCTCGCATCGCGATGAGAACGACGTAGCAGTGAGCGTCACGCGCTTCACCACTATGCCCTCATTTTGGCCTGGGGCAGTCGGTGCTGTGCTGCTTTCTGGGAATCAACCACCCCAGGCTGCCTGTTATAGAGACCCTTGAGCCATCAGTGAGGTAAGAGAGCTTTCAGAGGGCATATTTAGTGAGTGGCAACATAGATACCAACAGGTCTTTAAGTGGGATGAAAAAAATGGGGGAGGGTGACCGATTTAATTAAGGGCGTGGTTTTAAAACACACTAAAAAGCTGTGTTTAACATAGTGTGTCAACAGACTTGAATTTTGCTGTTTCTGTCATTGCATTCAGATATGTGATACATCATGCTCACTCTGTCTACATGAAGGATCGCTGCTTCTTAGCAAGAGTTTCAGAGGTCCAGTGCGTGACCTGTGTATGGTGTTTAGTTTTACCTGGGATTGCACTCACATGATTGGCCATCATTGTTAGCTCATTTCGGATTCAGTGCATTCGATTTGTGGTTCAAAGGTCGTTCAGTCCATTGTTTTGATCTGTTTATGAAATTTACATGGGGGTGCATTTCAATTTCTTATTTTTTGTTATTGTTGCTTGCATTTTAACGTGCCACCTTAGTGACGGCCATAAGGCTATTCATATTTCAAGATGGTCCCTACAATGTCCCTTTAGTCATAAATTCAGACCCAGGTCCTTGTGAAGGAAGCTAATGTAATATAAATTCTGCACCTGATGAGGGACTCACTGACAAGTTTTCATGTTTACTAGCACATAAACACAAATCCTAATTAAAGATCCATTGATGGCAAATCAGTTTTGAACGATGGACTATATGGTTTACATTGAAAACACAAGGACAATTCTACTGTTTAAAAGATGGAAACTGAAACAATAGACACCAATAACTAGCTCCAACATGCAACTAGAATCAACTAGTTGTGTCTATGTTGCTTTTTAGTAGTTGTCCAAAACCCATTTGCTACCAATATGATCTGAAATAAGACATATGTAACTGGTCAATTGGAATGTCTATAAGGAAACCACTTACATGAAGTGGGAGAGTATGTGGCTTAACACCTAGAGAGGACAAACTCGGAGTGCAAGAATCAGGTGCAAGTTTCGACAGGGACTCTCAACATCCTGTGATTCTGGGCAAATCACTTAATCTCCCTGTTCCTAACAAAACAAGCATTTGCAATGCAATAGGTCTCACATTAATGAGAGTTTAGGCTATTGGCAACGCAATACCTTAAACTCTTGTAAATGCAGGACCCATTGCATTGCAAGTATTTGTTTTTTCACTAGCGGCCCTGCTTACTTATTTCTTTTGTTTACTTGTGCCCATGCAGCGCTTTCATATACATAAAGCCTGCACCCCTTTCTTTAAATAAGCTATAGAAAGGGGCATGCCCAACATGAAAGTTTCTCAAGTTGACAAACAGATGTTTATTTTTTTTGCTAAAGTGCCAATGCCATGCTGCATACCATTCTTTGGACGTGGTTTGTGTAAAGAAAGGGGCGCAATAAATAAATAAGTGGGCAGCTAAATGCAGACCGCGCTGCCAAAATGTATGAATAAATAAACGCAGCCACTGTATTAAAAGCACACCACCATTAGTAAAAGTTTAAATAAAATCGGGCGGCGTGCTGTGAGTTAGTGGGTAGAATAGGGGAAGAGCAATAAAAAAATAATGCTCACTGACTTATAAAACAGACCATGCAACAACACCAGTAAATGACCCACTTATGGAAGGTAACAAATACAAACAAGACAGTACCAAGGAGGAACTAACAAGCCTAATAATGACTCAGAAGCCAGCGTTTAGGAAGGGCAATGACACAAGTCAGTAAAAATATGGGCAGAGAGGGCTTCAAAGCCATACTCCACCACTGCATGCCTCGCAGCAGCCCAAACGTTGCCCAGGCTCGACCTAAAAATAAATATGTCAGTCTGTAACGCAACTGGTGCTCATGTCGAAGGTTCTGATACCTTTGGGTCTAGTTTGCGTTATGTGACATAAAAAATAAAAATAAATGTGTTTCTTGGGAACTATCAATCTACATAAAGTGATCTTGTTACTTTTTTGCATGGTGTTCGGCCGGACGCATAATTCGCCTTTGCTAATTCGCACCAGCATTTCCAGCAAGTGTAATACTTCTCAAATGAAGAATTATCACAGAACGTTTTGCTTTGTAATATGGTGAAACAATCACAGTCCCACTTTCTCATAGCATTCCCGATACAACAAGTATAATTTGGGGTCTGTAAAAGATATTGGCAGCGGAAAAGGAAAGGGGGGGGATGAAGAAGTGCATCATTGATTGTAGCTATTTAATGTTTCAGTGGTTGATGTTTTAAATTGACTTTTTTATGGAAATAGCCTGAGCGGTTGTTCGTGGGAAATGAAAAGTGACTGTCATTGAAGCATGGAATATATTTTCCTAATCCATGTGATATTTACCCTTATCCACTTTGGTTTGTAAATGGAGAGTGTAAAGGTATCTTGAGAGTTTAAGGATTTCCTTGTAGATCTTTGTTAGCCCATAGAGTGTTTAGTAGTCTAGCCTTTCTCCAACTCATTTTTAAGCAGTCCTTCAGTGTCTCCCGTTGAGTGATATGTTCAAATGTTCTTCAGAGTTTTTGTTATGATAAGCTTCACAAGGCCCTGTCATCTTGAAAGCATTGGTGATGGTGATAAATTGTTATCAGGAACTGGTGAAAACCTGAATCTTTCATCTTTGAGCTTCACCATATTCATGGTTCTAACTGCAGATTATTCACCCTATGACTGCTCCCCAGCACCAGACTGGATCCAGGGATTTTTTCTCATCTATTCCCTTGCACATTGATTGGTTCCATTGTGCAGCTCTGTATCCGTTCTGTTCCGTCCCATCCTCAAAGTGATACCGGGGAACCTACATAGCCGCCACCTCCATGCACTGACATTAGTTCCTTTCTTTCCATGGCACGGATCCCGAGCTCACTCCCTTGAATTCAGTGGCAGACCCTCCAAAAGACTTTCTTGCACTTTAATAAAGCACTGATGGACACACTACGGGCACCTGGGCAATGCCAGGAACTTGCACGCCAGTTAATAAACAAAAAGCCAGAAGGCATAAGCCAGCCTCAGGGGGCCCATACTTTCTCCTGTAACACCCAACACTGGAACATTTAAATGTTCAGGCCTCCACCAGCAGGCTGAGCCAATCACCCCACAAGACACAGAGTTGTAACGCATGGAAGTGTTAGGCTGATGTCTATTGGCAAAGAGCCTAGGGGTTATTCCGATGCAGATAAAAAGTGTCTTAAGAGTGTGGTAGGTGATTTTAAAAGAGAGGTCGGTAAAGCCATTTTATGCTAATAATATTCTTAGAGCCAACAATGGAGCAAAAAAGGTTTTTGAAATTCTTCGGGGACTAACAGACTTGGATTGCTCAAAGCAAGAAGTTGCATCTTCCTAGGAACTCTGTGATGATCTGGCTGATTTCTTTGATAAAAATATCTGCAAGATTTTGGAGGACATAATTACATCTGTTAAGATAGCATCCCCTGATCTGAGACAGTGGTCAGAGCTACTGGTGACCAGAGCTTTACCGAACTATCAGTGTTAAGTGAACCTATGACCCTAAAGGACTCTGCTGACAACCATGATGGCAGGCTTATTCTGTGATGCTATCTCGGAGACCTTCTTAGATATCACCTAGTCCACTACCTCGGGATCCCCCTTGGATCCCCTAACCTCCGAGGATATGGAAAGAGCTGGTCGATGATCTCACTCTTCCTACACTGCAGGTGTGCAATCAATCTTTGAAGAGGGGTGTGGAACCTCAAGTCCGGAAGAAAGCAATTGTCTGTGTGTTCTCTCTTGTACTGCCAGTCACCGGTGTATTCAACTGTGTAGCCTTGGACCGCGTCATGTATGTGCATGTAACTTGCATGATCGAGGTAACTATTAGCGGCAATACTCCATGTCTCTCGGACCTTTTTCAAGTGCTCGCCGTCGTCCTTTTTCCCCAGCATCTTCTTCCCCTCCAGGGGCGGCAATCCGAGGGATAGCCCCAGGCGCCACAAGCTCTAGCTACCCCTCTGCTGAGCGATTAGGATGTCCGTTTCGGACAGCATTTACAATTAGGTTGTACCGACACGGATCAGCATTGGAATCTGACTTTGGGGGCCCACAGCAATCGGGGCCCTCCGAATCAGGCCTGTATAGGTATCTATGGGTCCCCCCTTTCCATGAATGCACGGTGTGGCAGGCAGCATGCGGTGTTTGCCACAGGGTGCAAGCTTTTCCCCAACCACCTCTATTGTTCATGGGAGCCTGTGTTCTCGTTCAGAACACAGGCTCTTATTGAAGACAATGAAAGTCCAGCTGAACGATGTCCGGAAGCATCATAATTGTTCGGTTGGACTCCCATAACCTGATTCATTAAAAAATGTTTCCCGAAACGATTCGGTTGGACTGCTTTCTGGACAACATCCTAATCGGACCCTAAGTGTTACAAATTACAGTTTTACTAATACCCAGTTAACTGATTCACAGTTTTTCCACCTAGGAACAGTTGAAGGCTGAGTTGGTGTTGCCAGAATTTGAATTGCGTACCTCAGATCACAAAAGATTCCAGCAGCATGCATTTTATCTATGAGCCATACTCCCTACCACAACTGCTCAATTCAGTGATGATCACACATTCGGTTACACAGCTGCATGCCACATTTTTACTCTCACGTTACAGTGATTACACTTTACAGATTGTTGAGTGGCACTAAGATGGATACAGGAGGGCAAGTAATTAGTGGCAAATCGCATTTGAGCATTTTGCAATCATGGGTTGTGCTTCTTTATTGGGGAAATGGTATTAAAATCAAAATGGAAACAATAGAATTATAGAAATATTTAATTCCATATAGGCGAAAGAATGCACCAGAAAGTTAATACTTGGGCATTAGTGACTGTTGTGTATTTTTGTTATTTCTTTGCGTGATACATGGGTATCAACAAGATTGATAATAGAGGTAACTATATAAATATGGTTTATGAAGTCAAAAGTTCACCTGAAAGTTGTGTTCTCCATAGAATTCTTTAGAAAATCCTTCTTATTGGGGTTTGCTTACCCTAGGCTTCTTCATGGATCTATAGACCTCTACAGAGTTGCACCTATGCCACTTCTGTGTGGACTTGTATGTACAGATTTACCATCCTTCATGCTGTGGAGCGCTGCATGACAAATTGCAGCATGAAACTAAGTTTCTGTTGCAGTAAACCCCCACTTTTTGCCTGACTTTTAATGCAACTTTGACTGTGGAGTACTGGTCCCTGCTAACCAGGTTCCCAGTACCAGTGTTCTTTCCCTGAAACTATACCACAATCAGCACAACTTCAGTTGGCCCTGTCAGTCCCTAGTAAATAGTACCCTTGTACCTAGAGCATGAGTACTGGAGAGGGTCCTCTGGGGCTACAGCACTGTTTGTGCCACCCCAGGAACCCCTTACCAAGGATATGCTCTCTGCCATTTCAGGCTGCATGTCTTGGTGCACAGAAATCCAAAGAGTCGACATGGCACACAGCCCTGTGTGTCATGCATCCCATACACTGCCAAAGGTATAGGTAAGTCACCCCTTCTGCAGGCCTTTAGACCTAGGGCAGGGTGCACTATATCCTATGTGAGGGCATATATTAGCATGAGCAGATATGCCCATACAATTCCCAAGCTATTCTGTGATGTTGTAAGTGCACAGGGAAGCCATTAAGAGTGCATGGGTTGGATACTTGTCAACACAAGTTTCCTAGTTCCATGATGGCTTCAATGATTTCTAAGACTTGGTACCAAACATCTTCTTTTAAGAAATCCTCACTGATGCCAGTGGTGTAAAGTATTAATAGAGTCCCACAGGAGACCCTTTTAGAGGGTAAACTGAAAACCTGCCAAGCACTGGTGTAGTTCCTGACGTGTTTATTGCAATACTTCCACTACCAGACATCTTCCTGACCTCATTGGGGTGAGAGCCAGCTCTCCCAGAGGACAGAGACAAAGGCTGCTCTGGGCAGATGTGCTGCACACTTCCTCCAAGAAAGGATGGCCTTCGTGGGCAGGAATCATCAAAGGTGATGCCACCTTTGAACTCCATCCTAGGAACTTCCAGATAGTGGAGAAAGCCAAGCCTCCTTTCCTGCCCCACTTTTGGTGGGAGAAAAGGCAGGAAAATTAGTTAAATTAGGAGGAGGGTACCCACTTAGCCTACACTAACCCTAGGGTGGGGCAGGTAATGTGAACCCTTCTCATAAAATTCCACCCTCTTGGGTTCATAGGAAAACCACCGATCAAGCCTAGGGTAGTGCCTCTCCCCACAGGAAGTGGTGCCTAGAAGGCATAGCCACCCGAAGGTAGGTAGCTCATTGGCTACTACCTGTCTTTCCTTGTAACATTACTAAATTCTGTATTTCGGAGGCACCCCAACACCTGAACATCAAATTTGGCGGACAAGAGAAGACCAGGACAAAGAAGAAATGCTGCACGAGAACTGCAGCCCTGCTGCAGAAGAAAACTGCACCAACCCCTGCCTGCGGGTCCCAGGACTTGACAGTTGCTGATGCTGTGCCGTCCTAAAACGTGAAAGGACGCTAAGAACCCTGGAGCATCTCCAGCCTTCCAGAAATGACAAAGAAGTTTTCTTGGAGTGAAGATATCACTCCCCTGCACACCGCAGGCACCAATCCTGTGATGTCCAGTGTGTTGATTAGTGCTCTCTGATGACACAGAAGCGAAGCAAGAGAAGGTACAATAGCTCCGGAGGAACAGATCTGTCTCCCCACCAAGATTGGAGACCCCAGGACCTACCAGAGCTGCGGCGTACCAATAGCTGGGTACCGATCCCCCAATGGCAAACACTAAAAACAAGAGTACCCTCCAGATTCACAGAGCACCAGAAGCAAGTATCCATCAAGGGACGTCAAGACACCCTGGGTTGAGCCCGTCCAGCAACCCCAGATGATTATTATTTGCTCTATAATACTGCTGCTCTCTACTGAAGACGGGCTCAACCCAGAGACACATGTCTAGAGATATACAGCAATGTCTGCACCAACTTTTGTGCTCCCAACCCCATTCTGTTTGAAAGGCTCCCTTGAGCCAGCAAGCTGACAAGCTTTGGAGATGCACCTGTGTGCCTGTGAGTAGTACTGTGACCTGAGAGGAACTTGGCAGCATTTCCAGCAACTCCAGATTATTTTTCTTTGCTCTCTAAAACTGCTGCTCTCTACTGATGAAGGGCTCAACCCAGAAACACGTGTCTAGAGATATACAGCAATGTCTGCACCAACTTTGGTGAAAAACTCCAGCTATTTCTGAAGTAAGTTTGAACTGTGTACTGCATTTACCAGGATGCAAAGGGGCAAACTGTGCTGGGGCTGTGAGGCAGTGTGCTCCCAACCCCCATTCTGTAAAAAAGGCTCCCTTAAGCCAGAAAGCTGACGAGCTTTGGAGATGCACCTGTGTGCCTGTGAGTGGTACTGTGACCTGAGCGAAACTTGGCAGCATTTCCAGCAACCCCAGATGATTTTTCTTTGCTCTCTAAAACTGCTGCTCTCTACTGATGAAGGGCTCAACCCAGAAACACGTGTCTAGAGATATACAGCAATGTCTGCACCAACTTTGGTGAAAAACTCCAGCTAATTTTAAAGTAAGTTTGAACTGTGTACTGCATTTACCAGGATGCAAAGGGGCAAACTGTGCTGGGGCTGTGAGGCAGTGTGCTCCCAACCCCCATACTCCACGTTACAAGTAGAAAGTGACCATAGTGAACAAGCATGTCCACCTTACCCCTCACCCTCCTTAACCTAGCTGGAAAACATTGTTTTTTAAATAATGGGCAAACAGAGCATTTCCCAGTATATTGTCACTGTGAAACAACCCAATTTCTGTTTTGCCAAGCAAGTTTGAACCTCCCAGTGGTGTGGCCACTTGGCAATGAGATACGGTAGAGTAGAGAGGGAGAGGGTACACTGGGGCAGACATACATGAGAGGTTAGAAAGTGGTAGAGAAAAAGGACAGGGAAGAGACAGTAGAAAAGTACACAGTGAGACATTTATAATAGAAGGAGAACCTACGCGAGGAGATTCCATACATTTTTAAAGGATAACACTGGCTGGAGCATGGGAGAGTGACACATTGAAGATATAGACATGGGCCATAGGAGACTAGTGCAATATAGATCTGAAAGCAGAATGTAACATATTGATAATAGACATGGTTATGACAGGTAAGAGGGCCAAAAGTGAAGGAAAGGAGAATTGTTGCCTAAAATGGAGAGTGGAAATTTTGGGCCATGGAAGAGTCAACTGTAGCAGTGAAGAAAGGATGGGACGTGAGGAATTGGAGAGAGAATAAATAGTAAAGAAAATGGTTCATAGATAAAGTAGAGAGGGCAGAATGCCATAGTAATAAGAGGGGATGGCTAGGCAAATGTAGGTAGAAAGTTAAAGAAGTGCTTTTGGAGAAAGCAAGGCTGGGAGGGAGAAAAGAGATGACACTCTGGTGTCAAAAGAAAGAAAAGGAGTGGAAAAGGGAGAAAAGAGGGGGTGAGACACTAGGATAAGAAAAGCGTGGGTGGAGTCAGAAAGACAGGGAAGCCAAGGGGTGACATAATAGTGAGAAGGAGGGCAAGAGACAGAAAAGAGACTATACATCTAACCACATAATCCTACCACATTATAATATTGAAGTTAAAGGGGATTGTCTTAAGAAACAACATTCCCTTCTCCTCACAATACATGTATGGTATGCACTGTAAAAGTTAAAAGATAATAGAACAGTAATTTCTACTGCTAGTCCAATTGTATCTTTCAGTGGTCCCCTGTGATTTACTGAAGGCAAAACATATTATCTTCTATGTGCTTGGAAGTGCGTCTTTCAATTTCTGTATGCTTGAAAATAAACCAGGATCTCTGATGCCAAACGAGCAGCCTTGCCGATTCAGGTGCACTTATGTCTGGATAACTTTCTGCACTACTGCATTTCCCAGGAACGGCTCCTCTGCTATGGCTGAGGAGCGTCGCCCCACTGCTTTTAAGCAGTGCACTGCATAATAAAGGAAACATAAAATGATAATAACTTTGAGTTATTATCATTTAATGTTTCCTGTTGCTTTGCGGGTGGGCAGGGCTGCTCTGCTCTCGGAGCAGGGCAGGGGAGGAGTGGTTTGCGCACTCCTTAGTGCACAATGACTGTTTGGTCGGCCCTCTCAGGCCACCCAAACCAGTCATGCGCACTTTCCCCGTTCTCCATGCAGGCTGTATTAGAGCCTGCATTGAGAACAAGCCCAGGTTCCCATTCCCTTGTTGAGTGTCGAACCAGGACGCTCAGAACCAATCACAAGGCTGAATTGCAGCATTGTGATTGGTCAGGGGAGCCTGGGAGCTTACCAATCACAACGCTGCATTACAGGGTTGGGATTCGTCAGGGGAGCCTGCTGTGCTTCCAGTGCCTCAGTCTGACGAGGGGAGCAAGAGCAGAGACTTGGAACTCAGCGCAATAAGGTGAATGTTTTTGTATTCAATTTTTTTTTATTGCGCACCATTTCCCCATCCCCCCTTCTGCCCGAAGTGCGCCCGCCCCGCCACCTGCTAACCATGCCAACCGCCATGGCATTTCACATCCCAGAACTACGGGAGAGAAGGCCTGGAGAAGTTATAGGATGGGGAGCAAGGTAACGGCCCGTAGGATTTCGTGTCTACCCTTTCATAATCTAGACAGGGACGGAATTGTGTAATGTGATTGACGTGGGACACAGCCTCGGACGGAGCTGTGCATGGAAACACACAGAGACTGCATTCTATCCACATGAAGGAGCTGATGGCCTTCTAGCTCTACTTACATTGCAATACGGGTTGTGAAAAGGTAAGCCCTGGGTCATGGCGTCATTCTTAGAGCATCAAATTAATCAAAAGAAAAATGGACACTTGTAACAGTTCTAAACCAGTGGTTAGAAAATGAAACACCCTCAAATGCAAGTCATTCTTAGAGTGTCATATGTGCACACTTTTGTATATGCTATAATACAGTGCCTGGCTGCCTGACTCACTCTCGGAGCAAGAGAGTCCATGCACTGACATTAATGATTTTAAAACTAGATGTTTAATCTGCACAGTAACAGATTGTCCATTTTTCCTTTGGGATGTGAATTACGAAGTGGGTGTAGCCCCAGCACCCAAATGGATAAATTACCCCTGCTTGTGCCTACTTTTCCTTTGATTTAGGAGTTTGACAAGGCTGGGCTACTCTACATTAGATGATCGGGTTTTGTTTCAAAACCCAAGGCTTTTACGCTGGCCCACCCCAGACATGCCCCTTTGCATACATGAACCAGGGAATTTGGCAAGGAGGTTTGAGTGCAGTGTGTGGGTAAACTTTTGCCACACAATAGCTTTTGTGCATGAAAGGTGATCTGTTGCTGCTGTTTGTAATTGTAATTGCATAAATATAGCTCTTACTACTCGGAATGAGACGTCAAAGTGCTTTTTTGTGTCCCTTTCTTGTGGTTTTTAGAAGTTGTTTCCCAAAGGTTTGCCCCTCTGTCCCTTCTGATTGGACACAGTAGGGCTCATTTTGAGTCCAGCACAGGGGGGAGTGGGACTAGGACCGCAAGTCTCAGGCTCCTTTGCAGCTAGTAGCCGCCACCACTGACACCAGCATCCTGCGACTGGAGGCGCCATAAAATCCCTGGCGGGGTCCTGCAGCATGGGATGCCTGCACTTGTGCTGCCACTGTTGCTACTTTGCAGGGAGGGGCGGTGATGTAGCTCAAATTTCATCTGGAGTCAGGCATTGCTTTATTTTTGTGCTTTAGACAGACTGCATTTAAAATGACGCAGATTTAGTGCAAGTGAAAAAAACATTGCACATAAAAACATGAAATGAGCACTAGTCAGTCTGAAATGCTTGTGCTGAATTAACGTGTGTTTTTGCAGTGTAGAGAAAACTCTTGATTTCCATGGCCTCTTTAGCTTTGAAAATTATCATGGCATGTGTTCTCTTTTCCCAGCTCATTTTCCTTATAATCTACACTCCCTGTTCCTGCCTTAAGAGACTTTGGCTTTGCGGCATATTTAGACAATGCATATTCAGTTCATAACACATCTTCTTATAATGTGTATTAATTAACCATGCACCACCACTACACAGGGGCAAATGCATTTTACATGAAAAGCTATCTAAAACATTAGAGCATGTTGCTATGAGTATATATTAACTGTGTGCGCTTTTAAAATTTGCACTGGTGCATGACTATGCTATGTTGTACATTGCACATGTTTGCATGTTGTGCACAAATGATAGAAAAGCTGCTTTAAACTATTAGCTTTTGCTAGGTAATCACTAATACAGTGAACTAGTATTGGGGAGGTAAACATAATGGGATTTATTTTCATAAATTAATACTCTTTTATGTTGTTTTTTGTTTGAGGGCCCACCATTAAATGGCTGCCTGAGAATCCAGAATGGCTGAGATTTGTACTGAATGAAAGACGCATTTGCAAGACTGCCAAATGCCTCAAGTGAAGACAGAAAGGAGTCAAGGCCTCAGCGAACTGTACATTCTTGTTATCGTGCTAATGTACCAGTGTTTGTTAAAAGTATCCTTCCTGCGTGCGATGTGAAAGAAAGGAGGAAATGGAAGACTGATACATTTTTATGCCTTAATGTTGCATCTTAAGAAGGCTTGTGAAATACCTGGTATTCATTTTCTGATACATGCCTTTTTGTGAATTATTTTTATTGTTGTGATGTACTGTTTCACATTTTTTTATGACAGTGAAGACATCCAAGTAATCCAATGAAGTTGGTCTGTACCCTCCCTAACTTTTATGTCGCCCATACCTTTGATGATTCGGTTTTTGATATTTGATTGTGTATTGTATTGTGTAATGCATAGTGAACCACGTAACTTATTTATGTATGGTACTTTTTATGGTTTTCACTAACTGAATAAAAGCGGTTTGACTAACCATATTAAGCATTAACACTTCCTTTGTTAAAACTAGTATGGGTTGGATTTGCCAATAAGAACAGGATGGTGAGACCCCCATGTCATCTATGCTAACCAATCACGGTGAAAGCTTTACTGAAACCTGCAACACTATTAGTATAGTCAGCCAAGAATTAGAGTATAAATAATGACCTCTTAGAATGTCTTTGCTTGCTTTTTAAGCCTTGAGCCTCAGGGGGCTTCTGTTTGAGAGGGAGGAGAAGAGAAGAAGCAGATGAGATCAGACATCATATGGGTTAGGTACACGAACGTCGCGGGTGCAGCCTGAGAGGAGATTGCATCCAAAGAGAGACAGAGGGAGGTGGGGGTGCTTGCTCATTTTTTTTTCAGAGAAGTCCTTGCACGTCATATTTTTGGCAAGGCAGATCACAATCCTCTGTGGTCTTGTGAAGGGCGGGCTGTCCTTGTGAAGCACAAACAGGCAGATGGAACAGACCAGGCCAGAAGGTTTAGATTTAGATGCTAAAACTTTAAGTTTATGCTTTGACTAACTAATTGGTTTTGAAGAGATTTATTTGTCTTATGCATTTATTTCTCTTCATGGGAGATGTTTGCCAATTATTATTTATTGATTAGCCTTGCATAATTCACTCTTAAATCATATTTCCCTGAACTTTTTTTATAGAATTCTGATTGACATTTGGTTGCCTCATTCCCTTTCTTTATGGAATGCTTTGTATGCAACCTATAATATGTTCTGTCTTAATTCTATTTTTCCTGTTTTCAAAATTCTGTAACCTGATTGATATTTGACTAATGAATAAAGGGTCAAAGAAACTTAACTTTTGACTAGAAAATAAAACCCTTTAAAATACTAACCAACTCTCTTTATTGGCTTAAATATTATTTGTATTTTGATTTTTCATGTTTATGTAAAGTCTCCTGAAGGTATTTCACGGTGTCAAGGGCCCAACACCTTTTCAGTGGTAAAATAGAGGTAAATGAGGTTTTGAATTGAGAAATGACCGTGAAATTACACCTGGATCAGCTGGACTAGGACCGCAAATCCCAGGCTCCTTTGCGGCTCGTAGCCACCACCACCGACGCCAGCATCCCGCGCCTGTAGGCGCTATAAAATCTCCAGCGGGCTCCCGCAGCCTGGCAGAGGCTGGGCTCGGCCAGACCCGATACATCTGTAAAATCGTCATGGGTAAGCGAAAATGACCCTCTAATTGTGATGGGGCAATGTGAAAGCCAAGATCCCAAGAAATTGTGCCTCCATCATTTCATATCTAACGACAGCTGTTGGGGGGGTTAAGTGAGGAAATCCATAATGTTGAGGAGCAGCTGGGACTAGGGGGAGGATCTAGATCCGACAACAACTACATAACCCCCCCATGGACGCCACACAACATAAATACCAGGTGCTAATATTGAATCAGACTCTGAGGTAGAAGTGGGTGTTTCTACTGGGATGTCACAACACTCCTTGATTACTGTTCAGGATCCTGTGATAGACACCGGGGGTAAACCGGGTGGAGATGTATCCACTGCTTCGATGGTGGCCCCAAACAAGAAAAAACGGAAAAGGGCCATGAAGCAGGGGTCTAATACAGCGGACACTCAGCCCCGGGTGGGGATCAAAGGTCTCTCTTGCATAAAGGCCTGAGCCAAAGCTCATCTCACTACCATTGTTGCAGATTCTATTCAAACGAGCCTCAAGACTTTGTTTGGGACTCTCAAAGAGGACATGACCGCATCTATCAACAATGTTTTAGATGTCATGTAGTTAAACTCGCTTCCATAGAGTTATATCCAAACAAACTGAGGGAGCGTAAATCTGGGCTAAATGACGATATCGCACCGAATAACGTGTCATTGGGAGTTCGAGCTGGTACATGTCTCACATAGGCAACACCATCTAGGGGGGTGCCTCATACTGCCCAACACCCCAGGAACCCAAAACCTGACCACAAAAAAATAGCTAACAATAACAATGACCCTGAGCAGTTGGGTGCCAAATCAATTTAGAGGAGGTCCCACTTACTGCATGAACAGTTAGAAACTTCTGTTTGGAGAGAGAAAAGCACTCCTTCATACGGACGTGAAAATAAATGTAGGCTCTAATTACCCCTGGAGGCCACCCCTCTAACACCAGTGTTAGTAGAAGTTCCTCACCTCAAAGATAACACAAAAGAGACCCCTGAAGAATTGTTTGGTAAAGTCACATTTTGGTGCACAAAGCTGTCCGAAAGTGGGGCCAAAGCAGCATCACACAATATTATCGCTAGGGGAGTGGGGTGGGTTGGTCAGGGCATGAAGATGGATGATGGCAATTGTGTCGTTATCAATTTTAATCAGGCAGATGAAGCTGGTCTCCTTTTCAAAGAGTAATCATGGCCCGGGGGGTTAGTAATGGTGTCATCAATTCCGACACAGTAGCTTGGCGTGAGGCAGGAAGGCACCCGAAGGCAATGTATAAAGCAGTGGTGCAGCACACACTCACACTGACTCAATAAGGCACAGGCAAAATATTGACACCACACCCGGTCGCTGTTTAAATCAAGACTCTTGATCTAATCCCTTTGGTTCAGGTAAGTAACTTCCTATATACTAGGCATCAATTCAAATAGGTAACGCTTCTATTATTCAGGGACATCATAGGCAACAACATGTCTTGTACGTAGGGTCATCAAGTAACACTTTAGGAGAATGCATATAACATCCAAGCATTTCCTGTGCATGGGGAACATTCAAATAACACATCACAGGCATGCATATAACCTCAACACATGTCCTGGGCCTGCGAATAACAAGTCACATATCTCATGTAACTTCATGGAAGCAAAAAGATCATTAGGTAGCCAGGAGTATTAGCTGAACATTGGACACAATTTTGGTGGGTATTATATGAACAACATTAACCACTTGTCCCTTGTGGCATAGGCAAAGGCAGTTCTGGGGTTTAATTATGAGCCCAACCCCCAGCCGTTCCAGGAGGAGAAGGGGTTAAGTGGGGCTTCCGGGCCCAGTAGCAGTCTCCTGAGGGGAGGGGCGGTCATGGGGCTGCCGCTCTGATTTTACGAGGCTCCTTGGCAGCCCCCGTTATCCCCTGACGTCTCCGCCCTCCCCAGGGGCATTACCTTTGTCCTTGGCCTCCGGTCTCAGTCGGGCCTTTGTTCTCAATCGGGAGCCCGTGCAGGCTATGCGGGCCCCCATCGGCTTTTCTACTTTCCCTCCGGGCCGCCACACACTCTCAGCTGGCCTGGGAGAGGCAGGGGGGCTCCTGCTCCTCTCAGAGCCCCCACGCTGAGGCCTGGACCGGCCTCGGGCTTCCCAGCTCCTTCATCCCCTCGGGGCCAATCAGAGCAAGGCTCTAGGGAGGCGCGCCCACCCCCGCCAATCACAGCACAGCTCACTGTGGCTCGGCAGCCTCAGCCAGTGGCTGCGCGTCTTCAAGGGGGCATGGCCGATGACGCAGCCGGCGCCTCATCACGTGATGACAGTCGCGCTGGCTTCTCCGGCCCACTACGTTGAACTGTTGAAGAAATCCTTGTGTTTTCATTTATGTTCTTTCATTTCTGCTCAATTAAAGATTGAGACCTCTGTCCGGCTGGACATGTCAATTTAATTAATATAGTTCCATTGTGTCTATATTCATTGTGGTTGAAAAATTCTTTTGCATGGGACCACTGTTGTTTAAAATAGGCTTCTCCGGCCCAGCGCAGGCCTTCCCAACACCGGGGCGGCCCTCTCCAGGATTCGGGGGCCGCAGCGATGACCTCGGCCAGCAGATGGTTTCTTCTCAGTAGGCGCCGGGGCCACAGCAATGACTTTCGGGCACAAGCGCATTCAGCAGCAGCGCCCAACAAAGGCACACACATGCTAGAGACGCGGGCAGCGCCTCAAATTCCACGGGCGCCCGGGCCGCAGCGGTGATCCTCAGCAGATTAGCGCTTTCCCTAACACAGCACTAGTGCACAGGTACCGGGCTGCCGCAGTGACTTTGACAGCAGCGCTTAGCTTCTACACAGCGCTTAGGAGTTGTACGTGCAGGGGGTAAGCATGGGCGAATTTTGCGGATCTCGCGTTTGCGGATTTTGCGGATTTGCGAACTCGCAATCCGCAAAATCCGCGAATTCTCGCGAATTTGCGGATTTTTTTTTATGTTCGCACGGGTTTCTGCAAGTTCGCGAGGGTTTCGTACAATTTCGCAAATTGCGAAATTGTACAAAACGCGTGCGAACTTGCAGCAACCCGTGCGAACACAATAATATGAAGAGAAAGAAGCTCCTGGTCACAGGAACAGCACGGGGATTGCGCTCATGAAAGTCAAGGATGCAAAGGCCTCTACCCAGCATCACAGTGACTTTCCACGGTAGATTTGGGAAGAGGCACACCGGTCCAGCCTCGAAGACGCTCATGATTGTTTTTGGGCTAATGAATGAGTCACTGAATTTGAGCATCAACTAGTTCGACCGCCCATGTGTGTGTTACTATGCAATCACCCCGAAGGGTGCAGGGGTCCCTTGAATGAGCTGTCCATCATAGTGGGTGAATGGCGGGAAGACGGTGCAAACCGCGAGTGTGTGCGCGGGGCCAAACGTGCGGGGCTTCCATGCGAGTTCACATGCCTCTTGTGTGCATAAAAGGTCAGAGAAAGATCAGTTCAGCCTGGCCTGTTGTAACTATTTTAGGATGGCGCCGGCAAGCTGCCAGCGCCATCCTAAAATAGTTACTAAGTTAGCTTCAACAGGAAGCTCTAATAGATAAAATCGAGCACCTGCTTTATTTTATCTATTAGAGCTTCCTGTTGAAGCTAACTTAGTAACTATTTTAGGATGACGCTGGCAGCTTGCCGGCGCCATCCTAAAATAGTTACAACAGGCCAGGCTGCAAGTTTTGAACTTTTGCCCCCGGAAAAATCCGCCGCTCGCGGATTTGCGGATTTTCGGTAAATTTGCGGGAGTTCGCGGATTGCGAATTTACCGAAAATCCGCAAAATCCGCGAGCGGAACGGATTTTCCGCCCATGCTTATCAGGGGGTACAGCAGCAGTTCAGAAGGCGTGCTCAGAAGCACAGCGCTAGAGAAAAGGGGTCAGTCTTTACAGTGAGCGCTTAGCAGGAGAATGGCTGGTTGTTACAGTCTAGTGCTGAATGGGCACAGTTCTATGAATAAAGCGCTTAGTTTGCACAGCGCTTATTACCCCATGATCCCCATCAGCAGTGCTCACAGCAGGCAGTTCACTTCTTCCATACAGTGCTTATCTTGGGGGAAGAATATACGGCAGGTCTCAGTTGCAGGTTCTTGGGGGGAAAGAAGGGGTTGAGTTGGCAGGCATAGAAGGGCAGGATGGTTCCCTGCAGCACACAGGAGTTGGTCCCCTGGGTTTCCCCCTCACTGGGCAAGATCAGCAGGCTGGCAGAGTCCCTCCTCAAACTTGGGTATGGCAGGGCCTAACCTCAGTCAGTCCCAGTAGTCTAGGTTCCCTCCTAGGCCCAACCGCCTATACTCCGGCAGAGGTTCCCCCAGGTCCAGTGGTGCCCCAACTAACTAGACAGGTTTTTCTCCTTTCCTCTTATACCCCTAGGTCAGATGACCCTCGTGTGAAGGCGGCAAAGCATAACTCCTAGCCGGGCTGGAAGGTTCCAGGAGCTTCCACATGTTGGTCTATGGGACAAAAAGGCTGGACGGCAGAGATACAGTCTCAGGATGTCCCAGCCTGCTCCTAACTACTAGTGCGTGTATTCAATGGCCACTCCGCAGTAGCAGGGGCCTGTGGCAGCCATGTTATTGGGAGAAAGCAACTGCACCTCAGCACTGTTTGGCAGTGGTAAGGCGCCCAGAGACCTAGGTCAACGAAAAGATGGTGGTAAAAATTAGGCGAAAGGGAAAAAAAATGGGGGAAGGCCACCCTAGGGCTGACAGGTCTAACAGGGGGATATTAAAGCATTTCCTCTGGGGCTTTTTCTACCACCCACCTGTGAGAAACCAAGCCAGTAATTTTACATTTCTGCTTGGTTACCCCGCAGAAAGGACATATAAAGGGTCTGGTCTTAGGCCTATTACCAGAGAGAGGTTTTTTTCTGAACTAAAACCCACAATATTTAAGTCTGTTAACACCTGAAGTTGTTTCTGGTGAAAGAGCAGCAGGGAACACTTTAGAATTGGCTTATTGATTTTTTTTCTGAGCCAGTTAGATTCCATTGAATGACTATCGAATCACACTCCTACACCTGGTGTGATTCAACCAAACCAGGCCATCCCGAATATAAGTATACCAATGAGGGAAGTAGAAAGATCAACAGAAACGTCGAAAATACTTAGCTGGAATATAGCTGGCCTAAAGAACAAGCTTGATGATCCAAGGTGGCTTGGCCTAGTAAGGGAATATGACGGAGTGGGGTTTCAATAAGCATGGGAGATTGACAACACATTTTGGCTTGATGGTTACAAGACTTATACGGAGGTTGCACAACCTACGGTAGCAGGCCGTCCGAGTGGCGGTTTATTTACAATGATTTCCTTACATGTGAGGGGCAGTCATGGTAAATTGGATACAGGGTTCACAAATTGTTTAGCAGTCGCGATTAATCCTGTACATGCATGGAAGAAACTTTTCCTTAATTTTTATAATTCTTTTGAAAAGTCGTATATAAATGAACATTTATGCAGTTTAAATCACTTTCTAGACTTATATAGGGAGAAGCAAGTTACTCAGTTCTCGATTATTTTACTTAGAGATTTTAATATTCATTTGTGTAAAAAAAATAGTCAGATCTTTGACGAACTTGGCCTAGGTTGTAATTTAGAGACTCATTTTGAACACGCCACCCAAGGGGGATGTTTAGAGGATTTCCTAGCTGAATTTTCACTGGCCCTCTGAAACCGGGCAGAAGATGGGGCGTGTATTCCCTCATTTGACGGCAGGAGTATGTTCTCAACAACTGACTACATATTTGTTAACACAACTCTAAATCCCCTTGTCCTGGATTATACCGTGCAATGGTCACATTTTAGTGACCACAATTCCATTCACCTTAATTTACGAGGGTACCTGAAGGCCAAGGAC
Source organism: Lissotriton vulgaris (assembly GCF_964263255.1). Taxonomy (NCBI): domain Eukaryota; kingdom Metazoa; phylum Chordata; class Amphibia; order Caudata; family Salamandridae; genus Lissotriton; species Lissotriton vulgaris. The sequence continues at coordinate 1,433,521,163 of NC_141689.1, read as the reverse complement.
AAAATGGAGATTATCGCTCCAGCCTCTACGATAAAAACTAGGGATCAAGGTCATAGATTGAAATGGACCAAGGTTGTGGCAGATCTTTTTTTAAATGATTTAATAAATATTGTAGGGAACGAGATAGCCATATGTCAAGAGGGTACCCAAGGGGGGACGGAGATTATCATAGCATTTGATAAAATCTGTAAGCAGGTAGCTAGCGCCCTCTCCCTACCTATTAAGGATTGTATCTGCAAAGAAGAGAGGTGGTTTGATCATAACTGTACAGCTGCCCATCAGAAATTACTATGTGCCCTGAAGCAAAAACCCCAAGATAGAACTTAAATAGCTGCGTCAAGGCTAGAGTATAAGCAGACATTGCGTACTCGTAAATCAGAGATTAAACAGGAAGCCTGGGATGAACTGTTACCAATTGACGTCATCAAGAACAGTGCGAAGTTCTGGGATAATGTTAACACACTTTTTTTCTGATCTCAGGGGTACCACTGTTGAGTGTAATATTTTAGAAGAGCTTTGGTTTAATCATTTTAAACATATTTACCGTGATCATCCAGATCAGTAGACTTAGGCTGCACGTGTACGGCAGCAGCATATAGTATAGATTTTTCACAACAAGAAGTGGCTGCGGTCATTGCCCAAAAGACATGCCCCGGATGGGGTCCCTGCTGATCTCTTTAAGGCGGATACCATCTTATGCTCAAAGATATTGGCCAATGTTTTAAACACAGTATGCCAACAGGGTCTGCCAAAATCCTGGTCAAAGTCAATTATTATATCAATTTTCAAGAAAGGCAAGAGAGGAGATCCTAGGTGCTATAGGCTGATATATTTAATTGACTCCAAGGTTAAGGTGTTGGGCACAGTGGTTCTCTGCAAATTAACAGGCTGGATTAATGAATGCAATGTCCTATCAAACCTCCAATACGGTTTCAGGAAAATTAGGGGCACCTTGGATCAGTGTCTTAACCTTTATTTCTTAGTAGTGAAATACACTATAGCAAAGAAAGGGACACTTCATCTTGCTTTCATGGATCTATCCTCGGCCTTTGACCAAATGAATAGATCCAAGTTTTGGGACCTGTTGCTCGCAATAGGTATGGATCAAAACATTATGTATTTCTTGTCAGACCTGCACAGGGATCTCTCGGCTACAGTAAGGTTTGACCAAAGGGGTTGAGGTAATAGAAATTTTTAGGTAGCCAATGTGTCCCCCACTCGCACCCCATCCATGCACCCATGTTCCTTGTATGTCGTGTAACTTCCTTCCCGTACATGCTAGAAAGATGCATATGCATTTGCGTCCAACCTTAACATGTCAGCTATTCAGTCCTGCAAGAAAATCCCGTTAAATAGGCTTCTAGGCCTATTGTGCCAACATCTTTACATGGTACACTTTTGAATCTCGCACACGTTTTCTCCATGTTTCCTGGCTCACTCGAGCTAGGCCCTTAAACGAGGCTCCGAGTCTCTCCTGTCTCTGAAAACTGTATGCATCCCTGACCTCTGCCTTACTTCCTGCCCAGCGAAGCGGTGCCCGGCTCAGCCTGGCCTGCCTGCTAAAATCGTATTTTACCTACAGTTATCTGCTCAGCCTCCTCGAAAACACATTCCAGTCTAGTGAAATAGGTAAACATATTCCCGGCTGCAGAGCAAAGGGCCCGGCCTTCCTGTCTTCCTTGCAAGTGATTTACTGAACCCGTTACCATGGTAGGCCCATGGCCCCGCGCCTCGCACCAAGACACGTATGCACGCACTAGCATTCAGTATTGAACAGCCTCTGCCCGAGAGACCTTTTACTTCAGACACTACATCCTCCAAACATGAGATACCAGATATGTTATATGTACAGGTTGCTCTGACATCCCAGACACCAGTCTCCTCTACTAGTGCTAAAGTCAAAGCCCCCAGTTCTCCCCAGTTACACGTCATGCTCAGCTGCGCGCGCATCTAGCGCATCCAGGTCATAAGTTTCTGCTGATTCTGCAACTTTCTCTATGCATCCACCCACTTGTGACGTTTCTTGTGACGTTTCTCTGACATGTTCAGTGCACGCCCATGTGTACGCCTTTTTACACGCCTCCTGTTACGCATATGTGTTCTTATCTTTCTCTTTTCACCTGTTACGCCTACTGTATTAATTTCTATTATACTGTTTTACTATATATAATATGTGATGCTAATAAAACGTTGAATGTCCCTTCCTGAACCTTAGTGGTGATGGAACATGATATCCTGCTTCTCGAGGAGCATAATTAAAGCCTGTATGACTCAGATACCACGGACTCTGCCTCTCATTTGATTGAGCTGTCCTTTATTGATATTTAATTGTATGGAAAATTATACGGTAAATTTATTTACCACATAATCTGGCGCCCGACTAGGGACCCCCCTTCCCCACTCGCCGGCGATGTTACGCAGGCCTTGACCCCTTCTACGGCCGCGACGGAATCCGTGCACGCCTGCGAGTTTTCCTGCTATCTCCCTCGGGCCCACGGAGGAGACGGAGACTGCGGTCCGGCATCCAGACGAGGCGGTGAGGAATGCGGAGGATCCCGACCAGAGCCCCAAGTCGAGAGAGCAAGGTCCGAGGTATCCGGAGGCCCACCTGTTCCGAAGCGCAAGCGTAGCAGCCAGATGTCGTAGCAGTCCAGTCCAGTCCAGTTTCCGAGGCCTTCAGTTCTTGCTTCCCGGTGAGTACCGTTGTTGGGAACGCATCTAGACGGGTTCATTAATTTGTGCCCGGTCAAGACAGGTCTGGGTACACAGACCTGGTCCGGACGTGTTCACTTAGGTGAACCGGTATGACGTGTCTCTTTATGGGACCGGTATTGTCTGTACTGTGTTAGCAGTGCATCTAGTAATCCAGTATTCTAGTATTGTATCTCGAGATTTTCAGAATTCGTGTTTTCTATGTACCAGGTAATATCAGTCTGACATGTTTCAATGTGTTTTAATGTCGTGGTATGAATGATTGTTTTGCTATTCATTACTGTGTTTACTGTGTTCACGTCCAAGTTAGTCAAATTATGCCGCTGTTCACAAAATTACATCAGATAGGAACTAGGAAAGGGATACTCGAAGAAGCAGTTCCCGTCCCGCCTAGGGACACTCCGGGATATTTTATGTACCATAAGCACGGCTTAGATGCCGTACTGTACCTAGATTTGTGGGTAGATTACACTAGGGATCTGGAAGAGAAGTATAGGTGGCCTGTCTCAGGGACATGGGATGCTGATTGCATCATGAGAGTAGAAGAAGCATTATGGAAAAAGAAAGCCAGACAATCCCAGAAAGATGCCATAGAATTGTGGCGTAAAGAAGCGCATAGAAGAACAGAGAAAGCAATCAGAAAAGCAGAGAAAAGTAGAGAAGAATCTGAAACGCCAGAGAAAAAGAGTTACTAGAAGAAGGAGAACGAGTCAGATCAGAAAAATTAGACCGTCAAAGAAATGCACTCATTACAGGCATGTATCCTGTTCTTGCCGAGGGCCTGCCCAAGGCGACCCCGGAAGTACCCCGTAACTTGCCACCACCATTGGTCCCGACTAAACTCCGTCACAAACAGACCGCAGCGGACATTTTCCTTTCTTCCTATTTAGATGATGTAGCTCCAGCATATACCAATGTACGCGTACCACCTGTTAATAATGTACAACAGCCTATTCAGTCTGTTCAAACCATACAGCAGTCTACTCAGTCCGTTCAGTCTGTTCAAGACGCGTTACCTCCACCCCCTCAAGACTCGACTTCCCCATCCGTTGTCGTTTCCCATCCTGTCAACACTGTCCCGGTCACATCTATTCCTGTCACTACTACTACTACTGTTCCTCCTACTGTCAGTCCTTACAATCCTTTCGCTATACCGACAACCCAGAGTCCGCTTACTTTACCTGCACCTGTTTTCCAAATTATGACACCAGCAGCATCAACACATCTAGTTGATGGTTACGTTTCCGCTTCAGGAGGCGCCGTAGGAGGTCAGCCTATCACCCCACCTCAAGTAAAACGAATGACACTCAGAGAAATAGCATTACAGCGTACGCCCAAAGCAGCGACTTTCCAATCCCTTAGACAGTACATTACAGATTGTAGCTATGACTCAGTACCTGGCGAAGATGAAATGATGTTATTTTCGTTACGTCTACGACGTGTTACGAATTATTTGATTCTTTTACCAGAAATGACTAACCATCTAGACAATATATATCATTTTATTAGAACAGGGGAGAGGCCAGAATGTATTCGCGAGGCCATGGCACATCAAAAGGTTGAGACACAAAGAATGATCTTACGATTTCTGATAAATTGTTTGATAAGGGAACGAGATCGGCCAGGTACAAGCAAAGAAGAAATGAACGCCCTGATAAACTGGAGTAACAATATAGCTGATGGTAAACATGATAAACAAAATTGCATAGAAGCCATGTACAGAAAGATCCGTAAAGAAATCGTAACAATGCACGAAAGAGAAAATGCGGCTAGGGACGCCGAGACAGACAAGAATGAAACGTCAGAGGAGGAAGAAATAGATAATACAGTAGAAGACCAAGGTAGAATAGCGTACGTAGGTAAAGCGAGGCTTCCTGAACAGTATTCTTTTGACAGACCCATTCGTCTAGAAAACAAGAAACGTTTCCTTTCTCCCATACCAAAACAATGTTCTCTTGAACATGTATTCCAAGACACCGATAAAATACTGAAAGAAAGAATAGGTTACAGTGAACTTAGTACCATGCACGATCAGGAACTAGCACGGTCAGCAGTCCAATGGGCTGGAAATGATAGTATATATAAAGATGATTCAGTAGCGCAAACGTTTTTGAGTCTTACCCCAGACGAACAGCGATTAGCTGGTATGTACATGATCCAACATCTCATTACCCTATATGAAAGTCAGCATTCTGATCCAGGTCCCCTATATAATATATTGGAAGAATTACTCCTAAAAAGATGGAGAGGCCTAGGTACCGATTTAATTAATACCATTCTAGAACAACGCCACAAATACAGAACTTTCCTGACTCCACATTTTGTTTCTGTTCTACCCCCAGTAAGACAACCATTTTACATAGACAGACAGAATCCCTTACGAGAAGTTCATCCCGTCCAGACCACAGGGGGTGAGCTTCAACGAGTATTCGTATACACTCCCTTGACCAAGATGGAATTATTGGAAATGAAGAAAATAGTGCCCAGTCATGATAAAGATCCGGCAGGTTTTCACCGTGAATTAAAGGACATGTTACTCATGGGAGACTATACGTATCCCGACATTCTTAAAATGTTAAAGGTATTGTTGCCAGCTGGTATTTACGAAAAACTGAAAGAGAAAGAATGGGAGGTGGGAGATAAAAAGATTATCTGGACTGAATTAGAAAACTAAGAAAATACACGAATTCCAGGTACTGGTCTCGGGGACAAAACCAAAGCATTACCAGGATTATTAGTACAAGTTCTGCCTAGATTATTGACAGTTAAAAAGGAAGACTGGGATGCAATCTCAGCCTGCAAACAGAAACAAGACGAAGACACTAGTGATTTTTATTCCAGATTCGAGAAATGTTTCATTATTAATAGCGGCCTGAAAACAAGTAGTGAATCATATCCACATCTTTTTGTGACCAAATTAGTTGAGAATTCCTTACCACAGGTTAAAAACAGAGTATTGAAAGTCGAGAGCACATGGCAAGCAAATACCCCTTCCCAAATGTTACAAATGTTACAGTACCACCAGAACCGAATTAGAGAGGAACACGAACATGAACAGAGACGTATGAAAGATACGAAAATGAAAGTACTAGTTGCCCAGTCCGTCCCAGCAGATGGTCAGAAGAGGGGTGCCACCCAGACTAGTCATTCTGCAGCTCCTGTTAAAGGGAATTGCAACTATTGTAAACAGCCAGGTCATTATATAAACAAATGTGCCGTTCTAAGACACAATATTGCTACAGGCAAAACGAAAGAAAGAGCGCATCCGCCTAGACCAGAACACGTCCAACAGAATATTCCACAGAATACGCAAACTCCCCAGAATGCACAACAACAGACAGTAGCTGTACCCCAGCCCCAACCCATTGCCGCCATGCAACATGTCACACAGCAAATGTACCAGTATGCACAGTCAGATTACCCCTATTATCAGCAGTATACATGAAACAGCCTAGAGAGGGAGTTTGGCTTGCCCCTAATCGAGGTTCCTGTAGATCAAGATGGTCCCTATGTACATAGTCAGGTATTAGGGAAAGACAGAAAATTTTCGATTGACACAGGGGCGAGCAGAACTACCATTAGTCATGACGAGGTTCCAGGGGCACCCCTCTCAGGCTCACAGAATGTTTCCCTTGCATTTTCCGGAAAGCCTATTGTTAACGAAGTGTCAAAGCCAGTTCCCTTTGCAGTTGGTCCATTGTCTCGTACTACAGATTTGTTACTTACGAAATCATGTCCTGAAAACTTGCTTGGTATTAAAACGTTGAAAGCTCTAGGAGCAGTAATATGTTGTTCTCCGGAAAGAGTGAGATTGTTTTTACGTGACTTTAAAGGTCATTATGTGTTGAGAGATTTTGATCCAAGATTGCAAAATGTACCACAGCATTTATGGGCGCAAGGTCCAACTGATGTAGGTTGTATGCACATTACTCCCTATCGTGTCACACTTAAGCAAGGTGTTGTACTGCCCCGAATCCGACAATACAAATTGCCCCCTGAGGCTGTAGCAGCCTTACTGAAAATTATTGACGAGCTCATTGCCCAAGGAGTAGTTGTAGAAACCGACTCCAATGTATGTAATTCTCCAATCATTCCGATTCTTAAACGAACTGACCCAAATGCACCTCCAGTCTACAGACTGGTGATTGACCTTCGAGAACTTAATAAATGTATAATACCACAGTACCCAGTAGTCCCAGATATTTCTTCACTATTGACTGCCATTGTTTCCGAAGCTGCGTTTTTCACTGTGATAGATCTTAAAAACGCCTTCTTTAGTGTCCCCATTCATCCGGAAAGCCAGTACCTTTTCGGGTTCTGTTTAAATGGCCGAAGCTTCAAATTTGCACGTGCACCTCAAGGGTTCACGGAAAGTCCTAGTATTTACAGCCAAGCACTGAAACGACAACTAGACAGTATTCACATGCCTGCTGACACTGCTCTGCTGCAATATGTTGATGACTTGTTAATTACAGCACGGACCGAACGTGATTGCGAACGCGCATCACTGACAGTCTTGTATTTTCTGGCCGAAAAGGGGCATAAAGTGTCCCCTTCGAAGCTACAATTCTGTGCCCAGCAAGTGGTATACCTTGGACACTTGCTGTCCAAGAGGGGTAGACAGTTGACACCAGATCCTATCCAGTTAATTGCACATCTGCCACAGCGCAAGACACAAAAGGAGGTACGGGCCTTCATTGGCCTCACTTCTTACTGCAGACAATGGATTCCCCAGTACGCATATCTAGCCAAGCCACTCATACAGTTGACAACACAGGAGGCAGCGACTTCGACTGTCCTCCCTTGGACTCAGGAACATACACAAGCTTTTAATGACTTGAAGAAAGCTTTATGTCAAGCACCTGTTTTAGCGACACCATGTTACAGTAAACCTTTTACACTTTTTGTCACAGAACGCGATGGCACAGCGTTATCTGTTCTCACACAAGATCAAGCAGGACACCACAAGCCTTGTGCTTATTTTTCTAGTACATTGGATCCAGTAGCCCAGGCTTTGCCTGCGTGCCTAAAATCAGTTGCAGCAACAGCTCTAGCCATCAGACAAAGTGATTCAATAGTGTAAGGACATCCCTTGACAGTACAGGTTCCACACTCCGTGGAAGTTCTTCTGAACCGAACCCAGACTCAACACTTGACCATAGCACGACTGACAGGTTATGAGCTGACACTGTTCCAGCCGCACACAGAAATCAGACGTTGCAACATACTCAACCCTGCCACATTGTTACCCTCCATTACAATTGATCCAGCACCTCATGACTGTGTAGAAGTCATTAATACCGTGACAAAGCCCCGACAAGACTTGACAGACATTGCACTGCCCGACCCAGACCTGACACTTTACGTGGATGGTTCATGTATGAGAACAAGCACAGGAGAGTTAGTGGCCGCATATGCCGTGACCACTGAAACTGAAGTCATAGAAACACATCGTATCAACACATTATCCGCCCAAGCAGCAGAGCTCATCGCTCTGACTCAAGCCTGTATACTAGCCAAAAACAAGAAAGTAAACATATACACGGATTCACAGTACGCATTCGGAGTCGTTCACGACTTCGGTGTTCTTTGGGAAGAAAGAGGTTTTTTAACTTCTCACGGTACCAAGATACAACACGGTCCTCTCATTCAAGCCCTGTTAGAAGCAATACACTTGCCTACAGCCATAGCCATCATGAAGTGCAAAGCACATACTAAAGTCACCGACACTATTTCCCAGGGTAACGACCTAGCAGACCGAACAGCCAAACTTACAGCTCAGACTCAGACAGACATTCCGACTGACATGACAAAGACTGAAGTAATTTCACTGACACATTGTATGACAGTTAAGGATCCCACACTAGATGTACTCGACATACAGACACATGCAACACCAGATGAAATCAAGAAATGGACTGAACAAGGAGGGATCCAGACAGATCAGGGATGGATGACGAAGGGAAGAGCCACATGGTTCCTCCCCGACTCTATGGTTCAAGTTACCATTAACACAGCACATAGTCCAGCACACTTAGGAGAGAAAGCCATGTTAGACAGTTTACAGAATCTTTGGTTCAATAAACATTTACGAGCAGCAGCAAAACAGAAAGTGCGTACTTGCATGATCTGTTGTCAGTTCAATCCAGGCAAAGGTGTTCCCGTGGAACAAGGTGGATTTCATCCTCCTGACCATCCTTTTGAAGTCCTCCAGATGGATTATATCCAGATGGACAGATGCCGAGGATTCAAGTATGTCCTCGTAGTTGTATGTGCTCTTTCCCGATGGACAGAAGCATATCCAGTCCCCGATTACACTGCTGTAACAACTGCCAAACAGCTGGTCCGTGAATTTTTCCCGCGATACGGCTTGCCCCGTGTCGTGTACTCTGATAATGGTCAGCCATTCTCGTCCGAGCCTATGAAACAGGTATCACTCCTGTTAGGTTACCAGTGGAAATTCCACTGCGTACGACACCCTGAAGCAGCTGGTCTCGTTGAGAGACATAATCAAACCCTGAAAACACGCTTAGCGAAGGTCTGTGCAGAAAAAGGTGTAGATTGGATAGTAGCCCTGCCAGTTGCCCTCTTTTACATGCGAATGGTAGCCCATTCTAGAACTGGATTGTCCCCGTATGAGATAATTTTTGGACGTCCCCCGAATATGTGGGGTACGCCTATGCCAAGAAAATTAACCGATGTTGACAGTAATATGCTGGCAGATTACCTGGCTTCCTTGATGTCTGCACTACAATCTTGTCGTTCACAGGCCGCGGCTGCCTTCCCGGACAACACCCAAGTAAAACCGCATGAAGTCGTTCCAGGAGAATTCGTGTATGTCAGAAATTTCGACAGATCAAGTCCGCTGGAACCCAGATGGAAGCAGCCAAAGCTGGTGTTGATGACAACGAGGACCGCCGTAAAGCTAGAAGGTCGCAAGGGATGGCTCCACTCCAGTCATATTAAAAAAGTTCACGGACTGTGTCCAGAGACTTCGATTAAGGACTGCCCCCTTTCAGACACTGACTCTAAACTCCCCCTGCTAGAGAAAACTCCTCATCAGGAGTACCGATCCAAGTTGAGGTCTAGTAAGTCAGACAGCGTTTAATTGTTTAAGTCCCCCTCGGGTGAAGCGGTTAGACAGGTTTCTGACATGTATAAGATAGACCCAAGTAGTCAGAGAGATAGGCGAATCGAAAAAAGAAAACGATATTGTAAAAGTTTGCACAGCCGATGCGTTATCGCATTAATTTTCATGTTTCTTTTGAGTCTTACGATCATATGCATAAGTTTAATGCTACATGTTTTCTTTCCTCTTGATTCTCATGTACATGCTTCCTTTAATGACACTGTAGAGCACACTTTCAGCGACCTGCCTCCCCACGAATTGTCTTATCGACTAGCAATGCGCAACAATACATTCATCCGTATGTTACATCATTCTCACCAGACCAGCAATGCCACCAATTGATGGGTATGTGGCCGACTCCCTCCCTATCAGAAATACAAGGGAGCTCTGCCCCTCTTTCCTTATCCGTTCACACATAATGGTTCGTGTGGTGCATGGTTTACTTTAATGTCTTCCCTAGATAGTAAGTACAAGGTTTCCCAAGGTAATTGGATATGGGGGAACCTGAATACAGTCATGAATAAAATATGTTTCCCAGACAAGGAAGGACTTCCCCAAAGGACAGGAACCGATCTAGAAAATGAAGTGTATGGATTAGGTAATTTTACTCTTAATCTCATGATTCTGAATGTGCAGTCTGAGACTAATTCGGACTTGCCGTTTGTTACAGTCTTGCCAGTGAAAGGTGATTTATGCATCAGGAAGAATGGTTCAGTACATCTAGGACACAGTGATTGTAATACTGTGGTTGAATTCAGTGATAAAGGAAAGTCTACATTCAAAGCCTCCCGCCATTCTTATTTTATATGTGGTCAGACAGCCTATGTACGTCTGCCATTAGATTGGGATGGGACGTGTTATATTGCGTTCCTATTGCCACCTGTTTTCCTAGCCCCGCCTGATTATCATCGAAATCCACATCTTGTACATATAAGACATAGAAGGGAGATCAAGACCCCGATTGTCGATCAAACTGAGAGAACATGAGAGCAATATACAGATTTCAATAAAGGATTCTTTTTCTTTGTAGGTCCTGTCCAGAACAGTAAATTGATACGTAAATTAACCAGAACTTTGGAAGCAGTAGTGAACGAGACTACTTTTGCTTTAGGTAACCTGACTGAGGAGCAGTCTGCTATGAGACTTGTTGTTTTTCAAAATCGCCTTGTCCTTGACGTCATCCTGGCCGATAGGGGCGGGGCTTGTAGAGTCATCGGATCCAGTTGTTGCGTGTTTATTCCTATTAACGCGCCATCCGTGTATAAGGCCATAACCCGGCTTCACGAAATCGCTCACCTGATGCACCAGAATCCAGGCTCTTGGACCTGGTCCGGTTGGTTTTGGAGTGTGATATCCGCTTGGGGATGGAAATTGTTATCATTCCTAGGAATAATATTGGTCATAGTATTCAGTTGTTGTCTCTGTCTGCAATGTGGGCCAGCGATTTGCGGCTTGTGCGCCACAGCTTGTATTCCCCGTTCAAGTATACGTTCCCGTTCCCGAATAAAGAAAGAAGAACAAATGATGCTATATGAACAGATAGATGGTCTCATGAATATAGATATAACCTAAAGGGTGTAGTAGGGGCCAAGGAGGGAATGAGGTAATAGAAATTTTTAGGTAGCCAATGTGTCCCCCACTCGCACCCCATCCATGCACCCATGTTCCTTGTATGTTGTGTAACTTCCTTCCCGTACATGCTAGAAAGACGCATATGCATTTGCGTCCAACCTTAACATGTCAGCTATTCAGTCCTGCAAGAAAATCCCGTTAAATAGGCTTCTAGGCCTATGGTGCCAACGTCTTTACATGGTACACTTTTGAATCTCGCACACGTTTTCTCCATGTTTCCTGGCTCACTCGAGCTAGGCCCTTAAACGAGGCTCCGAGTCTCTCCTGTCTCTGAAAACTGTATGCATCCCTGACCTCTGCCTTACTTCCTGCCCAGCGAAGCGGTGCCCGGCTCAGCCTGGCCTGCCTGCCAAAATCGTATTTTACCTACAGTTATCTGCTCAGCCTCCTCGAAAACACATTCCAGTCTAGTGAAATAGGTAAACATATTCCCGGCTGCAGAGCAAAGGGCCCGGCCTTCCTGTCTTCCTTGCAAGTGATTTACTGAACCCGTTACCATGGTAGGCCCATGGCCCCGCGCCTCGCACCAAGACACGTATGCACGCACTAGCATTCAGTATTGAACGGCCTCTGCCCGAGAGACCTTTTACTTCAGACACTACATCCTCCAAACATGAGATACCAGATATGTTATAGGTACAGGTTGCTCTGACATCCCAGACACCAGTCTCCTCTACTAGTGCTAAAGTCAAAGCCCCCAGTTCTCCCCAGTTACACGTCATGCTCAGCTGCGCGCGCATCTAGCGCATCCAGGTCATAAGTTTCTGCTGATTCTGCAACTTTCTCTATGCATCCACCCACTTGTGACGTTTCTTGTGACGTTTCTCTGACATGTTCAGTGCACGCCCGTGTGTACGCCTTTTTACACGCCTCCTGTTACGCACATGTGTTCTTATCTTTCTCTTTTCACCTGTTACGCCTACTGTATTCATTTCTATTATACTGTTTTACTATATATAATATGTGATGCTAATAAAACGTTGAATGTCCCTTCCTGAACCTTAGTGGTGATGGAACATGATATCCTGCTTCTCGAGGAGCATAATTAAAGCCCGTATGACTCAGATACCACGGACTCTGCCTCTCATTTGATTGAGCTGTCCTTTATTGATATTTAATTGTGTGGAAAATTATACGGTAAATTTATTTACCACAGGGTAAACTCACGCCAAATATTGACATTATAAGAGGAGTCAGACAGGGCTGCATTTTGGCTCCCTTGCTATTCACCCTTTATATTAATAATCTAGATTCCACCCTGTGTGGAGCCAGTAAGGATATTCCTCATGTGGGGAATGGATTGATCCCGGCACTACTTTATGCAGTTGACGCTGTTCTGCTAGCATGCACAGCGGTGGGTCTCTAACATTTACTGAACTCCTTTGCTGATTTAATGGGCTCACTGGACCCGAATGTAAATTTTTCAAAATCACATACCATGAGTATGGGAGTGAGGTCAGGAAAACCCAAAACGCAGTATTGTGATGGAAATGAAATAACTAGGATTACCACATTCCCGTATGTAGGCATTTTATTTGATGACAGGAGCTCATGGGCCCCGCAAAGGAGGGGGAAGAGAAATGCCATGGTAAGATCCACAGGTGCAGTGCTTGATTTTGCTCGGAGGCTGGGTGGTACGCCTGTGCAAGCAAGGTTAAATATGTATAATGCCAAGAGTATTGCCATTGCAAATTATAGTTCTGAAATTTGGGGATATAAAAACTTTGCAGAGCTCCAAATTGTGGAAAATAAGTATTTGAGAAGCCTGCTTTCAGTCCCCCAATCTATACCTTCTGATATTATCCATCAACAAGTAGATGAAGGTTTTGTGGCTGATCTGATCAGAATGTCCCCCTTTCTTAAATGGATCTCGATCTGGGGTAACTCAGAACTTGTGATGAATCAAGAGATCATAGAGACTGTACCGCACTAGATAGGGCTTGCAGCATCCTGTGGCTTAGTCACATGAAAAGCATAGCAAGATTGTTAGGTCGCCGAGAGGTATCTGAACAATCCGGAAACATTACGCAAAAAAGATCTGGCAAGGGCTAAGACATCATTTCTATGTCTAGCGTTTGCAGAAAGAGAGGCTAATGAGTTATTGAAACCCACTCTTTGGGCTCACTAGAGTATAAAAACTACTTATTTTATGGAGCCTTATTTAGATATTGTTACTAAGGCGCAACATCGTTTCCTCTTAACGAGATTGAGGCTTAACTATCTGCACTTTCTATTAGCAGCACCCCTGGGCTGGAGAAAGATAGAGGATCTGGGAACCTGCTCCTGCGATACGTTTTCGAGGCAGGATACTTTGCACTTTGTCCTGTTTTGTGACCACTATTTGAACATTTGCAAACGTTTAATTTTCCCAATTTTAGAGGACAAAGGTTTTTTGCAGGCTAGCCCGGCCCTAATATTCTTGCAGATGCTGAATAATCGCTTGGAAATCTTCAATATTGCTAGCTTTTTAGTAGCGGCAGTCAGAGCGAGAAAAAAAAAAGAGCGGTCCAATGTGATCTGATGTATTAAATGTATACCCTTTTCTCTTTAATATGAAATGGCCTTCTCCCTCACAAAAATGCACTTTATATTACATTGTTTGAACTTTCTAGAGAATTCTTTTTATCATGTGTATATTATTTTCTCTTTAATGTGAAATGGTCTTCTCTCTTACAATATGCACTTTACATCACATTGCTTGAACTTTTTAGAGAGTTCTTTTTATCATGTGTATTTTTAACTGGGATTGTTTGATTTTTATCTACAATTGTGGAATATCTGGTTTTTATGTGATGGATATCTTAACATGTGTTTATGGTTTTAAATAACCAAATAAAGTGATTTTGACTGACTGACTGAAAAAGTAATTGCTACAGAGTGCACTATTTCTGCAATATTTGGAATTATATACTTGAGAATGGGAGTTAATGATTCAGTCACAACCTCCTGTTTATTCCTGAACCTGTTTATTTGACGCACCTGTATTCTTTTTTTGAATCAACTCCTTATGTTGATATCTCTTTCGCATGGTGCCCTTTGTCAAACTTTTTGCTAATGTGTGAATGTGCTGTATGGGAATCTTTGAAGTCTGTACAGTTAATTTCAGGGTTGTATATGAAGAACACAATGCCATTGTTTTTTCTTTCTCTTCTGTGCTTGTTAGGCGACACTTAATTTTAGCTAGACAAAACCAAATTAGCTGCTCTGCGTCTCTACCACTGTTGATAAGAACAGTATTTTAATATCTAAACAGTTTCCATGCTAGAGCTCTTTGAGAGGAGCATTTCCATGCTGAGATTATGACAGAATCACGGCAAACTGTGACTGAGATGCAGCCCTGATAACCCTGACCTCCCCTCTGCTAAGGAAAATAACATGTGCAGTGCGATGAACTTCCTGACACCTACGACCAAGGTATGGGGGTCAGACTATCCCAAATGATCTGGTAGAGGGTACTTCTGCTATGCTATCTTTAGTATAGTATTAGCTAGAGATAGAAGTGAGTAAGAAAACATTAGCAACAAATAACATGGTTGAATTGTTCATCTTATTTACCATTCAAGTAATGCTGATTACAATAACATGTCTCATCTATCTTATAATCGCAGCTCATACTATTTGTGCAAGAATATGATCATTTCAATACATGTTTTAAAATGCCTTGGCATGTCTCTCTAGTGTTTACCTTGGGCATGCAGGAGTTACCACATGAAAGGGATAGATATGTTTCCACATATTTCTTGAGAATCTGAGTGTTATGTTCCCTGATGGTATATGTGGACTAAGTATTCATAGTTTGCAGGTTGTATTGGTCTTATACACAGCCCTGTTATATTTTGTAGGAACCTATAACAATCCAGGATTTGGGGGCCCCTCAGAATCACAACCATAAATGTTTAGTTCTAGGTAGCTTTCCGGAACTGTGTCTTATATATTTACCTAATTTGTTTCTGACTGTACTAGATGAATACTAAAACCTCTAGAGATGTGGTGATTTTAGAAAGTTGCAATTCTGGTTGCTAGTGGTTTAAGAAGTTGTATGTTCCATAAGGATGCAACTTCACAGCTCCTCAGTGGGCCCATATAATTTAAATTCCTGGGTTGTTTTAGGCAGATGTGCTTTCAATAGGTACACAGCTGCTGCACCTGAGAGTACACATAAACACTTATTTCCTGGTGATTCTGGAGAACTACATCCTCCCTGGAGTTTTGGGAACCTCACACTTCAATATTGCTCCTGTCCCACTTTAGTGTGGACTCATGGTGTTTGATGTTTTCTTGAATACTGTGTTTGTTTCACCCTGCCAAATGTGGTCGAGCTCCAGAGTATTTCATATGATTGTACATTCTCTGCTCCAGTTCGACCCTGCGGAGTCAGAAATATTTGACAGCTATGGTAATCTGTGTGCTTCAATACTACTGCACCTCCACCACTTTGGCTATACTCATGTACTCTTACACAAATGTGGTAGGCTTGAAAAGTTTCATTTCCCAAAGGTTTGCACCTCCTTCCCCAGGGCCATACAGTCATCATTCCTAGTGTTTTTGAAAATGTATGGCTTTTATATGGTTGCATCTCCATGATTCCTGGATGGACTCCTAGAATCTCCATTCCTGATGGTTTTCAGACTCTTTGTCTTCCACACGGTTTCAGCACCACTGCTCCTGAGTGGAGAGATATACCACTTAATAGTTGTTATTTTCAGCAAGTGGCACCTTCCCTATGTTTATTCCTGGGAAGATTCACTATACATGGGGTTGCATCTTTGCCACCCTTGTGTTAACCCATTAACTTTTAATTTCTAGAATTTCTTTTGCATCTCCCTCCTCCAATGCATTGTTTCCTCATGCACATGGAGAGACCTATAAACTCCAAAGATTTGGTGGTTTTGGAAGCTACATCACTCACTGAAATGCAATTTGGTAGTTTTGAGAGAAATGCACTTTCTATAGGATTGCTCATTCCAACTGTCATCTATTTCCACATTCAACTCTATCCAGTGCAAATTGTCCTTACATCTTTTCTTCTTATCACTCTAGATATGCCAATAAGAGCTGACACATGTGACCTCCATCCTCACCATCCCCCTGGAGGGGTCCCACGTCTGCCAAATCCTCTTTTTCCCATCTCTAACCCTACCCGTATCTGTGCCCCTCTTCTGACCTACATACCAGACACACTCTTCCTCTCTCACCCTATCATCCTATCCCTATCAAATCTCTCCAATGTGTTCTTGGGCCTAAAAGCAAGCCCCTAGCCTGTCTATTAGAGCTCTCTCTCACCTTCCCACCACCCACCGTATAACTTTCCCCCCTCACCAATCTAACCT
The DNA here is from genome assembly GCF_964263255.1 of Lissotriton vulgaris. Taxonomy (NCBI): domain Eukaryota; kingdom Metazoa; phylum Chordata; class Amphibia; order Caudata; family Salamandridae; genus Lissotriton; species Lissotriton vulgaris. Next base: position 1,433,504,360 of record NC_141689.1, on the reverse strand, counting down.
ACTCCTGTTCTGCATCATCTTCAGTGCTATATCTGGGAACAAGAACTACTTGACCACACTCATCTTAATCACAACCTTATGCTTGTACCTTCTTTTCATACTGAAAACCTGGTTTGGAGAAACTGTAGCTTCTGCTCTTCAGGAGGCCAACAATAGCACTGTGTAAATGGAAATAACTAAGTATGGGCGAATTTTGCGAAACTCGCGTTCGCGAATTTTGCGGATTTGCGAACTCGCAATCCGCAAAATCCGCGAATTCTTGCGAATTTGCGGATTTTTATTTTTTTTGTGTTCGCAAGGATTTCTGCCAGTTCGCGAGGGTTTTGTACAAGTTCGCAATTGCGAACTTACATTTCGGCACGCAACAGTCGCGATTATGTTGTTTCTACGTCTGGTTCATCATCACAGGTTCACAGCACCCTCTGTTTCACCACTGCAACCCTCTGTTACATCAATGCCACCCTCTGGTTCATCATTACTGTAGATTATGGGGGGGAAAAGCAAGCACACCAGCCCTGCTTCAACTGACATGAATTATTTGGGGTTAGTTTATTAATGTGTCACTGTTTTAAAATTCCAGTCTGGCACCTGCTTCCTTATCTGTAATTTTGCTTTCTGTTGCAGTGCATTTTTTTTCACCAGGACCTTTGTGGCCTACTTGTAGCTATTCTATGAGCCTGCTGTGAGGGTCAGAGCAGGGTCATACAATTGTTGCAACTAGCAACTGAATTCTGGAGGGGCCCCAGTCAGGAAGCACTACAGGGAATTGTTACTAATGATGAGTTTGAACTCTTGCCCCTGCCGAGTGCTTTCAGTTTTGAAAAACTCATTTTTCTGCAATTTCGCGGGGTTCGCGGGGCGCGAACACGCGCAAGATCGGATTCGGAAGCCGCAAATTCGTGCGAATATGCAATTTGTTTTTTTTGCGGCCTGTTAGTTGGCAATGTTTTGTGCGTTTTTGCGAGCCGCTCGTAGCGCAAGGCGCGAAGTTACCCTCGCGGTCGTTCAAGGGCACGGCCATCTTGTTTGCCTGACGTATTTCCGTTTCCGGGCGCGAAGTGTAATCTCGCAAAGTCTGCGGCTTGCCAGTACAGTTTTGCGCGTGTTCGCAAGGAAAATCTCGCGCGAACTTACCCGCGCGGTCGTGAACGGGCGCGGCCATCTTGTTTCTCATTCATTGCTATGGTTCTGGGCATGGTCTTTGTATCCTCTGTCAATATCTGCCATCCTTTGCTTGTTTGAAGTTTTTTTTGATCTATTTTACTTATTATCTATCCCTCTATTTTTCTAGCCCTATATTTTTGTGTTTACTGCTACTTTTGGTTAATTTTAAACTACTTTTTTAAACTCTTTTCTTTTCTTCTCTTCCCTATTCTATTTTCATTATTCCTTTCCGCCCAGACCATGGTGAAGGGAGCCGGGAAGCATCCCGAGAAGGGCACGGGAGCCGCACCCCCGTGTCCGGCTCCCGTGCGGGCGTTTGAGGGGGGAGGAGGTCGTACCCAGGGAGATCTTTACCCCGGAGGAGGTGGGCCAACTCATTTTTTATGTTCAGCGCCGCCTCCCCAGGACCATCATGGGAGGCGGCAAGATCAGTGCCGGGTACGGGGTCCGGGAGCGCCGGAAGCGGTGGGAGAAGGTGTGCCAGGCCATTTACCACCACTCTCGGGTCTGGCGCACCTACAACCAGGCCACCCACCGCTGGACGGATGTCCTGACCCGTGAGCGAGATCTGCTCGACCTCCTTGGCCTTGAGATCCCCGAGCTTGGTGAGTAGTAGTAGCTATTTCTTTACTACTATGTTTTCTCCTGCTGTGTTATTCTATTGCAAATTTTTGTTTTTTACCAAGAGCAATAATGCTGCTCATTACATTGTAAGTAAATTATATTTCAAAATCTTGTGTGCATTTCAGGTACACTGCTCTACTTCTTCTCAGTAGTGTTGCTACTATGCTTATTTGTTTTAGATTTTGTGTTCATTTCATTGGCCTGTGAAATTATGTATGAGTGTAGTTTAAAGAACTGCGTAATGCTACACACTAAGGTTCTGATTTTTAATTACCGGCGCATCCCTGCAAAGTAGCAGGGATGCGCCAGTAATTGTGCGTCACGCCGCCATCACCCATGGTGCGCCGTATTTACAATGCGGCGCACCATGGGCCCAAAACGTCACCAAAGCGTTACGCATCTGTGCCGTAAAGGCGGCGCATTGCTGGAGTTGCGTCGCAACGATGGTGCAGCTCCATCAATGCTCTGGGGTGCCCTATCTCCCCAATGCTGCGTCAAGCCGTACGTCTGCTTCAAGCAGGCGCAGGGTTTGAGTCACGCATCATTGTCCTCAAAGTGACTGATTGAAATCTTGTAGATTTCCCTCAGCCACTTTTAGGATGCGTTCCTGCGCAGGAACGCCCTCCCTTGCGCCGGAACGCCCCCTATTGGCGCAGGGCTTTACAACGTGATGCATCTCCCATATGCGTCACGTTGTTAATATACGCCGCACCATTGCGCCTCTTTTGTGCTGTCGCTGCGTCACAAAAGTCACGCAGCAATGGAGCAAAAGAGCCGCAAGGGGCTTCTAAATCAGCCCCTACAGACTCAAGTCCAGTCCTTCCTTTGTACACATGGCGATAAGAAGAAATAGTGGTGGTGGATTAATAGTTTGAGTATTTTAATGACTGGTTAATGTAGTAGGAAACTTTAGTGTTGTCGCTGATCTTCAATCACGATGGACTTTGGCTGTCACTTTGCGTGCTGCAGACTGCTGCCTGCCAATCCTAGGCAAACCTTTTTAGTACTTTGTTTAATAGTGAGTTACATAGGGTAGTTTCCAATTCGACGGTCCGCAAATCAAGCAATACTAGAGTAATAGCGTAGTCGACCACATGAGATTGGTCAATAATATATCCCGTGGAGTCGTTCCCTATTTGCTATTTCGCAAAAATATTTTGTTAGTTCTTTTGAAATGTTTGATTTGGTTGAGAAATATCATCCATGTTTTCTGTTTTTCTTTCTTTCATGTTGTACATCAGCTTCCCCCAGGGGCAAGAGGAGGACACAGGAGGAGGAGGAGGAGGGTGCTGTTGACGATGCAGGCCAGGACCGGGCAGGCGAGGGCTCCTTTGCTGGCCCCAGTAAGTTTTAATTTTAATATAGAGTACTTATTTTTTCCTAGCGTTCCTCATTCGAATTTTTCTAAATCGTCTTTGATCTTCTTGCAGACAGGATCTAAATTTTCATCCTGCCTCGACTATGACTCCGTGTGGTATTACTAGATTATTCTTATTAGTCTGTCTGTGTAGCTAACTAAGATTGCACATTTGGCATTTCCATTGGACTCCCATTCTAGTCAGCAATAGCTCTATGCACTGAGTGCAGTCCTCTGGGATTGTCCATAATGTCTTTTCAAGTATTCTAAATGTTTATGCTTTGACCATTGCCAACAATAAAAAGGTGAATGACCACCAAGAAAGAATAAGATACTACTTTACTTTTGATTTGGATAGGAGGACAATCCATTCTACTACTGTTGCAGGGACAAATCTGCACAAACAGAACTATGGACACTAAATAATGCATTGCTTAGCTTATCAATTATAATAGGTGCTGTTAGACTTTCCACATACCTCAGTGATAACAGACTTTGTAGTTGAACCCCCAATCTCCTTACTGACTAGATAGTGTGGCAGAGTCATTTAGCTCCCAAAGTCACCGATGGCAGAGGCACGGACTCATGCTTGCAAAAATTCCAAAACCTTTAGCTCATCCACTCTAGTCTGGAGGACCAAAAACCACAGAGTCTATTTAAGTTTAAAAGCTTTATTAAAAGTAAACACATTTATTAAAATCAAGTTTGTCATAAAAGTGAACGTGTAACTGAAAATGGAAAAGTGCTTAGTGCTGACGATTAATTGGACACATTTCTTGTGGTCGAGCCGAGCTCTCACCTGTTTTGAACTTGATCCTGCTCGTGTTCTTAGAAGTCAAGCTTCTGTCTGTTAGGAGAAAAAGTGGTGCGTGTTAAAAATTAAAAAGCAAACATTCATCAGTTGTGCCAAAAGTGCAGCAAGACAACAGCCTTCCCTGGAAAAAGGGACATTTTTACTCTAGAGTACACAGTCATAAATTATTAAATTGTATACTGTTTTTTTCACATTTCTTTCTTCCTCCTAGACCAAATATTATATAGTAGTGAGTGGTGTATTCTAACATTATTAAATGTACTTTGTAGGTGGAACATCTGGAGACGGGGCCAGCGCGGAGGTGGTGGTGGCATTGGACGAGGAGGACAACTCTGGGGAGGAGGCGGTGCAAGTGCCGGACAAGGACATGCCTGTGAGGGTTCACACGGTGGTGGCGGGCAGAGGTAAGCTATACATTCCTTAGTCATTGAGATTGAAGACTGCAGAGTGTGCTTTCTGCACGGGTGTATTATAAATTAACCAGGTAGTAGCCTCCTCTAAATGTACTTCAACTTAGCTGTGAAGTTTTTGGCGAGAAGAATCCCAATCAGATCTGAGGTGAACTTGATGGATGGGATGAACGAAAACGAAAAGCGAAAGAAGGGTGTAAGTAAGTGTGGAAGCACGAGAAATGTAATGATGACTGGCAAAGAAGAATGATATGTGTTTGCTTGGTCCCCGAGGTGGCTGGAAAGGAAAGAAAATGGTATGGTGCATGGCTGGGTGAATGATGAAGCAAGGATGGGTGGAAGGAGAACAGCCTGGGTGGGTGAGACAGAAACTGTATGTGTGCATATACTTTGAATGGATGGATGCCTGGATCATTCATGGTACTATCTGACTCTTAGATAGCATATGTGTATCTAGAGAGAGTAGGCGGTCACTGGATGAACTAAGTGTTACTTTGAAGAGCATGTAACACCGCACCCGCATGTCCGTTCCAGTGTAGGAAAGGCAAGGAAAAGAAGTTGTAACGTTGTCCAAATACTACCATGAATAGTAGCAGTAGTTTGTATTGCAACTGCAAGCACAGCATATATCCGGTTATTACGGTGGACACTCCCTACCTCTCTTAATAACTTTAGTTTAGTAGTATTACGTCATTCATGTGTGGGGGTATCACTGTTCACTCAATAATAAGCAAAGCACCTAAAGTCATCCCATATGTCATCAAATACATCCCATGTGAAGTGATAGATAATCAGATAATTTAGCTTCTTCATTTTCCTTTTCTAATACTCATTTGCACTGTAGGGTGAAAGCTAAATTAATTAAGCAGTAGCCCTTTTAACAGAGTATTCTCAGTGCCACCCGTAATAGAAAAGTAAGAGCTTCACCACCTGCATGTACTGGACCGGTAGAGTAACGCAAGTCTGTCTCACTCACCATGGTGTGCGTCTGTTTTTCTCAGGTGCAAGTTCACTGCGCTGGCATTATGCCGGCTTGCATAAGATAACGTAACAATTTTCCTAAACAAGAGAGAAGAAGAAGAATAAGAGTGGTGTACTGTCATAGTCGACTGTAATGGAAGTCCATAGTGCTCGTAGAATTTGTTCCTGAAACTCCCACTAATGTTAGAGCAAGGATGAAGAAGTCGGAGGTTACATAGATACTGTCCTCAATAGTTATGTACTGTGCTTTCAATTTGCTACTTGTACTGTGACAACTTTCTGCTCAATCATTTTGTGTTAATCTTAAGGAGCATTGGTTACAGACTATGTCTTTCTTTTTTCATGTAGTTGCTCCTTCCAAATCCAAGACACCATCAAGGAGGAAGGAGCTGGCTCGAATGGCCCGGCAACGGAGGCTGGATGCCCCTGTCGCTGAATATCGGCGGCTGGTGGCCCTGGAGGAGGAGGAGACACAGTCTAGTACAACAACAACGTCCACTGGGACAGCTGCATCCTCCTCCGTGCGGGCTGCCAGCCAGCACAGTGCTCCAGCGGTACGGAGCCGGGCTACCAAAGCCAAATGCCACCGCCGAGCAGCAAAGAAAGCAGCTGCCCCTCACAGGATTTGCAAGGCACACCGGCGCCGCTTATCCCTCAGACTGTCCTACCTGGAGCAGGAGGTCCATAACTATAAGAACTTCGTGGAGATGGGTTGTAGTAAAGATGCTGTTGAATGGTATAGATGTTGTGTGTGCCTCCTTTTATGGCCCTAACGTGGATGATCCCTCCTATATCTTGAAATTGCAATCTGTATTGATGTTGGAGGCACCACCGTATATTGTGGGTGGAGATTTCAATGTACTATTAGACCCAATAAGGGACAGATCCAACAGGAGTAATTATGTAGGGGCACCAAAGATACGGCGCGCACTAAAGAATATGATCCATGATCTAGATTTGGAGGATGTGTGGAGAACTAAGCAGGGTGCAGTACAGGGACATACATTTTACAGTAAGAATTCTAAGCATGCCTCGAGGATAGATTATATGTTTACAGATAGGCACTCAATTAACGATATAAAGAAAATAGAAGTAAAGCCCAGCCTTCTATCTGACCATTCCCCTCTCCAGTTAGTCTATGTGAAAGGCGTAACGCAGACACAGTCTAGATGGACATTAAAGAGGTCTATTCTTTCTAGTACAGAAACAATACAATCTATTCAGGCTTATACAGCAGAATTTTTTCTATTTAATATGGGGTCCACTACTTTTGATTATATTTGGGACGCATATAAGGCAGGGCTTAGAGGGAAGCTCCATGCAATAGTCTGTGCCAAGAACAGATCGGAGGCAAGGGCACTTAAAGATCTTGAGATTAAAATAGGACAGTTGGAGCAGGAAAGGTTGAATATACAAATCAATGAGCAGGGAACACTCCTCCAGATCGAATCGGATCTGGAATCGGCTAAACAAACTTATAGAGGACATCTAGACATTAAGTGTAAAGCTCAGTGGGATTCCAATAGGATGGATAATTTTGAATATGGGGAAAGGGCAGGAGCATTACTAGCGTGGAAAGCTAGAACTGACCGTGCAAGCAATGACATAAAGGAGCTAATAATTAATAACAATAATGGAGAAACATCAAGAAATATTGAGGACATGCAGAACTGTCTTCTTTCCTTGTCTTCAAGCCTATATAGAGAAGAGGTGAATCCGCCTATTGAAGCCATATATACATGGTTGAGCAACAAGAATTTGCCTAGGCTATCTGAGGAGGGGAGGAACACTCTGGATGCCCCTATCACAATAGAAGAAATTTCAGTACAGATTAAGAAATTAAAGAACAAAAAAGCTGCGGGCACAGACGCATTACCCAGTGAGCTATATAAACATTTAACCGAGGAGTTATGTCTGATTCTAGAAATCATATTTAATTCAATTTATTCTCCAAAGGGTAGGCTCCCAGACTCCTGGAGGGAAGCTTTAATAGTTTTAATCCTGAAGCCCGGAAAGGATCCTCAGAGAGCAGACTCATACAGACCAATCTCCCTGCTAAATGTGGATTATAAAATCTTTGTGGGCATTTTGGCAGGGAGATTGGCCAAATTGATACCCATGTTGATCCATGAGGACCAGAAGGGCTTTGTGGCGGGTAGGCACATTGAGGATCAAACGCACCTCCTACTGGGAAACATCGATCTAGCAGCACGAAAGTCAGAACCCTTGGCAGTGATAGCCCTCGACGCTGCCAAGGCATTCGATAAAGTCTGCTGGAAATACCTCTGGGTAGTCCTTGAAACAATGGGGTTTGGGCCACTTTTTATCAGTACACTACAGAATTGTTACAGGGGAGCCTCAGCTAGGATCATTTTAAATAGAACACTAACATCAGTCTTTAATATCAAGCAGGGAACCAGGCAGGGCTGCCCTATCTCGCCGTTATTGTTCAATTTATACATTGAACCTTTGGCGCAGGCAATAAGGCTTGACCCTATTATAGCACCCTTTCAATCTGGACAGTATATTTCCAAATTGGCTCTCTACGCGGACGACTTGATCCTATATACAAGAGACCCAGCTATAGCCATACCCCGGATAGAGGAATTGACAGCAGAGTTTGGAGCACTGTCCGGCTATAAGGTGAATAGATCTAAGACGGAGGTTATGTGTTGGAATCTAGATCATTGGGCAGGAGTGGAGAGCTCGGAGTTCAGATATTTGGGGATCTATATAGTGAAGGAATTAGATAGGATCCCTAAAATAAACTTAGATAGAACTACTAAGGAAATAGACCGTTTGTTCAGTAGGTGGAAAAATCTCCCATTAACAATATACGGGAAAGTGAACTTGGTAAAAATGGTGGTTCTCCCAAAGCTTACATATCTTTTCTCTACTATACCGCTACTATTCCCCAAAAAAGATGTAAAAAGGATACAGGGCAAGATTGGGAGTTTTGTGTGGGGGAATAAAGGGACACGCTTATCCTGGAAAAAACTCAGAAGAAGATTATTAAAAGGTGGTTTAGCCCTCCCCGATATCAGCCTTTATGTTGTTGCTTTTCAGTTTAAGAGTCTCCGCACGTTACTCACTAGGCCAGATGATTCACCCTGGGGCAAACTATTGCAGGAAATGGTTAGAATCGAAGGGAGGAATGACGAATTTATGTATAAGTTCGGTTCCCCAAGATACTTCAAGAGGGTTCATTTAAAGATTCTAAAAACAGCCCTGGAGACATGGTACAGGATAAGGGTAGGATGTGGAATTGGGTATTATTCAGCCTCATCTCCAATCTGGGACTCACCTGGTACCCCGGACTGCTTAAAAGATGCCCTGGCTGTACCCATCCAAAGAGCTGGGATAATGAAGTGGGAGGAGTTAATGGATGAGGATGGGATACACTCATGGGAGTATTTGAGGGCCAAGGTTGGGGTAGATATGTCAAGGTTTAAATATCTTCAACTAGTGTCCTGGCATACAGCAGAAGTGGAAGAGATGGGGAACAATGAGGTAGTAGAAAGGCTTATTCGATCATCTACACCAATTTCTAAAGAAATCTCAGTTTGGTATCAGCAATTAATAAAAGGAGATGATACAGGGATACCAGCGGCAGAAGGGGTTTGGAACAACTCCGAACTGACTAAGCAGGCAGAGGATATGTTAGAACCATCTTTGAAGATCTTGTACAAACATATAAAGCCTGCATGTTTAAAAAAAAACATTTCTTTGTAGTGAATAGACTTTACTACACCCCCTATAAAATCGGGAAATTTGCCCCTATACCCCCACCGAAATGTCCAAGATGTCAGGAATTGTTGGCCAACGATATACATATGTTTTTTGATTGCAAAGAGCTAGATCAATTCTGGACTGAGATAGGACAGGCTCTTTCAGGACTTTTTAGCTCTGTGATTAAAGTCAATCCCTCCCTAGTGTTTTTTGGGGATGACGGCCTGTCTTTTCAGTCAGCTACAAGTTTGGAAAAAGGGCTCCTCCTATATTTGATACTGCTGGCTAGGAGAGAGATCTGTAGGAGGTGGAAGGACCACATACCCCCGAGTAGGGAGGAGTGGTTAAGATCAGCATTTAGTATGGCCCGGTTGGAATACGAAAGGGTGGAGGAGAAGCTGCTTAACATCTGGCATCCTTTTATAAGATGGGGAAGGGACTTAAGACTGATTCGGACACTCCTATGATTACACCATGTCCCCGGTACTAAAGGGGAGGAGGTCTGGTGACCCAAGTAAAGGTGGTCAGCCTGGTGGCCCCTAGAGATGGATTATGGCTGTAAAGGTTCCACAGAAACTTGACACGGTGAGATGAGGAGTAAAAAGAAAAAAGAAAAAAAAGAACTTGGTGGAGGGCCTCCGCTTCGAACTTGCCACCCTCCGCAAGGAGCATGATGCCCTGGCTGCTAATTCCAACAGCACCCTGCCATAGTGTCCCTTGCCCCTTTTTTAGAGACTTTTGGGGGGTGGGAATTGGGAGTTGGGATTTTTGGGGACTTTTGAAGGACAATCGTTGGGGTTAGGGAGGGTCTTGCGGGAGATTCTTTTGTTAGGGCTATAAAAATATACTTTTTGCAACTTTATCTGACCATACCTGTTTTTTACTGCTTTTGAGTCTGGTGGGTGGGGGTTTAACAGTAAGTTTGTTTTCCTGAATAGTCCTAGGACTTTAGTAGTACTACCGTCAATCCAATCTCTCGTCTCTCCTAATACTCCATTATACTACCTCCAACCAAACGCCTATCTTACCTGTAATTTCTGTTTGCAAGTAGGGATAGGCCCAGGGCTGGCTCCACGGGAAACAGCGAATAAGGTTGGCAATCCTGGGCGGATAAAATTTCCTCATAGCGGTGGTACTAGTGGTGTGACACAGTGGCAGTTGCATGCCTATGAAAAAAAGGAAAATGAAATCTGGTTTGTCCTCCTGAGCAATACAACGGTACAATAGAGAATATAGCAGGTGACAGAAGTACACTAGAACAGTGCCACATTGTAGCCTAACACATGTTAAAGTATAACTAATTCGGTTGAAGTTCTTTGACATTAGCCATGGGTCTTTGTCAAGCAGAGTAAGAATATATCCTCGGATTTCTTCACCAGCCTGTTGCTATCACCTTATCCTCCCCAGCAAGTGTGTGGATTTATTGCTGTAATTTAGTCACACATCAATGAAAACCACACAGCCCGGGGGAAGAGGGTTAGGGTTTGAAAAATGGATGGGTACGTGGGTTTTTGGGAAAGGTTTTGGGAGACAAGAAAAAATAGCACAGCATGGACAAACAATTGTGAACATAAACAAATCTTTGGGTACAAACCTATCCATCAATCTTTGAAAGTGCATGCACTACTGCATGCATGTCAGTGAAAAGTAAGTAGTACTTTCGACAACTGTGGAAGAAAGAATACGACAGTACAGGGCGTGTGTGGAATTATTGATAACTATATTCAACATAAGGTCTCTGTTGCCAAATACCTGAGAGCCTTGCTGGTCACTATAAATCCATTCAAAACACTCAATGGGGTTGGTCTGGAAGGTATAGTAGATAGAAAAGGAGAAATTGCTCTTTTTCTAGGTGTCCCCTCACTCACCAGGGTTGCCCCTTGGTGACATGCTTCATCATTGGGGCCATCCCAGTCCTCTACGGGCTGAGGCGTGCTGCGACTTGCGAATTACGTAGGAGCACTTACAAATGACTATGTGTGGTGCAGATGTGATAGTGGAGTGGACTAAGGGATGTGTTAAGGGATCAATTTAGAAGCAGAGAGAGATCCAAGAAATGCAGTCACAGTCAGAGAAAAAGACAAAGGATACTGTATCTGTATGTTGTTGTAGCTGTCCTGTTGAATTTTGTAAGTAAGTTGCCTGCAGAAAAAAAATCCTCTTATTAGCGGCACTCCTCCATTGCAGCTGACGCTTCGTCCATCGATGTTGGTGACCAGAAGACACCCTGTCCACTGCCTGCCTGATGCTGAATTGTGGCTCGCTAATGTGAAGCTTGACTCCATCCTTTTTTCCCCATTGCACAGACTGAAACCCGGCCTGTAATTATTCAACGAAAAACAGGAAGTGATATAATATTACAACACCACTGATAAATAAATATAAGGTATGTAGGCTGTGGAGTGCAAAAAGTCACACTTTGATTTTCCTAGTAGACAGTACAATATTTTTGAAAGTGCGTACTCTGTCAGAGTCACCTTTTGAAGGATAAATAAGTATGGGCAAATTATTGTAGCGGATCTTTCCCCTCAAGCTAGGTGTCCTGTAAACTGTGTTTTAGAACAAAATTAGATCTTCCCAGCAGTGCTCCCACCCAGACCCTTACTAAAGCCAGTCGCAAAAATGTAGAAGACCCCCAATCAAATCTCAAAAAACTAGGCCTAGCAGAAAACTGGTGACAAAACGTACTTTGAAAGTAAAAGTAGGCCCAAGTACCCCCTTACCCACCGTGGATTGCATTCAAACCACTTGCAAGCAACCAAGCAAAAGTATCCATAGCCAGCATCGCTCCAAGACTCGAAAACCCCCCCACCCAAACACATGCAATAGAAATACTGCTAACCCTAACGAACCCTAAGTTAAGAATAGTGGCACAGGCTTTCTTTAACTATGCCAAATCCCCCCTTTCCCACCATGGATTTTCTTCAAATGACTTGCAACCAAAATTACACATTCTCACGAGTGCTCTAAGACCCCAGAACTCAGTTGCAAAAATCTAGAACACCCCGAAACACATGCAATCCTGCTGCTAGGGCTAACCCTAACGAACCCTAAGTTACAAAAAGTGCCAAAAGGCTTTTCCACGAGGATTTTGTCCCAACCACTTCTACCCGGTATTAGACCTTCCCAGGAATGCCCCAAGACCCGCCAACCCACCCGCCAAGAAGCATAACACCCCCAAACAGGCCAAAAGCAAAATCTCATACTTGCAATATTTCTCGGCCTTCGGTCCAAACGCGCTGCGTAGCTAGGCCATAAGTCGGGGTTGCCACCACGGATTTCCTGAAAAGCAAATGCAATCAAGATTAGAGTGTCCCAGCAGTGCTCTCAGACCCCGAAACTCACCCACAAACACCAGGAAGCCCCACAAACAGGCCCCCGAAAACGCTACAGTGAGCAAAATGTCAGAAATAGCAACAAAAAAATCGACGTGGATTTTGTCCCAACCACTTTTATCCGGTATTAGAGTTTCCCAGCAATGGCCCCAGAGCCGTCAACCCAGGAGAAAACGAGTAGAAGACCCCCAAACAGCCAAAGAGCAAAAGTACAAAAATGGGGACTTTGTCATTTTTTCCCAAATTTCCCAAATCACTCCGCGCGCGCTCTGCAGCTAGGCCCTAACTCCCCTCTGCCACCATGGATTTGCTTCAAACCTCTTGCAAAGTAAAGTATATATAGCCAGCAGTGCGCCCAGACCCCGAAACCCACCCACAAACACCAGGAAGCCCCCCAAACAGGCCCCCGAAAACGCTACATTGAGCAAAATGTCAGAAATAGCAACAACAACAAAAACGGCCTGGATTTTGTCCCAACCACTTCTACCCGGTATTAGAACTTCCCAGGAATGCCCCAAGACCCGCCAACCCACCCGCCAAGAAGCATAACACCCCCAAACAGGCCAAAAGCAAAATCTCATACTTGCAATATTTCTCGGCCTTCGGTCCAAACGCGCTGCGTAGCTAGGCCATAAGTCGGGGTTGCCACCACGGATTTCCTGAAAAGCAAATGCAATCAAGATTAGAGTGTCCCAGCAGTGCTCCCAGACCCCGAAACTCACCCACAAACACCAGGAAGCCCCCCAAACAGGCCCCCAAAAACGCTACATTGAGCAAAATGTCAAAAATAGCACAAAAAAAATCGGCCTAGATTTTGTCCCAACCACTTCTACCCGGTATTAGACCTTCCCAGGAATGCCCCAAGACCCGCCAACCCACCCGCCAAGAAGCATAACACCCCCAAACAGGCCAAAAGCAAAATCTCATACTTGCAATATTTCTCGGCCTTCGGTCCAAACGCGCTGCGTAGCTAGGCCATAAGTCGGGGTTGCCACCACGGATTTCCTGAAAAGCAAATGCAATCAAGATTAAAGTGTCCCAGCAGTGCTCCCAGACCCCGAAACTCACCCACAAACACCAGGAAGCCCCACAAACAGGCCCCCAAAAACGCTACAGTGAGCAAAATGTCAGAAATAGCAACAAAAAAATCGACGTGGATTTTGTCCCAACCACTTTTATCCGGTATTAGAGTTTCCCAGCAATGGCCCCAGAGCCGTCAACCCAGGAGAAAACGAGTAGAAGACCCCCAAACAGCCAAAGAGCAAAAGTACAAAAATGGGGACTTTGTCATTTTTTCCCAAATTTCCCAAATCACTCCGCGCGCGCTCTGCAGCTAGGCCCTAACTCCCCTCTGCCACCATGGATTTGCTTCAAACCTCTTGCAAAGTAAAGTATATATAGCCAGCAGTGCGCCCAGACCCCGAAACCCACCCACAAACACCAGGAAGCCCCCCAAACAGGCCCCCGAAAACGCTACATTGAGCAAAATGTCAGAAATAGCAACAACAAAAAAAACGGCCTGGATTTTGTCCCAACCACTTCTACCCGGTATTAGAACTTCCCAGGAATGCCCCAAGACCCGCCAACCCACCCGCCAAGAAGCATAACACCCCCAAACAGGCCAAAAGCAAAATCTCATACTTGCAATATTTCTCGGCCTTCGGTCCAAACGCGCTGCGTAGCTAGGCCATAAGTCGGGGTTGCCACCACGGATTTCCTGAAAAGCAAATGCAATCAAGATTAGAGTGTCCCAGCAGTGCTCCCAGACCCCGAAACTCACCCACAAACACCAGGAAGCCCCCCAAACAGGCCCCCAAAAACGCTACATTGAGCAAAATGTCAAAAATAGCACAAAAAAAATCGGCCTAGATTTTGTCCCAACCACTTCTACCCGGTATTAGACCTTCCCAGGAATGCCCCAAGACCCGCCAACCCACCCGTCAAGAAGCATAACACCCCCAAACAGGCCAAAAGCAAAATCTCATACTTGCAATATTTCTCGGCCTTCGGTCCAAACGCGCTGCGTAGCTAGGCCATAAGTCGGGGTTGCCACCACGGATTTCCTGAAAAGCAAATGCAATCAAGATTAAAGTGTCCCAGCAGTGCTCCCAGACCCCGAAACTCACCCACAAACACCAGGAAGCCCCACAAACAGGCCCCCGAAAACGCTACATTGAGCAAAATGTCAGAAATAGCAACAAAAAAATCGACGTGGATTTTGTCCCAACCACTTTTATCCGGTATTAGAGCTTCCCAGCAATGGCCCCAGAGCCGTCAACCCAGGAGAAAACGAGTAGAAGACCCCCAAACAGCCAAAGAGCAAAAGTACAAAAATGGGGACTTTGTCATTTTTTTCCAAATTTCCCAAATCACTCCGCGCGCGCTCTGCAGCTAGGCCCTAACTCCCCTCTGCCACCATGGATTTGCTTCAAACCTCTTGCAAAGTAAAGTATATATAGCCAGCAGTGCGCCCAGACCCCGAAACCCACCCACAAACACCAGGAAGCCCCCCAAACAGGCCCCCGAAAACGCTACATTGAGCAAAATGTCAGAAATAGCAACAACAACAAAATCGGCCTGGATTTTGTCCCAACCACTTCTACCCGGTATTAGAACTTCCCAGGAATGCCCCAAGACCCGCCAACCCACCCGCCAAGAAGCATAACACCCCCAAACAGGCCAAAAGCAAAATCTCATACTTGCAATATTTCTCGGCCTTCGGTCCAAACGCGCTGCGTAGCTAGGCCATAAGTCGGGGTTGCCACCACGGATTTCCTGAAAAGCAAATGCAATCAAGATTAGAGTGTCCCAGCAGTGCTCCCAGACCCCGAAACTCACCCACAAACACCAGGAAGCCCCCCAAACAGGCCCCCAAAAACGCTACATTGAGCAAAATGTCAAAAATAGCACAAAAAAAATCGGCCTAGATTTTGTCCCAACCACTTCTACCCGGTATTAGACCTTCCCAGGAATGCCCCAAGACCCGCCAACCCACCCGCCAAGAAGCATAACACCCCCAAACAGGCCAAAAGCAAAATCTCATACTTGCAATATTTCTCGGCCTTCGGTCCAAACGCGCTGCGTAGCTAGGCCATAAGTCGGGGTTGCCACCACGGATTTCCTGAAAAGCAAATGCAATCAAGATTAGAGTGTCCCAGCAGTGCTCCCAGACCCCGAAAATCACCCACAAACACCAGGAAGCCCCCCAAACAGGCCCCCGAAAACGCTACATTGAGCAAAATGTCATAAATAGCAAAAAAAAAATCGGCCTGGATTTTGTCCCAACCTTTTCTACCCGGTATTAGACCTTCCCAGGAATGCCCCAAGACCTGCCAACCCACCCGCCAAGAAGCATAACACCCCCAAACAGGCCAAAAGAAAAATCTCATACTTGCAATATTTCTCGGCCTTCGGTCCAAACGCGCTGCGTAGCTAGGCCATAAGTCAGGGTTGCCACCACGGATTTCCTGAAAAGCAAATGCAATCAAGATTAGAGTGTCCCAGCAGTGCTCCCAGACCCCGAAACTCACCCACAAACAGACGGAACCCCCCTAAGAGCACCTCAAAGGCAAGCAAGTCAGCAAAAACACTAAAACATTTGCGCCTCGGATTTGGTCCAAACCACTTTTATCCGGTATTAGAGCTTCCCAACAATGGTCCCAGAGCCGCCAACTCACCTGCAAAGAGGTAGAACAACACCCCCACAAGTGCTGAGTCTTTCTTCATTGGGCGTAAACCAGCCCTCTGGTTTGATGGAAATAGGAGTCTGGAGGAGGAGGATAGAGGAGCATGTTCTTCTGAACTTGTGAACCTGAGGAATGCAGACTGCGGCAACTTCAAATCAATTAGCAAACCAGTGAAGACAGTTCTGCTGATGGGCTTGTTTTTGTGATTATCTGATTAAAGTTTGAAATATATTAACTGTGCACAACGAAGAAAGACAGACACACAGGAATAAAAGTGAATAAGGACGAAAAAGAAAGTTATTGATTCGTTGTCTCATTTTCAGGGCTCCGTATCACGGTCCAGGAATGAGAATAAGGCTTCGTCATCATACTCTGCGAATTCAGGCAGGGTGAGCTCAGTGTCACCTGACAGAGTAGAAATTCCCTGTAGTGGGGGCGCCATCACGCCCCGAACAATCGCACAGCTGAATGTGCCTACAGCCTTCTTGTTTCCTTATATTTTCTTATTACATGTTCATCCTTATTCTTCTATGTTTATTCCACATTTGTCATTCTTTATATTCCATTTTCATCCGAGCCTGCGCGCTAAAGTGTGCTTGCTATTTCCGAATTTTTACTGTTCACCCCATGTCCATCCGGACTTTAAAAATGAACAGGACTGAAGCAATAATCCATTTCAGGCAGCGTTTATTAAAAAACCCTATGCATTTCCGGCTGAACGCCCTTACCAGGCAGCAGTGACCCCCGAAGAAGGGCGTTCAGCCCGAAATGCATAGGGTTTTTTAATAAACGCTGCCTGAAATGGATTATTGCTTCAGTCCTGTTCATTTTTAAAGTCCGGATGGACATGGGGTGAACAGTAAAAATTCGGAAATAGCAAGCACACTTTAGCGCGCAGGCTCGGGTGAAAATGGAATATAAAGAATGACAAATGTGGAATAAACATAGAAGAATAAGGATGAACATGTAATAAGAAAATATAAGGAAACATGAAGGCTGTAGGCACATTCAGCTGTGCGATTGTTCGGGGCGTGATGGCGCCCCCACTACAATGAAGTTCATAACCCTGTTGCCATTGGGGCATGGCAATAACCTCAATCGGCACGCATTCTAGTGAAAAAAGAGACAAGCATGAAAAAGACGACCACAGACAGGAGTGCATCCTGACCCCCCTTTTACAGAGTAGAAATTCCCTCATCTATGTTGCTGGCCACCTCGTCTTCATCCGGCGCGCTTTCTCGTACTCTGAAATCTGGTGGTATGAGGTGCTGATTCATCTTGATCATTGTTAACCTCTCCACATTTTTGGGCGAGAGGCGGCTCCGTTTGGGAGTTACAATGCCACCAGCAGCACTGAAAACACGTTCAGAAGACACGCTTGCGAGTGGGCAAGACAAGTGGTTTAAAGCCAGGTTGGTGAGCTGTGGCCACAATTCTTTTTTCCCATGCCAATACGCCAATGGGTCAGAATTAACATAGACCTCTGTTGAGTCATTCAGATAGTCCTTCACCATCGACTCAAGGTCCCCATCCAAGGTTCCTCCACTTTGCTTAGCTCTTGCTGTGCCTCTGACCTTTTGAGAACCAAACCCACGCAGAGCTAGCCAATCCTCTTCAGCCTCCAATGTTTCTGTAGTGTCTGGTGCAGATGATCCGGTTGCCGGTGTCTTTAACGGCTGAGAGGTCACTTGTGCCACAGCCACAGGTGCAGAAGTGGATTGTTTTGACTGGGGATGGCCTGCTGATGTACTGCCATTTCCTTCAATTTTCAGCCGTTCTCTTTCAAACCTCTTGGCTGGCAAGGCTAGCCAACGTTTGTACTTTGGAACATGTTCATCATCAAAAGGAAAGAATGCTTGGCCTGCCAGCGCCTTTTTGTAGCGTGGATCCAGAATAGTAGCACAAATGTAATGCTCTTCTGAGTGGATCATTTTAAGACGTTCATCACCTTGTAGGAGCTCTAATAATTTCTCAGCCAGAACAAAAGAGTCTTGGTTTTTTACATCTTTTTCAAACACAGAACACACCTCCTTCAGTTGGTCCTCCAGCATGTACAACAATGGGATAGCTTTTCCCAAATTACAGTCCTCCTTGCTGACTGCACGCGTAAAGAACTCAAAAGGACGAAGCATGCGTGTCAGGCTTTGAACTATGTTCCATTGCGCCGCACCCATCCTCAGGTCATCCTGAGCTGTACCCTCTGTTAAGAAATATTGATTGAGTACCGTATACTGCTCATACAGACGCTCAAGCATGTAGAAGGTTGAGTTCCAACGTGTTACCACCTCCTGGATGAGTGCTTTCACTGGCATTTGACGTTGATATAGCGGGCCTTAAAAGAATGGCTGAAATGGTTACACATTTTTCGGCAGGTGTCCAATACTCAGTACGCTGCACTGCCTTTATTACCCAAGAATTTTTGGACAACCAGGTTTATACAGTGCGCCAAACACGGCACTCTGAAATAGTTACCCTGCCTCTTGTCCTTAACTATATAGGCGCCATTGCCCATGGAAACATAACCAACCTGGCGTTTTAGTGGGGACAGCCAGTTAAGGACCTTTGTGTTAAAGACATCCAAAATGTTTTCTGCTGTGTGACGTTTCTCCAAACCAAACATGGCTAGTGTTGCATGTTTCCGAGCAGCTTTAAAAACAATGTCCGTGTCAACACCTGTGTTTAGCTTTGCTTTAGCCCCTGAAAAAGAGACCCAGTGTGCAGTGATGCACATGTAATCAGCGCCTGCGCCACTGGTCCACATGTCTGTTGTCAGATGTATAGTGTGAACAGCACTCTTCTGCAAAGCTGCTCCAATCACCTTCAGAACATCTTCATGTAGTGCTGGAACCGCAACTCGGGCAAAATAGAACCGGCTAGGAACCTTCCATTTAGGGCAGAGCGCTGCCACTAATTCTAGAAAACCAACCCCTTCTACAAAAGAAAAAGGGAGAAGGTCCAGAGCTAGCATTTTAGCCAGCTTAGTGTTATACAGACGCGTCAGTGGGTGGTTGCGTTCATATTGCGCTTCTGTAAACAACATCTTTTTAATGTTGCCCTGGACCAAGGAATTACGGGATGATGATGATATCTTCGACCCAGTTACGCTCGCTGATGAACTTTTCCGCATTGATGTCTCACTCTCTCCCACACTCTTAGTGTGCCTCACATGGGGTGTGCTGCTGACAGGGGTACTGGGTGTAAGTGAAGTGTTTGAATCGTCTCCTTCCTCCTCGTCATCATCAGATGAAAAATCAACGTTTTCATTACGTGCAATTAGGGCTTCCTTGACTGCCTCTAGGTGCGCAAACCATTGGACAGGGTGCGCTCTCTTAAGATGACCTCTCTGGCCTCTGGTACCATAGTTGGTACCAAACTTACCACGACTAACTCGAAACTTACACATGCTACAAATGGCTACGTTTTCCATTCTTGGGCAAACACTAAAGAAGTCCCAAACTGGAGACTTGAAATGTCTTTGGGGGCCGGAGGAGGCGGCAATACTGGTGGTGGTGGTCTTGCTGCTAATGCCAGATGAAGTGGAGGATGTGGATTGCCGAACTTCAGTACGTTTTGCACTTTCACCATCACAAATTGAGGTCGAGGTGGATGGAGGTCCCTTCTTGCGAGGAAGAAATATGGAAGCGGTAGGTGTTGGTGTACTAGTTAACTCCAAATCTAATGATTGTTGTGTTTCCATTTCCATTGCCTCCTCGTCGACATCATCATCACGCTCAGCAGCTTCTCGGGATAGGGTCAAAATGCCTCTTTGCTGCATGCCCGCTGGGGCTGCAGTGACCATTATGATGACTGGCTCGTCATCATCGTGAGAGGCTTCACCAGCAGCAGTATGCGTCACTTCTTGTTGTGCCTCATCACACTCCATAGCTATGAGTTTTTCGACGACCTTCCTTTTACGCTTAGGTATCTTTGTCAGATCATGGTGTGCCTCACTCTCAGGCTGCCGTGGTGGTACCCATTCGTCATCCAGATCATCAGAAGGCGGTGGGCTTGAAGAAGTTGTAGACACCAACCTTGATCTTTTCCTTGCTAGGGATGTGGAAGACAATGAATAATCATCAGGAGGAGTGGCTTCCAATGATACCTCGGCTTGATTGTCGATTTCCTGATGTGCCCCTACTTCGGGAGGGACAACTATTGTGGGAACTTGTTGTGACCCTCCATGCACCTCTGCTTGCGCATCTCCTTGCGCTGCCTCTCCTTCCACATGTACTTGGGCTTGTACTACTTGCACATGTTGTTGTTGCGGCTGTGGTTGTTCAACACTTGTCAGATGAGTTACAACAACCTGTGTTGATTCAGGGACATTGCTGCTACTTTCTTGCGATGAGCCAACATCACTGGTCGATGGTGATTGGAGAAGTACACTGACTGCCTCTGAAGCACTCAAGGGCTTTGACTTAAGTTGGCGTGGTGGTGGAGGCACTGAACCCAATGGAGCGGGGGTGCTGCTCCCAGCTTGGTCCCCAGCAGATCCTGCTGCTGCAGGCGTACTTTTTTTTTTGCTCCCAAAAAACGTGGCGGTTGGCACACCAGCCTCCTTGGTAACTTGCTTCTTCTGCTCCTTACTAGCAACTTTCTTGCTAGAGGAGCTACGGAGACCTTTTTTTGGGGCCATCTTCTTCAGGGCAGGTCAGACAGCAGGCCGCAGTTGCACGAATTGTAGAGTTGTCTGAGGCCAGACGTGACGTCGCGTGACGTTATGCTGTACACACACACCGCTGCAGGACTTCTTCCTGGCACTGGTGGTTCTCTTGAGTCTTGTGCACCTAAAAACAATGGAAGACAGAGGAACATCAGCTCAGTTATACACCCCAAGAAAATCGGAAAAAAAACAGAAAAATCAGCACAATCCCATTCCATCCATGCCCTCCATGATGTTTAAGTTCAAGACACCCCACAGAAAGACTAGGCCCATGCAAGACTCAATACCCCTGGTGAAAAGGCCCCAAGCACAGCCCCAAAAAACGAAAATCACTGAAAAATCAGCACAATCCCATTCCATCCATGCCCTCCATGATGTTTAAATTCAAGACAACCCACAGAAAGACTAGGCCCATGCAAGACTCACTACCCCTGGGCATAAAGGTTGAAAAGTAGGCAAAATGGTTGCAGGCCTAACAACAATGCCTACATTCAAAATGGCCACTTGCCTCCCAGCACATGGCCAGGGCCTGTAGCAGCACTCAAAATGGCGCCCAGCCACATGGCCTGTCCCTCCCCATGAACACCCCCAAAAATCGAAAAACACTGCAAAATCAGCACAATCCCATTCCATCCATGCCCTCCATGATGTTTAAGTTCAAGACACCCCACAGAAAGACTAGGCCCATGCTAGACTCAAATACCCCTGGTGAAAAGGCCACAAGTACAGCCCCAAAAAACGAAAATCACTGAAAAATCAGCACAATCCCATTCCATCCATGCCCTCCATGATGTTTAAGTTCAAGACACCCCACAGAAAGACTAGGCCCATGCTAGACTCAAATACCCCTGGTGAAAAGGCCACAAGTACAGCCCCAAAAAACGAAAATCACTGAAAAATCAGCACAATCCCATTCCATCCATGCCCTCCATGATGTTTAAATTCAAGACAACCCACAGAAAGACTAGGCCCATGCAAAACTCACTACCCCTGGGCATAAAGGTTGAAAAGTAGGCAAAATGGTTGCAGGCCTAACAACAATGCCTGCATTCAAAATGGCCTCTTGCCTCCCAGCACATGGCCAGGGCCTGTAGCAGCACTCAAAATGGCCCCCAGCCACATGGCCTGTCCCTCCCCATGAACACCCCCAAAAATCGAAAAACACTGCAAAATCAGCACAATCCCATTCCATCCATGCCCTCCATGATGTTTAAGTTCAAGACACCCCACAGAAAGACTAGGCCCATGCTAGACTCAAATACCCCTGGTGAAAAGGCCACAAGTACAGCCCCAAAAAACGAAAATCACTGAAAAATCAGCACAATCCCATTCCATCCATGCCCTCCATGATGTTTAAGTTCAAGACACCCCACAGAAAGACTAGGCCCATGCTAGACTCAAATACCCCTGGTGAAAAGGCCACAAGTACAGCCCCAAATAACGAAAATAACTGAAAAATCAGCACAATCCCATTCCACCCATGCCCTCCATGATGTTTAAATTCAAGACAACCCACAGAAAGACTAGGCCCATGCAAAACTCACTACCCCTGGGAATAAAGGTTGAAAAGTAGGCAAAATGGTTGCAGGCCTAACAACAATGCCTGCATTCAAAATGGCCACTTGCCTCCCAGCACATGGCCAGGGCCTGTAGCAGCACTCAAAATGGCCCCCAGCCACATGGCCTGTCCCTCCCCATGAACACCCCCAAAAATCGAAAAACACTGCAAAATCAGCACAATCCCATTCAATCCATGCCCTCCATGATGTTTAAGTTCAAGACACCCCACAGAAAGACTAGGCCCATGCTAGACTCAAATACCCCTGGTGAAAAGGCCACAAGTACAGCCCCAAAAAACGAAAATCACAGAAAAATCAGCACAATCCCATTCCATCCATGCCCTCCATGATGTTTAAGTTCAAGACACCCCACAGAAAGACTAGGCCCATGCTAGACTCAATACCCCTGGTGAAAAGGCCACAAGTACAGCCCCAAAAAACGAAAATCACTGAAAAATCAGCACAATCCCATTCCATCCATGCCCTCCATGATGTTTAAATTCAAGACAACCCACAGAAAGACTAGGCCCATGCAAGACTCACTACCCCTGGGCATAAAGGTTGAAAAGTAGGCAAAATGGTTGCAGGCCTAACAACAATGCCTACATTCAAAATGGCCACTTGCCTCCCAGCACATGGCCAGGGCCTGTAGCAGCACTCAAAATGGCCCCCAGCCACATGGCCTGTCCCTCCCCATGAACACCCCCAAAAATCGAAAAACACTGCAAAATCAGCACAATCCCATTCCATCCATGCCCTCCATGATGTTTAAATTCAAGACACCCCACAGAAAGACTAGGCCCATGCTAGACTCAAATACCCCTGGTGAAAAGGCCACAAGTACAGCCCCAAAAAACGAAAATCACTGAAAAATCAGCACAATCCCATTCCATCCATGCCCTCCATGATGTTTAAGTTCAAGACACCCCACAGAAAGACTAGGCCCATGCTAGACTCAAATACCCCTGGTGAAAAGGCCACAAGTACAGCCCCAAAAAACGAAAATCACTGAAAAATCAGCACAATCCCATTCCATCCATGCCCTCCATGATGTTTAAATTCAAGACAACCCACAGAAAGACTAGGCCCATGCAAAACTCACTACCCCTGGGCATAAAGGTTGAAAAGTAGGCAAAATGGTTGCAGGCCTAACAACAATGCCTGCATTCAAAATGGCCACTTGCCTCCCAGCACATGGCCAGGGCCTGTAGCAGCACTCAAAATGGCCCCCAGCCACATGGCCTGTCCCTCCCCATGAACACCCCCAAAAATCGAAAAACACTGCAAAATCAGCACAATCCCATTCAATCCATGCCCTCCATGATGTTTAAGTTCAAGACACCCCACAGAAAGACTAGGCCCATGCTAGACTCAAATACCCCTGGTGAAAAGGCCACAAGTACAGCCCCAAAAAACGAAAATCACAGAAAAATCAGCACAATCCCATTCCATCCATGCCCTCCATGATGTTTAAGTTCAAGACACCCCACAGAAAGACTAGGCCCATGCTAGACTCAATACCCCTGGTGAAAAGGCCACAAGTACAGCCCCAAAAAACGAAAATCACTGAAAAATCAGCACAATCCCATTCCATCCATGCCCTCCATGATGTTTAAATTCAAGACAACCCACAGAAAGACCAGGCCCATGCAAGACTCACTACCCCTGGGCATAAAGGTTGAAAAGTAGGCAAAATGGTTGCAGGCCTAACAACAATGCCTACATTCAAAATGGCCACTTGCCTCCCAGCACATGGCCAGGGCCTGTAGCAGCACTCAAAATGGCCCCCAGCCACATGGCCTGTCCCTACCCATGAACACCCCCAAAAATCGAAAAACACTGCAAAATCAGCACAATCCCATTCCATCCATGCCCTCCATGATGTTTAAGTTCAAGACACCCCACAGAAAGACTAGGCCCATGCTAGACTCAAATACCCCTGGTGAAAAGGCCACAAGTACAGCCCCAAAAAACGAAAATCACTGAAAAATCAGCACAATCCCATTCCATCCATGCCCTCCATGATGTTTAGGTTCAAGACACCCCACAGAAAGACTAGGCCCATGCTAGACTCAAATACCCCTGGTGAAAAGGCCACAAGTACAGCCCCAAAAAACGAAAATCACTGAAAAATCAGCACAATCCCATTCCATCCATGCCCTCCATGATGTTTAAATTCAAGACAACCCACAGAAAGACTAGGCCCATGCAAAACTCACTACCCCTGGGCATAAAGGTTGAAAAGTAGGCAAAATGATTGCAGGCCTAACAACAATGCCTGCATTCAAAATGGCCTCTTGCCTCCCAGCACATGGCCAGGGCCTGTAGCAGCACTCAAAATGGCCCCCAGCCACATGGCCTGTCCCTCCCCATGAACACCCCCAAAAATCGAAAAACACTGCAAAATCAGCACAATCCCATTCCATCCATGCCCTCCATGATGTTTAAGTTCAAGACACCCCACAGAAAGACTAGGCCCATGCTAGACTCAAATACCCCTGGTGAAAAAGCCACAAGTACAACCCCAAAAAACGAAAATCACTGAAAAATCAGCACAATCCCATTCCATCCATGCCCTCCATGATGTTTAAGTTCAAGACACCCCACAGAAAGACTAGGCCCATGCTAGACTCAAATACCCCCGGTGAAAAGGCCACAAGTACAGCCCCAAAAAACGAAAATAACTGAAAAATCAGCACAATCCCATTCCATCCATGCCCTCCATGATGTTTAAATTCAAGACAACCCACAGAAAGACTAGGCCCATGCAAAACTCACTACCCCTGGGAATAAAGGTTGAAAAGTAGGCAAAATGGTTGCAGGCCTAACAACAATGCCTGCATTCAAAATGGCCACTTGCCTCCCAGCACATGGCCAGGGCCTGTAGCAGCACTCAAAATGGCCCCCAGCCACATGGCCTGTCCCTCCCCATGAACACCCCCAAAAATCGAAAAACACTGCAAAATCAGCACAATCCCATTCAATCCATGCCCTCCATGATGTTTAAGTTGAAGACACCCCACAGAAAGACTAGGCCCATGCTAGACTCAAATATCCCTGGTGAAAAGGCCACAAGTACAGCCCCAAAAACGAAAATCACTGAAAAATCAGCACAATCCCATTCCATCCATGCCCTCCATGATGTTTAAGTTCAAGGCACCCCACAGAAAGACTAGGCCCATGCTAGACTCAAATACCCCTGGTGAAAAGGCCACAAGTACAGCCCCAAAAAACGAAAATAACTGAAAAATCAGCACAATCCCATTCCATCCATGCCCTCCATGATGTTTAAATTCAAGACAACCCACAGAAAGACTAGGCCCATGCAAAACTCACTACCCCTGGGCATAAAGGTTGAAAAGTAGGCAAAATGGTTGCAGGCCTAACAACAATGCCTGCATTCAAAATGGCCACTTGCCTCTCAGCACATGGCCAGGGCCTGTAGCAGCACTCAAAATGGCCCCCAGCCACATGGCCTGTCCCTCCCCATGCCAAAAATCGAAAAACACTGCAAAATCAGCACAAACCCATTCCATCCATGCCCTCCATGATGTTTAAGTTCAAGACACCCCACAGAAAGACTAGGCCCATGCTAGACTCAAATACCCCTGGTGAAAAGGCCACAAGTACAGCCCCAAAAAACGAAAATCACTGAAAAATCAGCACAATCCCATTCCATCCATGCCCTCCATGATGTTTAAGTTCAAGACACCCCACAGAAAGACTAGGCCCATGCTAGACTCAAATACCCCTGGTGAAAAGGCCACAAGTACAGCCCCAAAAAACGAAAATCACTGAAAAATCAGCACAATCCCATTCCATCCATGCCCTCCATGATGTGTAAATTCAAGACAACCCACAGAAAGACTAGGCCCAAGCAAAACTCACTACCCCTGGGCATAAAGGTTGAAAAGTAGGCAAAATGGTTGCAGGCCTAACAACAACGCCTGCATTTAAAATGGCCACTTGCCTCCCAGCACATGGCCAGGGCCTGTAGCAGCACTCAAAATGGCCCCCAGCCACATGGCCTGTCCCTCCCCATGAACACCCCCAAAAATCGAAAAACACTGCAAAATCAGCACAATCCCATTCCATCCATGCCCTCCATGATGTTTAAGTTCAAGACACCCCACAGAAAGACTAGGCCCATGCTAGACTCAAATACCCCTGGTGAAAAGGCCACAAGTACAGTCCCAAAAAACGAAAATCACTGAAAAATCAGCACAATCCCATTCCATCCATGCCCTCCATGATGTTTAAGTTCAAGACACCCCACAGAAAGACTAGGCCCATGCTAGACTCAAATACCCCTGGTGAAAAGGCCACAAGTACAGCCCCAAAAAACGAAAATCACTGAAAAATCAGCACAATCCCATTCCATCCATGCCCTCCATGATGTTTAAATTCAAGACAACCCACAAAAAGACTAGGCCCATGCAAAACTCACTACCCCTGGGCATAAAGGTTGAAAAGTAGGCAAAATGGTTGCAGGCCTAACAACAATGCCTGCATTTAAAATGGCCACTTGCCTCCCAGCACATGGCCAGGGCCTGTAGCAGCACTCAAAATGGCCCCCAGCCACATGGCCTGTCCCTCCCCATGAACACCCCCAAAAATCGAAAAACACTGCAAAATCAGCACAATCCCATTCCATCCATGCCCTCCATGATGTTTAAGTTCAAGACACCCCACAAAAACACTAGGCCCATGCTAGACTCAATACCCCTGGTGAAAAGGCCACAAGTACAGCCCCAAAAAACGAAAATCACTGAAAAATCAGCACAATCCCAATCCATCCATGCCCTCCATGATGTTTAAGTTCAAGACAACCCACAGAAAGACTCAGTCCACCCACCACTGAGTACCCCTGGGCAAAAAGGCCCCAAAACAGCCCAAAAATAGAAAATTCCAAAATTGTAGTTGCAGCAACTGTAATGCCCCAAACAAACTTACTTATAAAATTTCTAATCCAACAGTGATCTAAAGAAAGTCAAAAAGGCCTCAAATCCAAATATCCAGCAGCATCCACAAAAAGTAATCCTTCCAGCTCCAGATCCAAATGAAAAGTGACCAGGAGATGGACAAAGCACTGGGAGGAGCCTGCTGGACAGGAACAGGAAGTTGAAGACTGTGGGGCACTTCCTTCCTCCCACCCCCTCCCCCCCTCCCCAAAATGGACTCTTTGCTAAAAAAGTGCAGGCAAATGTCAACCTAAGGAGTTATTCAGATAAAAATCATCATTTCAAGAAGGTTTATGCTGCTTGCTGGTGGATTTCCTGTGCAGAATTGCACATTTTATATTTTCGCTTGTGCGAGATTGTTGCTGCTCGCCGCATCTCAAATCTCGCAATTGCGAAGTACCGCGAGACGTGATCTCGCCGTACTCGCGTTGACAAACTCTCGCTGTGCAAGTTGGCAAGCCGCGATGACGTAATCGCGCTCGCCAAATTCCCCCGGGATCACACCGCAAGATCGAAAATGGCGCAGCACTCCAAAATATCGAGAAAAACAACTCGGCAAACGATGATAAACGCCGCGCCGCAAAAATTGTATCACCAACGCCGCGCGCCGCAAAAAAAATTCGCTGCGTGCGAATTTGCGGATTTTGCGGGAAATTCGCAAATCTCGCGGATTGCGAATTTACCGAAAATCTGCAAAATCCGCGAGCGTAACGGATTTTCCGCCCATACTTAGAAAAAACACAGCATAACATAACATAAGGAAACATAGCAATGCATAATATTACCAGATTCTGGATATTTAGTCAGGGGATTTCTCTTTCTTTATTCACTACGGTGCCCATGGGTGACAATCAATTTCCAACAAAGAGTTAAGTAAGACAATTCCATTTGATCACTACAATACCGATTGCCTGCCTCAATTTAGCACTTTTATTAAAATTAGCCTTTATAAACAACTGATTTATACTCAAACGAAAGTTTAGCACCTCACGCAATAAAAAACTGTCTCACACCCCTTCTAATTATGGAAATGATTTTTGATGACCAAGATATTGTAATATTAGGGCTATAGTAATATAGCCTGATAAATAATCTAAGTAATTTTTTATTGATACAGTCTGTGATATTTAGCTTAATAGATTTTTGGAAGGGAAGGATGTCGATATCATAATATCTTTTTTTAATTCATAAGTATCTTTGTTCATTTTTATGTGGTTCAGTAGTTATAAGTTCAATATCTTTAACGTAATATACTTCCTTCCTGCAATAGCAGGAGATTTAATTCATTTGCTCACTAGTTTCTAATTTATTAAAAATTCTTAATGACAGAGCTGCTGCCATCACTTTCCAAGAGGCTATTTTAAGTTCACAGCTTATTCCTGTACAATGCTTAAGCAGTTTCTTTAGGCAGAGACTTTTTAGGGAAGTCCAAGGAGGCCCAACATAATCTAGGATCAATATACAAGAGCTCTATACCTTATAATTTCATAGGAGAGATCTTACCTTTATAGGCTTTCATTAGCATGTCCATAGAATTGGCAGCATTTTGTTAAATTTAATTAAACCTCCTATTCCGTTATTCATTTTTATTTTTAGGGAACTAAAGTGATCGCTCTGGTTTAGATTGTTTATAAATTGCATTCCCATATATTTAAATGAACTCACTTCTTCAGTTTCATTCACTGTCTAGATACCAGAACGCTTGTGACTGTTTCTTTCTTTAAAATCATGATTTGGGATTTATCCGCATTACTATTAAGATAATTCAATGTACAGTAACTAAAAGGAGCCTTTCATTTTCTTTGAAGTCCTATTGGGTTGTAATCTATAATAACTAAAACATCCCCATTAAGCAGACATGGAATAAGGATCCCTCCCATCTTTAGCAAAATATAGTTTGTACCTTCTAGAGAACCAGGAGGCCAGATAAATAAATCCAAAATATATTGGGGCAATGCACATCCCTGTTTAAAGCCATTTTCAATATTAATGTCCTAATTATTGCCCTGTTGGACCAATCTCAAACTGTATCCAATTGGCAGAATGAAGCTGCAGTAAAACAGATAAGAAAAACTAGGGAAATGATTATTGTATTCATTTTTGACCTAAGAATTGTGCAGTCCACCTTATCAAAGGCAGCGTCGAAATTAACAAAACAATAACAGAGTTTTCCAATTTATTCCGCAGACTTCGGCATTACATCACCTAGTGTAAAACAGTGGTCCACGTTAATTGTCCCTGCATAAAGCCACCTTCTTCAATCGGTAATAAAATGTTCTTTTGCACCCTTCCTTCCAAATGGTTTAATATTATTGTGGAAAATACTTTAGGAGTATGGGATTTCTCCTGTTTCGGCAACCCATCTAAAAATGAATTCAGTGGCTCTTCCCACCCATCAGTATTTCACGGAGGAAAGCAAAAACTATATTGTACTAAGAAAAGGTTACAGAAAGAATCGGCTTATGAGCTGGTCCATACAAGTTATCCAGATAGGATGGTTAGTCTTCCACAGGACTCATGCAGTTTAATGATGTAAGGTGTGTTATGGTACAAGTATTTACCAATCACCAAATCTCCTCTGATGTCTCAAGTTAACAGCTCTTTTTTACAATAATTTATCCTTTTCTTTTTTACTAGCTTTTTATGCAGTTTCTTTATACTAATTCAATCCACTGTTACACTTCGATTGACTTCATTAATCCTATGGAGTTTATGAATTTTACTTTTTAGTGCATGACATGATTGATCCAACCATTGGGAGTTGTTCTTATCCTCAGTTCTTCTCCTTTCCTAACCTTCTTTTGGAGTTTAATTTTCAACTGGATGACAAACTTCTTGAGTGGAGGCAAGATGGCCGCCGAGACGCCGTAGTGGATGGTCGCACCCTGTAACCCTCCTGACTGAAAGATGAGGTGTACTACGTGCTCATTGTGCTTAGATTGCAGACTTGCAGACTGGTAGATTCACCGATCTACTACCAAGGTAAGTTGATCTAATCTAATTTGCTGCGGAAAATTTGCCCTTTTTACTGGGAGAAAAGTGCACTCGATATAAGTGTAACAGCTAGCAGTAATGGTGCTGAGCAGATCTGAGCTGAGCTGACCACTGATGGTACGAGAGACAGTGCTTGGGAAGAGAGAACTCACTGGCCTGCTTTTTTTGATATGTGACTTCCCACAAGAGAAAAAATGGGCTCTGCATAAATATTTGCACAAACACTGTTCAGCTCTGATTTCCCATTCGCCCCTTCCTGGAAGTTATTATTGGAAAGCTGCTCCAAAATCTATGGCTTCAAAACCTTCAAAACCCGCACTTTACTCGAAGAAGAATCGTGACCGAGACGGTTGGAGCCGTGACTCTGAGGTGGAGGAGGATATGGATAACCTCGGGGCCCTAGCGCTTAATTTAAGAGGGAAAGCGCGATCTAAAGCGCAGCAAAGGCGAGAAGCGGCAAAGGAAAATAAACTAAGGAAAATACGTGAAAAAGAGGAAGGAGGGAAAAAAAAGAATGTGACTGTCCCAGCGTCAGCTACTGTAAGGAGAAGAGAGGAAGCAAAACCTACCGCTGGGGAGCTACCTGGAAAGGAAACTGCACTCCGCCAGATGACCATAGTTGAGACGTTTTTGCCTGCAGCAACACCAGTAACGACTGCCCAAACAACTTTGCAGTCGGATCTGCCACAGGGAGTGAGAGTCCCCACGTTGGTGAGCCTGTGCAGGATGTTGCAGCCTGCTGTGGAGAGGGAGCCGTTTGAGCAGGCAGGAGCAGGAGCAGACAGGGACGGTACCTGCGCGCTCGAGGCACAGCCTCTAACTGAAGTTACAGAGGCAGCAGAAGCCAGAGACTTTTCTACAGATGTGGAAGAGGGCGGGCCCAAGTTCTTAAAGGAGAAGGTTACAATTCATTCGGCACCAGCTGTATCTGGAGTTAAAGGGCCAGGCGCAGGACAAAGCCTGGTGGAGGATACTGTTATAGAAAAAAGTAATTCTGAGGCTGCAACTAATTTAATTGAAATAGAGTTAAGGACTGATAATGATATTAATTTGGATTTAACTAATAAGAGGGATGCAAGCATACGCAAATTACCTGATGCACTTCCTGCGTCTCCCAGTGATGAGGTCTTTTTCACTGGTAATGACGAGGCGGATGATGAGGAAAGTATGAATGGAAGTCTGGGATCAACGACAGACACAGAGTCAGAGACGGAGAATTCAGATGATGAAACAGTGAATACTGACACGGGAAGTAATGAGACTGTATCAGGGACTGACTCTGAAACTTCCTCAACTCCTATCAGTAGTGAGACAGAACCTATAGATAAAGAATATAAGGATTCAGTCCAAAAAACAGTGCAAAAAGATGCCTCTTCTAGATCGAAAACAAATCCTGAGGGTAGTATTAGAACTGTGGAAAAAATGAAAACTAAGAGTAAAAAAAAGAAGTCAAGCAAACGAAAAGGGAAATCCAGACAACAGAGATTGTCAAAGGAACGCAGAGGCAATATGAAAACAGTGGTAAAAAAACTAAATTGGGATAAGATGGCAGAGAACTCTGTAATACCGGCAGATGGGTTTGTAAATGGTGAAACAGGACCTCTGGACTCTGCAGACCGGGGAGTGGATGGTGGCATATCTAATTTTGAAGTTTTATTTACAACATTAAAACAAATGCAGAGTGAGGCTCGCATTGAGAGCCAAAAAGCAAAGCGCAGGGCTAAACATGCGAATAGGAAAATACAATCTTCCTTGCGTAAGGTCAGCAGGCTGTATGAGGAGATGGCTGAGAGAGTCTCTGAAGTAGAGACTAGAACCTGGAAATTAGAAGATGATATGGTTAAAGTGAAGGATGACAGAAAAGAACAAGATAAGACTACGGTTGACATGTTATGGAAACTCGAGGAATTTGAGAACAGACAAAGACGCAACAATGTACGCCTGATTGGAATACAGGAAGGGAAAGAAGGGAGTGATGTTCGGGGGTATGTTGTTGACTTATTAAAGGGTGCCCTCCCAGAGTTGTCTACATGGGATCTCGACCACGAAATACAAAGGGCACACCGTTTTCCTCTGGTCCAGAAAGCAGCGCAGGGTAAGCCTCGCGCAATACTTTTATACGTGGGGAATTTTCTTCTGCGAGAAGAGATAATTAACAAAGCAAAGCCCCAAGCTAAATGCAAGTACAACGGCGTAGAGTTCTTTGCACGTCCTGATTTTTGCCACACCACTGTGGAAAGAAGGTGGAGGATGAGGCAGCTCATTACCCCATTTCAAAACATAGGTTGTGAGGCTTACCTTCTGTATCCCGCTCGTTTGAAGATTGGAGTGAATGGGAATTTTAAAATCTTCTACTCTGAGATACTAGCACAAGAATACCTTAACTTTTTGCAAGATCAACGGAAAACAAGGCACAAGGAGAATGTTGAGAATAACGATCACGCAGTATCTCTCAGGGATATTCCCCAAAAGAAACGAAGATAAATATAATGTGGAAAATAGTGACTGTGTAAAGTAATTTTTGGGTATGAAAAGTTATATATGTGGACTTATTTAAAACAATAGAGGAAATTGTTTGCTCAAGGTCTATGAAAAATGTTATTTCTTTTTCACTCCTCTCTATCAGATGGTTTTCTTGTGTTGTAGTTTTTTCTGCTTTTCTGCTTCAATAAGTAAAGATTGGTATTAATACAAGAAGGATTAGGGTAGAGGTTGAGCACAAATAGGGGTGGTATTTGCTGGATATACACTGAGCACAGTAAGTTGAAGGGAAAGTTAGGGGGGTTGACGGGTTTGGCATCCAGGAGGCAAAAGTCGGCCAGACATAGGTCCGTTGGACCTATTTGCCTGTAGGGGGGGGGGGACTCTGAGGGTGGGCAGTCTGGGGTGGGGTTGGGGATGGGCAGGGAAATGGACAGGGCACAAAGGTAC
Organism: Lissotriton vulgaris; assembly: GCF_964263255.1. Classification (NCBI taxonomy): domain Eukaryota; kingdom Metazoa; phylum Chordata; class Amphibia; order Caudata; family Salamandridae; genus Lissotriton; species Lissotriton vulgaris. Next base: position 1,433,471,152 of record NC_141689.1, on the reverse strand, counting down.
AAGACACTTAAGAGGTCTTGATAAAAGTAATTTGTATCAACTGTATGATATGTGTAGTGATACTGAAGATGTGGAAGACAACATTGAAATTAACAGGGAAGTCTATTTATTCAGTGTGCTAGACCTAGTATTGTATATCGTTTCTAGAACATTAAATAAAAGCAAGCAGATAGGGTGTGAAGAGAATTGGTTGGGGAAAAAAAAAATGAAAAATGTCTATTAGATTAGTGACATGGAATGTATGCGGCCTAAATGATGTAACGAAAAGGCAGAAGATAGGAATGCGGTTACGGCAAATGAATGTAGATTTTGTGTTTCTTCAGGAGACACATGTAATGAGTACCCAGGAGATCTATCTTAATCAGCTGGGGTTTCAATTAATAGTTACTTCTAAACAAGGAGTAAAACAGAGAGGGGTAGCGATTCTATCGAGGGATAAAAGTGTAGTAACAAGGAGAAAGTTAAGAGATAATTGGGGGAGATGGGCTATGGTAGAGGTACTATTAGGGGGGTGTGGACAACTTTAGTTGCAGTATATGGTTCTACACAGGACGATCCAGAAATTTTGCAATTTTTGGATTCTGAGTTGGCAGATTGGGCCCCTCGAGTTATTATAGGTGGAGACTTAAATATTGACGGAGCGGAGGGTTTAGGATCAGGCTCAATAAGACAGTATAAGGGTAGGAAGAAAAAGGTTTACAAGGCCCTTACTGATCTTCTAGGAAATAATACACTGCGAGATGTCTGGGGGTCAATTAGATCGAAACAACTCGGTTATACATATTATTCAGCACCGCATCAGATATGCGTTAGGTTGGATTACTTCCTGGTTTCCAATGATTTAATTAGTATAGTGGAAATTGATAGACTTCCTCGGATACTTAGTGACCACAATCCCCTAATCCTAACGATAAAGCAGAGTGGGAAAACAACAACAAGAAGGGAGTGGACATTCGAAAGGGGATTGCTTTTAGATGATGATTATATAAAACATATGTCTAAATGGATCACTGAATTCTTTGAACATAATAGAGGAACTGCTGCAGTTGGCATAGTATGGGATGCCTTTAAGGCTGGAGCACGCGGCGAAACGTGTAGTTATAGTGCCTTCAAGAGGAAAACAGAAAGATTGCGATATAAGGAGAGAGAGGGAAAAGTACTGGAGGCAGAAGAACAACTTAATAACTGTGTAATAAGGGGAGAGCCGACTGAACAATTCGTAATAGAATTACTGAAGGTGAAAAGTGAAGCAGAGGAAGAACTTGCTAATAGAGCCGCAAAGCAATATACAATCAGAAGGGAGAGATGTTACGAGTTCAGTGAGAAAATAGGGCGAGTCCTTGCTGTACGAACCAGACAGATAGCGGCGGCAGGGACGATTAAGGAAATAAAGGATGAAAAGGGACAATTACACTCAGATCCAGAAGAAATTCGGGAGGTCTTTAGGAAGTTTTACCAATCTTTATATGATGAGAAAGATCCCAGTAGTATCGATAGAATAAATGAATATCTCCAGAACATCGAGGTAAAAACTATCTCCCCTGAAGATGCAGAGGAATTAGAGACCGTGCTGGACGAAACTGAGATTAAAGAAGCAATGATTGCTCTACCCTCGGGGAAGGCTGCTGGACCTGATCAGCTACCGATTGAGTTTTATAAAACTTTCTGGGGATGTTTAGGTAGTAATTTAACTCAAACATTTCAAGCTGCACAAAGTGGGGTATCCATTCCCAAATCCTGGAGCGGGGCAGATATAGTATTAATTTTAAAAAAGGAAAAGCCTCCGAGTGAACCAGGTTCGTACCGCCCAATAACATTGATGAATAATGACACCAAAATTTATTCGAAGTCACTGGCTGCAAGATTTGCAAGAATTATAAGTACCCTGGTTAGTGATAACCAACATGGCTTTATTCCTGGTAGAGGGACAACTCACCATATCAGAAAAGTTATAACTTTATTTGATGTGGCGGAGGTAGCAGGAGACCCGATGGCAGTTATGCTTTTGGACGCGGAAAAAGCATTCAATCAGGTCTCCTGGCAGTATTTGTGGCAGACCCTAGTTAGAGTTGGGATTAGAGGAGGGTATTTGAAAGCAATTCAGACTCTATATATGGACCCAGGTGCAGCATTAAGGATAAACGGGGGTATAACTGGTCAATTTAAAATCAAGAGAGGAACTCGCCAGGGATGTCCTTTCTCTCCCCTGCTATTTGCCATCTATATGGATCCCTTAATACGTAAGATAGAATCAGCACCAGAGATCACTCCAGTCAGTACAGCTCTTGGGCCATGCAAGATATTAGCCTATGCTGATGACGTTGCGGTGATAACACCCTGCCCTACGGAAGCAACTACGTTTGTAGAGGCTGAGGCCTTAAGATTTGGTCAAGTCTCAGGGTACTCATTGAACGCGTATAAAACTCAGATTATCAAAAACTCTTTTACACCTTGTGAAGATAGAAGAGTAGTGCCGCAGGGAAATACCTCGGAATTAATATTATGTCTAATTTAGATAATTTGGTGGATAATAATATTGCCCCAGTAATCGAAAAAGCAAGAAAAGATCTGGATCGTTACGAGAACTTACATTTATCATTAGTTGGGCGAGTTAATATTATTAAAATGCTGATCTTACCCAAACTGCTGTATCTTTTTAGGGCAATTCCTCTTCTAATTGAAAATAAGTGGTTTAAAACTTGCGAAAGTATGGTAAATCGGTTTATTTGGGCTAGAGGTAAAACCCGGAGGGCATTGAGGTATATGTCCTTTCCGAGGGAGACAGGGGGGTGGTCATTGCCGGATCTAAAGGTATATTACTGGGCTGCAGCAATACAAGGAATGGTTGGATTAATTGGGGGGGCTGAGATGGATGGATGGGATAAGACAGGTTCGCTGGCTATATATGGTTTAGCTCTGGGTACAAATGCCGAAAATATTTTTTTAAGATTTACTGATGGAAGGTACTTTAAAAGAACACGTTTCAAGATAATTATGGCGGCCTACAATATATGGAAAGGATTTTCCAAAAAAGTTGGGATAGGGAAATATAGTGTATATACTAGATTCAAAAATAATCCCTCACTACCTAGGGCTGTGTTTTCAGGAATGGTATATGAAGAATGGGAGAGTCGAGGTATAAGAATGATTGGTGATATGTGGGATGATAATGGTATGTTACAATTTATAGATCTGAAAAATAAGTATATGTTAAACACAAATCATTTCTTTAAATACCTTCAAATAAGGAGCTGTATATTAAATAAAAAAGGGGGAGCTCTAGGCTTTGGGAGGAGTACAATGATGGATCTTATACAAAAAGGTAATGACTGTACTATAAAAAGATTTTATTTAGAAATGACAAAGTTAAAAAAGGATGATCTTGACAAATGGATAGCTAAATGGTCCTCAGATTTAGATATAGTTAGAGAAAGAGATATTTTCTCTGAATCACTTGAGATGGGATGTAAACTACTATGCTCAGCGTTTTTTCAGGCCCAGCACTACAAGAGTTTGTATCACTTGTATTATACGCCATGGAAAATTGCTCAATGGGGGGCTGTGTCGGGCATCACGTGTTTTAGATGTGGCAGTATGGAGGCCAATTTGTTACATATTTTCTCTACTTGTCCACATTTAGATAAGATAAAACAAGATATCGGGAATTTTTTCCGGAATGCCTTAGACACAACAATAGAGTTGGACTCAGCAACTATTTTGTTGGGAATCTCCCCTAACGGACAAATTAATTGTAAATATTTTCTGTTTGTAGCAATGGCGATTTTTAGACTGCTTGTGGCCTCAACTTGGTTAGATCCAAATCCTCCCACATATCATCAATGGCTTGGAAAAACTTTGTCAATACAAAAATTGGAAACAGCTATTTACTCTAGGAAAGGGAGAAAGGGTAAAAAGCTGGGTATACAGATCTGGGGTCCTTTGATTCAATGGAAGGCTGGAACTGAATAAGGTATTTTGAGGAATATATGTATTATGGAAAGTTAACATATATTATTTGTATCTGTAAATGTTATGATAGGATCTGTATGTAGTATGTATATTGTAATATTTCTTTTTCCCTTTTTCTCTTGAATATGTGGTTGAGTATGTGGCTGCCTTATGAAACTTATTGTGCCTTGTCCATGTAATGGGGGAGGGGGGGGGAAATAAAATGAGGGGAAAAATGTATCAATAAAAATATTTAAAAAAAAAGAAAATGGATGACAAACTTCTCAATTGTCGGTGATACTATAAAACAGAACACCTTAATCACCTTTATCTTGTGAACTGAGATACATTGTTTTTGTTGATACAGAAAGGCTGTGAGGATAGTACACTGAATTTGGGAAAACTGCTATATCCCTAATTCTAATTTGAAATTGATGGCCAGTTGTCAATTCTATCTACTCACAAAAACAGAAGAACGATCAAAGCAAACATAATCATGTCTCAAAACAAATATATAATTGATTGAACATTGCTGCAGACCAAATTTACATTCTCAGGAATCTTTTTGATGTTTTTTCCCGATATGGTGCTCATTCAGCATGACCCTAAATTCCATTTGAAAGTCTCCTCTTAATTTAATTTGTTACAGGATCTTGACCTCCCTATCTTTCCTAAATCCTTCTTGAGAAGAGATGTTATTCCCTAGATATATGTGCAACCGTTGTTATATATTTGTCATACATGGCTTAGTTCAGGGCATCAGAAGGACTATTTGTAAATGTCAGATCTGCTGGCTGATAACAGGAATCAGGTATCTGATATGGCGGGATGTGGAGTGCAACTGTCAACAGCACAAGTGCGCCGTCAGGGGGGGGTTCAAGGGCAGCAGTTGTGCTTGCGATAGTGGTTGGGGGGTAGTGGGGTGGGATGGACCTGCGTCCTGGTCCTCATCGTGTGTTGATTGTTTAAAGCGGTGTAGTAATATGGCCCACTCCATGGAGATGGGTTGTTTATGTATCCCCTTAACCTCTTCTTCGCGCAGTGCATTCTCCTCCGCAGCCGCCCATTTAGATACCGCTCCTACCCACGCCGCTAAAATGGGGCCCGTGGGGGACCTCCAGTGCATAGCTATACTATTATTGATTAGTAGTAGTGCTAGGGAGATGAAACGCTTGTGTGCTTTGAGATGTTTTTGTATCCTGAATATGCCCAGCGCGCTGGCTTCCCAAGTGTCCAGGGTTGTAAGTCCTGTGAGGTCTCTTAGCGTCTCATGGACAGTTTGCCGCAAGGGCCGAAGAGTGGGACAGCTCCATAACATGTGGAGAAAGTCCGCCTCCGGAGAGTGGCATCTGGGACAGAGGAAATGAATGTCGGGGTAGAATTTTTGCAAGCACGCCGGTTTCAGATACGCCCTGTGGAGTATATAAAATTGTATATTTTTAAATCTGGCATTCATGGACACCTTTTTGGGAAATTCGAGGGCTTTGGTCCATTCCGTCTCGTGTAGTGGACGACTGATTTTGTCTTCCCAAGTGGCACTTAGGGTCATTAGGAGTGCGTTTGCTAGTTCCCGAAGCGCCTTGTATAGCCAGCCGATTAAGTGTCGCCCAACCCCAAGTGTAGGATGGTATGTTTGACCGGGTGTGTATTTGGTTCCCCTACTTGGAGGTTGTGGTGGGGGCGAAAGCATTCGAGAAGTTGGTGATACTACAGGAAGTGATCTTGGGGAGACCATACTCATCCACAAGGCGTTGGAATGGTTTAATCTGCCCGTCTCTGAAGAGGGACTCCATGTCCGTGATTCAACACTCTGTCCACGCCGTTAACACGTTGGCTGTATAGTATGTCTCGAGCCTAGGCGAGCCAACCAATGGGAGTAATGGGGAGTATGGGGACGTCCCGGGTGACATACGATGGACTCGCAGCATGCATTGACGCGCCACCGTTACCTGTAAGGGGTATCAGCACCGGGGTTTGGTGCCAGGGAGGAGGAGACGGGTGAGTTCCGGAGTGGGGACCTTGCATGTCAAAGTGTAGGTCTCATTTGTGTGACGACCCGCCGTCTAATAGGACAGCCTTTGAAGTTGTGCCGCTAAAAAGTAAGATTCAAAGGATGGGGCTCCTAGGCCTCCCAGGGTGGTAGGTAATTGGAGCGTCTTCAGTGCAATTCTGTGTCTGCCCTAACCCCAAATGAGCGTGCCGAGAAGGGAGTTAAGGTCGCGGAAGAAGGATTTGGGTGGGATCACCGGTAGGTTCGTGAAGTGATATTAGAGACGGGGGAGCATTATCATTTTAGCCAAAGCTACTCGGCCAATCGAGGCCAGCGGGAGCGTGCTCCAGAATGCGACTGCTGACCTAATGTTAGCAAGGGCTCTGCAATGGTTACCCTCAAAGATTTCGGCAGGGGAATGATAAAGACGGACCCCGAGATACCTGGGGGCCTCCGTGCTACAGGACACCCTCTGTGTCCTCACCCATATGTCGCGGGGGTAGAGTCGGATGGAATGGGTACACCGTAGATTTGTCCCAATTCACTTTGAGTCCGGAGGCAACCACGAATTCAGTGAGCGTAGTCCATATAGGAGTCAGGTCATCTGTGATGTCCCGTATATATATTAAGAGGTCATCATCGTACATGGAGACGCTATGAGTGACGTCCGCGATTGAGATGCCCCATTGCATGCCCTCCTGTCGCAATTTTATAGCCAGTGGTTCGACCTCTAGGGCGAAAAGGAGGGGTGAGAGGGGACAATCTTGCCTCGTGCCTTTCTGAACCTCGAACGCCTTTGAGATGTGTCTCCCTAATCGGACCCGTGTGGTGAGTCCTTTGTATAATAGTCGGGTGTACGCTAACAGAGCGGGCCGATGTTAATGCAGTGTAGGACAGAAAATAGATACTGCCAGGTAAGGGTGTCAAAAGCCTTCTCAAGGTCTAGGATGAGACAGGCTGAATGCGGGTGCGTGTTTTTCACTTGATCCTGCACATGAAAGATGCGGCGAATGTTCTGGGACGTGTTTCTGCCGGGTACGAACCCGCATTGGTCCGGGTGAACCAGGGGGCGTATTATTTGTATTTATCTATTGGCTAATATTTTCCCCAGAATTTTACAATCGGCGGAAAGGAGTGTAATGGGACGATACGATGCTAGGAGTTGTGGGTCCCGATGTGGCTTCAGAAAGGTTACAATTACAGATTCCCTAAGGGATTTGGGTAGAATCCCTTGGTCGAGGGCCGTCGCAAACATTAGTGCCAACCGTGTGACTAATAAAGAGGAAAAGGCTGTGTAATACTCCAGTGGGAGTCCGTCCAGACCTGGTGCCTTGTTACGGGAGAGTGCATGGAGCGCCTGGGAGATGTCCGCTGGCACTATCGCTGTGTCTAATGCAAGCTTATCAGGGTGCGTGATTGTTGGCAGCGTTAGAGGATCGAGGAATTGGTCTATTGAGGATTTGTCAGGGCAGGGTCGGAGTGCTGTATACCGTCTCATAATAGTGTTGGTACGCTAAGAAGATCTCGTCCTGAGCGCGTACCAGAGTACCTCCAGGGTTGATAATTTTGGTGATTGGCTTAATGTCGGTGTCCTGCCGCGCTAGCCAGGCGAGCATCATGCCCATTTTATCTTGTTCTTTATGCATCCGGTTGGCATAAGCCCTAAAGTTATATTTACGAAGGTCAGCACAGGCTGCTTGGTAGGCTGTTTTTGCCTCAGCCGTGAGTGTTACCTGTGCCTCGCAGAGGTCGTCTTGTTTAGTGGTTGTGGCGAGGTGCTGTTCCGCTTTAATGAGTGTGCTCTAGTGTCCGCCGAATCCTCGGTATTTGCTTAATACATTCTCCATGGGCCACTACATTGAACGCATCCCATTCCACTAACACCAATGTAGCCGTGCCCGCATTGTGGGTGAAGAAGTCTTGTATGCTTTGTGCTTGGTCATGCTTAAAGACCTAGTCAGTTAGGCAATCTCGGGGCAGTTGCCAAGTGGGGACCGGGGCCGCCAATTTAATAGTAGTACATGTGCGTCGTGGTCCGAGACGATCCTGCCCATATAATCCATGGATAAAATCTTGGGAAAGATCGGCGCGGAGCAGAGGAATCTGTCCAGACGTACCAGTAAGTTATGTGAGATGGAGTGAAAGGAATACATTCGAGTGTGTGGGTGATGGAGTCGCCACGCGTCTGTGAGAGCCCAGTGTGAGGTCCAGGCCTGGAACTTCTCCATTTGCTTGGGAGCAGGGGAGCGCAGGGGTGGGGGGTGTGAACGGTCCAGGGCTATGTCAAGTGTACAATTATAATCCCCTCCCAAGATCCAAGGGACAGCGGTGAATTGTGGTAAGACCCCGGTGAGACGGTCCCAAAATTTGTCTTGTTTTTGGTTGGGGGCGTAAATGCTGCCTAAGAGGACTGCTTGGCCATCTAGGAGCCCCTCTAGTAAAGCTTATCTGCCGTCTTTGTCCACTACCCGCCTAAGTTCCTGAAAGGGAGTTCCTGGCCTGACCCAGATTAGGGTGCCGCGTGCGTATGCTGAGAAAGTCGTGGCACATATTGTGCCGCGTCATTTAGCCTGCAGTTTGCCTGTGTCAGTGTCTATGAGGTGGGTCTCCTGGAGGAATGCAATCCTGGCGTTTTGGCGTTTTATGTATGAGTATACGGTTTAGCGCTTTCTCGGTGTGTGTAGACCCCTGACATTTAGTTTAAGGACATTAATGTCCGACTGTTGTGGTGCCATTATCCCACGTCATCGTGACGGCCTGCAAGGGGGTCATGCTGTTGGCGAGATCCCTAACCCAGTAGAGCTCCCAGTGGAGGAAACACCCGTATGACCTGCCAGAGTGCTGTCTAGTGTGTGGTGTGTGCCCTGACTCGTACCATGCTGCAAGGGGGTGGGACCAAATCGAACTAGGGTTAGAACTGACAGAACTGGGGTCGGGAAACAGTCCCAATACATAGGATATGTCGCTGGTGGCGCCACGTCCAAACTAATTCCCTGCTAGGGGAAGGGTGTGACAAGAATCTGCGGGGGTGGCAGGTGTGTGTACGCGAGGCTGTTCGCGGGTCGGGCCTGTGGAGGATCAGTGGATGTCACGTTAGAGCCAATACAGTGTGATAATAGCGCACATGCGATGCTAGGGGAATCTAGTGTGAACCGGGCACCCATGACAATGTCTGTGGGGTCTGTTCAAATCAATGGGGCATCCAATTGTCCATCCAGGATAGCATTGGCCGTTTGTGGGGTGACCAAGGGGGATGGGATGGAGCCCCTACCTGACAGTGTGCCGTCGCTGTCGTTTTTCCCTCCTACGTGAATATGTGTGGGGGTCGGTCGACGTGCTGCTTGAGGGGCGCCATTTGCAGATTAATCACCACCTGCAGCACCTCCCGACGTTCCCGCACTATTTGTGTCAAATCTGGAGACTCTGGGGGGGGAGGACCCGGACCTCCTGGCGGCGCCATTGCGGGGTCGCTTCGGACCGCGTGTCCTGGGTTGTGGTGGCTTAGGGTTGGAGTTGCGCTGGGTCTCTGCTCTGGTCTGTAATGGGCAATGCTGGTCCGCCCAGTCCTGTGCCTCCTCGGCAGTGGCGAAGAAGATGGAGGAACCCTTGTGGAGGACCTTGAGGCGAGCTGGATACAGCAAGGAGTATTGGACATCATTCGTGCGGAGTCGTCTCTTGATATCGAGGAAGGAGGACCTCTGTTGTTGAACAGCGCATGCATAGTCCGGAAAAATCATTACCTCCTTGTTCTCCACCTGCAGGGGACCAGCCACTCGGGCACTCGGAGCACCGCGTCCCGGTCGCGGAAGTGTAAGAACTTAGCAAGCATTGGTCTCAGGGCAGATCCTGGTGGCGGTCTCCGGGCCGGGACCCTGTGGGCGCGTTCAATGGAGAAGAATGTTGTTCGGTCCATAGCCGGGGTAAAAGATTTTATCCACGTCTCCATATGTTCCAAGGGGTTCGAGCCTTCAATTCCCTCCGGCAGACCCAGCACGCGTATGTTACAGCGTCTCGATCGTCCTTTCAAATCGTCTACACGCTCATCTATGACAGCCAGGCGGTGAAGGACATCCTACAGTGTGGTTTGATGTGTTTTAACCATGGGTTGTAGGTCGGCTAGGGTCTTCTCCCTGTCTTTTACCTTATCCGCAAGTTTACGGTGGTCGTCGCGGATTCGGCTAATGTCGGTCGCCAGGGTGCCGAGCCGCTCCTCCATGGACAGTCGGGATAGTTCGATGGCCCCTAGCACTTGGTCCAATTTGGCCGATACGGTGGGGTCAGCCTGCGATGCATTAGATTGTGACCATGCCTGCGTGTGGGGCATATTTTCCGGAGCAGTTTCCGGCACCGTGGGCGTCTGTGTCACCTTCGGTTTCCCCATGGCGGCAATCACCCGGGACACTGTGCGGCGTCAGAGGCAGTGTGGAGTGTGTTGCTCAGCGGGTGTCCTGCCCAGGGGAATAGGAGTGAGGGGTTGACCCGTGCACACCAGTCTATCTTGCGGCTTGGGTTGTCAGTGCAATGCTCAGTGTATGTTCGCCGCCGCACCCAGGTCCTCCGAAGCAGTATGCCCTGACGGGGGGGAGACCCCCAGGGAGTGTATAGTCTGTTGCCGGAGAATGGGCCCCGGCCCTGTGTCCCAGTGGTGAGAGTGGCCCGATATGTGAAGCAGGGAGAGCTGTTACGCCTCCATTTTAAAGTCAGGCAATTCCTGTGGCAGTCCTAGGAGGGGGCATTCAGTTCAACAATGAGGCCTCGCCGGACCCCTCAGCCAGGGAAGCGCCGCTGCAGGAGATATATGGAGGGCCTCGGCTCACCTGATGCCAGTGGTGTTGTGAGCGCTTCCGGGGGGCTGCTGTGTCTGCCTCCTCACTCGCGGCGCTCCACGGGCGCCATCTTGGGGTCAGTTTGCAGAGTCCCCCAGGGGGATGATGATGAAACGATGAGCGGTGGCGGGCCCCCAGGTCTTGGCCACAGCGATCAGGTGCCCCCTCCGGTTATGGTGCCGCTGCGTGGATCGCCGGGGTCGGGACTCTGCCCGGGAAGGCGGCAGCTCCGTGCTGACAAAATAGAGGGTTATGCCTCACCGGGACCTCCGAGGAGTGGAGCAGACGGGACCGGCGCGGGAGGGCCTCCTGAGAGCGGGCGTCCGCCAGCCCCGCGATCGTCGCCGGGATGACTGCTGGTCAATGTGGGGATTTTGATGCCCAAGGGAGGCTGCCGGCGTGGAGTCAAGGGGTCACAGTCGCCATCTTCAGCCCTGGTGCACGGCTCCTGTGGGCTGAATGTCATTTCCCCAGCTGGACCACAGGTTGCCAGGGACTGCAGGAGCACGCCAGGTGCCCGGTGAGCTCCGATCACTGATTCTGGCGCGTGTGGTTCTAGGCGACCTCGGGAACCGGGTAGGATGCCGGCCCAATCGCGGAGCCTCAGCGTGACACAACTGCCATCGTGGCTTGCTTAGCCACGCCCCCGATTTCACCTACCTGGTTAATGGTCAATTTTATATCTTACATGCCATACGCCTATTTTTAGGTCTTGTATTAGCCAAGTCCTTTTGATTTTAGTAAACTTACATATATAGTATACTTAGTTATATGGGCTTTCTCATTCATTTGTTTGTTGTATCATTCACATTTTTTCCTTCCCACTACAGCATACAAAATGGGCAATGGGTCAGTCTGTCTTATCTATTGGGTAGCTTCACTGTGAGTGACATCCACAAAGTCCTTCTCTTTGGTGCCAGGGACTACAACGACAATGTGAGTTTTCTGAGACGAAAAAAATGTTTGCTTTCAGCCAAGGCTTTTTTTAATACTACCGGGCCCTGCATTCCCAACAATAAGGTTTTACAAAAACCATGGCAAAGCAAGCATTGACAAAGTCAGATGGCTTGCAGCCGAAGCCAGCCAGTTGCCTTGGCCGATACTTGCTTGTAATGGTTTTAGGCCACTTTTTCTATCTCTAAATGGCTTAGCTGCCCTTGCAGTTAGGTAAGTGCTATTAAATAAATAAATGTGTGCACCCTGGAGCATTTGTAACTCATGTGGCATATGCAATGTAGCAGCAGCTTTAAACAGGATACAAGGGAAAGGGGGTTTAACATGCCTCAAATGTATAAGAGGGAAAACTATTAGATTTACGAGCAAACTCCTTCTGACACCTGTGGAAATGCTGGTTGGCCCTGGTGTCATAATCATACGACTTAGTGCCGACTTTAGACATCTGAAATCCTTATTCGGAGTATAATTCGTTTTTGGGTCTCCCCTACACAGAACATGCTTTTTCGAGACCTTTTGTTTTCAGTGGGTTTAGAGACCACCAGTTGCTTACCATTGGTTGGTACATGATCATCTGCTTGCTTTCTATTGGTCAGCTGTTGTAGGCTTACTTTCTCTTTGTGTGTTTTTCCCTCACCTGGAGCATGGACACATTTCTTGTGTCCTTCCGCTGCAAATTTTTTAGGCACTACTTTGTCTTTGGATTTAAGCACTCTGGCAAAGTGTGTCTATTTTCATCGTCCTCATTGGTGCACTTCTCCCTCCACTTGTTCTTCCCCTGTCCAAATGTTTTGCATCACCCACCCACCCTCATTCCATTGTCTGTTTTGACTCACTTCCACCATCCCTCCCTCCCTCCATTCGTTGCCTGTATTGACTTATCCCCAAACACACTCTCTCGATTTGTTGTCAATGATGGAGCAGGGTATCGAAAAAAAGAAACCTGCTCGGATTGACACCCCCATAATGCATATTAACAGTGTGCAGTCAAAACTAACATCCAAATCACATGAAACACACGGGAAACCACTTTGCGCATGCGTGCACTAATGTGAACTAATGTATGAAAGAACTAAGCTGCATTTTACATTGTGCTTCGAAAGAAACAAGAAATAATGCATGACTAAGCCACGTTTCGCATCTTGCATTTTGTTTTAAAAATGATGATAAATAATGACACTTTTGCTTAAAGCTTTTCTAGGAAAAATACTAACTTGGGATAGTGCAAAGGTGGGTGGTAAACAGTGAAAAGGGTATTTCTAGGTAATTATTGAATGCCTATGTTTTATTCGTCATTAGTGAGCTGAATGAGCCTGAATTTTCCTAAAATTGACATGATAGATGGGGGCTCAGAACAAAGGGTCTAAATTCAAGGCACAAATTCAGGACAGGAGGTCAAAATTCAGGACCAAACTTCGGGATAAGAATTAGTACGTTTTACAGACACATCAGCGTAGGTCGAGCAATAGTATATAAATAAGCCCATTCATATCCAAACATATTCAACCATTTGCAAACCTACCCATCATGTATCCTTACTTCCATCATGTATCCTTTCATCCATAATTTCACTCATCCATCCCTTCATCTACCCTTTAAATCATCCATCCATTTTCTATCCATCCACCCTTTCACCCTATCCATCTGTACACTCATCCATCCACTCTTCCACCCATCCATTCATCCATTCATCCATCCAGCTAATTACAATTTCACCCATACAGCTATCCTTTCACTTACTCATCCATCCACCCAGTCACTCATCCTTCTACCCATTCACCCTTTCAGTAATCCAAACATTCTCCCTTTCTCGCTGCATTGACCATTTCACTTAGCCATCCTCCCATCCATCCAATTTCCATCTACCATCCACTTATGAATCCATCACTTATCCATCCTTTCACTCATCCATTCATCCTTTCTCTCATCCATCCATCCTTTCTCTCCTTTACTCATCTAGCCATCCTTTTGTCCATCTACTCTCACTTTCACTCACTCTTCCATCCTTGCATCCACCCTTTTACTCATCCGTCCATTCATTCACCATTTCACTTATCAATTCATCAATCCATCCATCATTTCACTCATCCATCCACCCATTCACTTGCCCATCATCCACCCTTTCACTCATCCATCCATCCTTTCACTCACCCATCCACCCATACATCAATCGAGTTACCCTTTCTCTCATTCATCCTTCCACTCACTCATCTATCCATCCTTTCTCTCATTATCCATCCATTCACCCTTTCATTCATCCATTCACTCTTTCACTAATCCATCCAGCCATCCACCCATCCCTCACTTATATACTCCTCCACCTTTTCATATTAATTATGAGCTGAGCCTTTGTCTGCAGAGTTGCAGACAGAAGAGGCCCATCAAGAATGTCACCCCTGCAGTAGTTCCTAAAGCAAGAATTCAGAGGTAGGGTTCACTATGCCCTTTCACATAGGCAATCTGAAAAAAGTCAAAGTCATGAGTCATGCACAATGCACAGTGCCAGGCCATGAGGTGTTGTTTCCAGGGCTTTAAGTGGGATGAAAAAACTGGGGAGTATCTCCAAAGGGGGTGGTAGGTGTAATTAAGGGTGTGACGTAAAACAGCTAAGCTAAAAAATTGTGCTTAGTATAGTTACCACCCAATTCGTATTTTGCCTTTTCTGTCATTGTATCCCGATACATAACAAAACAAGTAACGTTACACCTACAACAAGCCAAAACTATTGGGTTTGTCAATGGTTGTTAGTTGCATTAAATAAAAAATGCATCAACCATGGCTTTGTTGAATATAATGTTAAAAATGCATCAGTTTTAAAATGACAAGACTGTGAAAGAACTCTAGCCCCTTCTTTTTAACTTCTTTCACATCCTTCTTTTCATGAACTGGATTCCATAGCAGCATTGGCATGTTTGCACATTTCTTCCATCTGACATTCTGCCCTGCCCTAGACGGAGGCAGGAGGAGGCCACCACATGCTGTAACAGCCCTGACTGCCCATTGTCATTCTGTATGTGGCAATCATCAGCCCCATACAGAATGACAATGGACGGGGTGGGACTGCTCTTGTGCTCTGAGGAAAAGTGCAAGGCGGCCCCATCAGGGAGCTGAGGCTTCTTGCAGGTCACAGTGCTGTTTCCTGCAAGGCCCAAAATTATGGACAAAAGGCGTCCGTAAAAAGGATCATCACGGACAACGGATGTGAGATCCAAAATACGGACGGTCCGTGAAATTTACGGGCGGTTGGTCACCCTATGTTCAGCTACGGAGAACATTGTTTATCTGCCAAAAGATGCGACTGGCCGTGGGAACCAAGACTTCTTCCACGGACGTAGCTGAGAGACACATGTGAAATAAGGAAAACGACGATACCAACGCGGTCAAAACACTGCAATACATTTACATTGCTGCTTTTACAACGCAAGTCGTTACAACGACTTGAGCTGGATGGCGCTACAGACTAAGGAATAGTGTGATTTACTATTCCAACACCTTCCCTACTTTACGTAGACTGGAGTTAGAATAGTAAATCATATTATTCCTAAGCCCAGCGCCCTACAGCGCAAGTCGTTGTAACGACTTGCGTTGTAAAGACAGCGATGTAATGTACCGCTATCTAAATATTCGCGTTGTAACATCATACATTCGTAAAATCATGGAAAAATTGCAAGCATAAAATGAATGAACGAGTCAAGAATTATTCATGGGAAAGGATGTAAAACAAAAGACTGTAGAAATTTTGAATGAAATCATGGTGGTGTGGCAGACCATCTCTCAACCCTTCCAAAAAGAAGCCAAATTTTATGAATTGTTTCAACTAATGTGGGTTGGACATGTTGGTTTTAGCGTATGACTGGGGTGCTTTTGGGGATGTGGTTAGATATGCAGGAGAAAGAGCAGAGAGGGGTGATATGTCGCTGTCAGTCGGTTTGCAGAGAGTCCTAGCTGTTCCTGTCCATGTCCCGTTCCTGAGTTCTGAAATCTTTGTTCCCTGACTCTATTTCAGGGGACCCCCACTACTTCCTTGGCCAGGGGGGTGGTATTTCACTGATCGTTGGATTGGTATTAACCTTCCGCTACCTGGATACTCCCCGCACAGATCCGTGCGGTCCTCCGATCAGACCTAAGATCCCTGCCTCAGATTTTGGACGTACCCTTCCAGAATACCCCATGTGTGATTTACCCGCCGAGCAGGGTACGATCATTCCATCATTTTACCGCACTCGCAGCCGGTTCTGGTGAACACACGGCCATTGCGATCACCATTACAATAGATAATCACAGCCCTGATGAGTCACATCCTCTACACGGTGTGATGAAACACGTGTCGGCTGGCTATTGTTTAATGTACTGATCAAGATTGACTTATAAATCTTTTCTACGTACGAAGCCTGGATTTTAAGACTCATTCATTCAAATGAACATTGGCTCTAATGTTGAGTTCTGACATCAGGACCTATTACTATACAAACGTGTGCAGAGGACTTGGTTCTTATCTATTTGGTATAGGCCTCCCTATACTAGTGCAGGGGTTGTTTATTGTCTTGGTTTGTTTCCCCTGACCTGTTTGCACCACAAACTATGATATCAAAAGAATTACTCAAATTAGGACACGCATGAGCGCCATATCTTCCTGCTCTTTAATCTAAACCCATTCTCCTTCTCTGCACTATTATCCTTCTGACTCTACTTTGCATAATCATTTGCAAATGTATTTTTGTCTCTGAAACTTATGTCTCTTCATCTATCCACTCTGTCATATGTATATTGCTTCACATTAATTTGCAGAAACTTATGTCTCTTCATCTATCCACTCCTTCATATGCATATTGTTCATTTGATGATGAGTATGACACTGTTTGCATTTTGCTGTTGTTTTTCTCTCCCTCTTGTGAATTTCATTGTTTGCATTTGTAACCTGTATGCGATGAGCATTAATTTTTCACATTAATTGAGGTAAACTTTATTACTCATACCGAAAGTCTGTGATTATTTACCTAACTAAATAGTACTATTATTACCATCAACTACTCAACCAATTGTTCCATCGACCAGAGGAAAGAGAGTTGATATACAGGTTTAGTTATGTATTTAGAAATGTTAGACATAAACCTGTGAAGGAAACAAATATTGATGTCATTAAAACTTGAACCCCGGCGCATCAGGGATTTGGGTAAATGTTTATGGGCCCTTTGTATGTGATGTTATAGAGTATTGATCCTTGATTAGGTGTCACGCTGGATCGACCATATTGGGTTGTTCCCACCCTCATGCCTTCCTTCTCCCTGTCCTTTGCTTGGGTTGGGGCGCAGCGCTCATACGTTGTCTGTGTCAGCTTGCTTTCACCCCCCACTCCCCTCATTCCATTTGATTTCCGTGTTGTCTTGCCCCCACTCTCTCTCTATCCCTACGCTGTCCATGTTATCTCGGCCGGGCCCCACTCGTCCTCCCTCCTTCCGTTGTCTCTGTGTTGCCCTGACTCCTCCCTCCCTCTGCTTGCTTAATCTGCACAATGGCCCCCACAACGCTAAGGATGCCTGGCCTCCACCTTGGGGGTGCCCAGGAGTGGACGCCTCACAGGGAAAGCCAGGACGGGTTCCACAGCGGTATTCGTACAAGCGCCTTGAGACCCTTGCGGGTGAGTAGTGCGCTATACAAGTATCAATTTACAATTTACATGTTGTCCATGATTGCCACCCACCTGCCAAAACAAAACAAAAGTCCCACGATGCAGACACCGACGGTCGGTCATGTCATAGGGCTATTTTTCCTCCACACCGGCTGCCCTCCAATTTGCCTCCCCTTCCGTATTGCCTCCTTCAAGCAATGAAAAAATGTGCTATGGCACGGCCGGCACAGGCCGCATCACAGCACTTTAAAAAAAAAACGTTCATCCACGCGGCAAATCAGTCACTCTGCTTGCAGTACAACATGCCTAAAAAAATGGACAAAGCCTCAATAGGCAATGCTTTAAGTGGGCCGAGTCTGAGCACCGGCAGTTTTTTTAGGTCGAGGACCGAAGGCTGCGCTTGCGTAGTCTCCGGTGGGAGATTTAATGTTTTTAGGTATTGGGGCTTGAACCCGCCTCTCGCTTCCATTGGCTGGCTTCCTAAATGGAGGCCAGCCATTGTAGGAGAGGGGCGTCACTCCATTCTAGCCCTGTCTCTTTCGGATTCGGGGGCGTGTTTTTTGCGTTCTTTCGCCCTGTGACGTCATCCGTCACTCAGAACGCCAAAAACACGCCCCAGATTCCAAAACCTCCCTCATCTACCGGGTGCCTACCCCGGATTGCTGCCGGAATTCACTTTTCTCCCTCTGGGCCGCCGTGCTGCCTGCGACGACCAGGAAGTAGTGGGCAGAGAAACAGGAAGCGGATGGGAGCCTACCCCGCGCTCCGGTGCAGAGGAGTGAGGCAGTGAGGTGAAGTCCGCGGGGCTCCCATGTTACGGTAGGGCCCCGTCTGCGGTCGTGAGGAGAAGGAGCAGGGACGAAGAGAAGCCGCCTGTTCCGCGTCGGGGCACCCGGGTGAGGAGGAGAGCCCCGACAAATGCTGGGAAATTGTCTCAGATAAGTATAATGCCATTGCGGCGGATCGTCCGGTGCGGGGATTCAACAGGAAATTGCATCCTCAACCTTTGCCCTCTCCTCACTTCTTTCTCTTCCCCACCCCTCTATTTCTCTTCTCCTCCCCTCTCCCCACTCTGCACTGCGTGCTCCAAGGGGCACTTAACAAGCTCATATGTGCCACTCTTCCCATGGGGTACTTCATTCTAAACTGGGTGAAGTCATCACGAGATGGCTGTGTGGGCAAGTCCAGCGAGCAGGTGCTCCTTCCCACTAATGAACTTCTATCATACCCCCTACAGGCGACAACTGTAAACTGGCACAGATACCACTTTTGGGGTTTGACGCAGAGCACACTCCAAATTATGCCCCAAGCCCAGGCTGGCTCTGCTAGGAGACACGGTGCAGTACAGCGAGCCCTCCGCTAACAACACGAGCACGTGTAAACTGGCATGGGAAAGTCACTCAGGAGATGCCAGGATACAATAACTCCAGGGTGAGAGAGTATGGGATGACAGCAGGTGCAGGGGTGGGGGGTCCCGAATTTACACCAGAATCACTTCAGAGCCTAGAGACCGCGTTGCTAGCTTTGTGAAGCTGTAGCAGTCCTCAGTCCTTCAAGATGCCCCCAGTTGGTGCAAAGAGTGTACCCACTGCTGCATTCTCTGAGTGAGAGCGTAGGGCACACCCACACCTGTCTCCTGCTGTGGCTGGAACCAACCCAGGGGCCCGGTCACCGAAAATAAGTAGGAAGAAGCAGAGCATGGCATGACTTTAAGTTGGGCTGGTCCTGCTAGTGCTCCGCACTCCCAGTAAATGAAAAGCATTGCCCACTCTCCCCCACCCCGCCCCATCATTCATGCCATAACTTTTCAAGGACAACACATATTTAATCGATTTCTGACAGTGTGTGCAAGAACCTTTAAGGTTATTCAAGTCAGCGACTTAGTCCATTTTAAAGTTTGTTCGCTTTATTTAATGGTGAACTATGTGGGCTCCTCAATTTCCTAAGAATATGTTCATATCTTCGATGTGTTTCAGTAATGTTGTTTTTCATGCAATGCACAAATCTTGCATAACCGCACTGCAAGCCCAGTCACCTCAAGGTGTCTGTGTGAGTTCAGGGTGTGGGTGATTGTTCATGACTGGGCATGATTGAAAACTGCAGCTGAGGCTGAAGGCAGTTCGACTCTCTGACAGAGCCTCGCATAAAGGTGTTCCTACTAAATGCTCATCCAATCCTTGGCCTCTCTGCTGGGCGCCCAGAACGATGGCCACAGGTGTGCCAATTGTAACGGCGATTCTATGGGAAAGCGTATGGTGGTATGCAGCAGTCAAAATAGGGACAGGGCCAATGGAAAAGAAAATGCAAGGCGTGGGAGAATCGTTCAAAGGAAGGATGTGTAGGAGTGAGTGAAAGACAGTGGTGCAGATGGCGTGAAATATGTAGATGGATAGATTTCAAAAAGATGAGAGGAGCACAGGGTGTAAGCGAATAACAGAGAGAGGGGGCCTGCAGCAGGAAGTGATGGGACAGGAATAAAGTGAGTGACTCCTTAATGTGACAAAGAATAAAATCAGTGCTAACAAGCATTGGTACAGCTAATGGATCAGGCCTGTTTTAGGTGTTTGTGTTAGCTGATGTATGATGTTTTTATAAGCACTACCGGACAACACACATAAAGGTGCCTTGAATACTTGTCAGGTGGCATGCAGCGTTTAGGTCGCGTTTAGGCCCCACCCATAATTTTCCCAAGATTTCCTAGTTACACCTAAATGGCAATGCCCCTTTTGGAGACCCCACCACCTTTTCCAGCCACTTAAAGCACTGACATGGTAGATGGGGTCCCCAGAGAGCAGCTTGTGTGTTTTTGGGGGGGAGGCGAGGGTGGGAGAAGGAACGGGTTTGAAAGCCATAGGAGTACCACAGATTAGTGATACAATACAAGCGACGATTATTCACCACTCTCCACCTCCCCTCCTTCCTCTCACATGCTACCTTTTCAGGTGCTTTCCTTTCCTTTATCTTCTTCCCCTTCCTTCTCCACTTCTGCACCCTCACCCAGGACCACTGGAAGGATGCGATTCTGCAGTTGTGGTGTTTTTACTCATAATTAGGATTTTGCCACAGAATCCATCACAGGCTGCATCAGTTGCAGACTTTAAGAAAAAAAATCGCTCAAACAGATTAAATGTTACTAAAACCTGAGAAATATGTGTTGCTGCTCAGTAGCATATTGCTGCATGTGAGTGTTAAAGTGGTACTAACGAGGTGAACTTTTTGCTAAGACAGTGTTAACTTGGAGAAAAAATACTATAATGAAGTAAGACTGTCACAAAATATGCTGCACTGTGCTGCATAATTTAGTCAACTCTGCCTGCTACGTATCTTGATCCTCTCTTGCCGCATAATTCCAGTGGCCTGCCCTACCCCCATACCTATCTTTGGCTCAGCACCTTTTCTCCACTGTGTCATACGCTCTTTCCCTTATCCATTTCACATTCATCTAGCCATTCCTTTTTTCTGTCTCTGTTTTGTCTCTCACTCTGTATTCCTCCCCCTATAGCCTCTCTTTGTTTGTCTTTAGCTCACTCTCTCCTCTCTCCCCTTTCTCCTCTGTGTCAATGCACTAGTTAATTCAACACTTGTGGCTTTGCTGCAAAAACGGCAAACAACTTTGTTAGTTTTCTAACCCTGCATGGCTGGCACTTGCTAATCCTCTGCTTTAAAACTCTGCTAGAAAA
Organism: Lissotriton vulgaris; assembly: GCF_964263255.1. NCBI lineage: Eukaryota > Metazoa > Chordata > Amphibia > Caudata > Salamandridae > Lissotriton > Lissotriton vulgaris. Next base: position 1,433,450,125 of record NC_141689.1, on the reverse strand, counting down.
ACGGACATTTGAGATGAGCAGTTTTAGAGTGTCTGTTGGTGGGTGTCTCATACAAAGGAGCTGCTCTCAGGTCAACACCCCCCTCCCCCTCACCCCCTCAGGTAACAGGACCTCACCATATGTCCACGGATGGTCCGCTTTAGGGCTTAACATCGTTGTGTCACAGGGGCAACCTAATTTCTCACTTTCTCACCAAGGTTCTGACCGTCACCGTGAGCTGTGAGCGTGGGGCTCTGTGCGTGTGTGTGGGGCTCTGTGTGTTTGTGTGGTGCTGTGTGTGTATGGGGCTGTGTGTGGCTCTGTGTGTGTGTCTGTGGCTCTGTGTGAGTGGCTCTGTATGTGTGTGTGGGTGGCTTTTTGTGTGTGGCTCTGTGTGGGTGTAAATGCAATAGGTCATGCATTTGCGAGCTATTAAGCTATTGGCATTGTACATGACAATGCCATTTATTTAATGATTAAGCTATTGGCAATGTAAATGACAATGCCATTTATTTATGATTTAAAAAAAGAAAAAAAATGTCACGAGCAATGCCAATAGCTCTACCTTTAATAATGCTGAGACCATTGCATTGTAAATGCTTGTTTTTGAGGGCCTCGAAACGGGTCTCTATCGGGCTCTATTTTGTGCCCTGGCAGAGGCTGTCAGTTTTTTTCAGGACTGCAGTGACAACAGGCACATCGATGTGCTCTGCTCACTCGTCACTAGTGGACAAGTTTCAGCATGACGTCATGCCAGCAAGCATTGTAGTGGAAGGGAAATCCTTTAGAGAGAGTCATTTTCTCTCTGGGTTTCCCTTCCTGTTTGAAACTCAGGAGCAGCAACATTGTCGTGGTGTCAAGCAAATAGTCCTGACTTGTAGGTATGATGCTACTTGTTGTATAACTGGATGCAATTACAGAAACTACAAAATACAAGTCGGGCAGCACACTATGCTAAGCACGGATTTTTAGCTTCTGTGTTTTTAATCCACGCCCTTAAGTACATTGGCCACGCCCCTTTTAGAGACCCCCCCCCCCCACACACACACTTTTTTTTATCCCACTGAAAGCCCTGTCAATAGGCTACATCATTGGCTTTGCCTATGCCCGTTGAATATTGTAAGCTGCTAGCAGACAGAAAGGTCTGGAAGAAGGAAAGGATATGAAATGTGTGCTCTTCTTCCTGCTGCTGTATCTCCAACCGCACAAACATGCTATTGATGGTGAAGAAGTAGAGTTTTCCTCTACCCTTCAAACCTGCACGTTGACGCATCATGTGGTGTGAGTTTGCATCCAGTTCTTCCACCCAGCAGTGCTTGGTTGGCACAATAAGCATGCGGTGCGCTGACAGTAAAGCCCGTGAGACCCAGGTAGGTGTTAAAAGGATTTTTTTTCCTTTCATATGTCATGGTTGCCATGGCGACGGTGCATTAGTCATCAAATCCAACGTGGACCAGCAAAGCAGGTTTCTCGCTCGGTTCTTTCGTAGAATGTCTGAATAATATGGGCACATGTGAAACCCGTTAAAACCTATGGGTTCCTGCTGGTCACTCACAGCAATGAACAATTAACTAAACATTTTGTAATTTGATATTACTAAACGGGGTAGAAAAAGGTACCCCGAGCTCTAATGCGCACAAGAAAAATGCCCATTTTCCCGTTCTGCCTTTCACAGAGGCATGCGTGCCAACATTTTGGGAACTTTCACGACAGTGCTTAATTTGTAAAAAAAACATTTTAAAAAATGAAGTGCTAGTTCTCGGAAGGTCACTGCAGCCTGCACAACCCATACTCTGCCAGCACTGCCAATGACAGACAGCACCTACATAACACCTAACCATAACACTCTTACAAGTTGACAATTCAGACCAATTCAGGCCACACTAAGCTATAATAATAGCATGAGAGGCTGGTGTTGTTCATTTTCAATGTATATTGACTTAATATATATGGTTGTTGATGCTGCTCTCACAATGAAAAAGACAGCGCCACTATGTGGTAGCCCGTCACTAGAGCCCGTGCTGACAAGTAAGTGCCGATGACGAGCACCGGAAACCACTGCCACAAATTAAGCACTGCGGTAGATTTTGAAAGATATAGAGGAAGAAAATAAACAGACATAAAATATTACAATTGTAGGCAAAAAAATCCACTCTTCAAACTACATATGGCGTATGCCAGCTCATACTAGAACTCATCCTGATCACTACTATCAAGCAGGTGCCTTCAGTGGATGAGTAAGCCTCTATATTCTGGGGGCTAAAATGCATAATGAAGCGAGAAACGAACCACATGCAAAGCATATCTGCGAAACAGACCAAGATCTGAAGGACTTAAGGGGTCCGAGTTTTCGGATATATGGGTACCTCTTTGTTGGTTCTCATCCTTGGGGAAAGTGCTTGAAATGGAAAAATAGAATTACAAATATCCTCCATCATGATTACGGCTTGTTTCTGAGAGGCGCCAGTGCTCCCCCATTAAAAGTATTATGAATCTCTTGAGAAGTGCAGGTACTCTCCCTCTCAAAATAGCAAAAAGTGCCTGTACTCAGTACCGGTGAGTACCGGCCCATTTAAAGACCTGCTTGCGGATTATCTACATGAAGACAGTTCGCTCTGGTGTGTCAGTATATAAATGTTCACGTTCACTCCTTCGCCCAGTGACTAGCTTTTAGAAGCAACCTTTGTCTACTAAGATGTCTAGACTCCAAGGGGAGAGCTGGTGTTTCGGGCTGAAAATGACCCCACTCCAATCACACTGTCACTACGGGTTAATGCCTGGAGAAAGTTGGTAAGGTTTTTAAAAACCATATCTTGAGCGCATCAGTGCTTATTTGATAAACCTTCATCTTGCTCTTGTTAGAAGTGTCAGTGATATGAACCTCATCTGGGTCGATTGAGCAACCAGTGGTCCATTTTAGAATCTCTGCTCCAAGGGCTCACCCAAACAACAAGGTGGCAAGACTTTCTCCGGTTGTACAATGGGGAGTAGATCTATAAGCACAGAGGGCTGGGCACATCGCCAACTTGAGATCGGTCTCTTCTAGCCCAGCGTGCTGAATCACTCTCTTTAAGGTACCCATAAATCGTTTGACCATGCCTTTTACCTGGGGCCAAAGAGGCGTGCTTTTCTGATGCTTAATGTTCAAACTACTAAGAAGGTTATTATACAATCTGCTATTGAAGGTTGGGCCATTGCCAGATTTAAAAACAGTAGGCACACCCCATGCTGTGAAAATATCACACAGCCTCTCAATGACTCGATCATGGGTGGTTGACAATAAATCTTCCCCTCGGGGAAAATGTGAGTACTCATCTGTAACTACTGTGAGATGATGTCCATTACTTAGAGGACCAAAGAAGTCAACAGCAAGTCTCTCCAAGGCCTGTTTAGGAATGTCAGACACATTGAGCTGATGCTGGGCCACCTTGGTGAAGGGCTGTTACTCAGATTACATTGTTTCAGTACCCTTTCAACTCATTCATCAAGACAGATAAACCACACTCGATCTCTGGGGGCTCTCTTGGTGGCAGCAATACTATGGTGTCCTTCGCGTGGCAGTTCGATTACTTGTTACCTCACTCTCTCAGGTATGACTATTCTCGGCCCTCTCAGTACAATATCATCTTGCGTGATAGAAAGTTCTTCCTGAACATTCTTAAACTTTTGATATTCAGCATCATCTCTGAGAGGTCGAGGATGCTTTCTCCATGATTGCATTGCAAATATGTCTTTGAGCGTGAGCATGTTTCAATCAGCATTGGTGGCAGCTGTGATTTGTTCAATAGATAAAGCAGTAGTTGTGCTTGACTTTACTATGAAGTTAACATACTCTTCCTCTGGCTTAGATGTTGTGCCGTAACTTTGTAACTGCACTCATGAAAAGTAGTCTGCGGGATTTGATCATTCTCGGCTTATGCACAATGGTGTAGTCATAATCCTGCAGTCACAACTCCCACCTCTCAATGCAAGGCGCCATCTTGCCCTTGGATTCCCAAAAATAGTAAGCAATCCCTGGTGGTCTGTGATAAGAGTGAAATGATTTTCATATGAAAACACGTGGAAGTGTTTCCAAGCCCATGCTACTGCTGAGCTCTCGTTATCGGGTTGAGAGTAAACCCGTTCAGTCTGAGATAGACTCCTGCTATCATAGGTCAGTCACAATGTGTCTCTGTGCATCTGGCTGTCCATTGTGTTGGGCAAGAATCATGCCCAACCCCACCAGGCTTGCATCTACTACAATCTCTGGGGCAGATTTGCAAGGAACTGATGCAACCGCAAGGATGCGTCAGTTTCCTTGCACCAGTGCCAAATGTCCTGGCACCACCATGGGTGCGCTGTATTTACAATATAGTGCTCCATGGAGCAAGGATTAACAGAAGCGTCAGAAATACTGACGCATCTGTTGGCACAAAAGTGACGCATTTCTGGAGTTGCTCATGAAAGTGACACAACTCCAGCAATGTGCCCCAACAGATAGGTGAGTCCCATACAAAAAGCCCTGCATCACTCTTTATTCCTGGTCTGAGCAGGCATAGGGATTTTGACGCAGTGAAGGCATAGAGTGACGCAGTGAAATGTTGTAAAATTCCCTGCGTCTGTTCTACCTGGCTCTTTGTATGGGAACGCCCACCCTGCATACAATATACTAAGTGCAGGTATAATGTGACGCAGGGCTTTACAGCGTGACACATCTCCCTAGATGCTTCATGTTGTAAATTGGCCGCATTGTTGGTGCCGCCGCGGTGTCACAAAAAGTGATGCAATGGCAGCGCAAGGGACTTGTAAATCTGCCCCCAAGTGTGTAGTTTAGGTTCAAAGTAGGCCATTTTAGGTGCATTTTCAATTTTCTTGAAGCTTTGATCACACTCAGAAGACCACTTTCGTGGAACATTCTACCTTGTTAAATCTCTCATCAGGGGGCTCACAGTGGCAAAGTCATGAATGTATCTGGAACAGTAACTGGCAATGCCAAAAAAGGATTGCAGTATGGACACATCTTCTTTGGGACAAGTGGATGACAAAGCTCATACTTTTACAGGATCAGGACTCGTTCCTTTCTCAGAAAAGACATGGGCAAAGTATTTTAGTCTGTTTATGAGGAACTGCATTCAGAGTAAGACTTCCATCAGCCAGGAGAGGGCACACTTGTGTGAGTGCTTTGTCATGCTCCTTTCATGTATCCCCAAACACCAGGATATCATCACTGTTGTTAAAAGAACCTGTGACAGGATGAATCACACAGCAAATAACATCCTCACATATTTCTGAAGCTGCAGACACACCAAAACTGAGCCTTTTATATCTGAAACAACCAACATTGGTAGAAAAAGTAGTAAAACGCCTACAGTTTTCTTCTAGCTGAAGTTGATGGTAGCCTTTGTTCAAATCAAGACTGGAAAATAAATTGGCTCTATTCAGTTGTGTGATCATGTCCGCAATGTGTGGACCTGGATGTCTCTCTCTCTCAATTGCTTTGTTAACCTGGTGCATATCAACACAGATGCTAGCTGAACCTCCACTGTCCTTTTTTGCACCAACACAAAGAGTTAGACCCATGGCCTAGGACAAGTCGAGTATTTGATGATGGTCATGCCTTAACAGTGCTTACAGTTCTTTCTCAACGGCTTCCTGTAAGTGAAAAGCAATGCGACTGTGTCACCATGAACAGGGCGAATGTTTTCATCGATGTGTTGCTGCACCTTCGTTGTCTTGAGTTTACCAAGGCCATGAAACAATTAGGGGCATTGACTCACTATTTCAGAGTGTGCATTTAGGTTGTAGTTAATAGAGATCAGTCCCATGTCAGCAGCAGTGCTGAAACTGAGTAAGCATGCAGTCAATGGAGTACCTTGTAGGACATGAATGTTCACTTGTACTGTCATTTTCTTACATTGCACAGTTGTGACAAATGATCCTTTATTTTGCAGAGTGGCGTAAAAGCTGCCCATATGAACACTTCTATTTTCAAAGTTGTAAGATGTTGTGTCCGGGACAGTTCATTATATTTTTCTACAGGCATGATGTTTATCAACACACCACTGTCTATAATAAATGATATAGGACACCCATTCACTTTGAGTGTGATCTTAGGGCAATGTCCAAATGAACTTGGTTGCTTCACATGGCGATTATTTTTTATCTGAGTTCCGCTCTGCAAACGCCCAATCCAACATTTGCACATCGTTCGGTGACCAATATCAACATCACACATCCATCTTTATCATTGTCATTCAATTATGACATTGAATAATCTTTGGATGATGATTTTGACAATAATTGACTTTGTTCATTTTCTTTTCTCGTCGTGTCGCACTCAGTTTCTCTTTCACTTCACAGACCGCTATGAAATGGTTTTCCTTCCCTCAGCCTTTGCATGTCTGTCAGATGGCAGAACATTTGCTTTCATGTGGGAAGGAGAATCCACAGCTGAAACACAACTTCTTTTCCATCAGATACATCACACTATGGACCTCTCTCCTGTATTTTTACGTACTCTTCACTCTCAATGCTGATTCACTCTGAGGTACTCTTGCATTCTTATCAGCAGCTTGTCGATCTGCACTTTCATCTGTTCTCACAGTCATGAGCACTTTCTCCAAACTGAATGTTTCTAGTAGCATGCGTCTTCTGAACGAATCAGACAAGCAACCATCAATGACGCTCAGATGCATGGTTTCTTTATCATTGAACTCACTGAATTTGCAGAGCTTAATGAATGTTTCAAGACTCTCAATTAACTCAGCGGCTGTCTCACCTGGTTGCTCTCTCAGTTGGTTGAATATGTACCTTTCCTAATGGACATTCGGTATTGGATTGAACTTGGCCTTCAGCGGCTTCTTGGTTTGACCGTATGATACTTCGGCAGCTTGTGATGCTGTCTTTATCATTTTTTAAATTTTTTTATCATCAACTTCTTCTGTTGAATGGCGTTTTAGGATCCGAGCGAAAATTACTGACTCATGCCCGTATATAGGTATAATTTACATTGCCCTTATATAGACATAGAAATCATACCCATATTTAGACATCCCCCATCCAGTCCAAATACAGGCATGGCTACTTCCACTAGTTCCAAAAAGCCACAATGATTTCTTGGAAAACTCGACTTCAGCAGTCAGGGACATCCCATTACTTGAATATTGATTTGTCCTAGAAATCATAGAGTTTTCAAAGAACCACCATTCCCTTGGGGTTCTTTGATAACGTTATTATGTCCGACTTTACGTCAAACCAGGCACCTTCAAGGTACACTTGCCCTAGCAAACACACTGTGGTTCGGAGCAGCTTGACTATCTACTTGCCCGACGCAGCTCGCTACAGCAAGTGCCGAAGGAAGCCGACACTCCAGCTGACGCACTGACAGAGAGGCTGCCTTTCCCTCACTGAGAATCCAGCTCCAGTGCTTCCAAGCTCCCCTCGCGGGGTGTTGGGAAATCGAGTCCAAGACAGAGATACCAGACCTCCTTCATTCTAAAACCAAGGTACAGAGCTGATTAGACCCTAAGAGAAATCTTGGTTAGATTCTTGTCAAAGAAAAACGAAACCTATGCTACACCTCACTTACTTCTTCCCTCATACTAGACTTAGGTTAGGTACATCCGGGTAGGCTTATTTTAGAAGCACCAGTTGAGTACTTTTTAGCATTTGTTATTTATGTATGTATTTTTCTAAGGTCTAGGAACCATACAATGCTTTTACAGTATTATTTTATAATACTCTTCTTACTGTACGCATTATACTTTGCAACCAGTATTACGATTGTAGCAGTTCACTTTACTTGCATAAGAAAGAAGACTGTTCAATAAACCCTTTTATTGATAACGCCCGTCTCACTATTTCTCTGCACCTCTGATGAAACGAAGCATGCACGATTGACTGAGTCAAATATCTACCTATTATTTCCACGACTCTGAAGATCAGTTTTATTCTTGGGGAAACAAAGTTGTCATGTTTATGCGGTTGTCAGAAACTAATCCCTTCTTGTTTATTCGAGAAAGTTTCTAGTGACCTCTGAGCTAGCTAGCACTCACAATTATGTCTAATATATTCAATAGAGACCTAGTAGATATAAGTCCTAGGTCAAATCTATAGGATATATTATTCCAATGCGCAGAGCCTATTGGGAATATAGGAACTACACTACATTTCTAGAGCATCTATCAAGTCATCTAACATTTCTATCTAGGAAGTCCATCTGGCACCAATATTCTCCTTTTGGGTGGTATTTAACTTTGGTTGTGGTTTTGGGAAAGTAGCTGCTCTGTATTTGGCACTTCTTTTGGCCTCTGTTTGGCTTAATGGGTGCTGTTCAGACAGCTTTCGCTGCACCAAGCAGTCCATACCTTTGGCAAACACAAGCCCTGTGCTTACATTTGGGTTACCGCGCTTGATTAAAGGTCGTAGGGCACCATCATCTTTTTTGATAGTGATTACTGATGCCTCCTCCTGTACCTGGTTGTCATCACTCTCAACTTTATGCATGGTACCTGGTCGACTTTTCCTTTAGCACTTCTGCTTCGTATTGATTATGGCTTTGTGTTACTCTCTGGTGCAGTATCCTTTCTTTCAGCCTTGCTATTAAGTTTCTGGTGGGCCTTCCAACTGTGCTCCTTTGAATAGTCTTCACCTCCTTTGAGGGCCTCGTAAGAGATGGAGCAGCTCTTTGACTCCACAAATGCAATCCTTGGGCTGCTTCTTGAGGTGCACATGGCACACACAAGCAGTTTGCTGAACCACAGCAAACTCTCATGTAGAGCAGCCTGGTATTTGAATGTACGTATCCCCTATCTTGTGGCCAGTTGTAGCATCCTCCGCAGCCCAAGAGCATGCAAAGGACCACGCCACACATGGAGCTCTGGTTTGCACGTTTTTATTGAATTGTATGCAACCATTAACTGAATGTACTGTGTCATAAACTTTATTGACCACATCCAATCATTAACATAATGTTTGTAACAGGTCCACCAAGGACCACTAGTGTCTTCGTGCACATAAAAAAAATTCAACGCCTGCGATTGCTGATCTATTTTTTATGATCCTTGTCTATCATTTTTCTGTGTTTTCCTAAAAAAGCAAATGGAATTGAAATAGGGATCCCAAGCTAGGAGCCTGGGAGTGTGAATTGAAGCCTATTTACAATGTATAGCTGCACCTCTAGACTGTTCCGTCAGTTACTGGATCCTATGTCTACGTGGTCTCGCATGTTAACTCACTAACTATAGTGAGGGATACAAAGTCACCCGAAAAAGGTTCACCAAAGACTCATCTAAAATACGGAAGCAGCTAAGAAACCAAGCATCCCGCTCGCACCATGCCTACAATACTCCCCTACACCATGCCTGCCCCCTCCACATAATAAATCAGGAAAATAAATCTTGCCTACTAAGTCTAATTTTTTTTTAAACACATTTTTGAGTCTTACTCTTAGGGCTCCTAAGGTGGCCAAGAAGATTCTTGTGTGATAAATAATTTTGCAATATTCCCAGTCTGTACCTCCCAGTTGTAGCCTTAATCTTGTACCAGGATGTCGTAGTCAAAATATCGTCTGGAATAAATATTGTATACTAAATAACCTTCATAAAAAAGTAGGAATAGAAAATGTACATAACCATAGAAAGCATTTTTAGTAAATTATATTTAGGAGGCTGTTATTATGTTGAATGAAACCTTTATTATCAGGATTCTGGCATACAACATATCCCCTCACTAGAACTCTGTGAAAACCTCCCAGTCTGTGACAAGATTTGAAAAAATAGGCTTATTACCTTAATGCAAACACTCTGGACCAAATGTCAGTGAAACTAAGCACAGTAGCAGTTTATAAATTTTTACCACTAACAGAGGAGTTCAATGTAATTTTTAAGGGGTGGGAGCAACAGAACAGACAAAAGACCACACCCCTTACAACAGTTAGTCAAGCAATTCATTAACAGGCTATAGCAGAATGCAAGTTGCACTTTGACCGGTAGTATGCTTTCTGCACCACTAAAACACAAAGAGATCTGTCCATTATTAAAAAGACCTTTGCGGGACAGTAAATATCCTTTGAATTTTAGGCAGATATCACAATCACTGTTTGTTGCCAAACTAATTGATATAATGTGGAATGCTGAACTGCATCGATATGATGTAGAAGACAAATTCTTAGAAAATACCCAAGTAGTTTTGAGTCAAATAGATAGGGATAGGAATCTTGTTATTCTTCATATGATATGTCAGTTTTGATTGACATGAGAGAAACTGGGGCATTGTTGTTGCTTTATTCCTGCATGATCTTTGCTCTGTGGAGCATTTATCTTGGAGCTGTACTAGGCCCCACATGTGTCCCCAAGAGAGGTCATACATTTTAGTGTACAGCCTCCACTTGCCCTGTTCGACACATTTGCTGGTATTTCTCCTACAGCCCTCGAGGTCTCCACCTTGACTCAAGGATCTCTCAGCTTGGCAAGCCAACTGGAGTGTTCCATTTAGTGCTGTCTCTCCTTATCTCCCTAGGTCGGTCAGGGGAGCCTCTCCATGTACCAGAGACTGAATGCATGAACTCTGGCTGTACTCCTGTTGGCATCTGCTGAGGAGATGATCCATTCATCTGTCAAGGTAGCTCCATCAATTAGGACAAAGGTTATCTGACTATCTGAATCCATTGTCTGGCGGAGACTTAGATAATGGGTAAGTCTCACCACAAGGAACTCATCAATGGTGGAAGTAAGCAGGTACCTGCTGGGATGACTAGCTGTGCCCTCTGTGGAGATATTTATCCCTGATGGTGCTGATGCCAGGGCTTTTTGAGACGTCTGCATGCTCCCCCGAGACAACGGCCAGTGCGGGATATTTGCGCTGGGTGGAAGCCACCTGTGAGTTGCAGCACAGCAGAGAGGCTTGAGTACAGGGTCGGGCTGCTTGGGTAGGGTCAGAACAAGCTTTACCTGAGAAGCCAAATGCCACTCGGGTGTGCTTCAACACCTGAATATAGCGGAGCTTGTGTTTTAGGATTATGTAGGGAATTGATATTCACACTGTAAGCGTTAAAATTACCTTTACTTATCCCTAATCCAATTTAATACTGGGAAAGTAAGGTAAGATTAAAAGGTGGTGTTGGCGGATGTTTTAGTTGGTTAAATTGACCAATAACATCCTAGGTGAATAAGTGGCCAGTGTACAGGATTCAGCCTCCTTGTGCACTTAGCGAGGCATTCATCAGGACCAGGTATCCTCGGGTCACTGTTCGGGTTCAAATTAGGTGCAGAGATGTGTAAAAGATAGTTCCAGGAGACTCTTTGCAGTAATAAAGTAGATTTATTGACAACAGAGACACGAGTATGTGTCTCTACTAAACGGGCCCAGACAGCAACTGCCTGTCATGGAATCTAGTGGGGCAGATTCCATGACATAGCAGGACTCTCAGAGACGCGTCACCACACATCTTCCCTTTTCAAACAAAAGTCAAATAAACAATATTATAGCAATGGGCAATAATATGCACTTACATTTGAAACAGTATTACAGATAATAATATGCACTTATCTTTATAATTCACCAAGAAACTAAATACTGGTTTTTCCTGTCTTCTAAACGAAAAAAAAAACAATAATAATAATCACATACAAAATCTTCTAATTTTCTTGGCTTAAATTTTTCTCGCAAACTCTTCCTCACATTTTCTTCTTCTACAATATTTTCATCACTTACATTGAAACGATTATCAAGAGATTTAAAATTTAAAAAACCAGCACTTGGGTCAATCGCTAAGCGAGATATATTCCACCAATTTCCATCAGATAATTTTGCAGCATTCCTTCTTAAATCTACAATTTGTAATGGAGCTTTAAATTTAGAACAGTCTTTTCCAACAAGACAAGGGTTTTTGACCCGCACCCAATCACCTAAAACAAAGTTTGTTTTTGCAGTGTCCTTAACAATTCTCTTTGCGCTAGAAACATCTGAATTAAATTTAGCTACATCCCATGCATTGTTAATGTCTACATTTTTGTTTAGACCAGAAGACATCCAAAAAGGACATAATTCAGTGGTGGCCTTTCTTCCTAGCATTAATTCAAAAGGAGTTTTAGTTGTAACACTGTGAGGGGTTGTCCTGTAACTCCAGATCAAGTCCTTTAAAGCAAATTCCACATTCATGTTACATTTCAAAGTAGACTGGATACATTCAACTAAAACTCTATTGAATCGTTCTACTTTGCCATTACTTTGTGGACTGTATAACTGTGTTTTACTGTGTTTGATGTTACACTTCCTTAAAAATAGTTGCATCTCACTAGAAATAAACTGTACACCATTGTCAGTAAGTATTTCCTTCGGGATACCTTCTCTTGCAAACACATCCTTAAAAATTTGATGAAACTTGTCGTTGTTGGTTCCATTACACCTCTAACCTCAACCCACCTAGAAAGATTGTCAATTAAGACAATAAAGTAGCTCATGTGACTGGGTAAAACATGATATGGCCCTAGGAAATCTACCCCAACTCGCTGCCAAGCTCTTTCTGGACAAACAATATATAAATCAATTTCCTTTTCTGTTTTTAATACCTTGTCGCTAATCATACATTTCCTACAATCACGTATATACAAATCAACTTCCTGGTCCATTTTTGGCCACCATTTTTGGTAGAAGTTGCGCCTAAATGGCCGGAATGTGCTAAAGTAATGATTCGTTCATGAAAACAGGTGGGTCGAACAAGCTTATCACCATGCACTAGCTTATTACATTCCAATGACAATTCATCTGATACTTTTCAAAAACTTTGAAGTTTCTCATCCAAACTCTTTTCTTTCGGCCAACCTGAGACCACCATTTTTAAAACTTGTCTCAAAATAGTATCATTTTGTAACTCTTGAATCCACTCATTTTCATCTTTACAAATGCTAGAGTCACCAATAAAGGCGATAAAACATTCCTCTATTTCTGATTCCCAATCATACTCCTCACAATCACCAATAGGGTCTCTCGAGAGACAATCTGCTCTTGAGTTTTTCCCTCCTGGGATGTATTCAATTGAGAAACTAAACTCTAATAGTCTTGTTGAAAGTCTGGCTATATGTGCAGTAGTGTGTTTTAATTTTTTTCCTGACAAGAATCCTACTAAAGGACGATGGTCTGTCCTTAAGATAAATGGTCTTCCCCACAAATACGCTCTAAATTTTTCCACACTCCACACACACGCCAATAATTCCTTTTTGATAACGGAATAGTTCCGTTCAGGAGGACGTAAAGTCCTAGAAGCAAAACCTACAGTAGTTTCAAGATTATTGTTAAATTGAGTTAAAACTGCACCTAAACCATATTCCGAAGCATTGACAGTCACACAAGTCTTTCTTCCCTCTACAAATGGTTGCAATGCAGGTGCTGAAGTAATGTTTCTTTTAATTTGTTCAAATGTTTGTTGACAAACCTCGGACCAAACAAATCTTTCACCTTTTTTAAGTAAGATCTTAAAACATTCAGTGATGCTTGCAAAATTACGTATACATTTTGCATAAAATTCGCACAAACCTAGGAAGGACGATAACTGGTCTCTATTCTGAGGTGCAGGAGCATCAACAGTACTTTTTACAAGGCTTGGTCTGGGTTTGATCCCTTCCACAGTAAATACATGCCCAAGGTATTCAATTTCTTTTGTCTTAAATATGCATTTATCTTTCCTTAAGGTTACACCTCTTTTTTCTAAGGTTCCTAAGACCTCTAATAATGCGACATCATGTTCATTTTCAGAGTTGGCAAAAATCAAGATATCATCTTGAAAGATTGCTACATGATTATTACCAACAAACATATCTGACATAAGTCTTTGAAATACTGCCGCAGCAGATGCAATGCCAAAGGGCATGCAGCAAAATTGAAAAACTCCTTCTGGAGTCACAAATGCTGTCAGATGTCTTGAATTTTCTTCTAACTCAACTTGATGGTAAGCTGCCCTTAAGTCCAGCTTGCTAAACCACTTAGCAGGTCCCACTTTAGTTATTGAATCCTCTATTCTAGGCAAAAGATAATTGTCTACCCAAATGGCCTCATTTACGCTCCGCATATCAACACACATGCGTAATTCCCCATTCTTTTTCTTCGCCAAAGCAATCGGGGATAACCACAAAGTTCCATCAGTTTTTTTGATAATACCCTGTGAGCACATATCATTGAGCATGGCAGAAAGGGCCAGAGATCAACTGCCTATCATGGAATCTGGTGGGGCAGATTCCATGACATAGCAGGACACTCAGAGACGTGTCACCACAAGATGGTGCTTGGTCTTGGAGTCTGTGTGACAAACTATAAAATCAAGGTGAAGGCTAAGTGTAGGGAACTGTGGTATACAGGGTGTATGAGGTAATTGGAGTATGGGGAGGAATTGACTGCACTGTTGGCATGGAAGGCAAGGCCGGAGAGATCTAGGAATACCATTAACGAGCTGGTTATGAATTCCCAGGGGGAAGTTTTGAATAAAGTTGAGGAAATGCAGGGACATCTGCTGTCCTTATTTTCTACACTCTATACGGACTACGTTTTTCTGGATTTGGATAGGCTTGGAGGATGGTTGGGGGGCATAGAGTTTCTGGAACTTACGGTGGAGGGTAAAGAGTACATGGAGGCATAGATCACTAAGGAGGAAATTATGGAGCACCTGACGCATATTAAGAACAGATATTGTGGCCAGTCCAGATGCCATTCCATCAAAAATGTATAAGCTTCTAATGGATGAGGTAGTCCTAGAGTGGGAGATACTGTTTAATGCAATATATCATGGGGAGGAGCAGATTCCTGAATCGTGGAGGAAAGGTACAGTAGCTTTAATATTAAAGTTGGCCAAGGATTCCAGGAAGGCCACCTTGTAGCGCCCAATATCCTTTTTGAACACAGATTATAAGGTTCTCACTAGACCAGAATGGGTTTGTGCCAAAGTGGCAAATACAGGAGCTCACTCAGCAGCTGATTCTATCCATTGATTTAGCCACTGCTCATGCAATTCCCTTGGCTATGGTTATGACGGATGCCCCCAAGGCATTTGACCAAGTATGCTGGGCATCTTTGTGGGAGGTTTTGTGCAGTGTTGGGTTTTAGTCCCTGTTTTATTTCCATGATTCGTAGGTTTTATGAGAATGCGTCAGCTACAATCTTATTTAATGGGATATTGACTAGGAGCTTTGGCATTCATAGAGGTACTATGCAGGGCTGCCCCGTGTCTCCCCTTTTGTTTAACATCTATTTTGAGCCATTCACATAGATACTTAGAAGGGATGGTCAGGTAATCCCGTTTAGCACTTTGCACTTTTCTAATAAGAGCTATATGCAGATGACCTGGTTATCGATACTTCAGATCCTAATCAGACTATTCCCAGGGTGGAGTGTTTGGTGGCTGAGTTTGGGGCTCTATCAGGATATGTAGTGAATAATTTGAAGTCAGAGGTAATGTGTTGGAATGTGGAAGGCTAGGCGGCATTTAGAGGTAGAAGGTGTGGCCTCTTGAGAGCTAATGAGGAACATGTCTTCTTCATTTGCCCCGGGGTAATGGCATTCTGGAAGAATATTCGGAACATCTTAAAGGATACCCTGGGTGTGAAGATCACATTAAGCCTGGTGTTAGTTTTAATAGGGGTAGATATGACCTCACGTAGCCTCTTCAGTAGAGTGAAAAAAAGACAATGGAAGTAAGTCGGATAGGCAGCACTGAATGGCTCCTGATGTCAGATGCCCCCTTTCAGAATGGGAAAGATGCAACACACTCTAGTCAGAGAGGGAGAAGTATGCTCACCTTGCCTGGGTATTGGCCGTCACTGACAGAAAGTTATGTCAAGCTGTGTAGCCACTGGCTTTCTCTATGTTCTGTTAAATTGGGGTAAAATGTGATAGTTGTTAGTGCAAGGCATGCATCTTTCTATTAAACCAGAACCCTGAATGATCCCTAGGGAGGGCTGATTTCCCTCAAACCGATCTCCCTTACACTGTGGAACGGTTTTATGCCTGGAAGCCCAGAGACTGTTGCTTCCCATGTATGCCACCGGGCATGCTTCCCCTGTAAATTCGATCCAATTTCCTTCTGTTATTCATGAAGGGCCTAGAATGTACTAATTGGTCATCTCACCCAAGGGATAAAGGCCATCTACCCTTTGAACAACAAGTAGACTCCTTACAATGCTGGTCTTGTTCTTTTTGACCACATTATTTGTTGAGTTGTTACCTGTCTGATTACGGCATTGCAACACCTATGCACCTTTTACCAGAATTCCCTTTTCAACCTCTGGTTGCTTCGCTGACAATCCTAAATCTCTAGCCTTCCAGCAGTTCTACCTCTAACTTGATTAGATCCTGGCCTTTCTCACTACTGACGGCATCCAATGTGAAGTCTTTGCTATCTGACCCTTGTCAGTGCTGGGCCTAAAACTCTACAACTTCACTCATTGGCATCACCAGGCCTTGCTATATGGCCACAAGTGCGCTCCAGAATAGAGAGGCATGCATTCAATTCAATAGAACCAGAACCATCAACGCATACAGTACTTTCATATTAGATTATTACATTTGACATTAGTACACAACAGCTTTGGAAATATAATTTGGTATAAATAAATAGATTCAAGCAAAAATGAATACAGGTAAAATACGCACATTAAATAAAAACATACTAGGTTAAAACTCCTCAAAACTGCAATCCTTGGATCATTAGAAATATCTAAAAACATCATACATTAAAAAAACAATATTTAAAATACAAGAATAGAATTGTAAATAAGTTCATATTGATTATCAAAAAAAGAATACTGACAGATAAACTCTACGTAAAAAATAAGACCAAGTCATAATCTATTATTAAAGTTACAAAGGCATACATATTGCTGTACCTTTAAGACATAATCTTCAACATTCAGCAAAAACGACTTACTGCCAAAGACATTTGGGCCAGAGGTATCTGTTTTTAGGATTCCATGTTCCAATCACAAACGTGTAATTTTAAAGTTTTTAATAAATTGGGTGTATCCAGCACTTGAGACAATGATAATACACAGCACATAAAAAAAGAAGAATTGAACTTCTTCTTTTTGGCCACATGCTGGACACTTATCTGAAGCTTTCTCTCTAACACTATTCCAAAGGTCCATAGTGGCAAGCAGTCTAAACTAAATTTCACTAAATAAACTCTTTGCTAATGGCGTAGTAACCATATCTAAAAATAGTTCAAATTTGGGACTGGACTTAAAACTTCGGAATTGACTTGTCAAATGCAATGCCTTTGTACTCAAGGTATATTGGTCAATCACATATTCCCAGCATTTATTTTTACAGTAGGTATCACTGCCTTACTTTTTCCCTTGGGGTGAACCCATACATTGGACTGGTCAAGTAACTTAAAACAAGTTGCCACATGCTTCAAACATGGAATCTTTTTGCGCTGTTTATCCTCAACAGCTCTTTCAGAGCCTCTCGATAATCTAGTAGCTCAGGAGGGGACCACAGTCGTAATGAGTACATCAATGGCTTTAGTGAGGAAACATTTTGCAATTCTTGTAATACCTGCATTATGAAACAGGGGGAAATTGGAGTACTAGTCAGTTGAGGCCGGTGCAGGAATGAGCAGTGGAACAGTGGGGCAGGGTGAGGGAAGAGTCGACAGATGACGAGGGGAAAAAAAGAAAAACACTTACCTTACACTCGTAGCATTGCCGAGTCAGCGATGCAGCAAGCTCAAGGTAAATTTTTTTCTTTTTTCTTTTCTTTCTTCGTTGTCTGTCGATTCACCCAACCCCCGCCTCACCCCTCTTATCAGCACTGACCGCAACTGGTTAGTGGGACCGAAACAAAAGACCTTAAAAAATTATACTCCCCAACTACCAATTTATTAATGTCAGCGTATCCCTATATCTTAGCTCCAAAGAGCGCAGCACCTTGGGCTTTTGATCTCTGTACTATAAGCAGGTGACTTTTGCTGAGTTGTGGCTCCCAATTTAACTTATCCGACTTCCTAACGCCCAAATATTCAAAACTTTGAACCTGCTCAAGTGGCTTTCCATCAACTTTAACTTTAGAGTGTCTAGATCTACCAATTCCAAACTCCATAAAGTTTGTCTTTGCTGTATTGAGTTCCAGTCCCCTACATGCACAAAAATGCAAGAATGTATCTAGTGGTATCTGGAGGCGGGCACGTGTCTCAGATATCAATAAGGTATCATCACCAAACAACAGAATTGGTATTTTCCTTCAGTTCAGGCATGGTGAATCATTCCTGCAATCAGCAAGATCATTAACCACTCCATTTATATGCAGGGTAAATAATGTTGGTGCCAAAATGCACCCCTGATGTACTCCATGCTGTATGAGTAGCAGTGGCGGATGGTGACATTTGAAAGTGACTGTATGTAGAATTATTGTCCTACTGCACTGCGGCGAGAGAGCGTAGCGAGCGAGCCCAAACAACCTACGGGGCGTTCGGGGGTTCTGCCAACAAGAACATTTTGAAAAAAGAGTGGACAATGGTGCATTTTCAAGCAAATTTGAGAAAGCAGGAAGGTACGATTGAATTATTTATCATGTAAGAAATTGCCAATTTGTATGAGCTATAGCCGACAACCTTTGCATATGCTGATGTTATTATTTGTCCATATTAACTTTTGAACACACTGATTGATACACTTGTAATGGTTTTAACTATACAATAAATACATTCTTTGACTGTGTAGTGTGATTGAAATGAAATATTACGTTGGTTAACCATGCATATTTGTAAAACCTATATTTGCAGTGATCTGAATACTCCAAGATGGAGGTCTGTGTCTTAATGTTTTAGTCATCTTGTTACTGTACATACATCTGATATATATGCATTGTGGGAATCCTTCCTGGTCAGCTGGTTACCCCTCATGTGCGTTCCCAGTGAGTACTCAGTGATCACAAGAGTCAAAGGATGATGTTTCGCGTGCCCAGTAGGTAGGGACCCACACCAGCAATGACGCACTTTAATGTCCATGAGAGCAGGCACCGTTCACTGTCAACTTACATCACTGTTGTACTGCATGAGGTACTAGAAGCGGCAAAAAAGCAATAAAAAGTCAATTTACAATTTTAAAGTTGTCTTTTTTAGAAACAATAAATCACTACAAGGAAAGGCAAGGCCTGGATGCTGAAATGTCTGTCTCTTTCTTAGACCTTTAAACACAACCACAACCTTCTCTTAAAATGCATATTTACCAGATGCATCAAATGTTTCTGCATTTGCGTTCAAGTAGCTGCTTTGTGAACAGTTCTCTCATGCAAATACCATAGGAATGAGACCTTCTTTGCTTAGTCACAGACCCAATTAAATGAGGACGAATCACCACGACTGGAAAGTAATCTGTGTGCTCGATTACAAATATTTAAAAAAAACAAACCCAATAAAATGCCTCTATTTTTTAAACTCTTCCAAATCATAGAACATACAGCAAACTTTCTAAAGGTGTGACCTTCGCCTGCTAACCCCAGGCTGACATGTGCACAGAGATTCCCTACAGAGGCAAGTTTGGGTAAAGTTTAAACGGCTCTCTTAGGATTGGCGCGCTTTACCTCATCCACAATAACTGAAGGAGACAGGGCAATTGACTGCGCCAGCTGTCTCTATCAGGCTCGCTTCTCCAAACCGACTCTGGCAGAGAAAATTGCCACCTGTGGCAACCTCTGTTCGACATCCAGTGGCCAGAACAATGATAACAGCGCGCCGAGGGGAAGAAGGGTGCGCAGGCACATCAAGAAACACAGCACTGTGCAGCCAGAGTGCCAGAGAGTCGCAGAACAGGAGAAGGAGAAAAAGGGAGCTGGACCTTCTTTCATGCATGGTGGATGTCGCGTATTTTATTTTCATTTGAAATATGATTTTTCACAGCTGCTGATAAATAATGCTTGGAACCATCTCTTGCCTCTGCAGAACTCTGCCCTGTTCTTTCAAGGAGAAACCTCACACCTTCACCTGGCTTCAATTCACTTACCTCAACAAGGTACTCATCGTCCAGCCTTGACGAGTGCTGTCCCTAAGCCATCACCTTTGCCACGCACCTGCGTATATTAACTACCGCACACCCACTCTATGACATTCATGGGACCATATGTGTTTAGCCAAAACTTTTGGCTATGTTGTAGAGCATTGTGGCTGCTGTGCATCATGTTGAAAAGTTATAATAAAAAGTGTTAAGCATTTTTGTTACCTTTATACAAACGAAGACAACTAGTATATACAACTGAACAACCTGATTAAAAAAAGATTTTAACATAAAAATGTCTTCTAGTTATTTTGTAGTTGCACTGATAGCAACTTCTTTCTGCCTGTTCTCATGCCTGTTTGTTAGGTTTTTTATTTATTATAGGGGAGCTGGACATATATAACGGGGGAGTGGAGGTTAGAAAACAGTAATTTAATTCTAACACAAGCAGAGGATGGAGACTAGGGAAGAATCAACTGATGCCAGATTCCAAGGGCAGACTGACGTGATGCTTAGGTGATGTTGTGGAAGCGAGTCTGAAATACAAGGGATAATTAATGATAGAAAAGACAGACACAACCACAGAATTTGTCCGCTCAGAATATGGTACATTTATTAGCCACAACAAATACAATTTAACGTGCAACACGGTGACAGTCAGCATAGAAGCTAGAATGTCCAAAGATTTATTGTGTTTGGTATACTTTATAGACTCAAACCACAGGACCACCCATATGACACATGACAATAGAAGTATTATACGTAGCACAGTCCACCATGATTCCCACAGCCAATGGGCACAGAACTGTAACAAGAAATCTCCTTGTAAGGTCTGATACATCTGATGCATACATACTGTAGCTAACCATGTGATCTGAATGGGCAGTATTGGGGTCAGTCAATCAAAATGCGAGCTGTCATGGCCTAGTATATTTCCATTCAAAACTGCGACATAAGCAAGGCGATGAGTAATATTGCGAAATCTGTTATTTGCTAAAAATTATATTGTGCAACCGGTGTGTCACTTCAAGCGGTGTGTCACTTATCTCGTCTGGGCATAGAGAAATGCAAGGACAGCACTTCTCTGATTGTGAAAGGGTCTGAACTATCCAAGATGGAGATTACAGACAAAGGCTAAGTTAAGAGGGCCTGAAGCTACAATCATTTGGTATCAAAATCCAAGATGGCTTCAGCAATGTTTAGGTGATGCTTAGGTGGTGCGCTGATGCAAAATGGAGGTGGGGAGTGATGTTTGGTGCTTAGGTGGTGCCACTATATGGTGTGGATTGGAAGTACGTTGTGGATTGTGGAGTTGAAATATGTTTGGTGTGTAATTATGTGGTGTGTATTGGAAATGTGTGGAGTTGAATTGTGTGACCTGGAACTGTGGTGTTGAGTGAAATTATGCTTAGTGAAATTTGTCATGCTGTGGAGTGCATTTATGTTGATTTGGTGTATGTGGCGTAGAGTGCATTTATGTGGAGTGTATTTATGTTGCATTGAGTAGAGTGCAATTATGTGGCATGACATTCTGTGGCACTGAGTGGTATTATATGGAGTGTATTTATGTTGCATGGAGCAGAGCAGTGCTTTCCAAACTTTTCATGTCGGTGACACACTTTTTAGACATGTATCATTTTGCGACACAGTAATTGAGTTTTACTAGCAAAATATATGATTTGTAAAATAATAACATACAGACATTTCCAAGACTCCCGTCATTTAGGAGTAACAATATGTGAATATGTGCAAGAATTAAAACTATTTGAATATAACCGGCAACACTCACTATTTTAATGAGATGTATGAGGTTTTTAGTGAGCATGTGGAGCTGCAGGAACCATGTCTCTGGCGAGGCTTCTGTCACCTCCCCCTTGTGTAAACTTGAATAGGTCTGCGGGGGCAGCAGCAGGAGCGTCACTGCTGATGCTGCTTTCACCCCCCTGCGCAAGCTTGGAAGGGTCTGTGGGAGCAGGAGTCTGCAGGGGCAGCAGCAGCGAGAGCCGCTGCAGTCTTTACTCACTGTCGGAGGTTCCACAGGTCTGCGGGAGGGTAGCAGCAGTGAGCGCCAGATGGCCACTGGGGATGGTGCTGCTGGCCTCCCCCTGATCTAGATTGAACGAAACTGCAGGGGGTGGCGCAGAGCACTGCGCTGCAGGAGTCACCGGCAGTCTACTCACCGCTACTGCCGCATACTTCAACAGGTCTGTAGGAGGGTGGCAGCGAGCAGCAGTGATGCTCCAACTCCAATCACGGCTCACTGCCCAACCACTGCCCCGCCTCAGGAACATGTCATGCATCAGTAGCATGCGCAGTAACATCCTGCATGATGCCTAGACCGCATTGCATAGACCATGTTTTGTGACACACCTACAGACGGCAGACGACACACTAACGTGTTGCGAAATATCGATTGGAAAGCACTGGAGTAGAGTGTAATTATGTGGTGTGTAACTATGTGGCACTGAGGGGTATTATGTGGAGTTTATGTTGCATTGAGTAGAGTGTAATTATGTGGCTTATAATTATGTGGTACTGATGGGTATGTGGGGTGTATTCATATTGCATTGAGTAGAGTGTAATTACGTGGTGTGTAACTATGTCACACTGAGTGGTATTATGAGGAGTTTATTTATGTTGCATTGAGTAGAGTGTACTTATGTGGCATGTAATTATGTGGCACAGTGTTCTGTGGAGTGTATTTATGTAGCCTTGAATAGAGTGTAATTATGTGTCATATATATTATGTGTTACTGAGTTGTATTATGTGGAGTGTATTTATGTTGCATTGAATAAAGTGTAAATGTGACGTGTGATTATGTGGTTCAGAGAGGTATTATGTGGAGTGTATTTATATTGCATTGAGTAGAGTGTAATTATGTAGTGTGTAATTATGTGGTTCTTAGTTGTTTTATGTGGATTGTAATTATGTGACACTGAGTGGTATTCTGTGGAGCGTATTTATGTTACATTGAGTAGAGTGTTCTTATTTGGCGTCTAAGTATGTGGCACTAAGTTGTATTATGTGGAGTGTATGTTGCATTCAGTAGAGTGTAATTATGTGACATTAAGTTGTATTATTTTCAATGTATGCTGCATTGAGTGCAGTGTAATTATGTAGCATATAATTATGTGGCACTGAGTGGTATTATGTGGAGTGTTTTTATGTTGCATTGAGTAGAGTCTAATTATGTGGCCTGTAATATGTAGTATTAAGTGGTATGTGGAGTGTATTTATGTTGCACTGAGTAGAGTGTAATTATTTGGTGTGTCACTATGTCACACTGAATGGTATTTTGTGGAGGGTATGTTGCATTGAGTAGAGTGTAATTATGTGATGTGTAATTATGTGGTACTAAGTGGTATTATGTTGAGTGTATTTATGTTGCATTGGGTAGAGTGTATATATGTCGTGTGTAATTATGTGGCACTGAGTATTATATGGAGTGTATTTATGTTGCATTGAGTAGAGTGTTATGATGTGGCATGTAATTATGTGGCACTGAGCGGTAATATGTGGAGTGGATTTATGTTGCATTGAGTAGAGTGTAATTATGTGGCTTGTAATTATGAGGTACCAAGTGGTATGTGGGGTGTATTTATGTTGCATTGAGTAGAGTGTAATTATGTAATATAATGTAACCTGAACTTATATAGCACAAAACTGTCAGCCTACTGGCATCCTTGCGCTGGGACTTACCCTGTTTGGAGATAATTAGTAACTTGTATACTATTCCCTTGGAAAAAGCCATGTCTTTATGATTTTCCTGAATGGAAGCAGGGATTTGATTTGTCTAATATGCAAGAGAAGATTGTTTCAGAGTCATCCGGCTGCTACACCAAAAGCTCTGCCACCTGTCCTAGTCTTCTTGAATCCTGTGGCGGTTACCAGATTTGCGCTTGATGAATGGAGATTTCTTCCAGTAGTGTACCAGGTAAATTTTTCCTGCATGGATACTGGACCTAAACCATGTACTGTTCTGTAAACAATGCTGAGGGATTTTAAATCAATTCTCTCATTAATAGGTAGCCAGTGAAGTATTTTAAAGCTAAAGTCGTTGAGGACCTGTGCTGCCTATTTAATGCCAATTTAGCTGCTATAGACTGGATGCTCTGCAACTTCAGTATCGCTGAGTTTGGTGCTCCCAGATATAATGAGTTACAGTAGTCCAGCCTGCTCAATATTTTTTTTTTTTTAAACCTTTATTTTTGATTTTGCAACATGGAAGAAACAATCCCCCCCCCCAAACTTGGCATTGATCATCAAGCAGGTGTATACAATATGGTAACCTCATTATGGCACTATATGGTACAGTGAGTACAGTTCAGGCTGTATTGGTAAGCAACATAATAACCACATCAATAACGTGAAATACTGTCGAGGAACAGGCCATGAACCTACATTGGCGTGGGTCCCCTGAAGAAAAAAGGTCAGCACTCGTGCCATCCGAATTGCTGTGAGACAACTCCGAGGCACAGACAACTCTCCATGCAAGGAGATCGTCCTGCAACTCCACATCCCTGCGGGACCTCTGCATATGTGTCTCCTCAGCCAGTGACCACTCCCTTACATCTCTATGTCATGCTGACAACTCAGGAGCTCTTTGCCCCATCCAGGTGATCGCCACCTTACGCCTCGCCAGCACCAACATTAATTGCAAAGGTTTGTAGGAAAGGTTCCTCTTTCTAGGTTTAGGGACCAGGGCTAATAGGCAGTGAATCGGGCTCAGATCAATCCGAAGGCCGGTTACGGCCCGGATACGAACCACCACCCCCTCCAGAAGCTACCGACCAAGGGACAGTCCCAGGCCAGGTGTAGGAATCCCGCCCCTCCATCCCACATCTGGGGCAGTTGTGCTCCCTATCTCCTGAAATACGCCTTAAGGACAGCGGGGTCAAGTAGGTGCGGTGCATGAAGTTGAAGTGTGTCAACTTGAATCTCGCATTGCAGGACACTCTGCGGGTAAGACTCCCTATGCGCGTGCGTTGTCCCGGGGTCAGGGTGATTCCCAGGTCCACCTCCCAGGCATCCCAGGAAGGCGGAACTGGCGGGGTAGAGTCCTGTCTCATGGCCGAATACAGCAGAGATATCAACCTATGCCCTCTGCCGCAAGAGAGGAGGATGTTCAGGGTGTGGGACAGCGGGGGCACCTCCGGAAGTTGGGGCCACGTCTCCCTCACTACCTCCTGAAGGCTCCGATAGTGCAAATATTGCCCTTCCCCCAGGCCAAAGGTTTCCATGGCCTGCTCAAAGGACACGAACGACTCATTGGGGTAAAGCCTGCTCAATATTATACTCCTTACTACTTAAGGTCTAGTAGTAGCGGGCAATAACAGAAGGATCTGACGTAGTGCTATTATCAAGGGGAATCAAATACCAACTGTTTTATTAACTTGTGACTCCAATTGCAAGTTATCATCCATTAAAACCCCCAAGTTACGCAGTGTTCTAACTGGAATCAGTGGTTTATCCATAGGGGTGAGTCTGAAATGGGAGGGAAAAGGCTGAGCAATTTTGGCCGTGGAGCAGTACACTATTTCCGTTTTGTCTCCATTGAATTCTAAGGATTTTTTTCTGAGTCATTTAGAGGTGTTATGCATGTACTCCTTGAATTTCTCTAGGGATACTGCCGGGTTTCCTTCTAGAGAGAACACAAATTGTGTGTCATCTGCATAGTTGACTAAGTCAATGCCAAAGGACTTACTAATAGGGATCAGAGGGCGCAAATAGATATTAAATAGAATTGGGCTTATTGCTGATCCCTGTGGCACCCCATGGCGCACAGGGGTCTTGGAGGATGTAAAAGGTGCCTGTTGCCCCACGTCAAATAAGATTGTAGGCACTTCAGTGCTCCTCCTTTCATTTTGATGTTCTCTGGTCTTTTCACCAGAATACTATGATTCACTGTATCGAATGCGGCCGACATATCCAATAGCACTAATACGGTCGTATTACCATTGTCGGCTCGCATTCTTAGGTTATCAAGTACTGTCACTAGGGCTATTTCTGTTCTGTGCCCAGGTCGAAAACCAAATTGAGCCTTGTCTAACAGGTGGCTTTCTTCTAAATAGAGGGACAGAGATTGACTGACTGCCCGCTTCAGAACTTTTACTAGGTACGATAGGAGAGAGATAGGTCTGAAACTTGATGGGTATTGGGAGTCAAGTGAAGGTTTCTTAAGCAGCGGGGTCACCACTGCCTGCTTCCAGGCTTCTGGTGTAGTGTAGTTCCTTTATCCCTGATAGGCTCTGCGCATTGGAATAATATACACTATAGTTGTGGCATAGGTCAGTGTGCCTCTATCGAGTACATTAAACTTAATTACTTGTGTGTGCCAGCTAACACAGAGGTCACTAGAAACTTCTCGAAGGAAGAAGAAGGGATTTGTTTCTGACAACCGCATAAACATGACAACTTTGTTTCTCTTAGAATCGGAACAGTCTCAGAATCGTGGAAACAATAGATAACAGTTTCACTTAGTAAATCTTGCATGCTTCGTTTCTACAGAGTTTACACAGAAATAGGTAGGCAGGCGTTTCAATACAAAAGGGTTTATTAGCCAGTCTTATTTCTCATGTAAGAGATATGAACTGCTACAATCGTAAGACCGAATGTGAAGTATAATACGTACAGCGTTAGCAGTAAGATAAAAAAAAATACTGCAATAGCATGGTTTGTAGCAATGACATCTATTCATAAAAATACATACATAAATAATACAGGCTAAAATGTGAATACTCGTCTGGTGCTTCTAGCTAGTTCTACCCCAGTGTACCTAAGTTAAGTGTAGTACGAGGTAAGAAGTAGGTGCTTTTTTTCAATAGTCTAGTTTAGCTATAGTTAGGATTGGTGTTGCTAAGATTTGCCATGAGAGAGAGTTGGAATCTCTTTCCGGGTCGCGATCTCTAACACCCAGCAAGGGGAGTCAGAAACACTGGAGCTGGATTCTCTGCGAGGAGGATGACAGCATCTGGTCAGTGCGTCAGGCGGGGACTCAAATTCCTTCCGAACTTACCGTGGCGAGCCGTGCAAGTATGCAGCCGTGACTTGCCATGGCAAGTGAAGGTATATTTATACCTTGAAGGTGTTTAGGAATGCCAGTATTTACGTAAAAGTCGGGCAGAGGAACGTCATGAATGAACCCTAAGGAATAGATTTTCATGCATAATAAATAGGTTCTTGGAGAAATCAATAATCTAAGCAAGGGGAAGTCCAAAAGGCTTAAGAGTCTGGTTTCCAAGAACTCGTTGTGACGTGGATGGACAGATGTAGGTGGCCATGCCTATATTTGGTTAGCATGAATAATGCCTAAATAAGGATTGGATTTCTATGCCTAAATAAAGGCAATGTGATTTGTGCCTCTATAAGGGCATACGACGGGAAACCTATATACAGTATCTAAATCGACATACAACACTGGAACAGTTCCATTTTCTAGTGATTGGCAGCAGATCTGCCGCAGCGGGAGAATAATTCTAACTGAAATTCTTTCCATATCCCATGCGGGAGACGATCCAAAGGGGAACCAGAAGATATGCTTTAAGCTAGGTTGTTAAATAATTCCTCAGTGGGAATTTCAAATCACCCTAAAGCTGGAGGCTGATAGCTGTTGAATGCCTCTTCCTGTTGCTCAATTGCTATTATCATTGGTGGTTCCTTTTCCACATCCAAACTGCTATTATTGTTGGAATTTAGGCCACCAACAATTTGATTGATTTTCTCATCAAAATAGACAGCCATGTCATGACAGAGTTTTTAACCTTATTGCCCAAACATACTGGGTTGGATATGTCCTTTATGATGGTGAAGAGCGTTTTTGTACTGTTAGGTGCCTGCAAAATGGTTTTTGGCATAGTACTCTGCTTTTGACCTAGCAATGGCTTCCTTGTATGATTCCTGCAGTAAGTCCAGCTTTTTTTTGTCTAATTCATCATAGTACCTTCTCCATTTTCTTTCGGCCTGTTTGCAATTTTTCCGCATCACTTTCAGCTCTTGACTATACCAAGGGGCTGAGAGTTTCTATCTATTCTATAGCCTTTTTACTGAAACAATCTGATCTAGAGTGCAGTTTATTTGATCACAGTAGATTTGATAATTTTCTTCCACTGACTTATTGGGCATAAATAAATTCTGTTCTAGGAATGTCGGTAATTGTCTATTTTTTCGTAGCTTAGCCCATTCTCTTCCCTTACGGAAGGTTACTGATTGATTCAGATTGTTAATTAAACTGGGCAGTGTTATCCTGAAATGAATTTAAAAAATGATTGGTCCAGCATTGAGGTAGCGCTTCAATCACCTCTGTCACACTATGGTTTGCAAATATTAGATCTAGGGTGTGCCCTCCTTGATCAGTCGGCTGATGTAGCAATTGGTGCAGATTGAGGCTCTCGCATGCATGCCCCAGATCTCTAAGTGGGGGGGAAAGGTTCTCGTTATCCCAGAGATTGCAATCACCCAATATAATCATCCTTGAGTGTGTTAGAGACATGTTAGCAAAAGTGTCAATTAAAGCTTGGTATTGTTTTTTTTTTGCCTGGGAGGCCAGTAGCATACTAATCCTGACAATTCTAGTCCTCTCACCTTGTTCAGCGAAAAGCCTAGTAATTCTATGCCCTCGATTTGTCCTGTAACTATGTCACTCTGAGTGGTATTATGTGGAGTGTATTTATGTTGCATTGAGTAGAGTGCAATTATGTGGCATGTAATTATGCGGCACAGTGTTAATATGTGGAGTGTTTTATGTTGCATTGAATAGAGTGTAATTATGTGATGTGTAATTAACTGGTACTGAGTAATATTATATGGAGTGTATTTATGTTGCATAGAGTAGAGTCTAATTATGTTGTGTGTAATTATGTGGCACTGAGTGGTATTATGTGGAGTGTATTTATGTTGCATTGAATAGAGTGTAATTGTGATTTGTGATGATGTGGTACTGAGTGGTTTTATGTGGTGTGTATTTATGTTGCACTAAGTAGAGTGTAATTAAGTGGTGTGTAATTATGTCGTACTGAGTAGTATTTTGTGGAGTTTATTGATATTGCATTGAGTAGGGTGTAATTATGTGGCGTGTTATTACATGGTACTGAGTGGTATTATATGGAGTGTATTTATGTTTCATTGAGTATAGTGTAATTATGTGACATGCAATTATGTGGCACTGAGTGGTAATACATGGAGTGTCAGTTGCATTGAGTGGAATAATTATGTGACAAGTAATTATTATGACACTGAGTATTATTTGGATTGTATACTGCATTGAGTGCAGTGTAATTATGTAGCATATAGTTATATGGCACTGAGTGGTATTATGTGGAGTGTATTTATGTTGCATTGAGAAGAGTGCAAATATGTGGCACAGTGTTATTATGTGGAGTGTATTTAAGTTACATTGAGTAGAGTGTAACTATGTGACATGTAATTATGTTGTACTGAGTGGTATTATGTGGAGTGTATTTATATTGCATTGAGTAGAGTGTAATTATGTGGTGTGTAATTATGTGGCACTGAGTGGAATTATGTGGAGTGGATTTATATTGCATTGAATAGAGTAATTGTGACATGTGATTATGTGGTACTGACTGGTATTATGTGGATGTTGCATTGAGAAGAATAATTATGTGATGTGTAATTATGTGGCACTGAGTATTATTTGGAGTGTATGTTGCATTGAGTGCAGTGTAATTAGGTAGCATATAGTTATGTGGCACTGAGTGGTATTATTTGGAGTGTATGTATGTTGCATTGAGTAGAGTGTAATTATGTGGTGTGTAATTATGTGGCACTGAGTGTTATTATGTGGAGTGTATTTATATTGCATTGAGTAGAGTGTAATTATGTGATGTGTAATTATGTGGCACTGAGTGGTATTATGTGGAGTGTATTTATGTTGCATTGAATAGAGTGTAATTGTGATTTGTGATTATGTGGTACTGAGTGGTATTATGTGGTGTGTATTTATGTTGCACTAAGTAGAGTGTAATTAAGTGGTGTGTAATTATGTCGTACTGAGAAGTATTTTGTGGAGTTTATTGATATTGCATTGAGTAGGGTGTAATTATGTGGCGTGTTATTACATGGTACTGAGTGGTATTATATGGAGTGTATTTATGTTTCATTGAGTATAGTGTAATTATGTGACATGCAATTATGTGGCACTGAGTGGTAATACATGGAGTGTCAGTTGCATTGAGTGGAATAATTATGTGACAAGTAATTATTATGACACTGAGTATTATTTGGATTGTATACTGCATTGAGTGCAGTGTAATTATGTAGCATATAGTTATATGGCACTGAGTGGTATTATGTGGAGTGTATTTATGTTGCATTGAGAAGAGTGCAAATATGTGGCACAGTGTTATTATGTGGAGTGTATTTAAGTTACATTGAGTAGAGTGTAACTATGTGACATGTAATTATGTTGTACTGAGTGGTATTATGTGGAGTGTATTTATATTGCATTGAGTAGAGTGTAATTATGTGGTGTGTAATTATGTGGCACTGAGTGGAATTATGTGGAGTGGATTTATATTGCATTGAATAGAGTAATTGTGACATGTGATTATGTGGTACTGACTGGTATTATGTGGATGTTGCATTGAGAAGAATAATTATGTGATGTGTAATTATGTGGCACTGAGTATTATTTGGAGTGTATGTTGCATTGAGTGCAGTGTAATTAGGTAGCATATAGTTATGTGGCACTGAGTGGTATTATTTGGAGTGTATTTATGTTGCATTGAGTAGAGTGTAATTATGTGGTGTGTAATTATGTGGCACTGAGTGTTATTATGTGGAGTGTATTTATATTGCATTGAGAAGAATAATTATGTGATGTGTAATTATGTGGCACTGAGTATTATTTGGAGTGTATGTTGCATTGAGTGCAGTGTAATTAGGTAGCATATAGTTATGTGGCACTGAGCGGTATTATTTGGAGTGTATTTATGTTGCATTGAGTAGAGTGTAATTATGTGGTGTGTAATTATGTGGCACTGAGTGTTATTATGTGGAGTGTATTTATATTGCATTGAGTAGAGTGTAATTATGTGATGTGTAATTATGTGGCACTGAGTGGTATTATGTGGAATAAATTTATATTGCATTGAATAGAGTAATTGTGACGTGTGATTATGTGGTAGTGACTGGTATTATGTGGTGTGTATTTATGTTGCACTAAGAAGAGTGTAATCATGTGGCATGTAATTATGTGGCACTGAGAGGTATTATGTGGAATGTATGTTGCATTCAGTAGAGTAATTATGTGGTGTGTAATTATGTGGCACTGAGTATTATTTGCAGTGGGATTTACTCCCATAGCACATGACACTATGATGTCCTTTTGCATGAGTAAAGTAGTCTATGGATGTAAATTCAGATCTTGTAAATTCATAACTTCTATTTGCAATGAATCATGCCACTTTCACACTCACAGTCACAAATTTGTCTTTCTGAACAGGGCCGTCTCTGTATAAACTAATACCTGTATCTCGTGTTTAGCAGTCTGACACACTTCTGGGTCTGCACTAAAGAAACTTTAAAAAACAGATTTGACCATGAAGAGTACAAATTAATGCAGTTGGGGTGGGATGGAGGGGACTGGTAGAAAATGCTTGAATGGAGACTTTTTCAAGCAGTATTACGAACTCCATTCACGTGTACATGTCCTAATCTTTATACACATGCTTCATTGGAAACGAGCTCACTGAAATCAGTGAACAACTAAATAAACTTGGCTAGCTGCGCCGCCATGCTCCTGTCGGACGCTGGCTTGAGCTGCCTTCCGATGGTAACGGACAGGCATGTCTTAGATTAGTAAATCCCCCCTGTCCTGGTCAGTGTTGGGGATTACTGAAAGGGCACGCGCTTCTCTGTCGGCTCCCAGAATGCAAGCGGCGCGGGGGTGACAGGATGAGAGTTTGAATTAGTTTTGCTGTCTGCAGTGTCACCACAGCAACTGACCTCTCCTCCCCATGCTGACTTTTGGGAATGTTTTCTCTACTTCTAAAGAAACTTTCTCCCATCCCTTCCTTCATAGTCTAGCTTTCATTTCATGCCTCGTCTTTTTCGGTGCCATTTTTTTCCAATCTGGCTTTTTCTCAAGATGGCATTTCTAAAGCTAGATTTGGGTGTCAGTGTTCCCCATTATGCCGGGCAGTGTCTTCAGTAGGCATTAAATGAATGCATGAAGCTGTGATGTGGTCTGCGCTCATGAAACACACCTAGTAGTGTAAATAAGCCAAGGAAAGGGTGGGAAACCGTGCTCTCTCTTACCTCTCAAGAACCAGTTGTGTAGGAATCTACAAATCAAAATCTTCAAAGAGAAACCCAAACAACTATTAGAAAATAAATCTTATCTTAAAACAAGCCCAGGAGTGGTTCCCGATTGCGCACTGTAAGGAATGCAGACACCAAAGTAAAAGCTAATTAGACCTGTTCCAGAACAGATGCCACCCTGCTTGCTCCCGAGACCCCTAGGCCATGGGAGTTCAAGTTTTGAGGAGAGGCGGGACATGCACCGGTTTTTGGCCATTTGCATGCTTTAAATTATTGAAAGCTACACGCAAAGGCCAATGGGATTTGTTGGAGGAGGCACACCCACACAGAGAAGGCTCTTGGAAGTCTGAAGTTATTCCAAGAGCCCTCTCCTAGAGCAGAGCATGCGCGATGGGCTCTAGGCGAGACCTAAAAAGGGAGAGTGCGCACTGCGCATGACTGGTTTGGTGGGACCCAGAGGGCCAACCATACAGTCAGGGACCACAACAGTGGGCTAGCCATTCTAACTCTGCCCTCAAGCAGAACCACCAGCCCGCCTCCAACCAGGCACTTCTGCTTTCTCGCACTGCGAGAAGAGGAAACATAAAATGGTAGTTTCACCATTTTATGTTTCTGCTTCTCGCACTGCGAGAAAGCAGTGTGGCGACATCCCCACGCCCCAATGGAGGAGTCTTTCAGTTAGCTCTCAAAATTTCCCCCATCGGACCTGAGAATAATTGGCTTTGTGCATCCTGGCCATCAGAGTTACCCTGTTAATAGGGGGGACCAGTACATTCCATAAGCTTTCTCGAGGTACAAGATCAAAAGCTGATCTTTAGCCAACAAAAGCAATGTCATTTTCTGGTTGTTAAACAACACATTTCCAGTTTAATAATGTGAACCTAAAACGTGATCACAAGTACTTGTTTTGGCACTGAAGCCTGCCTGAAGAGGTGAAAGAATACAGTTTGCATCCAACCAGACCTGCAATTTGTCCAATACTTGTCTTGAATTTATTTTTTGCAAATTGTCAATTAAGCTAATGGGCCTGTAATTACTTTTGCATCCTATCAAGAATCAGGAATTTCTCCCCCGTAGCTACTGCGTTTGATATAGACTTAATGTACGGTGCCAAGAGGAGGGGCTCTGACTTAGCAGGTCACCAGGAAAATTATCTGGGCCGGGGAGCTTTTGCTGATTTTAATCAGTTAATGGATGTGGATGTATCTTCATGACTGAAAATTAGATCTATTAGAAATCAAGAGCAGGGAGGAGGAAGTTTAATCGTCCATTCAGCTTTCTGGCTCAATATATAGAAAATCAAAATGGGGGGGAATGGACAACTTGAAACTGCGTTTCCAGGGTTTCTTTTGTATATATTCAAAAACCCTCTTAAGGTTCTAAAGTGATATATCTTGGTTCTCTACTTCTATTAATGCTTTAATGCATCATAATCGGGTCTTTGTTTGTCATATGCTTTCCTCTAGCCAGAGGTAACCGCCTGATGCGTAGTAGTGTCCAGAGATAGGGTCTAAAAGTGCTCATCGATCATGTGAGTTAAAAACCTTTTCCTCACCAAAAAAAGAACTATTTATTAAATGTAAACAAGGTGAGTCAAAAATTATTAAAAACGCTATTGTATAGATGCAGATCGCCTGACTACATCCACTATACAATCAATTAGGTCGACATGTTTCTGCCCCATTACACCCAGCCGGGTCTGTGGGGCATTCATAAGGACTAAAGTAAGTACTTACACAATTTGTGAAGTTACTTTCAGTGGGCCTTGTGTTCCACTATTAGTGAAGGTCAACTGTACCTGTAGTATGGGAGACACAGAAGACACATATACATACAACAAACATAGAAATCACAATTAATTAATAGTGCTATAGCCTCTAAAATAAGACATATTGGAGGTAAGATCTTCTTCGCTGTACACTGAGGGATATTTACTTTATTCCGCTAATTATCTGTCTGAATAGTTTGTAAATTCACTTTCTAAATACATTCTATGTTAGTTTGAAATGTGAGTGTGAGCTCGTATTTTAATTAGATGTATTTGTATGCTGGCGTGCAAAGCTGTTAGTTAACGCACGATAATGAAGGTGTTACATAGCTCTACCGTTTAGAAATAGACACTCTGTTTTCGGTGTTATCGGGCATATTTATCGGCAAGGAGACATATTGATATATGGGCAGAATGTAAATAGTTCCGTCTCCATCTTGATACCTTCTCCCCCTTGGGCCATGGAAAGCGCGTTTATAAATACTCGTGGTCGCTGCACTTTATAAAAACGTGTTACCTTCTATACTGAAGACGCGTGCTTCATCGGAGGACACAGATAGTTTCTCAAGAGCTGTATGGAGAATGCAAGACATATTCAGAGTATTGTTAGCCTTACTTTAAAAGACCACGTCTCTGCCGTCCTATCGGTCTTACCAGCTGCCGCTGATTTGCCTTCCTGTGCTGTCTATGCCCCCGGAAACTCCCGGTCGGGTGCTTCCTCCTTCTTTTGAATGACGCTGCCGTGTTTAGGCGGTCATCATCATAGAGACAGGACCCATGGATTGTGAATGGACATAGACAAAATATCTATACTTCTGTCTGGTGGTTCTAATTCATTACCAAATATAAAGACACATTGGATGGGGTCTAATTGTTTGCAAGAGAGAATTAATTCTGTGTGAGAGAAAATTTATATCACTATTTCTCGGTCTCAGAAAGACTTATGAATCTGGCATAGTGTATACCAGTCCATGTTGTTTTCGTGGTTGTGATTATATATACGGGGCATATTTCTCAATCCAGCAAGCACTGTGTATATTTTGTCTAGATGTCCAGTGTCACGAAAAGGAGAGGACTTTCTCTGTGAATATGCAATAGATCATTCTCATAGATCTTTGTCAGTAACAGGGCTTGTTCTATGCCCATTTTTCAATGGGGTTGATGCCATGGTACATCATCATTGAGTCCCAAAATGTTTGTCTGTAGGCGGTCCACCCATCTTTGCTCTTTTTCAAGAACCTTTTCTGCATTATGATTTTTAATTTGTAACATTTCAATTACTGTCCATCTTATTTCATCCGCTGTGTGATTTGGTTCCAGGAAGTGTTTAATCATTTTCATTGTTACTTTTTTTTCTCTTGATATTACTCTCATGTTCCCCAATTCTCAATGTTTCTTTCCTGCATGTCATGCCAATGTATTTCATATTGCACGGATATAGAATCAAGTAAATACCATGGGTCGAGTTGCAGTTCGTAAGCTGTCGCTGTGTCCAAATTAGGGTGTCTGATAAGTTTAGGGTTTTGGTAGCAGATGTGAGTTTGCAAACCATGCAAGTTCCACATGGAAAATGTCCTGTAATGGGGACCATGTTACAATTCCTTATGGTCTCTGCGTTCTGTTTCGATTGGGGCCTTGTGTGGACTAATATGACCTTGATGTTCCTGGTTCTTTTATTGGCAAATCTTGGTTTAGGCCAATTTAGTTTTCCCGATGTCAGAATTCTCCAATTCTTATTTATTATTTTTTTCAGTTCATTAGTAGCTGGACTATAAGTAGTTACACATGTCATCAGATCTTCAATGGGTTCTTTCGGGATAGTCTCTAAGAGGCACTCACAAGGTTGTTGTCTGGTTCTCTTTTGAAATTTTCGTATTGTTCTTGATGGGTAATCCCTCTTTTGTAATTTCACAGTGAGATCTCTTGCTTGTTTAGTATAATCCTGTAGTTTACTGCAATTCCTTTTTAGCCTTAAAAATTGGCTGTAGGGTAAATTGTCTCTTAATGGTTTTGGATGAAAGCTCTGGTATGATAATAAGCTGTTTTTTGCAGTGGGTTTGTAATATGTTTTGGTCTCAATCTTTCCATTCTCCACAAATAATGTTATGTCCAAGAAATCCAAGTGGTCTTTGTCTTCTGTAAATGTGAATTTAAGACATCTATCTCTGTTGTTGAGCCATTCCATGATTTTTCTAGATTCTCATTTCCATCTTTCCAAATCAGTATGATATCATCAATATATCGTTTCCCAAAAATTATTTTGGAAACAAAAGG
Source organism: Lissotriton vulgaris (assembly GCF_964263255.1). Taxonomy (NCBI): domain Eukaryota; kingdom Metazoa; phylum Chordata; class Amphibia; order Caudata; family Salamandridae; genus Lissotriton; species Lissotriton vulgaris. Next base: position 1,433,413,869 of record NC_141689.1, on the reverse strand, counting down.
GTTGGTATTGTTCAGGACATAGTTGGACTCAAACTCACTCACGTAGAGTCCAGCTACTGATGGTGCGAATGCACTTCCCATGGATGTACCATGGCACTGGACAAAGAGATCTCTGTTATATTAAAAAAAAAATTCTGTTAAAGCCAATCGGCAACATTCTAGTACAAAATGTCGTGGAGTTCGGTAGTTCCATTGTTCTGAGAACAGGATATCCTCCAAAGTTTGGAGAGTTTCTCGTTGGGGGAGGCTGGTATAGAGGCTCTCTACATCCAGCCCCACCAAAAGCATTTCATCTTCATTGAATGGCATATCTGTTAGTTGGTTGAGTAGATCTCTAGTATCTTTTAAATATGTTGGGTTTCTCTGGACCAATGGTTTTAAAAATTGGTCTGCAAATTTAGACAGTGGCTCAAGGACTGAGCCTATTCCAGATACTATTGGTCGTCCGGGTGGAGGGAATCTATTTTTGTGTGTTTTTTGGGAGCAAATAGAAGTATGGTGTCTTTGGTTCACGTGCAATTCAAAATTCAGCCTCATGTTTCGTTATCCAGGAATTAGTTTCCGCTTCACTCACCATTATGTTTATAGTATTCTGTAATCTTGAGGTAGGGTCTATAATGATCTTCTTATAGAATTTTGTGTCGGACAACAGGCTCAGGCATTGCTGGTTGTAGCCCACTTTTGTCAAAACGACGATGCCTCCCCTTGTCAGCCGGTTTAATTATTAATTCATAATTTTTCTTCAGTTGGTCTAATGCTTGTTGTTCTTTCTTTGTTATGTTGCAGAAAGGTTTTTTTCATTGTGTCTCTTACTTCTCCAACTTCTTTCATGATTTCCTGTTCGAATGTTTGAATTCGAACAGGCACACAGGCACACAGGTACCAGGCTATTAGGTTATAGAATGTTGATTTTCTTCTTAAGATGGTGTCACTCTCTTGTTGTGGCGTCTCTTTCTCCCTGAAAAAAGCTTTTAGTTTCAACTTCCTACAGAATTCTGCTAGTTCACACTTCAACTTGAAAACAGAACGTCTATTTCTAAACTGTAGAGCTATGTAACGCTTTCATTTTCGTGCGTTAACTAACAGCTTTGCGCGCCAGCATACCAATACATCTAATTGAAATACGAGCTCACACTTTCATTTCAAACTAACATAGAATGTATTTAGAAAGTGAATTTACGAACAATTCAGACAGAAAAATTAGCAGAATAAAGTACATGTCACTCAGTGTACAGCCAAAAAGATCTTACCTCCAATATGTCTTATTTTAAAGGCTATAGTATAACCTCTTAAATGTGGCTAAAATATAGCAGTATTAATTAATTGTGATTTCTATGTTTGTTGTATGTATATGTGTCTTCTGTGTCTCCCATACTACAGGTACAGTTGACCTTCACTAATAGTGGAACACAAGACTCACTGAAAGTAACTTCACAAATTGTGTAAGTACTTACTTTAGTCCTGATGAATGCCCCATACAGCTGGCTGGGCGTAATGGGGCAGAAACATGTCGACCTCATACTTAATTGATTGTATAGTGAATCTAATAACGCGATCTGCATCTATACAATAGCGTTTTTAATAATTTTTGACTCACCTTGTTTACATTTAATAAATAGTTCTTTTTTTGGTGGGGAAAAGGTTTTTAACTCACATGATCGATGAGCACTTTTAGACCCTATCTCTGGACACTACTACGCATCCAGCGGTTACCTCTGGCTAGAAGAAAGCATATGACAAACAAAGACCCAATGATGATGCATTAACGCATTAATAGAAGCGGAGAACCAAGATATACCGCTTTAGATCCTTATGCGTGTATGAGGGTTTTTGAATATATACAAAAGAAACCCTGGAAACGCAGTTTCAAGTTGTCCATTCTCCCCCATTTTGATTTTCTGAACCCTAGATCAACATCAGTCTATTTTTAATGCGGAAGAGTGTTTAATACTATGTACTAGGATGTCATAGCAATAGCAGTAGCATCATTTTTGGCACAGAATGCAGAAAAAAGACCAACCCACTTCTCCGGCTGCATGTGGTAGCAAGGCGTACTAATACTATCTAATCTAATCTCTGTGCAAAACAATGTGCCAAAAGGAGTGGGTATCCTTGGCCTTAGCAGCTATCAGTTAGTCCTGCTGTTTTTCTCAGCCTATTCATGTTTTGGCTTTGAGAGGCAGGCATTATGCCCTGTTATATTGTTTTTAATCTTTCAGGAACAGGGAATAAATTATTTCTGCGATCCGGGGTACAGTATACATGGGAGAAAGTACCCCCTGCTTTTCATCAAAAGGACATTGCAAATCACCAAGAAGTTCCATAGCCATATAGAGGAATCAGTCCGAAGACCGAGCACCTTTATAAGGTTATGGAACTCTGAGGTGACTTTCAATATCCTTATCATGTACCGCAGAGGGTACTTTATTGATCATAATAGATGATCACACAATCACCTTTCCAACAAATCACCTATATCCTTGGTGCGTATCACTTCCATATGAAGGAGAGGGCAGTTCTAAAAATATGAACAATGAAATAGAATCTGTACTTTAAAATTAAACACATCCAAAAAGCTGTGAAATATCTGTTTCAAAAAGATGTTAGAATCAGTTTAATACTAGCCAGCTTCTATCGTTTCTGTAATTACCTAAGGAGTGCAAAACGTAAATTGTTGCCATAAACATCTCCTTTCAGGTTGTCATTGTGCAGCTAGAAAAAATAGCAGAAGAAAGAAAGGCAAGGCTTCTGCAATTAAATTCTGTGACCTGCCTTTCTCCTGGGCTGTGGTTTCTAGCATGCATTTTGACATCAGAACTCAACTGTAATAAGTCATTACAGTTATGAGCTGTTATAGGTGAGTTTGGACGTCATTTCCTTCTATTAGGCGGCCGGGTGCTTCACAAGACTTCAATTATAAAGAAATTAAAGACAGTATTTTATACAGGAATTGCAGAACCCCATGTATTATATTGAGTGATGTTCACAGTGCATTGCGTTGGCAGTATTGCCACTAGCTTTTATAGACAGCCCAGTCCTTATTCCATCCTATGTCCCCAGAGAGGTGAGTCCCCGCACACTCACCCCCCATTCATCCAACAGCAAAGTGGGGAGACCTGTATAAACTCCCTTGGAGGTACTAATAAAAAGCCTTACAATTAGCTAGACCTCAGACCACACTCAACCTTGCTGTGTCAGTTACCACAGAGAAGTCAGTGATTGCAAACCTCTGTTTACTTATCTGCTTTTGTCCCAGCACAGAACTCTCCCATATGGGGCAAGAAACCAACAGGTGACAGATCTACAGGTCATTTGTTACAACTCTCACAAGGCCATTTCAGGCAACCTTCCTTTTTAGCTTGCTAAATTAAGTTCTGTTAAATTAGGTAAAATCAACATTTGTCATTTATAGTGCAATGAGAAAAGCACTATATGAACAGGGTTGGATGTTTGTTGTCACCCCTCTGCTTTGCAGCAGTGAAGTAAAGAAACATAAAATGATAAACACTCGAGTTATTGTCATTTTATGTATCCGTCTGCTGAAACTTTGCATTTGAGGTGGGGCTGCTCCGGCAACAGAGAAGCAGAGGAGTGGTTTGCCCACTCCTAAGTGCACATGACTCTTTGGCTGGCCCTCTCGGGCGGCCGACCATTCATGCACACTTTGCAGCTTCACCATGCAGGCTGCATTACAGCCTTCACAGTGCTCAGACCATTCGCATAGCAGCACTGTGATTGGCTATTGGGAGGCTGGCAGCCGGCTGCTTCCTGCTGCTTCCTTCATCCTGCTGCGGGACTCGAGTAAGGAAGAAGAGGACGGAGAAGAGGTGGCAACTGGCCGGCCGTCACAGGTAAGTGTTTTTAAAAAACTTTTCTCAAACCTGCCCCACGCACCACCCGGGTCAAGCAGCCGCTACTGCCAAATATCTTTGACAAAAAGATAATCTGTCAGACATGTTGTGCCCTAAACATCATTTAAACCATAGTGTCCCACTGCTTGTAGATTTTCTGTAATTAAACCTAATGGCTCAATTTTTTTGGCATTTAGTAAATTATATTTTGGTACCATGCCATAAATAATAAGCTAAACAAACAACAAGCTCTCCACGCCACTGGAGTCAAGCTATCCTGGCTGAAGACGGCTGATAGCCAGAAACCGGTCCTAGGATGCTTGTTTCCGGTCCAGGGAGACATGGCTTAACAGTTCGGGCTGGACTGTTCCCATGAGGCACAGGGTCAAGGCTGATTTGCATATGGCCATGTCTGAACTGGAGTGGTGTGGAGTGCAAAAAAAACGATGGATTTAGGCCCAGATCTCTGTACTGGGGTGAATGTATGACATTGTTCTGCATTCTGTCCATCAACTGTTGTTTTTGCATAAATAATAAGCTATTCACATTTTTACACAATTGAACAGATATCAATCTGGACAGTAGCGGTCGGCAGTAGGTGTTTCTATAGGGCGGTGACGTGGGCAGGAGGAGGGGCAGGGTGGGGGGAAATAATGTATGGATTACGGAGTTTTACAGGTAAGTAAACATTTAAATACATAAAACGAATTTCGTTGCGCGCACTGCATCACATTTGGTGGTGCAGTGTGCACAACGAAATTCGTTTTATGTATTTAAATGTTTACTTACCTGTAAAACTCCGTAATCCATACATTATTTCCCCCCACCCTGCCCCTCCTCCTGCCCACGTCACCGCCCTATAGAAACACCTACTGCCGACCGCTACTGAATCTGGAATTATACAAATTAACTGTTTTAGTTAGGATGCCTAGTGTTACGTACAAATATGGCACTCAGTTTGCTGATATAGTGCTTAGCAGATATAAACAAGTAGAGATTCAATCACACCAAAACAGGAAGAGAGATAGTTGATGGTGGTGCTACCGTTTGACTTCAGCTCCGACACGTGGAGAGTGCCCTGTGACACTTGTTTTTAAGAGTAACTTGAAGACATTCAAAGACATATCAGAAAGTTCAGGTTTGATTCTGTTTGTACACATATGATAGATACCCTGATGATCCTCCTCCATATAGATGGAAACCTAGAGTAAACAGGCAATCACTTTAGGAATTGTATTATCAGTTATCACTACCTATCTACATCCAGCCAAACCTCCACCACACTGATTGCTGCCAGCCCACCTGCCAATGTATAACTCGAACCCAAGAATTATATAAATCACAATTCAGATTTCTAGTCCTCAACCTTGGTCATAAGGTCCTCTGCATGTCTGGAAATGACAGTTCCCTGCCCCACATCTGATACACAAATATTAAACAGTGTCCTTAAAGGTGCCTTGTCACCCATGAGACCACAAATAGCAGCTGTCACTAAAAGCTGTTGCTTCTATCTGCATGTGTTGCACCAACCAATTCTCAAACTGACTTTTAGCTTCCTATAGGTCGTATCACAAAAAGCGAGCTCTGGATGTGCTTATGTAAGTTAGGAGCCCAGATTTACTAAGACTTTGTGGTGGCGATATAGGGTACAAAGCAACTCTAATTAGTAGCAAGCCAAAAAAAACCTTTTCCACCACACAACATGCTTTGCTTCACTTTGCATCACTGGGCATGGTGCTATCAACAAAAAAGGTGGCTGTTGTTCTAAGTATCTCTGGCCAGTATTGTTCGTGCCTGTACATGGCTTACTGGGCAAATCAGTGCAAAAGATGTCAGTCTACTAAGATGCCCCGCCTGAGCTTTGCAAAAAAAACAAACACCCGTATAAAAGTCGATGAATGCAAGAGAAAATGTGTTAATTCTTTAAACAAATGCTATATTGGAATAGGATCCCCAGGGACTCATGAGGCTCCGCAGATGGCTGGGTGACCACACAGCATCCTCCCCTTTAGAAACAAAATGCGGCCCTCAGGGATGAGGTTTCTGGGAGCTAATGAGGCTTGAAAAGGGGAGCCATGGTTTCCCACTCCCTTTAAAATAAAGAGTCCTGGGGGATGGGGTTCCCTCGGGCCTGATAAGGCTCAGGGTGGGGGGGTTATTCAGCCCCCTCCCTTTTAAACAAAAATGGCTCAAGAGGATGAGGTACCTAGGGCATTGGAAGGCCTGGGGAATGGGGCCACATAGCCCCCCTCCCATTTTATATTGGTTTGGCCCTGGTGGATGGGCTTCCTGATCCTAATAAGGCTTGGGCTGGAATTCTGCACACCACTGTTGCCTTAGATTTTGACCCCAGGGGATGGGTCCCTGGAATCTAAGAAGGCTTGGGATGTGGGAGCCACATGGCCCCTCCCATTTTTAATTATAATTGGCCCTGGGAAATTGGATCTCTGGGGCATTTTAAGGTTCAGGGAGGGGACTTAATGACTTCTCCCTGGTTTAATTGTAGTTGACCCTGGGGGATGTGGTCCCTGGGGCCAATTAAGGGTCAGAGAGGGGGCTGCATGCCCCAATCCCCCATTACCCTAATTTATCTGTGTTGACCCCAGGGGATGGGATCCCCAGGTCCTGAAGGCCAAACCTACGCTGCACATGTCAAAAGCCATGCAAATGTAGGGTTGACAGCCTGCTGAGTGCATTTCTATGTTTTTTTTAAATGTGAACGAAGAAATAATTACAGTTCCTAACTATAATGTCACTATAACCTTTGTTTTTTTCAGTGAATTTCTTTGACTGTGGCTAGGCCTTGCCCCCCCACAAGCGCTCTACCTCCATCAGCATGCCACCATCAGGCATGCCTTTGGTATCGCAGGTCCCGGCTGCAGTCAGGCAGACTTACTGAGTTAGTCAGAGTCACCAGACCAAAATATATAAAGTGGACATATTGGCTTCATCAAAGGGTGAGCATGTCAATATATATAAAGCAGATCTAGCATCTTAGTCCAAAAAACACCAATAGTATTAATCAAATGTATATTTCAGTAACTCACACAATGCAATGTTTAATAACAGGGATTGTTATAAAAAAGTTTTAATTAAAACAAATTAACACATCTCTGACATACTTTTTAGGATTGCATTTTGTGGACTGAAAATGTTTAAAAGCCATACTCTGAAACATATTAGATTTTTTTTTTTAAATCTTTTTCCAAAACATCCACAAGAGGGCATTACACTCTAGCTGAAGAGCATAGAGATCCAACTAGGAGTCTTTGTGAACAATATGGTACATTCTACTGGGGTTCATGGATTTAATAACCCCGGGGACTTATACTTTTTTATAAATGTTTCTTGGGGGCTGCTGCACACCTTGCATCCCCCCACTATATTAGAAAATCCTTTGTGGTGCCTCTGGCCCTACTAGGGACATCATCAACTGAAATAAATATATAAAGAGCCCTTGCAGGACATTATGGGTCTCTCCTTCAAGGAGAAGTGAATAATAAAAGAGCGGCTGCTACTGCTCATTTATTATTCACTTTTTCTTTTTCTAATGATTTTTCCCATGTCCCGGTGCCAACCCAGAACACCCAAATGTTTAGATTTGGTTAGGGCCGTGGGAGAGCCCCAAGGGCCCACCTTGCTTTCCTGGCGGAGCCAGCCTTTAAAAAAAAAATTTGGTGGGAGGCCCTGTGACTGTGATTAGGACAGCTGTATGTTGTTTTCTTTCTCTACCCTGCCCCTTCCAAGTAGATTGTCATAGAAATGACAATGAATCTCTTGGAAGAGGCTCATTTGAAATATATAGAGAAAACAATAATATATGCATTTTGAATAATGTTAAACTACGTACCATTTTGTAAGGACTTTTTAAAACTGCCTGTAGTACACATTTTTTCTCATGTTTCTCCTTGAGAGCCATGCCAGAACACACCAAACATGGGGACATATTTATAAAGAAATGAGGCAGTGCAGCACTGCAAGCAATTTAGCAGTGTTGTGCTGCTTCATATTCACAAGACTACGTGGCACCCCTGTTTCCCTTGTGCTAATAGCTGCATAGCGCCAACGCAGACACCCTAGCACTATGGTGCAAGGGTGCCAACTTTACAGGGGTGTTTGTGTCTGTGCAGGTAGGGACCCCTTCCTGTACACCACAAGTTATAGTTACTTAAGGTAACTATAACTGGTGAATTTCTGTTTTTTTAGAGTTTAAAATGCTAAGTTTTCAATAAAATGTTCACCTAACTATAATGTTACTTTTTAGTGAATTTCTTTTTTTTTTCTATCTCTTTATTAAACCAGCTCATAAACATCACTAGATGGACAGTGGTTACACATACATCATTGGGTTAAGTTTTACAGCAGTGATATAGCATGAAGAGATCATGAAATTACAATTGCATTGGAAACAATCACGTTTTCTCTTTTGTTGGTCTACCTTGCATATGAAATGGGCTGCACCGAGCTAACATTCTTGCTTTGAAGGTGTGTATGATCCTGAGCCAGGGGGCTCACATTCCCCTATATTTTCCCCTTGGGGATATCTTTTCCCACTTCTTTAAGCACCGCCTGCTTTTGTATACTACACCTTCCACTCGTAGGCACCATTCCAAGTGGGACTCCCATTCTATCACTGATGGAGGAGGGACGCTCTCCAGCATCTCGCTATATTGTGTTTTTGCCACCCCTGCCAACAGTACTAGCCAGAGCCCACTGTGTCTAGTCCAGGCCCCCTCTCCTGTGATTATCAATAATAACCACTTTTCATCCAACAATACCTCTACTCTTTAGCACCCTTGGCATCACCGCTGTTACTCCCCTCCAGAATGAGTTGATTACTGGCCAGTCCCATAGTATATGGAAGAAGGAAACATCTTGTTGTCAGACTCTTGCACATAGTGCCATCTGAGCCTTCCTCCATCTGTGAAGTGATGTGCGGGGGTATTATGAGCAAAGTAGTATCTTAAGTTGCACCAACCATGCTCTCCTCAGGGAGGTCAGCGGCTCTGGGTCATAATTCATTACTTTCCAGTATATTGTGGACATTGCTTTATTTGAAATAGGGTCTACTAATAACCTATCTTCTAGCGGGGAATGATCTGGGATGATTGTGCCTCATTGTATGTGGATTTGTAGGGCATGCACAAATCTTATATATGGAAATCTCTAGGAGGGAGTCAGAGCATACTCTTTCTGTAGGTCGTCAAAGGAGAGAGGTCCCCTATCTCTCCACACATCTCCCAGATGCTCAATGCCTATAGTACGCCATCCCCTGAACCCCTCAAGCATGGCCGCCTCTCTCAGTCGGTCACCCAGCCACAGGGGTGTCATGCCTATGAGTCGGCCCTGCCATCCCAGGTACCTATTTGCCTAATTCCAAGATTTGACTACTATTGCTGTGTATGCTGGCCAATCCTGACCTGCCTTCCACGCATACAGAAGAGGGTCATAGTTCCCGTCTGGCATTGTGTCTCTATCCACTCTATAAGCCAGTTCCTCCCTTTCTACATAGCCCAGTCATTTATTACCATAAGTTGCAAGGCCAAGGAGTAGAGTTTAATGTCCGGGACCGCCAGACCTCCCTAGTAGACCCTCTTTGAAGTATGTGCGGGCTATTGGAGGTGCGCCTCCTTGCCACAACGGTGTGCTTAGTACTTGGGCTATATGTTTGAAGCGGGCTAGTTGAATCAAGTACGGGGTATTATGCAGAGTGTACAAGAGGCACGGCCGGGTCATCATTTGATACAACGCCGCTCTACCCATTAAAGTCAGCGACAGGGTGCGCCAATGTATTATGTTGGTGTGAAGTCTTTTCAACTGGAGGGGAAGGTTCCTTTGCAGGAATATTTGTTGGTTGCGAGTCACATAAATGCCCAAATATTTAAAGCCTTCTATAATTATCGGAATCAAAAAAGAAAATAAAGCCTACGGAATTATTACATGTCCATCTAATTTTAGGAATGGATACCATTAATTATCCATTCTTGGATTGATCGTTTTACCCAGAACTTAATCAAAAACAATTTTATGTATAGAGTTTCTCCAACTAGCCAGCCAATCAAACACAAATAATCTCCATGTACATGGTTTAACTATTTCTTTTAATGAAACCATTTTTCTCCATAAAGTACTAGTATCTCACATTTAACATAGATATACACAATTTGTACATATATACAAAAACAAACAGAATTTGTACATTTACACATATATACAAATTTCTTTGAACCAAACTTGGGGTTCTTTTGCCCAACTTATTTTCAAAAAGGATGTTTATCTACAGTATATCCAAAAACATTCCTTATTTTCAGATCACCAAAACAAAACAAAACAAAAAGAGTGTCCAAGGTTAACAACTTTTAACCTCTCTCCATCTAGCACTCCTTATTAATTCTTATTTCATCATCCAAGCCAAAAAAACACACAGAAAGAGGCATCAAGAGTATTCACACTTTTGTATTGCTGGGGATGGTATACATATTTCCTCCCATTATCTAATAGGATATATTATTAATTTATTAGTGTGAAGACTATTTTATTAGGTATAATTGTGCTGTGTATACTGAACATACTGTCTGGTTGGAAACTATTGATTAGCTTAAATATCTGAGCCCATTCAAATAGGGAACACTTTCCCTGTTTGCTCCTCAGCGTACCTTTAAACAGTTGTGCGGGTACAAAGAGGGAAAGTGTGTTGTGCCGTAAACTGGGAAAGTGCACCCTATTATGATGAATGTGCTGTCCCTGGGCAGCTCAAGTCTTGAACTGCCTTGGGGGCAGAGCAATCCGTGAAATTTGGAGTTGCAGCTTAACAGCCAGTCTGTGTTTCTCTCAGCACGTGGCAACCACCCTGCTGTTTAAAGAGGGGTTAGACATCCCCCTGCAGGGGGGTGAAGTGTGTGACTGCACCCGCCTGCAGGATGATGTCCGGGGGAATCCATGGAACCTTTTTCCGTCACACTGTCAGTGCACCTCCTAACAGCATTTTTGCCTCTGTGCCCATGTCTGTAATACGGCCCAGAAGCAGAGATAAAGTGATTCTCTCATTTGCATGGGGCCAGACCCCAATGCAAATGCGGGAATGCCCGCCCATGATAGCACGGTTGCTACATGTATGCCAACGCTATCAGTATTACAGCAGGGGGCCCACTGCGCCCATTGCACCCTGTGGCACTTTCCATAATTGAGTCTCTGGCAGCCACTTAGCTAGCAAGCTAGATACAGTCCACAGCCACCCAAGAGTTTTGTTCTTTATGGGTTTAGATGTGTCTTGATACCATGCAGCTACCATCTGTACAATTGTAGGTCTACTTGGTGATTTAGCCACCTCAGCACATAAAAGACTTTGTCAGCTGGTACTTGATCATTTTGATGAGAGATCTATCTGTTTATTTGTTATTGGTGCAGTTGTGTATAGCATTGCATTGTTCATGTAGGGACTTCAGCATGTGCCCTATGCATTACCAGATGGTGAGTACTGGTGTCTTCTGCAGGCCTTGTGGAAAAGTGTGGTGCACTTACAAAAAATGTAAAAGATTCGACGTAACATCTAAAATGTGAACAAAATGAACAAAGTGTAAAGGCTACAGCAAGTATATCAGGGATCTCATAATTTGGATAGCGTTGGTGGTGTGGTTACTGGCATTCTTTTGTCCATCACTATTTGCATGAACTAAATGTAAACAATGTTTATCTAATCTGAGATGTAGCTAAATTGCCTTCAAATCCTACTGGTCAATATCACATAACTTATATGCCTAACAAAGCAGCAATTACAACAATAGCACCCCAACTATTCCTTCCCCGCCCACTACTTCTACACAACCCAAAAGTGCAGCATGACGTTTGCATAGATTGTTTCTCACGCCTGCCATACCGGCTAGACTCCATGGCTGGATTAAAGGCAGGGCCAACTCACTTTCATTTTTTTGAAGTTTATATAAATGAAATAATAATATCTAAATATAGGCATCTATTAACAATATTGTAGTGTGCTATATTAGTTTTAGTTATCATTTCTCAAATATCTTGCTAAAATGTTTCTTCCCTCACATAACCCGTTCTTGAATATTTTTAACTCTCTGCTGCTTTTTAATTGCAATTATGTTGCTGATTACTCACTCAAGTGTCTTCGCCTCACATTGTTATGCTCATTAAGTGTTACTATTGTCTTGCTATTAAATAATTTGGTGTTGCAAAACTCTCATTCAAATTTATTTTCTCTCAAATGAACATGCATTGCCTAGCAGGCCAAATAGTTCGGTGAACTTTGTGTTGCAATACTTTGCAAGTTTAGCTTCACACCGGGCTTTGCTTTATGTGTCCTCTAAATCAATCAACCCTATGAAATATGTTCCACTTCACTGCAGGCTCTTAGTAAAAAAAAGCTCCTTTTTAGACCAGCCCGCCCTCCGTTTTCTGTTCAGCAGCTTCTCGGGAGGAAAAGAATGCCTTTGAAGGAGACAGTTTGACAAGTCCCTCTCCGGATTAGCTGCCCGTCAGGTGCTTCAACAACGTGAGGAACGACCAGTGGGAGAAGAGATGTTCTTGTATTTGTGCTCTAGCCTGGATGTTATCTTCTTTCACTGTGTTTACAAAAATATTTATATCTGAACTCATTTTCATGTGTTCAAAGTGATTGAAGTTCGGATTATAGAGTTTGCTATCTTAAATGGCATTTTATTTGAACTTTTATGTGTATGGAAAATATTAAAAGGAATAAAACATCTGCCACATCATATGATTATACTATGGGACATATTAACAAGCCACTTGCGCCCCTGGATCCTATCTTTGTTTGACGTTCTGGTGGTGCTGTGTATTGGCCCATATTTACAAGGCCACGGAAAGCCACCCTTGTAAATACGGTCCGTTTTCACACATCACTTTGTCGTAATTTGAAAATGGCCGAGTTAGTGCTTAGCTGTGCTACACGTTTTTCCGCTTAAATTGGCTATACATGAAAACGCCATTTTGTAGGTTGCGGCGGCCATCTTAGACCATAAGCAGCCTCGTGGCTGGCGTGCCCTTTAGTCCGTTGTCCGTGCCACTGACCACTCGAGTTTGCCCAGCAACAGGCTATTTTTAGTACTGGTCAACCCGTACATGCGCAGTCCCCACTGACCAGTCGTCCCTCAGGAATGTGTCTCCAAACTGACCAGCGGGGTTGTAACCCTCCAATGAGCTGGCTGTGTTCCAAAAGATGACCTTATATGTACATAACGCTTTGTAACTTTGTGCCGCCTATCTTTTATTACCTGTAAAACTGTATAAAAGAATGAGTCACACCGATGTTCGGTGTGATACTTCTTGCATTACCGAAGGGTGCTGTAGGAATGTACCACCACCCCATGGGGTCTTAATAAACTTGTTCTTTGAATTTTACAGTTTCCGTGCCAACAGTCCTTGAATGTAAGTGGGTTATCTTCGGAGCATGTAGGCCTTGGGAACCCCAATACTACAAATTGGCGACCACGAAGGGACTCATCGGCGACTCGGATGCCCGAAGGAGAGGTCGTGACGAAGGTTTGGAAACTCGCCATGGACGCGTACGCTGCCACCGAGTGACCCGAGTCTTGGCACCCGCGGTGTTTCTTCCTTTCCTTCCGATCTGACCTTCCAGGTGGCGCCGGTCTCCGACTGAGTTTTTCGATCGTCTGCGTTGCTGGGAAAGTGCCGTTTGGCTGATTCGATTACAAGACCTTGGCAGTTGGAATCTGGACATTTGAGAGTTTGGGTAAGATTTGTGATCGGTAAGGTAGTCTGCGGACGCTTACTGAAGTCCTATGATTTGTGATCGGTAAGGTAGTCTGCGGACACTTGCCGGAGTTTTATGACCTATGTTTTGATTTGAGTTAGCTAACGTTTGTGAATTTGTGATCTTTGAATATATATGTGTAGTGCACTTCACATAGGCAGGCATGTAGAGATGTTTCTCTAACTTTGTTTCTTTCCTTTGAGCGGCACATTTGTGTGAAGTACTGTAAGTGCCTTTTTATACGGTGTCACGCTTTTCGTGATACTTTGTGAACATGCCTGTTTTAAGCACACTCCGAGGGATGTGCTGTCTTGGAAATGGTACCACAATTAGGTTAGCAGAAGCACAGCCGGCTCCCCCAGAAGGAACACCAAACCGTGAGATGTATATAAAATTTGGCCTTCCCCCTATAATGTACGGCAAATTATGGCATAAGTACACGAAGTCAGATCCTGAATTGCAATGGCCTCTACATGGGTCGTTCGATTTACGTAAAGTACAGTTTGTGGAGCAATGTTTGTTTCAACGCAGGTCTAGACAAAACATGTTTGATTGTGTGCGAATGTGGGAGAAAGCGGTGCGTGAGCGAATGAAACGTGAAGTCGCCTTGGCGGACAAAGAGCAGCGCAAGGCTGCTCGGGATAAGGCTTTACAGCTTGAGGAAAAGGAGGCTCAGGAAAAGAAAGAGAGGGAGGAACGGGAACGTAAATTGCAAACGAATGGTCAATTTCCTATTCGTCGGCCGCTTTATCCTGTCCTTAATAATGAAATTGATGATTTTTCGTTGTTAGATCGGTCACCGCCTCCGTACGTTTCGCCTACGGCTCCAGCTGCAGATTCGGAGGATGATGGACAGGATAAGCTGGAGAAGAAGGGTGTATCTGCTCTCAGGTTTTCTGCGGAGAGATCCGCACATTTACGTAGTTGGGCTCGTAAAGTGAATACGAACTATGTTTCTCAGTCTGAAGTTGTTATAGAAAGGGGTAGATGGACGGATCATGAATTACTGTATTTTCTGGCTAGTTTGGCAGATGAAGTTGTTACCGCATATCGCCAACTTTCAGATACGTTAGAATCTAAAGTTGTGTCAGTTCACCGTGAGAATCTGGATAAAGGTTTATTTGATCTTGCAGATGTTGATGCCTTTTACAAGCTACTGATCCAGCTGCGAGATGAGACTACTGGATTGCGGAACGAGCGGAAAAAGAATAAGGAGTCCGGGCCGGAGTCTAACGTGCAGACTAAGGAGTGTTCTCTCCGGGGTTCAGATAAGATTTCTGCATTGCATGTTATGCCTATGCGTGAAGCCGCACCCTTGTATGTTCCACCTAAAGGGGAAGGTACAGATGATGATAAATTGTCAAAGGATGCAAAGGGATATTTTGTATATAACTGGGTGTATACGCCTTGGAACAGAGCAGATGTTATGGCGTTGAAAAATTCTTTACCTGATCTTCGTAAAAATCCAGCGGCATTCTATGAAGGGGTGGAAGGGGCTATTTCATCTTGTGTAATGACTCTTGTTGACATAGATTTGTTTTTTGGGTTAATTCTTCCACCTGATATGTGGAGACAGATTCGTAAAAATAATGATGAGACGATACTTGGGGGAACTTGGAAGGAAATAACGGCAGCCGATTTAGACAGGGAACCGGCATGTAAGCCTTGCCAGTTGATTTTGGATCTCCCGGCGGCTATTTTGATTAAATTAAAAACGCTCGTACCTTCTAAAAAGATCGATTGGACTATGTTAGCTTCGTGCAAGCAAAAGCCAGACGAAACGGTTTCGGATTTCTTTACACGCTTCGAAGAGGCGTTTCATGATTACAGTGGTCAATCTTTAACGGAGGATACAGGTAGACATTTGTTTGTCGATAAGTATGTAGCTAATCTCCTACCGGAGATTGCAAAGCGATTGAAATCGAGTGAAAGTTCCTGGGCCATGGCGACCCCTGCGTCTTTGTTAACTATGGCTCAGTATTATGAGCGACAGGAATTGGAGGCTAAAGAATGTATTGATAAGAAAGCGAAGGAGTTGAAAACAAAAGTGATGTTGGCACAGGTTCGTGGAACGCAATCTAGAGGGAATGATAGAGGTAGACGAGGGATGGGCAATGCATCGTACGGGCGTACAGATATAGCGGAGGACCAATGTGCGTATTGTAAGGAGTTTGGGCATTGGGCTGATGATTGTCCGGTACTGCGTGAACAGCGTAGTCAGCGTGGTCGAGGAGGTGGAAGGTCGAGAGGAGGTTATTCGGGAGCACGAGGTAGTGGAGGTGATCGTAGCAGGTTTGAAGAGAGGGGCCGTGGCCAGGATGAACGTAATACATTTGATAGACGAAACCAATATCAGATATCGGAGGGTGAGAATGTGGAGCACCAGGATTATGTGCATGCATAGGACTGCGTAGGATGGGGTACGGAATCAATTGAAGTGCCGGTAGATCAGAAGGGTCCATATGTAACAGCGGGTATTCTGGGTTCTACTGATCAATTTCTAGTCGACACAGGGGCTACTCGTAGCGCTTTGTCAAAAAATTTGGTTCCGAGGGCTCCCCTGTCTGGCAAAATGATAACATGCGTAGGGTTTGATGGCACACCCTCCCCTAGCCCATTGTCAAAACCCCTTGCACTTTGTCTTGACAAATTTTTTAGTTTTGGTCAATTTTTGTTATCACCCCATACCCCAGATAATATCCTGGGTATTGACTTGCTTAAGTATTTTCGAGCAACAATACGGTGTGCTCCTGAGGGAGTGCGGGTTATTCTGAATGATAATTACCCTGACTTGGATAGATTTTGCACTATACTGGACATTCCAGCTTTGGCCTCTCTCCCGCACACGTTATGGGCGACCTCAGATACGGATGTGGGAGAGATGCGTATTCCACCTATTCACATTACTGTTAAGGAGGGGGCCTCTCTGCCACGGGTGCCACAGTATAAGATTTCGAGGGAAGGTGAAATTGCCCTGACACATATTGTTCAAGACTTGATAACTGCAGAAGTGGTGGAGGAGGTTCCTTATAATGTTTGTAATAGCCCTATTCTCCCGATCCTTAAGAGAGATACTGACGACAAAGTCTATCGGTTTATCATTCCCCAATACCCGGTGGTGTCCGATATTACGACCTTGCTTACGTTGGTGCCACCAACGGCCACGACTTTTAGTGTAATTGATTTGAAAAACGCATTCTTTTCCATCCCTGTCCATCCTGATAGCAGATATTTGTTTGGCTTCACGTTAAATAATAAATCGTGTAGATTTTGTCGTGTTCCTCAAGGTTACACTGAGAGCCCGAGTATCTACAGCCAGGCTCTGAAAAGACAGCTTGATTCCTTTGAGTTAT
Organism: Lissotriton vulgaris; assembly: GCF_964263255.1. Classification (NCBI taxonomy): domain Eukaryota; kingdom Metazoa; phylum Chordata; class Amphibia; order Caudata; family Salamandridae; genus Lissotriton; species Lissotriton vulgaris. The sequence goes on along the minus strand of NC_141689.1, from coordinate 1,433,396,908 downwards.
AGTCTGGGGTTGTCCTTATCCAATATGTGGATGACCTTCTGCTTGCTGCAGATTCTTATGCACAATGTGAGGAGAGTACGATTGCGTTGCTTTCTTTTCTGGCACAGAATAATCACAAGGTTTCTAAGAAAAAGCTTCAATACTGTAGACCCAAGGTGACCTACCTCGGTCATCTTTTGTCTAAGGAGGGGCGTGCATTAACATCAGATCGAATTCAGGCGATTTTAGATACACCAGTCCCCCGCACGCAGAGAGATGTACGTGCCTTCATAGGCTTAACGTCTTTTTGTAGACAGTGGATAATGGGGTTTTCACATATTATAAAACCTTTGTTAGCGTTACTGTCCAAAACTACACCAATGCCCCTTGAATGGACAGATGAATGTCAAAATGCTTTTGAACAATTGAGACAGGCCCTTTGCTCTGCCCCCGTATTAGGTACACCAGATTACACGAAAGTGTTCACATTGTACGTGCATGAGAAAGATGGGTGCGCGTTGTCAGTGTTAGTGCAGAGACACGGGGATAAGCAGAGGCCATGTGCGTATTTCTCTGCCATTCTTGATCCTGTAGCACGAGGGTTGCCTGGGTGTTTTCGAGCAGTTGCAGCAACAGCAGTAGCTATACGACAGAGTGAGGGAATAGTGTTATCGCACAAATTGTTGGTACTAGTCCCCCATGCAGTTGATGCCCTGTTAAATCAAACAAAGACCCAATATCTCACGAGTGCACGTTTGACAGGATATGAGCTTACACTTTTGGCGCCACATATCACACTGAAAAGGTGCGCTACCCTGAACCCTGCCACTTTATTGCCCTATCCGGTCGAGGAGGGTCAGGAAGAAAAACATCATGATTGTGTTTTCCTGACTGAGGAACAGACAAAGGGTCGTGTCGACTTACAGGATATGCCACTTCCAGATGTGGATGGGGAACTGTGGTTGATGGATCGTGTTTGAGGCTGCCAGATGGTACGACTTCCGCAGCATATGCGATCACGACACTTAAGACAGTGGTAGAAACAGCTAGAATACCACAGAAATCGGCTCAGGCAGCAGAGCTGATAGCGTTAACACGAGCCTGCGAATTGAGTGCAGGCCTATGTGTGAACATATACACAGACAGCCGGTACGCCTTCGGAGTAGCGCATGACTTCGGGCTACTCTGGAAAGAACGTGGGTTTTTGACGTCTCATGGAGTTCATATTGTGCACGGAGAACTAGTGCGTGATCTCTTAAATGCGTTGCTTTGTCCAAAGAAAGTGGCGATAATAAAATGTAGCGCCCACAAAAAGATCACTGATACAGTGGGTCAGGGAAATGCCTTCGCAGATAGCATAGCGAGACAAACGGCTATGTCTCGGACTGACTCCTCCATGTATGTGACACAATCACAGGCTGAGCGATGGAGCGATGCTAGATCAGAAATTTTAGATATTCAGAAATCAGCTACTGAATCAGAACTTGCGGCATGGGCAGCAGATGGGGTGCTAGATGATGAAGGTTGTTGGAGAAGCAAGGATATGGAAAAATGGAAATTGCCTGCAGCTTACTTGCAGGCGATGGTCCAGATGACACATGGGTTGGCGCATGTGGGAGCTCTTGCAATCACTCGACTGCTAACACGAGTTTGGGAACATCCCAAGATTGCTAATACTGCCAAGAGAGTAGTGCAGACCTGCCTAGTATGTTTGCAACACAATCCTGGAAAGGGGACCCATACTCCGAAAGGAGGGTTCGTTCCACCTTCTGCACCATTTGAGGTACTCCAAATGGATTATATTCAGCTTGAGCGTTGCAACAATCTGAAGTACGTCCTAGTGGTGGTGTGTGCCTTTAGCAAATGGGTTGAGGCCTTCCCCACGAAAGACAATACAGCTCTAACAACGGCTAAGGTGTTGCTTAAGGAATTCTTTCCTCGCTTTGGAGTTTGCAAATTTCTGTGGAGCGATAATGGGCCTCATTTTGTTGGGAAGATTGTGGAGTATGTGCTGAAGGGGTTAGGGATTCAGCAGAAGTTTCATGCTGTGTTCCACCCTCAGTCGGCAGGTCTGGTTGAGCGGTACAATGCTACGTTGAAACTCAAACTGGCTAAGATTGTGGCATCCACGTCATTGAAGTGGCCGGATGCCTTACCGCTAGCATTACTCTCTCTTAGATCAGTACCCCACTCCCGAACTGGCCTCACACCATATGAAGTGGTGTTCGGAAGGCCGATGAACATTTGGGGAGTGCCCAAGCCGCGATTGATACATGATGTGCCTTGTATAATGATGAATGATTATTTGGCACGATTAACAAATGATTTGCTTTCTATTCATCAACAGGTTCGAGAAGCGCTCCCTGACAACTCTACTGGAGAGGGCCATGATCTTCGCCCCGGTGATCATGTAATGATTCGATCGTTTGAGAGGGCGAGCAGCTTGGAACCGAGGTGGCGGGGCCCTGAGCAGGTCCTTCTGGCGACCCGGACAGCAGTACGAGTGACCAATAGGAAGCGGTGGGTGCACTCAACTCACTGCCGGCGTGTCTCTCCTAATCTGGTGAATCCTGCTGTGCTGACTGACTACAAGGAGATTCTGGATAAAGAAAAGAGCCCAGCTGCGACATCGGCCGAAGTGGAGGGAGCCTTCCCGGACCATACTGTTTCTGGACGAGAGCGTTACAATTTGCGGCCACGATAAGAAGATTTTTTGGTTTTTTCGAGACTGGTTGGTTACCGCTCTGGGGTTTGTGAAACGGAAACCGGGAATTCCAAGGGGGGGGGGATCAGATCTGCCAAGTGTAGCGACACCCGTCTTGGCCCGGAGAAGAAAACAACGGCTACCTCGGAGCTCAGCACCGTATTTTTCTTTTTTAGGTATATGCATATGTGCATTGAGACTTTGTGAACTTTGTGAACTATTTGAGAACTTTTTGAACTATGGCGTCGTCTGCAGCACGAGATAAAAGAATACTTGGTGCCATCCTTTTCGTCTTGACCATTGTGGTAATAGCAGTGATAGCTTGGGTAGTTGAACTTGTGGTACCTGCACGTGAACATTTGGTGTCGACTACCCCGGCTCCATCTGAACATTTTCACTTCACTTTGCCCTACCATGAAGAACGGCACCGACAAACTTATTTGAACAATAGCTTTATTCAGATCCTACATCATACGCATAACATGACGAATACGTCCAACTGTTGGGTGTGTGGGATGTTGCCTGGGCATCAGAAAAAGGGGGGTACACCACTCATTCCACTCCCGTTTTCACATAATGGATCCTGCAATGCTTGGTACACCCTCTTATTCACTTTGAGATGGCCAACAAAAGGGGGGGTACTTTTCCGTTTGAATAAAATCTGCTATCATGATCGGGATGGGTATCCACGAGCTGAGGGTACTCGATTTGAATGGGAGGAGTACCGCCCCGATAATGTGTCTGCCCCACGTGTTTACAGTAATCAGCGGAATATCAATGTATCCAGTTCGCATGTCATTAATGTTATTTCTACGAAAGCTGATTTGTGTATACGCAATAAAGGTACAATTTCGGTTGGGAAAAGTGAATGCAACACCACACTCACATTCGACAGTCCAATTGGCATATCATTTGTAGCATCTCGCAATACTTACTTTATCTGTGGAACGAAGGGTTATCATCAGCTTCCGTTGGGATGGTTAGGCACGTGCTATGTATCTTTTGTACTACCCCCTGTATTCATTGCCCCACCAATGTATCATAATGATTATGTCTTATATCATGATTTTGTTCTAAATCGGGTTAAACGGACTGTTGTTCTGGACGACATCGACCAGACTGATACTGCCTTGCAGCAATATGTGGACTTCAATTTGGGACTGTTTTCTTTTGTGGGGGCTGCGTTGAACAGTCGGAAAATAAGACGATTGACACGTGTTGTTGAGGCTGTAGCAAATGACACTGCCATTGCACTTGGGAATATCACTGAAGAACTTCAGATTTCTAGGATCGTTACGCTCCAAAATAGGATGGTCTTAGATGTTGTCCTAGCTGACCGTGGGGGGGCATGTAGAATTATCGGAAACAGCTGTTGTGTATACGTACCTGACAATTCCCCATCTGTTTATGATGCCATTTCTAAGTTACATAAAATCGCTGCTGAAATTCATCCGGACAATGGAACTTGGACACTCTCAGGATGGTTCTGGTCAATGCTCACCACTTGGGGTTGGAAACTGTTAACGATTTTATGTATCATTGTTGGAATACTGTTCTTTGTCTGCTTATGTATCCAATGTGGCCCAGCTTTATGCTCTATGTGTTTATCAGCTTGTGTACCATCGAGACGAGCTCTTGCCCATGACAAAATGATGCTTCATAAAGAAGTAACTCAAATAATGTTGATAGATATCGAAGATGAACACCCTGACTATGTTCACTATGAGGTAGCTTCAGCTAACCGCTAAAAGGGTCGTCTGTCGTAATTTGACAATGGCCGAGTTAGCGCTTAGCTGTGCTACACGTTTTTCCGCTTAAATTGGCTATACATGAAAACGCCATTTTGTAGGTTGCGGCGGCCATCTTAGACCATAAGCAGCCTCGTGGCTGGCGTGCCCTTTAGTCCGTTGTCCGTGCCACTGACCACTCGAGTTTGCCCAGCAACAGGCTATTTTTAGTACTGGTCAACCCGTACATGCGCAGTCCCCACTGACCAGTCGTCCCTCAGGAATGTGTCTCCAAACTGACCAGCGGGGTTGTAACCCTCCAATGAGCTGGCTGTGTTCCAAAAGATGACCTTATATGTACATAACGCTTTGTAACTTTGTGCCGCCTATCTTTTATTACCTGTAAAACTGTATAAAAGAACGAGTCACACCGATGTTCGGTGTGATACTTCTTGCATTACCGAAGGGTGCTGTAGGAATGTACCACCACCCCATGGGGTCTTAATAAACTTGTTCTTTGAATTTTACAGTTTCCGTGCCAACAGTCCTTGAATGTAAGTGGGTTATCTTCGGAGCATGTAGGCCTTGGGAACCCCAATACTACAAATTTGCGTGAAAGGGGGGTGCAATGGATGTTACTGTGGGCGTTCCGCCGCAACATCCATGGCTTTTTGATGCTGCCACAGATTTAAAAGGATCTGTAAATCTGAAGCAGTGCCAAACACTAACGTAATTGAAAAGCAGGCATTGAAGTGGTGCAACGAGGAGAAATACTTTTATTGCTCCTCGTTTTTTGCTCTTTCTATGTGTGCTGCAATCTGCAGCACACATAAAAGGAGCAAATCGTCTTTAATTATAGTTTTGCTTATAATTGATTATATCTTAGTTTACATTTAAAAAAAACTTAGAAATTCACTAAAAACTCCCTGTATACCAATGACATAATCCTATATTTGTTGTGACCCTACTTCTCCATAGCAAGAGTCTTCCACGTTTTTTTAGCTCTTTGGGAGCTATTCGGGCTACATCATAAATTGGTCCAAGCCGGTGGTGTTCCCCTTGTCGAGTCCTTCCTCAAAGCTCCCGGCGAGCTGTGCAGCCCCGATAATTATAGAGGTGGTAAACAGAAAGGATTTCTGCTTTTCTGTACAGAGGATTAGCCCTAAGGATCGATCAGAATGGATTAAACTGCCGACAAAGTCCGTAGTTTTGTCGTTCCTTTATGGAAGTTTGAATGAAAGAGCCACCTGGGAGACAATTGATTTCTCTATAATTTTCATACTTAGACGGCGAATGTATGAATTATATTTGCCCTGAAAGTCCTGATAAGGCATGGATTGATAAGAGGCTGAAACGCATCGACACAGTTTTGTTGAAGGCACCAATACAAAAAATTGGGTCATTTCGGCTGTTACCGACCGGTATTAAGCTACCTACATCTGGCCCTTAATCTCCCCATGCCTAACAAAAATAAATGTGTCCTTCTATAACAAAACTGGTGCTATGTAAAGCCCTCTGATACTCAATGTCTAGGATCTAGTTTGCGCTATATAAAACAAAAAAAAACATGAAGTAAAAGGTAACCACAATAGGTCCGTTTAATTTTCTGAGAGAGGGAAAGAGAAGAAACAGTAGCAATTCTGTATTCATCACAAATAAAGTTCCACCAAGTTAACAATGACAATTTAGAATTATCTTTCCAAAAGAGGGGCGCTAGAGGGTGCACAAGCGGAATGGCCGGCATTTGGTGAGGCTCCCGCTGCCTGGACCATATATCCTTTATTTATCCTGTTTAAATAGTTAGCCACCTGGAAGAAACTGTGCACATATGTGTTTGAACCTGATCCCTGGTCTCGGTGAAGATTTGGGGCAGATACAGCGCCTCTAGAACGAATACTGCTACGTGAAAGTTTCCCCCGGGAGCAGTGCTGGAGCAGCAGGAGGCATGGTGAGCGGAGCCCTGCAGCAGGAGAGACCGAGGCTCGCCACGAGGGAAGTAGGCCCGCCCGTCTGGGGGCGCACGGAGAACAGTCGCCACCCGGCAGCCCACGGAGATGAAAGCCGCCTACAGTTGACTTTCCAAGGGGCGTCGCATTGCAGAGGGGTGTGCTCTTGTGGCCCCCAGGAAGGCGGAAAATACCCAGAGGGCCCATTGGCGCATGCCGATGCGGAGTGTATGAGGTTGCACCGGTGAGGACTCTGCGGCGCCCATAAGACAGAGAGGCCTATCACCAGTTTGCTGTTGTGGTGTGCTGAGACCCCCGAAAATTGCACTGGGTACCCCGCGACGGCGCTGGATCTTATTACTGTGGTACCATTTGTTAGAGCAGGGGACCTATCACGGCTGATCCACAGTGGCAACGCAGGAATATTGGCAGACCCCCAATTGCATGGTGTTGCGTTGGCTGGGGGTGTATGTTGCAAGGCGCAAAGAGTGGCTGAAAGGCCCGAAATGCGGACTCCGTCAGATTGAACCCCAAGAGTGAGTTTGCGTGGCAGAGGGTGACGACCCTTGCTGTGTACATTTTCTATGCGCTACTCCATACTCCCATGGCGTGCTAAAGTGGGTGGTCGTCTCTGCAGCTTGATTCTGCATGTACCTGGCCTATCAACGGATGTTGGCTACGGATGCGCGAGGCCCTAGTGCGGGAACTTGGAGGTTCGGAGAACGACGAAATGCTGTTTTTCACGTTTGTAACTACAGAGGACTTTAGCAACACAGGAATATAGTGTTATTCATGGTGACCAGCGTTGTGTGGCTGAGGTGGGCTTGTGATACCAACTAATACCCGGCAACATGGTGCGACAGAACAGCCGTCAACCAAAACTATCTTTTGTTACACCAAAGAAGGGGCCCAAACCTGCATCGACGGGGGCTGACTCAAATGGCACTGAAATGGCGAGCGGCGGAGCATCGTCTCCGGAGCTAGATATGCACCAAATATTGCAAGAAATAAGACAAGGATTTGCCACGGTGGTAGATAAGGTGGACAGGATGTCCTCCAGAATGGATGCCATAGTGCACAAAGTGGATCAGCATGAGGAACGGCTGAAGGAGGCGGAAAGATGTATTTCGGATGCTGATGATACCACCGCCAACCATACGACGCAACTAGCCAGAATGGACAACGTACTGCGGGTAATTGCGAGAAAGAATGAGGATTAAGAAGCCCTTAGTAGGCGCAATAATATCCGCGTGGTTAACATTCCGGAGTCCACCAACACTGGGCGTATGGAGGACTATATTGAGAAACTTCTCCTGACCGCCATTGGTGCTGAGGCTTTCTCCACGCAATTCATAGTGGAGTGAGCACACAGGTCCCTGGGTCCTCAACTGAAACCGGGACAACCACCACGACCCATAATTGCGCGATTGCTAAATTATCACGACCGCGATGTGGCTCTACGCGCTGCGCGCCCAGAGCAAACCATGGAGTATGAAGGGGTGACTTTCTCGATTTATCCAGACTTCACCCCCTTAGTTGAAGAAGAACCGCGCAAGTTTCTAGATGTAAAAAAGAAACTATGAGCTGCGCAGATCGACTATGCCTTACTTTACCCAGCACGACTCCGCGTGACACAACAAGGCAAACAACGGTTTTTTACTGCCCCGCAGCAAGTGGAGGACTTTCTACGACACCTGAAGCGGACACAACGGGGAGCAAATGGTCGAGACCCGGAGCAACACGATGGCATGCAAGAAGAAGGGGAGGATGCTTGATTTAACATAACTGTAATTGGTACACCAAATTTATGGCCAGCACACGTGGTACTGGTATGCTGCAAGATAACAGAGAGGCTGGGGACACTTCATATTCTACAGGACAGAGACGATTGCCGTGACTCCTGGGGTAACGTATTCCAGGCCCCACCGCCCCTTCACCGATAGAGCCCGGTGGTCGTACAGGTTCCAGGGCCTTGAGAGGGACGGTGGCTGTGTGAACGTCTAATGCTGTTCCCTTATGGGTGTTTCCCTATATTGAACTATGTCATCGCGTTGGCGATGTTGTTTTTGTCGGGAGGGAGGGGAGGGGGAGGGTAGACAATTCTGGCAAGTTGGGGTTGCTTCAGTGGGTGGGGGAAGGGAGACTGAGGAGACACTGAAATGTGTTTTTTTTTTTAACTGGGGAGGGACGGAGTGGCAGTGGGGCGATAGGTTGGAATGTGGAGGTTCCTATTGTTTAACTGCATTGGTGGGGGGAAATGGACAAGGAAGGGAACTGTTGGCAAGTTGGGGGAGCCTCAGAATGGGACGGGTACAGAGGATGTTATTTCCAGTTGCACTGTGGTTGTTGGATGATCGAGGGACACCGTTGGGCGGTGGTGGATGCTGGTTGCTGGTGGTACAGGTTCGAACAAAGTGGTTGTATATTGCAAGCATAATGCGTTATACCGATGGGTGACCCCTGTACAAACACATATACAGTACTATCCTGGAATATTCGAGGGCTTAAGGATGCTAGAAAGTGTAGACAGGTATTGGCCTACTTAGATAGGCACAAGGTAAACATGGTGTTGTTACAAGAGACACATATGCACCCCCAGACTACCTCCTCATTTGCTGGCAAGTGGGCGGGGGTCAGAGCCTTCTCTAACTACTCTTTTTATCCCAGGGGCACTGCCATATTGATACACCGTGCGGTTCCCTTCACATTACTGGGACAACAGGTAGACAAAGTAGGACGCTTTGTGATATTGTGGGGATGATTGGGAGGAGATACGGTTACCATTGTCATTTGTTATGCTCCGAATACAGACACTCCAGAGTTTTTTACACTATTATGGGGGAAGGTGTTGGATGTAGGCTCTCTGCACATCATCTGGGGAGGAGAATTCAATGTAGCGGTGATGCCCACGATGGATAGGGCGGATGGCCACGCACAATATCATCCCAGGATGAGGGAGACACTGAGGGGCATTGTGGAGGAGGGCGGTCTGGTGGACATTTGGAGATGCTTACATTCCACACTTCAGGATGGTACACACTTCACCTCATACACAGGTACCTGGGCGAGACTAGATTATTGCTTTTTATGCAGGGACCTGGCCCTCGATATCACCGAGGCTAGACATCTGGCCAGAACTCATTCTGACTACTGCCCTGTGCTGGTTACAATGGCTCTACCTGGCTATGGCCGTCCTAGACGCACCTGGCGGCTCCAACCAACTGCCCTTCTAGATCCTGTTTTTCGCGATGAACTGGGGAAGACATAAAAGGACTTCTTCCCTTGTAATAAAGGCACGGTGGATAGTGTAGAGATGGTGTGGGAGGCCTTCAAGGTCACGGTTCGGGGGTGGTGTATTGCCAAAAGCTTTGGGGTACTTCGAGATATTCAATGCACACTGCATAAACTAGAGAGTGTGCTGCAGGCGCTGGAGAGGCAGATGGCAGGACGGGATGCAGGGACTGCACACCAACGGTTTCGACATAAATTGTCAGAGTATGAGGAGGAGGCGCAGCTCGAAACAAGTAAATATTGGGTTGCCCACAAATACAGTGAGGGAGAACGACTAGGAAAAGCATTGTCTGAGGTGATACGGACAAGCAGGGGCACTAACACATCTTGGAAATAGTTGATCGAGAAGGCAAGGCCTGTAGAGACAATGATCGTATCTTGAATGCTCTTCACACGCACTATGCGCACTTATACACTACACAATCCGCCGGGGAGATAGATCTAGGTGTTTTTTTTAGGAGAGGTGGCACTGTGCTTGCTAAGTGACGTGCGCAGAACATTTTTGAGTGCCCCACTGGAATTGGATGAAATAAGGGAGGCCATAATGTCTCTGGGAAATGGTAAGGCTCCAGATTTAGGCGGAATTCCCGCTGAATTCTACAAATGTTACATCAACACTATGGCGCCGGTGTTGAAAGAGGTATTTGAAGATTCTCTGGAGATGGAAATCCTACCCTGGTCTATGCGCGAAGTGGTAATCACTTCCCTACTGAAGCCGGGCAAAGACCCTACGCAATGTGACTCCTACCGGCCATTGTCCTTGATACATTGTGATGCAAAAATTCAGGCTAAAGTGTTGGCCACACGGTTGTCACTCCTCATGACTAGAATAATACTTCCCGATCAATCAGGTTTTGTGCCGACAAAAGAGCGACGTCTCATAATCTCCGTACTCTCTTTTCACTCATACAAATGGTTGCCCCTGAGTTTCCGCTTGCTGCATGTTTTTGGACGCCTCTAAGGCGGTTGACTCCGTGGAGTGGCGCTATCTTGTTACTGTATTACGCAAAATGGGCTTTCCCTCGATTTTTCTAGCATGGGTACAGTTGCTCTACACTGAGCCCACGGCGAAAGTCCTTGCAAATGGTCACCTATCGGTGCCCCTACGGATCACCAGGCGCACTCGCCAGGGGTGCCCATTATCCCCACTACTATTCGCTATTGCGTTCGAACCGTTGGCGTGTCGTATACGACAGCTGCTTCAGGCCAATGCGTTTCGGTGCTTCCAACGTCAGATATCTATCTCGTTGTATGCTGATGATGTTACACTCTATGTCGTGGACCCTCAAAATAACCTGAATGCATTGTTGCGCAAATTCGTTGTTTTTGGCAGGTTATCCGGAGTTACCATTAACTGGGGGAAGTCACAGTTTTTCCCATTGACTCCTGCGGTGCTTGAATTTCCATTAGACTACTCTCTGGAGTGGTGCCACTCTGACCTGCGCTATTTAGGGATTCAGATCTCCAGGGATAGAGAGGAGATGTTGCGGTTAAACTATGGTACGGCTATTCCGAAATTGATTGACACCATCATGCGCTGGATCGCTCTTCCTTTATCGATGGCTGGCAGGGTTTCCCTTATGAAGATGGTTTTCGTACCTCGTTTTTTATATTATTTTCTTAACATCCCTTATTACCCAGGCGCTTTTTTCTTTAAGACTTTGAAGTCCAAATTGATTAGATTAGTTTGGGGGAGCGACAACCGAGACTTAAGTAAGCTGTAATGGCGCAGCCATATACCAAAGCAGGATTTAATATCCCAGATTTTGAGGCATATTACCTTAGTGCGCAGGCCCATTATCTTTATCATTGGGTTAATCCCATTCGATACATGCCCCAGATTGCTGTGGAGGACTGGATTGCTCATCCCATACCCCTTAATGGCATTATTCACAGGCCCATTAGTGTTTTGGAAACCTCTCTGACCACGGTCTCTTGCACGATTGAAGCCTGGCGTAGGATCTCGGATAGAGTACGGGCACTCTTACTTTATGCTCCTCAACTACCTCTTACATATCATCCCCGGGTAGCACTATTGCAAGAAGTGGGATTTTAGAACATGTGCCGTATACTTAACATAGCCTCCTGGGGTGATTTGTTTGTTAGAGGGAAAATTTCCCTCCCGTGATTGTCTCTTTGGCGAACACGTTCCTAACCCACTGGAGGTGTTTTATTATAAACGTCTGAGGGAAAGTATGAAGGCTCTTCTCCCAGACTACCCGAAGGAACCGATCAGTGTTACACCCTTAAATACTGTCTTATGTAGCACTGATGGCACACATATGGTCTCACGCATATGCGATAGCCTTCACACCCAAACTCAGGAGGTGATTGGCACGGCTAGGGGACACTGGAATGAAGATCTTGTCAAAGAAATTTTGGATGAGCAATGGGAATATTGCTGTGAAGTCACAGGCGTGTGACATCCAGCAGTCGTTTTAAAACGATTCATTATATATTTTTACATAGAATATACTACACACCTGCGCGTAAATACAGATTTCACCTAGCTGACACTGACTGTTGCGAGCGCTGAAGGATGCCTGAGGCCGGTTTCTTGCATCTCGCATGGGACTGCCCTCAGGTGGGTCGATATTGGGAACAGATACATGAAGCACTAGAAAAGATGCTTGAAATTAGTATTCCCAAAGACCCATTGATACTTTTATTAGGTTACACGGCACAGATCCCCAAAAGCAGCAGGAAACTTCTGGATGTGTCAATATTGGTGGCCAAACGACGACTTGCCTGTAGGTGGGGGAGAGGACGCGCTCCTAGATTTAAGGAATCGGTCCAGGATATGAGATATTGTCAGGACCAGAATATGATACATGCAGAGACTTTACCCATGGCTTCTAAGCCCAAAGATATCTGGGGGCCCTTACAGACCTACCTGTTACAACGAGAGACGACATCAACAGAGGTCCACACCCCCGAGTTGCAGAGACTGGAAATGGTTACTGAATGCAGTACTGACTGCTAGAGATGACATGGACGGATGGAACTATATTGCTCAAAGACTACGATCACACCTTGGACACGGGATGGCACTGATGTGAAATGATCTGTTAAATAATACATGTGACGATTATGATATTGATGAGGTATGAGGTATCGCATGTCTAAGTTGTATAAAAAATAATGTCTATTGCTATGTAAAGTATGTTTGGGGGTATCACCTACATGATATTATGTACACCACTGATTATTGATCCACTTGCTGGCATACCACCCAGCACCAGATGCGCTGTCTGAATGTATGTTCTCTCAAAAACTTCCAAAAATAAAGTAAAAAAAAAAAAAAGAATTATCTTTCCAAAATAATAAGATCACTTTAAAGGCAAGAGCAATAAAAAGATCAAATAAGAAAGACTTAGGAGGAAAAGTATCAAAAGCAGGAGAGGCAATACCAAGAAAAAGAGTTTGCATTGATAATGGAATATTACGATGAAATATAATCATGCATTTAGGCCAAACAGATTGCCAAAAATTCAGTATTTTAGAACATTCATATAATTGATGAATCAAGGTTCCAGTGGAGGCAGAACAAGACCAACATAGGGAAAAGGAGGTAGGGGAAGACTTGGATATACATACAGGAGTAATAAGAACTCTTTTATATGAAGTATAAATATAGAGTGATGCGAGCTGCAGCAGAAGTTTTGAATAGCTTAAGCCAAAATGTATCCCATGAAGGGACAGCAAGAGATACTTATAAATCTGCTTCCCAAAGTAACTCACTATGGGTTTTAGAACGTTCAATAACAGGTAATAACAACATCTTATAAATGGCAGCAGCCTTCGTTCTAGGATCAGAAGAAATGTTGTAAATTGGTGTGATAGGTACTAGTGTGGGATAGGCAGAAGAAAAAGTATTAGCAGTTAAATAGGACTGTAGAGCAGACTATATTAAAACGTAATAAAGAAGAAAAAAGTTAGGGTAGTTATATTGTAACTGCAAGTGGGGGAAGGGAATAACACAAATATGATGGACAAGTTGAGAAATAAACATGATCCCCTTCTCCTTCCAGTGTTTGTAGTAAAATGATTTATGACGGAATTTAATAAATCTGTTATACCAAATAGTAGAGGACAAAAAGTATTGGAAAGGGTCAAAACCAGTGGAAAGGATATTATATAATAATTGTTGGGAGTGTTTTAAAATAGGGGTAGTGGAGATAAAAGTGCAATTAGACATATATATTATATCTGTAAAAGAAACTCCTTCAATAGGGAGCGTTCAAATGAAATGTAACGTGGAAGAGTAGTGTCAGTAGATTCAGAGGTTAAGGCAAAAAAATGTTGAATTAAAAATGCAGAATGATAAAGTTTAAAATCAGGTAAAAGGAAGACCAGCCTCAGTCTAAGGACGTTTTAGTTTAGCAAAAGAAATACGGGGATGTTCATTGTTCCATAAACATTTAATACAAAGAGAATTAATTTGAGAAAAATAGAAAATAGGAATCTTCAAGGGAAGCATGGAGAAAGTGTAAAGGACATGGGGGACAATCATCATTTAATAGTGTCCAATCTACCCCACCATGATAGGTGGAGAGATGACCAAGGAGAAAGTAAGCTCTGTATTTTGGTAAATAATGAATGAAAGGAGTAACTAAGTGTAGTAGAAAGAGTGGGAGCAAACCAAATCCCAAGGTATTTGAGGTTCGTTGGACACCAGGTGAAATTAATATTAGTAAACATATATTGGTAACAAAGGGAGTTTAAAGGTAATACCTCTGTTTTAGAAAAGTTCAATTTATATCCAGAGATGCTAGAATATAATTGAACCTCATGTAAAAAGAGAGGTAGGGAGGAAATAGGGTTAGACATGTACATCGGACAATCATCGGCATACGCCAACATTTTGGTTGCAATGGAATTGTGTACACATCCAGAAATAAGCGAATTAACACCAATGTGGTCAAGGAAAGGTTCTCAACATAAAACAAATAAGAAGTGTGAGAGAGGGCAGCCTTGACGTGTACCTCTATGCAGGGAGAAATAGGGAGAATAAAGGTTATTAACAAAAATAAAAGCACGAGGAGAGGAGTATAACAAATTAACATAGGAAATAAAATTCAGTCCAAAATCATACCATTGCAGAGTAGTAAACATGAATTGCCAATTAATGCGATCAAAAGCCTTCTCGGTGTCTAAAGACAAAGCTGCAAGGTGAGATTGGTATTTTTTCTCAAAAGAGATAACATTAGAAAACATTCTAGCATTGCCAGCTGCAATCTGCCCTTAACAAAACCAGATTGACCAGTTTGGATCAATAATGGGACAATATTTTCAATGCGAGAGGCAAGGATTTTAGCAAATATCTTACAATAATAATTAATTAATGAAAGAGGGCGATAATATTTAAAAAGGGTATGGTCTTTGTCAGGTTTGTGAATCATGACAATTCTATAAAGGAACCAGATGCCTTAGAATCCTTAAGGAAGGAATTAAAAAGAGTAAGAAGTTTAGGGGCAAAAATGGAAGAAAAAGTGGGAAAAAAATCAGCTGAGACGCCATCAGGACCAGGTGCTTTGGATTTTATTAAATAGCTAATGGTACCTGTTATTTCCTGGAGAGAAATCTCAGCTTCTAATAAGTTAAAATCATCAGACAAAGAGGGGGTGGAGGAAGGTCATTTAAAAAAAGTGTGCATATTATGGCTAGAGGGGTTAGTGTCATCAGAATATAATGTCTGATAGTAATCTTGAAACGAAGAAGAAATATCGTCATTAGAGGACACAAATTTATTGGTAGATTCATTGAGGATAGGGCCAACGTTTTTACATTCAGATTTGATTTTCAGAAAATTGGCTAGCATCTTGCCTGCTTTATTTTGGCCAGTGTGATATTTGTATTTAATTTTGAGGAGGACATTGCAGGCATCAACTGTGGCAAGTTTGTTAAGAGCAGATTTGACCTTAATTAATTCATGGTGAATCAGGGGGGATTTAGAAGTAGAATAAGTATGTTCCAATGGTTTGAGTTGTTATAGTAAAATTGTATCTTTGGCCTGATTGGTTTTCTTCTTTCTTGATGAGTAGGCAATAGTAAATGCACGGAAAGAGGCCTTAAAGGCATCCCAAGTGTTAGGGAAAGAGGTATCTACAGGATTATTAATAATAAAAAATGTTTTAATAAAGGTAGTGGCTTCAGAGATGAAAGTGGTGTTGGATAAAAGAATATTATTACGTTTCCAACGCCCAAATTTAGGAGTGTTCAGGGAGAAGTCAAATGAAGAGCGGACAAGAGCATGGTCAGAAATAAAAATAGACCGAATTGGAAGATTGGATAGTGGGAAGTAAGGGTTTACTAACCAAAATATAATCAATTCTAGAGCGAGTGTGATGGACAGACGAATAAAATGTAAATTCAAAGGAGTCTGGATTACTAGTCTTCCATACATTTGACATATTGGGAGGTGGGGTGGGTATTACAAGAATGGAGATGATACACTTCAGGAACATATCTGAAAACAAAGGAACACCAATTATTAGATAAAAAGGGGACAGAATATACACAATAACAAACTTAAAAAAGAGAAGCACATGCGTCATGAAAAATAAATAAAGAGGACAAACAATGAAGAGTATAAAGAGAAAAAACAATAGTAAGAAAAAGAGATAAATCAAGGAAAAAGATCCAGAACTAGGACGAAGAGTAGATGAAGTGAGCATGGGGTGTAACAGCACCGAGAAAAGACAAACCGGCCAAGAGAAAGAAATAGAAAATAAGAGAATAAACAGCCATAAGAAACATTATAGAAAAGGAGTTTAGCAACGTTGGATAGAACTGTCATCAGAGCTTAGAAAGAAACATTGAAGAAAGGAGATATGGAACATTATAGAAAAAAAGAGTTAGAGACGTTGACTAGAGCTATCAACAGAGTTTGATGAGAGAGTTTGGAGAAAAGACTTTACCAGGATCATCAAACAAACACGTAGTGCTGTCATGAGTAATTTTACACAGACATGGATGGAAAATGGCAAAACGAATATGTAACTGTCTCATCTGAGGGTGAAGGGCCAGAAATTCCTTTCACGTTAGTGGCATTGGAGAGATCCTGGGAGAGATAAATCTGATGTCCGGACCAAACAAGGCAACGTTTCACTTTGGTTACCTGAAGCACACGCATTTGGTCTGTAAATTCCAGAAAAAAAGCATTATAATCCCTCTAGGTGTAGTGGAGTTCATTGAATGCGACCAAGATGACGTGCACGTTGGATATTTACTGAAGGCTGCATTGGAAGGTCCAAAAGATCGGGTAGGAACTTTCGCAAAAAAAGAAGCATATCCGGACCCTCAAAATTTTCTGTCAAACCATACAGAAGAAGGTTATTGCGTCTATTGCGATTTTCAAAGTCCTGAGTATGCAATTTGAGATGCTGAATTTTCTGTTCCAAGATAGGAATATTAGAAGTAACATCATGTAAGTCACTAATATGCTGCTCCATATCAAATACCTTTGCCTCCATATTAATCCACCTATCTTCAATTTATTGGAGTTTCTCATTAGTAGAGGACATAAAGGAGTTTAAGCCCCTCACCTCATCTAAAACAGTATCAAGGACTGGATTATGAGAGGACAATATGGGTGAGGGGTGCCATTTTCAAGTCTCTTAGGTTTTGTGCCAGAGGACAAACCTTTGGCGGGAATAGAAATATCACTAGCCTTTGTGAAATGACAATGAGGTCGATGTGACGCCTTTAATGGAGACCTGTCTGCCCATACAATAAATACACAATGTAAATGAAGGCAGAGGTGAAAGAAAAAATGTAGATAGTTATTATGTCACATGCCAAAATAAAGGCTTTCTTCCCTTTCCGTACTTTCCAAGAGAGAAAAAAAAGAGCAAAATAAGCAATTCAGTGAATATGTGGATGGCAAGTCATACAAAGCCACTGTAAAGAAAAGTAAAAAAGTAAAAATATATATGCAGTGGCCTCATGAAGATAAAGAGCAGAAAGCAGAAGCCCATAAAATCAAACAATTGCACATAAAAATAGAGGCGTAGCTGGAAAAAAGCATATGTGCAGGAAAAAAGTAGCAGCAGCTACAAATAGAATTAAAGGAAACATTGCTGAGCGTTAATAAACTTGAATGCCGGTTTTACCTCAGGAGGAGGGCTGTAGGAGCGGGCGGTAGGCTCGTAAAATGGTGGCTGCCCGCATCATGAGGAAGATTTTACCTCCGCTGCAACGGGTCCAGAAATTACAAAATTTGACGTCGGAGCGACTCCTCCGACCAACGAGGCAAGCAGGCAGGCGGTTGAAAACACAGAAAGTCACGGAAGAGGCTGCAGAATGTGAGAAAGAGCTCCGCTCAGACAGGAAGCTCAGCTAAGTTTGGCAATCTTGGCTCCGCGCGAAACCACGCCCCCCTACCATTTCACTCTGAATTGTCATTTTCTGCTCCCTACTTTGACCCACTGTTGTCCATTTAACATGTTATTGTTTCTAACCCAGACCTCTTTACGTTCTTCTAATAATCCTTAAATACATCACATTCTGATCTTTCTTTCCAAACATTCCTTCTTTACATAGCATGATAGTGCCGTCTCCACCTTTTCTCTAAAAACAACTTGCAATCAATACCATTCTACAGCTTGTTTCTATATATCACAGTATATTCTGAAAAAATGCTCAGCAGCTCTACTGCATCTAATACTGTACTTTTGTATCTTATAAAAAAAATTAACTATTTAAAATGCTGTGACATCCGTTTCATAACAAGTCAAAGCCCTATAGAAATCCAAAAGAAGCAAAGAAAGTACATGCAATGGGAAAGAAAAGCTGCATCAAAAAACTGTTAAATTTAAATTTTATAGATCGAATGTTGATTTCTAGAATATTTACAATGGAAATTACTGGCTCTATGACAAAGCTGTGACAGTTTAAAATCTGTACTGGCCCTTACATAAAAGATATCAAAATCTAAGTATCATTGAGCAAGGCCAGAATCTAGGGTTTTTAATTTAAAAAAAGCATTAGCAAAGCCAATTGGTCTCGCTTATGAGAGATCTATTGGTTTTGCCAGTGAGGTTTTAGCCATGTAAGATACGCTATAGCTTGACATTCTACGGTATTACATAATTACATAAAAAGAAAAAAACATAAAAAATTGTTAAAAATGCATAGGTTCATGTCAACGTACAATACTTTTTAAAAAGCTTTAAACCACAAAACTAATTTCATGTTTCTTTAGAGTCTGTAAAAAATAAGCGCTAGACTACATAGTCTAAAATTGTACGCATTTACGAACGTCAATGAAAATATTCCAGTATAATGTACATAAAATGTACAAAAAAAAGGTAAGGTGCATTACATTTTATTGGGAAGCTTGGTCACAGGGTCAAACTGGGTGACTGTCCCTCCCAAAACATCCTAATCTGAAATAAATCAGGGTACAATGGAGCCAATTCTAAACCTCAACAATAGAGACCTCTTCCCCTGGCTTATGGTATACAGCTGGTAGGGTTCATCACCTGTGGTAGTCTGTAAAAAAAGCACTGTATATTACTTATTTTAGTAGTTTCCCTAAGGCAGCCTGTGGAGGTAAGAGCGGTGGGGCCTGGTTGGGGGGGATTCGACAGATGACCACAAGGGAAAATTAAATAAATAAATAATTTTCCCTCGTGGTTGTATGTCGAAATCCCCCCCCCCCCCCCCCAGGCCCCACTGCCCCATTGCGCTTACCTGTACAGGACGCGGCTGCCTTAAGGTCTCTTTGGAGGCATCTGGCATTCATAAAGCATTATTTAGTCATGGTTTGTTGGATTTCATGATTAATAAAAAGATCTGACTTACCCAACTGAAAGAATACATTTTTAACATAGGTAAATCATGGAATAATGTTTTCACCAATCACAGCTACGGCATTCCATAATCACCTGCTGATTAAGGTTCCTCAGGGATTGCTCCATATCGACAACCACAGCAATAGCGGTGTAAGCATGATAATATCTTCAAAACAGGTAAGTCCAAGTTCCTCATTGCAAATGAAGTGGGTACAACTAGGAGATGGAGAGAAAAGTGTCTTATAAAAGCGATTTTCTTCAGTCTGTATAATACCTATATTAGCATATCCCACAACTCCTGCACCATATAGGGCTACTGGGACACATTGTGTTTTAAAATATCTAAAACAGCAGCCAGTGGCTTATCTATCATGGGGATCAACTTGAAAAGCGCATCAGTTGATTGGATACATTTCATCCACATAGCAGATGTATTGGAATGCCACAAACCTGATGAATCAAATCTAACTCCCAAGTATGAGAAACTTACCACTGTGGATAGCATGTAGGAAATGGCATATAGAAAGGGCTCTGTCTGTACCTCTTGGGACCACAGATCGTTTTGTCGGATTTAGAATAGTTGATATCCATATTCAATTCCTTCATAAATCTTGAGAAACTTTGGAGTATGTGCAATAGACTCTTTGGCTTACGAGCCACCATTACTGTATCAGCAGCATATAAAAGCGCTGGTACCTGTAGGTTGCCAATCTGTGGAATATCTTGTCCACTAAAGGTCAAATATTGGTAGAGATAGTAGATATATAAAGTAAATAAAATGGGAGCTAAAATACATCCTTGACAATTTCCTCTATTTAATCCAAATAGCTTTGTACATTCCTCATTTGGTCCAAACACTTTTGTCACTTATTGTTAACCAATTAAAACTAAACTAAACTTGGTAGCCACTAATAGAACGTCGTTAGTCTCTCTAAATCAATTCTTTAATTAAGTATTTAATTCTTGCAGCTCAGTAGGTAATTATAGTTAGCACCTTGTTTCTATTCAAAAAGCGTTTTTCCTTTTGCCAATATCTTTGGTGCCGTTTGACGACTCTTTGCGGAATTTTCAAAACTAATGACCCTTTCCGATCAGCTCCTGTTTTACCGTTTTTAAAGTTTGGGGGGGATTCGTCAAGAGGGGGTCGGGAAAAAATGGGGGTCCTAAAAGAACGCGTTTTCCCCATGTTAATTTCCATTGGAAACTTTAGACACTGCTACAGCCCGAACTGCTGAACGGAATTACACCAAATTTCTTTGAATGGTGTAAATCCGTTCAGTAGTTGCTGATAATTCACAAAAGAAAAATATTGATATCGGAGCACAGAGGAGGAGTCGTGACTAAGCATGGCCAAATTTTGCGAATTCGCGATCCGCGAATTTGCGGATTTGCAAATTTGTGATCCGCAAAATTCGCGAATTTGTGTGAATTTGCTGATTTTTGTTTTTTGCGTGTTCGCTGGGTTTTTTGCGTGTTCGCGGGGTTTTTTGCGTCTTCGCGTACCGCTTGCATAGCAAAGTTACCCATGCAGTCGTTTATGGGAGAGGGAGAGAGAGATAGATAGATAGATAGATAGATAGATAGATAGATAGATAGATAGATAGATAGATAGAAAAAGAGAGAAAGAGAGGGAAAGAGAGAGGGAGAGAGAGAACAAGAGAAAGAAAGAGAGGCCGGATCTCTGAAGGGCCATATTCCTGAGTTGCCCCTACAGAACATACAGCTTTTTATTTTTAACAAAATGCATATGAAAATTGTGCTGTAAAGGTCTCTTTTAGTTTAACCCCTCCTGACAACTCAAAATGGGTGTATTTGCCATCCTCTCCCTTCTTCCGGTTTTTTATATCTGTAAGTGCTTCCTGATGAGGTTTAATTCCTTGGACAGGTGCCTTGTTGCCTACTTGTAACTATTCTCTGACCCTGCTTCAAGGGTCCGAGCAGGGTCAGAGAATAGTTGCAAGTAGGCAACGAGGCGCCAGGAAGCAATTAGCAGCAGGTGTCCAAGTTGAAATTAATTTGTTTGTAACCCTTTTGTAAAAGGTTACAAAGAAATTAGGTTCAACTTTTGCACCTGCTGCTGTAACCCTTGCTTGGCTGAAAATTCGTCCCCGCTGATTCGCGGATTTTACCGCGATTTAGCAAGATTCGCGGATCGCGAAATCGCGGAAAATCCGCAAATTCGCCCGCGAAACGGATTTTACGCCCACCCATAGTCGTGACTCCTCCCGAGTATGAGCTGACTTCTGATTGGCTGCCAACACTCCAAACCAAGAATTGTTGGCAGCCATCTTGTGACTCTGTAAAATCGAGTCACGAGAAAATAGTAAAATAAAGGTGAAAAACAATAAAAGGGGGCATGGTAGAGACCCCCTGACCCCCTAGGCCTTTCTCAGGGGATCCCACAAGACCCCCAGGGGGATACAAAACATTTTTTTAATAATTTCAGCCAAATTTGCGCTGGGTGCACGATTTTGGCTGAAATTGTTTCTAAAAAATGAAGTGCGGGCTCCTGCGCTTTGTTTGTTAAAAAGCCCTTGGGTGGGTCAGGTCCTGGGGCATGCCAATTTTTTTCCTAGGGCCCGCAGGGGTCACTGCAGCCCCAGGGGTCACCACCTCCCCGGGGCTTCATTAATGATATGCAGGGGGCACATAGCCCCCCCAGCCCCAGGGGCTGCCACCTCCTGGGGCTTTCTTAAAATTATGGTGGGGGACCTCGTGGGGCCCGAGCCCCGGGGACTGCCATCTCCCAGGGCTTTTTTAAAATTATGGTGGGGGGACCTTGTGGGACCCCTCAGCCCCGGGGACTGCCACCTCCCCGGGGCTTTCTTAAAATTAGGGTGGGGGGCTCAGGCCCCATGAGCCCTGGGGACTGCTACCTCCCTGGGGCGTTCTTAAAATTAGGGTGGGGGAGCCTCTTGGGCCCCCAAAGCCCCGGGGACCGCCACCTGCCTGGGGTTTTGAAAATAATTATTGTAGGGGGGCACAAGCCCCCTCACACTGCTCCGGGGACCACGACCACCACCTCCCCGAGGCATTGAATATAGTAATATGGGGTACGTTACGGACCCCTGACCCGGGTACCACCACCTCCCTGGGCTATGGAAATGAAGGGAGGGGGGCCGCTCCCCTTCTGCAAAGGCAATGCCAGCTCCTGCAGGAGGCGGGGAGCCAGCTCCGGGGGATGGAATCCCCAGGGCCAGAAGTGGCCTGGGAGAGGGGCCACATGGCCCCTCTCCAATGTAATCAAAATAAAAAAACATAAAGGCCGGCCCGGGGGATGGGGTCCCCAGGGCCATAATTGGCCTAAGGAGGGGGCCACGCGGCCCCCTCATAGAAAAAACACAGGCTGGCCAGGCCCTGGCATAAGGGGTGGCCACGCGGCCCCCCTCCCGTACTAGTTTAAAAAAAAAACATTTTAACCAAGGCAATGCCCTGGGGATGGGGACCCGGGCCAATATAGGGAGGCCAAGTACCACCCCTTACACAAGGGGCAGGCCAGCCTGTGTTTTTATTAGGAAGGGGCAACTTTCTGCACCTCTAACCCCCCGACCTATTATGTACTAGGGCCTTACAGAGGAGGTCCTGCCAATCACAGGGGTACCCCAATGCATAGTGCTCCCTGGTGTATGTAGGCGTTTTCACTGTATTTGAAGTGTCTTTTAGCACAGCACTGGCTCTAGGCCTGGTTAGTCAGAGTCAGTTACCACCAGTACCGATCAGCAAAAAGTTGGGGGCACAGGATGACTATGCAACAAGGCCTCTTTATGCACCTCTGTTGGTTCTTCCTGCTTATCTCTTGCTTCTTTCTGCACTTTTCTGCTTCTTTCTGGACTTCTGTTGCCTCTTTCTGCATATCTCTTGCTTCTTTCTGTGCCTTTCTTCCTTTTTCTGTACATGTCCTATCTCTGTAGGCATAGTTAGAGATTAGCATTTAAAAAACCTTAGAAATTCACTGAAAAACCTTAGGTTTCAGGGACGTTATAGTTAGAAATCAATATTTAAAAAACCTTTGAAATTCACTGAAAAACCCATAGGTTTCAGGGATGTTATAGTTAGAAATTACCATTTAACAAAACCAAAGAAATTCACTGAAAAAACCATAGGTTTCAGGGACGTTATATTTAGAAATTAGCATTTAAAAAGCATAGAAATTCACTGAAATAACCATAGGTTTCAGGGACGTTATAGTTAGTTGGATATTTCACTTGTACAAAACTAGAGAACCAGAGAAATTCAGCCGTTATAGTTAGTTGAGCTAACTATAACTCGCGCCCCCGCAATGCACTGCTGATGACATCACATGTTAGATCACTCATGACATTGCCAGTGACATCACTGATGACATCACTGATGACATCTCAAATGACATCACTGATGACATCTCAAATGAAATCATCCGCGTGATAATCTGATGAACCTCCCGAAACCCCAATATAACCTTTGATACACCCACTGTGAAATACGGCCTACCATTTTCAAAACTATTGACACTACATACCCAGTCACTGATTCCTACATTTCCACACACATCCACTCCCTCATCTGTACAGTCATTCATACATGCAGTCAATGATCAATATTGCCACTATCATATGCACTCATACACCCATACAAACACTCACACACCACCACTCACTTATATAGTACTTACACAGCTAGTCAGTCAGTCATGCAAAGAATCAAGCACGCTCCCATTTACTCACCTACACAGTTATACACACACCACCTCACTTATTTATACACATACTAACACATATTTACTCTCTTATATAATCACTGACAAAAGCGCACACTCATCCATATAGCCACTCTCACAATCACTCAATCTCACATATAGTCATTTATATACTCCCACACTCACATATAATGTCTTTCATATGTAGTTACACACATATGTACCACTGAGACATCCATTCGATCACCAACACAGACATACACATACTCCCCCATGCATGCAGCCCCTCACAGATGTACTCTTGAACCCATACACCCAGAGAATCACCCACTCACACATCCATGCAGGGAGTCACACATACCCCACTCACCCACACAGACACTCAGACACCCATTCAGGAACTCAGACAACCAATCAAAAAAACATATAGACTCTCATATAGCTACTCACCAACCTAAGCACCACTTACACAGCAACTCACAGACTGATACAGACATTCATACAGATTAGTCAGTTACCCATGTATTAGGAAGATACGATTAATCACTCACTTATACAGTCAGTCACACACCTACTAAATCATCCATTCAGACAGTCATACAGCCACTCATTCTTCACCTTAGCATATATATATATATATATATATATATATATATATATATATATATACGCTAACACTCCCGCAGCACACCGCACGAGACAGCGCCCTCCAGGAGAACAAACGGACTCCAAGTCTGCGTGGTAGGTTTAGCAGAGTTTTTTAATTTTTGTATGCATAATCCCAAAGGTGCCACGATCTGACGCGTTTCGGCGAACCTGTTGCCTTGCTCACCAGATATATATATATATATATATCAAACACACAGAGTTGTCCCCTCAAGGAAGCCACACAGAGGAGGTACGTATTACTGCATTTATTAGGGAAGCTGCTTCATGGGACACAGGGCGTTCACCAAGTCTTTAACGCCCAACGCGTTTCATGCAGACTCGCACTTCTTCAAAGGGCAAAAGCAGTCTGTGGCAATCACATCGCAGTTTTGGAGCAACTGATAAAGTTTGTAAGTCCCGCCTCCATGGGCGTTAACAGGCGCACTGCCTGCTGGCTCCTGTAGTGCTGCAGTATTTTCCTCGAGTGAGTTGTGGTGCGATGCCCAATTAAGCGACTAATATTCCACAATGGGTTGGCTGAGTGCCGTGTAGACTCCATGAGGCACAATATAACTTCTCTTGCATCCTCCACTCCTCAAACAGCAAAGCGCCCCCAGGCGCCAGCATGGGACCGCAAACCGCGGCGAAGCTTCCTTACGGCAGGACTGGCCGTTTCAATATCTAACACTCAGAATTGTCCCCTCAAGGAAGCCACACAGAGAAGGTAAGTATTACTGCATTTATTAGGGAAGCTGCTTCATGGGACACAGGGCGCTCACCAAGTCTTTAACGCCCAACGCGTTTCGTGCAGACTCGCACTTCTTCAAAGGGCAAAAGCAGTCTGTGGCAATCGCATCGCAGTTTTGGAGCACCTGATAAAGTTCGTAAGTTCCTCCTCAATGGACGTTAACAGGTGCACTGCCTGCTGGCTCCTGTGGTGCTCCAGTGTTTTCCTCGAGTGAGTTGTGGTGCGATGCCCAATTAAGCGACTATTATTCCACAGTGGGTTGGCTGAGTGCCGTGTAGACTCCAAGAGGCACCATATAACTTCTCTTGCATCCTCCAGTCCTCAAACAGCAAAGTGCCCGAGGCGCCGGCATGGGACCGCAAACCGCGGCAGAGCTTCCTTACGGCAGGACTGGCTGTTTCAATATCAAACACACAGAGTTGTCCCCTCAAGGAAGCCACACAGAGGAGGTACGTATTACTGCATTTATTAGGGAAGCTGCTTCATGGGACACAGGGCGCTCACCAAGTCTTTAACGCCCAACGCGTTTCATGCAGACTCGCACTTCTTCAAAGGGCAAAAGCAGTCTGTGGCAATCGCATCGCAGTTTTGGAGCACCTGATAAAGTTCGTACGTACCGCCTCAGTGGGCATTAACAGGCGCACTGCCTGCTGGCTCCTGTAGTGCTCCAGTGTTTTCCTCGAGTGAGTTGTGGTGCGATGCCCAATTAAGCGACTATTATTCCACAGTGGGTAGGCTGAGTGCCGTGTAGACTCCATGAGGCACCATATAACTTCTCTTGCATCCTCCACTCCTCAAACAGCAAAGCGCCCCCAGGCGCCGGCATGGGACCGCAAACCGCGGCGGAGCTTCCTTACGGCAGGACTGGCCGTTTCAATATCAAACACACAGAGTTGTCCCCTCAAGGAAGCCACACAGAGGAGGTACGTATTACTGCATTTATTAGGGAAGCTGCTTCATGGGACACAGGGCGCTCACCAAGTCTTTAACGCCCAACGCGTTTCATGCAGACTCGCACTTCTTCAAAGGGCAAAAGCAGTCTGTGGCAATCGCATCGCAGTTTTGGAGCACCTGATAAAGTTGTTAAGTCCCGCCTCAGTGGGCGTTAACAGGCGCACTGCCTGCTGGCTCCTGTAGTGCTCCAATGTTTTCCTCGAGTGAGTTGTGTTGCGATGCCCAATTAAGCAACTATTATTCCACAGTGGGTTGGCTGAGTGCCGTGTAGACTCCATGAGGCACCATTTAACTTCTCTTGCATCCTCCACTCCTCAAACAGCAAAGTGCCCCCAGGCATGGGACCGCAAACTGCGGCTGAGCCTTCTTACATGCATGCATCACCACTCATGCATGCACCTACTAAGTGATGGAGGCGGCATTGTATTTATTTTGTATTTACTGATCCAAGATTGCGGATGCCCCTAGGTGCTGTAAATAAAAAATACGTTTTCAATTTTACTAAAGCTCATTTGTGCAAGCTGAGCAGCCTGGCAGCATACAGAAGCAACACAGCCCTCCGAGAAATGTAAAAACAAATTAAAAATAAATATTGAAAGGACTGCAATGGGTGGCAAGCAATGGAGATGCGGATGGGGAGAAGCAAATGGGAGTAAGCAGGGATGATATAAAAATACAAATAAAGCTGGGTGGAAGGAGAAGGGATTAAGAAGGTTGGGAAAGGCAGCAGACAAGTGAGAGAGAAACATTGAGCATGGGTGACTTAGAGGTGGAGAAGTACACAACAGAGAGCACCACACGAAGCAAAGAGAAACACAGAGCACTGTGTGGTGAGTTATTTGGCAGGGAGAGCAGAGCACATGGGGCGAGCTGGGAAACACGTGAACTCTTATGGGAGTGCTTAAGAAAAAAGTAGCTCATTAAAAGTTAGAAATTGGAGCATACAAGTCAGGCTATCAAAGGGATAGTAAAGAGGTTATGCTCCAGGTGACGGAAAAACACAAGAAAAGCCCTTGAAAAAGAAGCAAGGGCATAAGATTGACAATAATGCCAACCAGTCTAAGCGCCCCGTGGGGTCTAAGGCCCATGTACATGTTTGTGACAGTCCACCAAAAGCCTGCAGCAACCAAAGCTATCTGGTAGGCAAGACATTAAAAAGACAAACAAACTATTTTTGTTTTTTATTTTCGTTTTTAATTACAAAGCTTGTGCTTGGGGAAAAATGGCTAAAATTGGAATGGCCAAAAACGTCATGATATAAACCGTTCTATTCAATAAAGGTGAATATGTTCAGTATTTTGGTGTTGTCAATTTATCTATTTTCACTTATGTTTCTGAGAAAAACATATATTTTTGATTTTTTTCATACAAATACCATGGTAAAAAGATAACTCATATCACTGTGTCTGGATGACACTTCGATTACTCAATTGAATTGTTTTCAGAGACTGCTGGGAGTGGTGAGGTAGAATGAATATATGTTGGTTGAGTCGCACCTCGACAAAGAGATGGCTGAGTAGGAAGCCACTCTTCAACAGAAGGAAGATCAGTCTCCTTTAAAATGTGTTGGTAGCCTGTAAGTGACAGGCCAACCTTTTCTTGTCAAGAAGGAAGCACTCAGTGTCTTGAAGTCTCATATAGTCCCAGTGACAGAGTGTCAAATGTTTTGTGTGGAACCCGCCCACAGTCCTATTGCCTCCAAGGGGGGTTACTCTGGGGCCCTCAGGTTGCAAAAAGCTCAATGGTATATACACATTGTACTGGACCTTTTATAGTGACTTGGCAGCGTAATTGACTTAAGTATCAAAGAAACTTACAGAGAGAAAAGTTGCCCCCACTATAAAGCAGGAGTGTGGTCAGTAGAAAAGAAAACATGTTTATCGGGTTTCTTTTTCTTTTTTACTTTATTAAAACCCAGTTGACAGCCTGTGAAGAGCAACAATATCTGAAATCTTGGGAAAGTAGTACCAAAAAACATCCATATTGATGGAGAAAGAGGAACGTTTGAGTGGTCAGAAAGATAAGGCCCATCAAACGAATATTCAGTTGTAGATAATGGTATCTCTAGTTCAGGTTATCCCCTGTTTAGAAACTCTCCTGGTAAATAGCAATGACAAGCTGATTTCTTCCATAACTCAAGATGTAGCCCACTAGTGCCATCTACTAGGGAGTTTGTTAGTATGCACTTTAGAAAAAGTTCTAAAGAAGGGTTGCATCCAACTCCACCACTTCTAAGTAGAAGGTTGAGCAACAAACCAGTATTCAGTAAATTCAACTTAGATGGAAGTACTTTTGTCGCACAAGCAGGGGAGGAACCCATCAGTCTATTAGAGTCACATCTATCTGCCTCTCCATGAATTTGGCTTTTAGGAGCTCCAGATTTGCATACAGAACTTTCCTCTTTGGAGGGATCAATAGGTTTGGCTCCAGTATTGTCTCTTGAGGGACAGTTTCTAAATAAAGGAAAAGTTTGGTGAAAATAGAAAATCTAATGAAAATTCTGAAGCAAATCCTCTATTTGGTCAATTGAATCAGCTGCTTTTTTCCAACTTGGATATTTCTGCAACCTCTGGGGTCTCCATATTGGATGTCCTACTATTTATGCATAAACCCCTCCATGGTATCCTTGAATCAGTGCGTTTAAATGGAGATTAATCTAAGAACCAAAGTAGCTTATTGAAAAGTATTTCTGAGGAGCTAAAAGCCAGCCATTCGTGTATGCCTTCCCTTGTGCCACCTATCAAGGCTACTATTGAACTTCAAATGGGGTAAGTCAAGTAGGAAATGTTTAGGACAGAGTTTAGCTCCTGATACATATATCGAAAGAGACCTGATGTTGGTTAAAAAATAGGCGACACACATATACCTCAAAGAAAGCAATCTGACCCAAAGAGGGTATAGTAAGAAAACCAACACAAAATATTAAAAAGGTAA
The DNA here is from genome assembly GCF_964263255.1 of Lissotriton vulgaris. Lineage (NCBI taxonomy): Eukaryota > Metazoa > Chordata > Amphibia > Caudata > Salamandridae > Lissotriton > Lissotriton vulgaris. The sequence goes on along the minus strand of NC_141689.1, from coordinate 1,433,367,505 downwards.
AATCTAGGAAACTTAGTGCGAATAAAAGGGAAATGGGTGTAGGAGTGAGTAAAAAGACAACTATTTTGAAAACCCAATTGAGGGGGAAATTACCCGAGGGAAAATAAGGGATAGCAAGGCAATCGAATATGGGAGAAGCCCAAAAAGGGTCTGTTAATCCCCACAACTCAAACATAAGAGGGGCACATTACCCAAGGGATAATGGAGACTCACAAAGGTGGCCCATCCCAATATTTGGCTAAAGGGAATAACTAGGGTTGCTGAGGTCAGGCAAAGGTAGATAGGCCCATAAACAAAATAAATAAGGGACATAATGAAGGTAATCAAAAAGTAGGTTTTGAAGCACAAAAGAAGCAATTATAAATTTGTTTTGATATTTTAAATGAAGGGAAAGGAAGAAAGAAGGTGAGACCATTGAATAGATCAAAATTGTAAGATATATTTAAGCTTTGTCCCTTTCTCAAAGATATAACGTCAAACGATTTAAAACAGGTAAGCTTTAGGCAGGTTTTTCTCAACAAGAATTAACAATGTTCACGTTTTTATATTTGATAATAAAGAAAATGATCTTGGCAGCAGGTAAAGAACTTGACTACAAGGAGATTGGCATGGTGTCTCCTCCAGCAAAAGAAACTCTGTTTAAAAGGCCTTTTTTAAAAAGCTGTACAGGGTTAGATACAAGGCAAGTAAATCTTGTCTTGGAAGAGCGAATTCTGAATTTTCCACATTAAATAGTTGGCTATAATAGCAACAACCTAGAAATTACATGTGCATTGAATGATCAGAATAGATTTGCATACAAAAATCTAGAGGAACAAGCGTGGGAAGAATTTAGCAAACTTAGTGATATTAATGAGTATAAGACTTTCCCTGATAGCCATTTAATACTTTAATGGATTGAACACAAGGCCCCGATTCACAGACCTTACTTAAGACAAAATCCTAAACTTACTACCATTTTGGTATTCACAGAAGGCACTTACTCATTTTGGTATTCACAGAAGGCACTTACTCATCAATGAGTAAGTGCCTTCTGTGAATACCAAAATGAGTAAATTACCCAAAATGCGTAAGTTACTCAAAATGAGTGAGTTCCTCATTTTGTTATTCACAGAAAGCACTTACTCATCAATGACTAAGTGCCTTCTGTGAATACCAAAATGAGTAAGTGCCTTCTGTGAATACCAAAATGGTATTACGTTTAGGAATTTGTCTTAAGTTAGTTCTGTGAATCGGGCCCATGATTTTTCCCCAATGTCCCAGTTCTAGGTTGGCTGCGAAAATGCAAACATTCCTAGGGAATTTGAATCTATTCTGTTTAAATGTTTGCGTCCAGTCAGACAGCCTGGCATTTTCAGTTATTCCAAGACTTTCATGTCTTTCCCCTCACAGACAGTTACCACTTTCCCTTAAGAGCCAATCTGTCACAGATAGTGATTCGAAGAGACTCAGTCATGCCACTAGAAACAGAGTTCCCGAGGCGCCTCACTACATGGATAAGTGCCCTCCATTTACAAGCACTTGCCGACCTGCAAAACAACATAGACCTTAATCTTTTGCAATCAGATGGTATGAGAATACGATAAGGCTGTTATGAACTGCCTGGTAGAAGAGTGGCAATATGGCCTGGTGAAGTTAAAACTTTTAATTTGCTAGGGATTAAACAAGGCAGGTTGTTTGACTCGGCAGGAGTTGAAAAATAACTTAAACTTGAAACGATTACACAAGAAGCATAAACATGCAACTGCATATTGTGAAATGCTTAAACAGTATAATAAAAAAAAGTATTGCAATATAGGGAAAGTTAAGAGGAAAACAAAAGATGTTAATACATTAGGGAAATTAGTAATAATAGGCCCAGATGGCTGTGGTAAAAGTGCTAAAGTATGGTTCCAGAAGAAGTATTGGTAAAGTATCCAGCACCACTATATGAAGGTAAGGACGATGATACCAGACGGTCCTCTAATAGGAAATGAGATCTTTATTCTTTCATCTGTAAAAATCATAATCAGCTCTATTAGGCCAACAAGGGCTGCTGGACCTGACAATTTGCCTGCAATAACGATAAAATCTCATTTAATTTGATGGACAAAATTCTTCTCTGAAGCCTTTAAGAGGCTCGCCATAACAGACATATATATGGCAGATTGTAAAGGTGCCATAATTAAACCCTTACATAAAAAGGGCGATGCACCAGATCCAAAAAGCTATTGTCGAATCAGTCTGATGGATGTGGGTGCAAAGACTCATGCAAAGATATTGCACCAAAGTTCTAAAAAAGTGAAAGACAGAATAAAACCAGATCCCAATTAAACAGGGTGGTATTAAAGAAGGGCAGTCTACCATTGCTGATTGCTCTAGCTTGTGGGCAATAGTACGTAAACTAACAGAAGTCGGGGTTCACTGTATACCTGTATTGTGGATTTTTTTTACTGCCTTTGATTTGTTAAACTGACACATTTTGTGATACAAACTTGAAGCTATGAAAGTCCCTGGGGGAATTCTAGGGATCCTGAAGGAACTCCATAAGAATAACTTGTCAAGAGCTATCTTGGATCAACAAGGGAATCACTCAAGGAAGATAAGAATTGAGAACGGGTTGGTCAAGTGTGTGTGTGTTAACTCCAACCATTTTTGCTTTACACTAAGCAGATCTTCTAAGAACTCACATAAAAGGGAGAGTTATCATATACCTTGCCTTCTTTTTGCATATGACATTGTAGTAATGGACAGAACTCCGGTGGGACTCAAAGGAAAATTAGAAGAATTTGATAAGTGCTGACAAAATAATAAACTAACAATAAACTTGATAAGATGAAAGTTATGTCATTTGGTAGAGAGAAAACTATGTACATATGGTCCATAGGGGGCACACAACTTGAAGAAGTCTCTGTGTATAAGTATTTCGGGAAATCTCTGGTTGGTCGCTATCTTAGAGGCTGCATGCCAATGCATTAAAATACTAAAGCACTATCTAGTATTGGGGGTTTAAGGAACTTTAAAAGATATAATGGTGGTCCCTCTCTCCACCCATCTTTGATGCTTCTAGCACAATGGTTCCTCCACAATTCCTGTATAGGATGAAAGTATTGGGTCTGGGTGTTACTTAGACTGAGAAAAGATGGAATGTTGGTGTCTAAAAAATCTCTTAGCCCTTCCAAAATATTCCATGTCCTCTGCAGTCAGAATGAAATGTGGGCTGTAACCCAGTCCTCTATGACTTTAATGCGATCAATGAGATTTTTGAATAGATTGTTAGTGGCAGAGCAATTCAAATAGTCCTGCTGTGTAAAGAAGAAATAATCAAAAGTGAACTGTGCTGGGCAAAGAAGATGAAGAATTATTTACAGGTTATGCCATTGACATTACCACTCAATACTTTTAGTGTTGGAGTCCCCTTAGTCCTTTCAAAGTGTGAATTGAATGATCTGGAAAAAAAATATTTCTATTATCTGATTCAAAAAATATTTCTATTATCTGATTCAAAATCTGTAAAACTTTGAAATTCATGGAAAACAAATTCTTGTTTTTAGTATGTACATGTTCTGTCTAATATCCAAAATGTGCAGTACAATATTAATAATTAGAATAGGACTCCATCCGACTCCATTACCATCTCTTAGAGGTATCCTTTTTTAAGAATTCAGAAGTGTTGTGTGGATGTGGGGTGGCAAGGAGCATCACAAAGGTCCATATTGTACTCTATATTCTATTCTATTCTATTCTCAGATGTGTAAAGTTCCTACCACTGGCTAAAACAGGACACTGTCCTGTGAACGCTATTCTAACAGTCTAGTCTTTAGTAGTTTCCTAAATTACAGTTCTGATTCGGTTTGCCTCATATGAAACGGGGGAGAGTTCACAAGCCTGAGACCGATATAAGCAAATGATCGGCCTCCAGCTCAGACTCTCTTAACTCTGGGGACAGCAAGCAGGCTTAATACAGGTAATGAGGTCCTGAATAAATTTAGAGCTTTTTTGTGAATTGCTTTGTATACAGGACATAGAGACTTAAATCAGACTTGCGTGTCTACTGTCTTTCCTCACCCTCAAGATAATACAGATTTCCACAAAATACATCTCCCACGCAGTGTCTCAAACATGACAAGGCAGGAGACATAAAACACAACAACACCTAGAAAAGGGTTTCACTCTACAAAATGAAAAGACTCTCTTTTTAGAAGAAGGTTTTATTTATGCAATGCTCTCTAACAGAAAGGCTTTCCCAGATGTCAAATGAATAACTTCAAATATATATATGTATGTATATATATATATATATATATATATAAAAGCAATATTAACACACTTGGTGAATGCAACAGTTAAATGCATGATTAATAATAACAATGAATAAACAGGCAACAAATAATACTGGACTTCCTTCAAAAAATCAGAAAGATATATACACTAAATCAGAGGTCTTCAATCTGTGGGGCGCGACCCCCAGGGGGGTTGTGGAGTCCTTGGAAGGGAGTCGCAGATTCTGTCAGGGGCATGCAATTCCTGGCGTTGGGCTGATCGAGGGTGCTCATGGCGGAGGCCTAATTCACACCGAGGTGTGAAAAACATCAAAGACTCATTAACAAGTAGAAGGTCTTTTAAAGACCTGTCAAGTACTCGGGTGTGGCTGTGTGGGTGTCCCTGAAATGGTTTCAGTCGGGCTCACACACACGAGCTGGGGGAGGGGGGAAAGTGGGTGGGGGTGGGGTCTGGGGGAGCAGGCTGTAGTGTAGCCCTTTGAATAATGGATGTTGCGCGCCTGGAGCTGTGGTCTTGTGTCACGTCCCGCCCCCAGCAGGGAGGCACAGAGATGCCCTCCCAGGAGCAGGAAAGAAGGAAGAAGACGCAGACTAGATACTGACACCCCGTCCCCCCCCCCCTCCCCATGAGAGAGGCACAGAAAAGGTGGGAGGATGAATGATGGGTGGATGGATGTAAGGATGAAGGATGGATGGATATGTGAAAAGGTGGGTGGTTGAATGATGAGTGGATGGATGAAAGGGTGGATGGATGGATGAAAGGGTGGAAGGATGAAAGGGTGGATGGATGAAAGGGTGGATGGGTAGATGGATGGAAGGATGAAAGGGTGGATGGGTGGATGGATGGAAGGATGAAAGGGTGGATGGATGGAAGGATGAAAGGGTGGATGGATGGAAGGATGAAAGGGTAGATGGATGAAGGATGGATGGATAAAAGGTTGCATGGATGGATGGATGTGTAAAAAGATGGGTGGATGAATGATGGGTGAATGGATGGATGAAAGAGTGGATGGATGAAGGATGGATGGAAGGATGAAAGAGTGAAAGGGTGAATGGGTGAAGGACAGATGGATGAAGGATAGATGGATGAAGGATAGATGTATGGATGTAAGGATGAAAGGGTGGATGGATGAAGGATGGATGGATGAAAGGGTGGATGAATGGATGAAAGGGTGGATAGATGGAAGGATGAAAGGGTGGACGGATGGACGGATGAAAGGTTGGACGGATGGACGGATGAAAGGGTGGATGGATGGATGAAAGGTTGGATGGATGGATGGATGGATGCAAGGGTGGATGGATGTATGGATGGATAAAAGGTTGTATGGATGAATGATGCATGGATGGATGTGTGAAAAGGTGGGGGATGAATGATGGATGGATGGATGAAAGGGTGGATGGATAGATGGATGGATGTAAGGGTGGATGAAGGATGGATGTATGGATGGATAAAAGGTGCATGGATGGATGTGCGAAAAGTTGGATGGATGAATGATGGGTGGATGGTTGGATGAAAGGGTGGGTGGGTGGATGGATGAAAGTGTGGATGGATGAAGGATAGATGTATGGATGGGAGGATGAAAGGGTGGATGGATGTATGGATGTATAAAAGGTTGCATGGATGAATGATGGATGGATGTGTGAAAAGGTGGGCGGATGAATGATGGGTGGATGGATGAAAGGGTGGCTGCTTGAAGGATGGATGTATGGATGGAAGGATGGATGGAAGGATGAAAAGATGGATGGATGTGTGAAAGTGTGGGTGGATGAATGATGGATGGATGTGATGAGGTCTAACAGGCGCATTTATGGTTGTCAAAAGTTGATGATGAGGAGTACCAGTTTCTAGAAACTTTTGTCGAAGGGGGGCCTTACGCCTAAAAAGGTTTTACAAGGGGGTCTCGGCATCAAAAAGTTTGAATACCTCTGCACTAAATACATTACTTTGGATGTGCACTCTGACTCACTTACACATCACAAAGAAAACACCTCAAATGATCATAGCCTCTGGCCCCACATCACAATGGCAATAGTCAAAACTCAAACACTTCACCTGCTGCAAACACTGCATCTTAACCCACTCCAGACCAAGGGATTTAACAGCCGAGGATGAGAGCCTGAGTAACCTGTGTTCCGCTGTACCGAAGAAGACGCGTCTGTCCCCATTCGGATTTCAAAATCGCGGTTTGTAAGTCAACAACCCTCAGCTTTATAGTCTCAAAACACACTAGAAGGTTTGAGAGTCTTTCTCTCTGCGCCAAGGAAACTTACTGGAACTGTCTAGTTTCCATGCAGGCATTCCAGGGCAAAGAGAGTTACTGCGTTCCCTCTACATTCTCACATTCTCCAGCCTTATTTATATGGTTTGAAACATTTACCACAGGAGTAGGTAAGCACACCAATAGGCCAATTAATACTAATGGTCTTATGATTGATAACGTCGCCTCTACAATTTTACAGCTTTGCTGCTTCCCATCTTCTTGTCAGAGACCAAAAATACTTTTGCTGCAAAAATTAAACATTCGACCACAATTTTACTTATAACAATAATATTGTTCTTATTATTTCATTAAAACAATGATTTAAACAAAAAGGGAAAACCAGTATCAGCTTTTCAGTCCCAGTAAAAGTTCATATATCAAATGTTTCAAAACAACTTCATCATAAATTGACTAGAGTTTGGTTGTCATTTCAGTTTTTTCAGTCCTTGGACAAAAAACTTCGTAAATTTTTAAAGTTTTAAAGTTTAAAGTTTATTATTAGAACTCAATATTTGAAAGTCTACTTTACTCTACAAAGTGGTTCTTCTTCAATGTCAGTCTCTATAACTGAACCACCCTCAAAACTATTTTGGCACTTGTTCATTCAGAAATAACAATAATCCTCCTCAATTTCATCTGTATATTCTTCTGATATTGTGGCTAAAAACACCCACTCTGTAGAGGCATATTTTTGATTTGGAGCTCTCCTTCTGGTTGATGTTTTAGCAACTGGCGATTTACTCTCACTAATTTCTGAGTTTATCTGTCTCTCAAAGTCTTTTTGTGGCTCAAAATGTTTCTATTTGCACGTTCTCTTTCTGGGAATGTCTACAAAGACACTCTTCCAGTTTTTGTCTTTTTGAAGTCTTTGATTTGAACTTGAACTTTGATCAAACTCTCCTCTGTCTGCTTTCTCCAGAGTAAATCTCTTCCTTTCAAAAGGGTTCTTTTTCATTTCGATTTTTAACTGCAACATGTCCATGCTTTGATCAGAAACTTCTTCTTCTTGCTGACACTCATGCTTTGCTCTTTTGCATCATAACATATCTGCTCATTCTGTAACTGGACTTCAGAAGTGTCAGGTTCTTCATCTGAACTATCGCTCCCCTGAAACTTTTGCTGTTGGTTTTTCCCTTTATGTTCACCAGTTTCAGAAAAGTCTTCACACCTCCACTCTATTCACACTGCAAACTTGGATATGACTTTCAGCTTGATCAGTAGACTGTGTATTGTGATCAGTCACCTCATCCATTACTCAGCTACTCTTACTCCCCTTGTGTGAGCAGCATGGATCCACTGAAGCACACCAGCAAACTTGACAGCAGTATTCGTCATTAGGATGACCTGGAATGGGCCTCTCTATTGTTCATACAGACATCACATGCAAACGTGTTTTCGGATTACTATCCAATCTCAACTTTCAATCCATGGCAGGGTGTATCCTGGTAATCTTCTGCTGTCACATTCACCTGATGGGATACAGATTTCACCACTTCAGCAGACCTTTGCAATAATCCAGAACAAAGTCTTCAGGTATTGAAACTAGCACAACTGAAAATACATGTATGTGTCTTATAGCTCTGCCCATCATCACCTCTTGGGGAGACAGACCTATCTTCCTGTCAGGAGTACTTCGCATATTCATCAGAATAAGGGAAGAGCATCAAGCCAATTTAGCCCAGTTGGAGCATAGTTGGGAATTGTGCTTCAGCATGGAATGGTAAAAGGTGGAAATATAAGGGCGTCTTTCTCTTTAGAAACCTATAACATATATATGCTCCCCTTGGCAGACATTGTCCACTCATTTGGCCTGGAGTTAGTCACATATGCTGACGATACTCAATTGATCGTCTCCTTGAACCAAACTACCACCTCCTCGCCTAATCTTAGGAACTGTTTAGTGGCAGTTAATAAATGGATGGCCAGCTCCCACCTAAAACTCAATGGTGATAAAACGGAGCTCATGATTCTTGGAAACCCAAACATCCCCTGCCCGCTATCGAACTGGCCCCCATGCATGGGCCCCCAGCCTCAGTCCAAACCTCAAATAAAGAGCCTGGGCATCTGGCTTGATGCTAATCTCAATTTCAATCACCAAGCAACGATCGTTTCTGCCACCTGCTTCGGCTTGATGCGTATGCTTAGAAAAGTACTACCATTTCTCCCCCCACAAGCCCGCAGGATCATGGTGCAAGCCATTATTCTGTCTCGTTTAGACTACGGGAATGCGTTGTACCTAGGGGCTCCGGCCACTACAACAAAGAAGCTCCAGGCCACGCAAAACGCAGCAGCCCGCCTCCTGCTGGGCCTCAACAGGTGGGACTCAGGGACTGCTGCTCTGAAAAGACTCCACTGGCTACCCATTAAGGCTAGAATACTGTTTAAATCAATGTGCTTTATGCATAGGGCCATGTGGAAGGAAGCGCCAGCAATGATCTGCTCGCTGGCTACTCCATACCTCCCCCGCAGGTCGCTGCGCTCCAGTACAGCCTTTCTGGCCACTGAGAACAAAGTCAAACGTGCCAGATGGGGGGGCCGCTCCTTTTCCTGGCATGGAATTCTCTGCCAGTTTCCCTGCGTGGTGAGCCTAATCTCCTAAAATTCCGGAAGGAATTAAAAACCATTCTTTTCACGTAAATCACACTACCCTTACTTGCCCCTCAGTCACAATCAGCGCTACGAAGCCTCCGGGTAGTCTGCGCTTAATAAAACCCATTTAAAAAAAAAACAAACAAAAAAAAAAAAACCTGCTGGGCCAGAAAACGGCATAGGGGTTCGAAATCCGTCCCCTATGAGTTCCAACACCAAGACTTTGTGACTTGTCAAATTACGTGCACTAATGCTCTTGATTTCTATTAGCCTATATATCAGCTCCGCGAGGAGTCCCATGAGTTGGTCCTCTATTCCGCACGGTACCCGGTAAAAACATACAGGGATACCAGTGATCAGCACGCAAACATAAGCGGATACGGCTGGGAGCTCCACAGGACGGACAGATAGCGCAGTCCGTACCCAGACCGAGATGACGAAGCTGAGTAGTGCGGCCAAAATGGCGATGGCGTCAGGAGGCTGCTAGGTGCCGGAACGAGTTTCTCTCCTGCCATCTGTGGTGGCGATTGGGCCTCCCATGAGATGCTGCCACCCGGGGTAGGGTGTTTCTTAGTATACCGCGACCAATCCGGGGTCGCGGTGAGACCTGCGGTGCACCCAGTGAATTTACAGGTCGAGGGGGAGGACAGCCCACCCAGTGACACTCCGACCAGGTGGGGAGCCTTTGATGGGTAACAGAGGGTGAGAGAAAATGGCTGGGCTGGCTCTGTGTTGTTGGTCTGCCTACAGGGGCAGAGGGCAGTCCATCAGGGCTTGCTGATCAGATTGGGGGCCCTTCGTTGACCCTAACATGGCGCCTGATGCCAGCAACAGCTAGAGATGAGGTGCCAGCATGCTGCGGCGGAGAGCTGGCCCGCCAACTGTATAAAGCACTCTGGGATCTTTCTGGGGGTCCCTGGAGGGGCAGGCGCCTGGACCCAGACTGAGGTTGTTGAGGAGCAGGTAAGAGCCTACACCCATGCAGGCTCCGGACTGTCTGCTTGCGAGGTGCCGAGCCTGGTGTAGGTTCCTGGGTCGATCACCCTCTTGCCTGAGAGGGAGAGAATTTTTGGGGGCCAAGCGGGCCTTGATTTGGCGGCGCAACCATGGCAGCCCGACCGTGAGCCCTGAGGCCTGAATGCGGTGTTGAAAGGCGATGCCCCATGTGCGGAAACCAATAGCTGTTTGTACTTACTGCGGAGCCCGGGTACCCTTGACCGAAGCCTGGTGGAGTTGTCCTATGCAGCTATAGAGGCGTTTGGCTCTGGTTCAACCCCACGGCCGTCACCTACCCAGTCAAAGTGATACAAAAAGGGATGATGGACGGAGCGTTTGAGCAAATCAAACACTCACCCCCAGTCAACTGATCTGGGTTTAATCCATCACCATTCTTTAGCTCACTCAGCCACCCCAGTTCAGACATGGCCATATGCAAATCAGTCTGACCCTGTGCCTCATGGGAACAGTCCAGCCCGAACTGCCAAGCCATGTCTTCCCTGGACCGGAAACAAGCATCCTGGGACCGGTTTCGGATTCATAATCCTCATCAGCAAGGCTATCTTGAATCCAGTGGCCAAGTGAGCAAGGGACTCACGTCTGAGCATACCCTGCCAACTTAGGGCGAACAAAGCGATACAAAAGGGGATGATGGACGGAGCGTTTGAGCAAATCAAACACTCACCCCCAGTCAACTGATCTGGGTTTAATCCATCACCATTCTTTAGCTCACTCAGCCACCCCAGTTCAGACATGGCCATATGCAAATCAGTCTGACCCTGTGCCGGGCTGAAGAAGGCTGAAATGCTAGAAACCGGTCCTTGGTAGCTTGTTTTCGGTCCAGGAAAGGCATGCTTGGCAGTTCGGGCTGGACTGTTCCCATGAGGCACAGGGTCAGACTGATTTGCATATGGCCATGTCTGAACCGGGGTGGCAGAGTGGGCTAAAGAACGGTGATGGAATAAACCCAGATCAGTTGACTGGGGGTGAGTGCTTGTATTGTCAACGCTCCGTCCATCATTTCCTTTAGTTTTTCTTTGTTCGCCCCAAGTTGGCAGGGTATGCTCAGACGCGAGTCCCTTGCTCACTTTGCCACTGGATTCAAGCAAGCCAAGCTGAAGAAGGCTGAAAAGCCAGAAACCAGTCCTTGGTAGCTTGTTTCCGGTCCAGGGAAGGCATGGCTTGGCAGTTCGGGCTGGACTGTTCCCATGAGGCACAGGGTCAGACTGATTATTTTGCATATGGCCATGTCTGAACTGGGGTGGCAGAGTGGGCTAAAGAACGGTGATAGATTAAACCCAGATCAGTTGACTGGGGGTGAGTGCTTGTATTGTCAATGCTCCATCCATCATTTCCTTTGGTTTACCTACCCAGTCAGACATCCCACATTGTTTTTCACAGTTTTGTCTGTCTTTCACTTTAACTGCTTTGACTGCTTTGTTCCCCCTGAAGTACTTTTCCCCCTGACGGTCTGCCTGACCCCATCTGCATTCCTTTTCCCTGTTTACCTTTCCCCCTCTACCTTCCACTCCCCAATATGTTGTGTGTCTTGGCTATGCTACGCGCCAATAACTTATATTATTGTGTAATGTCGTGGTTTTCTCCTATGCCTATACTTGGATCCTGTAACTGATGTAATTTTTTAACTTGTAACTCGCTGATCCTCATGTAAAGCGCTCTGATATATCCGGGTAAAGCCAGCGCAATATCAAACTCTGCAAATAAAAATAAATAAGCACAATCCTTCGCCAGTTGAGAGTAACATTTGGTTCTCCACTAGACTAGAGGGTTATGGACGATAGTACAATGAAATCTCTGCTAGATCTCAAAAGCTGTGCATCTGTAACACTTCATTCTTGAAGTGTACACCACGATCAGTCTAAAAAGAAGTCAGGACGTTAAAACTAGGAAGTAACTCTCTCAATAACAACTTGGTAAATGTAAGGCCATCTGCTCTCCCAGTTGGAAATGCTCCCACCCATTTGGAGAATAGGCAGACAATTACTAAGAACTATTTCAAATCATTCCGATATGGTATCTCAATAAAGTCTGCCTTTAGTCTCAAAAATGGGTCTTCTGATTTGCCAGTGTGATTCACATCTGTAACAGTTTTCCGGCCTGGATTATTTAAATTGCATGTCAAGCAACAACTACGTACATACTCAGCAGCATGTCGAAATCCTGTATTCTCCCAAAATGTTTAAAACATCCTAATCAGCCTATCTCTTTCTGCATAAGTTTGATTATACAGGTACTTAAACGTGTGCTGCAACAGTGAGTCTGGCAAGATGTATTTCTGTTCTGAATTTAATTAGAAATCCTGACAATTCTTTTTATAGCACAATTTTTCCTGTTATCTTTTCTGGTTTAGAGGAGTATCTTCCTGCAAATCCCTTAGTTTACTCGCTGATGTCTTCAATGAATCCAAAAAGGAACAATTCACATTATTTGAACTCAGTGTAGTTTCAACTGTGAAATCCTCATTTGCATTCTCTTAATCAATTGGCTTTTCTTGCAAGGTACAATACCTTGCCATCTCATGTGCATATCTGTTTCCTAATTTATCCATGTTCTTGCCAACCCTATAAGCTGTGCATTTTACAACAGTCAAATCATTTGGCTACTGAATTGCACCCAACAAATCCAATATATAAATAGTATTTTCGAGTGGAGCACCTGAAGACATCATAAATCCCCTCTGCAATCATAGCGATCTACAATCATGAACAACACCAAAACCATACCGGCTATCTGTAGAGATTGTCACAATCCAATTTTGTGATCAGAAAATGTTAATGTGACAATAGTCGCTGCATGCTCTCATTAAGGCAATCAGTTCTGCCACTTGTGCTAATGTCACATTTGATAAGGAGAACGCTTCAAGTGTCTCTGTGATGGAACACACCATAGTCCTCCATACTGGTCTAACAGATGAGAACCATCAACAAATTATGTTAAATTTGACAGTTCCAATGGAACTTCTTTTATTTCTGGTCTTGGTTTTGTGCATAATTTGGTCACTTCAATACAAACTTCATCTTCCCTGTCTTCATACTTCTTGTCTAAAATTGGATGCAGTGTTACTGGTTTGAGGACATCACATCTTTGGATGGAAATACCCTTAACTGCAAGAATGGATTGCTCATGTCTTGTCAACCTACTGTTCATTATGAGCTGTGTTCTTGTTAAAAGGATTTCAACTAATGATGGACATAAACAATAAAAGTATGACTCATCACAATTCCTCCACTTCTTTCAATTGCCATGCAGACAGCTGCAACCAATTTCAAACAACCTGGAAGACTTACAGGTATGCTATCTAACACAACTTGAAGAATACGCTACTGGACACATAAGTCTTCCATATTTCTGAATGAGAATTGAAAGTGCACATCCAGGCAAAATATGTAAAATATCATATTGTAATCAGGTATCCAGAGTGCAGGTGCATGACACAAACTCTCTTTCAATTTCTTAAATGCATAAATAATTCCATCATCAAATGGTACCAGATCCTATACATCATTACACTTTAACCTTACTAAAGGCTTTGTAATCCTGGAAAAGTTTGAAATCCACTGTCAACAGTACCCAATAATTTCAAGAAAAATCTAAACCTTCCCCTTAGGGTTGGGGGACTCAATTTCAGAATTACAGAAACATTTTCTTTAGAGACTTTCCACACACCCTTGTCAATATAGAGGCCGGGAAAAAAAACGTATTTTTGACAATATTGCATTTTAGTCAGGAGACTTTAAGCCCATGTTCAGCCAAATGGTATAACAATGCCATGGTATCCAGTTTACAGTCCTCTTTCATTTTGGATGCTATTAGCAAGTCGTCAATGTATTAAACTAGGACTGAATTGCAAGGCAATTTTGGACTTTCTAAATTTTTCTTCAGTATTTGGGAGAAAATTGAAAGACTCTCTGTTACCATTGTGGGATCCTGCACCATACAAGAACGTTATTCAAAAATTGAAATGTGAAGAGAAACTTTGAACCCTCATGTAGTGGAATTGAAAGGAATGCTTGCATAAGTCAATGACTATATACCATTCTGCTTCTGATGGAATTTGAAACAAAATCACTGCTGTACTAGGTACCCCTGGACAACAAGGGACTACAATTGTATTTATCTTTAAGAGATCTTGCATGATTCTCTATTTGCCATTCAACTTTTTCATTCAAATCACTAGAGAACTGCAAGGACTACCAGGCACTTCATGGATAATCTTTTGCTCAATCATTGGCTTTTTTCCTTCTACTGCCTTTTTCAAACGCCTGTACTGCCTTAGTAATATTGCATCTGGTTTAATCTTTTTTTGTACTGTTTCTGCTCTTTTAATTAATCCATTCTCTTTACCAGTTCAATCCCATACATTTTCTTTGCTAGTATGTCTTAAATCCAGAGGTAAATCTGGTTTTTGTCAGAAATGGGTACAACTCAACTCTGTGTCTTCTGAACTTAGTTTAAAAACTGAATCCTCTTCTTTCATTTTAACTGCAACATCATCTGATGTGCAATATATCATGCAGCTCATTTTGCATAGAAGGTCTCTTCCAAACAAATTCACAGGACTTAAATCACACAATATAAACTGATGTTTATTCTTTATCTGTCTTATTTTGACTGGACATCTGCTATAAATTTATAAGCAGTTTGTTTATTGCTGACCCCTGCAATTTGAACTTCTCTTTCTGAGATGGGTAAGTTTGGGACTTCTACAGAAATAGCTGCAGAATGGGTAGCTCCTGTATCAATCAGAAATGAAACGGGGTGGCCATTGATTTCTCCATTAATGTATGGGACACTCTGGTCTACCTCTAGGAGTGCTCCAAGCAAGTAACCCTCCTTCCCCCTCAGGCACCGTCATTGCAAACTGCTTCCTGCCATCTCATCATTCAGAATAAAAGTATTTTGTTGGTATCCTGCATAATATGGTATTTTATTTCTCATGTTTTGTTGCATTACTGAGGATGTTGGCATGGGCAGTTGAAATTATTTCTGTTCCTTTATATCTTGGCTTGAATTTTGCTCTGTGTCTGCTGAATTTGTTCTTATCTCTCCTGAATCCTGTTAGGACTCTGTCTACATTTCTTTTACAGTGTGTGATCCTCCCATAATAATAACATGATTTATTCTTTTTCAACATTTGCATTCATTCCATCTCTTCTAGCTCCTTGCATCAGTTGATTAATTCCATTTAGCGCAACATTCATATTTTAACCCATTTGATTACGCAGCCCTTTCTCAAATTGTTTAGTCTGAGCAATCATCAACTTCTCTTCAAGCTTGTTTTGCTGTTTCTCAAAATAATCACTACTATTTTTTGCTGACATTAATCAATCAATCAATCAATCAGTGACACTTATAGAGCGCGCTACATACCCGTAGGGTCTCAAGGCGCTGGGGGGGGCGGGGGGGGGGGGCCGCTACTGCTCGAACAGCCAGGTCTTCAGCTTCTTCCTGAAGGAGAGGTGGTCTTGGGTCAGGCGCAGGTCGGGAGGGAGGGAGTTCCAGGTCTCTTCCTCCTGTAGTCCATCTTCGGATGCGGGGGACGGCGGCGAGGGTGTGGTTGGCTGATCGGAGGTGGCGTTTGGGAGCGTAGAAGTTGATCCGGCTGTTGAGGTAGCTCGGGCCTTGGTCGTGTAGGGCTTTGTGTGCGTGGGTGAGGAGGCGGAAGGTGATTCTTTTGTTGACGGGGAGCCAGTGAAGGTCTCTCAGATGTCCGTTGATGTGGCTGGTTCGTGGGATGTCGAGGATGAGTCTGGCTGAGGCGTTCTGGATCCGCTGGAGTCTCTTCTGGAGCTTGGCGGTGGTACCGGCGTAGAGGGCGTTGCCGTAGTCCAGTCAGCTGGTGACGAGGGCCTGGGTGACGGTCTTCCTGGTCTCGGTGGGGATCCACCGGAAGATCTTCCGTAGCATGCGTAGGATGTTGAAGCACGCCGAGGAGACGTTGTTGACTTGCCTGGTCATGGAGAGGGAGGAGTCCAGGATGAAGCCCAGGTTGCGTGCATGGTCTGTCGGTTTGGGTGCGGTGCCCAGGGCAGGAGGCCACCAGGAGTCGTCCCAGGCGGAGGGGGAAGAGCCCAGGATGAGGACCTCTGTCTTGTCAGAGTTCAGTTTCAGGCGGCTGGTCGTCATCCACTCGGCTACCTCTTTCATCCCTTCGTGCAGGTTGGCTCTGGCGGAGGCGGGGTCGTTGGTCAGGGAGAGGATCAGCTGGGTGTCGTCGGCGTAGGAGATTATGCTGAGGTTGTGTTTGCGTACGATGGCCGCGAGGGGGCTCATGTAGACGTTGAAGAGGGTGGGGCTCAGAGATGATCCTTGAGGGACGCCGCAGATGACTTCGGAGGCTTCTGACTTGTACGGTGGTAGGCGGACTCTCTGTGTTCTTCCGTCGAGGAAGGAGATGATCCATTCCAGCGCCTTGTCCTGGATTCCGATGTTGCTGAGGCGCTGTACTAGGGTGCGGTGGCAGACCGTGTCGAATGCCGCGGAGAGGTCTAGGAGGATGAGGGCCGCTGTTTCTCCATTGTCCATCAGGGCTCGGATGTCATCGGTGGCGGCGATGAGGGCGGTCTCGGTGCTGTGATTGGCTCGGAAGCCAGACTGTGAGGGGTCGAGGGATCCGTTCGTCTCGAGGAAGGCGGCCATCTGCTTGTTGACGGTCTTCTCGATGACTTTGGCTGGAAACGGGAGGAGCGAGATGGGGCGGTAGTTCTTGAGTTCGGTGGGGTCCGCTGTTGGTTTCTTGAGTAGGGCGCTGAGTTTGGCGTGTTTCCAGCTCTCAGGGAAGGTGGCGGTGTCGAATGATGTGTTGATGATGTCTCGCAGGTGGGGTGCGATGACAGCGTCGGCCTTGTTGAAGACGTGGTGAGGGCAGGGGTCGGTCGGTGATCCGGAGTGGATGGAGTTCATCGTGCGGATGGTGTCTTCGGTGCTGATCGGGGTCCAGGCGTGGAGGGTGGTGGTGGGGGGTGATTGTTCGGTCATGGTGTGCGTTGGTTGGTTGTTGAAGCTGTTGTGTATGTCCGCGATCTTGTTGTGGAAGTATGAAGCGAGGGAGTTGCAGAGGTCTTGCGATGGGGTGATGTCGTTGTTTCCTGCGCTGGGGTTGGAAAGCTCTTTCACGATGTTGAAGAGTTCCTTGCAGTTGTGTGCGTTGTTGTCCAACCGTTCCTTGAATGCTGTTTTCTTGGCGGTGCGGATCAGCTGGTGGTGCTTCCGGGTGGCAAGCTTGAAGGAGGTCCTGTTGTCCGGTGTAGGTTCCCTTCTCCAGACTTTCTCGAGGGCTCGGCAGTTCTTCTTGGAGCTCTTGAGTTCGTCGGTGAACCACGGGGCTTTCTTGCTTCCGGGTCTGCTGGGCGGGGTCCTCAGCGGGGCGAGCTCGTCCGCGCAGATGCTGATCCACTTCGTGAGGTTGTCGGCGGCCTGGCTGGGGTTCGCTGAGCTGGCAGGAGGGTGCTGGCTCAGGGAGGTGGCGAGCTGGTCTGCTGTGATCTTGTTCCAGCTTCTGCGGGTGGCCTGTTGCTGGTGGTGGTGGGTCGTCGTTCTCTTGAATCCCCTTCGTCGACCAACACATATCACTCTGTTGAATATGATTAGTAATCTCTGAACCTTATCCATTCAGGTAAGCAGAAACAAAACAACTAACTCCATATTTTCTGGGTTTTCGACTTTGCTATGTTTCTTATAAACCTGCATTAACCTTATAATAGGGATTCACCAACTCTTTAGGTTCCTGTGTTGTTCTCAAAATCTTCTGCCAGTGCATATCTTTTTCTGGACTTTGCTTTTTCAAATAGTTACTCACCACCTTGTACTTGTCTGCTATCACTGTTGCTGGCACATTATTAGGACCGTCCAACCACAAATCTCCAGGAACTACAATCTCAAAAAACCTATTTATATCAGTCCACAACATCGGGGAAATGTGTGTTGACCTATGAATTACATGATAACACTTTGCTGGGTCCTCTTGCAATTTCAGGAATTTGTGCATAAAGACATACAAATGTAAATGTAGTAGTATTTGTATAGCACACCGAATTGACCCCCAAAGGGGTATCTCAGGCACTTGTACACACACTGCTGTGGAAATCTTCCTGGCTTTTCCCTGTGAAGGGCCCACTTTTGTGCACCCCCAAGGCAAAGCCAGGCATCCTAGCATTGTTGGGGCTGTTGTGGAGATATAGACCCATGATTAGAATAGGCACCGAGGCGAGAATTATCATGTATGCGGAAATTGAGCCCAAGACCCGCCGAGGCAGGAATTGAACCCGGGCTAGACCTTTGCATCAGGGTCTGCCGCTCTAACAATTGAGCCACACTTCTCCACACAAATCAGCCCTTATCCATGGAACATGCACCAAATTCCTTGCATATACTTCCCTTAGTGGGAATTCTGTCTCGCAATGTGTCCCTACCTCAGAATCAGTTGCAATATTTCTTGCCTTTCCCCCAATCCCTTTCATTTTCATTTATTTACTGTCTTTTTCTTCCATTTTTTCCAATATTTCTTCAAGTCATTCCAATCTCATGTTTTCTCAATTAAATCTTTAATATGAGCTCTCTCTGTAATCAGACACATTTCCTTGATCCCATCATGTGTCAAATCCATTTTATAATTTTGTTTTACAGTTTTCATTCAACTAATGTCAATTTCTAATTTGTCAGCCAATTCTTCCAATTTGTCAAATGCTTCTTTAGCACACCCAGCGTCTTCTTTTATCAAATATCTCATCAGCATTATAAGTCAATAATCTGTTCAGGTCCACATTTCCTTGAAGCGTGTCTCCAAATTCTATTTTTAGAATCCCAGCTCAGACTTCTTTAGGTGGTAGCTTAACAACCACTATTCCTTCAGGTATAACCTTTGTCTGATCCTCTAGTACCTACTTCCACTTGTACTGGGCATGGTTGAAAATCCTTTCGGGCCACTTCATTGTATCACCCCTCCATCCTAATCAACACCTGTAGCAGAGTGGGTTGATTTTGTTATTCTATCTGCATACAGAGGAGGTCTAGCACTCAATAGCTCACTTGTGAATTTGTCATCATCTGGCTCATCATTCTCTTTTTTGTTTTTCTGTTTTTCTTGCTCTTTTCCGTTAACTATAGCAGAAAATGTTTTTACACATTCAAGCATGTCTTTTCTCCAACCTTTCTCTTGACAATCTAATTAACATTCAAGCCACCTCTTGAATGACTTCTTTACAGTTTTCCTTTTCTTTCCCCTCTCTTTCTCAGTTACTATGTGGTCCCATTTATTATGCACCTAAAAGTGTGTTATTCTTGGCATTGCTCTCATTTCATAAGTGGTTTGTCTTAGGAAATCTAGATTTTGAATATAAAAGGTGCCCTCCATTGGAAATGTTAAATTGTCATCATGTACTGTGTATTTGTTCCATTCAGAGATCCAGGTGCAAGTATAATACACAACCTGTACCATCATTTCATTTTTTTTTTTATTGATTCAGTTCAAAGATACATAAAACAAACAGATTTATATAGCAATTACACAATCAGAAAAATTCAAATATAAAAAAACAGTATCAAAAACATGATATATAAACAGCGATATCATCATATTTAACCAAAAATAGAGAGAGCAGTCATTTTTTCGTGGATCCAAATGATCAATCATTGCCTGCCAGATTTTATACCCATTTTGCATTTTCCTAACAGATTTAATCCGGTAAAGGTTACATTCTAAATAAAAAACATTGTAAAACTTTGCTCGCCACAATTCATATATAGGAGCTTCTGACTTCAACCACATTGAAGATATACATAGGCGAGCGACCGCCATAGCCATAAATATAACATATCTGTTGTTTTGATACCATGGAAACAAGTTATTATCATTAGATAAACCAAAAATAATCATCTCTCTTGTAATTGTGACATCACACTTTGTGATATAAGCTAGAAATTTTTCTATAGATATAAAGAAATATTTTAACACTGGGCAATCTGAAAATATATGTACAATATCTGCTTGATCAGATTGGCATCTATAACATTTCCCATTGTTAGCATTTCATCATTTTAAATGGCATAGGATAAGGTTAAATAAAGTTTTATAATGTTGTGAGTATAAATTGGCAGACAAGATAATTTTATCAGCTATATAAATTGACTCTTGAAAGGGCACAGCCAGTGTGCCCATTCTATTACACCATTTGGATTCCTGCAATCCCAAATCATCCTGTTGTAAATTCACCAAATGATTGTATATAGTCCCAATACGTGAGGGTTTTTTGAGCATATCGATGAAGTCATTATGACAAAGCGGTAAAACATTTGGGTGTTTAAAAATAAAATCCTGTATTTGTAAGTACTTAAAAAAGTCATGTTGGGAGAGACTATAGATATCTTTTAGCTCCTGAAAAGAGGCAATTGTGCCATCTTTAACCATATTGCCTATAGTTAGCATACCTTTTTGCCCCCATGTACCCATAGTATAATCCCAGAATATTGACGGAAGCAGTTCTATAGAATTACATGGAGTATAGAAATTAATGCGCCCAAGGGAGGTAAGCTTCCGTATGGACCGCCATCCTTTAAATGCAGCCATCACCAATTTAAATATAGTTCTTTTATAATAACTGGGTTCTAAAAAACGAAGTAGCATTTGCTGAGATTGTGGGCCAAGTAAAAGAGAAAAAATATCAGGGCTCTCAAATATAGGAGGAGTTCCACCAATCGCAAAGTACTTAATGTTCTGCATAAGACACGCCAAATAATATAATGCAAAATTCGGAACTCCCCAATCCCCTCGTAATATTGGTAGGGTCATAAATTTAGATGCCCTACGTGCCGATTTCCAACCCCATAAAAATCTATCAGCTATAGATTGTAGTTTCCTCTGTTGTAATACAGGTATCTCCAATGGTACTGATCGGAAGTAATATAAAACTTTAGGCAAAATAGACATTTTTAGAACATTGCGTCTCCCAACCAATGACAAATGTAAGCACTCAATTTTCTCAAGTTGATTTCTAATTGATTGTAATATATCTGACCAATTCACCGTGACTAACTCTTGAAGAGACAATCTAATTTTAATGCCAAGATATTTAGCCTCTGTGGTAACCCGATTGTCATTAGGGCAAAGTCCAGGTGTGCATATAACCTGTGTTTTCTGGATATTGAATTTATACCCCGACACATTACCAAATTCACGAGTCAGGTTTTCGATCTCGTGTAATGCAGGTTCCGGATCAGATGTTATGATCGCTACATCATCAGCGTAAGCTAACACACGTATATTGCCCCCGGGTAAAGCCATAGATTGTATATGTGGAGATGTCATCAGCATTTTTAAAAGTGGTTCTATGTACATGGCAAATAGTAATGGTGAGCATGGGCACCCCTGGCATGTGCCCCGAGTGATGTTAACTGCTGTTGATTCTTGACCTGACAAACATATCTTGGCCCTAGGGTGTCTATACATCACTTGTAAAGCGTATATAAATCGTGGCCCAAACCCCATTTTTCCCAAAATCGCCCATAAAAATACCCATGCAACGCGATCAAATGCTTTTTCAGCATCTAAAAACACCAAACCAACGTTTGTACGTTTTGCAGTTGCATAGTCTAAAGTTGCAATGACACAATGTATGTGATTATTGTACCACGCCCGGGAAGGAAGCCATGTTGTTGATTGGAGACAAGTGCCGGAACAACTTGAATCAGCCGATTCTCACGAATTTTAGAGTAGAGTTTCGCATCTACATTAATAAGAGAGATGGGTCGATATGACCCAGGAAGATGTGGCAGTTTATCTTTCTTTTTAAATACAATTATACTAGCATCGTCCCATGATGGGGGGGGGTTTCCATTTTGGGCATCTAAGAACGTTACCAACATATCGTCTTTAATAATAGGAAACAGCATATGGTATATCTCTAGAGGAAGCTTATCGGGCCGGTGGCCTTCCCCAGTGCCAGTTCTTTAAGGGCGCTTTCAAGTTCTTGCATTGTAATTGGCAGCTCTAGATCTTCTTTATTCACAGAGTCTAGGTGAGTTAAGTCAAGTCTATCTATATATTGATCAATTAAATCAATAGAAAATTTTTCTTGGGTATATAGATCTGTATAATAGTCATGGAATACCTGAAGAATACCTTCTGATGACTCTACTAAAGTACCTTGGCTATCTTCTATAGAAGTTATCCGCTGTGCTGTCTGGCGCCCCCGCATTCTTTGGGCTAGACATCTTCCCACGTTTTCCCCATATTCATATCTTTCAGCACGATGACATTTATATTGGTGTGCTATATCCTGGCTCCACACCCCATTTATCTTAGCTTTGCATTTAGCAACTTTGTCTTGTGCTACACTGCTATCTCGGTGTAGGCTTATTTCATGTGTTAAATCACGCTCTGCGTTTGTTAGATCCTTCAAAAGTTGTGCCATTTTTTTTCCCTTCCTGTTGAAGACTCCAGCCATAGTTACAAGTTTCGCCGCGTAAGCCTGCCTTAAAGCAATCCCAAACCATTGCATAGGAGGTAGAACCCCTATTAAGATCAAAAAACTGCTGAGCCCATACTAAAACTTGTTGCACATAAGTTTCGTCTGAAAGTAGTTTCTTATTAAATGTGAAAGACCTTTTTGAACGCTGGATTTTAAGCAGAGGCATGTCTATAACAATAGGGGCATGATCAGATGTGATGCGTGGCATTACAGAGATTCTAGATCCTTCTGCCATATACCGAGGTAGAAAAATATAATCAAGACGCACAAATGTCTTGTGAGGTGAAGAAAAAAAGGTAAATCCAGGATCTCTCGGATTAGCCAGTGGCCACCCATCAATCAAACCATGTTGGTGTAGTAGTTGCCATAATTCTTTAAATACTTTAGGCTTCCTACCTAAGTATCGACTAAACCCCCAGTCCCAAGTATTCAGCTCCCCATGGATATTAAAATCACCAAGTAGAAATAGTGGAGTGCCCCATAAACCAATTCTACATTCCAAAATTCTATCACTGCAGTGTCATTGATGTTAGATCCATATACCGTACATATAGGAGCCACAACATTCCCTATGACACATTCAACGATTGCCCAACGCCCCAGACTATCCACTTTGATTTTACCTGTTGCGGCTATAGATTGTCGCCCCAATATAGCCACTCCTCGATTCATAGTAGATTGTTGAGAGGCCACCAATACTGTATACCCAAGATCATTCAAAACTTTTCTATTTGACCATGGTATATGCGTTTCTTGGAGACATATTATATCTGGTTGAATCAAACTTATCTCATGCATCACTCGTTTTCGCTTCTGAATGTTATTAAGGCCACATACTTTAAATGAGCATATGCGAAGATTACAGCTAGTCATGGCTGTTGAATGGGATCCTTACATATTTACACCCAAAAAGAAACAGTATATTTAGTCTAAACATTCTATGGCTTTGACTGAATTTTTTTCCCCTTTTTCTCCCCAGCTCACCCCCCGTACCCCCCTGAACCCACCCCCCCCACTAAAGCCCCCACCCACCCCCAGTGACCCTCCCCCAACACTAAGGCAAAGGGGCCTATCGCCCCGTTGATGCGTGTGAGATCGTCTCTCAAGTTTGGGCGTATCCGTTAACCTATAAGAGAATAGCATGAGGAGTAAACCATATGAGCAGATGAATATTCAAAGTTAAAAATTTTCCCTCATGCTAAAGAGTTTAGATATTCCTTCTCTGGAACCTCAGTTGTGAAAAACCGATTCTGTCCTTTATATACTGTTTTTAGTGTAGATGTTGAAGGAGAAAAGCTTGAGCGCCCTTCTTTTGAAATGGAGCAATCAACTGGCGCATTCTCCAACGGTTTTCTACGGTGGCATGACAGTAATCAGGGCGTACAAAAAATTCAATACCCTTACCAGAACGCTTTTTATCTGGTCTTGCAAGATCATATACTTTTTGTCTTGCCAGAAAGTTATTTAAAGATATCAGAATTGCACGGGGGTATTGATGACTTTGATTGCCCCATATTGTTTGCTTGTGAAATGGTAAGTGATCTGCCCTTTGAATCTCTTGAGACCACTGCCAGTCTTTAACCACTGGGAAAGCTTCTTCAAAAAGTTTGACCACAAACTGTCGGATGTCCTGTCCCTCGCGTCCTTCGGGTACACCCAAAACTCGCAGGTTGTTGCGGCGTAGCCGATTCTCCAAATCCACCAATTTTATATTCACGTCGTCTTTCTGAGCTTTTATTCCATCGATGTCAGTTCTATTAAGTGTTACCTGATCTTCTAATGAAGAAATACGACCTTCCGCTTCTACCATTCTATCAGTAAAATCATTACATGATTACGCCAGCCGTCGCACAGTATTTTGAATTTTTTTGCAGGCATTGTGTGTTTTCAAATGTTCAGCTTTAGCCTCCAGGCATTGATCAGAGATAGCTTTCAGAATAATATCTACTGGGGTTTGGCTTGGAGTTCCAGGGCTACAGCTATTTTGTTCAGTGACATTTGCTTGATCATCCTGGCGGCATTGATCCAGATCTCTTGCAGTCGTATCTCTATTAGATATTTCCTCACTCCAATTGCTGTCCATTTGTAAATTAGCTGTATTTTCCAGAGAGGAAGTCTCCACTTCGTCCTCCAAGTCGCCCTCCAAATCAGAGCCCTCAGAGTGTTCTGAAAGTGAGCAAAATTTGCTATACTTACTACTAATTGGATCGCCTTCCACTCCTACTGCCGCTCCTTCTGCCCCTTCTGCCGCTTCGATCCTAGGGGGATCCACCTCAAGATCAGCATCAGTATCGGCACTGGCGGCAACATCAGTGATAGGATCATGAGCCATAGTTTTTTGTAATATAGTAGGTGAGGCAGCTGGAGAGACTAGCGGTGAGACTGCTAGTCGTTCAAGTGCCTCCACCAAAGTCTTATCTTGCTCATTTTCAGCATCTAAAACCACCAGATCATCAATCACTTTATTTTTCCCCCTCCACCTCCAGCTCCAGCTGACAGAGTTTTTACCAATGGGGTTTTTGCTTTTGTATTGAACATTTGTGGTATTTTCGGAGTACCTATTTGACTAGCGTCAACTTCATCATTGTTCCCATTTTGTTTTGACTTTGCCACCAGGGCAGCCCGAGTTCCAATCTGGTTCTCACCACTGGGTCTTGTTTTCCCGCCACGGGCTGTTTTGGGGCCCATAATAGATAAATTACTAAACACACAGCAGGGTTAAAAAAAAAGAGAGAAATAATCTCTGTTTCTCAATCTTTCACTCTGTCAAATTAGAATCAAGCCAGAATACAGTGGGCAGCGTTATACCACTATGCCCAATTCTGAAAAGTTTGTCAGTATTGGCAATATTACAGCAGGTTTATTTCAGCTATTTCAACTATTACACCAGCCCTTGTTTCAGCTCACCTTCAATTCCCAGACTTAAAGTTCGCTAATGACAAGTAGAAAATAGCGTTGTAATATCCTCCAGTCTATATAGATTTGTTTGTTTGTTTTAGATGCTTGTTGGTTGTTTGTTTGTTATCTAGCGCCAACTCTTTTTCAAATCGCTTTTGCAAATTCGTTAACCCCTTAATATCTTAAGTCCGGCGTTTTCTTAACAAGCTATCAAGCTGCTTCCCAACGCTGTTACTGTGGTCTCTGAATATTTCTAAACACTGCTGTAGCCATTGTAGCAGCCGCCCGTCTCCCCCAGCACGTTTCTTTCAGCTCGTCCACCTCGCCTCCTCCTCGCCTCCTCACCTCCTCACCTCCTCGCCTCCGCTCCTCCGCTCCTCCTCCTCTCTCCGCGTCTCAGCCGGCGTCTCGGCCGGCGTCTCAGCTGCGTTTCGTCTCGTCTAGGAGCGGCAGGCACTGAAACACTGATGCATCGGAGCACACTGTTCGCGCCGGGTTTTTTTTTCTTTACCGAAACGCCGCGGTTGTCCACAATACCGGTCCGACAATCTAGCGTGCAGACGGCAAAAGGAAAAGCAGCTGGGGCTCCAATACAGCTTTCGTACGGATCGCCCAAATGGAGCACCTCACACACACGCCTGGCGTACAGGCGCCATCTTGCCTCCCCCGGGTTTGATTGACCTGTACCATCATTTCATATGCTGGCATAGCATTATACTGCAATTTCTGACCTTCTCTAGATATATTATCCTTAGGTTTGGATTTTGTGAATACCCCACCCTTGTTTTATACCTAAACATTCTCAAAACTATTTCATAATCACAATAAATCATGGTAAACAAACTTAGTTAATAATAACCAATAGCAGCACAGCTCTGTTAAAGGTCAACATATCACAGCACAACTATATTAGCAACCAACCAGAGCACAGCTTTGAGGTGACATCTCACCAATCCCAACGCAGCTCTCTGGCTGAGCAACCAATCACAGTGTGATTTCTTCAAGAACAGGAAAACAATTACGGAACCACATTAAACTACTTGAATCAATAAACCGTTTGTTTACCCTAAAATGGAATACAAAATCAGCATTCTAAGTAAAACAATTCATTTGTAAACTGTACAAACTCAAATATGGACAATATGGTCAATCAAAATCAGAGACAAGAATGAATAACACACAACCTGCAAAAGTTCTCACTAGGTAAACTCTGATCTGCTGAAATCTACCTCTAAGTCAATGTACTCCACCTCGGCTAAGCACAATAACTCAAGTTAAAGTTTCAAACCTGAAAAGGGAAAAAGTTAATTCAGAGTCTGTATAGAGGTGTAAGTGGTGCCTCGCTGTACACACCACAATACAGACAAAAATTTTGGAATTTCAACGAATCTGATAGCCAACTCTACTCTATCCAATAACACAAATAATCCTCAAATGGGTTATCCAATATGAATAATACATCAGCACAACATCAACCAATCCACCAATTGAAGTCACAATAATCATCACTTATCCAAGCAACTCAGCACAGAACCAGAGATCCATCATCACAAGCTCATACTTGACAACACATTCGCAAACTCAGTAGTTCTGTATTCATACTTACACTCCAGATTAATTCAGGAACACACAGCAATACAGTTAGTCACTTCCCAGGAGGTTCCAACACCGAAAGGTTGGCAAATTCCCCTTCACTCCTTCGATCTGTGCATCAAGGGACCAATTACAATGCAGCCATAAAAGGCACCAACCCTTGGTCGCAGCCTTTACACCTGCATCGTAATGGACCGATCGCGTTACTTTACAACAGCCTCATTATGATGGAGGCGGTCATAAAGTAAACCTGCAGGTCATTCTGGCTGGCTTCCAATAGGCTCAGAGAGCCCATTGACTAGTCAGAAGCCGGCCTGTAATCTCAAGGGCAGGCATTTCCACCCTTCAGATTACAATGTTGAGTTTCGGCAGCCTTTCCAACCTGAAAAGGCTGTCGGAATTCGACTTAGGGGGCCCCCAGCAGGGCTCCCTTGAATGCATGCCCTCCGGTTGGAGGCTGAGGGGTGTGGTCCCTGCACCCCTTGGCAGGCACCTTGAGGTGTCTCCCATTGTAAAATGTAGGAATGTGGCCAGACAGTGTTCGATCGTATCCCAATGGGTCGTTCGGGACCGCCAATTTGGTGTCTGTCGGTCCCATGACCGATATGGTGGTGGGCGGAAGAGATTTTGCCCGACATCGTAATGATCCCCTTAGAGTCCAAATCTACAAAACTCTTTTGGGGACCCCTAAAAGAGGAGGCGCTCTTACACTAACCATCCTCTGCTACCAACATTTTGTGGGAGCAGCACCTCAATTATCATCTGAACCACAACAATTTATACACCAACAGTTTTACCTTAGACATTTCATCACAGAAATCTGTAATTGTACTAGCGGTAAGAAACTATCGGCCAGATTCATGAAAGACCCGTTTTGCGAGTCTGAAATAGCGATTCATAAGGAATCGCTATTACAGACTCGCAAAACGGGATTCATGTAGGAATCGCAAAATTAAATGCGATTCCTACAGATTCCTTATTTGCGATTAGCAAATTGCTAATCGCAAATAAGGAATAACTCCCCATTCATTCCTATGGGCCAAAAGGCCCATAGGAATGAATGGGGAGTATTCCTTATTTGCGATTAGCAATTTGCTAATCGCAAATAAGATAGCGATTTGAAGGGTGCCAGGGGTGTCCAAAGGACACCCTGTAGCACCCCTCAAATGCACATTTCAACAGGTGTTGCGCACACACATGTCCTAAGGACATGTGTGTGTGTGTAACATGCAACTTAAAAAAATGCTTTTAAAAGCATTTTTCTAAGTTTTCGCTATTTACCACGAGGTTTGACCTCGCGGTAAATAGCGGCCGAAATTTGCGAATTCGCAATATTAAAATGTTTCAAGAATAGCATTTAAGGAATCTCTAATAGAGATTCCTTAAATGCTATTCCAAGCAAATTTGCGAGTTTCTAAATAGCGATTTTTGCATTTGGGATGATGAATCCCAAACGCAAAAATTGCACTCGCAAAGGGCCAGATTCTCAGAATCTGGCCCTTTGCGACCGCAAATATGATTGATGAATCAGGCTGTATACTCCTCATCAATAAAACATGTATTTAGCAGAGTGAAAATCAGACTAAAACTAGAATCATTTAATAACTGAGTTTTAGATCAAAAATAGATTCATTATAAAATTGTTAATAAAAACGAAACAGAGAAATGCATAAACCTGCCATTAAGGCTCAAGTACAGAAATACACCATCACAAAACATAGCAAATACTTATTGAACCAAATAAATCTATGAAAATTCTAAGGGCCTAATGTGAGTTTGGCTGCTACGCCAGCGCCCTGCTCCAAGATGGCCAAACCTGACCGCCGCCCGCCTGTCAGATTAAGTGTCATTTTGTGGTCTAGCAGGAGGGCGGTGGTACAGTTCAAAGGCTCATATGTGAGCCTTTGAACTCCAGTGCCGAAAGAGCACCAAAGCAGGTTCCTGCAAGGCATGGACTTTGCAGTCCATGTTGCGCTGGAACTGGTGTGCATGCACACAGGGGAGCACACGGTGTGCCCATCTGCATGCACCCATATGCACAAAGGGTACCAGGGGACCCTGTAGGGCCCCCTTACTTTCCTGGCCGCCACACTTTTCATGGCGGGATCACCGCCATGAAAAGTGTAGAGGTCAGGAAAGTCATAATATGCTTGGCTGTGATGCAGCAGCACGACCAGCATATTACTGGCCCAGGCTCGCCAGACACCGAATGATCCTGGATCCCAGACAGTTGCAGTGGTTCCATGGCGGTTCGATGCCACCACAGGTATGGGAGCTCATAATTAGGGCTCCAAGTTTTATGGTTTTATTTTTTTGCCATTTCCGTCTGTATTTACCCATATTTATTTTTGGGGAATTTTATCTGTATTTATCCACATTTATTTTTCCCACAAGTAAAAGACTATGCTGCAGCTGGTATTTTTCCACATTTGTTTAAATTGACAAAGCACACATGCACTCGTTTGTTATTGGTCAACACCATATATTCATCTGAAAAGTTTGCCATAGCAGGAATGTCACACATACGCCTAATAGGGCTATCAAAAGCCATTTGTCTAAGAGCCTTGAAGTTTCTGCCAGCGGTACAGAGTGCCACATCCTCTCCCACGCTGAACACGATACTGCCCCACTGAGAGAAACTCACACTGCCTTAAGCTACAACCCAATTGTAACCCACTATAAACCCCTGGAAGCAACTCAATTCAAATTATGCACTAGATATGAGTAATATGCTGCCGGAAAAAGCATGTCTGTCTGTGCCCAGCACTGCTTTCTAAACTGCATGTTATCATTTTTGAATTGGGAAAAATATTGGGATTTTCCATACCCCAACTGACACAGATTGCACAGTGAGGGTGGCTTGCACTTTACTGTTTCCTTATAATTCCATGGTTATTAATTTTTTAATTTTTGCCATTGTCAGCTTGAGATCCTGAGAGCAATTCTGGCCAGACACACAGAGGCAAGGGATGCACTAAGAGAATAAAAAAACACAATTCTAATAGTACAGGTTTTACTGAACCCTGTTCACAGTAGAGTATAAAAAAAACAAATTTAAAAAAAATGAACAGGGGGAAACACATTAGGTAATTATCGTTTGTTTACTTGACATGAAAATGCACCTAGTTAGACTGGTATCTCAGAGATTGAGATGTTCTTTCAGGACCCAAGCAAGCATCCACATTAACAGCAATACAAAGTATTAGGTACAAATGGACTAGGGACTCTAAACTAATTTAGCAGTAAGTCTGATCTCACCCTCTGAGGTGATTTAGATTTACTAGTGAAATCACTGCTATTTCCATATAATTATTTTAGGCAAAAAACGTTTTAGCATTTAGAATTAAATTAAGTGTAATTAACTATACTATACTAGTGGTCTCTTGCCTAAAATATGAATGTTTTGTTTTAAGTGCAAAGCACTTGAAGCCTTTATTGTAATGCCATCTACCATATTGAGATTTTACAGTCTTTGAGGAGAGGCTGGGATGTAGGAGGCAGGGTCGAAAACCAATCCAAAGATGCTGAATATTTCAACATTGTTTAGCAGGGGGAAAAAAGCAGGTGTCAAAGAGAAGGTTAAATGTCCAGGGTGCATATAGTGAGCAGAGTTTGCCTTTATAAGCATACTGATCAGTTTGTGCACCCGAAATTTCAACATTGCATTAGCTTAGCTGTGCTTACTATATTTTCTTTTCAGTTCCCTACCTCTAAGTCCAAAAGATCAGGAAACCACCCACCAAAAGTGGGAATGTGCAGAATTAAGGCTGCTGTGTATCTATTGTTTGAGAGAACATCCATCAGGTGCGCAACGCCCATAGGGCTCAAAGGGCTTCAGACTCCCCCACCTCCCCGTCGTGTCTGTCAGCCCGGGCACAGACACAGACCAGTTTTTAGCTTGCCATGCGGCACCCGAGTACTTCACAGGTCTTTAAAAGACCATTCACTTGTTAACGAGGCTTTGTTGTTTTTTTCACCACTTCTTAGAGCCACTGCATCTCCACTCTTGCCTGTGGCTGGAGGAATTAGCACCCCCCACCCCAAAATTTGTATCAGCCCCCGTGAAATTTGACTCTAGGTGCGCCTCTGACATCCATCAATTAGAAGCTGCACTCGACTTTACTAAAGGACTCATTATCTTGAATGTCTTTTTCTCACCCCATAAATACTGATAACACCAGAGGCAATACTTACTCTGTGAGCAATGAACATACCATCCTGTTTTGCAACTCTCTGCTGGAAAATGTGCTAGTATTTTCCCGTTTTTAAATATAAATACAGACAAAGGAAAACTTGTTTTTCGTCTGTATTTATATGTAAAAATGTGTTTAACCGGAAAACCAGGAGCCCTACTCATAATTAAGCCCTAAGTGTCATTCTTTTAAAGGGTACTGACAGCATCCCAAGGAAGGAAAAGTCTCAAAATAATTGCACAGACTCTTGGGAGGAAAATGGAAAGTCGACCCAAACACCCAAAACAAGGTTTTGTTTACACAATTTATGCATAGCTATTAATAAAACTACAAATTCAGCATGGTATGACCATAGTTAGGTAACATTGGCAAATCAAAAACAACTACACAATTAATAAAGCTTTTTAGCACTAACCCATTTCTTAAGGTAAGAGAAATCTTCTGCTTGCATCCTCCACAACTGCACTCGGGAGATGTAAAACATAATATGAAACATTTTTCAAACAATAGCTTATAGAATGATGTTCTTTTTCAAGCCTGCATAGGAATTTCCAGCGGAATTCCTTCAAAATTATATGTTAGGTACATGATGGAAAGCTTCAACCACAATACATGCTTTCTAATACAAGAGTCCCCTTTTTCGTCATTCTGTGCTCCACGGAAACTGTGGGGAGAGATGACTTGCAGTGGGTTACTAGCTAGGAGGGGGATTGAGCTGGAGAAAAATGAGCAGAACACCAGAAACTGCATTTATTTAAATAAAATGGTGTCTCACACGAAATTGTGGCTAACTGTACCACATTATTAAACACACTTCTGAACAAAATAATTAAATTGTTTCACGTGAACAATATAATTCATCTGTTACGATTATACACATCATTACAATTATCACCTTTCACCAGTAAATTGTCACCCAAAATTGCACTCTTACTTTCTAGTTTTATCAAAAAGTAGTGGTGATTGCCATTAAAAATCCAAGTATGCACATTCCTGTTCATATTCATACTCGTGATTGTATTAAAACTATTGCTACAAACAAAACGAATGGCTAAAGGCGATAGAAAGGTTTAGCTAACCCAATTTTTGAGGGTATTTGGGAACGTTGGTTTCCCGAGTCAGAATAACTTTTTCCAGAGCTTAGACTAAACCCCTTCTCTCCCATATGCACACCATTTGTTTATGACTGATGTCCCATGGGTGTGACATCCTGTGCCGGAAAACCCAGATGTAAACTTATGCAACCACACCTAAAGGTATTTAGGTTGAGAGGTGGGTAAGCAGAAAGAGGCCAATCACCCAGATGAAATCAGGGAGCAGTAGGGACGATCGCTAAGGATAACACTGACTACAGGTGAGGGCAGGGCACCAGCCCTAAAAAAAGAAGTGGGGGACTAACCAAGTTAGGCAGTATGCAAGTGACATCATGGTGCATGCCATCACAGCACATGTCGTCACAACGTGTGACATCGCACATGGCATCACAGGAAGTGCCATCACAAGAAGTGACACCAGGTATTAAGACCTCACACATATGTTTATCAGGTATACCATGATTACATTTAAGCTCATTATGAATTTAAAAATATGAGATTTTGCGTTCGGATTGTGCCACAAAAGTGTTGCAACCATGACGCAAAATCTGGGCCTCAACTAATAATTTTTTTTTTAACCCTACCACAAGGAAATTGGCAATAAGGTTAAGCATAGAATCAGATCTGTTCTGCTTAATTGGTTGCAAAGTCTGCATTTTAAAATATTTCATGGGGTTAAGGCACCTACTACAGAGATCTTTGTGTTCCCAGTAAATCTCATGTAGTAGCAATAATAGTAAAATAACTCTGGAGATTAACCCTGGACAGGGGCGGCTCCGAGTAATGGTGGAGGAGCGCCACCCGGCTGCTAAAAGAAGAAATATAAAAAAATAATGAAAGCATTTTATTATCATTTAATTTTTGCCTAACTGCTGACGATGGAGTCTTCAGTTGGGCGTAGCTAGGTAATCTTGTCAGAGAGGCATGGCACGGGGAGCTTTGGTGAACACTTTTAAGTGTGCATGTGTGTTTGGTCAGCCGTCCTAAGCCAGCCAAACACACATGCACACTTAAGTTTCTCCAACCCGGCTGTGTTGTACAGCCAGGTTAGAAAAACACCCAAGGCTTCAATGCACTGTCTGAGCGGCAAACGAAGCCGGAATGGAATGTGAGAATTGAAGGTGGCAAACATTGGATCAGCAGGTAAGTGGGATTTGAATTATGTGTCTCATTTTTGGTGATTATTGTTCAAAGACCCACCCCACCACTAAGCAATAATAGCACTGCCACTGCCTTTTGCTGGAGAGATCTGTCTTTGTGTAATCCAAGATTTGAATACAAGTTGTCTAGAAGGTTAATGTATCTCCTGCAAACCACATCATGTAGCATGCAGGTGACAGATATTTATTTTATACCGATAGGTAAGTGGTTTACTGCTTTCAACACAGAGATCCTTTTGTTACTTGTAGTTCAAAAATATGAATTCTTCTAATTTAGCAAGTTGAGATATGGACATGTGACTCCTACACCTTGTAACCCTCACTGTCTTATGTAAGTGTTATAATTGAGTTGTGCTATTCCTTTCTCTAGCTGTGTCCTCCCTGCTGCTCAGCTAGAATGAATGTTAGAATGCCTGATGACCTCACAGAATGCTTGAGTGCTGGCTTGTGTGTGGAGTGTCAGTTGTTGAATGCAGGCTGAGCAGCAGGGAGGCTGTTCCTCGTGGGCTTTCATTTCCATCTACTTATCTTCTTATAATAAACTTACCGTGTAAATAAGCTTCAATAAATCCAGCCTGTTTTATATACCTGGCTCATGGACTTTCCATTTACCACATTTGGTGACGTTCTTGAAGAACCTATGCATGGAGTAAGGAAGGCCCTGTACAAAGGAACTAAGGAACCAAGAGTCTGAAACTTTAAGAGAAAGGAAACCAAGACATTGAAACTTTGCAGGACCGCCCTGGTTAGCCCCACCAGTGTCCTTTTCCACCTAGACAGCCTGCAGCCCAGGGCGTTTGACCTTCTGACGGTCTTTGTGGAGCTACTGTGGAGATTGCTGCCATCCTACTGCCTTGGAGGAGTTGCTCTTGCCCAGCTGACCTTGCTACAGTCGTGGGACAGGCTGCTAATTTGGTTTGGTACTCGGGAATTGGCCGCAGCTAACTGTTCTGAAAAAACTGACAGACACTCCTAGTGAGCTGAGGAAATCAGACACCCCTGGTGAGCAGTTACACTGATTTAGGGATGCAGAGGCTGGTGATGCCTCTGAACCTGCAGCCTGTGTGAGGGTGGAGGTGTCCCAAGATATAAGTGTGCAGTGACTTCTGAGTGCTATGGTTTGTAACTTTGCTGTTGTGAGAGACAGCCAACACTCAAGTTTCCCAGTGTCCAGGGTGAGGCGACTTTGGTCCATGGTTTATTTTTCTAAGTTTGGACTGGTCGGGTATGTGCCCCATTCTGGATCTTAGGGAGGTGTGTTCCCATATTATGATATTATGTGGAGGTTGTGATAGCAGTCTGCCCAGTTCAATTTTAAGAGGTTTTGGGAGCTAAGTGCCCCGGTGCTGGATCATAGGGAGATGTGTTTCCTATTACTTGGAGGTTGTGGGAGATGAGTGCCCCATTTCTGGATGCTGACCAGATTTTCAAGTGTGAGTGGTATGCTAATGAGTGGCATTGATGCTTGTTTTAATTTTGCCTAAGGGAGGGGGATGGGGTTAATACAACTGTGTTTATTTTCGAGAATGCAATGTAAATGTTAGTTTTGAAAATGCATTGTATATATTGATGTTTCCGTTTCCTTCCTTCACTTCTGCATTGTTGTTTCCCTAAGGAAGGGGGATATGTTATGATTGACTTGTGCTATTCCTTTCTCTAGCTGTGTCTTCCCTGCTGCTCAGCCAGGATGAGTGTTAGAATGTCTGATGACCTCACGGAATGCTTGAGTGCTGGCTTGTGTGTGGAGTATTAGTTGGTGGATGCAGGCTGAGCGGCAGGGAGGCTGCTCCTGGTGGGGTTACATTTCCATCTACCCATCTTCTTCTAATGAACTTACCTTGTACCTAAGCTTTAATAAATACAGCCTGTTTTATATACCTGGCTCATGGACTTTTCATTCACCACAGTAAGCCATCTTGTTCTTTGATTTACACACTTACATGATTTATTGTCAATCTATAATGTGTATGTTACACAACGTGCTCTCATGCCATGCTTTAGGATGAGTAGCAGTGTAAACGGAATAAAATAGTGCTATTTAAATTGCTATTTATGTAAATACTGGGACAACCCAACACATCTGGCAAAAGTGCATCTACTTATATACAGGGACTGAACAAAGTCAAAATAATAACTCTTTTAATACCTGTGAATAGATAACAAGCTGTGTGCTTTTGTTTCCCCTCCCTTGCATTGAAGTGTGAGGTTCCAGACCAAAAGGAGGCCTGATGGCCCCTCATCTTCAGCCGATATATTTGGCCCAGCTGGAGATGAAAATTAAACAAGCATTGGAAATGCAATGGGTCTCGCATTAGGAAAGTTTGAGCTATTTGTCTTGTAAATGACAATTTTTTTTATTTCTGTTGGTTTTGAAAATAGCTAAATTAATAGCTTTGTCATTTACAATGCCAATAGTTATAACTTTCGCAAATGTGACACCGATAGCATTTGTAATGTAATGTGTTGTATTTACGTGACTTACATGTATTGATATTACAAATAACAATGTCTTTTAATGTTTTTAATTAATTAATACTTAAATAAAAGACTGCTAAAAGACGATTTGCGTACACAACAACAAACCACGCTCTAAAATGAACGAGTCCAGATGTACTTGGCAGAATTTGTAAGTTTAATCTTGTTATTCCAAAAGAATGCACATGCACAGTATATGAATGCCATTTTTTTTTTGCCCATCAGCACATCATTTTCCTGTTTATCTTCTTAAGAAAACAAACTGCACATCACTTGTCTTGAATGCAGATATCCAACCAAGTAGCTGAGCCAGGAAGAGCCTTGTAATCAAGAATATTGGTCCAGAGGGGCCGACCCAGCATCCACCAGCTGCGCTCAGTGACCCCTGCTCGTCTTTAAGGGGGCGTAGATGAAGAGAGCGATTCCCCTATTGTGTCCTGTCCAGCACTAACTAGTTACTGTGGTCAGACAGACGGGTGATTTTATTAGAGCCACCCCGGTCACAATGGAGGAGACACGTAAGTAATTGTATCGGATCGAGGACATCGTGGTCACGCCAATTCTGAATGAGTTCAGCAAATTATTGACATAAAAATATTCACCTTCATTAAATTAAAACATCACAGGGAGCATAACTTTTCTTAAAAGATGGGATTTGAAAGAGAACAGACACTCCAAGAGCACATACGTGTTCAGTTATTTTTTTGTAAAAATCAGCTTTGATGCATGATTGAATAACTATGTAAAAAGACGGAGGGAAGACAGAGAAGGGAGGGGGGAGGAGAAATGCGACAGGGCGGGCAGGGGAGGGGGCGGAGCGGGTAAAAAAAACACAAGACGGTGGGAAGGCAGAGAAGGGGAGGGGGGAGGAGAAATGCGACACGGCGGGCAGGGGAGGGGGCCGAGCGGGGAGAGCGGCGATGAGGGTGCGAAGCAGCAGGGGCCTTTGAAGTGAAGCTAAGCTTCACTTCAAAGGTGTGGGAGGAGTGCTGCTGGGGAACAGATGGCGATTTGATGATGTGTACGCACATTTTAGGTCAATGCGCTTGCGCATTGACCTAAAAGCGCACGGGCACAGCACCAAATCGCCAGTTGGGATACTAGTTGGGTAAAGTCTGTTTAAATCGCTATAGTCTCGCTCTGCTCAATGCGCATGCGCATTGAGAGGCGAGACCTAACAAAAAAGCCTTCCTCGCTGCCTGCACGTTGCTGCTGGCAGTGATAGAAGTGGGCGGGGACAGAAGGGCACGGCGTGCCCCTACTTCTAAAAATTCTTTCAGTCCGTTCCCCTACTTCTTACTTTCCACAAAGCATCCCGGGACGGCAAGAATAGTACTAAATAAAACCGAGAACTTTTTTTTTTCATCCCAATTCCAGGGGCTGCTCGCACTTCTCTGTGACTCCAGAGGCTGCAGCAGCCCCTCCCTGGGCGCTCTCAGCCTGAGGGCAGGCCCATTGTCATTCCGATTGAGGCTGATTAGCCCCTTTCGAATGACAATGCGCCTGCCCTTTGCCTTTAGCACAGGGGTTCCCAATCTGTGCCGCACCCTGGTGTGCCTTTAAAACTAAACAGGGGCATCGCGAACAGATGCTATTATTATTAATTATGTACGCCCTCTAAGTCAAAGTCTCGAGTAAATTTTTAGCTCAAATTTCACTTCTCATCAGCCCGGGCGTGCTGAGATGCCAATGAATGCATCAGTGTGAAAGGCTGTTTGAACTCTGAGGCAGAAGCTGCAGCACATTCGTAAGGAGTATTTCACTGCAAAATATACCTTATATTTTTTACCACGCAATATGAAACCAATTGCCTTGAATAGACACCAATAGAAAGTAGGTTGCACCACTCACACGCATAGATTACTGATGCTGTTTGTTAGTCATTTTAACTCCAGCTGCACTCAAATTCCTGATTTTTGTTGATGGCTGAGTAAAAGTGTTTCTGTCTGAAGTCAGTAGAGGGCTGTGTCTTACAGGAGCCAATCTGGCTACTAAATGTTGAATGCAGGCCTCGTGGTCCAAGGGAGGCGTGTGGAGGGCTGGGGTGGGGGTGGATGGGAGATTCCATCAAACGTCTCAGCATGTATCACTAATTTGGGGTGTTATTCACGTACCACCAGAGATGGTATCAATGTTTAATTTGGTAGCTGTGCATGTGGAGGGGGATTTGGGTATGATAAACTGCACAAAAGAACATACACTTCCCTGCTAGGCTCCTAATTGTACCAAGGATTGTATATGAACAGCAGGGTCTGGAGCTGTGTAGTGGACTGGACAGAAGGCTGTTTGCCAAAACAAATTTCAGCTGGTGTGAAATTTAACAGCATTGGGCCAGCGAGCCTAAAGCTACAGCTCTTGAGGTGGATGCTAGTAACTGTGACAAGAAAAAAGAAGTTGCTGGCCCTCTCAATTATTTAGTCTCTAAACATTTTGAGACCACAAACAAAAAATGAATCATTTGTTTGTAAGGGTAAATTTATTTAGCCCTTTGAACTTATTTTCAAAATTGAACTATTTTAAAGGCGAGAAGAACACTTTACAACAATGTACAAGACACAGTAACACCTATTTACAACTACTATACAAATAACGTCTATACAGTTAAACAAACAATTATGCACAAACTTCTTTATCAAAAAGCAAAAATTGGCGATTATTTCACAATGCTGATTATTCTTTACAAGAGTATAAACCAATACAAAAAACCACAGACTGAAAGAAATGGCAACAAGAATTGAATTTTTGTTTAGCAATCAATTCAGAGATACTGAATAATCTCTTCAGGGACAGATAGTTTATAGTTGCCGCTTGCCGACGCGTTTCGAATCTGTAAAGAATCGCAGATTCTCCTCAGGGCTCTGTCATTGTGGTTGATCTATGTGAATAAAGGAAGTTTGTTTTAGAAAAAGTAAAATAGGATTTGGACACTTGTTGACCCCCTACGGTCGCTAAGGGCTACCGGACTCATTACCTTCGCGAAAAGGCGATATGGTCTCGATGGTCCAATTGCTCATGCAGGGCTGTGCGCTGCAGATGTTCAATGTGGCAGAAGATGGGTTCTGCAAGAGATTAATTCATATGCTTACTAAACCACCCAGGGCAGCACAGTGTGACTGACTCCAGACTGGAAAGGCACGGGGTTTTCTTACCTTAGTCAGGTATGACGGTAAGGCTCTGTCTAAATCCTTTCAATGGTCAATCCATTTACGATGATACCTATGAGACACAAACGTTGTGCTCAGTGTTAGAATCTATTTTGACACCCTGGACAAAAGAGTTATGCGAGGGAGTGTTGGAAAACATACCTATTGTTTGAAGGTAGAGCGGAGAACGCCGGTCGTCATGCCGTTTCTCCTTTTCGTTCTCTGTTTGAAGTTTTAGTCAATGGCGGGGGCCAAGTTTAGAATCCTCCGCGGTATTCACAACGGCGTGTATATGAATCACGCTGAAATGGAAGGGAGAGATTTCCTTAGTTATCAGCATAAAGCTGTTACGCTTGCCCTAGTGCTTACAGAGCCTCACTGACACTCACCTCGCTCTTGTGATATCTGACCAGCAAATGCGAACACTCAGGCAGCCGTGTGGCCGGCTAGAGCTCCTACATCATAGTGAACCATGCACTCGGTATTGTGGGTATTGTAGTTTTTCAGTATTTGTTGAATGGAAAATTTCACAGCCGTGAAATTTCCGAGAGTGAATTCAACCCAGTTTGAGTACTGTTAAACTTGAGTATTAAGTACGCCTCCTTTTTCAATAGGATTTGTTCAATGTTGGTACCTGTTTTAGGCTGGTTTATGCTGAATAGTACGGTCCATGTAAACTCGTTCTCCCCGTGTTGTTTATCTGCGAAGTGTTGGGCTAAGGGCGCAGTTAGAACTTTGTTCTTGATGCGTGACCTGTGCTGTGTCATGCGTGTATTGACCTGTTGATTGGTCTTGCCTATGTAGATTTTAGAACAAGGGCAAATGATGGCGTAAACAACATTTTTTGTTCTGCAATTGGTAAAGCCTGTGTGTGACCATGTTGTGCTGCGATGTTGAAAAGTTTTGCCTTCAATGGTTGTATCGCAAGCAATGCAATTGCCACATCTGTGGTGTCCTTCAATGGGTTTGAGACCCCATTGAGACAACAAGTCACTTTTGGGTTTGGCTATTCTAATATCTGCACGAACTATTTGCTGGCCAATATTTTGATTTCTTTTAAAAGCAAATCTTGGGCGTGGAATCGGTGTGTCTAGTTCTTCAAGCAAATGTCAATGTTTTAGCACCAATTGACGTATTTTGTGGGTTTCAGCACAAAATGTAGTCACACAAACCAGGTTCTCTAAGTCACGCTTGATTTTGGTTTCAAGAAGGCACTCTCTGGGTGTGTAGTGTGCTCTCTTGAAAGAGTGTTTCAACAGTTTTT
This sequence comes from Lissotriton vulgaris, assembly GCF_964263255.1. Classification (NCBI taxonomy): domain Eukaryota; kingdom Metazoa; phylum Chordata; class Amphibia; order Caudata; family Salamandridae; genus Lissotriton; species Lissotriton vulgaris. The sequence goes on along the minus strand of NC_141689.1, from coordinate 1,433,327,092 downwards.
TTGGGTACCCCCGTTGTGTTAATTCCTCACAAAAGTTCTGCCCATGTTGGTCGAATTGTGCCAGCTCCGAACAATTCCTCCTGATGCGCAGGAGTTGTCCATACGGCAAGTTAGCCCTCAAGTTTCTGGGATGCGAGCTATTGTAATGGAGTATGGTGTTCTTGTCTGTGGCTTTCTTGAATAGGGAGGACTTTAGGGAGCCTCCAGCATCTGTTATTTTCACATCCAAAAATGTCATTTTCACATTGCTGGAATCAACCGAAAGTTTTATGTCCTGGTGTCTCGTATTGAGCCACTGGTGAAAGTCACTCAACTCGGTGCTACTCCCCTGCCACAGGAGCCACACGTCGTCGATGTAACGATACCAGTGCACAATGTGATGTTTGAAAGGGTTATTTTCCTCCACAAATCTTTTCTCATATTCGGCCATATATAATACGGCCATTTCCGGAGCGTAAGGGCACCCCATCGCGGTGCCCTTGATTTGCAAAAAGAAGTCATCATTGAAACGGAAGTAGTTTCTTTTGAGGGTTATCTCGGCCAACTTCAAGATAAAGGAGGTGGGAACTCTATGAGGTCTTTCTCTTGAGTCAAGGTAGAGTTCTAACACCTCTAGTGCATCGTCCTGCGGTATCTGGGTGTACAGTGACGTGACATCCATCGTAACCATGAGTTGTGATGTATGATCGAACTGGGTCCCTTCTACCTTCACTAGAAAATCGGTTGTGTCCCTTAAATAAGATCTAACTTTGGCCACGAAAGGTTTTAGGAAGAAATCCACATATTTTGATAGTGGCTCTAGACAAGAATCACAACCCGACACGATTGGTCGTCCCGGGGGATTCGACAGGTTTTTATGAATTTTCTGCAAGAAATATGCCACCGGTGTTCTGGGGCATTTCTTCACCAAGAATTCGCTTTCTTTGGGACCAAGAAACCCACTTTCTTTGCCTGTTTGAACTGTCTCCAAAATTAGTGACTGGATTTGATGTAACGGGTCCTCCTGCAGTTTTCTGTACCACTCTTTGTTGTTCACTTGCGAGAACCCTTCAGTCAGGTATTGTTCTCTCGGCCAGATTACCACCGCACCGCCCTTATCGGCCTGTTTTATTATTATCGAGGGATCTTCCTTTAGGTTTTTCAAAGCTAGTCGCTGTCCTTTAGAGATATTATGTTAAATAAATTTCTGATTGTTCTCTAGTTTGTTAATTGAGGACAACAAAACTTGCTCAAAAGCGTGAACCTGTTTAGGAATATTCTGATTCGGTACAAAGGTGGATTTGTTCCTAAGGCCCGTTGTTTCCATGTTGGTACTTGGAGGCTGATTCGCAAAGAAAGCTTTGAGTCTGATCTTACGGCAAAACTCTATTGCCTCCAATTTGATCTTTGTAAAGTCTGTCTGTCTAAAAAAAAAAAAAAAAAGTAACTCTGAGTGAGCACTCTGTACAGCAGTCTCACAGAACTGAGTTACTTCTTGGCACTATGTGAACTTTGCAGGAAAGAAGAGGTGACTGGGCAGGAGAGGCGACTGGGCAGGGGAGGCGACTGGGCAGGGGAGGCGACTGGGCAGGGGAGGCGACTGGGCAGGGGAGGCGACGGGGCAGGAGAGGTGATGGGGCAGGAGAAGTGACGAAGCATTAGAAGTAATGGGGCAGGAGCAATGATTAGGCTTGAGCAGGAATGGTAACCGGGCAGGAGCAGTGAACGGTCCCTTTCTCTTCTGAGCCGGCAGAAGCAGTGAACGGGGCAGGAGCAGTGAGCGGGGCAGGAGCCGGGAACGGGGCAGGAGCGGGGAACGGACAGGAGCAGTGAACAGGGCAGGAGCAGTGAGCGGGGCAGGAGCAGTGAACGGGGAAGGAGCAGTGAACGGGGCAGGAACGGTGAACAGGGCAGGAGCGGTGAACGGGGCAGGAGCGGTGAACGGGGCAGGAGCGGTGAACGAAGCAGGAGCGGGGAACAGGGCAGGAGCAGTGAACGGGGAAGGAGCGGTGAGCGGGGCAAGAGCAGTGAACGGGGCAGGAACGGTGAACGGGGCAGGAGCAGTGAACGGGCAGGAGCAATAAATGGGGCAGGAGCGGTGAACGGTACAGGAGCGGTGAACGGGACAGGAGCGGTGAACAGGGCAGGAGCGGTGAACGGGGCAGGAGCGGTGAACGGGGCAGGAGTGGTGAACGGGGCAGGAGCGGTGAACGGGGCAGGAGAAGTGACGGGACAGGAGAAGTGACGGGACAGGAGAAGGGACGGGACAGGAGAAGTGACGGGACAAGAGAAGTGATGGGACAGGAGAAGTGACGGGACAGGAGAGGTGATCGGGTACAAGAAGTGCCGGGCAGGCAACATGAGCAGTGAACAGGGTAGGAGCAGTAAACAGGGCAGGAGCAGTGACCAGGGCAGGAGCAGTGAACAGGGCAGGAGCAGTGACAGGACAGGAGAAGGGCGGGGCAGAGGAATTGACGAAGCCGCAGTGTTGATCGAGCAGGAGTACTGACTGGACAGGAGCAGTGAAAGGACAGGAGCAGGCGTTTCCCTGGGCGACTGGAAGGGTAGGGGGCCAGTTTAGTTTGGGGGGACCGGTCTTGTATAAGTGCAGGAGTTTTAAAAACACTGCAAATTTCTTTGTATATTCAGCAGGTTTTGGTCAACAATACAAGTGCCAAGATAACTTTGGTGATCAATGTACCTGCTGGAGAGAGATGGGAGCATGTTTTGTCTGGTGGCTGTTTGCCTCAGCTAAGGTAGTGCAGAGGGGTAATATGCCTCCTGCAAAGAACATGTACCATGCATATCAAAGAGCAATATGTTATGTGCATAGTTCAGGGGTTACTGCTTTGTTTTCACTTCCCAAATGAAAGGACACTTGAATACATATGGCCTGGCAGTTCGATCTGGACTGTTCACATTGGGCGCAGGATCAAGAGTGATTTGCATATGGCTGGGTCCAAACTGGAATGGTATGGTGAGCAAAAAATGATGGATTTAAGCCCAGATCTCTGAACTGGGGTGAATGTATGACATTGTTCTGCATTCTATCCATCAATTGTTCTTTTTGCATTTGTCACCCTGAGTGGGACAGGTATGGTCAGACATGAGTCCCGTGCTCTCCCTGCCACTAGATTCAAGCTATCCTGGCTGAAGAGGGCTGAAAGCCCGAGACCGGTCCTAGGATGCTTGATTCCAGTCCAGGGAGGACCCTGTTCCCATTGGGTGCAGGATCAAGACTGATTTGCATATGGCTGGGTCCAAACTGGAATGGCACGGTGAGCAAAGAAAAAATGGATTTAGGCCCCGATCTCTGTACTGGGGTGAATGCATGATATTTTTCTGCATTCAGTTCTTCTTTTTACTATATTATGATTGAGCAGCTAGCTGGCTGACATGAATGTGAAGGAGCCTTTTTGGGTTTCCGTGAGTCTAGATTCTAGATTCTCCTGAAGAGTCCCTTTCTCTTCTGAGCCCTGCTTAACACATGTGTACAGGAGGAGCCCTGTATTCATGCCCCTCAATGTTTGAGACAAAAAATAATCATGAATTTCTGAACAATGAGAGTAAAAGCATTAAGGTAACATGTTGTTCCTGCTTATATTTCACACGCTTTACATAAACTTGTATTCCTTATGAGTGTTTGCTTTTTCCTGAATTAAACCTCAAATAAACATGTTTATCCATTGTTTTAATTAAATAACGTTATAAGCTGTAACTGGTCAGTGAAATGCTAAACGTACTAAAAATGGGTATGTTTTGCTATTTCTAGCCACACCCCTGACTCCGCCCACTGAATCTTCGGTTATTCCCGCCCCCTGATTCTCCACCCACAGTTCCCCTACTTTTTTTTCCCACTTCGACCACTGGCTGCTGGGAATGGCGTGGTCTTTGCAGCAGTAGCAAGGGTGTCCTTCTCCTGCAAAGACCTCTGGAACGCTCCCTCTCTGTGTTTTTTGCAAAGCATGAAATGCTTTCAAATCATTTGCAAATGAGGATTACACGAATTCGTACTATGCTAGAAAATTAAACCAATACCAAGCGCAAATGGAAATTATTCTTTTTCAAAATGGCAGGAAAAAGCCCTCCTTGCCATGTCCTCATTTAAAAATATGTTTTGTATCTGCTTATTTGAGCGTGCTTGCAGTTCCATATGCATTCACCTTGTTTCTCTGAGGCCATTGGTGAATGTGATCCACCAATTTACAGTTTTCGAATGGCTCTTCACATTTTACAGCCGCTAGCGGTTGTACACTGTTTTTACATGCCAGCAAGAGAGCAATTAAGCTGCTGCGAGAACAGCTGCAATTACCTTTAACTCTTACACGGCTTCTACAAAAGCCAATAAGCCATTGTTAAAAACACCCACGGAATTATAGCTCCTGTGCGCGATAAACATCCAACAATTTAGGACATTACAGTTGAAAAATATATAGCACTATTTCAAGAGTCGTATTTCTTCTGCGGACTTAAGCGCACTTGAACGACCTGCTCGCCCCTAAACTTGGCAGGTACAATTTCAACTAGACCTTTCATCTTGCTGACGCAACCAAGAAGAGCGCTCATAATTGGATAATCACGTAGTAACTTGTTTGTGAGACCCCTTGACTTTCGTCATGTAATGCTTGGCTCAGTAGCCCACTGCTTTATAACTGTGGTTACTGACTGCTGAAACAATAATCACCGTCAAATTTAATGCCATCTCAATTCCTCTCTTAGAAAAGCAGAACAGAAAATTAAATGTTACACAACATCACTGCTCTCGCTTCTTCCCAAACCCTGCTCGGGCCTTAAAACCAAGTCCCAATTAGCAATAATGCACTGCTATTGACTTGTGACAGGACAATACGACATTCACTGTGCTGTTTGCAGCGTGCTGGCACAGAGGGCGAGGAAATCATTCTGCTGTTCTGAGTCACACTTGATGACGATTACCTTTAAAGTGGGAGAAAGAAAGCCCAACAGACACACGTGGCTAGACAGGTCGGTGAGGCCATCGCGCGATGGTGCCTGCCTGCCATTCTTCCTCGTCACGCATCTTCGCGCGCACAATGGCGCCCGAGCCGTGGTTCCATCGCGGAGGTAGCAATCAAAGCCGGATGACGGCAATCAGAGGCGAGGAACGTGGCCGCTCGGAGCACGCTGTTTGTCAATGAAGCACCGTGGGGCCGAGGGAAAGAAAAGGCATGGCTGGCTACCCGGAGAGGGCCTTGGTAAATATGAGGGATGTGACTACGATGAAGGGTTGGAATAATCTTTGCAGTTATTTAGCGATTGATCCCCCCAGTTATTGCTCAAATGTTTTGGTATCTCTCTTACGCTCTTGTGTGGTAGCTGCGGGTTTAATAACACTTACCCATGACGTCTTCCATGTGCGAAGAGGAGACAGATCGGGCCCAACAGCCCCCTTAAACACATTTTCACATGGTGCACTTCGCTGGAATACGTTGTGTCCTGCGGGACACGTTCTAGTGTTTGTAAATAGGGTGCTTCCACCCGCCATCCTTGAGGGCTGGCTTCCACACTCACTCCATACCTCATCCATCACAGGTGTTAACGGTCAGACGACCTGCTAAGAAAAGGGGCCAGGCGCACGTGCCCTGGGCTATATCCAGTACCAGACTCCATGTGTCCGTGTGGTCATTTGTCCTGCATGAGGGCCTCGGGCCCTAACTTACATAAGTCAATACATTCATGTTAGGAAACACTTGCCCAGGCAATATATTGCGCGCCCCTACACCTCCCCATTTCCAGTTAATTGGTTTCTTTTTTCCTGCCTGCTGTCAACACTTTTCTGATTCCCTTGTTGACATGAACAGTTTTCAGAATCATCCTAAATCATTCCATTCCTGAGATCTTTTAGGGCTGTGGCACATGCGTCACATTTTTTAAATCTTGAGCAATGGCACCACACAGAGCAGACGAGAGTTTAATCTACCATCAGACCAAAAGGAGCTTTCCGTCTATTGTTCCTTTATGGGCACAACCCCTACAGCGCAGTAGCCAAAGCACAGGAGAATTAGGGGGCTTACATAGAATAGCTGGCATTATGAGAGCTCTTACCTGCAACCAAGGTGGTCTGACAGTCTCTCTCATCTCCTCCACACAGTGCTGCCATGGTACGTGCATCTCCCCAACCTCTTTCCATGTGCTTTCTCAGCCAGTTGATTCTAGTTCTGGTTTTCCTTTTAGTCTATCTAACATGCCTATCTAAGAAGAATAGTTCCCCAGAACTTAGTTACAACAGTCTTCCCAAGCCAAGATGAACTCCTCAATTCCTCTAGGTCAGTGGTTCTCACCCTTTTGACTTCTGGCTGGGGACTTCCAAATAATCATTAATGAAACCCAGGGACCCCTCCCTGAATCATTATTGGAATCCGGGGAGTCCCCATTGAGTCATGACTGCTAGCCGAGTGCCCCAGCCTAAGCATTGTCGATAAATTGAACTGCAAAACAATACACAAAAAATACACAAAAAATGTTCAAACATATGCACAATTGATGGCATTTTTTATTTAATTTGCAAACACATATAAATAAAAGAATATATATTTTACTATGAAGGTTGGAGCTTTTCTAAATTTGATTGAGGCCACTCATCATCCATACTGTGGATGATGAGTGTCCACACTTGCACTGCTCCAACAAATCAATCTGAGGATACAAATGTAATTTTTAGTCTCCAATTTCAAATTACTTCTTCACATACAGTGCATTTAAAAAAATGTCAATTGTGCGTTTAGCTTCTTTATTTATATAGACATTATTAATCTGTATTAAATAGTTGCGGACCCCCTGAGGAGGCTTCGTGGACCCCCCCAGGGGTCCCCTAGCCACAGGTTGGGACCCACTGCTGCAGGTCATTTCAGGTTTCTTTTTTTATGCTTCCTGTTTCTCTACTGTATAAGGCCTTATGGAATCAGTGAGAACGTTGTGCAACACAGCTGGACGTTTATCAGTGGGTGGACATCCCGTCACTTTGATTTTTGTTTCTTAATTTATTTTCCCAGTTTTCTCAGCGTCAGATTCCTGCTTGCTGATCCTGTTCTTCCCTTCTTCTAACTTGCTATATTTTCAGGTGTGTCTCATGCCAGTTTGGATCTTCTGCTCATCATTCTTCAGTCTTCAGGCATCAGCTTTTAACCAAGGAGTTTTTTTTTCTGCCATTGGCTTTTGGCTCCTTTTGTGTTTTTTTCTCCATAGACATCTGCCACTTGCACTTCTAGCAGTCTTTACTGTGCTATAAGGAATCACCCTTAAATCAGACTGTCGAAGTCCTGTGTTCAGGTGGTGTCGCTACATCCAGCCACTGATGTATAATTTGCATTTGTTTGTAGCACTTTTCTTTTCTAAGGCAAGGCCAGGGAGCCCAGTGCGCCAAATCAAAAAGATAATTATTTGATTTTATAGGATTACGCCTTAGTTTACAGCAAATTAAAAAAATGATTAGCGTTTACAAAGAATCCCAGTAGTATTCATGAAATCCCATGTTCTTTGCAGTGTTTCAGTAGGTTTTGTTTGTGTACGACATGCAATGGTGTTGGAAAAATAGCAGAGCAGGATGTTATTCCACCAAAATATTTTTTGTAAAAATATAATCTGTCCATAACATTGCGGTCATAATATAACAACTATAAAAATATTGTGAACAAAAATATAGGAGGAAAGCTTATCATTTAAAAAATATTTTACCACAACAATTATTGTGTTCTTTTCTTGTATTATGTTATGTTTTTACTTTTTAAGTAATTATTTATGTTGTTGTGAAACTTAGCCGCAGTTATTTAAAAACATATTTTAGTAATGTATACCTTTTCTGGTTTTGCTATTGGGGAATGGGTGGCTAGTGTTTTGGTACGTAAATTATTACTTAATGTTAACGAATGCTATTAAAGTAATTTGTTGCTGTTCATGTTTAATTGTTTAATTAATTTTAATATCAGGTTGTGAGGTTTATGGGAGTACTCAATGGATAATGTTTTAAATAAAAAAGATATATATTTTTATTAATTTATGAAAGTACAACTTATGCAAAAGCTTTAACAGGAATTATTTTCTATCATTAATTAATTTAAATTTTAAAACTATTGGTTTACATTTAAAAAAAATATGTAATACTTTTTTATGAGGTGTAGGGTCTACTGGGGCTTTGGTAGATAGTGCTGTTTCTAAAGTGTGCACTAATTATTTTTAATTGTTTAATATGATAAGTGTGTAACTTCTGCTATTGCTTTTTGTTTGTTCACATGTTCTATAATTTTGCATTTAGTCATTTTTTTGGGGTATTGTCTCTTTTGGGGACTGGGTGGTTAATTTGTAAGAAAACGATTTTACAAACATGTTACTTGATTAAGCTATTGCATTACTTTTAAACTGAAGATTATTGAACTATTTAACATGTTCAATTGTTTTAAAGTAATTAAATTATGTGAATATATGAAGAATTTTTTGGGGGGGTTTATTATGGTTGTGAGCTATATTGGGGGCATGGGAGTGTAGTGGTCTATACAAATATGAAAAGTATAATTGATTAAAATGTAAAATTAGTACCATTTTGAAAATGTTATTACTTTTTTGTTGTCAAAAATTATTCTTATAACAGTTTTCATTCATGTTTGTATGTTTTATGGAGGATTTGTGGGATACTGTTTATTCTTTTATTTTTCTTCTATTATGCTGTCTTTTTTATCTATTTTTAAAGTGTTATGTTTTTTAGTATTTTAAGAATATTATTTTTGATTCACAACTTTTAAATTTTTTAAAAGGTTCAATACATTAAAAATACTTTTTATGGAAACTCTAATAATACATTTAATTATGATACACATGTATGTTGTACTTCTTTAGATAATATACATTTGAAATACTATATTTTTTATTTCTGAACTATTTCAGTTGTATGATACATTTCTTGCAATTTACAATTTAATTTATTATTGATTTTTAATAATAGATACATTTATTTCAGTGTTATATGTATTTTAATAATATTTTTTAAATTAACAAATTCATGTTTTAACTTTTTTTTTTACCTTAACGTTAATTTCAGTTAAACGCAAATGGTGGCCAATACATTGATAGTTTGGGCCACAATATTTTAGTAGTCATTATTATTGTGCATTACATTACTTTTTCAATATTTTTGGGGTCCATATTTTGACGACAATATTGGACGCCCGTTCAGTGCAGGAGGAGGGGCAGGACTACACGCACCAGCACCCCCAGGGGCCAGTGACCAGTGACGCCACAGTTGCTATTCCAAACCAGGGGGCACCTATTTCACCGGCCAGGGTCTCCCGCTGCGTCAAACACCCGTTCAGAGCAGGAGGAGGGGCAGGACTACACGCCCCAGCACCGCCAGGCGCCATTGACGCTGCAGCTGCTATTCCGCACCAGGAGGCGCCTATATCACCGGTCAGGGGCTCCGCTGCCCGGGACGCCCATTCAGAGCAAGAGGAGGGACAGACCTATTTACCCCAGCACTGCCAAAGGCCGGTGACGCAGCAGCTGCTTTTCTGCACCAGGAGGCTCATATATCACCGGCCAGGGTCTCCCGCTCTCAAGGGACGCCTGTTTAGAGCAGGAGGAGGGGCAGGACTACACGCCCCAGCTCCCCCAGGGGCCATTGATGCAGCAGCTGCTATTTCACACCAGGAGGTGCCTATAACACCGGCCAGGTGCTCCTGCTGCACAGGACGCCTGTTCAGAGCAGGAGGAGGGGCAGGACTACATGCCCCAGCACCGCCAGGGGCCAATGATGCGCAGCTGCTATTGCACACCAGGAGGCACCTATAACAGTGGCCAGGGTCTCCTGCTGTGTGGGTCACCCTTTCAGAGCAGGAGGAAGGGCCAGCGGCGTAGCAAGGGGGGGGGGGGTGGGGCGGTCCGCCCCAGGCGGCAGTATTTGTGGGCAGTGGCCGCGCGGCACTGGTGGCCGGTGACAGTGCTTCTGCAGCGCCCACGGCGAAGCTATTATGATCAGATCTGTCAATCATTCAACAGCGCAAATGCACTACTTATGACGGCCCTGCTTCCTGTTGACAGGCCTGCCCCAGAGAGAATCGACCAATCATCTTGAGAGGGGCAGGCCTGTCAACATATTTTAAAAACTTTTCCATTTGCCTCTGTTGGCGCGGGAGCGCAGGTACTCGGTTTGCTGACTCTGACTGAAACTCGAGAGAGGAGGAGTCACGACTCGAGTGTCAAGGCTGGGCCCTTTTGCATATCCTGCAGCCTGCTTCTCTTCCGCATGGGTGAGGGTGTCCCTTGGTGACCAGCAAGTGTTTTAAGGTGAGTTTATGTATGAAGTATGTGGCATTTGTAAACCTCCGTCAATTGCTCAATGTTGTCATGCAATATTTGATTCTGTGTACTGCTCACTATCTATCATTCATGCCAGATCTAGTGTTCATTGGCGAGAAACATACCCTTTTTTTTTAAATACCGGACCGTCCATCTCATATCAGTGCACAATAATGTTCTGAATGAATAAACGTTATCGAGTTGAAGTTTGTGCCCCAAATTCAAAGGGCGTTTGACATAAGCAGGTTTTACTCAGTTATTATCGATGCAGAATAGTCTTTGACCCCAAGGCAGATATTTTTCAAAGTTGTAAGTGATTTACAGACAGGAGGATTAGATGATGGCAGTCTGCTTTGAGGCTCCAGGCACAATGTTTTAAGAGGCTGACGGACTGAAAAGTGTTTCCAAGGATGACATTTGAATAGCTAGGATTTTCCCCCCTTAATCAAACCCCTTATTCCCAGTCCAATATTTAGGAGTCACAAGGCTAGTCCAATGGTCAAAGTATTATCTAGGTCCGAAACACTGACATCCAGGTTGTACGGTGCTTCTGGAACCCTGTCTAGCCCTCCACCAGCCTACATGCACGTGTTTTGGAGGAAATCTGTATACAGGTTAGCCTGATGTTTTTAAGGACGACAGCAGTTGCACAGATCGATTACTACAACCTGGGAAAAACTAAAAAGCTTACTGCACTATAACTTCGCTAAGCTGGAAAATAAATGAAAAAAAAACAATCATAAAGCTTGCTCCCAGGCTTGACGGTCTAGAACACACAATCATCTATAGTAAAATCAAGATTCTTTTCTGTCTGTTTACAGTTGGCTTTCCACAAGATGATAAAGCCAAAAAACAAAAGACTGTGGCATACCAAACATGCAGGGGAGATTCAACATATTATGGGAAAGTAGGATGCTATTCAAGTCTGTTTCAACCAAATACCTATTTGAGTTTCCCTACCTGGAAAGCGGAGGACAAATCTGGATCTTGCAATTAGATAGACGAAAATAAACCTTGCTTTCCACACAGGACCAGCTCAGTCCCGGCTCTATCAGATGTACCAGATTGTCTCTAATTCCTTCATATACTCTACAGCATACTTCCTAAAGGTTTTAGAACCATAACTCAATTTTTACAACAAACTTTCATAAGCCACCTTACTTTAAAGGAGAAGGGTGATTTTTTATGTAACTAAAGCATAGTGTGGTAGAGAAGAACAAGTTACTTACCTTTGGTAATGATGTATCTGTAAGAGACATATGTTAGATATAGATTCCTTTCCTTCAGAATTACCCCCATGCGTTAGACTGATACATCCTTAAAATGTCTTCTGAAGACTTCTTATGCAAAATGTGAGAGTTTAAACGTTGGACTGGTTTTTGGGCTGGCACTGGTCTGCGTTGGGCTGATATTGTGCTTATACTTGAGCGTCTTTGGGTTTGGTATGGGTTTCGAAATCTGGCAACACTTCTGGGGCAGTGGCTGGGCGATTTGCTGCAGGGTGCGGCAGAACCAACCACCCCTACGATAGAGACCCTGGAGTACAGGAGTCTGAGGACGGTAAGAGATACAAGGGGAGGAAAGGATCTTTGGTGAGTGGCAGGGCAGTGGCACAAGACAAGTCCTACATAACTACCAAGGTTTCTGATTCCTATGTGTGACATTTCATTACTACAGTGTAGTTAGGAGTGACATTTCAATGACTATGAGTGACACTTTCTCTTCAGTAAAATAAAGCAACGAAGTAAAGGGAAACATAAATACCAGCAATTATACCCATTTTATACGTTCTAGAGATATTAAGCTCCTCAGTGCAGGTGGCCCGGTTGGGGAAGGCCAGATGCAAGCCAGCCCCTGGCCCCTGAGGACCATGAGTAATGCCGCCAAGCACTCAGCAGCCGGCGAACTGCCCCACCTACGCGCTTCTGCAGCAGGACGTGACGTCACTTCCACCCGCTGCGTTAGGGCCACAAAGTGTGTTGCACAACCTGACTGGGGCAAGCCCCGACGGGCTGTCTATGTAGTAGGTAATTGGGCCCTACCACTGACTGGGCCATGACGTCAGGCTGTCTGACTTATAGAGCGCAGTGGGAAATCAATCAACAATAGACACACATTGTATCTGACTGTGAGCCTGCTCAACTGCAGGGAGTATCCCAAGCATATGGGACTCTGGAGCAGCCCACGCTGGCCACAGAGGCGCACTGCCACCTGCCACATTGTTTTCAGTGGCGCGCTAATGTTTGCCATGGGCGGCAAATTGAGGGATAGGCCCGGGTGCCACAAGCTCTTGTTACGCCCCTGAGAAGGGCAGAACTACATGCCACAGCACCGCCAGTGGCCTGTGATGCTGTAGCTGCTGTTCCTCGCCAGGAGGTGCATATATCACCGGCCAGGGGCTGACGTTGCGCAGGATACCCGTTCAGAAGAGGAGGAGGGGAAAGACTACACGCCCCAGCACCGCCAGGGGTCAGTGACGTTGCAGCTGCTATTTCACGGCAGGTGGCACCTATATCACTGGCCAGGGTTTCCCGCTACACAGGACACTGCGGGTCGCGCCTGGGCGTGTGCCTGGGCAAAGACCAGGCCAAGACGAGCCTATCTTGGACCGTCAGGACCGAAAGAGGCTGGACCCCACCCCTAGGTCCTGCTTTTGGCAGGTCCTTTCTCTTTTATAGTATTTTCCCCAATATACCAGTTATACACTAATACAACAAGGTTGACACTCTGGCCCCACTCTACTTCTCAGTCGTCAATCAACAAAACCAAGCCCATAATAAGATATCTATCTGGCAGTGCCCGTGAGAAAAGTCGACAACGTCGGATAGTAAGTGGCCACTATGCTTCAATTTTTCATTGTATTGTTATTTTGCATTCTAATCCCTTCTGGTCTGCCTTTTTGGTGGTAACCATAGGAGAAGGGCTCCGTCAATCCCTATGTAATTGTAAGCAGCATAAACTCGATAAACAACAATCGCAGCCCCAGATACTGCCCCCATCCACACCACAAACCTCAATTGATTGGATGTTACAGCGTGCTATAGGTGTGGTGGCCACTGAGATAGAACTCGCAGAAAGATGGTTGTCCTTGACACCAGATTTACAATGTTCCCCGACCAGCTCAGCCAGGCCTACCCCCATTAGTTAGTACCACCCTAGAAAGTACTCCTACCTTGCCTCTACAAGTTGTTGGTACGGAAATGAGAGCTGTAACCAGACCACATAAGTGGAAGTGGGGCTAGAGCAAAGGCCCAGCTAAGACCACCAAGCCCAAACATACGACAAGGGTAGGGGTAAAACTTAAAAAGTCTAACGATGGGACACCAATAAGGTTGGAGTCACTAATCGATCGTGTCCTGGATAATGGATGTAGTTCACAATCGGGCTCATCATTTCTGCCTTTGGTGACTTCCCTGATGGGGGATCTAAGGGATCAGAACCATTGTGAGGGATGAGTTTGCCCCTATGGTATCATGCCTGGAAAAGATGGCCAATACCTGTGACAAGAGTGATGGAAAAGACAATTAAATGCCAGTCTTGGCTGGATGTAGAGGAATTGACTCTGCTTGTCAGACTGATACTGTCGGTACAATCGCCACTGAAAGGCCTAACATACACTCAGGGGTCCTGGTCGAAGCTAAAACAAACTTTGAAGCAGTACGAGAGGAATTGGCACCATTAACTAAGATTGCCATGACGGATAGCACGGACAACAATGGGACCCAGACAAAAGGGAATGGGGTTGGTTATGGGAACACTCTTAGAGGCACTGTCCCAGGGGGTGATATACCGATGATAAACCTCCCTCCAGCATCATCCCTGTATGTTATTGTACTGGCAGGCATACCTGAAATTAGAGTGAAGCAAAAGGAAAACCAGCTAGAGCAAAAAAATAAATGTTTGTTCTGGCTGGCTAGACAACACCAATTTCCCTAAGAAAAAGCAGGAGAAATCATCATGACCCACATGGTTAGTTGGGTAGGCCACAGACTTAGACATGCCTGTGGATTGTAGACGTAATCAATTAAAAAATCCCATGATTGTGAAGCATCTTCTGCGTATGAACTGTTATGATCAAGATACACACATGATGATTAGACCCCTCCCACTCTCTTATTTTCATCCATCAAGCCCAGTGGCTCAAATTAGGGTAGAGAAAGTTTAGTGCACGGTGAACGGTACTTCAACCAATCTCTATTGGGTCAGTGGCACCAACAACAGAGACCACCTTTATTTAACTTACCAGTGGCAACTAGATTTGGGGTTTTGGAAGAAATAGATTGACTCATAGCAAAAAACAAGCCTGACCAGGTGCCAATCCACCAAAGGGACCAACCGGGGAGGGATACATTGTTTAGCACGCAGCCTAATATGGGCATTACATCCAGGGCAAGGATGGAAAAGGTAAAGGCGCAAGTAGAAAAGACTCCAAGTGATCAGGATAAGGCACCCATAAAGGAAGGGCCAAGGTCAATGATCTGAACCCTGGTGCTAACTCTATGAGTGCACTTCTTGGTTTTCTTGATCCCTATACCTATCTAAATACTAGGAACTAGAGAAACCCCAAGTCCTGATTTTAATAGGGTGACACAGGAGGGAACCCCTATTAGACAGATGGGGAAGTGCTTACACCTGGGAAGAATCACTACCCGTTAAGGATATCTCTGTAGACACTCCATCAAGACAAAATGTAGTCACCAAATTGAGGATAGTATCCTGGAATGTCACGGGCCTCAAAAGCAAATTGAGTTGCCCTCACAGGGGGGCTTTTGTAGATCTTTTTGATGTTTGTATATTCAAGGAAACTTGGGCAACGGAGGAGGTGTTGCGTATGGGGTTGGCGGCACATAGAATAGCTGCCATTTCAAGGGATAAGGGTAGGCCATCCGGGGGGGGTTATGCACATGGCTATTCTCCCATCTGGGCTGTACAGCCAAACAGTTGGAGTCCTCTTTTGACAACATTCAGTGCACACTACTTACCTTTACACCAAACATCAAACTAGTACTGGTTAACATCTACTCTAGACCCGTGAGGCAGAGCCTAGAGTCTTTGACCCTTGACCAACTAAGTTTCCTACCCTTTTCAAAAATGCCCAGGGGGTGATTTCAACTGCCTATTTGAGCCACTGATTGACTTTAATGAAACACCACCCTCTGAAGAAGATTTGTTATGGGCAATACCAGACCCGAACAGCTCCCCAATTAAGGTATGGACTCTACTGGCTCTTCAGATTAAGTCATCAATGAGTAAGTGCCTTCTGTGAATACCAAAATGAGTATGTTACTCAAAATGAGTAAGTAACTCATTTTGGTATTCACAGAAGGCACTTACTCATCAATGAGTAAGTGCCTTTTGTGAATACCAAAATGAGTAAGTGCCTTCTGTGAATAACAAAATGAGTAAGTGCCTTCAGTGAATAGCAAAATGGTAGTAAGTTTAGGATTTTGCCTAAATTTAGTTCTGTGACTCGGACCCTACGTCCTCCATCTTTCTGCCTTACTTCATCCTCCTTTTCCTCTCCCCAACTCCATTACATTTCTCTAACCCTTATAGTTCCTTATCAGATCAATCATTAAAGAGCATCATAAAATAGATTAAACTGCATTAGCAAAGTCAGTATTTAATTTATAAAATAGTAAGTGCGTGTGCCTACAGTGTTTTTTCAGAAGCCTGGAGCCAGCTTGACAAATGATGAGATTACTGAATACCAAGGCTGCATAGTCTTGATTCTACCTCATGCCTCTTTCACCACACACTCCCTACCCCTTTATTTCACTCATTAATGTTCTTTTTATCCCTTCTTTACCCCTTTGTCATTGATTAGCCATCTTTATTTTCCTCCCCCTTTTATGTTTTCCCTCTTTTTCAGTGTCACAGTCTGATGAGGAACTTTAAGTGCTGGTTCCTAACAAACATGAGTGCCAGTGGGGCCCACCTGCAAACACCAGATCAAATTAAGCACTAGGAATAGATATTATTAATCTTCCATATAGCAGATCTTTAAAAGCAGAACCACACCTAATACAAGCTCTCACGATTTCCAGGTGTGTTCAGGGGTAGCTCAAGTCAAGGTCTTTAATTGACGTTCTGTGAATTGTAGTCTTGATTTTATAATGGAAGACACAGAGTGGCAAGTCCTAGATTGCAAAGAAAAAACAAAATTGTGGGTTGGATGAGCTACTCACGTCTCGACCTGGGAAACCTGAGAACTCTGCTGCTAAAATGTGATACACAAACTATTGAAAAGGTATTTATGTTTCATATGGATACATTTAATTGGCCATAACATGAAAAACCCAAGCATTTAGATGTTAAGCGCGAGAGGTATTGGCGATGAATAGTTCTCCTATATCTTGAGAAATGTGTTATTTTAACCTGTTTTTGTCTCTTAATTTGAACCTGAAATCCCAGATTTTATCTTTCTCTGGTGTTGAGTTTTTTTCTCTTCTCTTTTTCTCTTTTCTGTCTCACATCATCAGTTTGCTTCTCTTCTTCAATAGGCCTTCACTTTTGGGCATTGGGCTTTCAAGTGTTACTGCACTGTTCGAGAACTGAGCGAATGTGTGCTGAGTCCATGATTCATAGCTTTGGTGGTGATTTGATCACATTTTATATTCTGATCGACCCTGCTTCAGGTTCTCTCAATTTTAGATTTTCCATCTGATTTCTGTTGAGGGCAAGTATCAGAAAAGACACTGAGAGCTTAGTGAAGATATTTGATAAAAACAGGACCACATGCAAGAAAGAAGTCAGAAATCTGCACCGGCAAATTAGCTCCCAGATTTACAACTTTTTTCAGTTTGCAGAATGTTTCAAAGATATGTCTGGAACGCTGTACCTGTTGCTGGTTTCTATGCGTCTTTCTGGATAAAGTTTGTGTTTCCAATTCAGCTGCTTGTAATTCTGTGTGTTGTGCAATTACACATCCTGAAATATCATTGTATTTTTCACATCGTAAATATTTTTTCCAGTGGCGGAAAACCTTCCCTTGCCTCCACAAACCTCGGAGTGTTACCTTCCCCTTTCCACCATAGAAAGGGATAGATGCCTGTCTTTAGCAGGTGTATGAATAAATTAATGAAAAAATACTTTTATTTGATTTCATTAAAAAAATCATAAAAGGGTGGGGGACCACCAATTTTGAAATGTACATTTTGAAGTTAAAAACAGGAGAGTTTAAAACATATAGACAATGCTGTTAGTGAGTGTGCTGGAACTTATTAAATTAGGTAATGGTTTCCATTTTTTCCAGTTCTGTTGATGCGGTTTTGAGGAATTGTATTTCTCTACAGGTCAGTTGGATTGATAGCCCTCCGAGGCATTGGATGACGGCTGCTCTACATGACCGTATTTGTTCCTTCCTAAAGGCTTCCCGGAGGACCGTTCTTCGGGTCACTGCTAGGGAGGGGCAGATGCATAGTAAGTGTAGAAAAGACTTGTCCCATCCTCCGCATAAGCGACATTCCTTGGATTGCCGGGGGTATTTCCATTTTGGTGTCAGGTCTTTTGATGGAAATGACCCCAGCCGCAGCAGCGTTAGGTAGTGCTTTTTCTCCTGGGAAAAGTGGTCTAGCAGGTATTGAGGTTTCAGCCGCTGATCGCCTTGAATCACAGCCCAAGCGTGTTTTTTGTTTGAGACAGCTGTTTTGTACATTAATAAGGAGGTCCTTTTGAATGCCTTATTCACTACAGTTTTGAAACTGGAGTAGGTGGGGAGGGTGTGCCATGCCTCCTATAGCTGCAATGCCGCAAGGGAGTCCTTCAGAACAGAGTTTCTTAGCCTGGCTTGGATTTCGATTTCCTCCTAGCAGTGATGTGCAAGGATTTTGTCCTCTGCATCCCTCATTCTCCAGTAGTATTTGGCTAATGCCCCTTGTCTGTCGGGAGTCTGGTTTCTTAGACTATTCTCAAGATGAATTTGGGATTGTGAAATATGTCGGGGGATTGAGAACAGGTCCTTAAAGAAGGTTGATTGTGCAGAGTTTAGGGAGATGGCGTCTTTCCGGTTTAGGATTTCCGAGTCGTATGAGATCGAGGGTATGAATTTTGCTGAAATGGCTTTAAGCAAATGACCTGTAAAACACCCTGTGAGTTTTTTCTTTAAGTCTCTGAAGGCAAACTGCAGTTGTTTAGCTCTGGTACGGCCTTATCCCAATTGTAATTTGAAGTTGAGGTTACGGTCTATTAGGAAACCTAGATATTTGTATGAGTCTACCGGGGACAAAGGTTGCCCATCCAGGTACCAGATGAATTTGCGGTGAGCCTTTATTTGAACTCGTCTGGCAAAACACATCACTTTTGTTTTTTGGTGGATGATGGGTAATTGGGCCATGGTGGTGTAAGCTCCTAGTTTGGTGATGAGTCGCTGCAGACCTTCAGGTGTTTGAGCAAGGAGCACAATGTCGTCCGCATATTGTAAACTGGGTGTGGGGACGTTGCCCAGTTTTAGGGGGTCAAATTGAATTGACCGTAGTTGATTATCAAGGTTGGCAATGTAGATGTTAAAGAGGCAGGGTGCTAGCGCACATCCTTGTTTTAACCCATTAAGGGTTTGAAACTTTTTGGTTCTGCTGTGCCCATCACCTTTCCCGACCTGAACCCTTGTGTGGGAATACAAGTTGATTATGGCGTCCAAAAGTTTGGTTGGGACACCCCAGTTGTGCATTCTTACCCATAGCTTGGCTCTCTGGACTTTGTTGAAGGTCTATGAAGCATGCGTACAAAGACCTAGATTTTGCAAGAGCTTGGTTGGCTGGCAGGGTGGCCGCGGACATGTTCGTGAGCGTGCCCATCCCTGCCCTGAATCCCGTTTGGGTGTAGGGAATGAGGTTACTTCTTCTGACCCAGTCCTCCAAGTCAGCCAACAAGTTTTATGCATACATTTTTGCCTCCACATCGATTAAGGCTATCAGACGGTAGTTGGAGGGGTCGGAACGGGCACCCGACATATATTGGGTTTAAAATACTGCCCCTCCAGGAGTCTGGGATGGTACAGGATGCAAGGATAGAAGAGAAAAGCGGCGTGAGGAGTTCGGACCAAAATGAAGAATTATGCCGGAACAGGGCGTTTGGCAACTCGTTGGGTCCTGGAGCTCCCTCGGGTCTCAGTTTTTCAATGATTTTTAAAACTTGCTCCTTCCGGATTTGCGGAGTATATTCGGATGCTTCAGGGTTGGGGGTGATTTTGACGTGGCCTTCTACAATTGGCTTCACGCCTGATTCTGAACCATGAGTTGCCGGACAGACCATTGACATATCATTATATAAGTAATCAATGTGGGCTCTCCAGGAGTCCTCCATGATGTCAGAATTGTAATGCCAGTTCTTGCCATTTGCTAACTGGTTGATTATTCCCCAGAAGAGCCTAGAGTCCCTTTGTTTGGTGAAATGGTGGAATTTGGCCCAGAGTTGTTCTTAGAATGCTTTCTTTGCTGCCTTAATGTCTTTTTTTAGGTCTTTTTTGGCTTTGGTAATTAGTTGCAAGAGGTCCTGAGAGGGGGCGGAGCACTGGGTGCGTAGTCTTTTAAGGAAGTGGTTCCCAAACTGTGCGCCGCGACACCCCAGTGCGCCGTTGGGAGTAGCCAGGGGCGCCGCGGCACAATGTGTGAAAGATAGCCTGTGGCTGAATTAAGGAAAGAATGCTCGTAAATGACTGGTCTGCTTGACGGCAGCAAGTCAATCTTATTTAACACCCAGTCTCTTGCTGCGCAGGGGGTGTTACAAATGCCACCTGTGTAATCTGTAATCATTTTGGCCCAAGAGCGCAACTTCACGTTTACAACGTCATGCTTTCAATTAGCCTCCATTTACGCACAGCAGACTGTCCAGCATTATTGCTGCCCATGTTTTGCTGCGCCTCTGAGGACCCTGCACAATCTACACAGGTTGGTTGCACATTAGAATACTACTAAAAAATAAGGGGACATGAAAAACTTGTGACCGGCCAAGCCCCTGTAATTATTGCTGGCTGCTGTTCCCACTCTTTGTTCATCTCCGGGCCAGAATTTAAAAGACAAAAATTCCAGAGGGCAAAGTCACTGCAGCAGTGGAAATCGGCCGCATTGCACCTGGATTAGTTTTCCAGCCCCAGTCTGACCCTCAGCCAAGGCCAGCCATGAAGCATGTCATTATTATTATAATAAATAACGTAACCCAGTTTCCTTCAGCCTCAGTGAAAGCAGTTCCCCCTTCTTCCCTCTGGATATTTCTCCCTGTTAGTAACAAGAGTAAGGCCTCCCAAATAAAATATGCATTTCAAACCTTATCTACGATCTAACTATAATTTTGTTACAACAAATATCTAGATGTGCCCTTATTTACAGGAAAAAAGAACATATGGGATTTGCTTTATTTAGAATTCTTTCTTCGATTTATATTCACGCTTAAAGACTGATGGTACTTTTAATAATGTCTGTCACTTCGGATTTTTAGCTATTAATTAGCCCTGCAAAGCACAAGGAAATGCTAAAGAATTTTGTAAAATGTAAATGATGCGAAGCACACTGCTCCTAAAAAGCAAAGAGAAAAACATTTCCTTAATGAGGATCAAAGATTGATTTTAGATGCTCAGCTCAAACTTTTCCTTTAGCAAGGGGATTCCAAAGAGTCCCCAATAGTGAGCGAAGGTGGGGTTAACAGGAGGAGTATGTCTCACACTAAACAGAATATACTAATTTAACAAAAGATGTAGTAAGTAGCTGTTTGAATTGGAAGGAACCCTGGCAAGGAGTGATTTTCATTTCACCTGAATACTTTCTCCTCCTGTTACCCAGTATTTTGAAACATAAAAGAAATTTAAAAAAAAGTACTTCACACAGAACATGGGAATGCCCTCCAACTTCAGGATAGACTGAGTCAGAATCTTTTTACGTGGCAAATAGGGATAGGCATCAAAGCCACCTATAGAGCCAGGAAAATATCAATGTGATAAGTTGCAGATTGAAGATGAAATGCAAAATGTTGGTAAAGTAGGCAGCTTGAGGTAATTACAAGAGAGGACCCGTTTTTTACACTACAGACAGAGCAAATGACCAAAGTGCAAGATGAAGTGGGACATACCTGGTAGAAGATACATATCTTCAAAACATCTTGGTGTTTCCTAAACCTCTTTCCTTATCAAAGCACTCCTACTGTGTGTGTTTAGGTGGCGCTACACTAAATAAGATTGAGAAAATGTCATGATCAACTTGTGATACAAGTGCCAGAGAGCAGAGTCTGCAGTCACCAGACTGCTCCAGTTCTGGATGCACAGAGTCTGCATTCCCTGACTGTTCTAGTTATATGACCAGAGTCTGCAGTCCCTGACTGTTCTAGTTATATGACCAGAGTCTGCAGTCCCTGACTGTTCTAGTTCAATGACCAGAATCTGCAGTCCCTGACTGTTCTAGTTCAATGACCAGAGTCTGCAGTCCCTGACTGTTCTAGTTCTGGATGCACAGAGTCTGCAGTCCCTGACTGTTCTAGTTCAATGACCAGAATCTGCAGTCCCTGACTGTTCTAGTTCAATGACCAGAATCTGCAGTCCCTGACTGTTCTAGTTCAATGACCAGAGTCTGCAGTCCCTGACTGTTCTAGTTCTGGATGCACAGAGTCTGCATTCCCTGACTGTTCTAGTTATATGACCAGAGTCTGCAGTCCCTGACTGTTCTAGTTATATGACCAGAGTCTGCAGTCCCTGACTGTTCTAGTTCAATGACCAGAATCTGCAGTCCCTGACTGTTCTAGTTCAATGACCAGAGTCTGCAGTCCCTGACTGTTCTAGTTCTGGATGCACAGAGTCTCCAGTCTCTGACTGTTCTAGTTCAATGACCAGAATCTGCAGTCCCTGACTGTTCTAGTTCAATGACCAGAATCTGCAGTCCCTGACTGTTCTAGTTCAATGACCAGAGTCTGCAGTCCCTGACTGTTCTAGTTCTGGATGCACAGAGTCTGCATTCCCTGACTGTTCTAGTTATATGACCAGAGTCTGCAGTCCCTGACTGGTCTAGTTATATGACCAGAGTCTGCAGTCCCTGACTGTTCTAGTTCAATGACCAGAATCTGCAGTCCCTGACTGTTCTAGTTCAATGACCAGAGTCTGCAGTCCCTGACTGTTCTAGTTCTGGATGCACAGAGTCTGCAGTCCCTGACTGTTCTAGTTCAATGACCAGAATCTGCAGTCCCTGACTGTTCTAGTTCAATGACCAGAGTCTGCAGTCCCTGAATGTTCTAGTTCTTAATGCACAGAGTCTGCATTCCCTGACTGTTCTAGTTATATGACCAGGGTCTGCAGTCCCTGACTGTTCTAGTTATATGACCAGAGTCTGCAGTCCCTGACTGTTCTAGTTCAATGACCAGAATCTGCAGTCCCTGACTGTTCTAGTTCTTAATGCACAGAGTCTGCATTCCCTGACTGTTCTAGTTATATGACCAGAGTCTGCAGTCCCTGACTGTTCTAGTTATATGACCAGAGTCTGCAGTCCCTGACTGTTCTAGTTCAATGACCAGAATCTGCAGTCCCTGACTGTTCTAGTTCAATGACCAGAGTCTGCAGTCCCTGACTGTTCTAGTTCTGGATGCACAGAGTCTACAGTCCCTGACTGTTCTAGTTCAATGACCAGAATCTGCAGTCCCTGACTGTTCTAGTTCAATGACCAGAGTCTGCAGTCCCTGACTGTTCTAGTTCAATGACCAGAGTCTGCAGTCCCTGACTGTTCTAGTTCTGGATGCACAGAGTCTGCAGTCCCTGACTGTTCTAGTTCAATGACCAGAATCTGCATTCCCTGACTGTTCTAGTTCAATGACCAGTGTCTGCAGTCACCTGACTGCTCTAGTTCTGTGACCAGAGTCTACACTCACTTCACTGACCCAGCTCTTATGTCTGGACTCTTCAATATGTGTGGTTAAAAAAGGTTGTTAAGTCATGGAAACATATTTGGCAAATTAATATTGTATCGTTTCTCACTTAACCAATTAAAGTTTTTATTAAACAACTTATCTTTTTATTTTGTTACAAATATGATTGTAAAACCTTCATCGGCTTCATCCCACTTAATTTCAGGGAGAAAATTGGAAGTATTACCGAGGTCAGGCATGCATCCTACCACCGGTAAAAAAAAAAAAAGTGACATGATGGGGAGCCACGGCCAACTGCCAATTAGGTCAAGGGAGCCACAGGCCGAAAAAGCTTGGGAACCACTGTTCTAAGGTATTTGTTCAATTGTTGTTTTTGAGTCCTGTGTTTTTTTGTGAACCAATCAGCCCCTTGGTGTCCTTTTATTTTTTTTCTGTGTACTGCTTGTACCATTTTTGATTTAATTCTAGGGTGAAGCGCTCCCATGCCTGAGTGTTTATGGGTTCTGTTTGAAATCTTTCAGGAGGTGGGTGCCTGTCCCCGTGATATCGTTGATCGAATCTGTTTTCCATGCCAGACGTTTTAAATTGAAGCATTGCGTTTGGTGGGATTATACTCTGGCTAGCACAGGGTTATCTATGTTACATAGTAACGTGAACGATTGCGGTCGGTGGTTGCTTTTCGTCCTGTCCAATATTTGAAAATTTGTGATAGATGAGAAAAGTTCATGATCTGTGAAGGTGTAGTCTATTGTTGAAGCTGATTTTTGAGTGATCCTGGTGTATGCGGCTGGACTGTCTGTCAGGCTGCTCCCGTTTAACATTCTCATTGAAAGCTCCACCAGACTGCCCGTGCATCTCTTGCCAAGCATATCTCGTTGTTTCAGTGCTTGTGTGCGCTCATTAATGACTTGGTGGGCGAGCTTTAAAGTTGTCAGTGTTGCTAGTAAGTGATCTACTCTTATCTTTTTTCGGTTAAACACTGGATGAATATAGATGTTAAGTATGAGCAAACAAGTGAGAGACGGGGCTTCGATTTTGACACATTGCAGCCAAGAGGACTCAAGGTCTTTTGTTGAAGATTGCCATGGAATATCGGTTGAAACAAAGATTGAAAGACCTTCTTTGGCTCTCCCTAGGTTACTGGCTTTTTTGGCGGGCCTCTGAAATTCTTTATATCCGGTTATGGGTGTAGGATTAGTCATCCAGGTTTCCTGGAAGAGGAAAATTTTATACTTTGAGATAAATTCCATGAAGCCTGTATCTTCTAGTTTAGTGCTAAGGCCGAACACATTCCAGGAGCAGATGTTGCAGCCTTGGAGTGGCTTGGTAGCTACGTGGGTGTTGATTCATGCCATATCTTGAGGTGATCTGGCTGCGATTGGGTCCTGAAGTCCGGGGGGCTTAATGGCTTCTGGGTTAGCAATGGTGATGGTAATGTTCTTCGTTATGCACTCTTTTCTTTTTTAAGGAGTTTGGTGGTCTGGGCTTTTTGCCCCCTTTAACAGGCCCTCAAGTTGGTAGAATGGTTAGACCAGGTTGGGATAGCAAGGGGGGGTCGATCTTTTTTAACTTGATGCCCCACTTTGCAAATTGGTCACTCTGTTGCCAGATTTGTTCAATAAAAGATGTGGCTGAGAACGAGGCTGTGGTGATTTCTTGGCCCATGAAGTGTGTGTTCTGTTTAAATGCAATACTAACAATGTCACTGGTAGTTATGTGGCTCAGGGAGGCAGTGCTTTAAAGAGTTTAAGTAGGATGCTTCTGTTTAAGATGTTGTGGTTTCCCCTTGATACGTAATGGGGGATAAAGTCCAATTTGTTGGAATTTGAGAAGGAGTCCTGGTGCGACGCTAGGCGTGCAGCCCTTCCTGAAGCTTTATGCGGCTCAGGGAGGCAGTGCTTTCAAGAGTTTAAGTAGGATGCTTCTGTTTAAGATATCGTGGTTTCCCCTTGATACGTAATGGGGGATAAAGTCCAATTTGTTGGAATTTGAGGAGGAGTCCTGGTGCGACGCTAGGCGTGCAGCCCTTCCCAAAGCTTTATCGGCCAGTGGTGACTCTGTGGTTTTCGAAGAAGTAATCAGGGCTACGTCTGTGATGTTTTGAGTTAATTGTTTGTGTACCTTTATCCAGGTTGCTTGGTTGCTTCCCACGTTTGGGTTATTGCCTGTATCTGTGTGACAGGTATCTTTCCCTTGGTTCTCAGTAACTGAATGTACTATGCGTGGGCTTGTTGTACATGTATCTTTCGTAAGTTTCTTTAGTTTCATTGAGGAGTTCTCTAAGTGTTTTGCCTGGGTGAATGTAAGAAGTTTCTCTTTCCTTTGTGGCTTAAATGTACTCTATTCTTTCTCAGGCTGCGGTAGTTCCCTTTTGGTGTTATTGAGGCGGTTCGGAAGGGTGGATGGAAGGTTCAATTGATCATTAATTGAAGTTGTATCCGTAGAAGTGAGTGACGCATCTTGGTCACTCTGTTTCAATCCCTGATCAGTGTGGACAGGAAATAACATAATTGCCTGTCTGGAGTGCCTTCTGTTTCTTGTTTTTCTTAGACGTTTCTCTCACGCTTGGTTAGCATCTTGATTACTGTAGGTGGCTGAGCTAGTGGTAGCTCCCCATTGTCAGTTGATTGAAGGGCTGAAATGTTTGGGTTGGTAACGGCGGTTGCTGGACTAGGTGCTGTGAGGTCTGTGTGTATTTGTTCTGGAATGGAAACTGCACCGCTTGGTATCTGCTCGCCCACGAGGCTGGGTGGTTCGGTGTCCATCGCCCATAGTGCATTGTGGTCTTGCTCTGTTTGTGGGGCGTTCTTTTTTGAAGCTTCCCTGGTTGTGACAAGTAGATCTGACAGGATAGTGGGGACCACTGCTAGTTTGTCTATTATTTGGGTGCAGTGGCAGTTGCATGTTTGATATGTTGTTTCCTGGTCTCACTGCACCCTCGAGACCATCTCGTTGAAACTTTGCAGTTTCTGTTCAACCCCCCTGAACGTGGATTGCTAAGATGTTTAAAAGGTCCACTTGGGTGTCCAGCTTGTCTGCATGGTAAGACATTGCTTTGGCAATTGTGTCCATTGTTTGTAGCAAGAGCTGCCAGGCTGATGGAGCTGGGATGCTGCCTGGTTCGGTTGGAGAGGCCTGGGCGCCATTTGTCCTGTGTTTTGAGCGTGCTGACGGAGGGGAATGTAGAAAAGCCAGGGTCCTGCTAAGTTGTTCCCTCGTTTGGGATGAATGCAGCAAAAGGTTTGAGTCCTGCATAGCGGGGAAGGGGGACTGCACCTCATGTTGGGTTGCCTGGCAGAGGGGTTGGCTGTGATCATGCTCTGCTTGCACTTCAAACAAAAATGAAGAAAAAACGGGCTTATCACGTTTTTTTAAATAGGATTGGGGAAGACAAATCCCTGGACCCCGGTGTGCTGGACACCCTGGGCTTTTCTCTGGTTCCCTGTTAAGTTCCCAGTTGAGTGCGAGATGTTTGTGGTCGTCTCGTTGGCAGGGGCCCCTTTGTTGTAACTTTGGCGAAACTTTGGAACGCCCTGCGTCTGGCTATTCAATCTGCCTCAACAGAAGCAAGCTTCAAGAAGCTCCTAAAGACCTGGCCTTTTATGCAATAAACTTATACCATCTCACCTAGCTTCCTCCCAGTTGAAAGTATGTATAGGCATTTATATAGCACTCTCTTAGCGCCGGGACACCTCCTTGAGAGGTAGCTGTTCGCGCTTTACAAGCATCTGTATTATTATCTGTACATGGGGAAAATAAAAGTAATGTCTGAAGTTTGGGACAATCAACAGGAGTGGGAGGGTTGTGTATTTGTATCTCGAAGACTTGGTTATTTTGCTTATGTCTGAGTTCAAGCGGGATGAGAGCTTTGGATGATAAGAGTTGGAGGCTTGGAACAGCTGTGGTTGCTTCTTAGAGGAATTCCAATCGTTGAGGTGACGTGTGGTGGCCTCGCTCTCTGGGCTGATATTGATTTCGTCTCTTGTGTTGGAGGTGGCGAAGTTACTGTGAAGTCGGTTAGCTGAGGTAGACTCTATAACAACTTTTTAAAAGTCCGTAATCAGTGCCCGTTTGCTGTTGTTTGGTGCTGAGTGGTGCCTGGGTGGAGCCATGGAGATGGCTTTGGTACTGCCGCCCCATTTCGCTACTGGAGTCGCTACAGGAGTCGCCGCTGTTGATATTTTTGATGTGGCTGTTAGCCATTTGCCTGCAGTTGCTACGGTTGTTTCTTTTATAGGCGGTGGCAGCGTGTCTGTTGAGGCTCCTGGTTCTAGCCCCTGATGTGTTTCATCTTTGGCAGAGGGACTGGGGCCAGGGGAGATCATGCTTTGGGGTTCTTTGGCTGCTACCTCTTTAGCTTTCTCCTTATCCTTTAGCGGAGGTGCACTTCTAACTTTCCCCGACCGCATCCTCCGTTACACTGCCCCTGGAGGGGGGAGTGGGTGTGGCTACAATTGGGTGAGGGGAATTAAGAGGTGATGCAAAGTTGCACAGGATTGTGTGAGTTCTGTTCTGTTCTGTTTACACAGAGGCAGTTAGTAACAGTAGTAACAGTAGGCAGCGGTGGGGTGGTGGGGAGGTGGAGGGAAGCAGAGAGCAGGGCTCGCTGGAGGTCGCAGGCCGCACCCAGCCTAGCTGGGCCGCCACTGCAAACCCTCCTGGGCACTTCACTCTGCGGCCTCCTGCTAGGGGAGGCCACGTTCTCGCCGTCTTACACACTTGAGACCCACCAGTAACCCACCAGTGCTTTAGGCCACCTGCCCGCTTGGCTGTGTAGCTGCTTGGTTGCTTGGCTGCTTGGCTGCCGACACCGCTTGCACCGCAGTCCGACCTCGGGTCCACCTCCACCTCCTGAAGACTCCTGAAGGCTCCTCTGACCCCACTCACCCAGCGCTACCTTCGTGGGTCACGCGGGCTTAGGCGCTGATCTTGCGGGGGTGGGGGCCGCTGTCTGTTGGGCACGGAGGCCGAGCCGAAGGGGGCGGCAAACGGGGGCTAGCAGAGCGAGCTGAGCGAGCCTGCCGAGTCCTGTTGAGAAACGCTCAAAAGTGCCACTAGACCCACTGGTAGAAAGCCCGAGGTCGTGAGATCGGGAAAGCCGCGACCGCGGCGCTTCGATGTTTGGAGTTTTTCCCCACTGCAACCTGCGGGCGATGCGAAGATGCGGCGGCTGGATTCCTTCCCCGGACGGGAAATGAGGAGACCCTGCGCTGAGCTCTGCCTATTCAACAGGTGCAAATCTTTGACCATTTAAAGTCTGGGTAGAGGTCGGAGAGGAATTTAAGAATACCCACATACTCTCTTTCACCTCTTTAGAGGGATTCACTCATGTGTATACACTGTTGAGGAGATATATATGTGACGAAAAGAGTGCAAGGTATTTTTTTGTGAGTATCTGCACTCATAAATGCAGCCAGTTGCATGTGTAAATTAGGCTTACCCAAACAAACAACTTTGAGAATCATCCCCACAAAGTCTTGATTTCAGTAGTTAAAAAAATCACTCTAAGTTACCTGGATACAAATATTTGTTAAGAGGAAAGCTTGTGAGTTGAGCATTCTTTCCTTGTGAAGATTTGTAGTATTTCCTGCAGCAGGAGTAGCACGCCAGGCTCATGACCTTCTCAAATCATATCTGAGTGTGGCTGATGTCCTTGAAGAAATGAGGTGTCACTCGGGGAACAGTTGTCATCTGCTAGGGCAGAGTGCTGGTGCACAACAAAGAGACTCAGTCATTTGTATATATGTATCAGACCTTTTAATAGTCAAAAGACAGTAGAACACTGTACAGAGTCAACGAGTGATGTGATGGGCAGATGGGTTATAAAATAAGAAGTTAGTACACTGTAATGTAGTGTTTTTTAAAAAGATGTGTCCTTCTTACTGAAGAGCACGGTTG
The DNA here is from genome assembly GCF_964263255.1 of Lissotriton vulgaris. Classification (NCBI taxonomy): domain Eukaryota; kingdom Metazoa; phylum Chordata; class Amphibia; order Caudata; family Salamandridae; genus Lissotriton; species Lissotriton vulgaris. Next base: position 1,433,298,076 of record NC_141689.1, on the reverse strand, counting down.
AGGCAATCTTAATGGATGAGATGTCATTCCAGATCCTCTGCACAGATGGCAAAGGCCTGTTTCCTTGGTTTTTCTTTTTTGCTCTAATTCATCTCCAAACTGAAGATTGCCAAGAGCCACCAAAAGCCAACCGAGATGATGATCTGCTGAGAACCCCCACAACTCTCAGAAGCTACAGTAATGAGAACTTTGTAGCGATGAAGAAGAACGTGTGCCAGAAGCTGACACAGAGCCAAGATGTCACTCCCCAGTGCAACTGTACTTTGTCAGAACTCCTCCACCAACATCCATCAAATTTAGTCCAGATACATAGTATGGACAGGGCACAAATAGCCATTCAGACATTCGGATGAAGAGCGATGCTGTAGATATTTCCCATGCATTTTTTCTTCTCCATCGAACCAGCTTCTGTTAACCAAAGCACTAGGTACTGATCTTTTAATATAGCATATAAATATTGCTATGAATGGCAGCGCATCTGAATGCCTACAAAATGCCCTTTGTTTTGTTTTCTCTTTACTACCATAATTGTGGTGACTGATTTTGTTTAGCTTTACGTTTATGTTCCTCTATTAAGGTCCATGGGCCTGGGTCAATTGACTTACACTCCTATCTGGTGCTTACCTCTAAAGAATAATATAATTCTGACTAAAGAAAATGTGTGTTTTGCATATGCAGTGAATAGTAGGAGCAAGGAAAAGAAACAGTTATTCATGTGGGGTTACAGGGCATTCTTACTTAGCACGCGTCTACTTTGTACAGGACCTTCTACCATCAAGCCTTAAAGCTTCTTCTATGACAAATTCAGTAGAGGACTGACCTACAAGACCCCGAAGTGGCAGTCCGCGAAGCCATTACTTCGCAAACTTCATTGGCTGCCGGTTGAACGGAGGGCCGCATTCAAGATCGGCTGCCTGGCATTCAAAGCTGTCTCTGGAACCTCTCCCACCTTTCTCAAATCCCTGGTCACCCTCTACAGCCCGGCACGCAATCTACGGTCCTCTCATCACCTGCTCTTAGCTACTCCCCTAATTAAGCTTAAAAAATTTGGTGGCCGCAGATTCGCTCACTTAGCCCCTAACCTTTGGAACCCGCTGCCTCTTCCGTTCAAATCTTGTAATTCTCTTCTGGAATTCAGAAAACTTCTGAAAACCTTTCTTTTCGCACAGTCTGGCTATACCCCCGTGCTTACATCTCTCAGCATTCAATCAGCGCCAGGAAACTTATGGTGACAGAGCGCTATACAAAACCCCCTTAAGATAAGATAAGATAAGATAAGATAAGATAAGAACAAGGGAGAAAAATGGATATGGTTAACATTCTGAAAAACAGTAATCTATATTGTCCCCATTTTAAAATTGGAACATGAAGTGTAAGGTGGGCAGATATGAGGGAGTAAAAAAAGATTATCAAAGATAAAGTTTGGTTTCCAAGGTTGGCACATGGGCATTCAAGCTCCAGCATTCAGTCACAGCTGGGCTTGCTCCCACTTGCCTTGTCCATTCCACAACTTTTGCTTGCAGCCAGGCCTTTCACCGTGGGTGATGGAATATCAGGTGGTTGTGAAGGGTTGAGGGATGGGCTGGACATTTGAGAGCCGTGAAATGATGGGGAGCAGATAGCACATCGGCTTTCAGATTACTCACTTCCTAGTCTTTTTTTTTCATTGAGATGTAATGAAAGGTGACCTCTGTCGAAAACTAGGTCAGTGACCTGGAAATTTCCCTGGGCAAGTGCTTGAACCTGGATCTTTAAAGGAAAGATAAATTAGTTGGAGATCAATAAGGGGTGTCAAGGTAATGATCCAATTGAACCCTGTCCTCTTTGAGGAGAATAGAATGAGCTTTTGGGGAAAGAAGAGCCTTGGTGGTAAATGACAGGTGTTAAAAAGTGGTCTGATGATGCCTGATTTGTCTTTTCAGGGAATGGAGACTTGGAAATTGCTCCATGGTGATGGAGTAGGGGTTCTTGAATCCCAGACGTTGGGTACAATTATCTAACAAAACAACCTCCCTACTGGACGAATGGACCTTTTGTAAATTGAAGTGGAGAGATATCTAAGAGCAATAATTTACATATATTTCCATGAACAGTGAAGGCCAATGAGGCTACACAGGAAACGACAAAGAAAATTGAAATATGGTTAAAAAGTTTTATTGACAAATTTAGTTAAAGCAAAGTCTTTAATCCAGTAAGGATTCAGATTTAGGCATTATTTATCACAAGTTTATATGGTTCAAACACCCATATTTCAAGATAAGGAAAAATTCAACATTAACAAGAACTACATAAAGAATACAATATATCCAGAAAGTGTTAAATTCCTAATCTAGATTAATTAGGTATAAATCGGGAAAGGGCATATGGTTAGGTAAGTAAGATTATAAAGTTAAAGGCAAGTTCAAAAGAACAAGTTCGAATAAGAGCTGTTGTTTGCTGCGATGTGAATAACAGGTACTGTGATCTTAGAGTACCCAGGACATGCCTTAATGAAGAAACTTTCCTAGCCAATATAACCTTGCAGGGCATCAGAAATTATTCGAGTGAAAAGTTGCAGTCTACAGACGGCTGTCTTGTCAATGTTTAAAATCTACACGTTTATCTCCAATTAAAGATCCAGAGGTACAGCACCTTCTATCATCAAGCCTTAAAGCTTCTTCTATGACAAATCCAGTAGAGGAACAAGGGAGAACATGGATATGGTTAACATTCTGAAAAACAGTAATCTATATTGTCCCCATTTTAAAATTGGAACATGAAGTGTAAGGTGGGCAGATATGAGGGAGTAAAAAAAGATTATCTAAGAGAAAGTTTGGTTTCCAAGGTTGGCACATGGGCATTCAAGCTCCAGCATTCAGTCACAGCTGGGCTTGCTCCCACTTGCCTTGTCCATTCCACAACTTTTGCTTGCAGCCAGGCCTTTCACCGTGGGTGATGGGATATCAGGTGGTTGTGAAGAGTTGAGGGATGGGATGGACATTTGAGAGCCGCGAAATGATGGGGAACAGACAGCACATCGGCTTTCAGATTACTCACTTCCTAGTCTTTTTTTTTTCATTTAGATGTAATGAAAGGTGACCTCTGTTGAAAACTCAGTCTGTGACCTGGAAATTTCCCTGGGCAAGTGCTTGAACCTGGATCTTTAAAGGAAAGATAAGTTAGTTGGAGATCAATAAGGGGTGTCAAGGTAATGATCCAATTGAACCCTGTCCTCTTTGAGGAGAATAGAATGAGCTTTTGGAGAAAGAAGAGCCTTGGTGCTAAATGACAGGTGTTAAGAAGTGGTCTGATGATGCCTGATTTGTCTTTTCAGGGAATGGAGACTTGGAAATTGCTCCATGGTGATGGAGTAGGGGTTCTTGAATCCCAGATGTTGGGTACAATTATCTAACAAACAAACCTCCCTACTGGAAGAATGGACCTTTTTTTATTGAAGTGGAGAGATATCTAAGAGCAATAATTTACATACATTTCCATGAACAGTGATAGCAAATGAGGCTACACAGGAAACGACAAAGAAAATTGAAATATGGTTAAAAAGATTTATTGACAAATTTAGTTAAAGCAAAGTCTTTAATCCAGTAAGGATTCAGATTTAGGCATTATTTATCACAAGTTTATATGGTTCAAACACCCATATTTCAAGATAAGGAAAAATTCAACATTAACAAGAACTACATAAAGAATACAATATATCCAGAGAGTGTTAAATTCCTAATCTAGATTAATTAGGTATAAATCGGGAAAGGGCATATGGTTAGGTAAGTAAGATTATAAAGTTAATGGCAAGTTAAAAAGAACAAGTTCGAATAAGAGCTGTTGTTTGCTGCGATGTGAATAACAGGTACTGTGATCTTAGAGTACCCAGGACATGCCTTAATGAAGAAACTTTCCTAGCCAATATAACCTTGCAGGGCATCGGAAATTATTCGAGTGAAAAGTTGCAGTCTACAGACGGCTGTCTTGTCAATGTTTAAAATCTACACGTTTATCTCCAATTAAAGATCCAGAGGTACAGCACCTTCTATCATCAAGCCTTAAAGCTTCTTCTATGACAAATCCAGTAGAGGAACAAGGGAGAACATGGATATGGTTAACATTCTGAAAAACAGTAATCTATATTGTCCCCATTTTAAAATTGGAACATGAAGTGTAAGGTGGGCAGATATGAGGGAGTAAAAAAAGATTATCTAAGAGAAAGTTTGGTTTCCAAGGTTGGCACATGGGCATTCAAGCTCCAGCATTCAGTCACAGCTGGGCTTGCTCCCACTTGCCTTGTCCATTCCACAACTTTTGCTTGCAGCCAGGCCTTTCACCGTGGGTGATGGGATATCAGGTGGTTGTGAAGGGTTGAGGGATGGGATGGACATTTGAGAGCCGGGAAATGATGGGGAACAGACAGCACATCGGCTTTCACATTACTCACTTCCTAGTCTTTTTTTCATTTAGATGTAATGAAAGGTGACCTCTGTTGAAAACTCTGTCTGTGACCTGGAAATTTCCCTGGGCAAGTGCTTGAACCTGGATCTTTAAAGGAAAGATAAGTTAGTTGGAGATCAATAAGGGGTGTCAAGGTAATGATCCAATTGAACCCTGTCCTCTTTGAGGAGAATAGAATGAGCTTTTGGAGAAAGAAGAGCCTTGGTGCTAAATGACAGGTGTTAAGAAGTGGTCTGATGATGCCTGATTTGTCTTTTCAGGGAATGGAGACTTGGAAATTGCTCCATGGTGATGGAGTAGGGGTTCTTGAATCCCAGATGTTGGGTACAATTATCTAACAAACAAACCTCCCTACTGGAAGAATGGACCTTTTTTTATTGAAGTGGAGAGATATCTAAGAGCAATAATTTACATATATTTCCATGAACAGTGAAGGCCAATGAGGCTACACAGGAAACGACAAAGAAAATTGAAATATGGTTAAAAAGTTTTATTGACAAATTTAGTTAAAGCAAAGTCTTTAATCCAGTAAGGATTCAGATTTAGGCATTATTTATCACAAGTTTATATGGTTCAAACACCCATATTTCAAGATAAGGAAAAATTCAACATTAACAAGAACTACATAAAGAATACAATATATCCAGAAAGTGTTAAATTCCTAATCTAGATTAATTAGGTATAAATCGGGAAAGGGCATATGGTTAGGTAAGTAAGATTATAAAGTTAAAGGCAAGTTCAAAAGAACAAGTTCGAATAAGAGCTGTTGTTTGCTGCGATGTGAATAACAGGTACTGTGATCTTAGAGTACCCAGGACATGCCTTAATGAAGAAACTTTCCTAGCCAATATAACCTTGCAGGGCATCAGAAATTATTCGAGTGAAAAGTTGCAGTCTACAGACGGCTGTCTTGTCAATGTTTAAAATCTACACGTTTATCTCCAATTAAAGATCCAGAGCGACAGCACCTTCTATCATCAAGCCTTAAAGCTTCTTCTATGACAAATCCAGTAGAGGAACAAGGGAGAACATGGATATGGTTAACATTCTGAAAAACAGTAATCTATATTGTCCCCATTTTAAAATTGGAACATGAAGTGTAAGGTGGGCAGATATGAGGGAGTAAAAAAAGATTATCTAAGAGAAAGTTTGGTTTCCAAGGTTGGCACATGGGCATTCAAGCTCCAGCATTCAGTCACAGCTGGGCTTGCTCCCACTTGCCTTGTCCATTCCACAACTTTTGCTTGCAGCCAGGCCTTTCACCGTGGGTGATGGGATATCAGGTGGTTGTGAAGAGTTGAGGGATGGGATGGACATTTGAGAGCCGCGAAATGATGGGGAACAGACAGCACATCGGCTTTCAGATTACTCACTTCCTAGTCTTTTTTTTTTCATTTAGATGTAATGAAAGGTGACCTCTGTTGAAAACTCAGTCTGTGACCTGGAAATTTCCCTGGGCAAGTGCTTGAACCTGGATCTTTAAAGGAAAGATAAGTTAGTTGGAGATCAATAAGGGGTGTCAAGGTAATGATCCAATTGAACCCTGTCCTCTTTGAGGAGAATAGAATGAGCTTTTGGAGAAAGAAGAGCCTTGGTGCTAAATGACAGGTGTTAAGAAGTGGTCTGATGATGCCTGATTTGTCTTTTCAGGGAATGGAGACTTGGAAATTGCTCCATGGTGATGGAGTAGGGGTTCTTGAATCCCAGATGTTGGGTACAATTATCTAACAAACAAACCTCCCTACTGGAAGAATGGACCTTTTTTTTATTGAAGTGGAGAGATATCTAAGAGCAATAATTTACATACATTTCCATGAACAGTGAAGGCCAATGAGGCTACACAGGAAACGACAAAGAAAATTGAAATATGGTTAAAAAGATTTATTGACAAATTTAGTTAAAGCAAAGTCTTTAATCCAGTAAGGATTCAGATTTAGGCATTATTTATCACAAGTTTATATGGTTCAAACACCCATATTTCAAGATAAGGAAAAATTCAACATTAACAAGAACTACATAAAGAATACAATATATCCAGAGAGTGTTAAATTCCTAATCTAGATTAATTAGGTATAAATCGGGAAAGGGCATATGGTTAGGTAAGTAAGATTATAAAGTTAAAGGCAAGTTCAAAAGAACAAGTTCGAATAAGAGCTGTTGTTTGCTGCGATGTGAATAACAGGTACTGTGATCTTAGAGTACCCAGGACATGCCTTAATGAAGAAACTTTCCTAGCCAATATAACCTTGCAGGGCATCGGAAATTATTCGAGTGAAAAGTTGCAGTCTACAGACGGCTGTCTTGTCAATGTTTAAAATCTACACGTTTATCTCCAATTAAAGATCCAGAGGTACAGCACCTTCTATCATCAAGCCTTAAAGCTTCTTCTATGACAAATCCAGTAGAGGAACAAGGGAGAACATGGATATGGTTAACATTCTGAAAAACAGTAATCTATATTGTCCCCATTTTAAAATTGGAACATGAAGTGTAAGGTGGGCAGATATGAGGGAGTAAAAAAAGATTATCTAAGAGAAAGTTTGGTTTCCAAGGTTGGCACATGGGCATTCAAGCTCCAGCATTTAGTCACAGCTGGGCTTGCTCCCACTTGCCTTGTCCATTCCACAACTTTTGCTTGCAGCCAGGCCTTTCACCGCGGGTGATGGGATATCAGGTGGTTGTGAAGGGTTGAGGGATGGGATGGACATTTGAGAGCCGGGAAATGATGGGGAACAGACAGCACATCGGCTTTCAGATTACTCACTTCCTAGTCTTTTTTTCATTTAGATGTAATGAAAGGTGACCTCTGTTGAAAACTCTGTCTGTGACCTGGAAATTTCCCTGGGCAAGTGCTTGAACCTGGATCTTTAAAGGAAAGATAAGTTAGTTGGAGATCAATAAGGGGTGTCAAGGTAATGATCCAATTGAACCCTGTCCTCTTTGAGGAGAATAGAATGAGCTTTTGGAGAAAGAAGAGCCTTGGTGCTAAATGACAGGTGTTAAGAAGTTGTCTGATGATGCCTGATTTGTCTTTTCAGGGAATGGAGACTTGGAAATTGCTCCATGGTGATGGAGTAGGGGTTCTTGAATCCCAGATGTTGGGTACAATTATCTAACAAACAAACCTCCCTACTGGAAGAATGGACCTTTTTTTATTGAAGTGGAGAGATATCTAAGAGCAATAATTTACATACATTTCCATGAACAGTGAAGGCCAATGAGGCTACACAGGAAACGATAAAGAAAATTGAAATATGGTTAAAAAGATTTATTGACAAATTTAGTTAAAGCAAAGTCTTTAATCCAGTAAGGATTCAGATTTAGGCATTATTTATCACAAGTTTATATGGTTCAAACACCCATATTTCAAGATGAGGAAAAATTCAACATTAACAAGAACTACACAAAGAATACAACATATCCAGAAAGTGTTAAATTCCTAATCTAGATTAATTAGGTATAAATCGGGAAAGGGCAAATGGTTAGGTAAGTAAGATAATAAAGTTAAAGGCAAGTTAAAGAGAACAAGTTCGAATAAGAGCTGTTGTTTGCTGCGATGTGAATAACAGGTACTGTGATCTTAGAGTACCCAGGACATGCCTTAATGAAGAAACTTTCCTAGCCAATATAACCTTGCAGGGCATCAGAAATTATTCGAGTGAAAAGTTGCAGTCTACAGACGGCTGTCTTGTCAATGTTTAAAATCTACACGTTTATCTCCAATTAAAGATCCAGAGGTCACGTGGCTGGTAGGTAGTTCAATATCATTACATATCACATCCTTTCAATTCAAAGGTTGTTTTGAAATCAATAATATGGATAGTACGAAAAGTGCATATCTTGTACATACATTTTCATTTCATGTTGGATGAATCCCTGGTACTCCTTAGCACATCCTCATGTACAAATCCTTTGGACTAGACATTGGTGCATAGCTCCTTCACAGTGCTCAGTTTCTGTAAATTTATCAAGCAAGGTTTGGCCTGACAATGTAAGATTACTCCTTTGTTATTCCATCAACAGTTTTGCACAATCATGGACAAAGGGATTCATGTTGTAAGAGCAAGTTTCTCCTATGTTTTGTCGAGGTCATTGAAAAATGTCAAGTGGCTTTTTTGACACATCAAATAGTTCACTCAGAAAATGTCGCACTTGAGACATCTTCTGATTGAATCAGTCTTGTGACTGTATATTGCATCATATAAGCCAGACATACCCTGCGTGAAAAGTTTGCACAGGATACTGGAAAGCCAAATGTATTATTATTCATCAAATGTTTTCCAGCTTCCACATCATTTTTTATGAAACTTGGCAAAACAATTACACAATGTTGCACATCCTTGGCTATGTTGTGGGTGTATGTATCTACTATTCGGGTACATGCCAGATAAATTTTGTACTCCTACTTTATTCATCAAAGCTTCAAATGTTCCTACTAATTAAACACTACACTCAAAGTGCTGCACTTTGGAAAATTGGCAAAAATATTTTTCTTTTTATTAACCTGAAAATGGTCCAGTCTGCTGTTGATTTGATCCGCCTCTTGAAAACGCAATGTCCAGGTACTTTTGACAAAGTTGTGTTCCATGCCTCTAACACTACAGGAGTGGCTAAGATTTTTAAAAATGTTGACAGAGGATTGCCTCATGTTTTCAAAGGCACATTCAGAGTCTGTGTGCCTGTTCGAAGCATCATAGATTATTTTGCCTTGTGCCTGTTTTCTCGCTTTATCCCAATATTAACAATTACTGGTGTCATTATTCTCGTCATCCTGCTTCACTGATGAGTGAGCCATATCCAAGTGAACAACGTTGCTATGATGCTTTTACTTTTTACTAGGAGGAGATATGCACAACAGCATCTTTGAGAAAAATACTCTCTATTCCACAAGATGCCGCCCTCTACAGCCTGACCACTCTTCCAGTGCCAATGGTGTTTTATCACAGTCCTTCTCAACATTCAACTGGAATATGACGGCTTCTGGTTTTTCTGTGGGAACTGGTTGAGCCTTTCAGGAGTGATCATGATCAATGCATTGCATCATCATTTCCTAATCGTCAACCTGCTTCCTATGGATCACCACTAATCTTCCTGTGGGTGCCCACAGACCACCTTGTGCTGCTGGAATGAGATTTTTGTATGCACCTGTCTCATTCGCTCCATTTATGAGTTTTGACATCTCAGCACCATGCTCCTCTGATTCCTAACGCCCCACTTTGTAGCCTTCAGCTTCATATTCACTATTGCCAATGCTAACAGGCTGTACTTTCCATCAAGTCCTCGTATCACCATCGCCAGCACCCTCAACTAAGAGAACTGTATACCTACACAGGTGTTGTAAACTTGGATGTTTCAGCCTTGTATGTAGCTTTGACATTCCCTTGGATCACATAGCTGCTGCTTGACCCATGCTACCTGGGTTTTAGGGCCTTCTTCTGCACCTTATTTTGTACCCAAACACCTAGTCGAATTGATGTTGCGTGTTTGAGCCAATCCTTTTTGCCTTTAACAAAGTTTTTGTCTGGTAAATATATTCTCATGTACGCTAACTACCTATGCCTCAGTGAGAACCATCCTCTGCTACCATCTGATAGCAGGAAAATAAGGATGGTATTTGCACCGCGCTAACTTTGCGTAACTTGAATCTCCGCTATTTCCATTGGGATGGACATTTATCATGAACTGAGGCTAAAATCATAAATTCAGTAACAAATCAATGACAGTAAAGCAGAAGTTGCCCCACAGGAATGACAGAGAAGGGTGATTTTACAACTATGAAGAATTAGTAACAAACTAGTAAAATTGCACAATCTCAAATCAAATAAGTTCAACAAAAATCAATAGTCACCTGAATAAAGCACATATGAATATAATCCAGGCAATTCAATTCAGTAAATGCAAGTACACGTTACTAAAGACAGCATACGCAAATTTAGAGAAGATTCGGTTTCCATTAAGGGAAACTCCTTAATGCTAAGCCTTGGTTGTGAACAAATAGGGAAATTTTGGAAGCAGCAGGTGTCAGCAAATATAAAATTGCAAGTAGGTTCCAGTCAAGAGAAATGCATTTGCTCTAGAAAGTTAGTCTATGAGCAGGTATATAGGAGCATCGGTTCTCCAGAAAAGGAGATAATGGGGGTTGCCTGTGAAGGTGGACGTGCAAAATCCTAATTAAAATCAGCTTACACAATTAAAACATGAAATTTCATCCAAGTGATACATTGCACAGGTTCCCACTGAGTAAGAACAAATGGGAATTTCCCTAAATTTAGTGAAGATATGTCACGATTTGTTTAAAGACATGGAGGTGAGTATTATGTATTCTTTTCTTACTTTATTTTCAATAGGAGCCAGGAACACTAGAACTATATTACCCAGAAACACAAGATAAAGGAAAACCAATACAACATCACAATAACTTAACCAATCAAATGATGTGAAACCCAATAAATATATTGACTGAGAGTGACAAGCCCTCTTTTCTAGTGGGAACCAAACTTTAAGATTGTAACAAAGGCTATATAACCATCAACATAAAAAGGGCCAAAAGAAGATTGAAGAAGTATTTAGCCCAGTTCACAGATTTGAGGAATGCAGTGTACCAGAAATCCAAGGAAAGTCAAAAATACGAGAGGTTCCTTTCCCAACACATCTGGAAAACTGGGTGTCCAAAATCACCCATAGAATTAGCAGGTGAACCTGTAAGTTTATTAGGTGGTGGAGGATGCTAGAGTTGACACTACAAAAACTGATGATGAGACACAGGTGAAAGAAGCAGTTGCAACAAATGAATGTTTCTCCTGAAGAAGGGCCATCAGGTCTAAAATCGTCAGGTCTAAAATTGATTGGAGTTAGTCAAGTCAAGTCAAGTCAGAGAATTTATATAGCGCATTACATACCCAGAGGGTCTCAAGGCGCTTAGGGAGGGGTGGGGGATTACTTGTCAAATATCCACGTTTTAAGTTGCTTTCTGAATGCTAGGTGGTTCTGGGTAAGGCGAAGGTAAGTGGGAAGTGAGTTCCATGTTTTAGCTGCCAGGTAGGAGAAGGATCTACCTCCCATGGTGGTTTTGTTGATGCGAGGTACAGTGGCGAGGGCTTGGTTGGAAGATCGTAGTTGGCGGGAGGGGGTGTAGAAGGACAGTCGTGTGTTGAGGCATTCTGGTCCGATTTCGTAGAGTGCTTTGTGTGCGTGGGTTAGGAGCCGGAAAGTGATCCTCTTATTGACGGGAAGCCAGTGGAGGTTTTTCAGGTGACCAGAGATGTGTTCTTTACGCGGGATGTCTAATATGATCCTGGCTGAGGCGTTTTGGATTCGTTGGAGTTTTTTCTGGAGTTTAGTGGTAGTACCGGCGTAGAGGGTGTTTCCATAGTCCAGTCGGCTCGTGACCAAGGCGTGGGTGACCGTTCTCCTAGTTTCGGTGGAGATCCAGCTAAATGTTTTTTTGAGCATGCGCAGAATGTTGAAGCAGGATGAGGAGACGGCGTTGACTTGTCTGTTCATTGATAGTGAGGAATCCAGGATGACGCCTAGGTTCCGTGCGTGGTCTGTCGGGATGGGTGCTTTTCCAAGGGCTTCTGGCCACCAAGAGTCATCCCATGCGGAGGGGGATGTACCTAAGATGAGGACTTCTGTTTTATCTGAGTTCAGTTTCAGACGGCTGTGTTTCATCCATTCGGCAACTTCTTTCATTCCTTCGTGTAGGTTAGTTTTGGCGGTGCTAGGGTCATTGGTGAGTGATAGGATCAGTTGAGTGTCATCCGCGTAGGAGATGATGTTGAGGTTGTGTTGGCGGGAGGGGGCTCATGTATACGTTGAAGAGGGTGGGGCTGAGTGAGGATCCTTGTGGTACACCGCAGATGACTTCAGTGGCCTCTGACTTGAATGGTGGAAGGCGGACTCTCTGGGTTCTTCCGGTGAGGAACGAGGTGATCCATTCTAGTGCTTTTCCTTGGATTCCGATGTTTCTGAGGCGCTGTAGAAGGGTGCTATGGCAGACTGTGTCGAAGGCTGCGGAGAGGTCGAGGAGGATGAGGGCGACTGTGTCTCCATTGTCCAGTAGAGTTCGAATGTCGTCTGTTGCTGCGATGAGGGCGGTCTCAGTGCTGTGTTTTGCTCGGAAGCCAGACTGTGAGGAGTCGAGGGATTTGTTGGCTTCGAGGAAGGCGGCGAGCTGGTTGTTGACAGCTTTCTCGATGACTTTGGCCGGGAATGGAAGGAGCGAGATGGGGCGGTAATTTTTGAGTTCGGTGGGGTCAGCTGTGGGTTTCTTCAGGAGGGCGCAGAGTTCAGCGTGTTTCCAGCTTTCCGGGAAGGTGGCGGAGTTGAAGGAGCAGTTGATGACGTCTCGGAGGTGCGGTGCTATGATGGAGTCTGCTTTGTTGAAGATGTGGTGAGGGCATGGGTCTGTGGGGGATCCTGAGTGGATGGAGTTCATCAGGCGGATGGTGTCCTCAGTGGAGATTGGGTTCCAGTCATTAAGGATGTTCAAGGGGGGTGAATGTTCAGCAGATGGTTGGGTGGGTTGGTCTCCGGGTTGGTTGTCGAAGTTGTTGTGGATATCTGCAATTTTGTTGTGGAAGAATGAAGCTAGGGAGTCGCAGAGGGCTTGGGAGGGGGTGATGTCGTTGGAGTTGGCCGAGGGATTGGTAAATTCCTTGACGATGTTGAAAAGTTCCTTGCTGTTGTGGGCGTTGTTATCTAGTCGATCCTTGAAGGCGGTTTTCTTGGCCTTTCGGATTAGTTGGTGGTGTATGCGGGTGGCGTTTTTGAAGGCGTCCTTGGTGCTGGTGGTTGGGTCTTTTTTCGAGGCCTTCTCAAGGGAGCGGCATAGTTTCTTGGACTTCTTAAGATCATCGTTGAACCATGAGGCCTTCTTGCTGCCAGGTTTGCTTTGTCGTGTTTTCAGTGGTGCTAGGATGTCGGCGCTGTTGGATAACCATAGGGTGAGGTTGGTGGCGGCTTGGTCGGGGTTTGAAGAGTGGGCTGGGGTGTTTAGAAGGAGCGATGAGGAGATCTGGTCGATGGTGATTTTGTTCCAGTTTCTTTGCAGAGTTGGTTGGGGGTGGTTGATGGATTTGGGCTTGTTGTAGGTAAAGTGAACGCAGCTGTGGTCAGTCCAGAGGAGAGCCGTAGTGTGGCTGAAGGAGACATGATTGCTGGAGGTGAAGATAGGGTCGAGAGTGTGACCTGCGATGTGGGTGGGGGAAGTGACCAGTTGTTTAAGTCCGAGGTTGGCGAGGTTGTCCAAAAGAGTGGTGGAGTTGCGGTTGTTGTTCTTTTCAAGGTGAAAATTGAGGTCTCCCAGAAGGATGTAATCTTTGGAGGGGAGCGCGTGTGGAGTGATGAAGTCCGTGATGTCTTCACTGAATTGTGCGCGGGGTCCTGGTGGTCTGTAAAGGAGGGTGCCTCTGAGTGTGGTCTTGGGGTCGATGTGGATCTGGAAGTGAAGGTGTTCAGAGTTGGCGAGATTGACGTCGGAGCTGGTTGAGATGTGGATGGATTTTTTATGGACGATAGCGATTCCTCCTCCTGTGTGGCCGGTACGGTCCTTGCGTATGATCTTATAATCTTCTGGGATGGCAATGGTGATGTCTGGGGCGGAGGAAGCGTTCATCCATGTTTCTGTTAGGAAGGCGACGTCTGGAGAGATGGTGTCTAGTAGATTCCATAGGTCAATGGCGTGCCTGTGGACCGATCGGGTGTTGAGAAGGATGCATTGTAGGTGGTTGGGGGCCGGGAATCTGAGGTGTGATCGTAGCGGAGTTGGTGACGGTACCGATGAATTTGCAGGTGTAGCATGAGAAAGGTCCATGGGTGTGTCCAGGAGCGGCTTGGACGCAGTTGGTGGAGCGGCCGGGGTTAAGGGCTAGGAGGGTGGAGACATCGTAGGTAATGCGGGAGGGCTGGGCAGTGTGAGGGCCAGGGGGTCTGGCGCTGGGCGCGGTCCAGGCGCGGACGGGCGTAGACGGGCTTACCTTTGGCGCACCTTCGGCGCGGATTGGGCGCGGTCGCTGCGCGTGAACGCTGCGCGCATGGGCTACTGTCATATATGGATGGTGGGAAGGGGGAGGGGCGAGGGCTGTTCAGCTGGGAGGCGGGGTGGGCTCACGAGGATGCAGACCTCGGACCACAACAAAATCAACAAAATGGCAGCGGGGGGGGAGGGCAGAGCACAGCGCCGGCGGTACACGCGCACTTAAGTTAAATCAATATCACCGGTAGCGAGGCGGAGCAGCGCCCAGTGTCCTACAGTCAAAACAGCCTTTACAATGCAGTGCAGTATAATCACAAGCGAGGCTAAGCAGCGCCCAGTGCCCTATAGTATACGCAAGCTATACAATGCTAATCAATTAAGTCACAAGCGAGGCAAAGCAGCGCCCTGTGCCCTATAGTAGACGCAAGCTGTACAGTGCAAAGCAAATTAAAACACAAGCGAGGCAAAAGCAGCGCCCAGTGCACAACGATACCAGGACTCGCCAGGGAGGCTGGGGAGCGACCTCTCAGCAAGTATCACTGAGGGGATCACAGCGCTTCCTGGGACGGGAGCGCTGTAAATACAAAGTGGGAGGGCTGTTCAGCTGGGAGGCGGGGCGGGCTCACGAGGACGCAGACCTCAGACCACAACAAAATGGCAGCGGGGGGGGAGGGCAGAGCACAGCGCCGGCGGTAAAGAATAACCATTCAGTTTGATGATCATCATAGATGAGACACTCAACACAAATTGTGCAATGGTTCCAATATGAATAAAAAAATGGAGAGTTGAATTTCACCCACATTTGCCTTATGAATTGAGGTACCACAATAATATTGAAGTAAACGTTACAATGAGTACAGATTTGCTTCCACTGAATATTTTTTGAATGTCATTTGTGAATGTTCATTAAGCCAATGGATGTTGGGTGTTGAGTAAACAGGTGCAACATGGACTACTAGTATCAGGAGCAGTCATTTTGAAGTTTCGCCAAGTGTGTAAATTGGGCAGTACACATTCTGTGTTAGCACCACAAAAAAAGTTTGTCAAATTAGTGAAACAAGGAGTGCATTGTTAAAAGACAAAGTATCACAGTAACTCAAACAATCAAAGGACGTGCAACCCAACAATTATCGTGACTAGGGGTAACAAGCCCTCTTTTTGTGAGCAAGCTGAACATTTAGATTGCAACATAAGATATATAACTATCAAAATAGCAAAGGAAAAAAGACTATTGAAGAAGTATTTCGTCCAATTCTCAGATGTGAGGAGTGCAAGGTGCCAGTAATCCAAGGAAAGTCAAGAATCCGAGAGGCTCCTTTCACAACATGTCTGGAAAATTGAATGTCCAAAACAATCAATCGAATTAGGCTGAACGTTTCTTAGGTGGAGAAGGATGATGTCAGAGTTGACACTATGAAAATCCAAACATGGGAGTGTTAAAACAAATGTGTTAGATAATACTGGCCTCCATGCCTTTAATAAATCCAGCCTTCCCTTCACTAATGCTAGCAAAATGCCCATTTTACTACAGGACCAGAGGATCCTGTAACGCTTGTTCAAAGCAAAGACACCACAGTACTAGCCATATGAAGAATAGGTTTACAATAATAGGTTTTGAAACATTTTCACTCAACCATTCCATTGAGCTGAGAATGTCCTCAAGTTAACAGTAGCTCAAAAAGCTTTTGAAGCCGTAGTTCCTCTAGTGAGATGGGCTCCAAAAGCATTAGTGTCAATGCCTGCCAGATTCAGAATCCATTTGACCCAAAGCGCTAAAGTAGTGGAAGATACAGGTTTATGAGGCTTTTGGAAGGATATAAGATGTTGAAAAGAGGAGGATGCTCTCAGATTTACAATTGTCAAAATATTGTTTTTTAAAAAATGTCCTACTTTGATGGAAAATATGGATTGTGAGCGGATGATGAATTTGTTTTTGTTCTTCTAAAAATCTGAAAATGTACCCTAGAAAGGCTATACAGCACAGTATAAAGCTCCTAAAATACATTTCAACAAGACCAAGCATAACAAAAGTGTGAACTTTACAGGCAAATATGTAGAAGAAAGTTTATCATTATTATGCCATGAAAGAAACAAGTGCAGAACTAAATTAAATCCAACATTTGGTTACATTTTGGCATAGATTTAGAGAATTTTACTCTCTTTAACAAAGGACATATTAATGGATGTCCACCAACCAGTCCTCAATTCACTCTGACTGACTTGCTCTGCTGAAATAGCTTATCTATAAGTGTTGATCATTATATAAGCCTTTCCCCGAGAGGCCAAATAAGCTAGAAAATTAACAATTTAAGTCATATTAGCTGAAAAGAGATCTGAATCCATCCCTGTCCATACACCAGCTATTCCATAAACCCCAGGCTAATGTGTATCATGTAGTTGGTACTGGTTCCCATGCTTGTTTAATGAACTGAGCAGCCTCTGCCAAAATGCATGGGGTTTTCCAGGCTGTCTTGAAACCTTCCAAGTGACTAACATCAGGGCGTTGTGAGAATCATTTGGTGACAAAAACCTGGAGGATTCAAAAGAAGATTGTGAAAAAGACAGAATGAAAACTGGGCAATCTATTGACAATGCTATGACTGTAGGGTACCAAGGTGGGGCTTGCCAAAGAGAAGTTATCAAAACTAGAGGTCTTTCTTGAAGGAGCACTTGTGCGAAGGTTCAAGCAATCAAAAAGCATAGTTGAACTGACTGGGCCACAACTGAAGAATATTATCTGTTGATAATGCCTGAGATCCGGTCTCCAACTGCAATAGAGAGGAAGTTGGGAGTTTAGATGAAAGGCAAATAGTCTATCAAGATTAGATCAAACTTTGAAGAAACCTTCATAAACATAAAACGGTGAAGACACCGCTTGCTGGAATCCTGAAGATTCCTGGAGAACCGATCGTCAATGGTGTTGCGGTTTTCCTGGAAGGTATTCCACTTGAACTGAAAGTTTCTGTTTCAGGTAGAACTCCCCATAACTCTTGGCTAATTCTGCTAAGGATTCTAAATTGAACTCATAAGTGATTGATGTACAGTACCGCCAAAGGATTGTCCATTCTTAGAAGAATTGAACAACCATTTGTGTCCTGGGGAAAGGTTCGAATTGCAAAAGTACCTGCAAATAATTGTAAACAATTTATGTGCAATAAAGATTCCTGATCTGGACATGTGCATTCAGTCGAAATTTGCCCACATTACAAGCCCCAACCAGATCGTCTGGCACCGGATTCTAAAATAAGATCTGGTGCAGTGGAAAAAATTGCTGCTCTCCCGTTCCAAGCCTCTAGGTGATCTAGCAACTATTGTAGCTCTTCTTGAGATTCCAGATCTATTGGAGTTAACTTGGAATAAACAAGACTTTTGCATAGATGACAAATTTTGATCCTTTGAAGAGCTCTGTAATGTACAGGGCCAGGAAAAAGGGCCTATATAGAAGAAGCCAAAAGGCCAACCAAACAAACCAAAAACCTTAAAGAAGTTAGCGGAAACTTTTAAAGAATGCTGCATCTCTTTATTAATGAGAAGAAATTCTGTTGCAGGAGTTGCTGAATCGACTTGTTTGTGTCTATGAGAAAACCCAAAATTCTATTTGTTTTGAGGGAGTGTGAGGTGATTTTTCCAAATTTACTAGAAAAACAAGGTTCTGCAATAACCCCAGACAGCTGTTCAGATGGGCTTGCAGTTGATTCAGGTTTTGAGCAAAAAGAAGAAAGTTGTCTAAATAGACAATTAATCTGATTCCTTGAGCTCTGAAATGGGCCACTAATGATTTCATTACTTTTGTATAGCACCAAGGTGAAGAAGACTGACCGAAAGGAAGGGCTTTGAATTGGTAAATTGAATTTTCCATTTGAAATTGAAGATACGTCCTGTAACGCGGTTGCACCAGTATGTTCAGATATGCAACTTGAAGAACAAAGCGGACTATCCAATTGTTTTGTAGCAACAAATCTCTGAAATTTACAATCATCTCCATTTTGGAGTTGTAATAGAGTAGAAAATGTTTGAAAGATTTCAGATTTAGCACATTACAAATGTTTTGTTTTTATTCTGAACGAAAAATATTGTACGTATGAAACTGCCAGGTTCGAATTTTGTGAGTTCTAGTGCCCTCTTTAAAAGTAGAGATTAAACCTCTGCTTGTACCTACTTGGACTGTTTTTAAGAAAAAATTAGAAGTTGAAGCCAAGCGTGATGGAAAGGGGTTTGATACAGGCCTACACAATAGCCTTAAACTATGTGGAGTAGTCTTGGTCTGGCGTAATTGTTCGCCAAGCTGTTAGAAAAGATTTTATGCAATCACCTACAGGATGAAGACCAGAAAGGGAAGGTCTTACCTGCACTCTGTAATCCACTGTGCCGAAAGTCTCTTGATCTGAAACTCTAGCCCCTCTGGGTATAAAATTGAGGTTTGACATCTTTATGCCTTGACTGTAGGAACCTTTGAAATTGTTTCCCCAGAGAGGTACCGGTCAGCAAAGCGACCCCCTGCCTTTGCCGACCCTCCCAAAAACACGGGAGCCAAAGATTTTTCTCAAGGAATACTGCGTATTGTCAATAGAGGCAAAAGTTGCCACATATTTATTCTTTTCCTCAAGGAAGAAATCTCCAAATAAAAGACCATTTGCCTGTTGACCCTCCTCCTGTATGAATACATTTCCCAACTTTGGGCCCATTTTTAAGAGAAGACTGTTCCTTCATTCCTGGGATAGGTGAGCATTGACATTACCTAGAATGCACATAGCTCTCAGAGCCCATATCAACAACATTTCTGGGTCAACTTGTGATTCATCTAATTAAGGCTCTTCAGCCAAATCCAAAATTCTCGTAAGAGATCTACTCAGCCAAGAAGTCTCTCATGGCGAATAGTCCAGGGCCTGTCTACTCCTTTATTGGGATCTTTTTCGTACTTAGTGAAAAATAATAATATGTGAGGAGTATCAACTATATTATCTGGAAGAGAAGGATAGGGGCATTCAGAACCTAACCTATTTCTAGTGGATTTGTCTAGTGGACGTCTGAGATGGAGGAAGATGCAATCTGCTACAAGATCTAAAGGGAACCATTCTGACGTATTGGGATGACATATCAAAGTCGGGTCTAACATAGGTTCCCCCAAATGATCTAAAGCCATCTTATTCTTAGGTTGAGCCCATTCCTCCACATCCATCTAAGAAATTATACGCCTCTTCTCAGGAGGACCTTGCCAGAGCTGAAGGTCTGAATCTATATCATCATTATCCCCTAGATAATCATTATGATCATCGATGTCATTATCAGTTACCTGAACGGAGTAATTTGTAATGGGAAATATGTTTATCCTCGTAATTATTAAACTTTTGGGTGTAGGACCTGTGTTTTTTGGAGATACGTCCTCCATAGCATTCAATTTGTTTCTATTTGATGATATGCGTTTCTTCCATTTTCCTAGGAAAACTTTATCTTTCTGATCAAGAATTCTTTTAAGAGAGGTTTCTAACAATTCAGTGATGCCTTTTATGGAGAATGAAACCATTTGTTGTACAGACTCCTTAAAGAAGAAAGCCAAATCTTCCTTAAACTTGTGAACCTTCCTTCATCATTATCGCTTCCTATTCACATCATTGGACAGAAAAATGCATATAGAAAAATAACTAGGTTAAGGCTAAAAGTGATGCAACTAAAAACCACTTCAAAGGGTATTTGAAAGGAGAATTATCAAATGGTTAAAAAAAAAAATTATTAAGAACTAAAATATCTCACCAAACACTCCTGATTTAATTATTATAATTATTTCATCCAAGTTACTAGGGAAGCAAAACCCTGGTCTGTAAGCCCAAAAAACCAAGCCTTAATCTGCCCCAAATAGCGAAGGAGATAAATCAATGACTCCACCTTCCTGAAAGGAAAGTGTAGGGAAAACACTTCTGAAGTCCTTCCCTTGGGGAGGAGAGAACACTGAGCCACGTCAGATGTTGAAAACGTAAAGGGAACAGCGTCAGAGATTTCAGATCAATCCTGAAAAGAAAGGACACACCTCTGAGGAGCTGTGACCATTAAACCACTGACCAGGCCCACGAGCACTGACAGGACAGTGCACAGAGGTGAGAAAAACTATGAAGCCTTCATGAGATAGAAACGACCTGTTGAATTCCACATTGCACAAACAGTCATTTTTGTACACTTATAAACAATTAAACAGCACTTATAAAAATAGAAATAATCCATAATAAAGATACTCATCATGACTGTGAGCAGCAAGAAAAGAGGGCTTGTTACTCCCAGTCAAAGGAGTCAATAGGAGCCTACAGTCTTGCAATAAAAAAAAAAAATCTGAGTTCCCGCTGTACTGGTGTCAGCCTCCTACTCATGCCAGATTCTTCCACAAATATGTCCTTCACGTATCTCAAAAGGAATTCCTTGTAGGTGCTGAGAATCATTGTCCAACCAGTGACCTGCAAAAACATGACCTTCACACAGTAAGCTAACAGAAAATAATACATTTATTGTAACACATTGACTCTGGTGCCTAAAACAGAAAGAGAGTTATGCAGAGCACACAGAATTCAACATTTTACTTTCAAAATGGAGTTCAGTGCCTAAGGCCTATGTCAACTCATGTCAAAGTTAAGATGCATATTTTCCTACAGTAAGTAATGGAAAATATATAAATTGCTTGGTTCGCCAAAACGAAGTGTAAAATAATGTGTGGACATATATAAGTAAGGGTAATGCTATCTTAGTGGATTGGTCTGTGCATGGATAGCATTTGCTTGTTTGCCATTGCAGTCCGTGTTTGGTGAGCCAGCCACTTATCAGACTGGGTCAGGAAATACACTCTACAGACACATTAAACTGCAGCATGGTAAGCAAGTATTATGTTTATATGAAACAGTTACAGTATGGCTTTGCTGCATTGGTCCTTCAAAAGTGTACAATGGCAGCAGTCAGTGTTGTACTCAACCCTGCCAGATAAATAACTTATAACATGCAGTTCTGGGCAGGGTTCAGAAACCGAGAGTGCTTAGACTTGTCAAAAGCATATTTTGAAATTGTGTTCAGACCCTCTTAAAAGCCGAGCGCGTCGAGTAATAACTCACAGCTTTTTCTGCCTCAGACAGCACTCCTAGCTGTGAGTCACGGGCTTCAAGGGGCATCTTCCGCCTCAATTCATTGAAGCATTAACGAGCGTGCGGTTAATGAGGTTTTTGACAGCGGTACAGATAGTACGAACATAGGGGGTCATTAGGATGGCACCCGAGGTAGAGGGACCGTCCGCATGGTCAGCGGCGATCCCTCCATGCAAATTAGGATGTGACCGCCACCCTGGCGGTCACATCCCGTATCCTCAACATTGCGGCGGGTGCTGCTTCAAGCGGCGACCGCTGCAATGTTAAAAATGCATGCACAAAGCAGCAGGCACCGCGCGGTGCCTGTCGCTTTGTGCATGCAAATGCAGGGGGGGTACCACAGGTACCCCCCCCCCATGTGCACCCCCACCCCCCCTTCACCCTGGGGGCCCGCAAGCACCCCCAGAAGCAAAGGTCCACAGGCTTTTCCACGGCAGAAAAACTGCTGCGGAAAAGCATGTCTACACATGCTTCCTAATTTGGCTGACGGTGTCTTGCAGACACCGCCACCAAATAGCCCTCCAAAACCTGCGGATCAGCAGCGGACCGACCTGCCGTCCGTCGCTGGTCCCACCGCAATCCCACCATCCTAATCTGGCGGTGGGTGTTTTATGTGGCCGCGGCAGTGAATCCGCATCCTCCGGGCCGGCAGTCGCTCCCGCCGGCCCGGAGGATGCGGATTCACCGCCATCCTAATGAGGCCCATAGTACGAACTCTTCCATTTTTGCCTTGATTTTGGATGTCCTGCTAAGGGCTTTTCGTCGGTTTAATTTGGCGTTGCGTCTACATGTCGTATATTTTTTTGCTCAAACACATTTACTATAAGTGCAGTGACAATAGAATCTATGTCAGAAAATGTATTTCAACTTATAATTCATGTTTATAATGAATTGCTGACCTGATGTAGGGAGACACGTTTACATCCAGATTGTGTGGATCGTGATATTTGCGGGTATGAATTAATTCTGTTTTCTTCCTTCTTTGGATCAAAACCTGCTGTTATTGTTTTCTTTTCTTATAGATTCTCGGTAGAGGGTTGCCCAGACTGAGGCTATTGGAAGCGACTTCAACCCCATCAGCCTTGCATCTATTTTTATATTATGCCACCTATGTCCCAATATATTAATACAATGAGGCCAGGCGGAACATGAATGCGATGTATTCAGTTAAAAAAATTGTGAACATAACCTTCCCCTAATATTTGGAAACAGCAGTTCCATTTCTGTGCTTCTCAAAACACTGATAATAGCTAGGCAACATCAAATAACTAATCTATACCTTGTTTATGTCTCGGTTCCTTTGCACTTCTGAAAAGAAATGCACATTTAATTCTAAAAAATCTTTTTTAGCCTTGGCCAGCGGCAGGTGCTTAGTTTGTGAAAGAAAGAGTATCAGCGCCCGAAACCCTGCTCAGAAGCCGTCGATCGGTGCAATTACATTTTGGCGTATCGAATACCAAGGTTGGTAGTGTTTATTCCACTGTATGTGAAAACAAGGACCCCCTGACAATTAGAGTCTTCTAGGACAGGGAAAAACAATATGTGGGTATCTTCCTAGACAGTTTACAATGCGATAAT
Organism: Lissotriton vulgaris; assembly: GCF_964263255.1. Lineage (NCBI taxonomy): Eukaryota > Metazoa > Chordata > Amphibia > Caudata > Salamandridae > Lissotriton > Lissotriton vulgaris. The sequence continues at coordinate 1,433,274,964 of NC_141689.1, read as the reverse complement.
CAATAAAAGAATGTGTAGATAATAGAAAATTTCAAACTAACAAACACATGTACAGGAAAATATTTTTATTATAGTGTTTGAGATAAATGCTTTATAAAAAATACATATGAAAACCGATTATTAATCCCAGTTGTGTGCAAATCATACAATACATACAAATAGTCATAAGTTAAAAAACACGTAGATACAATCAATTCAATAAAAAGTTGTGGCTGAGCTAGTGTCTTATTCGAGGCGCGTTTTGGCGTGTGAGGACACCTTCGTCAGGGGATTTTTATGTAGGCCACAATGTTCCTGGGTCTGCAAGGACCTATATGCTTAATCAGCAGGGCATGAAATGCTGGAGAATTCGATCGTAGTGGTCAAAGTCTGAGTGGGTTAATATGCTGCTTGGCCAATATAGATGGAAATGCTTCAATACGGGAGCAGCACTTGATGGATTTATACAGGTAAATGAATAGCCAGGATGTAGAAGATGATGATCTTCAATATAGTATTGTAGTGCTGCCAGTGGCAAGGGATATCATGTGAACTTGTTAAAAATGTTCAAACAGCGCAGTGATACTTCTAGAAGACAAGGATGGTTCGGTTGTCTGAAGATAGTAGAATGCTGTTCAAGCGATGCTGGTGGCGGCTCCCGTAGGCTATCGTCTGCCCTCATGACTAGCTCAGCCACAACTTTTTATTGAATTGATTGTATCTACGTGTTTTTTAACTGATGACTATTTTTATGTATTGTATGATTTGCACACAACTGTGATTAATAATCGGGTTTTATATGTATTTTTTTATAAAGCATTTATCTCAATAACTATAATGAAAATATTTTCCTGTACATGTTTTTGTTAGTTAGAAATTTTCTATTATCTACACATTCTTTTATTGTTTATCGCATTGTAAACTGTCTAGAAAGATACCCACATAGTGTTTATTCCACTAACAGACACTCCCTGCTCCTTTTTCCATCTTTTCCTTTCTCACTCAGTAACCATCTGATGGGGAAAATAAGTGCCAGTTCCCAAAAATAAGTACTGGTGCCCCCCTACAGGCAACCCCTGGCTCAAATTACCAATTAGGCACTTGTTCGGCCTGACTATATATACCTTGATAGTTTTCTTAGTAAGAGGCATGTGCCAATCAGAGGAGATTTTCTTTGATTGGGGCTGAAGAAGTTTGGGCGACAACACCAAGGAAATGCCAACATTTATGGCACTGAAGTATACAAAAAAGTGATGGATGGAATGCTTACATTAATTTCATCCGCTGGTAATTAATCTGGGCGCCATTCAAGTCTATAATTATCTTACACACCATACCACCTCAGTTTGGACCCAATCTTAATCTTATCGGGCCTGGCCCTATTCCAATAGGAGCAGTCCAGCTCGAACTGCAAGGCCAGGTCCTCCCTGAACCGGAACACAAACAGCTCAAGGCTGGTTTTACCTTGAATGGGACTCTTCAATCGGGTGTAGCTTGCCCCCAGTTGTACAGTGAGCACAGGACCACGTCTGGGCATACCAGTCGCACTTAGGGAACTGCACTGAAGTATGCAAAAAGGTGATGCAGGAAATGCATAAATTAATCTCAGCCACTGGTAGTTACTCCGGACAACATCCCAGCATATTGTTATTTTGCCCTGCATTTAGTCTCAGTCTGGAACCAGTCATATGCAAATCAGTCTAGACCCTGCTCTGATAGGAACAGTTGAGCACGAACTTCCAGGACAGGCCCTCCTTCAACCAGAATACCAGCAATCCAAGACCGGTTTTATCCCTGCGTTGGGACGCTTTAGTTCGGTGTAGCTGGGATCTAGGAGCACAGTGAGCATCAGCGGTGGGCGCTCGATTAAAGCGGTGGAGGGCCACCCTCCCCTGCCACCACCAGCGAATAAAACGATATTAAAACCGGTTTTAAACCAGTTTTATTATCTTTTCATTTTAATCCCCTGGACATGCTCCTAGGACTATGATGTTGTTGGGGGCGAGTCCAGGGGATAACACTGCTGGTGGGGGAGTGGTTGGGCACTCCTTTCAATGTACATAAGGTCTGGCTGGCCATCTCAGGCCGGCCACACCCTCACAGGCAGTGAAGCTCTCTCTATCCCCAGCTACTTTGCCTGGGCTGGTGAGAGCAGGCACACGCTCCCAGTCTGCCTGGGAGCAAAATTTGCCGGCGCTCAGGCCAATCCCGTCCTGCTTTCGTGCAGCGTCATGATTGGCCACGGTGCAGTCTGGGGGCCTGTCCCCAAAGGAAGAAGCCTGGAGGAGCACGATGCAGCAGGCGGCAGATGTGGCGTTCAGGTAAGTTTATTATATATTTGTTTTTTATTGTTTTGCCCCCCAAATCTCCTCCCCTCCCCACCTCCCTCCTCCGGACTGGCCCGCTCAGCCACTTTGGCTGGCAACGGGCCGCTACTGGTGAGCATAGGACTGGCATATGGGCTCCTGGCATATGCCCCCCAAGTGATTGAATGTGGATTAGGTTAATTCAAGCATTCCATCCATCATCTTGTTGTTGCTGCTATGTTGACGCCCCAAGTGCAACAGTTATGCCAAGCTGTGGGTCACATGCTCACTACGTCACAGGACTCAAGCTACACCCTACTGATGATGTCCAAGTAGGGCAAAACTGGCCCGGGGTTGCTTGTGGTCCTTTCTAGAGGGGGTGTTGTTTGGCAATTCAGGACAGACTGCTCTCATGAGAAGAAGGGTCAGTACAGATTTGCATAAGGTGGGCCTTTTTGTCTAGAACGGCATGGTGGGTGACAAAAAAAGGACTGGAATGGGGTTCGAGTGAATCCTGGTGGATGCGATAAAGTCAAGCATTCCATTTATCATGCTGCTGTTGTTGTTGCAGTTTTAACTCTGCATTCAGAACCTGTCACAGGAGATCCCAAACTGCTAAATGCCTAACTACTATTCACTAAGTAAGTCATTTTGCAACTCCCTATAAATACACAATGTGCGATGTGTTCTTTTAGTACATCAGTAGCACCACAAACTGCTTTACCATTCGCAAAACAGTCTGTGTACTTTCTCTTTTCCAAACCAGTCAGCGTGCAAACTGCACTTCTTTGATTGTTTTTATAGGAACAGCACCACAAGCCCTACTTTCTTCAAGGTTTTGTTCATAAAGATTCAACTTTGTCTAACACCCTCTGGATGATGGGCCGGTAGAATTATCAGTTGACTCCTCTACTCATTCTAAACAGTCAATACGAAATCCTAACCAGGTCATTGGATAGACCAAAGCTGTTTGTATTTGGTGTTCATTTACATCTCCAGTTATTTGTCATTTTACCAGCAAATTATAGACCAATAAGTTTGTTGGCCACCATGCAAAAAGTGGTGGGGAAGATGCTGGTCGACAAACTTATGGCCTGGGTAGATGATAATAATGCGTTATCCCCTTTTCAGGCAGGATTCAGACGTGCAACTAGTACGGTCGACCAAATTTTTCGCTTCACCATGTTGCGGTGGGGGACTGTACTCCTGGGCAAAGGAAGGCTCTATGTAGCATTTGTAGATCTCAGGGCCGCCTTTGATCTGGTGCCCAGGCGCACGCTGTGGGAGGTTTTGTTTAAATTAGGGGTCCCACCTGATTTGCTTACGCTGATAATGCGTCTGCATGAAAGTAACTACGCAAAGGTCCAGTGGGGGAGGAATGGGGAATCCACTGCTAACTTCCCAGTTGAGCGGGGGGTCCGGCAGGGATGTGCTATGGCACCCCTGCTGTTCTCCCTGTTCATTAATGGCATTGTGGACAGGATTTTGGACGCAATGGTCGATGCACCTTCGTTAGCGGGCATCAGAGTCCCCATTCTGATGTTCGCTGACGACACCTTGATCGTGTCTAAAACCCCGTCGGGCCTCCAGAGAGCTTTGAACATTTTCGACTCATTTTGCAAGGAACGGGGCCTAGAGGTTAACGTAAATAAGACTAAGTTGATGGCCTTTGGGCAAAAGTGCCACTCTCGACCCAATGTTTCTTTGAACAATATCAAGCTTGAGTCGGTAGATGTTTTCACGTATCTCGGGGTAGAGATATCAAGTAAACCGGGTTGGTCACGACACATAGAGAAGGCGGTGTTGAAACATCAGCAGATTTCTGGTGTACTCAGGGTTGAGCAAATAAAATCTAAAACCAGGCCCATAAAACCTGTTCTCATGGTTTATGACGCAAAGGCCCTGGGCGCAGCCCTTTATGGGGCTGAAGTCTGGGGCTTTGAGAATCTCACTACCCTTCAGAGATCTGAGAACAGGTTCCTGAGAGGGATAACTAGTCTCCCTCAAAGCACCCCACTTATACCGCTTGGTTTAGACTTAGGTAGAAGATTGCTTACTGACCGTGCCCGATTGAGGCCTATCCTTTATTGGAGACGTTTATGGTCAACCGTGGAAATAAGACACTACGCCGAGGGGTTCTTAGCATTAGCCAAACTTGATGTTTTCCATAAAATCGCATGGCTAAAAACGTTAAGAGATGCACTTTTTGAGCTTGGGCTCTCCAAACTGTGGGAAAACCCCTTAGGGGAAGTATTCCCCAGTAAATCCAGTATTAAAGAACTATATTGGAACCACATTGATCAAAAACTTTGGAGAAGCGTAACCTCGGAATCCTTGGGGGGTAGATTCATGGAAATTAAACATCAGCCATCCTTAGAAAAATATTGGGATACTATAACTCTCCCAACAGACAGGAAATTATTTTTCCAGTTAAGGGCAGGCTCTCTCCCCTTGAGGTGTATGACGTCCAGTTGGAAGACTGGAGGTAGTGCGTGTTGCCCGTCATGCGGGGCCCCCAATGAAAGCATCGCACATTTTCTATTCTCATGTGTGGCTTATGTAAATCCAAGGAAATCTTGGCTGGCCCCAGTTTGTAGGAATCTCGGTGTACTAAGTGGTGTTGAGGGGCTAAGAATTATTTGTTCTTCCACTGAAACGTTCATTGTAGTCGGAACTGCCAAATATTTGGGGTGGGCGTGGTCCTTAAGGAGGAGGGCTCTAGCTACCAGTACCTTCTGAATTCTACATCCTCCCAATTTCCTGTGTACGGTTTTGATTTGTAGATAGCAACTGGGAGATATATATGAATTTTAAATTTAAAATGCGGATAACATGTATGTTATGAGTCTTATTGTATAAATCCGGGAATGGTCCGTAACGCGGAGGTTTCTATACTGTAACATGCATGTAGTTTCTGCTTTGTATGAAAAAGCTTATATTAATCCCAATTGACAAATAATTTTTTATGTCTGTGTATTATGCATTTTTAACTATAAACTAACTGTTATAGATTGTTTGATGTTTTTAAGAAATGTATGTAATTTATATGTGTGTGCTTTTATGAGTGTACAACTCGAATAAAGCTTTTCAATCAGTCATTTTAAAGGCAGTGTCCAGTATTGACACAATCGTTCAAACAATTGGGATCTACTCCTTTATGGTTTACCTTCTTTTGAGTCCCTCTCAAGTCCTTTAGCCCAAAGTAAGCAGGCTACAACAAACCCTCTCAGGGAGTTAGCTAACTCTGCTAGTCACTCCTCAGGGTGCATGAGTCTACAAGTTATTTCCATTTAAAGCACATGATTTGTTTGATGTAATAAAAGTTGTGGCTATGCTGCAACCTATACTTTAGGATCCAAAACTCAGAGAGACCCATTTAACCCTGTTAATTGATATAATTTTACCACCACAACAACAGTCAAATTGGATCATTTTCCTAGTTTGCACCAGGGTCTCTTGTATCCTTACTACTCTACTGGTCGCACTTCCATTGCTTTCTTATAATCAGGGTGGGTACTGCCAGCTCCACATCTCTATATTCATACATTTTCAGGTTATCTGCATTGCTTGCTTTGGGGCATTCCGTGGTGAGGAAAGCATGCATTGCTATTCAAGCAATACGGGCTTCTTCAACTGCATTAGTGTATACAACAGTAATGTAATTTTAATGCGCATGTAGGCATGGACTGCACTTCACTAATGGTCACCAATAGGGCGGGCTTCATGCCATGATCGCTACTGCCTGCCCTACAATAGTGCCCAGTTATTATTTCGTCTTGGATCACTGGACCTCACTGGAATTGGACCCCAGTTTATATTCCGACTTACCCTTCTTGAGAACCTCAGTGGCGGTGAAGGTTTCCAATCTCTCCCCGACCATTGGTCATTGAACAGGTAGAGGACCTTGTTTGTAGCTGGTATTTAAAAGGCTTGATGGTGTAATGTTTCCTTGATGTACCGCAAAATGAGGAAAACACAACCCATGTTGCATTCAGTTCGATCTGTTTTGGCTACAACCAAAGGTGGTCTTCACATTGACATCCATGATTGGTTTCAATTTAGCAAGCACGCTGTTTGTGTTTTAATATATCCACCAGAGATGTGTGTGTGATCTCTGATTCGGCTTGTCTGTATTGGTTGAGCCTACCAGGAATAAACAAAACATCCTCACTTTGGTGCATCCAAGCAGCATCTTTTAAGTTGACAAAGTCAGAGTAGCGCTCAAAAAATCACTTCAACCCCCCTATCATGGGTCCCAAGCCCTATATTAATGCAAACCTTTTTCCCTTCTCTATCCCTCCACTATCCTTCTCAATCTAAATAACTGACTAACATAACCACCACTCAAATTACTTTCATATTTTCACTATACTAATTCACCACTAATCATTTCTGGGTTCCAAAGTAGCGTGCTACTCGTCAAAAAAGCACTTTAACACCCCATCAAGGGTAGCAAGTGATATATAAATGCAAACCATTTTCCCTCTTCTATCCCTCCACTATCCTTCTCAATCCAAATAACGGACTAACATATCCACCAATCAAATTACTTTCATATTTTCACTATACTAATTCACCACTAATCCTTTATGGGTTCCGGAATACTGTGCTACTCGCCGAAAAAGCGCTTTGAAGAAAACACATAGCACACAAGCGGTTGCAAGTAAAAGGACCACAGAGGTAGATCAACACCCCTGCTAATTAGGTGATTTCTACAGGATCTGCTTCACTTTCTGAGATTGAGGAGGGCCACACAGCTACTAAATCCTTTAGCAACCGATACTTTACCACCCCCAATGCTGAGTCCTTTTTTAATGTTTGGGGTACTTCTGCGTAGGCCATCATAACTTTTTTTCCCACAAAGGAGTTGCCGGCTTCACTGAGAAAGTAATGGTGTTTTAAATTCTTTAAGCTGAGTAGAATGTTGTCACTCATGTGAGAAGATGGTGGGGATAATATTGCATCAGAATTTTCTTGAGGTTTGGTCAGCTTAATATAAATCTCTGGTTCCATATAACACATATTAAAAAGACTGTTTTGCATGGCTCGGTAGGATATTCCATGCATAATGGTAACTAGCAAATGGGCAGCTAGTTTGCACCAGGGTCTCTTGTATCCTTACTACTCTACTGGCCGCACTTCCATTGCTTTCTTATAATCAGGGTGGGTACTGCCAGCTCCACATCTCTATATTCATACATTTTCAGGTTATCTGCATTGCTTGCTTTGGGGCATTCTGTGGTGAGGAAAGCATGCATTGCTATTCAAGCAATATGGGCTTCTTCAACTGCATTAGTGTATACAACAGTAATGTAATTTCAATGCAGGCATGGACTGCACTTCACTAATGGTCACCAATAGGGCATCAATAGGGCGGGCTTCATGCCATGATCGCTACTGCCTGCCCCACAATAGTGCCCAGATATTATTTCGTCTTGGATCACTGGACCTCACTGGAATTGGACCCCAGTTTATATTCCGACTTACCCTTCTTGAGAACCTCAGTGGCGGTGAAGGTTTCCAATCTCTCCCCGACCATTGCTCATTGAACAGGTAGAGGACCTTGTTTGTAGCTGGTATTTAAAAGGCTTGATGGTGTAATGTTTCCTTGATGTACCGCAAAATGAGGAAAACACAACCCATGTTGCATTCAGTTCGATCTGTTTTGGCTACAACCAAAGGTGGTCTTCACATTGACATCCATGATTGGTTTCAATTTAGCAAGCACGCTGTTTGTGTTTTAATATATCCACCAGAGATGTGTGTGATCTCTGATTCGGCTTGTCTGTATTGGTTGAGCCTACCAGGAATAAACAAAACATCCTCACTTTGGTGCATCCAAGCAGCATCTTTTAAGTTGACACAGTCAGAGTAGCGCTTAAAAAATCACTTCAACCCCCCTATCAGGGGTCCCAAGCCCTATATTAATGCAAACCTTTTTCCCTTCTCTATCCCTCTACTATCCTTCTCAATCTAAATCACTGACTAACATAACCACCACTCAAATTACATTCATATTTTCACTATACTAATTCACCACTAATCATTTCTGGGTTCCAAAGTAGCGTGCTACTCGTCAAAAAAGCACTTTAACACCCCATCAAGGGTAGCAAGTGATATATAAATGCAAACCATTTTCCCTCTTCTATCCCTCCACTATCCTTCTCAATCCAAATAACGGACTAACATATCCACCACTCAAATTACTTTCATATTTTCACTATACTAATTAACCACTAATCCTTTATGGGTTCAGGAATACTGTGCTACTCGCCGAAAAAGCGCTTTGAAGACCCGTCAGGGTTAGGAAGCGCTATATTAATGCAATTACAATTACAACTTTAATGGCTAGTTCCCTGGAAAACCAGACTAAGCAGAGTGATGGGATGGTTTTCAAATCAACACGCATTAAGCAAGGTGTCTCCCTCACCAAATAAAGCCCTTCATTTACTGGTACACCCAACATATCCAACATTCCCAAAAATATCATTGCACCACTGCACAGAGCAGGAGAATCAGAGAACACACTGAGCAAATATCCTGCTCCTTTACAAACACATAGCACACAAGCGGTTGCAAGTAAAAGGACCACAGAGGTAGATCATCACCCCTGCTAATTAGGTGATTTCTACAGGATCTGCTTCACTTTCTGAGATTGAGGAGGGCCACACAGCTACTAAACCCTTTAGCAACCGAGACTTTACCACCCCCAATGCTGAGTCCTTTTTTAATGTTTGGGGTACTTCTGCGTAGGCCATCATAACTTTTTTTCCCACAAAGGAGTTGCCGGCTTCACTGAGAAAGTAATGGTGTTTTAAATACTTTAAACTGAGTAGAATGTTGTCACTCATGTGAGAAGATGGTGGGGATAATATTGCATCAGAATTTTCTTGAGGTTTAGTCATATTAATATAAATCTCTGGTTCCATATAACACATATTAAAAAGACTATTTTGCATGGCTATGTAGGATATTCCATGCATAATGGTAACTAGCAAATGGACAGCAGACATGTTTGCCTTTTGCCCCTCATTAGTAGTTCACGTATATCTTAATGCGAATAGCTCCTAGCTGTGAACAGGGAACTCCAGATTCCTGAAACAGTTTTTGCAATTCCGCTAAGCCCTGGAGGCAGTTAATTCCTGATTTTCAGTTTTTACTGAACTGTTCTGTCTTCCAAAGCAGGGATTTGTGAAATAGTTACCATGAAATGCTTGTGTCTACCTCTGACTACCTCACTATGGAGCAGATTTACAAGAAACAGACACATCTGTAGAGATGTATCAGTTTCCCTGCACCAGCAAGCGATACCCTTGCAGCACCATGGATGTGCCGTATTTATAATACTGTATAAACAACAAGAGCAAGAATCTGTCAACCGTGTTGGGATTGGGGTAGAGAGTATGATAAAAACGTATGATATCCCAACTGATATTATTCGAAGGCAATTAGAAAGGATATGAATACAACATTATCAAAAAGAAAGAAAGGAGACTCTATTTGGTTATTGCATATGTAGGCAATGTCCGAGCACCGATCTGGCAGTGATCGGTGCTATGAGAGCAAATCTCGGGTAGACGACGAGCAGTCCCACGCTGCTTGTCGTCTACCCGAGATTTGCTCTAATCTCGACCATTGCCTGCAGATTTGCTCTCCCAATACCAAACACTGCCGGATCAACCTGGAATTTTTCCATCTGGCCCCCCGTATGCGTTTTCACACCGCAGCCCCTGACCACTTGGAACTTCAACACCCGTACGGATTGCCGATTCCGGTCTCCGCTGATTCACGCGCCGTCCCCGATCCTTTGCGAACTGCGTGTCCGCCATCACTCTGTACGCTTGCCTGCACTGATCCCATATCAGCACTGCTACCAACCCAGTCCTAATGAAGATCCCGATTAAGGTGGATCGAAACACTGTCGACCGTTCAGCGCGATCATAGGCGCGCCATACAAAGGGGTTCACGAATAATACAATCAAATAGAAACAAACTCCTCAAGCTACCTGGAACCACATTGTGTCATTCATTCACTGTATATATCTATGCACCAGTCACTTTGCGCCATCCTCGCTGATCACATTGTCACTTGCGCCGCTACCGTGTTTTTCACTCACACACTCTGAGCACCAAGTACAATTTGGGTTGTTATCATTTGTTTATTTGTATATCGCAGTGCTGTCACAACTGCCAATTACCCTGTTTTCCTTTTTCCTAAATTTTCTACATAAATGATGCCATGAGCACATGCAATAACCAAATAGAGTCTCCTTACTTTCTTTTTGATAATGTTGTATTCATATCTTTTCTAGTTGCCTTCGAATAATACCAGTTGGGATAACATATGTTTTTATCGTATTTATAATACGGCACACCATGGTGCAAGAATTGACAGATGGTCAGAAATTCTGTTGCATCTGTTGGCCCAAAAATCACGAATTGCTGAAGTACTGTCCCAAGCACGACAAACTCAGTAATGCATGTTGAGGCCTATACTTATTGTACTGCATCACTCCTTACGCCTGCTTCATGCAGGCATAAGGTTTTGACGCAGCGGCGTCCTAGAAGTGGGGCAGTGAAATCTACAAGATTTCACTGCATCACTTTTACGAGGCTTTCCTGCGTGGGAATGCCCACCCTGCATACATTATACCTGACGCAGGTATAACGTGATACAGGGCTTTACAACATGATGCATCTCCCTAGATGCATCACGTAAATTGGCCGCAGTGTTTACGCCGCTGCTGCGCCACAAAAGTGATGCAATTGCGATGCAAAAGTGTTGCAAGGGGCTTGTAAATCTGCCCCTATGTTTTAACATTTTAGGCAATGTATTGTGGGCGCTCAGTCCTAAAACTTTGCTTCTGTTTATTTTGCTATCTCGATCCTCTGATACACTGGCCTTTTTACTGATCTTGGAATTCCTTAGCTATGTTGCGGTCCTCCAGGATATGAATGTACAACCTTTCTGCAGATATGTGAAATAACCATCTCCAGATAGTTCAATACATGACCCCAGTTAAGACAAGTAGGTAATTGAGGTCTTTGAGATCCTAAGACCTTATACACGTGGAGATGACCAGACCAACAAACTAATGGAACGTGAGTGCAGATGGATGCGAAAAGTGGACTCTATGAAGAGTTGACTAAATGCCCAGGATGAATGGGGATGCATTGTGGCACATGTAGGATGAGGATGATCCGATGAAATTGATATCTTTCACATGGATTACCTCTTAGACCTCTAGTAATGTTTGGCTATTTGTTTTAACTTTTTGCATATTTTGCAGTGATTTATACCACATACCTGTGATGTGAATTATACAATTTATCATTGTAGACCTTTCTCTTAAACCATATATGCAGTGTCTTCATTTATATTTACCACATTGACCTAGTCTCCCTCTTAACATGAACATGCATTGCCTTTCTATCCTCCCCAAGTTTCTCTTATGTGCATGCTCACGAGATTTCTGGATCGCCAAGATAACATTGGCACTGTCACCTTTGCATGTATGCACACACCCTCCTGAGTTTTGTTAGTCCTTTTGGACTGAATGATGGGGATGGTAGGTACCCCTAACCTATCTTCATGATTTCTACTTGCTGTTTCATAAACCACGCAAGACCCAGGTTTGGGCCACTCTTGCTTGTGGTCTTTCTGTGTTTGTTGTTCAATACGGAGATTTTAGCCTCCTGGGCTCTCTCTGTTGTCATAACATGGAAGAGGATGTTTGCACTTTGCTTTTGTTTTAGGCCACATCACTTTGGGATGCATTGGGTTACCAAGCAAATGTTCCTCAGTCCCCAGGGTAGCTCGTTCTTGTGGGTTTTCTTGAGATGGGACTGTTTTTCTGACAATAGAACCCAGGACATATAGATACTGTGGGGCATATTTACAATGGAAGTGATGGAGTGCGGCGTTACCCTTTTGGCTTAATGCAGCGCTCCGCCACTTCTGAAATGCAGGGCTGCACCATATATGTTACAGTCCTGTGTTTCCCCCTGTGCTAGCATTAAATGTAGTGGTCTAGCGCCAGCACAGGCACTGTTGCACCATAGTGCAAGGGTGTCTGCGTTGCAGAGGAAGATTATTTATGTTCACGAAGCTGTCCCTTACTGCACATGAACAATTTTTAAATGACGTTTTGTAACTTCTATGTGTGCTGCTTAATGCAGTTTTTGTCACCTGGCCAGCAGTGTGTGGAATCTGGAACACAGTGTTTGACGGGATTCCACGGAACACAGTTGGCCCAGGCATCATGGTCTAGACCTACATTGTTATGCTCTCCAATAAACCATACCTTACATTTCAGCTGCATGAATGTTGTAACATCTTTTACATCTTTTACAAGGACATAACACTGGCGACGGGTACGGATGAAGAAAGCCTGGAGCCCTGCGTTGAGCAGGTAACACATTTTTACTACCGAGCTCAATTGAGGACATCGGTGTTAATGCGCAACCAAAACTGTCTCCAGCGGTGGTAATTCCAGACTTGGCAGTGCTTCTGTTGAAATATAGTTTAATTTACACGTTGTCTTGATTTAATCTTGACCTGATCGGGACAACGCTGCGGTACGATCTATTGCCAAGGCTGAGACTCGAGACGGGAGCTGTCACTCATGCGCACATCATGACCTAACAGAGACTAGAACGCTGCAGCCTATGTACACTGTTGATTGTTAAAAGGCATTGCGGTCTTCAACATCTCAGTGATCCGCACACCCAATTAATGTGTGCCAGTAAATACAATCTGTACCATGCGTTTCAACCTGTGCGGTCATCTGTATCGCGGTGATCCACACACCACCTTTAAGCTTATTGCATAAAAGCATCCGGTTATTTATTTTGAGGCAGAATATACTGTGGCATTGTGCTTTTTGTTTGGAGGCATTGCGGTCATCTATATTTCGGTGATCCACACAATACATTCAAGCCTATTGTGTGAATCACAGCAATCTGCTGTGTTTCGGTGATCCGCACACCATATGAATTTTCATCATTTAGTACCAGCCAGTCAGTAGAGTAACACATATAAACATGTATGGTAAATCACATGGTGTTATTCAATGATTCACACACCTCATAAAGATTATTTTTTTAGATGATTTCCTCTACAGTCAAAATGTATTTAATATATTCGAAGTGTGTGTTTAATATACTTCCTATTTAAATAGGACATCTTCGATACATAAGACCATGGATGGAATAGGTGCACCACTACCATTTGTAGCCACACCAGGGAAAACGGCGTTAGAATGGAAACAATGGAAGGAAGGATAAGAGGCATATATAGAGGCAATTGAAGGAGACGAATATACTGACAAACCGAAATTGACTATTTTAAAACATTTTTAGGCACAGAAGGCAGACGTATATTGAGTCACTTACCTGCAGTAGTAATTGGGCAAACAGAGGATGGTGATGAGGTGAACATATACGATATGGCAATTAAGCAACTGGACAAGTTGTATGTTAAAAAGTAAATGAAGTGGTTGCAGAACAAGTTTTTAAGCTGAGGGCAACTTCCGAATGAGTCAATAGATGTATCTGTAAATGATTTAGGAATTGTAGCTGCCAAATGTAATTATGATACTTTTCATGATCAAATTATTTGTGATCTTATGGTGCATAAGGTGGCAGATGCCAAGTTGCAAGAAAAATTATTATCTGCTGATGAGTTAACTTTAACTAAAGCCATTGATATCGCATACAGATTTGAGGAAATTAAGTTAGATATGAAAGTGTTATCAGAAATTCAATTAGTTAAGCGAGACATAGCCTAATCCGTGCATTAGCGGCTCAGTTTAGGAGGTAGAGGCTGCGGCATGAATTCTGCCTTTAACAAAACAAACACATTGATTTTATCGCGCTGTTTTAAAATCATCTTAAAATAGTTTTTAACTCTCATTTGCATTGTACTGCCTATTTGCACAGAACTTGGGGAAGGAGCTGTGTTTAATGCTCCAGGGGGACCATGATTTGTTTATTTGCACTGAACTTGGGGAGGAGCTGTGTTTAAAGCTCCAGGGGGACCTCTAGGAGAGCTTCCCTAAACGTAGGTCAGCAGTCTAGCCTCAACGTTCACCACTCCTCTTAAGGGGTGGATGACACGGCCGCACAGCGGACGCGTGCAGCGAGCGCACCCCTGGCATGGCGAAGGTGTGCCTGGCGTGCCGAAGGCGTGCCTAAGGCAAGCCCATCGGCGCCCGTCCGCGCCCGACCGGGACCAGGGGCCAGGACCCCTGGTTCTCCAACAGGAGGTAAACTCTACTATTCTTCTTTCCAACTGATTCATCTTAGAGTTTCTGTACCCCCTAAATGTAGTCACTCAATGGTGCCAGCCAATAGCTATAACAAATGCCCCCACTGTCCCTTTAAATGTAGGTCTTCATTCACGACTACTGCCAGAAATACCCCTCACTCCAAAAGGACTCTTAAAATGTCCCTCTTGAACTGCCTCTCATTACGTAAACACTCCACTGCACTTCGTTTATTGTTGGAGGAATACGATCTTGATGCCTTGTTTCTTACTGAAACTTGGCTCTCCAGCACTGCAAACCCAGCGGTAGTTCAAACCCTGCCCCCAGGCTTCAAGGGCATGAATTAAGTAGAGGCGGGGATCTAGCTATTATCTATAAAGATAATTTAAACTGACAAATCACAGCTAGCTTGATCCCTGACTGTGAAAGTTGTTTTTTTACACTCTGCTTTTTCTCCACACGTACCTTTTCTGGTGTTCTTATTTATCGGCCGCCAGGATCGAATGGATCAATTGGCTACTTCAGTAGGGAGCTCCCAGAAATCATAGCCTTGTAGTGGAAAAGCTCATTCCCCTGCCATGTTCAGGCCATTATGTGGTCCCCTTTGTTTGGACCCTCCAGGAGGGCGGACAGCCACGGGAAAGGGTAAAATCGTGGAATTGGAACTGGAACTGGTCTAAACTCTCTACGGACTACCCTTGACAATATGAGACCTGTGCTAGGCAATGACCCTGAATCTGATAACAATAAAGTTAAACAATGGCTGGAGACGTCATTAGATATTCTAATTCCTAAAAACCAGACAACCAGTAAAAAAGTTGGGCACTGTGCAGCATGGTACTCTCCCAAAGTTAGAGAACTGAAGCAGCTGTGTAAGCACCTTGAGAGAAGCTGGAGAAAGGACTTCTCGACTTCTGAGAAAACTAAATATAGAGATGCCATTAAGGCCTATAAGGCAGAAATTAGAACTGCCCAATCTGGTTATTATCAAAAGAAAATTATCTCAGCCTCTAATTCCCCCGTGAAAATTTTAAAATAACTAAGGGCCAGATGTAGGTAAATGGCATTTACCGATTCGTAAATACCGAATTTTACCGATTCGGTATTTACAAATCGGTAAATGCTATGTAGGTATTTTTACCAATTAATTGACCGAATCTGTAGAATTCGGTAATTACCGAATCGGTATTTACCAATTCGGTAATTGCCATTGATTCCTATGGGCCTTGAGGCCTGTAGGAACCAATGGCAATTACCGAATCTGTAAATACCGATTTGGAAAAATTACCGAATTGACAGGGGGACAGGGTGTCACTTTGACACCCTGTTGAACCCCTGATTCTGGCTTGTGTGCGATGTGACACACATACATGCCCTTAGGGCATGTCTGTGTGCATGTACACAGGAATTCATTATTTACCATGCAATAGTATTACATGGTAAATAACTAATTCTTAGGGGCCTGTGGCACTGTTTGCAGTTCCACCTACATATAGATTTACCGTAATTTTACTGATTCTGTAAAATTTAGGCCCCTTACATCTCAATCACCAAATACCGGTCGGTAACGGCCGTAATCGGCTGTTACCGACCGGTATTTGGTGACCTACATCTGGCCCTAAATTCCTCCTGAAACCTCCTGAGCAAGCTATGCCTTCAGAGGATACCCTAGGACTGTACAATAACTTGGCACACTTTTTGTATAAGAAAATTGAAGATATTTATTCTGCCTCCCTCCAAACCAGCCTCGGCAAGCTTCCCCCTGGCTGAGGACCAATCCCAATCCTTAGACCCTGTTATTGAATCTATTCCTCCCTTGTACATGAAAGTTTTAAAAATGTATTTCAATCGTTTGAAATCTGGTTCCCCCTGTGATATTGCACCCCCCATTATTCTCAATCAGGTTTTTGATTCTGTCGCCCCTGTTATTCTGGATCTTGTCAATAGCTCCTTCTCCTCTGGGATGGTTCCCTCCCCATGGAAACGGGCCATGGTTAGAGCTCTTTTGAAGAAGCCTATCCTGGACCCTGAAGTCTTTGCTAATTATCGACCAATTTTGCTCCTACCCGGGATTGCCAAAATAAGCGAAAAGTACGTTAACTTCGTTCTCTCCACATTTTTGGAGGAGAATGAACATCTACATCCCTCCCAAATGGGCTTTAGACCCCATCAAGGCACTGAGACATCCTTGTTAGCGGTGATTGAAGAATCAAGGAAAATTCTGGATGTCGGAGGGTTCGCGGCCAATATATTAATCGAGCTCAGCACTGCCTTCGACGCGGTCAATCATCAATTATTGATAGCTTGACTTAGAGAAAGTTGGGTGACTGGAATTTTACTCAAATGGCTTAAGTTTTTCCTGGAAGATCGGTCTTTTCAGGTCTTTGAGGACAATGCGGTCTCTGAAAGGATGCCGCTGCGATGCAGCATTCCTCAGGCTAGTCTCTGAGCCCCACTCTTTTTAATGTTTATATGCGCTCTTTGGCCAAGGTGGTCAAGCATTTTGGGGTTAGGATCATCACCTACACTGATGACAATCAGCTGGTTGTGTCACTCAATCTTTTAGACAATAATAAGTCCAATCTGGCCACCTGTCTGGAAAAGGTCTCAGCGTGGATGGACGGATCATTCCTAAAGTTGAATACTGCTAAAACCGAATTAATGTTCTTAGGCAAGACCACCAACTTGGTGATCAGCGCATTCTGGCCTAAATGTCTAGGGGCTATGCCACCCCCCAAAGATCAAATAAAAAGTCTTGGGTATGGTTGGACCATAACCTAAACTTTAAGGAACAGGCGCGTAGGGTGGCAGGTACCTGTTATGGCATCCTGAAAATGATCAGGAAAATTCTACCCCTTCTGCCCTTTAATGCCAGTGAACTAATTGTGCAAGCCCTGATTCTCTTGCGGCTTGACTACGCCAATGTGTTCTATCTAGGCTCCCCCTGCTCTACCACTAAAAAAATGCAAACGGACCAAAATTGTGCTGCACGACTTCTCATGCAGGCTCATAATCGGGACTCTGCCAAGCCACATGTCATATTTCTGCACTGGTTGCCAGTGACCAAAAGAATCCAATTTAAGGCCTTGTGCATCGCCCATAAGTCACTTTCTGCTAGTGCTCCGCCGATTTTACGAACCATCATCTCCCTGTACCTCCCTCCCTTCTGCGCTCTGAGAAGAAACATCTTGCTACTGTTCCCAGAGTTAACCAAGTTCGGAGCTGTGGCTGCCTACTTTCCGTCATCGCAGCGAAATGTTGGAATTAGTTACCAGATCATATTCGGCTTGAGACCAACCATTTCTTATTCCGCAAACGCCTGAAGACTCTACTGTTTTCCTGAATTTACCGACTTTTCTCAGTTTAGGCTCTGTCTCCAGTGCTGGGAGACCTTTGGTAGCTATGCGCTTTATAAGTGTATTTTCATTCATTCATTCATTCATTCAAAAAAGTGAGTAACAATTAAAATGTTGGTAGTAAATTTAAAGGCAAAATAGCCTCATCAAAATGTGGAGAAAAAAAAGAATAGGTGTGCTTTAAATGTGGTATACCTCAACAGTTAGCCGATGATCAAAAATGTCTAGCCATTGGACAATTATGTAGATATTGTAAAATTAAAAGTCATTATGCAAGGATGTGCATGAATAGGAACAGATTTAGTGACAATGGCATAAATTTAAAAAGCAAAAGAACAAATTATATAAAGGAAATTGAAAGTGAAACAACGTATGATACAGAAGAAGAATGTATACATAGTGTGTACAAAAGTATTGGGGAAGTTAAAGATGCTCTATTTTGTATGAACAAGATTGGGGATAAAGAGATAAAGGTCATGGCAGATCCAGGTGCAAGACATACTGTGATTAGTGACAAATGGCTAAAAGAGTTTTCGGGTGTGAAATTTTCACCTCCAGATATCAAGCTGTGACGGGTTGGGGTCACCGGACAGGAAGTATGAGCAAAAGAGTGACTGGTGGTCCGCAATACCTTTTTCCCCAACTCTTGTTCCCTTCCAGCAGGAGGAATGGATGCCGTAGAATAGTAATTTATTGCACCATGCATAAAACGAACAGGAGGACGGCTCCTTTAACTGGGGATTCATGCCAAACGAGACCCCCCCCCCCCCTGATGACGTCAGCACGCGCACAGAGTTAAGTGCGGAGACTTCATGGATTCCAGTGTGCACATCCACCTGAGGAGAGACGGAGTTGTGTATGAGAGTGATTCCAGTGACGAAAGGAGTGCAAGCCGCCGTGCCACGCTTCTGGAGGAACGTGGCTTGAACAGGTACGGGGCAAGTTCTCGGGTGGGTGGGATGGAAGGAGTGTAAGCCAGCTGGCGAAAAACCTCTAACCCCCACCAGTTTATAAAGCCTTTTTCTATTCACCTGCACGAGCACAAGTCCAAACCCTTTTTTATTTTCGTGACACAAAGTGCACTGTGTGTGTGGTGTTTTCCCTCACCTCCCGGTCCCTTACAAAACGGTCTTCTAAAGGACAAGTGTCCTGATATCTCTTTTCATTTCCTTTTTTGCACGCAACACTTCACAGCCTGACGGGACATCCGAGACCCAGGATCCAGACGCTTGGAGCTCCAACAACTCGACCCTAACCATCTTCAGGGAAGCCCAGAGCCACTGCCACGACGGATTCCGCCACATTTGCCAAACAGAGACTTACAAGTAGACAGAAAAGTGTCTTTGGGAAAATAAAACCCTACCTTACCCGACCTGGCCTACGTCCCGTCATTTCAACCCTGCCACACAAGCTAATGGGTTATGGGGAAAAACCCATTGAGGTGTTAGGATATTTTACATCCGATTTAAGTTTTAAAGGCAAAACCATTGAGGCAAAGGTGTATGTAGCCAAATAAGGATCCTGTCTTTTGGGGTGGCCTCAACAAAGAGATCTAATGACAACTCTTGATCCTAATCATCCAGATCAGGTACAAGATTATTCTGATCTGATTTTACAAGTTGATGACAAAATAGTGACTGAATGGGAGAAAGTATTTTCCAAAGTTTTTTTCTCACAATTGGGATTGCTAAAAAAAAGTTTGAAAATAAGATTATATTAAAAAATAATGTAATTCCCAAAGTACATAAAGTTAGAAACATTCCGTTAACTCTAAGGAATGCGGTGAAGAAAGAGTTAGAGGTGCGAACAAGATGTGAAGAAATTGAATCTTCCACTCTTTCTCTACACCTTGCCTGTGGAGACTCTGCAACGGACTCTGTTTTCCTGCCTCCTGCCGTCTAACCCAGCACACAGCTCGCCGAACCCGCTCCGCGGGTCCCGCTTCGCTAAGCCAATCAGCGGGAGTCTGCAGTGCCTCTGGGGTTGACAAGGAGAGGATCGGCACAGCAGCAAGGCTGCGAGCGGTGCAGCAGGGACTCCATATCCCAGGAGTCTCTGCCTGACTAACTCGCACCACCTGAGCCGCTCTCCCTGCTTGCTCCACCCCCGACTCCCTCTCTCCCTATTTACCCGGCCAACCACACCGCGGCGCGGGAGCGCGCGGGAGTGCCCGGGGTTAAGCCCGGGCAAAGGGCGGGCCATCTGTGGCCATCAGGGGCTGCAGGAGGCTGGGCTGGGCCACCCCTCTGACTTCTGATTAATTGTCCCGCACTCTATCTCCCAGCTGGGAAAGAACGACAGTAAGCTGCGACATATATGTACTTTACTTCTTGCGAAACTGACTAGGTTGTTAATGGTTGATCCTCATACTTCTATAGGACTGATTCACATCAGTTAATTGCTTATTTTTTATCTGTACTATAGACCAAGGATGTCTACAGCAGTTTCGAATTCTTTACCGTCCAGTGTAGGGGTGTCTACACTGGGGCCGCTAGATAAATACTTTGCTAGGGCCACTAGAGAAATAGACAAGGAGATCACACTGGCAGAGAAACGGGCGGAGCGCCGTTTCTCTATCGAACTTCTGAAAAATAAGCCATTAATTACGCCACAGAAGGTAGCACTGATTACACAATTACACAACATCATGTCTGTCGATGCAGATGCAGAGTTGTTTAGTATGGAAAATATCCCACTAATATTTCAAGATAGTTCACCAGTGCCACACGCTATGGAAAATACTATAGATTCTATTACTATTGAGCCGCCTGTCACATCAAACTCCCTAATAGACCTAAACTCACCTATACCTATAGACGTAGTCTCTCAGTCCAACAGAAACACACCTTCTTCTGTTTTTAATCCTCCAGTAGAGGCAGTTGTGATGTTGGATACACAACCGCCTATAGCGGTCAGTGCAGCCAACGACAAATTACCAACTAAGAAGGATACAGGAGTACTTCGCTCCCCACCTAAAAAAAGAAGGAGAAAGGGTGGGGTTAGAAAAGGGGATAAAACCTTATGTATATCATCACGTGCAATGGACCCAATACACAAGTCACCTAAGGTAATAGGGAAGGACGCATTAATGGGGCTGCCAACTGTAAATTCTGAATCCTTGCCAACTAAAGGGCTATTGGAGGCTATTGAATGCCTTCTAAAATCTCTCATACTTCCACTCACCGAGAGAGTTAAAAGGCTGGGGGAAAAAATGGATTGCATTTTGGCAGTCCCTAATCCGATTGAAAACCCTAAACAAACTAATCGAAGTGAAGCCTGCTCTAAAACCAAACATCCTACATATAATTCATCCAGGCAACAAACAGATACCTCCGTACCTAAAAACACGCTTGCTGACACAAATTCCACTAAATCAGCAGGCACGAAAGACATAAGCAAAGAGAAGGTTAAACCAGGTGCCCCGAAAGTCCTTCCTACCAGCAATGACCCCCCAACGAAGATAAGTTAAATGACCAGAGTAAAAACTAATTTTAGAAATATAGCAGACTTACCCCCAGAATCGTCCAACTATGTCATCATTCTAACAGGAGTTCCGGTTGTGCCAGTAGGAAATGCAGAACCAAATACTAGTCTTAAAAATAAAGTTATCCACTGGCTGCGTAACAACAGACCGCTCCCATTACATCTAAATGGAGATATAGTATCAGTGAGACAGTGTAATTGGGTGGGCTTACGCCCTAAAGACATTTAAGGGGATGTGGTAATAGTAAACTTTAGGGATCATAGGGTGGTCACATATATCAGTGACTGGTTCCCAGGGAGAATTGAGGGAGGAGTATCATCGCGTAATTTGAGCTACTTTTATCCTGAAGCTCTGATGATGCCCCCAAAAAACCCTCCAACCCTGCGCAGTTTTGATGCCCCTTATTTACCAAATCAAATCCCACACTTTACCGTCCCTAGACACCGCAATAAAAATTACATCCCTTTTCTTCCACCCCAACGCTCAAATAGGTACTTCATCCCGTTTGACAATAATTATCACCCCATAAATCTAAATGAGTACTGGAACATCCCACTACACAACTTATTTGAACCCCTCTCTGGCTTAGATGCAAACGAATGACTTATTCCATCTACTTCCTATGAGGGATTCGTTTGTGAGTACATGATAAATTGTAATACTTTAGTTGAACCTGATAATCTTGTACCAGGGATGGCCCATCCATAAAATTCGGGTGGTGAATTGACAAGGGAAGAAATCTTTAGTGGGAGTAATGTTATAAACAGTTCTGATCATGGGAGAGCTGAATCTAGCAGGTCATTTATTGATCCCGGTTCCCCTAAAAAGCCCAATGTAACCACTGTGAGAAAGGCAAATGCGGGTGGGGGGGCCCGTTGATATCTCTAAGGAAAGTGCTGTGTGCCACAATCTAGGTTTAAATGGAGGGTCTGGAGAAAAATGGTCCATTTTATTTTGGAATATAGCTGGCCTTAAGGCCAAACTAGATAATCCAAACTGGCAAAAATGTACTAATAACTGCGATGTTATATGTTTACAAGAAACATGGGCAAAGAAAGAATATCATATGAGTGGTTTTAAAACTGTATTTATCCCAGCCATAGGATCCGCACATGGCTGAGCAAAGGGGGGACTATGCATGTACATTTCTAATTCCTTTATTTGTAAACAAATTGAGTTGTATTTTCATAATTGTTTTTACCATATTGTTGGGCTACATATTAACACCACTGTTTGTATACTACTAGTAAATTTTTATAACAACATCCCTGTAACAGATATACCAGTGGCGCTCAAAACCCTGAACACGAAACTCTACAGCATAAACAACAGCTCCCATAAACAGTTCATTGTCATATGGGGCGGTGATTTTAATTGTGCCCTATGCGATAGATGAGGAACAGGAAATTGTGGGCTAACGATGGATAGGGATACCGCCCCATCACATTTTGAGCACACAATAACGGGGAATGCTTTAAATGAGATCATGTTTAATAAAGATCTAGGGTTCTCAAACGAACTATGCAGCACTGAGACCTCCTTCTCTCCAACTTTTAACGGTAGAGGTTTATTTTCTACAATCGACTTCATCCTTATCTCCTCGTGTTATAGGGACTGTATTGTTAGTTATAATGTCTTAAAATCTCCCCTAAGCGACCATTTCCCCATCAAGATTGAAGTATTTGACCCACAATTAAGAGTGCATAAAAGAGCAGAGGTTTCCTCCGAAAACTTAGAAATAGCCAGCTAGAATGGATATGCTTTAAAATGGACTAAGGTGGTCCCCGAGGAGTTTCTTAGTAATTTAATTATTGCGTGTAATACAAGCTTTTCAGTTTGCTTGGACTTGGCATCTGATGATGCAGACATTATAAGTAATTTCAGAGAAATAACTGCCTGTATAAAGAGGGGTCTGTGGGTAAATGCCAAGGAAAAGAAGATCCAAAGGAAAACAAGAGGCTGGTTCAAATCAGCATTTAGTAAGGCCCACAAGCAATTAAAATTGGCTTTGCATAAGCAAGATAGAACCCAGACCCTGATAAGGGCCCTACGTAAGGAATACAAAACTGCACTAAAAGTTCAAAGAGATATGATGAGGAGGGAAGCATGGACAGCTATTATGGAGGCCTCAGAACTAAAGGATATGACAGCCTTTTGGAAAGCAGTGAAGGCCCCCCTTTTTAAAGACAGTACAAAGGCTCGTATTGAGATAGCTGTTACTGAGGATGAATGGGTCAAGCACTTTGAAACACTTTATAGCCCAGCAGCAATCACCCCTGATACATCGAGAGAACCCACGTTTAAGGGGAAGGGCACTGAAGGGCTGCAACTTAACTTTTCCTTGGAGGAGGTAATCAAGGGTATTAACTCTAGCCTAGGGGGAAAGGCACCTGGCCCGATGGTGTCCCAGTGGACATTTAAAAAAAAAAAAACATATCGCTCTGGGCACCTTTGCTTACCAGAACTTTTAATGCCACTTGCACAATAGGTTTGATTGGTACTTGGTACAAGTCAATCATTATTCCCATTTTCAAAAAGGGAGATAGAGCAAGCTGTGCATGCTACCGGCCCATATCCTTGCTCGACTCCACCATTAAAATTATTGGTAGAGTCATTTTAGACAGACTGCACTTATGGGCAGAGGAACATAACATTATTAGTGACCTCCAATATGGTTTTCGCGATGGAGTCGGTACCATCGAACAAGCACTCAATTTATCAATATTGATAGAGAAATACACTACGGCTAAGGGAGGAAGACTGCTCTTAACTTTTTTAGATTTGACATCCGCTTTTGATTTTGTAAATCATGGCAAATTATGGATAATTTTAACCCGACTGGGAGTAGAGGTAAATATCATCAAATTTCTGAGAGAACTGTATAATGGGGCTAGTGCAATGGTCAGATACGGTAAAAATGGGGAGTGTACAAGGGAGTTCAGCGTTGCGAGGGGCGTGAGGCAAGGGTGCGTCCTTGCCCCATTTTTATTTTCTATTTATATAAACAACTTGGAGGAAACCCTGTTACAGGATTGCACTGATATGCCAATTGTCTCAACCCGTCGTATACCTACTCTTATTTACGCAGATGACGCTGTTCTCATGGCAAGAACCCCTATAGCCATGCAGACTATGATTACCTCTTTTAGCACCTTTATGGCCAAATTAGAATTACAAGTACATTGCACTAAGACTTTTTCAATGAACTGTGGTGGTAACGTGAAACAAAAGAAGAAAACCATGTTCATAGGATCGATCCCTTTAGACCATACCCCAACATTCCCATACTTGGGGATTCTGTTCGATCGCACTGGTAAATGGAGCTGTGCGATCAAAGCTAGGAATTTACTATTTTCTAAATCCATAATGGCCCTTAGGTCGTTCAGCAAGAAGATGGGCAAAAAGCCAGTTAAAGAGCTTTTATATATTTATAAAGCTAGCTGCGTTACGGTGGCATTATATGGGGCAGGAATCTGGGGTGACTCTAATGTCAGTAGCCTACAAGTCACTGAAAATGGTTTTCAGCGATATCTTCTAGCAGTACCAGAGAGTACGTCCAGTTATAATTGCCACACTGAATTGGGTATTGCCTATTTGGAAGATCTAATCAAGCTGCAACCGATCCTTCTATGGCATCGGGTATGGACTACCGAGAAATGCCACCTAAATCGCCTCATTCTGGGGGATGCACTGAAACTAGATGGTGGGAAAAGGATAAAATGGCTGTGCTATATAAAAGCTTTCTGTGATCACATCAAGCATCCGGAATTTTATACTGACCCTATGTCAATGTCTGATATTACTAGGAAAGCATTGAAACAGCCAAGTCTAAATTTCCTTGAGAACCGAAGAGAACAAACAGAACTGTTAAAAAAGACAGTAATTGCCCATCAAATGATTATTAAACCAAGGGTTATTCAGCCTTATCTAAACCTCCAAATGAAAGACTAAGAAAGGTTTCTGTTGATCAGACTTAGATATGGGATACTGTTTAGACTGTTGAGCTTCCCTGTTACAAATGATTGGTCAAAGGAAATTTGTAAATGTCCGTGCGATAATGCCTCAACTCAATCGGATATCCATATTTTATTTTTTTGTAGATTTTATGTTATATCTAGGAAAAGATGGATTATTCCTATTTTAAAATATATGAACATGAGACAGTGTCGCCCAGCTTTTTTAGCTATACGATTCTTGGATGATATTTTCTCAGTAGCATCTGTCGCGTCATTTCTTAAAAGCATTTTTTACCTACGTAAGACAATGATTATATGAATTCTATTATTTTAAATTTTGGCCCATTTTAATACTGTGTACACCGCTTTTAAAATATTAATTATGATGATGTAATATTTGATGTGATTTGATGTACTTTTATGGTTATTTATGAAATATAGCCGAATAAAGTCTTTTTGAATTGAATTGAATTGAATGGTTGTCGTAGACCACAAACCTAATTTAAGGTCAGGCTATGCACTGATTTAAGGGATGTAATTGACTGTGTGTGGGCAGGTCGCCATCCTCTACCCAACATTAATGAGATGTTTGCCAAGTTGAAGGGGGCCACAGTATTTTCAATGCTAGATTTGTCAAATGCTTACCACCAAATAGCATTACACGAAGATAGTAAGCATTATACCTCATTTATTACATCGGAGGGTGCATTCAGATATAAAAGAATGCCATTTGGGCTAATCTCTGCATCATCTGTTTTTGAGAGAATCATGCACAAGCTATTTAAAGTTTTCAACAATGTCTTATATTTTCAAGACAATATTTTAGTCTTTGGTAAAAATACACTGGTACATGCAGAAGCTCTACACAAAATTTCAAGTATACTACAAAACAATGGTTTGACGCTTGCTAGAGAAAAATGTAATTTTGGTGTGGAATCAGTAGATTATTTAGGACATTGTATCAGTAAGAGTGGCCTGACTCCTAAACGCAATTTAGTTAAAGAAATAGAAGGAGTTTGTGAACCGCAGAATAAGGGCAAATTATGATCCTTTTTGGGGTTGGCAGAATATTATGCCAAATTTATTCCATTGTTTTCAGACAAAACTGTCCATATGAGAATTTAATGGAAAAAACATCAATCATTCATATGGAAAAAATTGTGCTAGTGAATTTAAGTATTTGAAATTGGGAATTGCTTCTGCTCTGGCATTGGCGACATTTGACACTACAAGTAATTCTGTTATTGTGTCGGATTTCAGCAATGTAGGAATTGGGAAAGTTTTAATACAAAACCAAAATGGATGATTGGTTACCATTGCTTTTGCATCTAGACCATTCAGAGGTGCTGAAGATAAATATGCTACTCTAGAAAAAGAACCTTAGCGTGTTGGTGGGGTAATGTGTATGGGACCGTTTGTAAGGTCAGAACAGATCATTGGCCGTTAGTGAAGTTATTTACAACAAAAGGCTGTGGCAAAGCAAAACTTAGGATTGCCAGGTGGCAAATAAATGACAGGATTTTCACTTCGAAGTAAAGTCTATCCCAGGTGTTAAAAATATTTTAGCAGATTGTTTGTCAAGATTACCAGTAAATGGTGGCAGTGTTGATATTGAAGATATTGAGTTAGAGAGAGTGGTTTCTGTTTGTGAAGTGTCAAAAGGATGCATTAACGAGGATCAATGGAGAATGGCTTGTGATATTGATGCAAATATAAAAGAAGTGTTCAAATATGTTAAGTCGTCCTGGCCAAGAAAAAATGAGTTGTGGCACAATAATTGCCCATACAAGATAACATATTGATAAGAGGTCAACAATTGGTTGTGCCTGAAAGCCTTAATCAAACAGTGTTAGACATGGCTCATGAAGGACACCCAGGCCTGAGTCGTATGAAGAGAAGGATCAGATGCGAATTTTGGTGGCCTGCTGTAGATAGATGTATTGAAAGGAGAGTAAGAGGCTGTGTTGAATGTTGCATCAGTGATAATCCCAGAAAACGATAGTATATGGACCATCAAGTGTGTCGAGATCATCTTGGGTTTGGGAGAGAGTATCATTGGACATTGCAGGACCCATATGTTTGGGTGTTAATCCCACGTATGCCATAGTTTTCATTGGTCAGTTGTCTCAATGGCCTGAGGTTAAGTTTGTACCTCAAGTTACTTCAAGAATAATAATTAATTTTTTGAATTACATTTTTGAGAGGGAAGGTTTGCTTTCGGATAATGGGGTGCAACTGACATCTAATGAGATGAAAATATTTTTATAAGGACATGGAATTGTACATAGGCACACCTCAGTTTAGTATCCCCAGAGCAATGGGATTGTAGAAAGGTGGATTAGAGTGTTAAAGGAAGGTTTACAACTTTCTATCAATAATGGAAAAGATTATCAAAAAGCCATAAAGGAATTACTATGGAGTTACAGAAACACTCCTAGGAGTGATGGGAATATTTCTCCATTTGAGAAAATGAGAGGAAGGAAAAGTATGTGCAATTTAAATCAAACATGAATGATGGAGTTACTTGAGAGGGTAAATGGAAAAACTGTACCTGTCAAAACTGACATGGGTGTTTTACAAGATAATGGACAGTTACAACTTTTGAAGGTGAATGATTGGGTTTGAGTGAAAAAAGGAAGATTGGTGAAGTTGAGTGAGTCAAGGTACTTGGAACCCATGAAAATAGTCAGAATTGGTAGGCAAGTTGTAGAATTGTCTGATGCCAATGTCAAGTCAAGTCAAGTCAGAGAATTTATATAGCGCACTACATACCCAGAGGGTCTCAAGGCGCTTAGGGAGGGGAGGAGGATTACTTGTCAAATATCCACGTTTTAAGTTGCTTTCTGAATGCTAGGTGATTCTGGGTAAGGCGAAGGTAAGTGGGGAGTGAGTTCCATGTTTTAGCTGCCAGGTATGAGAAGGATCTGCCTCCCATGGTGGTCTTGTTGATGCGAGGTACAGTGGCGAGGGCTTGGCTGGAAGAAGGTAGTTGGCGGGAGGGGGTGTAGAAGGACAGTCGTGAGTTGAGGCATTCTGGTCCGATGTCGTAGAGTGATTTGTGTGCGTGGGTTAGCAGTCGGAAAGTGATCCTCTTATTGACGGGTAGCCAGTGGAGGTCTTTCAGGTGACCAGAGATGTGTTCGTTACGCGGGATGTCTAATATGATCCTGGCTGAGGCGTTTTGGATTTGTTGGAGTTTCTTCTGGAGTTTAGCGGTAGTACCTGCGTAGAGGGTGTTTCCGTAGTCCAGTGGGCTCGTGACCAGAGCATGGGTGACTGTTTTTCTGGTTTCGGTGGGGATCCAGCGAAATGTTTTTTTGAGCATGCGAAGAATGTTGAAGCAGGATGAGGATACGGCGCTGACTTGTCTGTTCATTGAAAGTGAAGAATCCAGGATAACGCCTAGGTTCCGTGCGTGGTCTGTCGGGATGGGTGCTTTGCACTGATTTAAGGGATGTAATTGACTGTGTGTGGGCAGGTCGCCATCCTCTACCCAACATTAATGAGATGTTTGCCAAGTTGAAGGGGGCCACAGTATTTTCAATGCTAGATTTGTCAAATGCTTACCACCAAATAGCATTACACGAAGATAGTAAGCATTATACCTCATTTATTACATCGAAGGGTGCATTCAGATATAAAAGAATGCCATTTGGGCTAATCTCTGCATCATCTGTTTTTGAGAGAATCATGCACAAGCTATTTAAAGTTTTCAACAATGTCTTATATTTTCAAGACAATATTTTAGTCTTTGGTAAAAATACACTGGTACATGCAGAAGCTCTACACAAAATTTCAAGTATACTACAAAACAATGGTTTGACGCTTGCTAGAGAAAAATGTAATTTTGGTGTGGAATCAGTAGATTATTTAGGACATTGTATCAGTAAGAGTGGCCTGACTCCTAAACGCAATTTAGTTAAAGAAATAGAAGGAGTTTGTGAACCGCAGAATAAGGGCAAATTATGATCCTTTTTGGGGTTGGCAGAATATTATGCCAAATTTATTCCATTGTTTTCAGACAAAACTGTCCGTATGAGAATTTAATGGAAAAAACATCAATCATTCATATGGAAAAAATTGTGCTAGTGAATTTAAGTATTTGAAATTGGGAATTGCTTCTGCTCTGGCATTGGCGACATTTGACACTACAAGTAATTCTGTTATTGTGTCGGATTTCAGCAATGTAGGAATTGGGAAAGTTTTAATACAAAACCAAAATGGATGATTGGTTACAATTGCTTTTGCATCTAGACCATTCAGAGGTGCTGAAGATAAATATGCTACTCTAGAAAAAGAACCTTAGCGTGTTGGTGGGGTAATGTGTATGGGACCGTTTGTAAGGTCAGAACAGATCATTGGCCGTTAGTGAAGTTATTTACAACAAAAGGCTGTGGCAAAGCAAAACTTAGGATTGCCAGGTGGCAAATAAATGACAGGATTTTCACTTCGAAGTAAAGTCTATCCCAGGTGTTAAAAATATTTTAGCAGATTGTTTGTCAAGATTACCAGTAAATGGTGGCAGTGTTGATATTGAAGATATTGAGTTAGAGAGAGTGGTTTCTGTTTGTGAAGTGTCAAAAGGATGCATTAACGAGGATCAATGGAGAATGGCTTGTGATATTGATGCAAATATAAAAGAAGTGTTCAAATATGTTAAGTCGTTCTGGCCAAGAAAAAATGAGTTGTGGCACAATAATTGCCCATACAAGATAACATATTGATAAGAGGTCAACAATTGATTGTGCCTGAAAGCCTTAATCAAACAGTGTTAGACATGGCTCATGAAGGACACCCAGGCCTGAGTCGTATGAAGAGAAGGATCAGATGCGAATTTTGGTGGCCTGCTGTAGATAGATGTATTGAAAGGAGAGTAAGAGGCTGTGTTGAATGTTGCATCAGTGATAATCCCAGAAAACGATAGTATATGGACCATCAAGTGTGTCGAGATCATCTTGGGTTTGGGAGAGAGTATCATTGGACATTGCAGGACCCATATGTTTGGGTGTTAATCCCACGTATGCCATAGTTTTCATTGGTCAGTTGTCTCAATGGCCTGAGGTTAAGTTTGTACCTCAAGTTACTTCAAGAATAATAATTAATTTTTTGAATTACATTTTTGAGAGGGAAGGTTTGCTTTCGGATAATGGGGTGCAACTGACATCTAATGAGATGAAAATATTTTTATAAGGACATGGAATTGTACATAGGCACACCTCAGTTTATTATCCCCAGAGCAATGGGATTGTAGAAAGGTGGATTAGAGTGTTAAAGGAAGGTTTACAACTTTCTATCAATAATGGAAAAGATTATCAAAAAGCCATAAAGGAATTACTATGGAATTACAGAAACACTCCTAGGAGTGATGGGAATATTTCTCCATTTGAGAAAATGAGAGGAAGGAAAAGTATGTGCAATTTAAATCAAACATGAATGATGGAGTTACTTGAGAGGGTAAATGGAAAAACTGTACCTGTCAAAACTGACATGGGTGTTTTACAAGATAATGGACAGTTACAACTTTTGAAGGTGAATGATTGGGTTTGAGTGAAAAAAGGAAGATTGGTGAAGTTGAGTGAGTCAAGGTACTTGGAACCCATGAAAATAGTCAGAATTGGTAGGCAAGTTGTAGAATTGTCTGATGCCAATGTCAAGTCAAGTCAAGTCAGAGAATTTATATAGCGCACTACATACCCAGAGGGTCTCAAGGCGCTTAGGGAGGGGAGGAGGATTACTTGTCAAATATCCACGTTTTAAGTTGCTTTCTGAATGCTAGGTGATTCTGGGTAAGGCGAAGGTAAGTGGGGAGTGAGTTCCATGTTTTAGCTGCCAGGTATGAGAAGGATCTGCCTCCCATGGTGGTCTTGTTGATGCGAGGTACAGTGGCGAGGGCTTGGCTGGAAGAACGTAGTTGGCGGGAGGGGGTGTAGAAGGACAGTCGTGAGTTGAGGCATTCTGGTCCGATGTCGTAGAGTGATTTGTGTGCGTGGGTTAGCAGTCGGAAAGTGATCCTCTTATTGACGGGTAGCCAGTGGAGGTCTTTCAGGTAACCAGAGATGTGTTCGTTACGCGGGATGTCTAATATGATCCTGGCTGAGGCGTTTTGGATTTGTTGGAGTTTCTTCTGGAGTTTAGCGGTAGTACCTGCGTAGAGGGTGTTTCCGTAGTCCAGTGGGCTCGTGACCAGAGCATGGGTGACTGTTTTTCTGGTTTCGGTGGGGATCCAGCGAAATGTTTTTTTGAGCATGCGAAGAATGTTGAAGCAGGATGAGGATACGGCGCTGACTTGTCTGTTCATTGAAAGTGAAGAATCCAGGATAACGCCTAGGTTCCGTGCGTGGTCTGTCGGGATGGGTGCTTTTCCAAGGGCTTCCGGCCACCAAGAGTCGTCCCATGCAGAGGGGGATGTACCTAAGATGAGGACTTCTGTTTTATCTGAGTTCAGTTTCAGACGGCTGTGTTTCATCCATTCGGCAACTTCTTTCATTCCTTCGTGTAGGTTGGTTTTGGCGGTGCTGGGGTCATTGGTGAGAGAAAGGATCAGTTGAGTGTCATCCGCGTAAGAGATGATGTTGAGGTTGTGTTGGCGGGCGATGGCCGCGAGGGGGCTCATGTATACGTTGAAGAGGGCGGGACTGAGTGAGGATCCTTGTGGAACGCCACAGATGACTTCAGTGGCCTCGGACTTGAATGGTGGAAGGCGGACTCTCTGGGTTCTTCCGGTGAGGAACGAGGTGATCCATTCAAGTGCTTTTCCTTGTATTCCGATGTTTCTGAGGCGTTGTAAAAGGGTGCTGTGGCAGACTGTGTCGAAGGCTGCAGAGAGGTCGAGGAGGATGAGTGCGACTGTGTCTCCATTGTCCAGTAGAGTTCGAATGTCGTCTGTTGCTGCGATGAGGGCGGTCTCAGTGCTGTGTTTTGTTCGGAAGCCAGACTGTGAGGAGTCGAGGGATTTGTTGGCTTCGAGGAAGGCGGCGAGCTGGTTGTTGACAGCTTTCTCGATGACTTTGGCCGGGAAAGGAAGGAGCGAGATGGGGCGGTAATTTTTGAGTTCGGTGGGGTCCGCTGTGGGTTTTTTCAGAAGGGCGGTGAGTTCAGCGTGTTTCCAGCTTTCCGGGAAGGTGGCGGAGTTGAAGGAGCAGTTGATGACGTCTCGGAGGTGCGGTGCTATGGCGGAGTCTGCTTTGTTGAAGATGTGGTGAGGACATGGGTCTGTGGGGGATCCTGAGTGGATGGAGTTCATCAGGCGGATGGTGTCCTCAGTGGAGATTGGGTTCCAGTCGTTAAGGGTGTTCAAGGGGGGAGAATGTTCAGCATATGGTTGGGTGGGTTGGTCTCCGGGTTGGTTGTCGAAGCTGTTGTGGATGTCTGCAATTTTGTTGTGGAAGAATAAAGCCAGGGAGTCGCAGAGGGCTTGAGAGGGGGTGATGTCATTGGAGTTGGCCGAGGGATTGGTGAATTCCTTGACGATGTTGAAGAGTTCCTTGCTGTTGTGAGCGTTGTTGTCTAGTCGATCCTTGAATGCTGTTTTCTTGGCCTTTCGGATTAGTTGGTGGTGTGTGCGGGTGGCGTTTTTGAAGGCGTCCTTGGTGCTAGTGGTTGGGTCTTTTTTCCAGGCCTTTTCAAGGGAGCGGCAGAGTTTCTTGGACTTCTTAAGGTCATCGTTGAACCAGGAGGCCTTCTTGCTGCCAGGTTTGCATTGACGTTTTTTCAGTGGTGCTAGGATGTCGGCGGCGTTGGATAACCATAGGGTGAAGTTGGTGGCGGCTTGGTCTGGGTTAGAAGAGTGGGCTGGGGTGTTTAGAAGGAGCGATGAGGAGATCTGGTCGATGGTGATTTTGTTCCAGTTTCTTTGCAGAGTTGGTTGGGGGTGGTTGATGGGTTTCGGCTTGTTGTAGGTGAAGTGAACGCAGCTGTGGTCAGTCCAGAGGAGATCCGTAGTGTGGCTGAAGGAGACATGATTGCTGGAGGTGAAGATAGGGTCGAGTGTGTGACCTGCGATGTGGGTGGGGGAAGTGACCAGTTGTTTAAGTCCGAGGTTGGCGAGGTTGTCCAAGAGGGTGGTGGTGTTGCGGTCGTTGAGTTCCACAATGGTTATGTCAAGGTAATGAAAATATAGGTTCAAGTTTGAAGTGAAAAGATATAAATTGGCATAAAGAGAGGAGTTATCAGTCCAGAGATGATGTTGGGCATAAAGAGGTGAGAATGAGACAAAAACTGGCATGGTGTAAAGATTATCATATAGATTACTAACCTGCTTATAAAAGGTATTAAAAATATTTAATTAGGCAATGTGTGAATATGTAAATAGATTATCATTTTTTACATCAGGTTCTGTTATGTATTGTAAAACTGGGCTTTGTTAATGGGAGGAAATGTGTGGCATCTGGCAGGCCTTGTGTGTAATCTGGAACACAGTGTGTGACCAGATTTCACGGAGATTGGTTGGCTCAGGCTTCATGGTGTAGACCAACATTGTTATGCTCACCAATAAACAATACCATAAATTACTGCTGCATGGATGTTGTAACATCTTTTACAAGGACGTAACACAGTTGTGACATATAGACATACAATTGTGTGGTTTGGTATGCAGGTATGTGTTTCAAACATACTCCCCCTTCCTGTACTATGGATAACGTGAAAGGGACGGCACATGAGACAAGGCTGGGCCGGGCAGAGCAACTACAGCCCCCAGACTGCCCTGCTTCCTTTTGGCATCACGAGATTGCACCTGGAGGTGCATAAAGGCGAGACCAAAGCCCCGCGGTGCGGGATGCACCCGGGCCAAGGACGGGCCCGTCCTTACCCGTCAGTGCCAGGAAGAGGCAGGACAGGACTACCCCGCTTGGTGTTGCACAAGTTGCAACACGGGCACTAGCAGACTTATTAGCAGATGACTATTTCTAGACTAACCAAAGATTATTTGTAGTCCCTACATTCGTCAATACCAGAATAGCAATAGCTGTAAAATTTGTTCAAAACTGTCTTCTCTATTATATAATTTCCATTACTTAGTATGTATTTACGGTTCTAAATAATCTTTATGTGAAATTGACAGCAGAGCCAGTATTTGTTTGGTGGTTATTAGTATTTCAAGCCAGTGGGCTAGTTATTGCCATATACACTAGGCAAGTTGTGCAAGAAATTGAGTTGTTGTTACCACCTTTGCCCTAATCCAGGTTTATCAGAAGGCGAATATAGTTAGTATTAGCTGATAGAAATGGGGAAAAGAAACGCTACAGAGATTGTAGCAAGTAGGAGCAAAGTACCCAAAACAGTGAAATAAAAAAAACACTGCAGATAACTGCACATTAGCCACAATTGAAATCTTAATTGAGGAGGTAGAGTTGATATTATCTAATGGGAATAAGGTTTCAAATAATAATACAAAGAAAATCTCCTCCTATTATACCAAGCAGGCTAAGCCCAACTGCCCGAAATCTCCGATACTGAGTATTATTGTCCATCGAAGTCATAGTGAGCCAGGCGCACAGAGCTCAACCCTGCCAGAATCATCAGTCATTAACCAGTTAGAAGAAGTGTTCAAATCTATCAAACACAATGGAGTTGTCTTTGTGGGGGGTGACTTTAATTGCTGCTATGAACTAATGATGGGGTTTGAACCCATCTTCCAGGAGGATGAGCAGGCTAGAGGTATTCTCCCACTAGCTGCAAATGTTTGAGTGCCATTCTCCTCTGCAGCAATGAAGTTAGTTAATGTCACCATGGGAAGGGGTTTGAGGGCCTTTAATGGCCGAGTCCTCTCCGAAAATCAATGTTCAAACAATTTTTCTGGAGGTAAATCCATGACCAGAATTGACTACATAATGGTGACTATAGAGCACTGGGGGTTTATCCAGTATTTTAAGGTAAATGATAGAGGGGATAGTGATCACTTCCCACTGTGTTTAATCTTGTAAGGAGAGCTGATTGCCAACCACTCAATAAACTAACAACTCGGGAAAAGGACTCCCACAGCTGACAGTAAGTAACAATCGAAGATCAATTAAATGGCCAGCCATTGTTAATCAAGCTGAACCACTCACAAACATCTATAACGCCTATTGGAAAGTACTTAGCCCTTACACTGGCACATGCCTAGAGTCCATTGCTATAGTAGAAATCATCACTGTTTGACAGAACGTATTATGGCTTCTTTAACAAAACCCCAAAAGAGAGGTTGTACTTTAAAATCCAACTGTCAGCCTTCCACTTCTTGGTTTAATAAAGAATGCTCTCTGGCGAATAAAGACTCTTATTGGCCATCAAAACGAAAAATATGCCACAAATTAACTACTTGAGGGCAGATTATAAAAGAGTACAGAAAACAACATTAACGAACTGGGAAGATGCCAATTGGAAATATCTCATTACTGTGGCCAGAATTAAGGATCACTCTGCATTTTGGAGAATAGTTACACATGGCAGTAGAGGGGGCAATACTGGTACAGACCATTATCGCGATCCCGGCACTTGGCATAGACACTTTTCTGTTCTATATGTTATGTCCAATGAGATTGACAGAAACCCCACTGACATGGTTGAACACTCTCTTCACAATATGCCTAAAATGACATTACAATTCAGTATTGAAGACATAAGATTAGCCATATCTGCTATTAAGCCAGGAACAGCCCCCGGCCCAGATAAGATACCAGGGGATTCGTTGAAATATGCCCCAGATGTATGGGTGCCATATGTGAATCTTTTAACTAATGCTGTGGCAAGAGGGACACCTATTCCAGAATCGTGGAAAGGTGTGGAGATGGTACCCATCTATAAAAAGGGTAGTAGAGATGATCCTGCCAACTACAGGCCCATAAGCCTGATAGATACTCTCCAAAACTATATGTGAAGCAACTTTTGGGTAAACTAAACAACTGCATTTTAGAGAATATCATACTCTCGCCTGCCAGGCAGGCTTTAGCCTAAAATCTTTCACAATCAACCAAGGCTTTAGACTCTCGTGTATAACCTGGAAATATGTGAAGCTGAAACTTGGGCACATATATGTTGCTTTCATTGACTTGAAAGCAGCTTTTGATTCAATACCAAGAAATCTTCTATGGGAAACCCTGAGTAAGCAGGGTGTACCAGCAGAGATTTTAATGCAAATAATAAGGCTCCATGACGATAATTTTTCTAAGGTACAATGGGGTAAGGGGGGAACTCACAGAGGACGTCCCTATTAAAAGGGTGTGTTAGACAGGGATGCGTTTTGGCCCCAACTCTGTTTTTACTGTATGTGAATGACTTGGTCCACCAGTTGCAAAAATTCCCACATGACTCCCCATAGTTAGGAGGAAATCACATTTGTGCTCTGATGCTTGCGGATGACACAATATTAGTGTCACAGACACCTAGGGGACTACAACATTTCCTCGATAGTTTTAGTAACTACTGCAAACTAAAGGGCTTCGAAATAAATCCTTCTAAGACCAAATACATGGCCATTAGACCACAAAAAAATGTTAAGAACAAGATAGTCTTGGATAACGTACTGTTGGAGTGTGTTGCCAATTTTACTTATATCGGTGTGACATTTGATTCAAACATGTCTTGGAAACCTCACATAAATTTTGCAATACAATTTTATTGCAAAATTCTATTCCCATTATCAGGAAACAGTATTCTACAGAGTTAAAGGCCATCACTTTAGCTTTGGAGGTTTACAAGTACCGAGCAATATCTGCAGCCCTTTATGGATCAGAATAATGGGGTGGAGGAAATTTTAATTCTTTAATAACAGGGGAAAATAAAATCATGCGGATGCTCACATCACTTTCCCAAAAAACCCACGGATTCCTTTATTTTATGATTCTGGCATGAAAAGATTGGAACATCTGGCCACTTTTAGATCCTCGTGTTATTGGGTTAGAATATGGACTACTGAAGAACTAAAATGTTATAGGCAAGTATTAGGAACATTATAGGGGCTTGTTACTCATTTAACATTCCCTTGATTTATCTATGTGTGAAGCTGGTTCTCTAAGTTAGGCCTGACCAGGTTCTGGGCAAATCCGCACTTATTGACGCAAGATTAAAAGAATGAGCTAAAGCATAGCTATTGGGATTTCAGGATGCACAAATGCACTTTAGATTGTACCTCAGGGAGACTTACTACGCAATTTTTGTCGCATAAAATGTTCCCAAGTTTTGAACCATTTTTGGCTGAAATTGAACCCCAGTTAGCAAATCTCTCTATCTGAAATTTCGATATGAGACACTCCATTTCAACTCTTTCACAGCTAAATGGTCAAACTCGCAAGTTGTGGGAAGGGAATCTAAATGTACCTTGTAATGGCTAGACACAAGTGAGGATATTGCACATATTTCATTCTTTTACCCTGCATATTGTAAACCAGAAGGAAATGGATAAAGCCGCTGTGCCTTAATTTGATGACGAGGAAGCACATTGAGGCACTAAGAATATTTAAAACAGATAGCTCAAGGCTTATCGTATTTGGTGTCAGTAGATTTTTACTTGTCGTAAGCTGTTCAAGAAAGAAAAGAGGGATACATTTAAAAAAAAAAAATTATAATTACAAATGCAATTTATATCTGCGCACTGTACCAGATTTAGATTACATTTCTAATTCAATCAACCCGATAATGTTCTTTTAGTGTAACCAAATCTATCTAGTCATATTATGATGGTAATATTTTAGTGCTTGATGAGCATATTGTTGTCATCGTTATCACAATTGCGATCAAATTAATTAATTACCTTGGCTGTGGTATTTTAGGATGTACTATGATGAGATGTAGGGTATATCCAATATGTTTATATAAGTAGAAAACTTTTTAGACAACATTGAAATTCTTACTTTATATGCTACTGTCAAAATTAATTCCGTTTTTGAGAGTTTTATCATGTATTAATTGCATTGTATAGGAATGAATATTACTGTTGTGTTGTTTTATGATTCTATGAATCAAAATTAGGATGAATTGATGAGTACAGGGACGCATTGGATACATTTAACTGAACAGGGATTTGCAGATATAAGCACCTCAGTCAGGGCCCACCCTAAATGGGATTGACCGACACAGCGCCCTGGAAAGAAAGAACATTTGGGGCCAGATGTAGGTAGCCCAATACCGGTCAGTAACGGCCGAAACTACCGAATTTCGGCCGTTACCGACCGGTATTGAGGGTTTGAGATGTAGGAGGCAGGTTTAAGGATTTGGTAATTTAGCGAACTGTAATTTAAATACCGATTTGGTAAATTACCGAATCCTTAATGTGGGAAGCACTCAAGCGAGTGCATTTTTCATTTAAGGATTCGTTATTTACCACCAACTACAAGTTGTTGGTAAATACCGAATACCTTACAAAAAGCAATTATTTGCTTTTTTAAAAGTGCCATTTGGCAGACATACATGCCCTTAGGGCATGTATATGTGCCACATGTGCACCCATGCAATATTCAGGGGTGCAGCAGGGTGTCAATGTGACACCCTGCCACACTTGAAAATGTTCCCCCTATTACTGATTCAGTATTTACCGAATTGGTAATAGTGAATGGCTTCCCATTCATTCCTATGGGCCTCCAGGCCCATAGGAATGAATGGGAATTACCAAATCGGTAAATACCGATCCTTAAATACCGAATATTACCGATTCGGTAATATTTACCGAATTTTTATTTGCATGCCATTTACCGATTCTGAAATACTGAATCGGTAAAATTCGGTATTTTAGAATCGGTAAAAGTAGATTACCTACATATAGCCCTTGGTGTTTGTTGTGGAGGTGGGGGGGAGTTGTGTTGTGATAACAGGAGGTGTGAGGAAGATGGAAGGAGGGTTAGGGGGTTGATGGGGTGCTGGCAAATACTCTGAGGTACAGTATGGATAATTACAAAGTATTTAATGGGACCCGATTGAGTCCAAGTGGGATGGAGGAGCTGTTGTTTGCATAACATTAAGTCAGGCAACTCCCTGCTGTGCCCCTCAGAATATTGGCACCCTGGGCCTGAGTCCCGCTCACCCACTCCCATGCCCGGCCCTGACCTCAGCTTTCCCTACACTCCCTCAAAGGTGTAATGTTTTGTTAATGTGCATGAGTACTTTTTTGCAATTGTGTGTACATAGTCTGACAACAGCCTGTTCTTCATGTAGTGGCTCACGATATCGGACTGGCTATAGGCAATCAGGCAGTGGCCGATGGACTGGTCTGACAGGTCAGTGTGTGAGCTGGTTTTCTAGCTGTTTGTGGTCCAGTTTTATGGTCTGCTGGGCCAGTTTCAACTGTTGATTTCCCTTATATTAAACAAGCATTGCCTGCAGCAAGCTCAAATCCACGAAGTCTTCTATATCTTGCAAAACACATGTAGAACATTTCTTTACAAGTTCAAAACTGATCCAATTTGCAAACATGGGACACTTTTTTTTTAGCTATTTGATTCACCAATGAGGGACTCTTTCATTTTGTTTCCCAGGCCTATTTTCCATCACAGTCCGAGCCTGACAGCTCATACAGCACTCTAAACCCTAAGCTACTCCGTTACTCAATGTAATGATTCTGTATAGTTTGACCTTGTAAGGGCACAAAACTGAGGCGGCTATGCTGGCATTCAAACTCATGGCATGCAGGCAGGCCTACTGCATACCCAACAGGCAGGTGATGGAGGCAGAAGTATGAGAGACAGGAGCTCAAATTGAAATTGTAGTTAGCTGTTTTTTATAATTTACTCTGCAGTTCCTCTAGTGTGCTTATGATTTTTAAGTCATTACCATGCTGATTGCAGCAGTTGGAGAATCAACTTTTTACAGTCTGGACTAATTGGGTGGGAGGACAGAAGGAGGGAGGAGAAGATGGAAAAGGAGAGAAAAAGAGACAGAGATCTACCTGGACGCCCTGCGCTACAGTCACCCGTCATACGAATTTGAGACATCTAAAACCGGCTGAGGTGTATGGTGGTCATGACCAGCAAAGATGGACTATATGAGAGTCCTCTATTGTGCCAGATCTATTCAAACGTTTGCTGCCTGTCCATTTCCATGCTGAATGCTGCTCTGGCTCCTCTGTTAGGGCGGAGGAGCGTTGCCCCGCCTGCTTCAAGCGCAGCAGGCACACAAATGAATAAAATTATAATAAATGTAATTTCATTTTGGTTGCAGGCTCGCGCTGTTATGGTGGAAGGGCAGGGCTGATTTGTGCAATTGCACTATTACTGCAGCCCTTGCCAGTGTTCGCTTCAGACTGGCCAATCTGCAATGCTCACAAACAGCAGAGGGATTGCAGCCATAGGCCACCAGCTGTAAAATGAGCGCTGGGTTAGCCTGCTCCAACCAATCCTGGAGCTGCATTTGTTGGATTCAAATTGCACAAGGGCGGAAGTCTTTCCCCTTCCTGCTGCCTGCTGGAGTCACCACCAAGGAGAGACAAACCGGACGTGGCTCCCCGCGAGATATATATTGAGTTTTTTGGTCATCACGCCTCACCATATTTTAATGTTGATGGCCACCACAGTGTTAAGTTAAGATGACTTGGCATAGAAGTTCTCATTACACAGCATGTCCTAGAGTAGTTCTAGGTCCTTTTGTGAGTGCTTTAACCACACATTAGGGTGTATTTTTTATGTAGCTTGTACATAACACAGGCAGATGTTTAGCTGATGGTAACAGTTTCCTTTGAGTGTATGTATTGCAGTGATCTGTGCTGCACCAGTTACAGTCGGCCATGAGGAGGTCATAGCCTATGTTCCTTCTAATTATTTTCCTCTGCCTGCAACAATGGAATGTTTGTGTGCGCACTTTTCTTCGTTGTATGCACATCACCTAATTGAAGTTAGCCATTATGCAAGCATGTGATCTACCACTACTATGTGATGACAGCCAAGGACAGGCCATACCTATGGAACTTTTTGTTTTACATACTAAATGGCGCTACATTGGAAGTTTAAAAGCATATTTAATGCATCTCACCTAAAAAGTTAAATATGTTAATGACTGTTTTGTCTATAATCTTAGAAGCATAGTTCCCCTGCAGCAAGAAATATTGACTTGTACAAAGACACAACTTTTTGCATTTTGCAGCACACACAGAATGAGGAAATGACCTCTAGTGATTGATTCTGTGCAGGAAGTTGTCCCTTCCTGCAGATAAACAATCATCCCCATAACGCCGGCATCCTTGCACCATGGTGCAAGGGTGCCTGCTTCAGCTCATGGCAGCTAAATGTGTGCCAGTGCAGGGTAAAGCACAGGGATTCAACATATTGTTGTAAATATGTTGCATCTCAGTGTTTTGAAAGTGACTCTTTGTGGCACAGCCAAATGGCTTGCGTCACACACCGAGTCATTTTCATTGTAAATATGGCCCTCTGTTTTATGGGTGTGATGCAGGTGCTGCATAAGCTAATTTTGCAAAGGCTTTAAACAGGGTTGACCTAAAAAGTCAAATATGTTAATGACTGTTTTGTCTATAATATTAGAAGCATAGTTTCCCTGCAGTAAGAAATATTGACTTGTACAGAGCCACAACTTTTCCTGGCCCATTCTAGAATATGCTTGTGGGCATGTCAAAAAATAAGATCACAACAACATTGACACTGAGAACCCATGAAAAAGAAGAAAAGCCACCCGCTATATATTTTGTTAAAGAATATTGATTGGTTGTATTGCATTTGATTAAAATGTTGATACTCCCTAAGTCAAGGGTCTCCAACGTTTTCTGTAATAAGAGCTACTTATATGTAGCAGCCATAGCTGCGATTCCTCGGGAATCAAGTTAATGTTTGTAAAACATCTCCTCAACGTCACATTATTTAATCACTCAAATAGCAACATTAAATATCATTTGACAATGAAGCCATTTTTCTCCGGCTATCAGCTTATGAGTTCTGAAAATAAACACATTTTCATCTTGAATATACAATCTCAATTTGTATATACGTATATTAATTCAACCAAACAAAAGCTTCTAATATAATAGCCTGGGCTGGACACAGTATTGTGTTTTTATCTAGGAACCTGAATCAATATTACCATTTTATGCCCTTGTATGGCTATAATCAATAATATCCCTATAATGGCATAAGAATCAGATCCATATTTCAGTAAATCACCCTTGCAGTCCAAGGCACGGCAAAAGCTACTTCCTTAGATTCCTAGAAAGCACAACGAGTTCTTTCAACACACCAAACTTCCAGCAACCTGGGAAATCCCTGCTTGCTTTGTTTTGATTTGTAATAGAACTCCTGCGAGCACTGAAAAAACTGCCAGTTCTTAGTGACACCTTTATTGACGTCTTATGTCCAAACCTTACGTCAAACTCGGCACCTTTCAGGTATAAATATACCAACGTTGCCTTAAGCAAACACACGGTGGTGATTTTGGAGCAGAGCAGCTAATCTACTTGCCGAGAGCCCAGCAGGTGCGAAAAGCCCACGGACGCTGCCCCTCCTCTTTGATGCGCTGAGAAAGACGCTGTCTTTTCTCCTGCTGAGAAAATCCAGCTCCATCGTTTCCAGCCTACCCTTGCGGGTGACTGGGA
Organism: Lissotriton vulgaris; assembly: GCF_964263255.1. Taxonomy (NCBI): domain Eukaryota; kingdom Metazoa; phylum Chordata; class Amphibia; order Caudata; family Salamandridae; genus Lissotriton; species Lissotriton vulgaris. Next base: position 1,433,232,111 of record NC_141689.1, on the reverse strand, counting down.
TATCGAGTCCTGAGAGAGAGATACCAGACCTCCTACATTCTATTCCCAAGGTACAGGGCTGACTAAACCCATAGAGAGGATTTTCGAACCAGATTCTTGGCAAAACCAACTTAACTTAAACTGCTACTTACTTACTCCTTCCCACGTATTAGGCTTAGGTCAGGTACACCGGGGTAGGCGTATTTTAGAAGCACCAGTTGAGCACGTTAGCCAATGTATATATGTATGTATATATTTTATCCATTTTAAAGTGTCTTATGGCTAAGAAACCATATCAATGCTTTTACAGTATTATTTCATAATACTCCTTTTACTGTACGTACTTTACTTTATATTAAGTATTGCAATTGTGGCAATTCATTTCTCTTGCATGAGAAGGAAGACTGCTCAATAAATAATACCTTTTATTGAAAACGCCTGTCTCTCTATTCTCTGCACTCTGGTGAAACTAAGTACGCACATCTGACTGAGTGAAATAGCTGTCTATTGTTTTCACACAACTCTAGAGATTTACTCTTATTCTGAGGGAGCAAAGTTGTCATGTTTATGCGGTTGTCGGAAGCTGAATCCCTTCTTGTCTGAGCCAGAGAAGCTGATCCCTTCCTATTCATTCAAGAAAGTTTCCAGTGACCTCTGAGCAAGCTGGCGCAAACCTAAATTAAGTGTAACATAGTCAGTAGAGACCTAGAAGACCTCAGTCCTACGTCTACACTACTGTTTACGTTATTCCAATGTGCAGAGCCTATAGGGAAAATAGGAACTACACTACATGGCGCCCAACATTTGGTAAGGCGATAAAACTAACGCAAGACGTTAGAGTAACTCAGTTGTGCTTTGTCGCACAGTCCCTTTTTCCCGTAAATACTCCATAGACGTCTGGAGTGGGTGAAAGGTTAAAATCCGCCGGAACTTAGTAGGAAGAGATTCCTATGTAGAGTTTTTGGTTTAATCAATGTTGAAGGATACAGTGTTCCAAAATATTGTGCACCTAATCTTTTGTTTCCTTGAAACTTGATCTGCAACAGAAAAACCTTTCTGCCAGTAAAAATGACAGATATTGAAGAGGAAAGGGAGGCAGCTAGAATGGCAGCACAAATAATAGAGGAAGACACGAGTCTCCTACAGAATGACCGGAATGCTATCCTCATTCCGGTCAACATAAGAAAAACTATAACTCTAAAACGTATAGAAAACGGACTGACATCACGAGGTGGTACAGTCATTTTCGTGATAGAGGCACACGAATATCGGCAGACAGAGGTATTCTATTCATGGATAAACTTTCCAGCGGCAAACGCTACAACACACGAGTTCCACTATTACAAAATAGAGGAATCTCCGGAAGAATACACTCCTTTCGAGGATGTGGAAATTCCACTAAATTACCAAGAGCACCTGCTCCGGTTTAAAGGTGCCCTAAAACATAATGATCACATCACCAGGCTCGGTCCACTAGGTAGACCAGGAGCAACATGGCCGGTTCTAGCCAGCTACACACCACATCCAGACATTGATAAAATGTCAAGCGAATGACTCTTAGTTAAAATAAAAGAATTAACAAAGAAATATAGAGATTTAGTTCAATTGGCAATGGAGTATATAACTTACCTCCAGAAATTGAAAGAAACAGATATAGCAGACCAACCAATTGAAGTTGCCAGAATCATAGAAAAATCCTATGAAGAACTAGGTAGAGATAGTTTGGGTGGGAAACCGGTAAAACCCCAACTACTTGAAAATCCTGAAAAGATATTTATTAAAAATAATCTAAACACTTCAAAAAAGAGCTGGGATGGAAATAAACAATCCACTCCCAAAGAAAAAAGATTCCAGTCCAGAGGAAGGTCTCCTCGGCGGAGGGAAAGAACTCCGAACCGAGAACACCAGTCTCCCCAAAGGGAGCCCTCTGAAAAAAGATACAACCTTAGAAATAGGGATAATTTGAAAAAGCCTGATAGATATCAAGATATTGATACACGTCCCTCTCGATCTTTTCAGACTTCCTCGCAGAAATCTGAAAGAAGAGGACGGTCAGAACACAGGGAAGAGCACGTCCAGTCCAAAGACAAGGACCTGCTCAAAGTAAAAAATTACAATTTCCAAGAAAGAAGGTAGCAAGTATTAAAATAATCAACCATGCCGAGGATACTGAGGACACAGCTGAAAAACGGAGAGTGGGCACAGACAATGTTAGACAGCGCAGCAGAAGTGACCATAGCTCGCAAGTTCCTGATGAATCATCTGGAGACAGTGGACACGAATGAATACATTCAGGTGGAAACTGCAGATACCAGAGTTAGCGAACCTCATAAAATATACGAAATAACATTGCGTATAGAGGGAGATAAGACTAGGAAGGTAAGGGGTCTGTTTTGGGATAACCTCTCAAAAGGCTATGACATTCTATTAGCTGAGAAAGACTGGCCACCAGAGTTTGTCAGGGAGTGCCCTCATGGCGAAGAAATGATTATGCCTGCCTTTTCAAATCATATTCCAATACATAGAAAATACATATATGCGAGAAAATGGGCAGTAGCTCAAGCACCTACATTATATAAGAATCATGTAGGATGGGATGAGGACTCTCCTCCTCACAAAATCCAGTTAAAAAGTCAACCAACTGCACAAAGACAGTACCCAATTAAGCAAGAAGTTAAAAAACAGGTCAGGGAGATCTTAGATCAACTTGAATTCCAAGGGGTGGTTGAAACATGCACCTCTCAAATGTACAATCCTTTGTTTTCTGTCTCCAAACGAGACGATTCATATCATCTAGTCTTGGACTACAGACACCTTAACTCATGTTGCAAGACATTTGCGGTACAAAATTCGCACAGTGCGGCACTAATGAATAACATAGTTCGCAAAACAACATTAGATATCTCTAATGGATTCTTTTGTCAAAATATTGCACCAGAAAGCAGGTATTTAACGCTTTCTCAATAATGGGGTCACAGTAAAATATCTGTTGACTCCCACAGGGATTCAAGAATAGCCCAGGATTATTCTCAGCCAGAGTGACAGAGTTACTGCAAATGTATGATGATGAGGCATTATCTTATGTCGATGACATCTATCTCGCAGATGACGACCTGGATACTCACTTGAAAAGAGTGAACACCATAATACTTGGGTTCGCAGCAGAGGGTTACAATTCAACTTTCAAAGTCCCGAATTGCCCATCTAACTGTCCTATTTTTAGGATATGAATGATCAAGTGAAGGCAATAGCCTAGCAGACAACTTCTTAGAGAAGTGCGCTGTACTCCAAGCACCAAAAACGCTGAAGAACTTACAATCGATACTAGGCTTCCCGAATTTCGGAAGAACTTACATTCAAAATTATGCAGAGAGGGTTAAACCTCTCTACAAATTAATAAAACCTGATTTTAAACCAATCAATTGGACTCAAAAACACACATAAATTTTGAGATCATTGCAAACAGACATGTTAGCTAAAACAAAATTAGAAACTCGCGACAATACACGCAACCTGGTAATCCGAGTCATCCCAGGAAGATGCGGATTCACGTACCTGACCTCTAATGAGGGAGAAACTGTACCAATAGCTTACAAATCACATTTGTACACACAAGCAGAAAAAACATTCAGTCTTACAGAAAATACTGTAAAGGCGGTTCAGACGGCTGTAGCAAAAGAAAGAGCCCAAGCCCAAGGCAAAAGAATAACTGTTTTTAAAGCAGAATCAGCCTTTGAGGCGTTATTCACCCCAGTAAATCTAAAAACGGTGGCACTAGATCCAAAATGGATACAGTGGGAAAGTTCTCTTGCTGCAGAAGACGTGACATATTATTTTGTCCCGAACATGAAAAAACTGAATGATTTGAAATATGAAGAAGAATATCCTTTGCCAATCGAAATTCTGCCTCTCCAACAGTAGTGTTGTATAATCTATACAGACAGATTTGTACAACATTATGATGTGGATAATAAATCCTACAATGCAGCATGCGCAATTGTTAAAGGTCGCTGGCGCTGTGGTAAATTCAGACCAAAAATAACAAAAACTGAATCACTGTTCGGCTCAGCGAGCTGAAATCAGATCTTTAAAGATGGCGCTTGAAAATGCCGATTGTGAATTCCCGACACTAATAGTGTGCGATTCGCATTTCTGCGTAAAATCTTACAATAATGACTTGCAGAACTGGGTTCAAAACAAATACAAAGATGACACAGGTGCCACAATCAAGCATAAAATGCTTTGGGAACAAGTAGTTCTTTTACAGAAAGAACTACAGAAGACTCACGTGAATCTGTACTCCTGAGGCACAGCCGGGAGCTCTGCTCGAAATTGTATCATATTTTTATCATGCTAGGCTGGTTAGGGCACTCATCCTGTACCTAATTACCCGTGCAGCCGATCTGAACGCTGCCACGGGGTAGGAAATCGCAAGCACCGCCATCAGCGAGCGAGCCTGCTCACAGGCCACGCCCACTTCTCCAGGCCACGCCCCCCCTGATTATATAAAGCGCCGACGCCCAGCCCTTCCCAGAATCTAGTACTCCTGAGGCACAGCCGGGAGCTCTGCTCGAAATTGTATCATTTTAAAACTTGTGTAAATTGATTTTAAGAATTGCGCACCTCTCCCTCACCTGCTAGGCTGGTTGGGGCACTCATCCTGTACCTAATTACCCGTGCAGCCGATCTGAACGCTGCCACGGGGTAGGAAATTGCAAGCACCGCCATCAGCGAGCGAGCCTGCTCACAGGCCACGCCCACTTCTCCAGGCCACGCCCCCCCTGATTATATAAAGCGCCGACGCCCAGCCCTTCCCAGAATCTGTACTTCTGAGGCACAGCCGGGAGCTCTGCTCGAAATTGTATAATTTTAAAACTTGTGTAAATTGATTTTAAGAATTGCGCACCTCTCCCTCACCTGCTAGGCTGGTTGGGGCACTCATCCTGTACCTAATTACCCGTGCAGCCGATCTGAACGCTGCCACGGGGTAGGAAATCGCAAGCACCGCCATCAGCGAGCGAGCCTGCTCACAGGCCACGCCCACTTCTCCAGGCCACGCCCCCCTGATTATATAAAGCGCCCACGCCCAGCCCTTCCCAGAATCTGTACTCCTGAGGCACAGCCGGGAGCTCTGCTCGAAATTGTATCATTTTAAAACTTGTGTAAATTGATTTTAAGAATTGCGCACCTCTCCCTCACCTGCTAGGCTGGTTGGGGCACTCATCCTGTACCTAATTACCCGTGCAGCTGATCTGAACGCTGCCACGGGGTAGGAAATCGCAAGCACCGCCATCAGCGAGCGAGCCTGCTTAAAGGCCACGCCCACTTCTCCAGGCCACACCCCCACGTCCTCTTCCTGCATAAAACTATGTTTAACACTCAGACGCGCAGCGGACGGGCGCAGCGGGCGTGCCATCAGCGCGCCGAAGGCGCGCCTAAGGCAAGCCCGTCTGGGCCCGTCCGGGCCCAGCCGGACCCAGGCCCAGGAACTCTGCCGGATTTGCTGCAGGATCGTGTGGTGTACACAAGTGACATGCTCCGGGCCCTTCACCAGGAAAAAAATCAGGACTGCCACTACGTCCACGCTGTAGGTAAACCCTTTGTCAACTGCGCACGATGTAACCCAGCCGAACACTGCTCGGGAAAGCCGGGACTACAGATTGGCCTCCTTAACTGCCGCTCCCTCCCTAAGCATACGCACGAAATCAACTTGTTGATACAGGATCATGGCCTGGACGCTCTGTACCTCACAGAAACCTGGCTCTCTGCTAGCACGGACTCTGATATTGTCAATGCCCTACCCCCAGGCTATCTCATTCAAACCTTAAAAAGACCTAAAGGGAGAGGAGTGGGGCTGGCAATCATCCACAGAGAACATCTTGCCTGTAGGACTAGTAATGCCAACATTGAAGATTGCGAAAGCTGCCACTTCGCCCTTCAAATTTCCCCGAGCACACTCCCTCTCAGGACTGTTGATCTACCGCCCTCCGGGGACACCAGGGAATTTCCTCAATGCCCTAACTGATACGGTGTCACAATCAGCCTCCTCCGCCTTGAACTTTCTCATCGTGGGCGATCTCAACCTTCACCTTAATGACCCCACAGCTTCCTCAGCTTCGGATCTCCTTCAGGACCTTAGGTCATTCAACATCCGACTGGTCAACAACGAACCCACCCACGATAAGGGTCACCTTCTGGACCCCGTCCTGTCCAACATCAGGGATATCACCTCGGGTCCACCAATCCCTCTCCCTTGGTCAGATCACTTCCTCGTTCCCTTTTCCTGGCACCTTGCCATAGCACTCCCCCACCCCCCCAAAATCCGAGTGACAGACCGACGTTGGCGCAAGCTTGAACCGGTGGAATGGGCCAGTTTGCTCTCAGATTCCACACCTGTCCTCTCCACGGACCCGGTTACGGCCGACGAACAGTTCAATTCCTGGCTCACATCCTCACTGGATAAACTCCTCCCCAATACCACCACTCTCAAACATACGAAAAGAGTGACTCCTGCTCCACGGTACACGCCGGCACTCAAATCTCTGCGACAGGAATGCAAGAGAACAGAACGCTCCTGGAGGAAGGATAAATCTAACGAAAAGAAGGAAGCCTATCATACCGCATCACAAAACTATAAAACCGCAATCCGCAATACCTAAAGTCTATTCTTCCAAGAAAGAATAGAATAGAACACTCCGCTAGTTCCAGTAAGGAATCTTTCACCATTTTAAAAGAACTCCTCAAAATCCCGGACCTGGGAGCGAGAGACCCCCCAGACCCCAAAGCTGATGAGGATAAGTGCTACAAGTTAGCTAATTTCTTCAAGGAGAAAATACCAAAAATCCTCGACTCCATTCCATCCACAAGTCCGAGCGAGGAAAAAGAAGCCAACAACTCTCCTACCCCCCCATGTCTCACTTCCTGGGGACAAGTGACGGCAGAAGAGGTCGAAGATACGCTGCATGTCATTAAAAGCGGGTCTCCCAGGGATCCTGCCCTTTTACGTATTCTCAAAAGGGTAGCACCCACGATCGCTCCCCCCCTCACCCACCTTATCAACGCCTCCCTTCAACAAGGAGTCGTCCCCCCCAGCTGGAAGGCGGCAGTCGTCAAGGCACTTCTAAAAAAACCCTCCCTTGACCCTGCCGACCTGGCAAACTATAGACCAATCTCCCTCCTCCCGGGAACTAGCAAGATCGCGGAAAAACTTGTAAACAGAAAACTTTCACAATTTCTGGAGAACAACAACCGTCTAAAAAGCTCGCAGACGGGATTCCGCCCCGGGCAGGGCACCGACATCGCCCTCCTCATGGCGGTGGAGGAGGCCAGAGCACTCTTAGACGAAGGAGGATCAGTGGCAGTGATCCTCCTCGACCTCAGTGCGGCCTTCGACACCGTCACCACCAGCTCCTTATCCAACGACTCAGGAGTGTCGGTGTTGAAGGAACTGCTCTGTCCTGGCTATCGTCCTTTCTGAGTCAACGCTCCTTTCAAATCTGGGAGAATAACACCCGCTCCTCTGACACTCCCCTCCAATGTGGCGTGCCTCAGGGCTCCTCCCTGAGCCCCACATTATTTAACATCTACATGTCCCCATTGGAGGAGGTTGTTATTCCGTTCGGAGTGAGCATCGTCAGCTATGCTGACGATACACAGTTAGTGGTGTCCCTTTCTCATCCTAGACAACAACCTGCGGACCTTTACAACTGTCTGACACAGATACAAGGATGGATGAACAGATCGTCTCTGAAACTTACCGGTTCAAAGACTGACATTCTCCTCCTTGGTCAGAAGGGGCCCTCTCTACTACAAAACAACCGGCCACCCTGTCTAGGCCCGCTCCCAGATCCGAAACTGGAGGTAAAAAGCCTGGGTGTTTGGCTCGATAAGGACCTATCATTCGCAACACAAGCAAAAAAGGTAGCCGGGACGTGCTTTGGGCTGCTCAGGTCAATTCGAAAGATCCTGCCCCTACTCCCCCACAACTCCCAAAAACTGCTGATTCAAGGCCTGACACTCTCTAGGCTCGACTTTAGTAATTCCATCTACTTAGGGGCCCCAGAGGCAACCCTGAACAAATTACAAAGGGTCCAAAATGCAGCTGCCCGGATCCTCACTAACACCCCTGCCAGAGCCTCGGCCAAACCAGCTCTGAAGCGTCTCCATTGGCTTCCGGTAAGAGAACGTGTGATGTTCAAGGCCCTCTGCCTGGCACACAGACTGCTTTAAAACAATGGCCCCCCAAGCCTGAAAAAATGTATCAAACCATACAAAGCCCCTAGATCCCTCCCCTCCGACCAGGAACATCTCATCGTCACTCCCAGAGTTAAGAAGGCCCGAACAGGAGGAAGACGCTTCTCGGTCCACACCGCACGCCTCTGGAATGCCCTACCTCACCACCTGAGAACTGAACCCAACTACCTACAGTTCACGAAGCAATTGAAAACCCACCTCTTTCCTTAACCTGTCTCCCGCCCTGCCCCCGCTGACCCCCAGTTGTACTGATCTTAGTGCTGGGATACTTACGGGTGACTACGCGCTCTATAAAATTAAATAATATTAATAATAATAATAATAATAATAATACACACTCTGAGTCATCAACGTGATGGCGTTCACGTTGAAGGGAATTCATTGGCTAATACAGCCACAGCGGAAGCGACTAAACTGGCTTCCGTAGCCACAAAAAAGCGTTCCGAAAAATACATAGACGGGGAAACCATGCTGGCGGTAAAAATGTCTTCAAAAGGCGACTGTGTAGCACTACCCGTGAACTATCCACTCAATTATACATACGTAATTGACGCAAACTCCGATCCTTTTAATCGAATTCCTGGAGTGGCGGATAGAGTAATTCCAAGCATGAACAGGAGAGTCTTATTAATAGAAGACACACACATGGGTGAAGGTCCTAGGCACAAACAAATCAAGGAATCTCTGACAGAATTACAATCAGAATACTGGTGTCCGGGGATGAGCCTGCAACATTATAAATTTGCAAAGAGCTGTCCTAACTGCAACAGAGATCGCAGTAACGAGCCAACTGGAGTATTGCCTTGGCCATTTCTGTAGGTAGCATAAGGCTATCTCTACGTAAAATCCAGTGTCCCATTAATTCCTTTCAAGATTAGATTCACTTAAAAATGTGGCCCAAGAGCTCGGCTGACGCCAGAACTGTTATAAAAGATTTGCGAGTCTTTATCGGCACATACGCAATTGGCATGCTACATTCTGATCAGGGTCCTGCTTTTAGCTCTCGAGCTTATAAGGAGGCCATGACCAGTATGGGCATTGCGTTGCGGTACTCTTGTCCCTTCCATCCTGAGGGAAACGGGATTGTGGAAATAAAAAACCGAGACATAAAGCAATCTATAACGGCAAAGGTACTAGGTTCGGGTGACGGGTGGGTCCAACATTTAACAAGTGTCCAACGTAATCTTAACAATCTGCCAAGAAATTCTCTAAAAGGTTTCAGCCCGTACGAACTATTGTTCGGAACTTGAATGTATATTCAGGATTTAGATAGTCAAACTTCAGTGGTAAAAGATAAGAAAAAATGCTTTGACATCAAAGATCGTTTGGATGTTTTACAGGACTTAAATGAAACAAGAAAAGCCCTGAGCAACATAAAGTTAAAACAACAGCCAACAACCACTGAAGATACACCACCTGTCCCAGCAAGACCTGTCTGGATTCCAAAGATTGGGGATCTGGTCAGAGAGAAGATTGCTGTGAAGAAGGAATTTGGGCCTTCTTACAGAAAAGCAGTACCTGTCTTAGCTGTCAGCGGAACAAGATCAGTTGTACTACCGCCCCTTGCAGGTAAAAAGGAGAACAGAGTTGTATCCATAGACCTGGTAAAACCACAATCATGTGGCCAATAATAAGTAGTAGGCCCAGTGGACTCCCAAGAAATAGCAGAATACCAAAATTTGCTACAATCCAAGAGGTTCAAACTGAGAGACTAATCACATTTGATAAACCTGCAGTGAATAAAAAAGTACTATGCAGCAATGCAATGGAACTTGTGCCTCTTGAAACCCAAATTGAAACAGTTCGTCAAGAAACACCAGTCTAAAACGATGTAGCCTCCGACTGTGCTAATGAAAGAAAACTTGAAAAAGCAATTCCAACAATTGACAGAACTGCATCTGGCTACTTCATCAATCTCGATAACTTTTCTGAAGATCCAAGCGAACCTGAAGAAACGCCAGCCACAAAAACTTTTAAAGACAAAGCAACAGAACTCTGTCATCAACTCAAAGAAACCTATCTGATTTCTCCATGGATTGAATTTTGGATTGTGTTAGGTGTACTTTTCCTCCTGCTTTGGCTCATCATGGTACTTTGTTTGGGAAAATTCATTGAGGGAAAATACAGTACAATGGACGCAGCAAGTCAGAACATCAACTTGGTTCTAAAGCCACACAAGTCATCTCACATCGACAAAAGAGATCTATCATCAGTGAATGTCACAGCCATTCCAGTACCCGGCGGGGTAGTTTGGGACAAAACGGATTACGAAATCTATGGCCCGTTCGAACTCTTGAAATATCCTCATCAGTTTAAGGTTTCATTAAGTGACTTTGTAAAACCAAGTACATTCTCTGATGATTGGGACTTTGAAAGCATAAATAATATGATGTCAGATTTAGTAATGTCAGCAAAATTTACAGAACATGATTATTTACAGGGTTCATCGAACTATGACCAGATGTATTGCTATAACCACTATTCACATCACTATTTGCATAAATCTGCTCAACCTAGAATTTTTTTTAACATAATCAACGGGAACATTGTGCAACTCCACCTAAAAGCAGTTCAAAAACATTTTATGAGAAATTTCCATACTTCTCAGGGTTTAACACAAGTGATGCAGAAACATTTTATTACAAACTGTTAGATAAAACAGGGACAAAAACTATGCTGACAAATACTAAATTAATTTATTCGGAAACATTTTATGAAAAAATGATTACATTTGGTTTTGATTTCTGGAAGAACAACATTGAAACAAAAACCATCGGGGGTACAAAATAGAATGGCAGGTCCAAGGTTTAGAAGCATTATTTCGAGCCTGCATGATCCCAGAACAAATAATGTTCTTGAATGACACCATTCAACAAACTACTTGTCTTGGTCTAGCCAAGATTAAAGACTTAACCAAACCGTCTATTCCAAAGCCAATACCTGATAATACAACCACAGATATTGAGTTAGACGTATACAAAATTTTACATCAAAACAGAACACATCCTGATTGGAAATAGTGGTTAATCTGGCCAACAGACACAAATAACTGTCAAGATAGATTCCTGAACAAAATACAGGGGTTAAAAATGACCAGACCAGAGGGGACCAAATCCATACCTGAGTACATCGTAGGATCCAGGCACAAGAGGAGTGGGTAGCCTGAAGATCCGCGACCAACAACAACAGCTTCCGCCGCCACCAGCCGCGCTGCCGCTCCGGGACTTCACATCCCGGCAGCCTTTGCGGCGGCGCGTTCCCTGACGCGGTAGACGCGCCAGGAGGGGCTACAAAAACATCGAGCCCCCAGCGTCGCCGGACGCGAGCGGGACGCCCGGAGCGAAGCCCGGGCAAAGGTCGGGCCCTCTACGGCCCTCCAAGGCCAGACAAGGCTCGGCTTGGCCATCCCCTTAACGAGTTCATTTCCGCACTTGGGGACTGTTTCACCACATCGACTTACTTTGAAAAACCTCCAGATATGTCTATGCCTGCTGCGGATGCCCTTACACCTATAGTAGGGGTTTCCATCTTGGGTCCTTTGGACAAATTCTTCTTTAGAGCCACTGCTGAAGTCGATAGAGACTTAGCTCTGGCAGAGCGCTGTGTCGCTCGTTGGCTATCCATCGAGCAACTTAAAAATACTGCACTAGACTCTTGTACTAAAGTCATTCCTGATGTACATTCGGATAACCCAATCCTGGAAAACACAGATGCCGATCTGTTTAATACGGACAATATCCCCTTAATATTCCAGCCCAGCTCCTCTCCCAAAAACGATAAATCTATTACCTTTCAACCTGAACAACCCCTCCCTAGTAGTAATCCAATCATTGACCTCGTTACCCCTAAATCACCTAAGGCCACTGAGCACGGAAGTCCATGCACCATGGAGGTATCAACATCCGTCGAGGTTGATCAGCAAAGACAATCCCAACCAGTGACTTTTATAAATACAACCTCTAAACCTCCGACTCCCTCTAATCTTTTAAAAAGGAAACAGGCAACTATTCGATCACCTCCGAAAAAGCGCAGAAAAAGAGGCCTGGGCCAGGCAGATACCTCTGCACAAAAACTAATGCCCTCAAAGGACTCACTTAGGAAAGAACTACTTCAAATAGTTGAAGGGGCACCCAATGTACTTAGAAACACTCTAACTTCTCAAGTTCCACCTTCTATAAAAGATTTTGTGGATGCGATGGAACACTTATTGAAAGCGTTACTAATTCCAATAGTAGAGAGAGTGAAGAGATTAGGAATCCAATTGGGTACCCTTATAGGATGTCTTACCCAAACCATTACAACTAGCAAGGACTCAGTTAACCCCCCTAATACCAAGGAGGGAGAGAAAATCATCATATTGGTGAAAATGTCCAAAGAGGACAAAACTATAAAGGGATCAAAGACTCTTACTACACAAACATCCTCAGCTACATTGAGGCCAGCTAACAAAGCTCATCTCGTTCCTTCTAAACTGCCTTTAAACTCACGGGCACAGTCCGCTCAAATAAATTCCCTTGTGGAATTGGCAAGAATGGGGAATACAAAATCAACACTGGATATGAATAAGACTGACTTCAAATATAAAAGACCCCCACGGAAAAAAATGTGGACTTACCTCCAGCTGCTTCACACAATGTCATTGTTCTAACGGGGGTCCTGCCACTACCACCCTCAGGAGCATATGAAAACCATAGTAGTCTTAAAAACAAGGTCATATACTGGCTAAAAAACAACAGGCCTTTACCTCCTCATTTAAATGGCGATATTATTACGGTGAGAAGAACAAACTGGGTGGGCATACGCCCCAAAGATATAGAGGGGGACGTAATAATTATCACTTTTAAAGACCCTAGTGTCACCGCACATATCAGGGATTGGTTTTCAGACTTTAATAGAGGCCCGATTACACCCAAACCACTATCATATTTTTATCCTGAAGCACTAATGCCCCCAAAACCACACCGCCCTAAACATTACTTTGACAATTTTTCCTTCCAACAGCACAGAAGACCAGTTCAAAATTTGTATCCTTCAAGGCAGGGAACGATAGAAAATAAACTTCCAGCTTATAACCCCTACCCCGATAGAGAGAAAATGTGGGAAAATATATTTCCCTCAATTCCTAGATATGACTCTGCGGGTTATGGCCAATGTTTCCCACCATTAACTCCCTCTTGGAATCTCCCCTGTTATAATCATTACGAGCCACTCTGTGGTCTGGATGATATAGAATGACTCTCCCCAGTGAAAGTAGACTACCTGGGTGGGGAGAAGACACCTGGTATACCTTTAAAAGCACCATCCATAAAGGGCCAGTTGGGTTGCAGGAAGCCAGTAAAAGGGATGGCAAATGGGGCGAATAAAATGGATCTAGTAAATATATTGCCCCCGGTTCACCAGCAAAATATCATAAACACTTCATCTACCTGTGTGGTAAATGGGAAACCATCTTCCAAGTTACAGATTCTTAGCTGGAATCTGGCCGGAATTTCTTCAAAAATTGCACAACCGGCATGGCTGGATGTGGTAAATTCTTACTCAGTCCTGTGCTTCCAGGAGACCTGGGTGCTTACCCCGATACATCTATTGGGCTACCAGACCTTTCATTCATCAGCGATAGCAAGTAAGCAGGGTAGACATAGGGGGGGCCTGTGTATATACGTTAGTGTTGGAGTAGGGTACAGGATTCGGAAACAGGTACTCAAGGATTCCTACCAAATAATTGTCATGGGAATAGGTTCATCCTTGAGCCTCTTAATTATTAATTTTTATAATAATATGCCCTCAGAGCGATTGGAGAAAGTCTTAGATGACCTGTCCCACGTTGTAGTTTCGATTAAAGAAACGTGTGGGGGCGAGTGTGCGACAGTGTTTATGGGCGATTTTAACTGTCATATCTGCCAAAATGCCTCAAGGGGTTTGTGTGACTTCTCTCCCCCACAACAAACTGAATCTGATGAAGACATTCCAAACCACTTTTCACATACAAAAACAGGGGAGTCATTAAATAATTTCATGGCTTCCTTTAACTTAGACTTTGCAAATGATTTATCTCTCCCTCCAAGACCATTTAAACCATCCTTTCATGGCAGAGGAGTAAACTCCACTATTGATTTTATTCTTTTGTCAAAGATGCATGCCTCGTTAATAGCCTGTTGGGATACGCTTGATCACCTACATGGCGACCATTATCCTTTGGCCCTATCCATTGTGTTACCCCTTCCCACTAATACACAAGAAAACCCCAAAATAAACAATGAACAACCTATCAAATCGGGGGCACTTAATGGCTATATCCTTAAATGGGATAAAATCAATCCAATCAGTCTTCTTAAAAACTTATTGAAGTTGAGGTGGGAGGAGGTATGCATATGTTTGTCTTTGACTGAACAGCCCCAAACTATCCTTGAAGCTTTTTTGAAAATACAGGACAGTCTAAAACAACTACTTACACGACAGTTCAAGCCAGGCCCGATTACCCCTAAAGGGTGGTTCGATACAAACTGCTCTAGGGCTCTAAAATCGCTGAAGAAAGCACTACATACAACACCGAAGCCAACCATGGAGATACGCCAGGCCAGACTTCGATATCGTCTAGCTATCAAATACAGGAAAAAATCCCTGAAGATGGAAGAGTGGCTGACCCTGTTGTCAACCTGTGAAAATCGTGACCCTTCAGCCTTCTGGAAATTTATAAATACCCCACTTCCATGGGTAAAAATGCCTGAGAGGAGTTTGGACCTTGCAATTGATGGAGAGACATGGGCGGCCTACTTCCAACAACTATATAGTAAACCCACTTCATCCAATTGCATCACATCGGAACCCATCCTTCCCTCACATACAATTACAAGGCTCTTGAGAAAATGTCCTTCCAACATAATTTTTTCATGTGACGAGGTGGAGCTGGCCATAAGGGAGAGTCCATCCGGGAAGGCACCTGGCCCGGACGCCATCCCAGCAGATGTTTTCAAGGCAGAAATAGATTTTTGGGCCCCTATTTTAACCTCTGCCCTGAACTCTGCGAATGCTTCTGGCCTAATTCCAACCTGGGCTGAGGCTATAGTGATACCCATATATAAAAAAGGAGATAGGCATTTGCCATCTTGTTATCGGCCAATCTCCTTGCTTGATTCTTTAATAAAGATTGCGGGTCGTATCATTTTGAAACGTTTACATAAATGGACGGAAGAGGAGGACATACTTTCAAAACTCCAATATGGTTTTCGAACTGGAAGGGGCACAGTCGAACAGAGCTTGAATTTACATCTTATCATGTCTAAATACGTAGAGATAAAGAAGGGTAACCTCTATGTAACATATGTAGACTTAAGCTCAGCCTTTGACTGTGTGGTTCATGAACAGTTATGGAAAGTTCTTGAGCACCTAGGGATGGATCCATCAATCCTCATCTTCATCATGAAACTCTATAGAGATGCGGGTGCCAGGGTGCGGTTTGGTCCGAAGGGAGAGTGTTCACCAAGGTTTACCATCAATAGAGGGGTTAGACATGGGTGCATTTTAGCCCCCCTGCTTTTCTCCCTCTACATAAATGCCATTGGTGAACATTTGAAAAACATTGAATGTGATTACCCGAAAGTGGGAGGCCAAGCCATCCCAATCTTGTTATATGCCGATGACGCGGCTATTCTCTCCCAAACAAGATTGGGGCTGCAAAGAGCGGTTACCGCATTCACTGATTTTATGCATGAAAGGGGCTTGAAAGTGAATATCGGGAAGACTTTTTCTATGGTATGCAGTAAGAGGACAAAGAAAATCCCATGTCCTATATTCATTGAAGATCAAAGACGGGAAACAGTTGATAATTTCACATATTTGGGTATATGTGTCCATAGGAAGGTGGCATGGCAGTCTGCTGTCAAAACAAGGAAACTCGCCTTCTTCAGAGCAATTGGGGGGCTTCGAGATTTTGCCTGTAAAATAGGAGGGAGGCCAGTAAAACAGCTCATTATTATATATAAAGCTAAATGTGTTTCAACAGCAACCTATGGGGCCGGCCTTTGGGGTATTGATAATAATATTTCATTAATCCAAATAGTGGAAAATAACTTTTTAAGGTACCTGCTAGCGACACCAAAAGCAACATCTGTATATATGATTCATATAGAGCTAGGCCTACCATTTATTTCAGATTTAATTAAAGTTGAGCCACCTCTTTTGTGGCATAAAATCTGGACCACCTCCGAGACCGCTCTAAATCGAGAAGTAATATTGGATATCTTTAAACTGGAGGGGGCAAAACATACGAAATGGTTGGCATATGTTAAAAAGTTCTTCTATGACATTGGTCGTCCAGAGTTTTTTACCGACCCTATGACTTTGGAGCACATTTCAAGGAAAAACCTGAGAAAAATCCTATTGGATCACCTGGAAGCCAAGAGATGGGCTACTCAAAAACTAAACAAAAAAATACAGGTTCATCAAAGGATTACCTTGAATAAGGGGCTTCAATCATATCTTTCCACTGACTTTTCCTGTTTTACCAGAATGTTGCTTGCTAGATTTAGATTGGGCTCTTTCTTTCGCTTTATAACATTTCCTTCATGCAATGATTGGTCTCGAAATTTGTGCCCCTGTCCATGTGATGACATTTCTGTCCAATTAAACATTCATTCTATATTATTTTGTACCTACTATGTGATCCCCAGGAAATCTTTATTGAGACCCTTATTGAAGAGATGGGGCCTGAGGTATTGTAAAGATGCGTTTGAGCGCTTACAAGAGTTAGAGGATAGGGATGTCATACGTACTATGGAAGAGTTTTTAAAATTATTGCTTAAATTTAGGAACTCGCTACAACGGTCTATGTGATACTGCCGTTCGCTAAGATACCCATGTATATTAGTCCTCTTTTTTGAAATTTTGGTTTCCCCAACCTTTTTAAATGAAAATGTCTTTTTTACTCCTTACTTTTAATGATAACCATGCTTTTAATTGTACAGTTACTGTTTTAACAAATGTTATGAATGCTTTTATGATATCCTTTGTGAATATCGAATAAAGCTTATTTTGATTTGATTTGATTTGACCAGACCAGACCCTAGATACTCCCAGAGACAACATCCAGGGATAGTAACAACATACAGTGTAGGGAAATTATGCCTTGAATGGCTACAGACATCCACACTGGCAGAAATTAAGCAACACTTGACTTTATTTAAAGACGGTGCTGACTTGCGTGATTTCATAATGGTACCACGCAAACAGCGTCAAAAACGTTTCATAGCGGCCAGTATATACGCTGCGTACAACGAAGCTTGGAAAGTGACTTAAATTGAGACAGCAGAGAAAATACGAGAAACTGATCGTATTAATTTGGAACAATCGCTTTCTGTTGTGGACAATGGGTTAATGACTCTGTCCTCCAGAATATATTCACTGGACAGTATTGTATCATCTGCTATCGATATAATAGATCAGGACTTGCTAATGTTACAACATGGCCAGTCCCCATTACGTTCTATTGTACAGCTAGGCTGGATGTTGCAAAACCTGCGTTCGGGCTATGTGCCCTGGCGTTTAATCAACACAACGTCATTATTCTCTATCTTTAACCTTACTGATAAACAAATCAGTTTGGCACAAAAAGGAGCAGACTATACGATTTTGAGCATTGAAAAACTTGAGAGATTACCATTGACAATGTCAGAAAGACCTGTCATTGAATGAATAATACACAGAATAATCACAATTCCGATAACAACTTTCCAATTTAAAAAATGCCAAGAGTATATACCAGCAGGCCAGTATGAAAGGTTGGGTAAAGGGTACATTAAGTCATCATGGAAATTACCTTATACACATACATGTTATAGTGACAAAAAACAGAATGTATTTCTTATTGGTAATATTTGTAAACGATCACTAAGCGGTATACTTCTGTGCCAAGGCATTAATTTACATGGGGCCTGTGAGGGGACTTCAAATAACCTTTCATGCCACCAGCACGGCACACCTGCAACACAAATAGAGCCATTCTTTAGACAACTTTATAACGGGAGTTACGTTCTAATAACGGATCACAGCTGTTGTGGCATGGTGCCAGGGAAAGCATATCTCGTAAGCGTTAGTTCCATGGTCACTTGCTGTATGCAAGTATTGTATCCAAACGGCCCTCCTGATACAGAGGCGACGATTTTGCCATCCTTGAATGTCTCTTCTATACGAATTGATACTTTAAGCAGAATGAAGTCTGTGCTTTTAAAGACAACAGTGCCTATAAAGTTATCAAAAGAAACGTATGATCGTCAAGTTGCACGCTATCGTTACCGCATAACTAAAGCCCTTGGATTAGCCCGGCTAAGAGATCTGAATATGACCTGGTTTCTTTCATTCAGACCTATATGGCAGAACTGCATCTTACCTGTGCTTCGATGTATGCTATGCAGAGAAGAATGCGTGTTGGACACCTGTCTTACACTACAATCAGCAGTACCAATGGATATCGATACTTTGCTAAGTCCTGTAAAGGCTCATGCATCGTGTTGTCCCCAACGGTTACCAATCCTGATGACGGCATTCGTTGAAACTTCACCACTACGATTAGGTGGAAGTGAAGCAAGAAATGGGAGCAACATCACCCAGGTACGACCTTCTGTGAGCATTGCTGATCCTGACATCGATGATAGCAATCATTCTCACGACTGCCCAGTTACAGCATTTTCAACCATGGTCGAACTTTCACCTGAAGCTGTAGACTTTTTTTTTGCACATCTGTCTGAAGTAATGTTCTCCCCTGTACAGAAAGAATAACTTTTTAAGCAAACCGGCACACAGCGTTCCCCTGAACTCTGAATTCGGCCTTCAGCTTTGATAAACAAAAGCTACTGAAAACATTTGGAACTATTTTTTCCCCTGAAAACGAAATTATTTTTTTCCAAATTCCAAAATATTTACCTTTTTTCTGGCACATGTACTCTGCTTAAAGTAGAACTATTTTTAAAGAACAGAGCTTCTATTTTTAGTAATTCTAGAGACAAAATATTACCTCTGCCTCTAGCACAAGCACAAGCAATTGCATTTATATGTGATGAAATAGTCTCGACCTTCTTTTCTGTATTAAGAGACATTTCATGTGTAATTTTCGCAAATCGTTCAGCTAAATATATATGCATCCTTTTTTTACTGAATGCTTACATTGCTTAAAAACGTACAGTACCAATAATCTTTCGTGTATATCGCATACACCATTTCAAATGCAAAAATGTATTTTGGGGTGGGTTGGAATACACATGCACCTTTACATGTTTACTATTGCTTAGTTTTTAGAAATGATGGACATTAGATCGTGGAGTGGGTATTGTGTTTTTATCTAGGAACCTGAATCAATATTACCATTTTATGCCCTTGTACGGCTATAATCAATAATATCCCTATAATGGCATAAGAATCAGATCCATATTTCAGTAAATCACCCTTGCAGTCCAAGGCACGGCAAAAGCTACTTCCTTAGATTCCTAGAAAGCACAACGAGTTCTTTCAACACACCAAACCTCCAGCAACCTGGGAAATCCCCGCTTGCTTTGTTTTGATTTGTAATAGAACTCCTGCGAGCACTGTAAGAACTGCCAGTTCTTAGTGACATCTTTATTGACGTCTTATGTCCAAACCTTATGTCAAACTCGGCACCTTTCAGGTATAAATATACCAACGTTGCCTTAAGCAAAGACACGATGGTGGTTTTGGAGCAGAACAGCTACTCTACTTGCCGAGAGCCCAGCAGACGCGAAAAGCCCACGGACGCTGCCCCTCCTCTTCAGCGCGCTGAGAAAGACGCTGTCTTTTCTCCTGCCCAAAAAATTCAGCTCCGGCTTTTCCAGCCTACCCTTGCGGTTGACTGGGATATCGAGTCCTGAGAGAGAGATACCAGACCTCCTACATTCTATTCCCAAGGTACAGTGCTGACTAAACCCTTAGAGAGAATTCTTGAACCAGATACTTGGCAAAACCAACTTCACTTAAACTGCTACTTACTTACTCCTTCCCACGTATTAGGCTTAGGTCAGGTACACCGGGGTAGGGGTATTTTAGAAGCACCAGTTGAGCACCTTAGCCAATGTACATATGTATGTATATATTTTATCCATTTTATCCAATTTAAAGTGTCTTATGGCTAAGAAACCATATCAATACTTTTACAGTGTTATTTCATAATCTTCCTTTTACTGTACGTACTTTACTTTATATTAAGTATTGCAATTGTGGCAATTCATTTCTCTTGCATGAGAAGGAAGACTGCTCAATAAATAATATCTTTTATTGAAAACGCCCGTCTCTCTATTCTCTGCACTCTGGTGAAACTAAGTACGCACATCTGACTGAGTGAAATAGCTGTCTATTGTTTTCACACGACTCTAGAGATTTACTCTTATTCTGAGGGAGCAAAGTTGTCATGTTTATGCGGTTGTCGGAAGCTGAATCCCTTCTTGTCTGAGCCAGGGAGGCTGATCCCTTTTTATTTATTCATGAAAGTTTCCAGTGACCTCTGAGCTAGCTGGCGCAAACCTAAATTAAGTCTAACATAGTCAGTAGAGACCTAGAAGACCTCAGTCCTACGTCTACACTGCTGTTTATGTTATTCCAATGCGCAGAGCCTATAGGGAAAATAGGAACTACACTACAACAGGAGAGCTACTTACGAGTAGCTGAAGAGGTACCAGTATCTCACGAGCTACTCATTGGAGAAGCCTGCCCTAGATGTCTCTCTGGGGCGTTTTTACAAGCCACTTGCAGCGCCAGTGCGTCACTTTTTGTGACGCACCGGCGGTGCCTTTTTCAGCCCCATATTTACATGTACAGGAAAAGCCACCCTGCATGGCTTTTCCTGTCCTTGCAAATACGGGCCCATTTACACGCAGCACTTTGCATGAAAGGGGCATGCCATGATGTTGCTGTTGGTGTTTCCACGCAACACCCATGGAACCTGATACATTTCCGGATTTACGATAAATCTGTAATCTGGAAATGCATCTGAATTCTATGCCTTCCCTGTGGATGCACAGGGAGATGCAACAAGGAGAAATGTATTAAGCTCTCCTCTATTTTTTCCTCTTTCTATTCATGCTGCATTTTGCAGCACACACAGAATGAGGAAATGACCTCTAGTGATTGATTCTGTGCAGGAAGTTGTCCCTTCCTGCACATAAACAATCATGCCCATGACGCCGGCATCCTTGCACCATGGTTCAAGGGTGTCTGCTTCAACGCATGGCAGCTAAATGTGTGCCAGCGCACGGTAAAACACAGGGATTCAACATATTGTTGTAAATATGTCGCATCGCAGTGTTTTGAAAGTGACTCTTTGTGGCACAGCTAAATGGCTTGCGTCACACACTGGGTCACTTTCATTGTAAATATGGCCCTCTGTTTTTAGGGTGTGATGCAGGTGCTGCCGAAACAAATTTTGCAAAGGCTTTAAACAGGGTTGACTGACTTGTTAGGGCCTGGAATTCACCACAGGATTAAACTAAAAACTCCTAAACTTCCGCATAAAAAAAGGAGGATTGACACACCCTACTCTGAATGCTATTGTGTAGCTCCATTACTCCAATATTTAATGGAGTGGCTAGAATAGGCTTCGCCAACAAGTAGCTCGAGATCTATTTGAGCTCTTCAGCCACATGTAAGTATCCCATCAGTGTTCAATATGAAATTGTGTGGATTTTCAGAACTCATAAGCCGATGTTTGGAGATAAAAAGACTGAATTTCTCAAATATATCTAAAGCTGCTATTTGCGTGATAAGTCTTGCAGAGTTGGGGAGACTTATTACCCTTTATAATTACTTTGGGGCAATTGGCATTGCAGCTGGAGCCGTTATGTATTGCCCGTGCAGAGGCATTCCAGATTGACAACTCTCATTTGCATTGCTGCAAGCAGTCCAGCCTGATGCAATGAGGTAACCACTGCTGGTATTCTTGCATATAGTGGCACTAATTTAATCTTGTCTGATGTGGCCACTATTACAGCAGTACCAATATCAGTATCTCTGGATGCTTTCATTGAACACAAGTAGCTTTTATTGCAGAAAAAGTAGGGGCCCCTGCGGTAGAATATTCTGTAATCAGTAAAGACATCTAATAGGGGCTTCCTTGCTAACATTGAGAAAAATACCATACCTGGCCTCTTTGATGTCTGAGATTGCCAACTGGATGACGCGGTAGGTAATGAGTAAGACAAATCATTTTGAAGCTGCTATTAATGAAATCAAGAGTAAGCGCTCTCTAATACACACATTAATGGAGAAATAAATGCTCAAATAAAAGGTCATGAGATCAAGTGATTATACTATGCAGTTTATATCAGAATTCCTTCATTCAATGATAACATACAATGCATGACAAGACCGTCAGAATTAGTGTAAAGGTGCAGATCCGTGACATTAGTGAGTAGTGCTCAATGAGTGAAAAATGAACAGTGGGAAGAAATTTCCTATATACAAATATAAACAAGTGTTTCATTGGCAAGATACTGATTTGCTGCCAAGGATTCCTATTGTTCCTATTGGGATCCTGGTGGTCCTGAACCTATGACAAGCGTCGACGTTTCGACCCTCATGTGCCCCAATGGGTGGTGGCTGGGGGTCTTTCTCAAGACAGGGATGTGGGTGAATGATGACAGTCTGAAAATATATACAATGGAGACTGTGTATCAGAGACGCTATGGGGGCACAAACGTTACACCCAAAGAGACTAGGGTAAAGTTCTAGTACTTACTTATGCTTCAGACCAGGAGTCTAAGCCTGAATCTGCGTGACGCAATGGCCAACGGTAATGTGACCAAGCAACCCATTACCGGTAATTGTTTAGATGTGAAAGGGCCTGCGCCCATTTCTTTTTGGCTGCATGGAAGTGTAAAGGGGAGTCAAATTTGGGCATGTCATTCTAAGATTCAATGTGACTCAACAATGGCCACCCAATAACCCAAGCTCACTACCAAATGAAGGTTAATCAATTTTATTACAGGTTCAAAAACAGTTGACATACACTAATCTTAGCACAAGAGTATAAAAATACAAAGGAAAAAGAAGAAATCCTAATCATCTAAAGAAATTCCCTCGATGCACCATGAATAGAAATGTTCAGCTTCCCCTGCATGGGCACTTCGTTAGTGTAAAGCATTTGTCTATCTATCCCTACTCTAACTCTAGAAATGGCATCCCTAAATTTTTCATTTAGTCAAAAGCAGTTGTGGCTCGCATAACTCATGGGTGGGGGCGTGTCGGGGTATCGAGCGAGGGTTCGCACAGGTGTTCGCATGTGAGGGTTTTAAAAATAAAAAAGATTAAAATTTAACTTAGCAGGTCCCGTGCCGCTTCCGCTCCTGGCCGGGTCCCGCGTCAGGAAGCAGGCATCCTCCCTCCCTTCCCCTAAGCCAATCACAACCCTGCAATGGCAGCTTTGTGATTGGTGTGGGCTGTGCCCTTAGGGAGGCCATTTTCTCGATGTAGGCTGCATGCAGCCTACATAGAGAAAATGCAGAGTGCGCATGACTGCAGAGTGCATGAATGCAGAGTGCGCATGACTGGTTTGGTCGGCCCCAGAAGGCTGACCAAACAGTCACGACCTAGAGCATTGGGCAAGCCACTCCTCCCCGGCCTGCCCACCCGCCAGGCATATCTGTCTGCTTTCTCGCAGCGTGAGAAGCAGAAACATAAAATGGTATTTAAAATACCATTTTATATTTCTGCTTCTCGCACTGCGAGAAGACAGTGGGGCCACGCTCCTGCGCCCTAATAGAGGAGTCGACCCTGGGCAAAAGGTTATAAAGAGAAAATGTGTGAGTGGATACAGCCTTCCTAAGAAGTCACTCTACCATAAGTTGGTCAGCAGCATGAAGCCACAAGCAGGAAAAGGGAGCAATTAGTACTCAGGTGCTCTCCGTCAAGAAGGCAGCAAGGAATGGGGTGTTTGGCCCTCTCTACAATACATCATATACTCAAAGGTGTATTCAGCAAATGTCCGATAATGCTTTTCTCACAAGTACTCTACAATAGGCTCGGCCACAAAACTTTCCATGACAACGACTCTTGCCGGGTCCTTCTCCAGGTATGTCGCTTCGGTGACAGTTCGTCGTTGGTCTACTCTCCTTCTCCAGTATGAAAACACCTCACTCGACCGTATCGTTTCACCAGGCCAAGCTAACTGTAACTCCTTCATTCCACACTTATCAAATAGAAAAATGCTCTTACTCTTCCCTTACAATCGTTGTCCACCTGAAATGCCACTATGCCATATCACTAATGGGGCCTACATAAGAGGATTACATTGGTCATATGTTTCATCACAAATTCTATTAATCATTTATTAAGCTTTGCATTTTAATGCATTAGATTTCATACAAACATGTTGCTTGATTCACGTTTACTCTAGCATCTAAATTCTCTAATACCATTAAATAGTATCTGAGTTCGTAATACGAGCGATTATATTGCACTCCAAACAGGTACCCCATGTAGGATATGATGATGAAAGGAGATAAAAGACAGCAGGCCAGTCTATTTTGTTCCCCATAGAAATCTTAATTGTTGTTTTACATTAGGATATCCGAGGGCCCTGGCGCAACCACCAACATGCTTTTAGGAGAATTGAAGGGTAAATTGACTGGTGGACGAGACCAACCCTGGCCGTAGGACTACGCTACGTTCACGGAGTATGTGTAGTTTGCTCAGGGGTTATAGGCGGCAGACCCGGAAGCTGAGATCGGCCCTGGACCAGGGTTCAATTCCCCACCTCGGCGGGTCTTGGGCTAAAAATTCCACGGACTCGATAATTCTCGCTCCAGTGCCTTCTCAACTCACGGGTTCACACTCTGCGACTCTGGGCAATAGCTTGCTTAATCTCTACAACAGCCCCTCGTGGCGGGATGCCTGGCTTTCACCCTGTGGATACCCTGCTGGGGCTATCTCACAGAGGAATACAAGGACGGGTTCCCTAAGCAAGCGCCGGGAAACCCACTGCGGGTAGCTGTGCGCTATATAAACTCAAATACATTTACATTTGCAGAGGCATTCCAGAAAACCAAAAAAGCATTGCAAAAATCTTCGAACTCAGAAATGTAAGTAGTGATAAAAGCAATAGAAAGCATTGGCAAAGCCAATAGGTTTCGCCAACGCGAATTCTATTCCGTTTGTCAATGTTTTTTTTATACATATTGCAGAGAAGTGGAGCTGCTGTGCAATATAACTTAAAGTTTAAAACAAAACGCCATGACATGCAGCAAAGCTATTCTGTTAAATACTTGAAATCCCCAAAACAAAGGGAAAGCTTCTCATTACTGTGAACGGTGTGTCTTTGAAGCTGCCATTGGAATAGCAGTTGTCTCCAGGGCTAACAGTGCCAGTGAGGACCTAGAGCAGCTGCATGGCAGAAAATGGCCAAGGGAACCATTGATATATAAAAGATGGGTGTGTAACCGCAGCTTCTCACGTTGTGTGGTCTTAGGCAAATAGCGTTATCTGTCTGTGTCTCTGAACAATAGGATAAAAGCATATGAAGTTTTTAAAATGTGCTGAACGCTGCTATACTCCCCTGTATTTATAACTGTGCATTGATCTTCAATAAAAAGGATGTAAGGGGCGGCTCTGCCTGGCAATGAAGAAGCCATTTGTCAAAAATACAACTGTACCTTTAATACATACCAGAGTGAGGAGCGGGGACTGCACTAAACTGCGCTGCTCGTGAAAAATTAAACAACACAGCACGCCACCCCTGAAGCGGGCTTGACAAAGGGTGGCGACGCAGGGCTTCAGCAGTCCGAGGCAGTAGGGAAGGCAGTGAGGAGCGGGGTGGGCCAAAGGGCCGGCAGCAGAGGTGGGCACTGGTACTAGCAATGGCGAGAGAGTTACTGTGTTTCCATCGCAGCCTCTCCGGCAGTTCAGTGTTATACTAGTTCACTCAAGAAAGCGAGTCACATGACATTAGCAATTACACCGAAGCTACAGCAGCTGAGCGTCGGATTCTCCCTTGCTGTGCTGCATCTCCCACTCTGTCGGCTCTGTTCATGGTGGTGCTTCATGAATAAGGAGGTAGTGCTGCTCTCTGGAGGCACTAAACCATTTATCACATGATGGGCTGCTTTGACTAATGTTCCTTAGTGGAATATTGCAAATGTCATTTTGTGAAATATTCCAGATGAATCTCATGTGAAAGCATTGGAGTGGCATGAATAACAAGTATCACAGCGTGGAGAGGATATGGTGCAGTGGCCAGAGCTGCTGACTCAAGAGCTGGGAATCCTGGTTCGAGACACAGCAGCACATTATCCTGTGATTCTGGTCAAATCACTTAATCTCCCTGAGTGATAAGTTGACGCTGTATAAATCTGCTACAAGAGCAGAAAGAAGCAAAACTTTATGAAAAAAAATGTGTTCCACCAAAGCGGATGTTAACAGTATTTTAGCTTCGGGAAACTGATAACAGAAGCAAACAAGGAACAAGCATTGGTAAGTGCAGGAAAATATGCTACAGCCAATAGAAATGCAGGAAGAGTTAGTGGCAAGCACAGGAACCAATAAAAAACTAGGAAAGAGATAGGGCGGGATGTAAAGCCCTTTTACATTTATATTGAAAACAATAGATTTCACAAGCACAGAACAAGGGCTGTTCAGGTGAAACCTAAAAAGCTTGTTTTACTTTCATAGCTTTGAACAAAGTCACGTCTGCCTTTCCAGCTTCAATTTCCTTCAGTCTATTTTCCACAGAACTCGTAACAAACCTAGTCCTTTGCTTAAAGTTTTATGGCTCAGTAAAATCTTGTGTAATATAGGCTCATTATGTAGTGGTGGCTGGCATGTACTGAGGGTGGTGAAGCAGGTGATACAAAATAAATAATTAAAATACACTTACCTTCCTATGTGATGCAACGTCCTTCTCTTTGGATCTTCTCTCAAGGCAGCCTCCAAGGTGGAACCCAGCCAACTACCTTAACCAGTCCTGGTGCAGCTCTCACCAGCATGACAGTAGAGCCAGGAATGGAGGGAGCAGCTTTACTCAGCGCTTTCAAGAACACTGGATGCCTGCACTTTCTCTAACCTAGCTGTCTAAGACAGCTAGGTTAGAGAAGTTTAAGATGCGCATG
Organism: Lissotriton vulgaris; assembly: GCF_964263255.1. Lineage (NCBI taxonomy): Eukaryota > Metazoa > Chordata > Amphibia > Caudata > Salamandridae > Lissotriton > Lissotriton vulgaris. Next base: position 1,433,204,782 of record NC_141689.1, on the reverse strand, counting down.
TCTGGCTGGCTGTCACAAAACGGCCGGCCAAAGAGACATGTGCATTTTAAATTTTAGCGCAGAGCTCACTGTTTGCACTTGACAGTACTGGCCCTGACACATCCTGTCACTCTGTTCGGGACAGGTTGGTTGCTGAAAAATAAAATGGTATGTATTACCATTTTAACTTTCAGCTCTGACCTGGGACTTTTTTGTGTGGGGTGAAGCTCCTCTTCTCAAACGGAGAAGCCGCCCCTATCTTCATGACCTCCTGCGTGCAGATGAATGTCTCTCTATATGGGCGCACATGCACAGCTTACAGGGAACATAGGTCATACCAATGCTTACCAGTGTGGTAGTTCTGTTCAGGTTGTGCACCACTGTTGTCAAATCTGCCTGGATTGTGGTGTGCCAGGCGGGGATCCTGTACCCAATCTGTTTGGCACTCAAGGCCAGAGTGTGCTGCAGCGAAACAACGATCAATATGCTGATGCTGCATAACTCTACTTGAAAGTCTCCTCTGCTTTAGATAATCAAAGCCTCAAAAACTTCCCAACACATTGTTCCTTTTGAAAACCATAATTTACAATACCAAAACAATCAGCACCTCAGCTTAACCTGCAGACAAGCTCACCATCTTGGTGGTTCTTGGCACACCCACAACCAGGACACTATCAGTCTATAGACTAAAAAGTGTAAAAAAACAAATAGCAGAGCTGCAGGCCTTTTCCATCTATGCACTCAGGATTTGGAGCAACTTTCCCACATCAGAACCACCCCAATGGTCCAATTATGGAAGGAGCTGAAGACTCACCTCTTTAAAGAATATTATGTAAGACTGCATTAACTGAGCACAAATCAGCTACCTTTCCTTTGTCGTGGTCATCAATTGAGTTTATGCTTGACTTTGATCCTGTACAGTGAGCTGCAGCCTTCCATTTAGCTTTGCACTATAGAAATGCCACATACATAGATACATACATGTTTACAAGCATACTGCATCATAGCAATTTACCTTGCTAAGCAGGCTGTCTAGAAAATTATCCGTATAGCACGGGATGTGGACAACTGTACTCCCAGCTCATTAGAAAAATACATAGTCCTTAGCAAACCCATCCATACAGATAGCACACTCCTAAAATCTTGAGCATAATCAAACCTATTTTACTTTCACTTTAACCAGAATAAATACATACATATATACCACTAGTTGCCTCTCCTATCACATGTTGAATAGGTTCTTGCCCATTACTCTGTACACTGCTCCGTTGCCTTTTTAGTTATGTTTACACTTAACAAATACTGCTTACATACATACATACACACCATTAGTAAAGTAGAGAGTAGGAAAAAATTGTGCAAAGTTTTAAATCAAGGATAATGCTTTTGCTATACCTCCCAGGTGAGAGGATACTGTAAGAAATTGGGATTGTTGGTTGACTGGGATGTGAGTCCTGGTCAAGAAGCAACTACAATCCTTGTTAGACTGAGTCGCAACCCAACCCTAAATTAACCTGTGCTCAACCCTCTGGCAGCTTGGCACAGAGCAGTCTAGATTAACTTAGAGGCAATGTGTAAAGTATTTGTGCAATACTACAAACAGTAAATAGTGAAAAGAACACACTCTTTCTTTTAGTTTTTTCTAAATTCTTCCCCTGATTGTTGAGTCTGAAACCACACATGCAAGGAAGGAATTCGAGCTGGCCAACATGGACTGTGGTCCAGCTCAAGGAGGTATGCAAGGAGAGAGACTTCCAGCAAAGAGTAAAACCAGAAACGTGGAGCTCCAAAAGGCTCTGTGGGCCAGAGCAGCAGCTCATCAGTCAGTGGTGGAAGCCACAGAAGGGAGTGAGCAATGGAAGGCCAAGGAGAGGTCATTCTCGAGATACAGCCTTCACCTGAGGGGGATCAATTAATCAATCAGGGTTTTGTAGAGCGCACTACTCACCCGTGAGGGTCTCAAGGAACTGGGGAGGGGCGGGAACGGGGGTGGACAGCTCTTTTGGGGTCATTCGAAGAGGCAGATGTTGAGATCCTTTCTGAATTGGTGCAGTGTTGGGCTTCCTCAGAGGTGAAGGATGAGTACATTCCAGGTCTTGGTTGCGAGGTAGGAGAAGGATCTTCCACCTGCTCTGGTCCTGTGGGAATGAGCGATGGTGGCTAGGGCGAGGTCGGCTGAGCAGAGGTTTCTCTTGGAGCGTGGAAGGAGATTCGGTCATTGACATATTGGCGCAGGTGTTGCGGAGGGCTTTGAGGCATGTGTGAGGTAGTATGAAGGTTATTCTACTTTCTACGGGAAGCCAGTGAAGGTTGCGGTGGTGTTGGGTGATGTGGTCATGTCGTGGGATATTGAGGATAAGTCTGGCTGCGGCGATCTGGACGGTCGAGTTTGCGGAGGAGTTTTTTATTGATTCTGGGGTAGAGGGTGTTGCCGTAGTCCAGTCTTCTGGTGATGAGTGCGTGGGTGATGACTTTTCTGGGCTCGTGGGATCCACTTGGATGTCTTGCGAAGTATGCGGCGGGGGTTGAAGCATGCCTAGGATTCAGCGTTGATCTAGCAATTCATGGTGAGAGAAGAGTTGAGTATGATGCCGAGGTTGCGTGCATGGTCCGTTGGGGTGGGTGGGTTTCCGAGGGTGGCACCAGGTGTTGTCCCATGAGCAGGGGGTGGAGTCGAGGATGAGGACTTCTGTTTTCTTGGAGCCGAGCTTATAGCAGCTGTTGCTCATCCAGGTTGCAATGGCTTTCATCACTTCTTTATAAGTTGCCCCTGGTGATGTTGGGTTTCTTGGTGAGGGAGAGGATGAGCTGGGTGTCAACAGCGTAGGAGACAATGTTGAGCCCATGGTTTCTGACGTTGATTGCGAGGGGGGCCATGTAAACTTTGAAGAGTGTGGGGCTGAGGGAGGATCATTGGGGTACTCTGCATCTGATCTCTGTTGGTTCTGAGAGGAAGGGTGGGAGTCTTACTCTCTGTGTTCTGCCTGAGAGGAAAGCTAGTATCCAGCCTGAGGCCTTTCCTTGGATGCTGGTGTCGTGGAGTCTGGTGGCTCGTGTGTGGTGTGAGACGGTGTTGAAGGTTGCTGATAGGTCCAGGAGGATGAGGGCTGCCGTGTGGCCTTGGTCGAGGAGGGTGTGGATGTCATCAGTGGCGGCGAGGAGGGTGGCCTTGGTGCTGTGGTTGCTGCGGAAAGGGGATTGAGCGGTGCATAGGATGCTGTTGGTTTCTATGAAGTGTGCTAGCTGGGTGTTGACGGCCTTTTCAAATGACTTTGGCAAAAAAGGAAGCAGTAAGATGGGCCTGAAGTTCTTGACGTCCGTTGGGTCTGCGGAGGGCTTCTTTAGGAGGGGGTTGACTTCAGCACGCTTCAAGTTGTCGCGAGTGTGGCAGTCTTGATGGAGCAGTTGATAGTTCTGTGTAGCTCTGGTGCAAGGGCAGTGTCAGGACTGGAATTAAGCAACCCTCTGTTAGCCTCAAATATCTCCCAGTTATTGTTAAAACACCAAGAAACTATCATTGCTGAACTGTTTGGTATCTGCCAAATTGATGGTCATCTCTGCTTTTCTCTCCTCGAATGATCGCTTGGCGGCGGAATTCAAAAACAGTAAGCGTATTTTCCAGTGCCAAGCTCTGACAGCTAAGGTCTACAGAGAGAGCAATTTGTCTGCTTAATATAGATGGGAATTGCACAGTGACTAAATATATGTAACCCTAGCCCTCAATGCAACAGTAATTTGAAATTCAAGAATATTGCAAAGACTGAGTATCCTGGTTCGTGAAGATATAGAATTATAAGAACTGTAGTATTGGCAGTACTTTCTACAAGTAATACATAGAGACTTCCATAAAGAAAGAATAGAAGATCTACAAGTAGGTGGGGTTATATATGTATATATATGTAAAATTACTTACCAACTTTGGCAGAGAACTTTTCCGGGACTCTTTCACCAGAACTTGTAATTTAGTAGAAGTCTCCATCATCTGAAAGACAAGAAAACACAAATCAAGGTATTTAGAGAAAGGTTTAGGCAATAGAGTGAGTACAGTGTTATAGCAAAATTAGTCATTAAACCCATATTGTGTAATCTATCTTAGTGACAGCACAGAAAAGAAACACAAAGTAGCTGAAAGCAGACAACGCCATAAGAGAACAGATAGCCACCAAACTAGGACAGGTAACCAAGGTCTCGGTCAGGTTAATATGTAAATTTAGATTTAGAGCTTATTGTTAAAACTGTTCTTTTCACAGGAAGACCGAACAAAGTCGTAGCATCCTGTCCAGCAGAAGCAAGGTGTGGCGTGTTTCTCTTTTCTTCCAACTCCCCTTTTCCCCCTCTTTGCTGCTTGGATGCTATATGCGCTGAGTAGTGGAGTTTGGGAATTGAGGAATTTCATCGCTCCTGCGGAAGCACGGAGTTGTGGATCAGGTACTTGACAGATTGAAGTGCCCTTCCAAAATTCTTCCGCCCAAGCAGGAAGCCCAAGAGGGTATAGATCTTAAGGCCCTGGGTGCAATTTTGGATGGGTTACAAACACAATTAAGTGATGCCATGTCTGAGAATAAATCAATTAGAGAGGAGATGAGAAAATCCAGTCAAGAAACCCAGTTTTTGCAACAAAGGTTAGATGAGTTATCCATTTCTTCAGTTTCTGGAACCAAGGAAAACAAGCCCCATTCATTTACTCCTGCCCCTTCGGCTGCAGAATTGACCACACAGGTCATTCATGGAATATCTCTAACCATTCCATTAGCAGCTCCCGAAAGGTTTAGTGGGGATCCACATAAGGCCCACATTTTCCTTACTCAGTGCTCCTTACATTTTCATTGTAGGCCAATTATATTTAAGGAGGATCAATCCAAGGTGGCTTTCATGTTGTCTTACCTGAGTGGAGATGCGGCAGCCTGGTCTATGCCGTTAGTGAATAACAACGATTCTGTTTTGTATGATTTTGGAGAGTTTAAAAAGGAATTTTTGAGAATTTTTGACAGAAGATCCATTTCGCAAATGACGGATAATGTATTGTTGGACTTAAAGTAGGAAAATAGAGACCTGGTCGCATATTTGGCACAATACAATAAATTAATTGTTGAAACGAATTGGCCAGAAGCGAAAAGAGCTTCCATTTTTTATTGTGGTCTTAAGGACGAGTTAAAGGATGGTTTGGCGCAGATTCCTAAGCAACCCACTGAAGTGTTGGAACTGATAGATTTAGTTTTGCAAATTGACCAGCGTCAAAGTGAGAGAAGGAGCGAACGCAAGAAAGATGTGAAATATTTTCCTCCTCGATTTGATCGAATCAGGTCAGACAACTCAAGGTTAAAAGAAACCTCTGCTGAAGAAGAGCCTATGCAAATTGGATCAGTTCGAGGGCCTCTGACCGGGGAGGAAAGAGAGAAGAGGCTCAGTGGCAAGCTATGTATGTATTGTGGGAACTCGGGCATTTTGTGAAGGAGTGTCCCAAAAAGCCAAAGAACAATGCTTGGTTAAAAGACAAGCTCCACCAGTAAAAGGAGTTGCTCTGATGGAAGCGAATGAAAAGTTAACTCCAGTCTCACAGCAAGTTGCAAACACCTTACAATCCTCTGCTCCGCATTTAATTGTCTCCAGTTCAATTCAGTTTCATGGAATTCAATTGGAAGGTATATCGGTGATGATTGTGTCAGGAGCAACGGGTAATTTTTGCGATATTGGATTTGCAAAATCTTTGGGCATCCAATTTCTTAAAAAGGAGAAACCTGAATCTGTTCGCGCAGTAGACGATACCAATCTGTCTTCTGGGCCGATAGTGCATGACACAGAAAGAATTTTGCTGACTGGACCAGGGAGTCATGTGAGCATTTTGAGTTTTAGCCTCAACGACGCACCACAGTTTCAGTTAATTTTAGGTCTGCCTTGGCTTACTGAACACAACCCCAAGATTGATTGGGCCAAGAGAACTATTGAGATGGATTCCCAATATTGCAAAGATCATTGTTACGAGGAAAGTTTGAAAATTCCTCCAACTTAACCATCTCAATTTTTGACTAGTCATGCCAAGTCGATTTGTTTTATGGAAACACAGGAAATACCAAGTGAATATCTGGATTTGGCGGCAGTTTTCGATGAGAGAGAGGCCAACAAATTACCTTTGCATCGAAACTATGACTGCAAGATTGAATTAGAACCAGGAGCTTCTCTGCCTTGCAGTCGTATTTATGCACTTTCGGAAAAAGAAAATCAACATCTCAAGGAGTATCTCGATCAATATCTGGCCAACGGTTTTATTCATCCTTCCCAGTCGCCGATTTCTTCGCCACTCTTCTGTATTCCAAAGAAGAACGGTAGGTTTGAGAACGTGCATCGACTATCGCGCACTAAATTCTGTCACCAAAAAGAATAGATACCCGTTGGCATTAATTTCCGAAATGTTAGATG